>NC_138191.1:66896892-68169301 GCF_964194105.1 Spermophilus citellus | reverse complement strand
TTGGAAAATAAAAAATTAGCAGCTTATGTTTTACCCATATGAGGAATAAAGAAAAGGGAGAATGGAGCAGACTACATTTTACCTGTATGAGGAGTTGAAGGGAAAAAAAAAAGAATTTTCCTTAAGTTTTTAGCTTTCATATCTTGGTGGAATGGGTTGTGATTTCAGCAAGAGTGAGGAAATGAATTCAGGGCAGAATGGATTTTGCCAGGGGAAGGACAAACTGAGTTCAGGATGCCATGGCATCTCTGAGAAATAATGTCTTATTGATTGTTGTATATGTGAGCTCTCTTTTGTTCTCCCAGCCATGAGTGGAAAATGACCATGGATGGACAAGGGGCCTTCTCTCCATTTCATCCTTGTTTTAATCCTCTTTTTAATACCAGATGTTTAGAAACTAGAGAAATGGTTACAACTGGCATAACTTCTATAAATGAAGAAGAATAAATGCTAAAAGTTTAGCCTTATTGTTTATATAAATATACAACCTGAGCTGTAATAATGGAAAGCACATGTAAAGTTGGTACTGACCTATATTATTTGCTAAGTAATTATCAGTTTTCCTTCCCACGTTCTTTAAAATAGTTGATAAAAAATTCAGATGTAATTTAATCTTAAAAATATGAGTCAAAAGTAAGAACAACTTAAATTCTGTTTTCTAATACATTCTAGTACATCAATTTGTTTACATGTTTTTTGTTTGTTTGATTTTATGGTGTGGGGGTGGAACCCAGGCCTTGTGCATGTGAGGCAAATGCTCTACCACTGAACTGTATTTTCAATCCTTGGATGTTTTAATGTCTCTAAGCTGTTGTATAAATTTGAAAGGGTGGATTAGATGATGACATGTATCTCTTTCAGCTTCATAATCTAATAGTTCCCATTGATTTATTAGAAGAAAAAATATGTGCTTACAAGTAACAAGATCTAGAGCTGTACATGGCGGCACACACCTATAATCCCAGTAACTGGAGAGGCTAAAGCAGGAGCATCACAAATTCCAGGCTAGTCTCCGCAACTTAGTGAGACCCTAAGAAACGTAGTGAGACCATCTCAAGATTTAAAAATAAAAAGGGCTTGAGGGTGGGGAGCTCAATGGTAGTAGTATTTGTACTGCAAAGTAAAAGAAAGGCAGCAGGATTTGGAAATAAATTATAGAATCTCTTAAAAGTTGTGTGGGGGCTGGGATTGTGGCTCAGTGGTAGAGCACTCGCCTAGCACGGGTGGGACCCGGGTTCAATTCTCAGCACCACATAAAAAAATAAAAAGGCATTGTGTTGTGTATTGTGGCTCAGTGGTAGAGCACTCGCCTAGCACGGGTGGGACCCGGGTTCAATTCTCAGCACCACATAAAAAAATAAAAAGGCATTGTGTTGTGTCATTTCCAAAAAAAAAAAAAAAAAAAAAAAAAAAAAAATCTCTCTCTCGCTCTCGCTCTCTCTCTCCTTTAAATAATAATAAAAAAATAGTGTGGGCAAAGAAGTGACAAATGAACCTCAATATGAGCAAATAAAAATAAGGCAACATTTTGAGGGAAAATTCTTAATTCATACTTAAAGAATGATAGTATTTGAATTATGACCAAAGAAATTTATGAATTACTGTACTGATCTCTGAGGATATTCTCATATTCTGCTATAGGTAAAGGAACCATCTAAATGTCGGCCATCGAGGAAGAGTATTGGAAATAAAACATATAATGGTCTACTCTTAAAACCCTTAGCATAGTATATATACTTGGTCATATTTACATGTAGTAAAACCAGAGACAGTTTAGATCACAGGTGGCTCAAATAAGTCGGAAAATGGAAGTTCTGTAATATGATGTAGACTTTAAAAAATAGAACTCCTCTATCAGGAAAAATCAGGGCTGCACAATTGAAGTATATAAAATCAAGTAGAATAGGCAGAGAAAATCTAGGATCATTCACCTAAACTGAAACACTACAACCCATGAATTGTTTTTTAAGACTTTTTTTAAGCAAAAAATGGAATTAATGGTAAAACCTTTATATAAACTGGGCTTAGAGATTAAATATTACTGATTAGTCATCACTTATGTCTAAAGGTGAAAACATCTGTGCTTATAAATTCAGGTAGTGTTTTTCTTTTTTCAGATAGTATTTTTGACCATTTGAAAATGCTCTTTTGGTTTTATTCTTTTTATAAGTTTTATACCTAATCTGGACTCCCTACAATGCCAAAATAATCACCAGTATTCCTAAAGTAGGTCTTTTTTTCTTGCTAATATTGGAAATTCTATTATATAAATAATAGTGTTTCTACTGAAATGGAGGTATAGCTTAAATTACTTTCAGTGTAGTGTTAATATATGGGATGGGGATAAAGAATTGCCTTCATGTAGTTTATTGTTTAGTCAGAGATTTGGATAAGTAAAAACACAAATATGACAATCTTAGGAAGTAGAGTATATGATATTTTCTGTGGTAATTTGTTTTTATTTTAAGGTTATAAATTAGATTCAGTAATGCTCTGTATCTAAGCAAATGATTTTATGAATGAAATTTTGGGATTCTTTTAAAGACAGAAATACACTAATTTTGTTGATGCATGATTGAAATTAGTTCTGCTGTAGAATACCCAATGTAGATGCCATATCTTTTATCTGGCTTGCTGTATCAATGTGTAAATCCTAGGTCTTATGGCCATAGATTGATACTATATTCACTTTTGACTGCAATTTTTTGGTGACTTCTAAAACTTGTTTTCTTGTAAGACAGTGGTTTAGGTCTGACAAATCTGTTTTTCATCTGGACTTTGTCCTCAAAAAATTAAAAAGACTGTGTCGTTATATTTAATTAGTATCAGTAAGTACTTAGTTTTTTATACCGCATTTTAAAAAAATTATGCTTTTTAGCTATATGACAGTAGAATGTATTTTGACATACATACACAGAGTACAACTTCTTGTTGTTCTGCTTATACCCGATGTGGAATTACATTGGTTGTATATTTATATGTGAACACAAGAAGGTAATGTCTGATTCATTCTACTATCTTTCTTATTCCCATTCCCGCTCCCTTCCCTTCATTCCTCTTTGTCTAATCCTAAGTATTTCTATTCTTCCCTACCTCCACTCCCCACCCACCTTTACTGTGAGTTAACACCCTTTGGTTCTGAGGGATTGGCTTATTTCACTTAGCATGATATTCCAGTTCCATCCATTTACTGGCAAATGCCATAATTTCATTTCTCTTTATGGCTGAGTAATATTTCATCATATGTATATATGTATCTTTATTCATTCATCTGTTGAAGGACACCTAGACTGTTTCCATAGTTTAGCTATTATGACTTGAGCTAAGTAAACATTAATGGGCTGCATCACTGCAGTATGCTGATTTTAAGGCTTTTTGCTATATACCCAGGAGTGGGATAACTGGGTCAAATGGTGGTTCCATTCCAAGTTTTCTGAGGAATCTCCATACTGCTTTCCAGAATGTTTGCACCAGTTTGCAGTACCACCAGTAATGTATTAGTGTACTTTCCCCCCCACATTCTCACCAACATTTATTACTTGTATTCTTGATAATTGCAATTCTGACTGAAGTGATATGAAATCTCATTGCAGTTTAAATTTGCATTTCTTTAAGTACTAGAGATGTTGAACACTTTTTCATATATTTGCCTCTACATTGAAACCTACAGAACACAAAAGAAAGAAATTGAAAAAGACCTCAGAAGATGGAAAGATATCCCATGTTCAAGGATAGGCAGAATTAATATTGTTAAAATGGCCATCCTACCAAAAGCTCTATACAGATAAAATGCAATTCCTGTTAAAATTCTAATGATGTTCTTCATAGAAATAGAAAAATCAGTCATGAACTTAATCTGGAAAATGAGTCAGAATAGCCAAAACAAACCTTACCAAGAAAATTGAAGCAGGAGGTATCATAATACCAGACCTTAAATTATACTAAGAGCTATAGTAACAAAAATGGCATGGTATTGGCACCAAAATAGACATGTAGACCAATGGTACAGAATAGAAGACACAGAGATAAACCCACATAAATACAGGTATCTCGAACTAGACAAAGGCACCAAAAACATAGATTGGAGAAAAGCTAGCGTCTTCAACAAATGGTGCTGGGAAAACTGGAAATCCATATGTAGCAAAATGAAGTTAAACTTCTACTCTCACCCTGCACAAAACTCAACTCAAAGTAGACCAAGGACTTAGGCATTAGACCAGAGACCCTGCACCTAACAGAAGAAAAAGTGGGCTTAACTCTACATCATGTCGGCTTAGGACTGACTTCTTTAACAAGACCCCTAAAGTGCAAGAAGTGAAATCAAGAATCAGCAAATGGAATCAAGCACAGGAAACAATCAAGAATGTGAAGAGAGAGCCTACAGAATGAGAGAAAATCTTTGCCACCTGCATCTCAGATAGAGTGTTAATTTCCAGGATATATAAAGAACTCAAAAAACTTAACACCATTAAAACAAACAACCCAGTCAATAACTGGTCAAAGGAACTGAATAGACATTTCACAGGACAAGAAATACAATCAGTCAACAAATATACTGAATTCTTTTTAAGTAGGTCACCATATAACATTAGGAAGTTATTGCTGTATGTATGACATTAACTTGGATAAGAACATGTTAGTACTGACATTTCTTTCTTTCTTTCTTTTTTTTTTTGGGGGGGGCGCTGGGGATTGAACACAGGGCCTTGTGCATATGAGGCAAGTCCTCTACCAACTGAGCTATAACCCCAGCTGAATACTGATATTTCTCAGTTTCTTTCACAGGGTCCAACTATGCTGATAATTTAGATCCTCCAATCATAGCTCAGCTTCCTGGTTAAGTAGAATCATGAAAGGTTAAAATGGGAGAGAATATGAAATCTACTTTAGACTGTAGTTTCAAAGTCACTAAGAGCGCCATTACTTCAACTCAGAATGGTAGAGAAAACATTCATTTATTTGTCAGTCATTCATTAATTCATCAGTCTTTCAGTCATTCTTTGTATTTATTAAGTGCTACTTTGTTGCAGGAACTGTGCTAGTCTATAGATACAGATAAAAATAAGACTTGATTTCTTCCTTAAATGGGGAGATAGATATTTACAAATACTTATGATAAAGTATACAGTGATACATAGGTGCCTGTGATTGATAATAGAATGAAAATGTGACATTAAGGTTTATATAAAAATAAGTACAGAATTTCTGAAATAGGCTGAAACTGACTGAAATAGAAAGCTACTTTCTATTTATTTTAGGCATGTATACATCTATAGTTATAGCTTTTATAGTTGTTTCTTCCGCAACACAGTATGATGTATGGGGTCAGAAAAGTATTTTGTTTAGTGCTTTCATCCCTAGAATGTAGGATAGTTCTTGGCTCATGTCATGGTGGAACCTAAAATCATAGATAATTAAATGGAAAAAAGTTCAACCTTATTTTAAAAATGTTCATTACCACCATCCTTCCCACACCAAGTTGGAGGAACTTTCTCTGAAATATATTAACTCTTTGGGAATAATAACCAATTACTTGATAAGAGGATACCTCTTTCCCTTTCTTTAGCACATAATAGTTTATTTGATGTTTTTAAATCAAAATTATGCCACTTTTAATTGGGTAGAGATTCACTTCAGTCATGTCGGAAGATATTGGATTAGGAGAAAATGATTGTGCTCCTGACCTCGCAAACCCCTCTCTATATTTTATTTCAGGTAACTAGTTGTATGAAGAACCTTGTCATATTCATTAATTGCCTAAAAATAAATGTGTAGTTCTCTGGTCACAATGTCTTCTTTTTGTTTGCTTAAAAATATTTCCTCTATCATTATTCTTCATCAGAACTTCTTATTTATTCATCAACTATCTGACCTGTCACTTTTTCATTTATCTTTTTAAACAGTTTAGATTATATGATCCCCCAAACCCTCTGAATTTATGTTTTATCATATCTATGTGATAAAAATTTAACTCTGATAAATGCAACTCTACCTGCACTCTTAGTGTTTCATTGAAAAACTAAGCACCACTGGGAAAGCCACAGTGATGGATACCATGGATTCACTGCCATCATTCTCAAATGGACTGTCAACATGACTTGACAATTCTACCACAATTCTCTGATCAACTGTGTCTCCTATTCATAAATCTTATTTTCATTCTTTTCTCTGATTTCTCAATTGTCTCTTGTTCTAATGATGATTTTGCCTCAGATGTCCAGTGGAAAATAAAAGCTATCAAATGGGAACACTTTCAGCTTTTTTATCTCATTCACACCTATTGTATTTTAACTTTACTTTTTATTTTGCTATATCAGAGGAATCATTAATCCCATTCCTACATTTAGTAACTTAAAGCAATGACCACATTTATCTGTTTATGAAAGTGCAATTCGAACAGAGTTCATTAAAGACAGCTTGTTTCTACTCTATTTGACATCAGCAAGCTCAACTCAAGGCTAGGGACTAGAGTCACCCAAAGATTTGCTTATTTACATGTCTCCTTTTTTTTTTCTTTTTTGAAGTTAGGGATACTGGGGATTGAACTCAGGGGCACTCAACCACTGAGCTGTATCCCCAGCCCTTTTTTGTGTTTTATTTAGAGACAGGGAGGGTCTCACTGAGTTGCTTAGCATCTTGCTGTTGCTGAGGCTGGCTTTGAACTCTAAATCCTCCTGCCTCAGCCTCTGAGCTGCTGGCATTACAGGTGCATACCACTGTCTTCAGCACATGTCTCCTTTTGATTCTAGCTATAGATTGAATCTTAGCTGAGACTCTCTGCAGGATGACCTCTGACATGGCTTGGGTCTCCTAGTACATGGTTGGTTAAGTTCATGGAAGAGTGAGCAAGCCAGTGGAAGGCCTATCACTTATTATGACCAAGCCTCCAGGGTTAAGCAATGTCACTTCTGCTGTGTTCTATTCATCATAAGTGACTGACTCACTTAGATGAGTCCATATTCAAAAGAAGGTAAAGTAGATTAAACCCATTGATGGAAGGAAATAGAGGAATTTTTAGACTAGTTTGTTAAACTACCACTTTGTATATTTTTCTCTGGAAAGCTAAATTCCTCCATGGTTGCTTTGGAATTTTTCCCCTCCTGTTTCATAAGTTAATGGGTATTCTTCTCTTTAAATTCAATCTGACTTTTCATTCATTTTGAAAACATGCACCCATTTTTCCTTAGCTTTCAGTTCTTTTGTTTCACCCTATTTTCTCTTTCCATTTTTCATCTTTCATCTAGTGTGAACTGGCCTGTGCTGTTGTCCAGTCAGTTGACTTTGGTGGCCACACAGGTGATTTTATTATTTTAGGTAAAAAATGAGACCAGGGGGAAAAGAGGGGAATGTTCTTTTTTCTTTTCTATTTATACTGTGTCTATTTATAATCAACATGCCGAGGATTTAACCTAAATTTAATACAGCTCACCTTTTAGAATGCTACTTGTTTGAAAATTGTGGTCTCCCTATTAACACCGAAGTATTGAACATGAAATTGTATTAAGCATGTAGCAACATAAAAAATGCCAAACTGTGTTATAGGCATAATCCAGTTTAAGAAATTGGGACTTACCTTAAAATACCTTTAGCTTCTCTTAACCTAACAGATTCTTGGTTTTATTTATGGTTGGGTTTAATATCTTCTATTACTCATACACTTTTAGCATGGGAAACAAACATTGAATGACTTTTTAATCTTCAATCTTAACAGAACTCAAAGGCATCAGTGATCCAAAGATTCTCCAAACATTTTCCCCAATGATGTCTATGACAACAACCATGGGTCTGTGGACAAGAATGGGCACAAGGAAGCTTTTATGCTTTTTTTGTGGGGATCTACTTTGTAATATTTTGTAAAGTAGAACTGTGAGACTATGTTAGTCATATTTTAAATAAAATATTTTTATAAATATAATACACATTGAAAAGTATTTAAAGATCCTAATTTATTAGATCAATGGATTTGATAAAGTGAATACCCATATAAAATAAATATATACAAAATGAAATATTACTGATACCCCAAAAGTTCTATCCCAATTATTATTAGATGAAAGAGATAGAATATCACATCATGTATTCCTGTGTCTGCTTCTTTCACTCAACATATTTTTGACATTTATCTATGTATTTGTGTTAGCAGTAGTTCATTAATTTCTATTATATAAGGATAACAAAATGTTTTTTTTTTTGTTGTTGTTGTTGTTGTTCTCTTGTTGATGGAAATTATTTGGGTTGTTTCCAGGTTGAATATCTTATGAATAATTCTGTGACTACTCTTATACATGATTTTTGGTGAATATATATGTGCTTTGATGAATATATATTTGAATATATGTTATATGTATATACACACACATATACACACATAATACATATATATGTATAAGCATGTATGTGTGTATGTGTGTGGGTACACATAGAAAAATAGACATTGAAGTTGAAATTTAATTGATGGCTGGATTTATGAGTTATACAGTATGTGACTGATAAATATGGCCTAATAAATTTTCAGAGTGGTTGAACCTATCTCCTACCAGCAGTGCCTCAGGGTTTTAGTTATCCCATATCTTTCCCAAACTTGGTGTTTTTCATATTTCTAATTGTTATATATTCTTGTGAATATGCTTATAATTTTAATTTGCATATCATTGATGATTAATAGTGTTGATTACTTTTCATATCTGCATTGGCCATTTTAAGAAAATGTTCTTTCAATTATCCTTCTCCCCTCTTTTTGGGTATTATTTAAAAAAAAAAAAATTTAAAGTTCTTTATTATGGATACCGGTTCTTTTCCCAGAAGTATGTTTTGCAAATATCTTCTCTTGTTTCATTGCTTGTCTTTTCACTTTAATAGTTTCTTTCGTTGATACTGTTTAATAATTATTAGTTAGATTTCTGTTGCTGTGAAAAAATACCTGAATAAACCAACATTTAAGGTGGAAGGTTTATTTTGGTCCCCAGTTTCAGTTCATGGTTGACTAACTCTGTTGCTTTGAGCATGTAGTAAAGTAGAACATCACAGCAGGGAGCATGTGGTAGAGCAAAGCTGCTTACCTCATGACAGCTGTGAAGCAAAGAAGAAGAGAGGAAGGGGTCAAGGTCCTAATATCTCCTTCAAGATCATGTCCCCAATTACTTCTTTCCACTAGAAAAGTTCTACCTACTTTCTTTCCTAATGGTTCTGCCACTTCCCAATAGTGCCATAGGCTGGCAACAAAGTCTTTAGCATTTGGGCCTTTGTGAACATTTAAGATCCAAACCATAATATACTACCACTGGCCCCCAAAGGCCAGTGAGATAGAGATGACTCTATCTCAGTGTGACATGTATTTAGTCTTTCACCAAGAGACCTTAGAGTCTTAACTGTTCTAGCATTGGTGAAAAGTTCAAGTCCAAAGTTGCCTCTGAGACTCAAGTCAAACTCATATTAGATATGAGCCCCTGTAAAAATCAAAAAGAAAGTTACATACTTCCAAGATCAATGACATAGGGTAAACATTCCCATTCCAAAGGTAGGGAATAGGGTCGTGGAAAGGAAGGATCTGACCAAAGTGAGATAAAAATCCTAGCTTGGAAAACACTAAATCCTGAAGTTCTTCATCCAGTATCTAGGGCACATGGTGGCATGATCTGAACTTCAAAGGGATTGGGTACCTCTGTCCCCATAGCTTTGCTGTCTATAGCCACATGGCCTCTCTCTTTCTTGCTACCTGTAGCTTTGCTTCATAGATTTTTCACATTCATGGCATCTCTAACTTCCTGAGGTCTCCAGTGTAGCTTCAACTTCAGTCTCACAACTTTACTATTCATCATCCTGTCAGGAGGTGCTTGCAGGGACTCTGACCCTGCCGCTGCCTGCCTTCCCAGACCTTCTTTGAAATCTTGGTGGAAGCTTCCATGATGCCATATTTCTTGCATTCTGCATTTGGAGGAAATTAACATCACATGGACATGCCAAGGAATACTGTTGGCCTAAGGCTCACTTGAATCATGGTTATAGGGGCCTCTGAGTGCCTGGAAGGCTGAACACAGGGAAACAGTTCCCTATACAGCCTGGTGCAAGCACAGTGCCCTGAGACTCTTCTGAAAAAGTCTTTGAGCCTGTGATGGATGCTGATTCCTGAGATGCCCTCAAGGCATCTTTCCTATTGTCCTGTTGCACAGTACTCATCTTCTTTTGAATAGTGCTAGTCTCTTTAGCAACCACACCCTCATTGCCTGCCACTTTAAACATAACCCCTTTTCTGGCCAAACTGGAAGGTTTTCCAAATCTTTCTGGTCTGGTTTTTGCTCCAGATTCTTACTGTAAATCTAGCTCAGGGTAGGTAGCTAGCAGTACCCATGCCACTGCCTGTGCTAAAATAATGTTGTACTATGCTGCATTGAAATTTTCTCCATTCAGATTAATTTGTCCATCATCACACAGTATCAGGGCGTGGACAAAATATAGACAAGTTCTTTGCCAGAATGTAACACATGTAGCTTCTGATCTAATTCCCAGTAGAATCTTCATTGCCATCTGAAACTTTGTAAACCTGGCCTTTACTCTCCTCCTTACTATCACTATTTTGGTCTTCTGAGCCCTGACTAGAATTGCATATCAAGCTCTACTTACAGTAGTCTAGGCTTTCTCTGTCCTACTCCAAACTTTTCCAAATTCTTCCCACAAACCAATTTCAAAGGCTTTTGTTTGTACCACATTGTTAGGTAGATAGTTTCAGAAATTTCAGTCTGTGGTTTGCTGGCTCTGCTTTTGATCTGTGGTGAGACAGAATATCATAGTGGGAGTACATGGTAGAGCAAAGCTGCTCACTTTTTGATAGCTGGAAAGCAGAGAAAGAGGAGAGGAATGTCCTGGCATCTCAATAGTAGTGGTACCTACAGGTACCACTCAGTCCATTCATACTAGGATGGATAGACGGTTACAGCTCTGATAATCTAATCGCTTTACCTCCAAATATTTCTACATTGACAGGAGCTTTTGGAGGACACCTCATAATCAAACCATAACACCTAGGATATTAATGCCTTTCCTCCTTTGCTAGGTCTGGATCTCAATTTTTGTTCTCCTAACACTGTGAGATTGCTAGAAAAGCCTCTTGAAAAGCTGCTTCTCACTGCATGTTTTTTAGTTTCCTGTTCCAGGTATCTTAGAAATCTATGAATGCTTCAAGAAGAAAAACTAATGTATAATACTGGATTTTCATTTCTGGGATCTTGGCCTCTAAAGCCCTGATTATCTTAAGAGATCTGGATTCCAATTTGTCTCTCAAGCCAAGTGTGATGGTAAATTTCTGAGCCTTAGCTTTTGCTTGGTCTTCCAATCAATTGAGAAAATACTTTGAGGGCAGTAAAGAATGTACATCCACTTTAATCATTCAGGATCTTGGCTTCTCAAGACCTACTGCCTTGTTTGCTTTAATACTTTCAAATAACTGTTGCCCTTTCCCCCAACTGTTACAAAAATAATAGTTATTTTCAGCAAGAGATTTTTTTTTTCCTAGTATAAGACACATTATTAAAACAGAAGTCCCATTTTAGTGTTTTTTTTTCCCCTTTTGGTGAAACTAATGAATTATAACATAAATTGTGAATTTTAAGCTTACATGCTAAAGACAGTTTACAAATAAATTTACCCACATAACCATAACTGGATTAGTATACAAGGTAATAGTATTCTAGAAATTCCTTATATCCTTCCAAAGTCAATAAACATCCTTTCCTCAAAGGTAACTACTATTCTGATTTCTGTCACTATAGATTAGTTTTGCCTGTTTTTAATCTTTATATATATATATATATATATATATATATATTAGTTGTAGTTGAACACAACAATACCTTTATTTTATTTATTTATTTTTATGTGGTGCTGAGGATCGAACCCAAGGTCTTGCATGTGCGAAGCCAGCACTCTACCGCTGAGCCACAACCCCAGCCCTGTTTTTAATCTTTATGGCACTATAATCTCAGTTTTACTCTTTTGTGTCTGGAATTTAACATTAAGCATGTGAAATCTAACCATATTGTTGTGCATAGCAGCGTTTTATTTTTTGATGTTTAGTATTCCATTGTATAAATATACCAAAATTTATTTTTCCATTCTACAGTTAATGGACACTTGGGTTCTTTTCCAGTTTGGGACTATTATGAATAAAACTTCTATGGACTTGACTGAACATTCTTATGTCTGTTTTATACATCCTTACTCATTTCTGTTAGGTGTAAACCTATAAATGGAATTTCTCAGTCACAAAGTATGTGTGCAGTTTTAGTAGGTACCTCAAACAATCTTCCAAAGAGGTTGTTTACATTCATGGCAGCAGTATAGGAGAGTTCCTATTGCTCCACTACTTCATCATCCTTGGTATTGATAGGTGGTGTTGTTTTGTTTTGTTTTAGCCAATTTGAGTTGTGCAATTGTCAGGATTCTCTAGTGAAACAGAACCAATAGGAGGTTCTGTGTGTGTGTATAAAATGAGAATATATTATTCTCATAATAAAGCACTTACACAATTACACAGGTATGGAAACTAAAAGCCCCATGATGTGCTATTTGCAAGGTGGGGAGCCAGGAAGAATTCAGGCTAGGTTAAAAGGTCTGAGCACCTGGATGGAAGCAGATGGAGAACTAGGGAAGGGGAAGGTATAAGTCCCTGTTTTGAGTCAGAAGGACCTAGAACTAGTAGCACTGACACTGAAGGGAGGAGAAGATGGATATCCCAGCTTCAACAAAGAGCAAATTTGCCTTTCCTCCACTTTTTTTGTCCTGTTTGGGCCCTCAACAAATTGGATAATACCCTACATTGTTGAGGTTGGATCTTCTTTTACTCAGCCTACTGATTCAAATATTAATCTCTTCCAGAGAAACCCTCACAGAAAAACCCAGGAATAATGTTTTTATCAGCTATCTGGGCATCCTTCAGTTCACACATAAAATTAACCACCACAGTAGGTGTACTTCAGTATCTACTTATTCTTTTAATTTTCATTTTCCTAATTACTAATAGTGAGTACTTTATTTGCTTATTGGTTATTTGAGTATCCTTTTTAGTTGTGGTGTCTGAGCCTTTTGCCTATTTTTCTATTAAGAAAAGAAAATAGAAGGCCTTTCTGAAAGTATAACTGAAATTAAATATGAAAGATGTGAGATCTTCCCATATTACATTAAAGTCTCCTATTGTATGTTTTCATAAAATCATGCAACATTTTCTTCAGTCTTGTTCAATACACTGTAATGTCTGTTTTTGCTTATCACAGAAATCTAACTTATAGTATGGTGCTTGGCAAATAATAGGAACTCAGGAAATACTTGATGAATAAATGAATATAGTTTTTTGAAAGGCAAAATAGGATACATTTGAGATTTTTTTAGAGAGATGTTAGTTTTATATATGGTCATGGCAATTTAGATATATTTAAAAATGACTTTCGTAAAACCTCTATAGGCACTAAAGAAAAGTGTGCCAGCTAGTACTAACAATTTTTATTTTGTATTTATTTCTAATATAAGATTGGGAAGGTACTTCTATTTGGTGGTAGAGAAAACTCATTATGATCCCGGAAATAATGACACCCCTTTCCTTCAACTTTGGGCCAGAGTTTGCTTGTTATATTAAAAAGACTCTCTTGAGCTGGTGTGGTGGCCCATGCCTGTAATCCCATTGGCTCGGGATGCTGTGGCAAGAGGATGGAGCGTTCAAAGCTAGTGTCAGCAAAGGTGAGGCACCGAGAAACTCAGTGAGACCCTGTCTCTAAATAAAATACAAAATAGGCCTGGGGATGTGGCTTAGTGGTTGAGTGCCCCTGAGTTCAACCCTGAGTACTTCTCCAAAAATAAATAAATAAAAAGAATGTCTTGGTGAGAAACTAATATTGCAAATGAGTTTTGTGAGTGTCACTCAGAAACACAAGATTAAACAGTGATTATTTTTGCAAAATTGAGAATATAGTGATGTAGTAATTGATATTCATTGGTGATATTGGCATCAGCATTTGAGGCATGTTTTCATCTCACAATGCATGATGATGATCTAAGTGGATTGCTTCTCAACTGTGTCTTGCCTCCTTTGGTTCCTAACCTAATCTGGTTTTCCAGTCTTTGTACTCATTTTGTATATACTCATCTAATAAATTTGTTTTCTGCTTAAACTAACTAGTGTCAGTTTTTGTTTTACTGTTTTGCAACTAACAACTCTAACTGATATAGAGGTTAAAGAAGATCTTTATTCACATGTCCTCTCAGAAAAGGCATTAGGAGTCTTATTTGTATGCATGTCTGGTAGTGTTCCCAGGAAACCAATGGAAAATACTCTTGGATGGATAAATTTTTAGGCAGAGGAATCAAGAAACCTATGACTTTGGTTGATAGTGCAGAGAAATGTTTTTGCATGGAAGAACTCTGAAAAATAGTGTTAATAATTCCTTAAGAAAGGATATTGGCAGGAAATGTTTTCATTGTATAAAATGAACAGAAGGTTATTATCTAGAAAAAAAAGAATGTCTTATAAGTCAACAGAGACAAAGGAAAGAAAAAGAGTAAAAGATATAAATAGATAAATCACAAAATTTAGTTGATTAATTGATATATCTAAAGATAATGTAATGAATTTGTAATCAGTGAAATGTGATTTAAAAAGAGGTGCCATTTTTATTCATCAGATGAAAAAAAATTACACAGAATCATGTATGACAAATATGTTAAGTGGAAATTGGGTTAGCCACTCTTGAGACAAAATGCTTAAATCAGTTAAAATTGAAAAGGGGTATAAAATGTGACCCAACATGCATTTTAGGCATCTTCTGAATATATACATGTACAAAAAGAAATATACATTAAAAGAAAAGGACAAGTGCTGGTGAGAATAATAAGAAATTGGAACCTTCGTACATTGCTGGTGGAAATATGAAATGGCACAGCTACTTTGGAAATAAAAGTTTCTCAAAATGTGAAGCATCAAATGATCATATCCAGCAATTTTACTTTTAGGAATATATTCAAGAAAATAAAGGCAATGTCCATACAAATTAATGTTTATAGAAGCATCATTCATAATAGTAATAAAATAGAAACAATTCAACTGGTAAATAGGAAACAACGTGTGATATACCCAACATAATAGAAGACTGTTCAACAATAAAAAGGAGCAAAGTGTTCAAACATACTACAACATGGATAAGCCTCAAAAACGTGCTACATAAAAGAATTTAAGGAATTTAAATACAAAAGACTGTGTGGCTTTACTTACTTGAAAAGGAAAGGCAAATTTGTGCAGACAGAAAGTGCACTAGTTGTTGCTGAGGGAGTTGTTAATGGGGGAGCACTACAAATGGGCATGAGGTTTCTCTTTGGGGTGATGGGCAAAATGTTCTAATGTAGTGGTAACGATTGCACAGTTTTACAGTTTACTAAAAATCGTTGAATTATGTACTTTAAACAGGTGCATTTTATGGTATATAAATTATAGCTTAATAAAACTCTTTGAAATGATAAATAGCTAGGGACTTTAAAAATATTTCTATAGTCTAGGATGATAGGACAACACTTGCATGAAAGACAGCTGGAAGAAATCATGGCTAGAGGTATACCTTGATATTAGGAGAAGTAATGAAAATGGAAACAGTGGGGGCGGGGAGGAGATACATTATCAAATTATATCAAATTATTTGTAATAATGGAAACTGGAAATAGTTAAAAGTTCATCAATAGATAAACAGATATAATATGCTACCTTTGCAAAAAGTAATTTGAAAAATAGAGTATGATGCTATCCAGGTGTATATATTTATTTATTTATTTTTAAAAAATATTCATTTTTTAGTTTTAGGTGGACACAATATCTTTATTTTATTTTTATGTGGTGTTGAGGATCGAACCCAGCTCCCCGCGCATGCCAAGCAAGTGCGATACCGCTTGAGCCACATCCCCAGCCTCCAGGTGTATATTTTTAAAGAAACAGTAATATATGTATATATTTTCTGTGTAAATATGTATGTACAAGTATTTTTAAAAATTGAAGGCTACAAACAAACTCATTTAGAATAGTGGTTGCTTCTTGGGAGCCAATAAGAACAATCAGGATGAGGATAAGGAGGGCCTTTGGTGTTATTTATAATATTCTAATTTCCAAATAGATAGTGTATTCAAAATTATATAATTTTTAAATGTATAAACAGATATGAACTGAAGCAAATATTCCAAAATTTCAATAATGGTACTTCTGGCTAGGGGGAAATAAGGAGTGAGCAAAAAAACCCAAAAATGACATTGATAACTCTGTGTGCTCAAAGCAGAGCTTGGAAAACAGCAAGAATGGAGAACAGCTGCCATCATGGTCACTGACTTTTTAAGATAGCATTTGTCACTAGAGTAGGAAAACCTATGCTCTGCCTAGAGACAAAGCAGTCTTAGGAATCATTGTATTTCATTTGCAAAGGCTATAATGTTATTAGAAAACCTTATAGAGTATAATAATTTTGAATATTTTATAACCACATGTGCCATACTTGCCATTCTCTACTTATTTGACAACTTTAATCTGCTTATAAAATTTGACTATTTTTCAAATCACCTATAATACTATTCACTTTTTCAGTCAAGGAAAGTGGAAATCACTTTTTTCATTACTTAGCAGCTCTTAAAAATAAGTTTATGTATAGAAAGTAGTTGATATATCTAAAAAAAAAAAGACTCTGAAAATTATTTTTGGTTTGGCATATGTGTTTATTGAGTTTCAGTTTCAATGGGCAGAAACCCAATCCAAACTGATCAAAATAGGAAGGTACATCGCCCCTTTTGTCAGCCTGAAGAAGCCAGAAGGGTCTTCGCCCCCATTCCTTACAGCAGTAAGGAGTTCCCCAAATTAGAGGGGGGAATGAAGCCAGATTTAAAGTTAGGTAGTCAGTGTAGTTAGGTAAATCGGGTCTAATACCGAGTGAAATCTAAAATGGAGGCCATGCTGGGAATGACTCAGGAAAAACATAGGATAGATAATTCATGGAATGTTAATGAAGTCCCAAAAAGGCCCTAGGCCAAAGTCCACCTCAAAGAAGTGTTAACCAACAGCCCCAACAGATTTGGAGATAGCCCATCCCAGAAAAGTGATAATCCCATCCCAAAAGGTGATAATTAGGCCCACCTGTGTCCCACCCCTCGGGCCTTCCAACCTACATTCCATCACCAAAACTATAAAAAGGGGAAACAACCTCACTTCCATGGATTCCACCTCTTGGGTCCCCTTCTTCCTCCGGGAGAAGTCTTTTCTGCTGTCCTTTAATAAACTTCTAATCTCTACTCTGAAAAAAAAAATAGGAAGGTAAATAATTTTCTAAAGTAATTTGAAAATTCAAGTAGTGAAATGGACTTTAGGCATGGCAATATCAGGACCTTAAATCATGTCATTATTTATATCTCTTTCTTTGTCTCTCTGCTTTTGTCATCTCAAATTTTCTGTCATATGGTAGTGATACAATTTGATTGTTGAGAAGCCTGAGCTAGAAGACGCTGGAATATCGAGTCTGGGAACTCTTATTTCCATGACCATGTTTACCATAACAAATCTATTACAGATATCATAGGAGAACTTAATTTGCATCTAAAACTTTAGAAACAGGGTGCCCAGGAAACATAGCTTTCTAGCCTCTCCTACTATTGTAAAAAGAGAATGGGAGTAAGGGTTTTGAGTGAACCAATTTGTAGCGCCCAGCATGGTTCACTCTTAAAGTCACTCCTCACCTGTTTATGCCTTTCTTCTGATGGTTCCAAGTGACAAGAATAGTCATAATATGCTATACCTAAGTTAGTGCTATGGTCTTTCATATAAATAAAAACATGTCAAACTTTTAAGCAAAAAGGGAGCCCCCAAATTTCATCAGTTCCTGTATCAATCTCTGGAAGAGATTCACTCATAACAGTATCACCTTGAGTTTTTGTAGCCCTGGTGCTAAATAATGTCCACATTCATACCATCATACCTTATATAAAAATATTGGGAGAAACAGAGCAGAAAATTGATGTATGTATGTGTGTGTGTATAAATAACACATATATTGATGTGTTTATCTATATAGTATATATTGGGAGGTCGCCAGCGCCTCACCAGGGTAATTTTTCCTGTTCAGGAGGAGATAAGCCACCTGAGATAATCAGTCTGAAATAATTAGTAAAGAAATAAGACAAAGTCAGAATTATAGTTTTAAGAAGCATGGAGCACCTTGTAGATTCTTCGAGTCCTGCTAGGAGCTAGAACAAAACAATAAGAAAATGGCTCTGGTGGTTTTATTTAAGGGGATACATCAAAGGCAGGGATAAGGTTTCAGGTATGGAGTCTTGCTTCATGATGTCTTGCAGTCAACAGGTTGATTGGCATTTTGGCAAGCTACACCCATCTATGAGAGGCTGTGTGGCTACAGCAGGTCACCCCATCTCTGGTACTGTGTGGGACCTGGCAGAACTGAATAAATATTCACATGTATCTGGGAGGTCTTTTTTTTTTTTTATTGGTTGTTCACAACATTACAGAGCTCTTGACATATCATATTTCATATATTAGATTGAAGTGGGTTATGAACCCCCAATTTTACCCCAAATGCAGATTGCAGAATCACGTCGGTTACACATCCACAATTTTTTCATAATGCCCTATTAGTAATTGTTGTATTCTGCTACCTTTCCTATCCCCTACTATCCCCCCTCCCCTCCCCTCCCATCTTCTCTCTCTACCCCATCTACTGTAATTAATTTCTCTCCTTGTTTATTTTCCCATTCCCCTCACAACCTCTTATATGTAATTTTGTATAGCAATGAGGGTCTCCCTTCATTTCCATGCAATTTCCCTTTTCTCTCCCTTTCTCTCCCATCTCATGTCTCTGTTTAATGTTAATCTTTTCTTCCTGCTCTTCCTCCCTGCTCTGTTCATAGTTGCTCTCATTATATCAAAGAAGACATTTGGTATTTATTTTTTAAGGATTGGCTAGCTTCACTAAGCATAATCTGCTCTAGTGCCATCCATTTCCCTGCAAATTCTATGATTTTGTCATTTTTTATTGCTGCATAGTACTCCATTGTGTATAGATGCCACATTTTTTTTATCCATTCATCTATTGAAGGGCATCTGGGTTGGTTCCACAGTCTAGCTATTGTGAATTGTGCTGCTATGAACATCGATGTGGCAGTATCCCTGTAGCATGCTCTTTCAAGGTCTTCAGGGAATAGTCCGAGAAGGGCAATAGCAGGGTCAAATGGTGGTTCCATTCCCAGCTTTCCCAGGAATCTCCAAACTGCTTTCCAAATTGGCTGCACCAATTTGCAGTCCCTCCAGCAATGTACAAGTGTACCCTTTTCTCCACATCCTCGCCAGCACTTGTTGTTGTTTGACTTCATAGTGGCTGCCAATCTCACTGGAGTGAGATGGTATCTTAGGGTGGTTTTGATTTGCATTTCTCTGACTGATAGAGATGGAGAGCATTTTTTCATGTACTTATTGATTGATTGTATATCCTCCTCTGAGGAGTGTCTGTTCAGGTCCTTGGTCCATTTGTTGATTGGGTTATTGGTTATCTTATTGTCTAATTTTTTGAGTTCTTTGTACACTCTGGATATTAGGGCTCTATCTGAAGTGTGAGGAGTAAAAATTTGTTCCCAGGATGTAGGCTCCCTATTGACCTCTCTTATTCTTTCTCTTGAGAAAAAACTTTTTAGTTTAAGTAAGTCCCATTTGTTGATTCTTGTTGTTAACTCTTGTGCTATGGGTGTCCTATTAAGGACTTTGGAGCCCGACCCCACAATATGAAGATCGGAGCCAACTTTTTCTTCTATCAGACGCAGAGTCTCTGATTTGATATCAAGCTCCTTGATCCATTTTGAGTTAACTTTTGTGCATGGCGAGAGAAAGGGATTCAGTTTCATTTTGTTGCATATGGATTTCCAGTTTTCCCAACACCATTTGTTGAAGATGCTATCCTTCCTCCATTGCATGCTTTTAGCCCCTTTATCAAATATAAGATAGTTGTAACTTTGTGGATTAGTCTCTGTGTCCTCTATTCTATACCATTGGTCCACCCGCCTATTTTGGTACCAATACCATGCTGTTCTTGTCACTATTACTTTGTAATATAGTTTGAAATCTGGTATCGCTATACCGCCTGATTCACACTTCCTGCTTAGAATTGCTTTTGCTATTCTGGGTCTTTTATTTTTCCATATGAATTTCATGATTGCTTTATCTATTTCTACAAGAAATGCCGTTGAGATTTTGATTGGCATTGCATTAAACCTATAGAGAACTTTGGGTAATATCGCCATTTTGATAATGTTAGTTCTGCCTATCCATGAACAGGGTATATTTTTCCATCTTCTAAGATCTTCTTCTACTTCTCTCTTTAGGGTTCTGTAGTTTTCATTGTATAAGTCTTTCACCTCTTTTGTTAGGTTGATTCCCAAGTATTTTATCTTTTTTTTGAGGATATTGTGAATGGAGTGTTTTTCCTCATTTCCGTTTCAGAAGTTTTGTCGCTGATATACAGGAATGCCTTTGATTTATGCGTGTTGATTTTATATCCTGCCACTTTGCTGAATTCACTTATTAGTTCTAGTAGTTTCTTTGTAGACCCTTTTGGGTCTTCTAGGTATAGAATCATGTCATCTGCAAATAGTGATAATTTAAGTTCTTCTTTTCCTATTTTTATTCCTTTAATTTCTTTCGTCTGTCTAATTGCTCTGGCCAGTGTTTCGAGAACTATATTGAATAGAAGTGGTGATAGAGGGCATCCCTGTCTTGTTCCAGATTTTAGAGGGAATGCCTTTAACTTTTGTCCATTCAGAATGATGCTAGCCTGAGGCTTAGCATAGATTGCTTTTACAATGTTGAGGTATGTTCCTGTTATCCCTAGTTTTTCTAATGTTTTGAACATAAAGGGATGCTGTACTTTGTCGAATGCTTTCTCTGCATCTATCGAGATGATCATATGGTTCTTATCTTTAAGTCTATTGATGTGGTGAATAACATTTATTGATTTCCGTATGTTGAACCGTCCTTGCATCCCAGGGATGAATCCTACTTGATCATGGTGCACAATTTTTTTGATGTGTTTTTGTATTCGATTCGCCAGAATTTTATTGAGGATTTTTGCATCTAGGTTCATCAGAGATATTGGTCTGTAGTTTTCTTTCTTTGAGGTGTCTTTGTCTGGTTTTGGAATCAGGGTGATTGATGTTGGCCTCATAGAATGAATTTGGAAGAGCTCCCTCTTTTTCTATTTCCTGAAATAACTTGAAAAGTATTGGTATTAATTCTTCTTTAAAGGTTTTGTAAAACTCCGCTGTATACCCATCCGGTCCTGGGCTTTTCTTGATTGGTAGTCTTTTGATGGCTTCTTCAATTTCATCCATTGATATTGGTCTGTTCAAATTGTGTGTATCCTCCTGACTCAGTCTGGGCAAATCATATGACTTAAGAAATTTATCGATGTCTTCACTATCTTCTATTTTATTGGAGTATAAGGATTCAAAATAATTTCTGATTATCTTCTGTATTTCTGAAGTGTCTGTTGTGATATTGCCTTTTTCATCCCGTATGCTAGTAATTTGAGTTCTCTCTCTTCTTCTCTTCGTTAGCATGGCTAAAGGTTTGTCGATCTTATTTATGTTTTCGAAGAACCAACTTTTAGTTTTGTTAATTTTTTCAATAGTTTCTTTTGTTTCAATTTCATTGATTTCCGCTCTGATTTTAATTATTTCTTGCCTTCTGCTACATTTGCTGTTGTTTCGCTCTTCCTTTTCTAGGGCTTTGAGATGAAGTGTGAGCTCATGTATTTGTTGGTTTTTTCTTTTTTTGAGGAATGACCACCAGGCGATGAATTTTCCTCTTAAAACTGCTTTCATTGTGTCCCATAGATTCCGATATGTTGTGTCTGTATTTTCATTTATCTCTAAGAATTTTTTGATTTCCTCCTTTATGTCTTCTGTAACCCATTGATCATTCAGTAACATATTGTTCATTTTCCATGTGATGTAGGATTTTTCCTTCCTTCTTTTATCATTGATTTCCAGTTTCATTCCATTATGATCTGATAAAGTGCATGGTATTATCTCCACCCCTTTATATTTACTGAGGGTTGCCCTATGGCATAATATATGGTCTATTTTTGAGAAGGATCCATGTGCTGCTGAGAAAAATGTATATCCATTTGATGATGGTTGATATATTCTATATATGTCAGTTAAGTCTAGGTTATTGATTGTGATATTGAGTTCTATAGTTTCTTTATTCAACTTTTGTTTGGAGGATCTGTCCAATGGTGAGAGAGGTGTGTTGAAGTCACCCATAATTATTGTGTTGTGGTCTATTTGATTCTTGAACTTGAGGAGAATTTGTTTTATGAATGTCGCAGCACCATTATTTGGTGCATAAATATTGATAATTGTTATGTCTTGTTGGTGAATGGTTCCTTTTAACAGTATATAATGTCCTTCTTTATCCCTTTTGATTAACTTAGTCTTGAAGTTGATTTTATTCGATATGAGGATGGCCACCCCTGTTTGCTTACGAGGACTGTGTGCGTGGTATATTTTTTCCCATCCTTTCACCTTCAGCCTGTGTATGTCTTTTCCAGTCAGATGTGTCTCCTGGAGGCAGCATATTGTTGGATTTGTTTTTTTGATCCATGATACCAGCCTATGTCGCTTTATTGGAGAGTTTAAGCCATTCACATTCAGAGTTACTATTGATATATGGTTTTTACTTCCATCCATGTTTGATTATTCATCCTTTTTTAAAAAAATTTAGTTTGTTTCTCCATGATTATCTTTCCCCTCGCCCTCTGTCTTTACTGAGGCACTTCCCACTGATGGTTTTGGTTATTGTTTTTCATTTATTCCTCATGTAGTTTTTGCTCAAAATGCTTTGCAATGCTGGTTTTCTGGCTTCAAATTTTTTTAACTTTTGTTTATCATGAAAGATTTTTATTTCGTTGTCATACATACCTGAAGCTTAATTTTGCTGGATACAGAATTCTTGGTTGGCATCAATTGTCTTTCAGTGTTTGAAATACATTGTTCCATGACCTTCTTGCTTTCAGCGTCTGTGATGAAAAATCCATTGTTAACCTTATTGGTTTACCCCTGAATGTAATCTGTCTCCTTTCTCTTGTAGCTTTTAATATTTTCTCTTTGTTCTGTATATTGGATATCTTCATAACACTGTGTCTTGGCGTTGGTCTACTGTGATTTTGTGTGCTCGGTGTCCTATATGCATCTTCAATTTGTATATCTGTTTCCTTTTTTATTTCTGGAAAGTTTTCTGTAATTATTTCATTCAGCAGGTTACTCATTCCCTTGGTTTGAATCTCTGTACCTTCTTCTATCCCGACGACTCGTAAGTTTGGTTTTCTTATGTTATCCCATAACTCTTAGATGTTTTTCTCGTGATTTTTTACCAGTCTTTCTGAGTTGGCTAGACTCTTTTCAAGATGATATATTTTGTCTTCATTATCTGACGTTCTGGCTTCTACTTGCTCCACTCTGTTAGTGATACTCTCAATTGAGTTTTTAATTTGGTTTATCGTTTCCTTCATTTCTAGAATTATTGTTTGATTATTTTTTATAATCTCTATCTCCTGATAAAGATGCTTAACTTCTTCTTTTATCTGTTTATGTAATTCATTCTCAATGTGTTCTTTCGCTGCTTGAATTTGCTGTCTTGTATCCTCTTTAAGGTTCCATTCCATCTGTCTAAGGTGTTCCTTGAGTTCTTTATATGACCATTTTTCTGATGACTCTAGGTCCTCCTGAATATTTAGGCTGTCCTGCATTGTTTGTACTCCTTTTCTTCCTTGCTTTTTGAAGCTGCTCATGTTACTTCTTGTTCTGTTTGACTGCTGAGTTACTGTTTACTCCTATAAATTTATTTGATGCTTGGGAGGAAAGGTATTAGAAGGGAAGGGAAGAAGTCACTAAAGAGAATGAGAGTAAGCAGGTAGAATTCAAGGAAGGGGGGATAAGATAATTGAAAAGAAATGAAAAGACAAAAGAAGAAATAAATAGGAAATAAAAAAAATTTTTTAAAAATAATAAAAAAAATTAAAATTAAAATTAGAAGAAAAAAATTAAAAAAAATTGTAAAAAAAATTTTAAAAAAACAACAAGAAAGAAATATGAAAATGAAAGAAAAACCCAAATCAAAAAAAAAAAAAAAGAGAAAAGAAAAAAAGAAAAAAAACCCGAATAAATGCAGTCTTAGAGTTTGATTCACTTCTCTTCCAGTAGGTGGCGCTGTGCCCACCAGGCGAAGTTTCTCCTGTCAATATGCGGGGAACCAATCACTGTGTAGCAGCTCCTCCCAGACTGGGCGAGTCTCCAATCCTGAGTGCCTAGGGCCTCCTCTTGTGTCTAGTCACTTCCCACTTTTCCTCTAGCCAGGCTCCTCTCATGGGTGCCGCTCACCACAATACTGGGTGCACGCCAGGTCTCCTGCTCCCGGGAGCCCTGTTTTCATGAACGACTGGGCACACTCTTCCAGTTTGCCATTCCCTCAGACCCTAAGTTTGTAGAGCTTGGGGCTGAGAATCCTCAGCGAATTTTACTTGCCCTCCGGTAGCCACGTCCCTGGTAGCTGGTGCAAGAGACCTCAGCTGTCAGCCCTGGTGTGAGCGGTAGTTCCACTCCGCGGGTCCCGCGCCACCTCTGATTCCCTCGGGCTGGCTCACCGGAGAGCTGGGAGGGGCCCTTACGGGAGAGCTGGGAGGGGCCCTTAAGGTTTCCCCGATGTGTGGAGAGGGAAGGCTAGGGAATTACACACCTGTACCCGCAGGTTTCAATGAAGTTATCTCCTCTGCCGCAGTCTGATGACGTCAGTTCTCTGCCATGGTGGTGTCTCTTGCAAATGGCGACATTTCGTTTCCCTTTGCCGGGCGACCAATGCAATGGGTGGGTCCTTACTGTCTCTCCTAAGCCCCGTTTCATACCTGTGGCCACTACCTATGAAGGCTCGGTAGGCATTTACCTCCGTAGGATGAGAAGGGCTGACCAGTTGTTTCAGCCGGATGGATTAGTGCTGAGTCAAAGCTGTTTGTCTGCAGGAAGCAGGCGAATGGGAGCTTGAATTCAGCCGATCCGGGCTCAGTGTGTGTTCCTGGGAGGTCTTTACCAGTAGAATTTCCACTGGAAGTTCCCTAATACTAGATTTTCCTATTTAGTGGCTATGATGCTGGTTTGGTCCACACATATCCACAGATGGCTCTCCATAGATATACACATAAGCACACATAAAGTGGAACAAGGTAATATTTATGGGTGGCTGATACAACCATTGTTCTGGAGTTGCTATTATATTTGTAACTTTTCATTACATTTGTAACTTTATTGCTCACTCCATGTTCTCACACCAGCATATAACCTGAAAGGTATGCTTTTTCATGTTAGTAGTGCAGACTTTCATTCTTAAGTCTGTGAGACTTTGGTTAAATTTTCTATACAGATGTTGGTTGATTTATAATGGGGTTACATCCCAACAAAACCATTGTAAATTGAAAATGTTTTAAGTTCAAAATACATTTAACATACCTTATCTACGAAATGTTATAACTTAGAAGCACAGTATACTATACTGTTTTGTTTACTCTCATTATTATTATGAGACCAATTGGGAGCTGAAGTTTACTGCCACTGCCCAACATCTCCAAGAGAATGTACTACTGTGTATTGCTAGCCTGAGAATAGACAAAAATTCAAAATTTGAATTTCAGCTTCTGTTGAATGTGTATTGTTTTTACACCACTGTAAAGTTGAAAAATCATTAAGTTGAACTATGGTAAGTCAGGGACCATCTGTATTGAATTGCTGAAGTCATATATTTGTTTTAACCACTCAATATGGAAATTACAAGAAGGTATCCACAAAGTCTCTTGGGTTCCAGACTCATTCCTCCCTGCCTCAGTTTTATGACTGGAAGCTGTGTCTCACTAATACTTAATCACACAAACAAAAGTAACTCCCATTTTTTGGCCTGTTATTTCACTGAAATGAGGAAGACCGTTCCAGTTCAAGGGATTTATTGTTACGTTGCCTTGATAGAAGCATCCCTTCCATGGGTATTAAGATTTCTAAACCATTAGAGTCCAAAGCTCTGAATTTTTTTCATTGGGTAATTAAATATGATACTATATTTAATTAATTCTCACATACATATTTTCAACCTCTATTGTCTGATATGAGGATACTTGCTAAATTTAGAGGTATTTTTAGTTATGGTAAATCAGCCATTCTTCATACATACTGTCATTGTTGCATGCCCAAACATGGAAATGGATATCCATAGCTTGAAAGAAAATATAAAAGTATAGTAGAGCATTTCAAGGATACTTGGGTATTTAATGTTATATTTCTGATATCATAAAAGATAATAATTATATGAACACCAAATAAAGACTTTAGTTAAAAAATAATTTGGAAGAATTAGACACAGAATGAGAAGGAGTTATAAGAGTTTCTTAACCATTTCTTTTTTCTTTTTTTCATTTTGTGTTTGTAAAAGGGTGACAAAAAAGTTATGTCTAAGCCCTAAAATGGTTGTCTTAAATTAAGAAAAATAAAAATTATAATCAAGAAAGCATATAGTTTAATTTCTGGACATTCCTTATTCTTTCTTGGTGGTGATTAGCTAATGATAATTCTTACAATTGATATTGTTAGATTCAGTGAAATAGAGTAGTGAGATCTACCACTCATCATTCTACCCTCTGGTTCCCAGATATATTTTTGTATTTAAAGAAACAACATTATATACTGGTCCCTGGGAAGTTTCTTTAATATATGAAATATAACATTTCAGGGTCTTTCAAGTTTTCTACGCAGTAGCTATTCTTAAATAATGTTTAAATTAACAATATTTATTAATCCTTTGTCTTTATTGTTCTCCTACTGGCCATTATGAGCTTTCTATATCTTTGTTGTTGTTTATATTATGTGTCAGTCAGCAAAAGGTTTAAAAATCTTCTTTTAGCATGTTTATATTGTCTTCATTAATTATATTGTGAAACAAAGTGTCTATTATTTTTGAAATTTTTTGTTTTTATAATTTATTGCCTTTGGATGACGTATAAATGTTATGATTCAGTTTTCTGTATAAGATTATTTTCATTGATTTTATGGCTCATCTTTATAATCTGTCTAAATTTTTATTTTGATTTCTTAATATGTAAATTGAGTGTTCCTAATACACATTGAAATGAGGAATCAGTAATTTTATACTTTTTTATTGAAAAATTACAAAACTTTTCCCCAAAGACAGCCAAAATGGCCTAATCGCATCCCAATTTCTACTTAACAGAATCTCTAAAAATACCTGCAGCCACTCCATTAGCACCTGATAGAGTGGAAAGTCTTGAGTGTGGGAACTTGGGGTGAAGAGTGAGAACAGTCTTAACGAATGCGATTAAAATATTGTACATTTGCAAAATGACAAAGTCTTAGGTCCTTGTGAACACAATACTAGAATCTCTTCCCGGAGTGTTAGAAGATTGCATTGCCACTTGAGGGGTCCTGAAGCTTGTTTAGTTTTACAGTAACTCTTCTGTGGACCTCATATTCGGTTTCCTTTATGCGGGAACACCTTTCTTTTGGATGATCACACTTCCTTTTCTACAGTTCTTGAGACACCGATGCATTTTCCCTGCTGTTGAAAGTGGAGCTTTCTTTGCCAATACAACTCTTTTTGTTTTGCCACTGGGGTGGGGTGGGGAGGTGGCTTTATCCTCCATTTAGTACCTTGACGTTTGAGTCCCTCCAAACAGCCTCTGACTCCTAGGAACGCTGGAGGGTAGGGTATGTGTGAAGTCTCTGAGCAGGTGGTTCCCTTGAAGCTCCACAAAGATTGTGAGAGGAGGATGAAGCATCCTCCTCACAACAGTTTCTCTCCAGGACTCTTCAACCTCTCCTTCTGATGTAAATTGACTAATGTTGGCAAATATAATATCCTGGTTTGTCTCTCTAGATGACTTAGTCCTTATTAGTCCCTGTCTGAGAGCAATTAAAACCTGTTGTTTTGGGGCAGGAGTTGTGGATCAGCGGTAGAGCATGTGAGGTCTTGGGTTCACCACGTACAAATAAATAAGATAAAGGTATTGTGTCCACCTACAGCAACGTGTGTGTGTGTGTGTGTGTGTGTGTGTGTGTGTGTATAAACCTATTGTTTGTCACTTGAGGGAAAAATAAAAGAGAACTATTTTTTTTATTTTATTTTTAAATAGTTGTAGATGGACAGCATGCCTTTATTTAATTTATTTTTTTATTTTTTATGTGGTGGTGAGGATCAAACCAAATGCCTTATACATGCTAAGCAAGTTCTCTGCCACTGGTCTATAGCCCCAGCCCCAAAGAGAATTATTTTAATAAAGGTGACATTCTTAGGTATTTGCTTAATTGCTTTTAGTCTTCAGTTTTTTTCCTTGAATCTTGTATTCATTTAAGAGGATTATTTTAGGGCTTATGCATTTTAGGTCCCATAATAGGTATCAGGACTGCAGAAGTAAACAGATCCATTGTAAATGGATCAAATGAAATGTGAAGAACAATATAATGAATCTGTCAGAAGAAATGTAGCCAAATCCTCTTAAATAATGTAAAAGCAACTTTAAAAAAATAGTTTTATAGGATTTTTTTTTTTGTGTGTGTGTGGTGCTAGGGATCCAACCTAGGGATCATGCCTTTTGCCTGAGAGGCAAGCACTCTACCAACTGAGCTATATCTCCAGCCCTGTTTTATGAAGCCTTATTAAAAATTTTCACCTTGATGGTGGAATGAGATGGACATCATTACCCTAGGTACATGTATGGCTGTACATATGGTGCAACGCTACGTAGTATACAACCAGATAAATGAAAAATTGTACTGCAGTTGTGTAAATGAATCAAAATGCATTCTTCTGTCATATATACCTAATTAAAATAAATAAATTAATAGAAATTTACCTTGCTATTATATAGCAACTACTCTGGACCTTACCAAATTAAATACATTAAATGCAACATTTAATAAAATTAAATAAATTAAATGCAACACTTACTAGTAATTCTTCATTAAGTTGTTAGTGAAAATAAATGCAATGTAGGAATGATTTGGAGGCCTTCATTTTTTCATAAAATTTTGTGAATTGATTTATGAGAGAGGAGGATGGGGATTAGTCTTCAGATATGATGATCTATGTGAGAATTTTATAGTTTGATTTGTATGCATGAAATAATGTTCTTGAGTATTTCCAGTATATCAAATCATTAGGATAAGCATCTAAATATGTGTTTTATATACCCCAAACTAAGGTAAGAACAATAAAAGATTTTTCTGGATCTGTATGTGAAGCTTGAATGGCCCTATTCTGCCACCTTCTGGCTAAGCCCATATTTTATACTGCTGGGAAGCCAAGTGTCACCTACTTTTTCCTGCCATCTTTGGCACCAGATCATTTATTTAGGAGTCCTAGAGATTTCCAGTAGGATCAGTTTAATCGATATCATAGTTGTAGTGGTATAATGTCATATTTATTTCCCAGGTCTAAAACATGTTTATTGGAAAGGATATCACATGGTGATATGTGGGGCAGTTTCCCCTAGAGTATGTAGTTATGACTACTAACTTTTGACTTTTTCACAACACTAAAGAGTTTTCAACTATTACTTGATATTAAAATTGTATCAAAGAGGGCACAGTGGCTCATGCCTGTAATTCCAGCTACTCTGGAGGCTGAGACAGGAGGATCACAAGTTTGAGGCCAGCTTTAGGAACTTTTTTGCAAGGCTCTAAGCAATTTAGTGTGACCCTGTCTCAAAAAATAAAATGGGCTGCGGATTTGACTCAGTGGTAAAGTGACCCTGGGTTTAATCTCCAGTACCAAAACAAACAAACAACAACACCCCCCCCCCAAAAAAAAAGACAGCAACAACAAAAAACTGCATCAAGTTTGAAAGCTATTTATCACAATTGCAACAGGAAAATTATTTGGAGAATGATATAAAAATGAAAGTTATTGAAATCACTGTCAAATTCTTATGGAGAAACTGTAACAGGGGTCCAATTCATAGTTTGAACCCCCTAGCTGCTCTATCACTGAGACTTTTTTAAAAACAGAAAAGTTTTTTCTATTATCCAGCTCCCAGATTAGCTAGTGAGTTAAGACAACCCCCACCATTTGCAGTGTAATCTTTGAATCACCTCTTTAAAAACCCTTTGTTCCCTCTGGTGGGAAGAATCATTGCCTCTGGGACAGGAGTTCTCTGTTCCTCCTTTGCTAGCAAAGCAGTAAAATTTCTCTTTCCTTTTTCAAAACAGCGTCCTTTTTGTTGGATCAACATGGGGCAAGGACCAAGCTTTCCCTAACAAAACTAATGCTGGGTTCAGTAATCACTTACTGTATTCTAAAATAAAAGGATGACCCATATCATGTTAAACAAAACCTTAGTACTTTATATTTTGTGATGCTTCAATTTATTTCCACATTTTTAAAGTATTTCCAAGTTGTTTATAAAATGATTTTGGAAAAGGCTTACAACTTTCAAAATGTAATTTATTTTGAATAAGTTTAATATACTTTATAAGGGAAGGTAGAGAGAAGGTATTAAAATAGAATATTTTGTGGAAATTTCAGTTTTATGACTTTTTTTTTTTTTTGCACTAGGGAATGAACGCAGGGGTGCTTAACCACTGAGCCACAGCCTCTTATTAATACTTTATTTAGAAACAAGGTCTCACAGAGTTGCTTAGGGCCTTGCTAAATTGCTGAGGCTGGCTTCAGCTCCTGCTTCAGCCTCCTGAGCCACTAGGACTGTAGGCATGCAGCCAGCTAGTTTTGTGACTTTTTGTAACATATTTAACCTTTGTGTCTCTAGAAAATGGAATAATGATTGTTAAATCACAATGCAAAGACAAGACCACCGACTCCAATTTTAAATCAAATTAAAGCAACATTGTAATTCCAGCTGGGACTGTCTCTCCCGAAATCCTTGGGTTAGAGAACAGTACCCCAGCTCTCTAGGAGCTTAGATTTATAGCACAAAAAGTTGCAAAAGGGAGGTGTCTTGAGAACTTACAGATAACAGGATTTTGACAAGCATAATACAAAGACAAATAATAGGTTAATGATCTAAATGGTTCAGCATTTCAAGTTAGGAAGTAGATTTAGATCCCAACACCAGAATTTATGAGGCGCCACTAAGGTTTCAGAGAGGCTTGTTATCTATTCAGGTAAAGCCAGGCATCGGTGAGTTCAAGGCATGGGCAGGCATTCCAAGCAAGTTTAGAAATCACAGTAATTTATAGTAAAACAGAAATTAACTTTTCATGACTTTGTGACTAGTTAGCTCCCAGTCTTAAGATGGAATGAGGCTGGGTTCATCAGATACCTAAGCTAAAGGTAGGTTGTTATGAGGAATAAATTTGTTAACTACTTTGTGTAAAACACGTAGAATAAAGTCTGACATGTAATAGGTTAGGATTATTATCATCCATATTACAACTTTGAGATTGTATTAAATAGTCTAATATATTTGTGTAAATAGATTCCAGAATTTTTTACACCATGAATTTTATATTTTATTACTGTTGTATATTTCAAACTAAACTGAAATAGAAAATAGGGGAAATATATAGTTTCCTATAGTATAGAAATATATGTCAAATGCTGAGTCCTTTATTTCTGTCTGTGACTTTTTAAAAATTTTTATTGTTTGTAGTTGTAGTTGGATAGCATGTCTTTATTTTATTTGCTTATTTTTATATGTGGTGGTGAGGATCGAACCCAGTACCTCACATATGCTAGGCAAGTGCTCTGCCACTGAGCCACAGCCTGAGCCCCTTGCCCCTGTCTGTGACTTAGTTTTGATTTGAGATTCCTAAAACTCATATAGAAGAGTTATGGTGTCTATGAAATTGATCAGTTAAAAAACTATTGAAGGCTTTGTGATTAGCATTGTATTCTAGGTCCCACAATAGGCACAAGGAATGCAGAGATAAACAAATCCATTGTAATGAAATGAAATGTGAAGAACAATATAATTAATATTATGTTATATTCCAGAGATAGAAAATTATGTGAAAAGTTCACAGAAGAGTTAGAAGTTAAAACATAATTATTGTGAAGTGTGGTCAGTACTAAAATGTGGGTCTGACTACTGATTTATCTATACTTTCTCACATTTAATATTGGTACTACTACATAGATTTTCATATCCAGAATACTTTCCACACATCACCTGGAGGATGAAGTTTTCAAGTTAAATTTAGGAGGGAAGACCAAATTTTTATCATGCTAATTAAGAGAAAGTAAAATGTGTTTTTCTCGGTGGGCATTTGTAATATTGCTATCTGAGGGTATATATCCCTATCTTCACTGTCCATATTCTATAAGGTCGGACTAGCTGTTCTAGTAGTAAAATACCTGAAGTCTGAAACTTACTCTTATGCACACCGTTGAGGGCTCTCCTGTGAGTTAAAGGAGTGGCTGTGTAGTGCCCTGCTTCATTTTTGTGTAGTGGGAATTGAAAGAAGTTTCATCTTTTTCACTTCTGTTTCAGGTGTTTAGAGAGCTCCTCCATGGTGATTTAAGTGGGCTGCCTGGTCATCATCTTGGCTATTATGTCAGTAGATTACTGGAAAAGTTATCATTAATAGGAAGGACTTTAAGTGTTAGAGGAAGATAGTCCCTGCATCAAACATGATTAGGTATTCCTTATTTCCACATTTAATGTACATAATACTCTGGAAATAGAGTCTCCCTTCCCTACCCCTCTCATTTTATTACATTTAAGTCTTGTATTTGTTTTCTGTTGTTGCCATAAAAATTACCATAAACTTAGTGGTTTCAAAAATAATAAACCTGAAGGTTAGAATTCCAGGCACATATCTGGAATTTATGGGAATTAATCTACTTCCAATCATATATTTTTGACTGAATCTAGTTCCTTTTAGTTATAAGACTGAGATGTCTGTTTCTTTGCTGGTTATCATATGGAGTCTGCCTTTAGCTCCTTAGAGGCCATTCATTGATGCTTGTTCATGGACCTGACTAGCTCAGAGCCACCAAGATGCTTTGAATTTTTCTCATGCTTGGAATCTGATGACTTCTTGCCACATCTTCCTTCTGCTTCCTGCTGGAGAAAGTGTTCCACTTATTAATAACGGCATCTTCTTTGTTATTAGTAGTAATCATTTTATATAAAATTTTATACAAAATTTATTAATAGTAATTATGTTATACAAAATATAGAAATCAATTTATACAAATATTAACTTTTTGTTACATAAAATTTTGTGACAAAAGGACCGTAACTTGACTGTGATTTATTTAAAGGATTATATTGTAATTTCATGATCAAGATGGAGCATGTTGAATGAAAGTCAAGCTGCATCTTTTAAATTTTTTATTTCTAAATCTATTATTAAATTATTAAAAATCAGACATGATGGGATTGACTTCTAGATTCAATTAAAATGAAAGAAGTGCATATTACCCTATCTCTTCCATTGATTACACCTATAATCCTTAAGCAGAATAAAGTACATAGAAAAACTTTAAAAAGTAAATAATAGGCAGATTGGGAAGTGAGATAAAAATTCTAAAAGAGATATTTATGGAAGTGAACTTCCTGATTTAATAAAATTCCTCCCACATCTCCCAGTTTAGACTCAAGGCAATCTGAATCCTAACTGCGCAATGGATTCAAACAGCAAATTTTCCAGGAGAAACTGTCTCTTTTTGATGAGAGAATCTGGAAGGGAAGTCCCTATGGAAAGGAAAAGTAAAGGAAATTCCATTTGCTTAATTTTTTTCTTGATCCTTCCTCAAGGTAAGATATACTACTGCACTACACTGTTGAAATAGTGATGATAGCAGAGTAACTGCACAGGTGTTTAGATCTATGAGAAAGAATGGAGTTGACACAGAAAGGAGTCAGTGAATTAGAATATAAGAAATTTTCTAACGTAAACAATGGAAAAACAATTGCTTTAAAAAAGGAAGTGTATTAAGAACCTGTGATTCAATATAGAAATGTCTAATGGGGGGATCCAACATGGCCGCCGGCGAGGAAGCAGCGATTCCAATGTCTCCACATTAATGGGATCAGAAAGACCCATTGGAACAGCGGCAGTCTACCTACTGAGGAACTTCTAGCAAAATTCCGTTAAGAGGGGACCTGCCGGGAATTGGTAGGTTTATTAGAAGTGTCAGTTTGTCCCAGACAAGTGGATCTTGGTCGGCCACACGGGCGCGGAGGTCCAGTCCCGCAGCCACCAGCCGCTTCTGCAAGCGGACAGCGGCCCAGAGCGGCGTGGCCCGCCCGAACCCGCAGACGGCACCCGCCATCCCGCCGTCCCGGGGAGGCCCTGCTCTCGCTCTGCGAACGGCCACCACGCCTGCCAGGGTCGTAGCCACGCAGCCGCAGCTGCCCGGCTCTACAGGCGGCCCCCCGGCGGGTCCAGAGGTACAATCCCGCGGCCACCAGCCGCTTCAGAAAGCGGCCGGCGGCCCCGAGCGGCACGGCCCGCCCGAACCCGCAGACGGCACCCGCCATCTCGCCGTCCCGGGAGGCCCCGCTCTCGCTCAGCGAACGGCCACCCCGCCCACCCGGATCTTACCCACGCGGCCGCAGCTGCCCGGCTCTACAGGCAGCCCCCGGCGGCCCGGCACAGTGAGAAGTGTCCCCGCCTGGCCCAGCAGACAGCCCGTGCCCTCCCAGCTCTACTAACAGCCCCGCCCACCCGGCGAACGGCTCCCCCTCCGAGACAGTGTGAAGGGAATCTAACCAACCCTTTACGAAATAGCGAACTGGGAACTAAAACCAGAGATTGTGTCAGACCAGAGACAAGCCAGTTCCACCCCTCCCTTTGGACACTCCGGCAAGGAGCCAGGGGCCCGCCATAGCAGAGAGGGGAAGTCACCAAAGTTCGGCCAAAGAGATTCCTTCCCAGCGGAATCTACTTTAGCAGGTGTGTGACTCCCACCCACACCAGATACAAACAACCGGGAAACTTCAAAATCTCTCCGTGGGCGTGACCGTAAGGGCCAAAGGACTCTCGACCCCCAACTCCCCCTACTGCCAGTGACAAGGGCGTGACTGTAGGGGCAGAGGGAAGCAGAGAAGACTCCCCACCCCCAAATCCCCCAACCGCGAACTGAGAGGGTGTGACGGTAGGGGCGGAGGGAAACAGAGGACACTCCAGACCCCCAACTCCTCCTACCGCCAGCAGTGTGGTTGTGACTGTAGGGGCTGAGGGAAGTAGAGGGGATCCTCGACCCCCAACTCCTATTACCACCAGCAGCGACACCAATGGTCTTAGCTGCCAGATTCCGAAGGTGTGCCCACCAAAGGGGTCCGGAAAAATTAAACAATTGACTCCCAGACCACAGATCCACAGCACTGGGGCTTAGATGAATGACAGCGAGAGTGCTCAGTAGTTAGGGAAATAGAGCACTCGGTGGGGCTGAAAGTGTAACCAAATCCTTGGGGAACTGCCTCCGGTGAGCAGGACCTGGCTGGCTGGCAGGAGGAAGAGGAGGAGGGGCCGTATGTAGAAGTGAAACGGCTCTGGACCAACAGGATTGAGAGACTCCCAGGAACCGCCTTACAGGGATTGCTGTTGACACATTGAGGGCAAAACTCAGCCCGGAGGGCACAGCTTTGCCTACAGGAAGAGAAGAAAATGGATCTCTAAGACCTAATTTTATTTCCTATTTCATTTTAATTTTTTCTCTCCCTTTTCCCTCTCTCTCTCCCCTTCCAAGTTTTACTGCTCTTTCCATTCTCCTCTATGCTATCTATCTCCCTCTCCTTCTTTCTTTTCAAGAGCACCTACCTTCCCCTTCCCCCCAACTTTCATCCCAAGCATTATGTCCTCCATTTCGTGTAACTGTCTAAATACAAATAGGTGTGTGCCCTCCCCCCGCGCCTGCAAGGTAGCCGGACCTGCAACCCAACAGCAGGTCAGGCCCAGAAACCTGGGAGTGGCAGAGCCGCCCCACGCGCCTGCAAGGTAGGCGCACCTGCTACCAACCAGCAGAACAGGCCCAGCTGCCTGCCGATGTGGTAGGCACAGTGCCCCAATTGGAGGAGGAGCAGAGCCCCTGCCCGTGCCTGCGCGGGAGACTTTGCAACTATACAAGAGTAATACAAATATATAGGGGGAAAATTCAACAACACAACAGTCTCAGCAGAAAGAAACGCGAACAGTATGAAGAGACAAGGAAAGAAAGGACCACAAGCAATGCAGGTCAACTCAACGTTAGAAGAGGTAATATCTGCAGCAGATGGAATGTCAGATAAAGAATTCAGGAGATACATGCTTCAGATGATCTGGAGTCTCAAGGAAGACATTAGACAGCAAAATCAGACAATGAAAGATCTCTTCAACAATGAAATACATAAACAAATCCAGGAAGCAAAAGATCAACTATACAGGGAGAGAGAGGTTATAAAAAACAAACAAACAGAAATCCTAGAAAGGCAGGAAGCAATAAACCAACTTAAAAACTCAATTGAGAATACTACCAGCAGAATAGAACACTTAGAAGATAGAACATCAGACAATGAAGACAAAGTATTTCAACTTGAAAAGAACATAGAAAGCTCAGCAAGACTGTTAAGAAACCATGAGCAGAACATCCAAGAAATATGGGATAACATTAAAAGACCAAACTTAAGAGTCATTGGGATACAGGAAGGGACAGAGCTCCAAACCAAAGGAATGAGCAATCTATTCAATGAAATAATTCGAGAAAACTTCCCAGACTTGAAGAACGAGACAGAATCCCAAATCCTAGAAGCCTACAGGACTTTGAATGTGCATAATCGTAAGAGATCCACACCTAGACACATTATAATTAAGATGCCCAACATACAGAATAAGGAGAGAATTTTAAAAGCTACAAGAGAAAGGAAGCAGATTACATTTAGGGGTAAACCAATCAGGATAACAGCTGATCTCTCAACACAGAGTTTGAAAGCTAGAAGATCCTGGAATAACATATTTCAAACACTGAAAGAAAATGGGTTCTAACCAAGAATTGTGTATCCAGCAAAATTAAGCTTCAAGATGGAAGATGAAATTAAAACCTTCCAAGATAAACAAAAGTTAAAAGAATTTGCAGCTAGAAAACCATCTCTCCAAAAAATCCTCAGCAAAACATTACAGGAAGAGGAAATGGAAAATAACAATGAAAACCAACAGTGGGAGGTAGTACAGTAAAGGGGGGAAAATAATCAAAGAGGAAAACAAACCATATTTAGTAACATAAATAAACAAATATGGCTGGAAGGATAACCCATATCTCAATAATAACCCTAAATGTTAATGGCTTAAACTCACCAATTAAGAGACACAGGCTAGTAGAATTGATCACAAAACATGACCCAAAAATATGCTGCCTACAGGAGATGCATTTGATAGGAAAAGACATACATAGACTGAAGGTGAAAGGTTGGGAAAAATCATATCACTCATATGGACTTCGGAAACAAGCAGGAGTGTCCATACTCATATCAAATAAAATAGATTTCAAGCCAAAGTTAATCAAAAGGGATAAAGAGGGACACTACATACTGCTCAAGGGAACCATACACCAACAAGACATAACAATCATAAATATATATGCCCCAAACAATGGTGCAGCTATGTTCATCAAACAAACTCTTCTCAAGTTCAAGATTCTAATAGACCACCATACAATAATCATGGGAGACTTCAACACACCTCTCTCACCACTGGACAGATCTTCCAAACAAAAGTTGAATAAGGAAACTATAGAACTCAATAACATAATTAACAACCTAGACTTAATTGACATATATAGAATATACCACCCAACATCAAGCAGTTACATTTTTTTTTCTCAGCAGCACATGGATCCTTCTCAAAAATAGATCATATATTATGTCACAGGGCAACTCTTAGACAATATAAAGGAGTAGAGATAATACCATGCATCTTATCTGACCATAATGGAATGAAACTGAAAATCAACGATAAAAGAAGGAAGGAAAAATCATGCATCACTTGCAGAATGAACAATAGGTTACTGAATGATCAATGGGTTATAGAAGACATTAAGGAGGAAATTAAAAAATTCTTAGAGATAAATGAAAACACAGATACAACATATCGGAATCTATGGGACACATTGAAAGCAGTTCTAAGAGGAAAATTCATTGCATGGAGTTCATTCCTTAAAAAAAGAAAAAACCAACAAATAAATGATCTCATACTTCATCTCAAAATCCTAGAAAAAGAAGAGCAAAATAACAGCAAAAGAAGTAGAAGGCAAGAAATAATTAAAATCAGAGCTGAAATTAATGAAATCAAAACAAAAGAAACAATTGAAAAAATTGATAAAACTAAAAGTTGGTTCTTTGAAAAAATAAATAAGATCGACAGACCCTTAGCCATGCTAACGAAGAGAAGAAGAGAGAGAACTCAAATTACTAGCATACAGGATGAAAAAGGCAATATCACAACAGACACTTCAGAAATACAGAAGATAATCAGAAATTATTTCGAATCCTTATACTCCAATAAAATAGAAGATAGTGAAGGCATCGATAAATTTCTTAAGTCATATGATCTGCCCAGATTGAGACAGGAGGATATAGACAATCTAAACAGACCAATATCAATTGAGGAAATAGAAGAAATCATCAAATGATTACCAACTAAAAAAGCCCAGGACCGGATGGGTATACAGCAGAGTTTTACAAAACCTTTAAAGAGGAACTAATACCAATACTTTTCAAGCTATTTCAGGAAATAGAAAAAGAGGGAGAACTTCCAAATTCATTCTACGAGGCCAAGATCACCCTGATTCCTAAACCAGACAAAGACACTTCAAAGAAAGAAAACTACAGACCTATATCTCTAATGAACCTAGACGCAAAAATCCTCAATAAAATTCTGGCGAATCGCATACAAAATCATATCAAAAAAATTGTACACCATGATCAAGTAGGATTCATCCCTGGGATGCAAGGCTGATTCAATATACGGAAATCAATAAATGTTATCCACCACATCAATAGAGTTAAAAGTAAGAACCATATGATCATCTCGATAGATGCGGAAAAAGCATTCGACAAAGTACAGCATCCCTTTTTGTTCAAAACTCTCGAAAAAATAGGGATAACAGGAACATACCTCAACATTGTAAAAGCAATCTACGCTAAGCCCCAGGCTAGCATCATTCTGAATGGAGAAAAATTGAAGGCATTCCCTCTAAAATCTGGAACAAGACAGGGATGCCCTCTCTCACCACTTCTGTTCAACATAGTTCTCGAAACACTGGCCAGAGCAATTAGACGAAAGAAATTAAAGGCATAAAAATAGGAAAAGAAGAACTTAAATTATCACTATTTGCAGATGACATGATTCTATACCTAGCAGACCCAAAAGGGTCTACAAAGAAACTATTAGAGCTAATAAATGAATTCAGCAAAGTGGCAGGATATAAAATCAACACGCATAAATCAAAGGCATTCCTGTATATCAGCGACAAACCCTCTGAAATGGAAATGAGGACAACCACTCCATTCACAATATCCTCAAAAATAATAAAATACTTGGGAATCAACCTAACAAAAGAGGTAAAAGACTTATACAATGAAAAGTACAGAACCCTAAAGAGAGAAATTGAAGAAGATCTTAGAAGATGGAAAAATATACCCTGTTCATGGATAGGCAGAACTAACATCATTAAAATGGTGATATTACCAAAAGTTCTCTATAGGTTTAATGCAGTGCCAATCAAAATCCCGATGGCATTTCTTGTAGAAATAGAGAAAGCAATCATGAAATTCATATGGAGAAATAAAAGACCCAGAATAGCAAAAACAATGCTAAGCAGGAAGTGTGAATCAGGTGGTATAGCGATACTAGACTTCAAACTATACTACAGAGCAATAGTAACAAAAACAGCATGGTATTGGTACCAAAACTGGCGTGTGGACCAATGGTACAGAATAGAGGACACAGAAACCAACCCACAAAACTACAACTTTCTTATATTTGATAAAGGGGCTAAAAGCATGCAATGGAGGAAGGATAGCATCTTCAACAAATGGTGCTGGGAAAACTGGAAATCCATATGCAACAAAATGAAACTGAATCCCTTTCTCTCACCATGCACAAAAGTTAACTCAAAATGGATCAAGGAGCTTGATATCAAACCAGAGACAAGGCATCTGATAGAAGAAAAAGTTGGCTACGACCTACATACTGTGGGGTCGGGCTCCAAATTCCTCAATAGGACACCCATAGCACAAGAATTAATATCTAGAATCAACAAATAGGACTTGCTCAAGCTAAAAAGTTTTTTCTCAGCAAAAGAAACAATAAGAGAGGTAAATAGGGAGCCTACATCATGGGAACAAATCTTTACTCCTCACACTTCAGATAGAGTCCTAATATCCAGAGTATATAAAGAACACAAAAAATTAGACAATAAGATAACAAATAACCCAATCAACAAATGGGCCAAGGACCTAAACAGACACTTCTCAGAGGAGGACATACAGTCAATCAACAAGTACATGAAAAAATGCTCACCATCGCTAGCAGTCAGAGAAATGCAAATCAAAACCATCCTAAGATATCATCTCACTTCAGTAAGATTGGCAGCCATTATGAAATCAAACAACAACAAGTGCTGGCGAGGATGTGGGGAAAAGGGTACACTTGTACATTGTTGGTGGGACTGCAAATTGGTGCAACCAATTTGGAAAGCAGTATGGAGATTTCTTGGAAAGCTGGGAATGGAACCACCATTTGACCCAGCTATTCCCCTTCTGGGTCTATTCCCTAAAGACCTAAAAACAGCATGCTACAGGGACACTGCTACATCGATATTCATAGCAGTACAATTCACAATAGCAAGACTGTGGAAGCAACCTAGATGCCCTTCAATAGACAAATGGATAAAAAAATGTGGCATTTATACACAATGGAGTATTACTCTGCATTAAAAAATGACAAAATTATAGAATTTGGAGGGAAATGGATGGCATTAGAGCAGATTATGCTAAGTGAAGCTAGCCAATCCCTAAAAAACAAATGCCAAATGTCTTCTTTGATATAAGGAGAGTAACTAAGAACAGAGTAGGGAAGAAGAGCATGAGAAGATGACTAACATTAAACAGGGATGAGAGGTGGGAGGGACAGGGAGAGAGAAGGGAAATTGCTTGGAAATGGAAGGAGACCCTTATGGTTATACAAAATTACATACAAGAGGAAGTAAGGGGAAAGGGAAAAATAATACAAGGGGGAGAAATGAATTACAGTAGAGGGGGTAGAGAGAGAAGAGGGGAGGGAAGGGGAGGGGAGGGGGGATAGTAGAGGATAGGAAAGGCAGCAGAATACAACAGACATGAGTATGTCAATATGTAAATCAGTTGAAGTGTAACTGATGTGACTCTGTAATATGTATATGGGGTAAAAATGGGAGTTCATAACCCACTTGAATCAAAGTGTGAAATATGATATATCAAGAACTATGTAATGTTTTGAACAACCAATAAAAAAAAAAAAGAAATGTCTAACGGCCCATTGGTCTAAATAGGAGAAGAAACAACATCATCATCTTAAAGACTTTAATAACTGAAAATTTCCCAAGTTTGGCAAAAGACATAAATTTTATAGATTTAAGTAGCTCAGTGAATGTAAAGACACATCATGTTCATATTTAAGAAAACCAAAGATAATTTATCACCAGTACTCTTGTTTTAAAAAAATGCTAAATGAAGGAAGCTCTCAAGCAGAAAAGAAATGATACCAGAGAGAGATGTGGAATTTCATGAAGGAAAGAAGATCAACAGAAATGATAAGTATTTGGTTGAATTTAATTTTTAAATTTAAAATTTAAAAATTAAATTTTTCTTCTCTTTGGTTCATTATGATAGGTTTACTAGTGGAAATAAAAATAACATTGTTTGCTGAGTTTCCATTTTTTTGTGCAGTTCACAAATTTCTTTTGAGGTGGTACAGTTTTGATTCTAAATAGATTATAAAAGCAAAGTATACATATTAAAATATCTAGAATAATATCCAAAAAGAACAAAAACCAAATCTCTAGAAAACCAAAAAAGAAAATCAACCATGCAATCTGCAGTATTCAAGTAATCTAAAAGAAGAGAGGAATTAAAAATAGAGGGAAGATACTCAGGATTCTGCATTGATATATAAAGATCCTACAAATTATCTTTTCTTATAAGAAGAAAAAGCTAAATGCACTGAGAATTAGTGATTTTTCTGTACTTATCAGAATAATAAGGTTGTAGGGCCACTATCAACCTGAATTGTGGAGCTATAGGCAAATCTAAAGGACCACAGATGAGATCTGCTTACCTAGAAACCACTAGAGCCATAAATGGTGGGGACATTTAAATGATAATTATGACAAATTGTTGGAGGCCAAGTGTGAACTAGCATGAGAGTATGAAACTGTTAGTGCAGAAGTGTTAGGGAGGCCCCTATAATTTGATGGGTTTTGACTCCAGGAATTCCCATCACACTTTTAAGATGAAGATCCTGGAAAAGGTCCCCTTGTGGATTTTGGAGAAGGAGGGAGTATAATTGTTGAACCCCGACGCAAAGACCACTGACTCCAATTTTAAATCAAATTAAGGCAAACTTGTATTTTTGTACGCCAAGAGAGCTGAGCAGAGGCTGTTTCTCCCTAATGTGGCTAGAGACCAGCCCCCTAGCTTTCCAGGAACAAGGTTTTATAGCATAAAAAGTTGCAAAGGTGGTGTCTTGAGAACTTACAGCTAATAGGATTTTGACAAGCATAATACAAAGGCAGATAGTAGGTTAATGATCTACATGGCATGATATTTCAAGGTAGGAAGTAAATTCAGATCCCACCATCAGAATTTATGAAGTGCCGCTGAGGTTTCAGAGAGGATTGTTATCTGGTCAGGGGGAGCCAGGCATGGGTAAGTTCAAGGCACGGGCAGGAATTCCAAACAAGTTTAGAAATTGCAGTAATTTATAGTAAAGCAGAAATTAACTTTTCATGACTTTGTGACAAGATGGCTCCCAATCTTAAGATGAAATTAGGCTGGGTTCATCAATAATAATGAAATATGCCCACAGCATTCTCTAGCAATAGTCTACTCTGTAGAGGGAAAAATTTTTACCACATTCATATCCCAATTTGGGGAGAGCATTCTTCCCATTCCAGCTCTCTCTAGTCTTCCACAATAGAATGGAGGGCAAATGATACATGACTAAAGAGATACCTGTAAATATCATGGCCCAGGAAAGGAGGCAAAGTTAAAAATTGATAATGAATCTGAAAATTGTTATTTTTCATCTCCCATACCTTACCACCATACTAACAGGGGTAGAATATGATGATATTTTATAGTGTAAAGAGCTGCAAGCATGGACTTTTCTCTAAGAAGGAGTACTGAGGGAAGCGCAAAGTCAGTAGGGGAGACAAAAATTTTCTTAAGAGGTAGAATTGATGTTAAGAGAGGAAACTAATCAGGATCATAAAATGTTCAGTCAAAATAAGAGGAGGTAGAAAAATAGAGGGAAAAGAGAAAAAAATGTAGTAAGTAGAAATAGTTAAACATGAGGTGTTCTCTGAAAGTTCATGTGTGAGACAATACAGGAATAATCAAAGGTGAAATGATTAAATCATGAGAGCCATAACCATAATCAGTAGTTTAATCCATTTGATGGATTACTAATTTGAATGGATTACTGGTTGGTAATCCAGCTTTGGGGGATTATATATCTTGTCCCTGGTATCTTGTATTCTCTCTTTGCTTCCTCGCTACCAAGAGCTGAGCAGCTTTCCTCCACATGCCTTTTAACCATGATGATCTGTCTCACCTCATGCCCAGAACAGTGGAGTCAGCTGACCAAGGATTGAATCTCATACTGTGAGGCCCGAACAAAGTTGTCCTCCTCTAAGTTGTTTTTATCAGGTATTCTGGTCATAGCAACAAAAAGCTGATTAACACAGTGGATTTGAATCTATGTAAATAGTCACTTTTAAGAATGATGTAAACATTGCCAATTAAAAGAGATTTTCAGAATATATAAAAGCAAGACTCATGAAAAAAAAAACCCAAAACTAATATCCAGCTATGTGTTGTCTATAAGAAGTCCACAATGAATATAAAGAATCAGATAGATAGAAAGAAAAAGGATGGAGAAAAATATACCATAATATCATTAATTGAAAGGAAACTGGAGTAGCTATATTAATTTCAGAAAGATCAGACCTCAGAACAATGAGGATTATCAGGGAATAAAATGGGTTATTTTATATGTATTTGGCAGTCAATTTTCAAAAAGACCTAATAATCCTGCACACATACACTCAATATACATGAAGCAAAAGCTCATAGAATTGAAAGGAGAAATATATAAATCCACTCTTATAGTTGCAAACTATAACACTTTTCCTAATGATTGATTGATCAAGTATGTAGTTGACCTGAACAGTGCTATTAAGATCTAAATGACATTAGCATAATATTACATTAAACCCTATCAGAATACAAATTTTTCTTTAGCTTATATGGGACATTCACCAGGTTAAACCATATTTTAGACTGTAAAGTATACTTTAACAAATTTTTAAAAAGAGAAGTCATGGAAAGTATATTCTCAGATCACAGTGGAATTAAACTAGAAATCAATGAAAAACAGCTGGATAATCCCTAAATATTTGGAAATTAATTAAAGAACTCATTTCTAAATAACACATGGGTCAAAAAAGGAGCCTTAAGATGAATTTTAAAATATCTTAAGTGATAATTAAAATACACTTTATCAAAATGTTTGGGATTTAGCAAAAGTGCTACTATAGCCATAGAGGGAAATTGATAACCATAAATACATATACTAAAAAGGAAGAAAATCTAAAATGAATATATAAAGTTCCCTTAGAAAATTAGAGAAAGAAAAGCTATTGAAGCCCAGTACAAATAAGGAAGGAAAGAGGAAGGGGAAAAGAAGGAAAGAAAGAAAAAATGATAAAACTTAGAGCAGAAATCGTAATATTGTGTGATTTCAGTTATATTATCTTCTGGAAAAGGCAAAACTCTGGCAATGGTTAACAAACTGAAAAAAGATCAGTGAGTGCCAAGGACTAGGGAATCACAGGAGATTTATTAGAATGGTAACATTCTGTATGGTGCTCTAATTGTGGATACATAACTATGCATTTGTCCAAACCCATAATACTTACATCACAGAGAGTAAACCTAAATGTATGCAACATTTAAAATAATCTTTTCAAAGGTTGGTGAATCCTAAGGGGACAAAATAATCTGTTTGTGACAAAATAATTTGTTATTAATATATGAAACAACCTCATTGAAGGGACTAGGGGGTAATAGGTACTGACCTAAGTAATCTGAAACAAGGGGCTTCTGTAAGACTAGAAGCAAAATGAAAGTGTACATAGTATTATACTCTGGTTGATAAAGTTGTTTCTCTAATGGATGAAGTTGTTAACAATTTTGAGATTGCTATCTGTTTGTATCAAAATTGAATATGTAAGTAAATGGATGATGGATTTTGGAACCCAGGTTTTTTACTGTTAGAGCAGGGATTTACAGATAAGAAAGGGGAGGACGCTAGATGAAATCATGCAGTAATGAATTAGAGTTGAGGATATCAGGATGAACTCATGTTTAGCTTATAAGCAGAGTTACATATAGAAATACTTAGAGAAATCTACATGTTAGTACACACATATATTTCCTTGTTCTCTCACCTTCAGTGGCACCCTTCAGTAATAATGAACAAACCTTGTTCCCAGATCTTGATTTCTAATACCATTCTCCAATAAATGAGAAAAAGGTTCCTTGGAGAAACTGCTGATTCTAGGACTGGGAGAGGAAATGTACAACATGAGCACAGGACATCTCGTAGTGCTAGAAAGTAAAGAACTGCTCAAACTCTCATGTATATATGTACAAACATACAACACACACAAAGATGGGGTATATCAAAGGGACACAGGAAGCAACTGAAAGAGCCTCCAATGTCAAAGCTTGAATAAATAATATAGTATTGGATTTTAGCCCAAAGTATAAAATAAATATTCACAAGTCCATACTGATACTGATATAGATAAATGATTGAATAAATAAACTAGGAAAGAAACACATTGCCCATGCAGAATTCTAGTCTGCCCACAGGAAGTGGCTTATAACTCATTAAATGCGTGCTATGTATAGAGACTTCCTTCCAAAAATAGTATAGTATGCAAAGAGGGGGAAAGGGTGTCTATAGTGGAGACAGCTGACAAAAGCCACCTCCCTCTGGCAATCAAAGTCACCATCCATAGTAAAATTTATGTTGATAGCATAAACCCTTGATATTAAGTGTCATTTTACCTCTGTGGTCTTTTTCTTAATAACCCATCACCCTAGGCTAAACATGAAAAAAACACTCATATTCCAATTGAAGGACGTTCTACAACATAGCTGACCAATCCTTCCTAAATTTTTCAAGATTATTAAAAACAAGGAAAGTCTGAAAAACTATCATAGCTGAAAAGCTGAAGAAAAGACATGAGTACTAAATGTAATGTGGTATCATGGATGGGATCCTGGAACAGAAAAAGGACACCAGATAAAAATCAGAAAATCTGAATAAACTAATTATAGAATATCAATATAGAATCATGAATTCTAAAAAAATCTACCATAAAAAAGTAAAATATTAATAATTGTAGAAACTGGGTATGAGTTATATGGCAAATGTCTGTACTTAAAATCTTTGCAATTTTTCTATAAATATAAAATTTTATGGTTTATATTGATACATTGTAATTGTACATAATAGTGGGATTCATTGTGATATTCATACATGCACAAAATGTAATTTGATCAATCTCATTCCCCAGTAACTCCACTTTCCCTCCTTTCCTCCCTTTCCCTGATCTCTATCTTCTGCTTTACTGGTGTCCTTTCTATATTTTTTAAATAATTAGTTGCAAAATAAAATGTTTATTTTAACAAAAGTTGTATTTAGATAGAACTAGTCTAGAAAATGCAAATTATCTGTCTTGTCAAAAAGCATCAGTTGTGTGGAGATATGGCAGGAGGGAGAAATTACAAAGAAGCATGAGAAAACTTATAGGGATAATGGATATGTTCATTATCTTAATTGTGTTTATGATCTCACAGTTGTATAAACTGTAATGTATTAACTTAGAATATGTACATTTTATAGTATTTCAGTTATTACTCATTATTTTAAAAACTGGGGGGGGGGCAGACAGAAAAGAGATTGTAGACTGAAGTCCAGTTATACCAGTAGTTACATTAAACGTAAGTGATCTGAACAAGACCCAGCTATGTACTATGCTCTTATACTTTCAATATTTTGATGTAAATTGTTTAAAAACAAAAGAATGGGAGGGAAAGATACACAATACAACACTATCAAATAAAACCTATGTCATTGACTGATTAATATCATATACCACACGGCCTGCGCAATGGTTTCATTAATGAGGTTCTAGGCATAAAGTTAGTTAGAAGAGATCGAAATAAAACACACAGACTCAGTTACCTTATTTCTATTGCTAGGTCCGAGATGGCTCCCCTCTCTGGTTCCCACCTCTAACCGCCCAGCAGGGCAGCAAGGATTACTCTGGGCTAGCAGGAGAGAGAGAGAGTGAACACGCCGGGGAGTAGCCTTTTATTGGGGAACAAGAGATTCAGGGGAGAATTCCATCCAATGAAGGTTGAGGGGGGGCTGCACTCCAAGTCAGGGTCAGTGATTAGGTCCCCGGGGTCAGTGGTCAGGCACACCCCCACACGGATGGGCTCTCTCATCAGGAAAGGGCCGGGAAAGCTTCGACACAGCCAGAGCGCCTCAGACCCTTAACGGGAGTCACCCAATCACGTGTCAGAATGGCTTCCCACAATCATACAAAGTAGAACCTCAGAACAAGAAAACAACAATGATTAAGACAGACATTTATAATGATAAAAGAAAGTGTCAAGGATTAAGAAGATATAGCAATTCTAAATGTGTATGCATATAATAATTGAGTTTCAAAATACAGGAAGCAAAATTTGACATCTGAAGAGGAAGAAACAGAAAAATTTAATCTTCAAAATTGAAGATTTCTGGAATCATCTCTCAGTAATTTATTAAATAATTAAATAGAAAATGCAAAATACAGAAGACCTAAAAAACAATAACCAAATTAACCTAACATCTACAGTTATATTTACACTTAACAGCAGTGAAAAACACTTTTTACATTCACCATAAAAGATTTCTTAGAAAACTTTGAATGAAACCACCATTTGCCCCAGCTATCCCACTCCTCTGTCTATATCCAAAGGACTTAAAATCAGCATGCTATAGTAACACAGCTACATCAATGTTTATAGCAGCTCAATTCACAGTAGCTAAATTGTAGAACCAATGTAGATGTCCTCCAGTAGATGAATGGATAAAGAAATTGTGATATATATACACATGGAATATTACTCAGCATTAAGAGAGAATAAAATTATGGCATTTGCTGATGGAGTTGGAGAATATGCTAAGTGAAGTAAGCCAGTCCCTAAAAACTAAAGGCCAAATGTTTTCTGGGATAAGTGGATGTTGAACCATAATGGGGTGAAGGGGCATGTGAAAAATGGAGGGAACGTTGATTGTGCAGAGGGGCAGGTCGGGAGGGGAGTGGGCATGGGGGCAGGAAAGATAGTGGAATGAAATGGACATCATTACCCCAGGTACATGTATGACTGTAAATATGGTGTGATGTTACATCATGTACAACCAGAGAAATGAAAGTTGTGCTGCAATTGTGTACAGTGAATCAAAATGCATTCTGCTGTCCTATATACCTAATTAAAATGAATAAATAAAATAAAAGACCATATGCTGGGTCATTAAAAAAAACCTTAACAAACGTAAAAGAATTAAAAATCATACAAAATATTCCCTGACCGTGATGGAATTAATTTAAATTTCAGTAACAGAAAGATATTGGGAAGGACTGGGGATATAGCTCAGTTGGTAAAGTACTTGCCTTGCACACACAAGGCCCTGGGTTCAATCCTCAGCACCACCACCAGGAAAAAAAAAAAAAAGTGGGAAAATCCTCAAATACTTAGAAATCTAGCTGGGCAGGGTGGCATAAGCCTATAATCTGTGTGGCTGGGGAGGCTGAGGCAGGAGGATCTTGAATTCAAAGCCAGCTTCAGCAATAACAGCAAGTTGCTAAGCAACTCAGTGAGACTAAAACTCAGTCAAAATAGCACTGGGGATGTGGCTCAGTGGTTGATTGCCTCTGAGTTCAATCCCTGGTACCCCCCCCCCCAAAAAAAAAAAAAAAGAAAGAAAGAAAGAAAGAAAAGAAATTTAAATAACACACTTGTAAATAATCCATGGTCTTAAGGGAAATTCAAAAATATTTTGAACTAAATGAAAACAAAAAGATAATATATCAAAATTTGTCAGATGTACCCAAAGCATTTTTCGGAGGAATTGTATAGGATTAGAGTTTGTATATTAGAAAAGAAGAAAAGTCTTAATATAGTTATCTAAGCTTCCTTGTTAGGAAACTGGAAGGGGGTGGGGATGAGGGAATTACACTGAAGAAAATAGAGGAAGAAATAAAGTTAAGAACAATAATATACTCAAAAGGAGAAAACTGATGGAGAAAAATCAATGAAAACAAACGTAGATCTTTGCAAATATCAACAAAAATGGAATCATCTGGCCAAACTGACCAAGAAAAAAAAAAGATACGAATTACCAATATCAAGAATGAAAGAGAGGGTAATCACAACAGATGCCACATACATTAAAGTTGTGATAAGGGGATGTTAGATATGACTCTGTTCCCATACATTCGACTACTTAATGGAAATGGAACATTTCTTGAAAGATACAAACTAACATAATTACTCATTCAAGATTACAAATTCATCTCAATTATATTAAGAACTTTTAAAAATATTTGTAATATTTTGAAAAAGAAAACTCTTGTCCCAAATAGTTTTTCTGGCAAATTATACCAAACATTTAAAGAAAAAATGATTACTATTCTCATAACCTTGTCTAGAAAATAGATGATGAAATAGTTTCCAACTTATTTTCTGATGTAAATCTTAACCTGCCACTAAAATGATGCAATATATGAAATACAATATATGAAATAAAACTATGAGACAATATATCTAGTAAACATAGACAAACAATCCTCAATAAAGTATTTACAAATTGAATCCCAAAATATATAAAAACAATAGTACATCAAGAGCAAGAGATGTTTCTTCTGGGAATTCAAGGCAAATTTAGGATTTGGAAATTAATCAATATAATCCATCATATTAGCAAACTGAAAAAGTAAAACCATGTGATCATATCAAAAGATGCTTAAAAACATTAGATAAATTAAATATCCCTCCAATGTAAAACTCCCAGCTAACAAAGAATAGACAGAAAATTCATTATCTTAATAAGGAAGACCCACCAAAAAATGCCTATCACTAACATTATAGTTAATGAAAAAACAAAATAAATACAAAAAACAAGCAACTGAATGCTTTCTTCCTAAGACATGGAATATGCAGGGTTATCCACTCTTACCCTTTTATTCAACATTGTACTGAAAGTTTTATTTAATGTAATATGGCAACAAAAATAAATAAAGGCATAAAAATTAGTAAAATAACTAACAACAAAACAGTTTATTCAAAGATGTCATTATTCTCTATGTTAAAAACCCCAGGAAACCTACAAAAAGAAAAAAGATTCTGAAAACATAAGTGATTTTAGTAAGGTAACAATATACAATATCAATATATAAAACAAGTCATATGTCTATATACTAACAATGAACAATTGTAAAACATTATATAATTTATATATATGATATGTATATATATAAAATTTAGTTGTAGATGAATACAATACCTTTTATTTTTTTTTAATGTGGTGCAAAGGATTGAACCCAGTGCCTCACATGTGCTAATAAATAAGCAAGTGCTCTACTTCAGCCCAAAATATTTTTTAAAGTACCATTTACAATCACTCAATTTAAAATTGGGGTACTATACAATATTTAGGTATGTTTATAAATATATGTCATTTTGTGCTTTTATGTGTCAGTTAAAAATAAATTTAAACTAAAAAAAAATAAAATAAACCTAAGATCTGCGAGGTCTGCATGGTGAAAACAAATGAAAGATACTGATGAAAGAGAAACACTGATGAAAGAAATCAAAGACCCAAGTAAATGAAGATAATATAATGGGATCATGGATTGGAAGACTCAGTACAGTAAAGATGGTACTTATCCCAATGAACAAAATCACTATAAAGTCCCAACAAGATTATTTGTGTGAACAGGGCCAAGCTGACTTGGCCCTGGGTTCCATCCCCAGCACCCAAAATAAATAAATAAATAAATAAAAGGAACTCTAGTAGCCAGAACAACTAGATAATGAAGGGGAAAATTTGGAAGATTTACACTTTCAAATATTAGACTTAAAAGGTTCAGTAACCAAGACAGTATGGTAATGGTGAAAGAATTGACTCATAAGTTAGTATAACAGAATAGAGTCCAGAAATAGACCCACACAAATATGATCAATTGATTTTTTTTGTAAAATAATTTTTAGTTATACATAGACACAATATCTTTATTTTGTTTATTCATTTTTATGTGGTCCTGAGGATTGAATCCAGTGCCTCATATGTACGAGGCAAGCGCTCTGCCCCTGAGCCACAATCCCAGCCCGATTTTTGTCAGGCATAATATAAATTTATTTGTGTGGGCATGCATAATCGTGGTAAATCTGTACAATGGAATACTTATTCAACTATAAAAATAAGAGAAATGTTAGACTCATGACATGTAGAAATCTTAATTGCTATACTATGTTAAATGAAAGGAACTTAAAAAGATTAACAGTCTTAAAAGATTATACTGTATGAATTGATTTATATAACATTCTCGAAAAGATAAAGCTATTATTCTAAAACCTTTATTTGAATAACAGGGTCAATGTCATGCCAATTGCCCTACACATAAAGGAAATACATTGTTTACATATTAAATATGCTTCCACTTTTTTTTTCTTTAACCTTCAGACTTCTGGAGTACATGGTTCTACTTGGCCCCAAAACGATTGTAAACATAAATGTGGGCAATGAAACTGAAAGGCTATAAGGTGACCATCTAAATGAAAACATTTTCACAACAGATTCTCAGACCCTGGACAATATGCCCAAGAACAGCCCCACTTGCACTCTGTTTTCACCCCCCACTTCTCCTGAATGTTTGAAAAATACCGCACTTGTAAAAAAGGTTTGCTTCTTCATGGGAAATCAGGGTCATGCAGTCCAAGGAGCCCTGATCTGGGAGTTAGAAGACATAGGTGACTTTGGGGAAAGTAACTTAATATTTGTTTTCTCATCTTAAAATAGAGATAATAGTATCTGTGCTACCTACTTCATTGGTAAGGATTTCATGAGCTTTACAATAATTTCACAATGATCTTACAATGCACATTATTTTGTATGTTGAAAATTGCTTGGCAAATTTTTAATTACTATTACTAAGTAAAAGAAATGCACTATTATTTTGTGGTATCTTATGACAGTTAAAGCAAGTTCTACTCTAAAAATTGCTCCTTGTTCCTAAAAGTATTATAGAAAATGAGAACTTTATAACCTGATATAATTGATTATTGAGTTTTAAAATTTTACATTATTTCATTACCAGTTATGCTGTTATGGCAAATTTGGGGCATAAGGTTAGATGTTATAGTACAAATTAAAATTCTGAAAATAACATCAGGAAGAATGACAACATACTTCTTAAGATTAATTTGAATTATGAAGGAATTCATCATAGTTGTTAATACTGTAGTTGTTTCTTTCTAGCAGTAGATGCCAGTAGAGTTCTTATTTTTAAAATAAAAATAAAATTGCCCAAGCAGTTCCATAGCAACAGCTCCTTGGTCACATTACCATATATAGAAACTTTGCTCTTAGAACTAAACAGTCTATTTTCTATAAGTGCTCTGTGATAAATGGCAACAGTTTAATTGAATAAAGACAGATTTTTAACTGTAGTTCTTTTCAAGGTACTTGGTGAAATTTACTTTTTTCTATGGTGATTTTGTTTTAAAGTTTATGCATTGTTTTAAATAAATTAATCTCAGTGTTGTAGTTGGGAATCTGGAATTTCCATATTTAAGCAATGTTGAATGCAGATAAATATGGCTATACATGTATTAAAAATAAATATGGTCAGGATGAAATGTTGGGATTATTTTGTGTCTTTGGCAAAGGAATACCATGAGTGTAATATTTTGGGGAGGCTAATATTTCAGAGAGCTGAAAGGTTAGCAGTGGTGACTGGAACAGGGAAAATAAGAGGTTATTATAGAAATTAACATTTATTTGATGATTCTACTCAGACCTTTAAATTGGTAAAAGGAATAAATACTTCATTTGCCATATATTTACTGAATATGTAATAGCATTCTGAATTCAAGTAATTCAGTTTATGTACACAAATTCATAAACAACCAATTTTTACATAAAATCATAAGTTCAGGGGAAATAGGAAAGAGCAGTTTATTTTCCTGTACGAGACCAAATAGGTAACATTTGTAGTGAGCCTTGAAGATTAATAGAATTTCTGTTAGGAGAACAAGTCAAAGGAATTTTATACACTTTTTATCATACTGAGTCAGTCCATGCTTTGTGGATATTTATTAAACACTACAGAAACTTATTCTATTAAACATTACAGACAGTTATTTAGTGTCTGTATTTTGTAAGGCACTACCAGAGGGTAATACATTTTCTGTTATTACACACATAATATTAAAGATAAGCAATTTAAGAAGTTAGTCTTACAGATACTGTTGCCCATTTGTTTAGATTAATACTAATTTTATTACACAAAACAGAGTACACAAATGAGCTGTTACATGGCAAAATTCACTAGTCAGTGTTTCCTTAGTGAACTTTCGTGTCTTTGTGTTCATCTCCACAATTTGATAAGATTATTATTTCTGTTGATTGTATTTGTCAAATGGTTGGCAGGAAATCTGGACTAAAATATTTTTTTTTAGAAAGTTTTTAGGATCTTTTTCTTCTCCTTTCCTTCCTTTTCCCCCCCTTCTCTCTTATTACTTAGAGTTTCCAAAGAGAAACACTGAAATTTTTCATCCTTTAATAAAAGGCAAAATTGGTGATAGAAAATTTTATTGGCATTTAATTGAAGGGGATACTAAATGAGATCACTAAAGCAGTGGGTCAAGTAAGCAGCAATCTTCTGTGTTAAGGTTTTGAAATTAACATGTCAAATTTTAGAGTGTTTTAAAATATAACTACCTGTAGGCAGACACATGTCAGTTGATAAGCTATGTTCTGTGGTTCCTGTATATATTAGACTTAAGTCAATGAGTTAGCAACATTGAATTCTTTTTTTAAATTGCTAGCTCAGATTCTTTTCTCAGTTATAACTTGCATATTATTTTGTAAGAGTCTTGTCATATCAATTCCATACTAATTTTTGATGAAAAATTAATTGCTTGTAAGGATTCATAAAATCTGTAATTGGCCTATTTCCTGAGAAAAATACAGTCTGTCTTTTTAACATGTTATATTTGGGGGGTGATTTGTCCCTCAGTTGTTTATAATTTATAGAGTTGTAATACATGTTTAACTAGTTTCCCTTTTTTTTTAAAAAAATTTCAGCTTACTATGTATATTTACATAACTTTTATATAATGCCTTCATTAACCTGAACATTAATATCAAAACATACATAGACCCTTTTAGGCAGATATTGCAAGGTGTTAAAATCCCCTCTGTAGTTGAGATGAAAAGAGTTTTGCTAAGAAAAGCTCAGTAATGTGCTGTTTTATATTAACAGGAAACAGAAGAGCAGTAGTGGTTTGAATACCCTGCAAACAGGAAGTTTGACACATGCATAGCTCTTAGCTTCTGTGTAAGAAGTTGTTTAGCTCCTTCTGGAAATATTTTTAGTTATTTTAAGTAAAGTGTAAATGCACATGAATGGCAGCTTATAGAGATCTATCCTGTAACCAGTGTACAGGTACATCTACTGCTCTTCAGAAACTGGAAGGTTTTGCTAGCCGATTATTTCATAGACACTCCAAAGGTACTACACATGATCAGAAAACAGCTCTGGAAAATGACAGCTTTCATTTCTCTGAACATACTGCCTTATGGGACAGATCAAGTAAGTTTTTTTTTTTTAATTGATACATTACAACTAGTAGCTAAAGTTCTAGAGTTTTAGAAACAAACATAAACAACTGTTTTGTTTGTCGTTTTATGATTTGTACAAGGACATTTTGCAAGATAAAGTTGAAAGAATTCCACAAAAACTTGATTATAAGTTGAGTTGAATCATGTAGTTGTTTTGTTTTATATATAACTTCTTAAGTTAAATATCAATGAGAAAAATTTCTGCAATGTTCTTACATTATTCTATTATGTTACTCTTTTTTTGTTGTTGTTGTTACATAAATATGATAAACTTTAAAACAATGATCTGTTTTCTTTTTAAAATTTCTTGTATTTTTAAGCTTTAAAATTTGAAAGGCAAAAAGGCTTTTGGATTTATAATTAAATTTCTATTATGTTTGCCATCTTTTATTTTAAATGTATATGTAAAAATTATTTTAGTTTTTATAAGCAAGACTTTCAAAAAGTAGAGTATAATTTTTTATATAAATTCTTAAACTTATAAAATTATGTATATCAAAAGCTTTCATAATTGTATTTTATATTATTTATAAGTAGGGTTAAGGAGGGAAAGTTATTTATGCTTGCAATACATTCTTTCCAGGCATGTTAAAATGTTTGGACTTACTAGTATACTAAACCATTTTTGGTAGCATGCACTTTAAAGAGTAAGTTTAACATATCAACAATACCAGTGCTTTTATTCCATATCTCACCTTGGACTCTCCCCAAGGTAATTTTTCACTTTGATTAAAAGAACAGTAGAATTACCCTTGGCAATATTGCCCTTTTTGGTGTGTGTGTGTTTGATCATTAAATAGCACTAGGGTTTACTTCTTTAGATTATAGATTCCCAAGCAGTTAAGTAAGAAAACTAAGTTGAAAAAAAAAAAGTTTACAAAATTTATTATGTGGTTTATATTGCACCTGGATATTTCTGTGGAAGCTTATTTGATTTATTCTTTTACTACATCAGAATTTTTCTAACCCTTTTTGAGCTATTTTTTGAAAAAAGTAAGGAACAACATTATTTGTGCAATTTTTTTTAATTCAAAAGTTTTGATTATAGTTGGTCTTTACTACATAGCAGATTGACAGGTGAGAAATTTCACGAACTGTGAAGTAGTAAAATAATAATACATTATTAAAATTTTCTGTGTAATAAAACTTTTAATTCATTCTACTTATCCTTTTCTGTTAAATTACAGTATCAAAAGTCCTTTTCAAAATCATTTTTTATGCATTTAAAAAATTTTTTTAAGTTAGATGAAGAACCAGGGTAGAATTGAATTAATTTCTGTTTCACCAATACTGGTTCCACATTGTGGGTGTTTAGTAAATGTATCTTTGATGAATTTCATGGGATTTTAATAATGTTTGAACTAAACTCTCACTGTTTTTTTAAAATATATGGACCCTATATGTTTCCGAAACACATTTTACAGTCTAGAAATGGAAATTAATACCATGAACCATGATTTCTTTTAGTAAAACAGACTGATAAAATGTTGTTAACATGATTCATTATTGTGAAGTCAGAAAATAAGACAAATTAAAGTTGGGAACAAATCTTGTATCCCTGTAAGAATAATAGTCATGACGTAAGAAATATTTAAAGAGCAACTGAATGTTCATCAACTAACTATTCCTTCATTCTTTTCTCTTTTTCATATCCCAAAAATATAATGCACAAAATCATTTTATAAGTAAGGAAGAGTATGGTAAGAATGGAGGTCTAGTTTGTTCTTATGAAATGTATTGCTATGGAGGAGAAAACACTGATCCAACAGAAACAGAAATCTTGTCATTTCAAAATTCCAAATTTATTTTTTGTGGTGAAAACAAATTCCCTTGTTCTGTGAGTTAGGGAAGAAGTTTTGGATATGTGAAATTTTCATACAAAACACAATTGTTCAAGGCTACTTGAAGCAATTTACTTGTATGATTTGTTTGACAAGAAAAAAGCATGTAATATCTCCTGATGATACTCTGGATACACTTGTTTCAAAGTGCTATATAAGAAACAATTAAGTTTTTTAAAAAAGACAAAAAAGAAGTAACTAAGTGCAAAAACAGTTTGTAACTTTTAAAAAGTTAGTTTCATGTACTGAGTAAAGCTCGATTACTAATTTAGTCATGTATGAAATGTAACTAACTTTAATCCAAGGTTCTTTTCCAGTAACATTTATGGGAAGAAATACAGAACAAAGATCACATTGGTTTCCAGGTGTTTCACCTTTTATTATTAAATAACAGAAATTCATATTTGATAACAAAAATATGTAATGACTAATCTGATGCACATATAAGTGCATGAAGTTCAAAGGAAAAGCATAGAGAAATTCTGCTTTTCATTCTGACTCTAACAAAAGAATTGACATTCTAGAAAATTTGTTATGGTTAGCTTGTGAATCTTCCTTTGATCATAAGTAGTCTGGTAAGTTATATGATGTTGAAATTAATAGAAGTTTTTTGTGTTTTAAGTCTGATTTTATATACTTAATGAATGTCTAACTGCAACATTTTAAGAAGTAAATAGGTCAATACCACAAAGCACTTTATTTGTCTTTGTATGAGTTGACAGGCTATTGTTCTTATAGATACAAATCCGGATTAGTGACTCTTTGGTGTAAATACTATATTGAACAAATAAGCAATTTCAAATATGAATTTTTCAGGTAGAATTAGATAGCTAAAGTGACTATGATAGACTGTCTTATCAATATGAACTTTCTGAAGTTTGTACATTCTTTTACACAATTTACTTTCTAATTGTTAGTCCAGTAAATTTGTATTACTATAACTTCTAAATTAGAAGACTTTACATATTGTCTTTTTCATCTACTTTTTTCCATATGGAAGTTTATAAGCTTATCAATAGTAATTAATATTTATGCATCTGGTAAACCTTTTTTTGAGTATTTACTACTTCATAGTCTATGAACAAGGTTTGGAAGAAAATAAGATCCAGTTCTTACTCCCCAAAATAAAAGTAGGAAGAATAGACATAAACAACATAATATTCAAGGCATATTGATATTAATATTTCAGGCAACATTCTAATAGAAAAGAGCCAATGCAGTTTTTGAAAGTGGAAAATAATATAATGCAACCTTAATTTGAAAAGTCTGCAGAATACAGGATAAGTTAACTTGCCTATTCTACTTTAGGGAAGTACACATAAGTATCATTTGTTTTCTTATTTATGCCAGGCCCTTATTTTTGACACTATAGTGAACATAGCAATGAATAGTCAGATAAGGAATTCCCTTTATAATAGTGCTTATGCAAGATACTTTTATCTGCAATTTCCTTTTCCTACTTCCACCAATAGTGAGATTTGCTCATAGTTAATGTTCCTCTCAAATATCACTAAGGAGTCCTACTCTTCTGTCCTTCATCCTTATTAGAACTCATGATCTCCTTCTTTCCTATGTTCTCATATCATCTTCAACTTACTTTTTAAAAAATATTTATTTAGTTGTCAATGGACCTTTTTATTTATTTATATGTGGTGCTGAGAATTGAACTCAGTGCATCACACATGGGCTAGGCAAGTGCTCTACCACGTGAGCCACAACCTCAGCCCTTCTACTTACTCTTTTTTTTTTTTTAAAAGAGAGAGTGAGAGAGGGGAGAGAGAGACAGAGAGAATTTTTAATATTTATTTTTTAGTTCTCGGCGGACACAACATCTTTGTTGGTATGTGGTGCTGAGGCTCGAACCCGGGTCGCACGCATGCCAGGCGAGCGCGCTACCGCTTGAGCCACATCCCCAGCCCCTCTACTTACTCTTAATACGACTTATTTTATAGTGCTAAAATTATTTTTACTATTAGTCCTTATGTTATCTCTCTTCCCTCTGATTTTGAACTCCATGAAGGCCTAGAACTTGTCAGTTTATTTTGGTATTGCCAGCACAGTTCTTAATAAATGTTAAGTTGTTGGTTAGATTAGCATGTAATACACAACAGACTTGTGCAGTTGCCTCTAATATTTTCTATTATGATCTTTGCAATTTATTTATCTATGTATTTATTTATATGGTGCCAGGAATTGAACCCAGGGGTCCTTAACCACGGAACCATATCCCTAACCCCTTTTTAAAAAAATTTGAGACAGGGTCAAAGTGCATAGAGCCTTGCTAAATTGTTAAGGCTTGGGATCCTCCTGTCTGCCTCCTGAGTCACTGGAGGATCCTGGCCTGCAATTTATTTTAAAGGCCTATAGACATTAACCAAAAATAGCAAAATGCTGACCTGATCCTGGTAAATACCACATTCAATATACAGAAACTTCTGTGTTACCTGTGTACTTTTTACCATTTTTATAATTTGTAACTGGAGCAATCAAAAGGCTTTATTGTAAAGGTGAATTGATTGGAATATTAAATGTTTTGAAATTAGAAAATGTTTCCACAGAGTCTGAAGCAATACAAGTAATATGTCAAATAACTAACATAATGAGATCCTCTTACCTCATCGTACTTTGTAAAAACAGCCATAGGACAATGCTAGAAAAGGCAGACTATTATATATGTACTCTAGATAGTGCCTCAAAGTATGGCCTTGACCTAGCATCATTAGTATCAGGGAAGAATTTGTTAAAATGCTTGTTTTTTGTGTTATCTCTAATTATCCTGGACTACTGAGTCAGAATCTACATTTCAATAAGATTCCCCAGCTGAATCATATGTATATTAAAGTATGAAAAGCACTTATTCCCTAATAACATTAAATCTTATTTGTAAATATATCTGTAGGAGAAAATTAGGAAATAATATAGAAAAACAAAGACAACTAAAAAATCATACACAATCCTGCCAAAAGATAACTACTGTTAGTATTTTTGTGTTTTTAACTTTTTACTATTATATTAAAAATGTTGTGATAAACAGCCTTATAACTAAATCTTTATGTATATTTCAGATTATGTTTATATTTTATGGGACAATTAATCTGTCAATGGATACTTAGGTTGATTACATATATTGGCTATTATGAATAATGCTGCAGTCAATGTGGGAGTGTGGATATCTATTCAGCATCTGACTTCCTTTCCTTTGACTATATACCTTGAAGTAGGATTGTTGGATCATATGATAGTTCTATATTTAATTTTTTGAGGAGTTTCCATATCATTTTCCATAATGACTATATTAATTTACATTCTCACCAACAGCATACAAGAATTCCCCTTTTTCCACATCTTCTCTGATACTTGTAATCTTTTGTCTTTTTGATAGTAGCCATTTTAACAGGTGTGAAGTGACATCACCTTGGGGGTTTTAATTTGCATTTCCTTGATAATTAGTGATATTGAAAATCTTTTTTATATATTGGCATATCTTTTTTGTGAAATTTCTCTTTAGGTCCTTTGCCCATTTTTTCATCAGATTACTTATTTTCTTGCTATTGAGTTGTTTGAATTCCTTAAATGTTTTGAATACTAATCTCTTGTCAGATGGTGTAGTTTGCAAACGTTTTCTCCCATACCATAGGTTGTTTCTTCACTGTATTGGTTGTTTCCTTTGTTGTATAGAAGCTTCTTACTTTGATGAAGTCCCATTTGTCTATTTTTATTTTCACTGCTTGTACTTTTGGGATCATATCTAAAATTTATTGTTCAAACCAATACCAAGAAATTTTTTTCTTACATTTTCTTCTAGTGGTTTCACAGTTTCCGGTCTTGCATATAAGGCTTTAATCCATTTTGAGTTGATTTTTATAAATAATATGCAGTAAGGTTCTGACTTAATCTTTTGTGTGTGAATATCCAGTTTTCCTAACACTATATTGAAGAGATGGCACTTTTCCCATTGCAATTGTGTTTGGCACCTTTATCAAAGATAATTGACAGTAAATGTCTGAGTTTATTTCTGGACTCTCTGCTTTATGCCATTAGTCTACATACTTTTTTTTTTTTAATGTAAGTATCACGCTGCTTTGATTACTCTAAGTTTGTAACTTTGAAATGTAGTAGTGTGATGGTTCTAGTTTTGTTCTTCTAGGATAACGTAGAAGAAATACAGAAATTCCTAGAAACATACAATTTACCAAGACTGAATCATGCAGAAATAGAAAGTCTGAACAGATCAATACAAGTAAGGAGATTGAACCAGTATTCAAAAAAATTCCTAATTAAAAAAAAATCCCAGCACTTCCTGGTTTCATTGGTGAATTCCAAACATTAAATAAGAATTAATGTCAATTCTCAAACTCTCCTGAGAAAACTAAAGAGGATGGAATATTTCCAAACTAATTTTATAAGGCCAGCAGTACTCTGATATTAAAGCCAGACAAGGACACTATGAGAAAAGGAAATCACAGGATAGTATTTCTAATGAGCATAGATCCAAAAATCTTTAATGAAACACTAGCAACTAAATTCAACAGCATATTTACAGGATTATACATCACAATCAAGTGTGTTTTATCCTTGAAATGCAAGGTTGGTTCAACTTATGCAAATCAATAAATGTGATACAACACAAAATGAAGGATAAAAACTCTACAATCATTTCAGTAGATGGATAAAAAGCATTTGAAAAATTTCAACATCATTTCATTAGATATGTATGTCAAACTTTGAAAATAAGATATTCTCTAGAAGGAGATAATAAAATGAACCCGGAAGAACATATGTTCTCTAATAGAGTTTGAATATTACTTGCAAGTCCTAAAACAATGTCTGCTTTTAGCTCTGGGGTCCAGGAATGCTACTTAAAAAGTATGGCCCACTTAGGGGCTAGGGTTGTGGCTCAGTGGCAGAGCACTTGCCTGCACATGTGAGGCAAAGGATTTGATCCTCAGTAACACATTAAAAAAATGAATTAACAAAGTAAATACATTGTGTCCATGTATAACTAAAAATATATATATTTTTAAAAGTATGGCCCACTTGGAATACAAATTAGGTGCCATCTTTTAAATATTCAAAGTAATCACTGACAAACCCATTTACTCAAACTAGCAGGATTTTAAAGTAGTTCTTTCTTTGGGGCCTTCTTTGAGTACACTTCAAATAAACTTCTGGGAGTTTGCTCATTCTGAGGAGACTAAGCTTTCCAGTTGTTAGGTGAAGAAAGAGATGGATAATTGGATATCATTTGAGCTACTACTGATTTTGTCACTATTGCATGGTTTCATGGTTCACAACTGGTCCCAACAAATTTGATGTATTCTTGCTCTTGTTGATGTGATGCCACTGACCTTAGTGAATCTGAATGAGAGGATGATGAACTCTTTTTAGTATTGTGCTCATTCAAGGGCTGTATCACAGGGCTTTATTTCTTTAATTTATGTTCATATACCTAGTCATCCTGGCTTCCCTGCTAGGTTAGGTGTGTGAGAAGGTCCTTTTAGCCCATTTCTACACTGTACCACAATCTACCTTCCTTTTTTGATCTGGAATAGCAAACTAGTGGTCTGTGACCCAAATACAGCTAGCAGATATGTTTTGTTTAATGCTGTATATTATCACTAATTAGGCCATAATTAAGTTGTCCACTAAAGTGATTCTTCACACAGTAATGAAGACCAGCTTCAAGTAGGTTGTCTCTACCTAAGTAGAGAGACACTTTCTTTAAAAAATTGAGATATAATTTACATGTCATAAACACTCTCATTATAAATGTAAAATTCGGTGTTGATTAGTAAATGTATAGGATTGTACAACCATTGCCACAGTTGCTTTAGAAAATTTTCATCACTCCAGAACATTTCTTGGTACCCAGATGTAACCAATCCCCACCTCACCCAACCTCAGATAAACACTGGTCTACTTTTCTGCCTTTAAATTTCCTTTTCTAGACTTTTTATAAAATTGGAAACATATACTTTGTAATCTATTGTTTTTGACTTCTTTAACTTCAGATACTTTTGTGGTTCATCTGTGTTGTAGAATAAATAAACAATTAGTTCCTCGTTGAATTAGACCATGTTATATGGCTATAGCACATTTTCTTTATCCATTCTTCTTAAAAACAAGAGAATTGTTTTCCATTTTGTGCTATTGGGATGTTAATATATACATTTAAAAACAAGTCTCTGTGAACATGTGTTTTTATTTCCCTTGAGTAGTTATCTAGAATGGAAACTATTGGTTCATATAAGTTTATATTTACATTCTCAAGAAACTGCTAAACTGCTTTCCAAAGTGACTTACCATCTTACATTCCAGTTTCTTCATGTATTCATCAGTATTTGGTATCATCAGTCTTTTTTATTACAGTCATTCTTCAGGTAGGAAATGGTATTTCACAATTATAGTTTCAGTTTATATTTCCTTAACAGCTGATGACATTGAGCATATTTCATGCTTTTAGAAGCCATTTGTATATAATTTTTGTTTGTTTTGTTTTTATGGTGCTGGGGATTGAACTCAGAGCCTTGTGTATGTGAGGCAAGCACTCTACCAATTGAGCTATATCCCAGCCCTTGTGTATAAATTTTGAAGGAATGTATTTTCAAATCTTTTGTCCACTTTCAAAAATTGAGTTGTTTGTCTTCTTTTTATCAAGTCTCAAAAATTTAGTTAGACTGAATACAAGTTCAGAATATATAAATATGTGTATTCTGAAAGTATATATTTTCTCAATATATTGAGATATTCCTTTTCATTATTCCTTGTCTTGTTGTTTTATAAAATAATATTTTTTTTAAAATAAGTTAGTAATTTCAGTGAAGCTCAGTTTATCTTTTTTCCCTTTGTGGATTGTTAAAGAACTTAAAAAATCTTTCTCTAACCCAAATGAATGAATATTTTTAATCTGTGCTTTCTCCTATAGTCCATTTTTTTTGAGTTAAGTTTTGTATATGGTGTTAGCTATGAATCAAAATTCTTTTATATATATATATATAAATATATATATATATATATATATATATATATATGTATGTATGTATATATATAAATTCATTTTCCAACAAATGAAGCAGTAAAAATTATATATATAATTATATTATATATAATTTTTACTGCTTCATTTGTTGGAAAGACTTTCTTTTCTCCATATCTTTGTCAAAAATCAATTTGCCACAAGTATATAGGTTCATTTCTGAATTCTCAATTATGTGCCAGCAAACTAAATCTATGTTTATGTTAATTCCACAGTGTCTTGATTACTCCATAAAATATGATTATTCTATAAAAACTTTATAAAAAAGAACAACAAAGAGGACTTACATGCCTTGAGGCATGTAAGGCCTCTTTGTTCTTATTTTTTATATTCTTTTTTCCTATTCTAAATCTTGTATTTCTAAATCAATTTTAGGATTAGCTCATTGGTTTCTATGACATACTTCATAGATAGTATGTCAAATCTACAAATTGGTTTGTATGTAGAGAATTGCCATCTTAACAATATTGAGTCTTTCAATCCATGAATGTGAAATGTCTGTCCTTTTATGTTGATGCTCTTAAATTATTTATTTAAAAAAATTTTTAGTTGTAGTTGGACACAATACCTTTATTTTATTTATTTTTATATGGTGCTGAGGATTGAACCCAGTGCCTTGCACGCGCTAGGTGAGTGCTCTACTGCTGAGCCACGACCCCAACCCTTAAATTATTTTCTAAGCATTTTATTTCTGTTGATATTATTGTGAATGGAGTTGTGCCTTAATTTCATTTTTGGATTGTTTATTATTGCTAGATGATTTTTTAGTTCTAGTAGTTTCTTTGTAGATTCCTTAGATTTTTCAAAAGATAAAATGACATTATCTTTATAAAGTTTTATTTCTTATCAATCCGTATGTCTTTAGTGCTTTTTTTTTTCCTTGCTATGTTGAACTGGCTAAAACCTTCAGTGCAAAGTAGCATACAAATGGGAGTGTCTCATACTCAGTCTTAAGAGGAACATATTCCATATTTTACCATTAAATATGTGAGCTACTGTAGTTTTTCACCCTCCTCATTTCTTTTATCTGTCTAAGGGAGTTCTTTCTAGTCTTAGTTTATCATGGCTTAATTTATGGAATGATGCTTCTGTATATATTCTCATGAAGTTTTTCAATTTCATTGACTCACAATTTTTTCTTTTTTGTTTTTTATTTGATTTGCTCTTCTGTGTTTTATTTTTTAAGGTGGCAACTTAAATTACTGACTTGAGACCTTCCTTCTTATCTAAATGTTTAAAGCTATGAATTTCCCTCCAATTTTTCTTTTATCTGCATCCCATAAATGTTAATACATTGTAGGGTTTTCCATTAAGTTCAAAGTTTTCCATTAAGTTCAGAATATTTTCTATTTTCCCTTGAGATATCTTTGTGATTTAATATCCATGTATTTGGGGATTTCCAAATTTTTCTGTTGCTGATTCTTATTTTAATTATGCTTGATCACAGAATATATTTTTGAAAGATTTAACAATCCTTTCAAATTAATTGCATCTTGTTATATTGTCAAGAATATAACTTTTGTGTGTACTTTAAAAGAATGTGCATTCTGTTGATGTCAGTCTGTATTTTATTATGTCAAAATTTTATGGTATTGTTCAAAATTTTATATATCCTTGTTAATTTTCTGCTTGGTTTCACTATCAGTTATTGAGAAGGAAGTATAAAATCTCCAACTTTTGTCATGTTCTGCATCACAAAGTTCCAGTGAATGATGGACAGCATATATAATGGTGAACCCATAAGATTATAGTGGAGCTGAAAAATTCCTATCACCTATTGATATTGTAACCATCATATTTTCATTGTGCAATGCATTTTCACATCTTTGTGATAATGTTAGTGTAAATGAATCTGCTGCACTGCCAGTTATATAAAAATATAGTAAACACAATTATGTACAGTACATTATACTTGATAATAATAATAATAAACTACTAGGTTACTGGTTTATATATTTCCTATATTATACTCTTTTTCATTAGTTTAGGATGTATTCCTTCTGCTTATATATTTAAAAAGTTAACTGTAAAACATGCCAGATTATACCAGCAGCAGTATTATACATATCATGTTTTGTGTTTACAGCATCTCTCTCTCTCTCTTTTTTTTCCCCCTTAGTACTGCGGGTTGAAACTAGGGGTACTATACCACTAAGATACTTCCTCACTCACCAACCCCCACAAACACTTTTTTTTTTTTTTGAGTCAGGGCCTTGTTAGTTTGCCCAGGCTGACCTTAGACTTGTGATCCTCCCACTTCAGCCTCCCAGTAGCTGGGATTACTCATGTACACCATGCACCCCCCTTACTGCATACGTTGATTGCATAATTTTTTCTTGTGCTTGATTTAATTTCATGTTATTTTGTTCATCATGGCCCCTAAGCATGAAATCCATTGCTAATTTTGCCACTAAGGGACCAAGCCCTGACCTGGAAATGTAAAATTATTAGGGACTATGTAAGTTGAAAATCAGTGATGGTTATTGCTCACTAGTCCCATCCCACCATAGCTGTGAGCTTGAAGAGCAAGTGTTAAAGGATCTGCTTCATTGAAGTAAATGAGACTAACAAAAATTTAACAAAAACCAGTATTAATTATGGAGAAACTTCTAAAGCCCTCAATAGCACAGAAGGTATCCCTCTTAGCACCATGATGACCATGACCAAAGCAAATGATTATATGGACTTAACTATGATGTTGAATTTACTGCTAGCTTTGGGTAGTTTAAAGGATTCCTGAATCATTATTCATTACATGTGAAAATGAATGGTGAATCTAAGTGCTGATGTGATGGCAGCTGAAGAATTTTTAGAAACTCTATATAAGCTCATTGTAGAGGAAAATTACTTGCCAGAGCAAATCTGACAAGAGCAATCTGGCAGAGTAATAGGCTAGGCCATATAGCCTAAGTGTATAGTAGTCTACATTATCTAAGTTTGTGTAACTATTCTGTTTGCACAACAATGAAATTTCCTAATAATAGTAAGAGAAATATTATTAATGAATTATTTGTTTCTGCTTTCAACATTATCTTAGTTGATATTTCTCTGTGAGTGTTCTATTCCCATTTTCTTTTAGAGGATAGTTTTCCTGGCTAGAGAATTGCTAGTGGACACTTTTGTTTCTCTTTTCTTTTAGCACTTTGAGCATGTCATTTTGTTGCCTTCCCGCCTCTTTATTTCTATCAAGAAGTTATCATTAATGACATTACTTTCTCCCTATACATGATTTTGCTTTTCCTGCTTTTCAGACTTTTTCCTTGCCTTGATCTTTCAACAACTTGGATATGATGTGTCTAGATATGTCTAGATATGTGTCTAGATACGGATCTCTTTGTATTTGTCCTAGTTGGCATTGGTTAAACAGCTTGGTTCTGTAGGATTTTGTTTTCTCTGAAATTGGGACATTTTTAATCATTATATTCTTCAAGTGTTTTTTTTTTCTTTACCCGTTGTCCCCTCCTCTCCTAATTCCTATTATATGTATGTTGATATCCTTGATATTCCACAAATTTCTCAGATTCTGTTCATTTTTCTCCCTTTTTCTTTGTGTCCTTCATATTGGATTATTTCTGTTGATCTATCCTCAAATGCACTGCTTTGATCTTTTTGCTTTCTCAAATCTGCTACTGGGGGCTTATAATAAGTTTTAAATTTTTCATTATTGACTTTTCAAGTCATGTTTTTTAAATAGTTTCTCTTTATAGATTGATATTCTCTTTGTTGTATAATTGCCATTGTATTTTCCTTTAATTCTTTAAACATAATATCTTTTTAATTATTTGGCCCTATTTATAATAGATATTTTGAAATCTTTGCTAAATTCTACATCTGAGTTTATCCAGGAGCATTTTCTCTTGACTGCTTTTTCTCCTCATTAGGGATCACATAGTTTTTGTTTAAAAAAAATGTGTTTGTACCATCTTTGAATTCTGATTATTTTTTCTTCTCTGTGGGTTACTTTTATATATCTTTTATTTCATTTTAATAACATCTTGGTCTTAATCTATGGAATCTGTATGCCCCAGATGTGTGACTGCTGATTTCTCTGTTCTATTTTTAGTCTTTTTTCCTCCACCTTAGAGTTTTATTTTTTTAACCTGGCTTCCTAAGGGTTTCTTGTCTCCAGAGTTTAGTTTTATAATGTTCAATCAGAGGTTGTGTTCAAACAGTTTCAGCTAGTCTGTACTCATGGAACTGTGTATGGATTGGGAGCATATTTAATGTTCAGGCAATTTTTAGGTGTGTATCAGCTTTAGCTTTCCAATGGGCCCTCTTGGGTCTCCCCTGTTCATGTCACAGCTTCCTAATCAGCAAGTGACATGTGAATAGTTCCACCCTCTCTCATTTCCATTTTCCTTGTTAAATTGCTAGTCCACTAGTCTGCTGTTTACTTCTTGCAAGCCCATAACCTTAGAATAGTGAATCTGGGCATTTCTCCCATTAATTCTTTACAGTTTTTTTTTTAATTGACAGTATTACTAATGTAGAGTTTGAGTCTTAAGTCCAAATCTCATAACTTCTCTAGTAGTGAAAATACTAGTTTTGATGACCAGCTCTACTCTGACAGAAGCATTATACTGACTGAGCTGTGAAGAAATATGAGTAGCTATGGACAAGAACACCACAAACTCCCAGTATTCTCATGCAAAGTTCAGTATTATTTAATGAAATGCTTTCAGTTTGCTTGATTATCAAAACAATAAAACCATTGTTTTTGACAATTTTGTCTAGCTTGACAGTTCATTTCTAGGGGGAGATTTTCTAAAGTACTATCTCCAGAATTTCAGAAGTCATGCCTTACCAGGCAGCATTTTTTTTTTAATGAATACATTTTGATCATACATAATAGTTTGGATTCATTGTTGCATATTCCTACATGCACATAATTCCCATAATTGTGTGTGTGTGTGTGTATATATATATATATATATATATATATATATACACACACACACACATATTTTTTTTTCTTCTCTCTAGCTTCCACATATGAGAGAAAACATAAGACCCTTGACTTTGTGAATTTGAATTATTTTGCTCAACATCATGCTCTCCTGTTCCATCCATTTTCCTGCAAATGTCATGATTTTGTTCTTATTTATGGCTGAGTAAAACACTATTGTGCATATATACCATATTTTCTTTATCCATTCATCTGTTGACAGGCATCTAGGCTGTTCCTTAACTGGCTATTGTAAATTCACTGCTATAAACTCGATATAGTGTGCTCACTTTAATTCTTTTGAAAAATGCCATGGAGTAGGATAGCCGGATTATATGGTGGCTCCATTCTTAGTCTTTTGAGGAACCTTCATACCCATTCCAAAGTGGTTGGACTAATTTACAGTCCTAACAACAGCCAATAAGCACATTCCTTTTTCCCTACATCCTTACAAGATTTTATTATTACTGTATTCTTGTATGGATGACATTGTAACTGGAGTGAGATGAAATCAGTGTAGTATTGATTTGCTTGTCCCTGATTACTAAAAATGTTGAACATTTTTTCATATAGTTATTGGCCAAAGTTTTTCTTTTGAGAAATGTCTATCTGGTTCATTTGACCTGGCAACTTTTAAAGTTGGTAAATTTGTTTTCTGAAGTTCTACCTAACAAGGCAACATTCTCTAGGTCTTTGTACCATTTTTGAAAAAACTTGGGGTATCAGGGATTAGAACAGCCTTTCACGATGCCATCCAGTCTGCCCATCTTGCTGTACAACCTGTCATCTTATTCTTGTTTGATGTGAGGTATTTTATACTTAAACAATAACTGCCAGTAACTTTTTTCTATATTGTCTTTTTTTGAGTAGCATATGGATGGCATCTGATTCTGTTTGCAATGCTGAATTTAATGGAAGTTTATAAATAAATTATTCCTCCTTTATAAATGCATGTATATGTGTAAATATATGTATATATTGCATTATATTTTGTTTCTGCCATAATACAGAATGTTTAAATGGTTAACATTTGTGCTGCAGTATAGCTTTCTGGCTCATGAAAAATGAAAGCTATCAGCGATCTGGGCAATAAGATTCATCGCCAATAGTCACTAGCAACAGCACACAGCATTTTAATATCAGTGAGGTCCACAGCTAGCAGTAAGAGCTGGTGTAATTGAAAGACGTTTAGGTGCAATCATTCTGCTGTTTGTTCCTTGCCAGATTCAACATGGGATTGTGTGAGTATTTGAAGAAAACAGCGATTTTTCTATATCTTTGGAAGATGTAAAAAGGGTAGATCAGTGCTTAAATGTAAAGAATATGGTAATTTTAAAATCATGTAGCTCTAAAAGAAAAAGGTATTTTATTTGTTGTGGTTGATTAAAGCTTTAGAAATGCTACTCCTTGGTTACAAGTGAACCGATAATTCTGGTCTAATGTTGCCGTGGTAACAACTCATGCTGATATAATTGAGAACATCTTATACATCCTGGCTCGAACATTTTCTCCCTGCCATTTTGAGTTGTTCTGGAGGTATATGAAGGAGGCTAGGATAACTAGCTTGAAAGAAATTAAATCTAGTTATACACACCGTTGGCATTAATCTGACGTTTACTGGTGTTATCTCATGCTGGGCAGTTATGCTTTGCTTCTAGGGGTTTTTCTTTTTAAAACAAAAGAAAGCTCTTCTCATTTTCTGTGTGCTGCATGTTCCAGTGTATGTGTTTACACCATCGGTTTTCTACCTCTAGAGATTAGCATAACTCCCTTTGCTGTTGGATTGTTGTTTTGAGCAATATGTTTTGGAAGGGTTGATTTTCATCATGAGTGGTAAGTATGCTCTCTGAGACTCTTCAGTTGTATATGTATGTATGTATGTATATATATATATATATATTTTAAAATTAACTTTAAGAAGAAAAATATTTTTTAAAGAGACAGTTATAAAGTCAGGACTGCAATGAATTATTACATTTTGTGTTGATGCTTTTGCAATTAGGCATTATAGTATACTGCTTTTAAAAGCCACTGAGAACTGTGAAAAATTAATATAACTATTAGTAGTCTATTAATAATCAGCTTCAGTTTTCTTTATGGTTTGCTTTACTGTATTCATTAGGCATATTATTGATTGTTATACATTGAATAATAGAAGATTACCCATAATGAGAATTTGTTTTTAGTATCTGATCCTCAAGATAGTTTAACTTTGCTTTGATTAGCTTTGTCATCCTAATACTCATTTTTGTTAGCTTATTTTTTGACTATATTTTTAAAAAAATACCCATCTTGAAAATAAAATGCTGCCAAAATTTTGTTGATTTTTCTTTTTTCTTGGATTGCTTTTAACTACAATTCATGGAGAAATTGGGATTTAATAATGAAATAGATGCATTTTGGTTTTGGAGGCTTTGTTACAATTTTTAAGAAATACTTCATTTGGGAAATAATTGATTGAAATAAGTACATTTGTGATGACTAGTCTTCTTTTGTTATCATAATATGATTTTTTTAACAATATGTCCAAAAGTCTTTTCTTTTTTCTTTTGGAGAAAATATACTACAGTATATACTGCAGCTTATCTTAGGGCAAAAGCTGTTCCTTTCAAGCCAAACCTGCTGCTAAAAATAGATATCCTGTTGTTAGAGTGAGAAATGTTTGCTCAGAGCATAATTCATTAGGATCTTTTCACTTAACTAAAAATGAAGCTGTTTAGAAGTTAACCTCTGATTCAGATATCATTTTTAGAAGTAATATATGATTTCTCTGATAACATAATGGTTCTAAAATTTGTATTGAAAAGATTTGGAATTGGAATTTTGACCTAGGAGATTTGGGGTTTTGTTGTAAAATGATAAAATTCAAAGTCAAGGAACCTTTTCTTGGAGATCACCTCATTATCACCAATGCATTCTTTATCCTGCTGCAGTACAACATAAACCACTTCACTGCTATTATATATTTGTTTACAGAGTGATATCATATGCTAAAAGAACATCTTTTTTACATGTACAATATTAAGAATTGCCCAGGTTATTATTTTTCAGTTTTCAATACAGACCTTCTAATCTAGTGTTTTAAGTCTGGACTAATATTATAAAATCAACATGTGAGCATAATTTCTATAATATGAAAATGAGGATACCTGGTCATGCTACTTGTCTTTGAATCAGTACAATGTGTGTTTTTTCTTTGAAAGTTGGGCATGTAACCTAGAATCTTTAGGTAACCACTATGAGTTATGGAGGTTTTATAATATGATGTGTTGTTTTTGGCTGAAGAAAATTGTTGCTGCCTCTCTATTGCTTCATTTTAAAGCTATGGATTAGAGACAGTATTTTCTATCATGGCCTTTCCTTATAGTCTTTTTCTACCACAATAATGGTGATGATAAGAAATCGACATTCAATTTTTCCAAGATTATTCAATTTCAACTAATTTTACTTTTGTTGCAAGTGGTTAAATGCCCTAGCCACTTCAAAATATGGAAAATTACAAGTGAGGTGTGGTTTTATTTGTAGAAATAAGCAAATGCTAGACCTTTTTTTCTAAGTCTACAACTATGCCTCTGGTGTTTATGTGTATGTGGTATTTTTTTCTAGTTATAAAGCTATTCTTTTTTCTCTGATAATTAAAGGTTAGTTTTCTCTGGGAATCTAGCTTTGGCTTTCTTATAATGCTACGTTCTCTCTGAATGATCTCATCCATGGCTACATCTTCAGTCATTACCTGAACATTCAGTTCAAAAGTGAATTTTGTCTCCCATCCCAAAATTTGTTGCTTTATCATTGATTTTAATTTCTGTTAATGATTTCATTTCCATGAAAGAAGTAAAAACAGAAACCTTGTTTCTTACTCCCAGACACGCACTTAGTTATTAGTTCTATTGATTGTATATCAGAAATGTCTCAGAAATCATTCCATTTTTCTCCAGTCTACCTGACAATGAAAATGTTTCTATATCTCTTCTCAACCCTATTGCAATAACTGTCTCTCTCTTCTTCCAGCTTCCAGTTTATATCCCTCCAGATCATTTTTCACACTACAAATTTTAAATTGCTGATGTGCCATTACTTAACCCAAATTGAAAATTTTCCAGTTACTTTATTTGCATCTGTTTCATAAATTTTAACCTAGCCATACATTACTATATAAATCCTTGCTACCTTTACATGTTTATATTATATTCTTTATCATAAAAATTCTGAGAATCACTATGCTTTGCAGTGCCTCCATTATTGATCATGTAGAATTAGGAGATTTCCCTATACTCTCAAAGTAGCTTTAAACTATAAACATTATTATATTATATTGAATTCTAAATTTACAATTTGGTGTCTGATCTCTAAATTTTGAACTCCTTAAGTCAAGGCTAGTGCCTTGTTTATGTGTGTTTTCAGAGGCAACCCTGGTATTTCCTACATAATAAGGATCCCATAAATACTGTAGAATAAATGAATGACTACATAGTAGTCATTTTTTATAAATAAGAATACTTCTCATGTTATCATTGAAAACTATCAGTTGTGTGTTTTGATTCAGAAAATACAATAATCATAATGTTTACTTATCATTCCGGCATCATCGTTGTAGCATGAAGTCAGATAAAATGATTAATAAAATAAATAGTACCAATCAGAACTTTTATCTTTCTAGTATTTAAAATATGAGTTGTAAGTCTAAAAAGAGCTAAAAATTAAAAATTTTTTTTTCCTCACTAATACTCCTTTTTTGTGAATCTTTTGCTCCTACTAAGGAAACAAGTGTTGTCAAGAAATTTATAAAACCCTCTAAAAATCAGTTTAATTGTCTTAAGGCCATTTTGACTAGAAGAATTTATCAGTTACTCGACTAGACTAAAACAGACAAAAATGCAGATGTTATGAGACTGCAGAGTTATCTCATGCAGCTCAAAGGCATAAAGTAGAGTTGAGCTTTACCAGTTGGGATTTGGAAAGCTGCCTGGAATCACAGCAGCACCTTTCTCGGTTTTTCTCTCAGAGATCACATGACTTCTTTATTTTCTCCTTGTATCTGCTTTATTATCTTCACGGTGTAGAACAGGTTTCTCTGCTGCTTGTACAAGATTGAGCTTAGTCATCTGACAGATTCAGAGTCCATGTGTGTTCCTGGCTTATCAAGATAAGCCTAGGTGAGGAATAGCAGGGAGGAAGAGGTAGAGAAAGGGTGGTCAATGAGTACTAAATTCCAGTTAGGAAAAATAAGTGCTGTGTTCTGTTGCACAATAGGGTGTCTATAGAAAATGATAATGTATTAAATACTTTTTTAAAAAAGCAAGAGGAAGGAATTTTGAATGTTCTCACTGCAAAAAAAAAAAATAGTAAAAGTTTGAGGAGATAGATATGCTTAGCCTGATTTGAACATTCTACAATGTATCCATGTATCAAAACATCACATGGTCTCCTATAAAAATATCCTAGGGGAGAACTCTGGCCCAGCTATAATTGAGGCAAATCTCTGAAAAAGGCATTAATCTGCTATGAATCCCAGGAATGTTCCAGACTTGAGCACAAGCAGTTAATTCTGCTGTGTAGATATTGACCGAAAATATAAAATCACAAAACTGGGAAAACCACATCCTGGAATTAAAGTTTGTGGGGCAGGGAGCAGGCGGTGGATTTGCCCAGAAATGTAAGGATCACATGGATGATCAATTACTAAAGTCTAACTAACAGTTTTACTTTGAGTAGTTTGCCCTAATGGAAAAGAAAGAAATAATTGTTTTACTCTCACTAATTTAGAGAGATGAAGCTTTAAAAAAAAAAAAAAGACTGTGGGAAACGTGAGTAAAAGACCCAACACTGCTAATTGCTTTCACTCTTAAACAGTTATATTGGGACAATCAAGAATTTATTAGGTTATTTCAAGTTGAAAACATGATCTCACTTTTTCCAGCTATGACAGGTCTCCACCCTGATATGATGTGTATCACCACCAGCAAAGAAACCCTGTAGTTCTACTACCTTCACAGTGCTGAAGTTCACTGGATTATTCAGCTGATAATGTAAATATGTATAAACTGAAAGATTGGATGAATTGATTATGAATTGATTCTAAAAGTACCTAAATAGGAAGTGAAAGCATCCAAAGAAAAATAGGTACTTTATTTGGTTGAAGATTTTTTTATAGTACTGGGGATAGAATCCTAGGCCTCATGCATGCTAAGTAAGCACTCTACACTGAGCTATATCCCCAGCCCTCAACTACCTTATTTGGGAACATTTATAAAGATTTGCAAAACTACTCAAGATTTGCAAAACTTATCATTCTTCATAAAAGAAAAAATGAGAAAAGCAACTATATGGAGCCTAAAAAAGAATTGTAGCCCATTAAAGGATAAAAATCACAGCCTACAAAAGGAAGGGAATAAACTTATTGTTTTAAAAATGTTTGTATGGAAGGGTCTAAACATACAAAATTACAGAGAGCATCTGGATACCAAGCAAACATGGAATCTGTAAATTAACACATTATAGAAAGGATAAAACAAGACCAGGATGAGAAGAGCTGAGAATCAGGCAGGAATGGAAAAGAAGCATAATAATGTGAAAGGCTTACTGTGGTGCCAGTAAACCTGCCATAAATGGAATATAAATCTGTAGTAAAGACAATAAAGAGCACAATAGTCACTGTAGGAAAGTAAATTAATTATGTAAAGAACTATCCTGATCAGCATTCCAGAATATAGGGGAAATGGACAAAATAAAAATTATGAGTTGAAAAGTGTGTTAGATAAACATAGGACATTCTACGAAATGAATAACATTCTCATAAAACAGATGTGAATTATTCTGTTATTCTCAGAATATAAAAAACACAGAAATAAAAAACAGGACTTTAGCCAGGTGTGGTGGCACATTGTAATACCAGTGACTTGGAAGGCTAAGGCAGGAGGATCACACGTTCAGAACCAACCTCAGCAACTTAGGCCCTAAGCAACCCAGTGAGATCGTGTCTCTAAATAAAATATTTTAGAAAGGGGTGGGGATATGTCTCAGTGGTTGAGAACTCTGATTTCAATCCCGAGTACCAAAAAAGCAACAACAACAACAAAAAAGGACTTTACCTGGAAGCTCAGGAAACTGAGCCAGGGGGATCTCACAGTTAGTTGAAGCCAGCCTCAGCAATTCAGTGAGACCCTGCCTCAAAACATTAAAAAAAAAAAATGCTGGGGATGTAGCTCAGTGGTAAAGCATCCCTGAATTCAATTCCTAGTACCAAAACAAAAACAAAACAACATAATGACTTCAGAAAACTTTTTTTGTGTGTGTGCTGAGAATGAACCCACGGCCTTGAACTTATCTATACACCCGAAGCAGGAAAACTTCCTAAAAGAGAAAAAAACTGAAGCTGTATATTAAAAACACTCATTGTGTTTCAACAAAATTACCAAAGACCCCAGCACTTAAGCATATCCTGGAGATATTTTTGGTTTTCAAGAATATTAAATGAATTCCACAAACATATAGTTCTTTGCATCTTACAGCTTAACACGAAACTTGTTCTATAAAGAAAAAAAAAATACAAGATTGGAGACAAGATCTTTCTAGGGAAAAAAAATTAGTGAAATGCAACAGCACCTCAACATTCTGAATAAGCTATAACAAGCATCTCTTTAAATGAATTCCTGAATTTAAAGAAGTCCCAGTGCAAAAAAGGAAGTGGTAAATGAAAACCCACAGCTATAAGAGGAGCATACTTTGCCGTCAGATTTTCATCCCTTGTTGACCAAAGGACTTTCATTTTAAATGACCTCACAAATATAAAAGACAAGTTCTTTGGATGATGCAATTTGGGATTTCTTTGACTGCTTTATAAAGCCAGTGTCCTGCAAGGATCATAACCTCAGTGGAATCACATACTAGAAAATACAACCTCTGCAAACACAGGGCAAAAGGGAAGGCTGTATTTCTTAGCTTGGGTTCCTGGAGGCAGGAGAGGAATGTGTACATGTAGATGTGGAATGTCTCTCCTGAGTATTCATAATCATCTGCTTCCCCTCAAGTGGGTTTCAGATTTTAATCTGTATTAATAGTGTGGTCAAGGAAGCACCAATAAAAATACATCATCAAAACAGTTCTAGGTTAGTAATATATATAGAAGCTAGTACAAAATCTTGTACTGGAATAAATCCTCAGTCAAGCCCTTCAGGTTTTTCCACAGATAAAGCTCCACTGAACTTTAAGTTCACAGTCCAGAAATAAAACAGACACACATATACATTGACTACGTATGAAATTCATACACAGTATTAGACTCTTAGAAGAATGTAAGATAGTAGAATTGTCACAGGTGGACAGACTACCATTTAAAATTAATGACATAAAAAGAAAAAATGTTGTATACATCTGTAATAAAGCCTCAAAATATATAAAATAAAACAGACCCACTAAAAAGGAGAAATTACAAAATATAAGATTTATAGATATATAGATGTATATAGAAAGAATTTTTACCCAAGCAATTGGAGAGTATTTTACAAAGTTGATTATATAACCAAATATTCAACAAATTGCAAAAAAATTGAATACAGGTCACAGTCTCTGACCACAAGGCAATTAACTGCACTCAATAATCAAAGACTAATTAAACTAATAAACATACAACTGCATATGTGAAGACTTAAAAATTCAAATAATTTGAGTCAAGTGTTAACTCAATAGAAATTTAAATCCAAAACTATGAAGTATAGAGATGAATTTTTAAATGTATATCTTCGTAAAAGAGAGACATTCATAATGTAAGAATTCAGGTAAACAAGTTAGGAAAAGCACAGGATGGTTAATCAAAGGAAGAAAAACTGATAAAAAGACCTGATAAAAGACGGAGCAAAGATCAGTGGAATAGAAAACAAAGGTACATAAGAGCCAAAGTTTAATTCATGGAAAGTGCTTTTAAAAGAACTGATTAGAACCATGCCTGTTTAAAAAATTGAGTCAGTTAAAGTTTTATTTAAAACATAACAAAATTAGGATCAGACAGTGCTATAGTAAAGTCCTAAGAAATAACAAGGGAACAAAAAGTTCAGTATTGTGCATTCTTCCAGAGAATTGAAAAAGAGGTATTCTCTAATTCATTTATTGAGTCTGGTAAAGTATTATAAGCACAGTATAGGTAAAGCAACTTAGTTTAAAAAATTTTCTCTGAAGTGAGAAATAGGAAAAAGAGGCCTACTGTCATTGTTTCTACACCATTTAACTGTTAGTCAGATCCTGCACAGTAAGACAAGAAAAAGATGGAGAGAACAGAATTGTCATTATCAGAGATACTGTGTGATTGTCTACACAGAAAATTCAGGAGAAACTTCCAGTGTGATTTTAGCACTGATAAGAGACTTGACAAGACTGCGAGGTAAAGATCAGTGTGTAAACACATTTGTGTTCTCTACGTCAGCAACAAACAGAAAAGGTAATTTAAAAAAAAAAAAGAAATAAATTTCCCTTTTACGATAGCAACCAAAACCCTAAAGAACCTAGGAATAAATTAATAAAAAAGTAACAAGTCCTTTACAGAAAAAATTATATATTTTTTCCTGAGATATTTATTTAGTGTTACAAGATTTGTCATCATACCCATTAGATTAGCAAATATTGAAAAGTCTGACATTAACATGTTTTGTTGAGAATATGAAACCTTAAAGATGTGGGAACATAAATTAACCTAACAATTTTTGAGCCATTTGTTACTACGTTGATAATGTGCATTCCCTATCCTCTAGAGGTACAATCCTACTTCTAAACTGTTGGGCAACAAAAAAGAATATTTGAATTCAGAACTGTCTGGAAAATCTTCAGCATATAATTGTGGTAGATATATTTCCATGAGAAAAATTTCAGTAAACAAGGAATTAAAACTGCATTTCAAAGATTTCCTGGGTCATTAGTTTTATGGCTAAGTATAAACTTTCATGACAAAATCCTACAGGAAGTTCCTTATATATCTTAGATGGCCTAAATGGATGCATCCCCAGGAAGAGAGCAGGTTGGGAGAGAAAGCACATACATATGCTAAGTTGTGAATGACTACACTGCAGATTTAGTGTATTCATCTGTTATTATAAATGTTAACCAAATAAGTTAATATAGTTTTCTGGGATTTATTTATAATCATATATATTTAATGTGTATTCAAACATATGTCTCATAAAAGTTTTATATTTTTCCATATAAAAACTATAAACAAAGGGCTTCCATGGCTTAGGCTTAGTGAGTCAGTCGGTTATATTGTTCACTTGTAACCAAGGCTTGATAAAGAATCAACTAATAGGAAAGCAAAAGAGTGAAATAGACATTAGCATAGGAAATACAATTTTTATTTCTTACTAAATTTCCAAATACTCAACTTTTATTTCTTACTAAATTTCCAAATGCTTTACTTTAATCTTTATAGAAAGACTGATATATATTAGAAATCAAAAGTAGGCATGGTGCTATCCAATACACTGCACAAATATAATTACAGCATTAAAATTGCTTTTATAGCCACTATGGCTTTTAAGATTTAGTGAATTTGCTTTGAATGAACATGGTTGAATATGGTGAAACAAACAAAGCACCCCTCAGCAAAGTGAATACAATTATCCTACAGATTTAATGGACAGAATGTTATAATTTGTTAACAAGTTTCCAGAGTAGTGTTTTTGTTGGTAATATACATCTCTCCAAAGAATTTCTTGTAATCCTTATATAAAACATTTTTGATATCTGTGCTCAAGTATTTTTATATTTTATTTCTTTGTGTAATATATCAGCAAACATATGGATGGGTAATGTATTGTGAGTATGTTATTTTATATGTTATTTATTTAATCTTAAATTTATTTATATTCTTTTTGATCAAGCACGCAAATCATCAGATGCATCTGGTAGGAAACCACTTTTTTACAGAATAATCCTATTACTTTGATTTGATAAGTTGCATTTTTATGAAGTATTTTGTGGCAATCAGAATATTTTATATTTAGTTTTTTTTATGAGTTCTGTTTGTCAAATGATTTATAGTACACTGTGTACATGTGGGGAGGAGACAGTATTCTCAGAAATATACCAAGTAGAGAACTCTAAAGAGTTTAGTATTTGAAGGATGGGTGGCAGAAGACACACTAATATATTCTATTAGATTACACTTTCCAGAGGGTTTGGAAGAGATTGTCCTCTTCTGTTATTTGTTAATAGAATTTGGTATTTTCATAGGTAACTTACTTGAGTTTCCATCCTGTTTTTGCTTTCTGGCATACACTAAATAACTCTTAAATAGAATAGTGCTTTTAATAAGATGAAGCAGGGAGATGATGATTTAATTGCAAAGAGAATAGGAGACACATGTATTACGATCTGTTTAGTAATAAATTTTTAAACATTTACTATAAAAAAAGATACCAGTAAAAATACACAGTAATGGTTTATAGTACTTGCTCTTTTCCTAATAGGAAGTTTTAGAGGAATGGTCCTTTCCCTTACTCCCTGCATTAGCAATAAAAGTTTAAAATATTTAGACCCTAGGCTGGTGTAGCTCAGTGGAAGAGGGCTTTCAAGTGTGAGGCCCTGGGTTCAATGCCCAGCACTACAAAAATAAAATATTTAGGCAGAGCTGTTCCCCCATCATTCCTACATTACTCCATCTGGCTCCTCTTTCCCTTAGCAAGTGTTCATACCTTCTATGTCCCAGAAGAAATGAGTCTAGTAACTGTGAACAAACAGGTTACTCCCCTTCCTTCCCACACACTGAAAACCATCACCATGACAAACAAGTATGTCCATGATTGGGCACCTGCTGGCACTTCACCTCCCACTGCTGTTGTGCACTCATAACCTATGCCCCATCTGTCACAAGTCAGTTGCCATTTCCCAGTTAAGCCATGCTCTCCTCCATGTGTTTTACACAGATCACCTCATCTAGAATGTCTTCTTTTGTAACTTTATCTGCCAGAGGGATCCTTTATTTTTCAAGTTTGCATGTGAATGTTATGTACTCTGTTATGCTTATGTTACTATGAAAGAATTTCTTCTTGCAAACAGTCTTGTAATTGCCTTCCATTTTAGTACTTGCCACATTGCTTTATAATGTCTCCCCACTTTAGTTTCTCATCTCCTTAATGGCAGTTATATTTATTCTTTGGAGTATTCAGAGTCTCCATCAGTATCAGACAGTACTAACAGATGCTCAATAAACCAGCACAAAACATGTGGAATACCTTGAAAGATGTGTCTTTTAAAAGGGTATAACAAATTTCTTTCCTGTAGTAGAGTTTGACTGAATAACAGAAGTCCAGAGATGGTTTTACAATAGTTACAGGATATGTATTTTAATATTTGCTTCTTCATATTGTTAGCTCTATTGCAATGAGGAGTTAAATTTGTTTTCAAGGAAAATTGGTATGATATTGACTCTGATACAAAACAATAGTTGTTAGTTTTATTTACCATTTAATTTTTAAATGTCCTACTTGAAAACATGCAATTAACTGAGTTTCTACCTTAACATTTTATTTATGCAAATATTATTTTGGGAAAATGTGTATCACTGACTTAATGCTAACATGTCATTTTTATGAGTGTAATTTAATCATTGTTTAATTTATTTTCTGGACACAGCTTCCTCCTCTTCAGAAATATCTGGTAGGCAACTACTTTTTAATAAAACAAATGTTACCTTTAAAACTTTTAATTTGGTTGTTTGCAAGTTTTTATTTTCTTCTTTTAGTATTTTTATTTAGCATATTGTTAATAAAATACTTTGGTTGGTGAAGGGAAATGCTTTGTTTAATGTTGGATTTTATATATTTATAAAGATATTGTAGTTTTTTTTATGTGATGATGTTTTATAAATGATAAGTACAGTACCATGAAGCAGAGGAAGTTGTACCAAGTAGCAGAAGGTAGATTGTTACCACTTACCTAGTGAGATTATCCAAACTAATGAATATTTTAAAAAAATGTCCGTATACTATTATAAATTTTGAGTGAAATAGCTAACATTTTCTTGGGGTTTGCTTCAAGAAGTTTTTATTATATTTTTTTCTATTTTCAGTTTGTTTCCTTTCTATTTTTCTGACATACATTGAATAAAGTTGAATAGTGTTGTGCTTTTACTATAAAAAGGCCATAAAGAGGGAAGTAAAATTTATCACATTAGTAAGAGACCAGAGCCTTCAACATTTAGAATAGTTGTCATCTGCATAATACTACACTTATAAATTCTTCATATATAAAAGATAACCTCTTTTAAGAGTTAAATAATGGGACACTATAACTCACTACATATTCTTGTTTTGATAAGAAGTTATCTAGCATATTTCACACAGTATTGCAAAATGCTAATAAATTTGCTGAGTGTTATTAAACATTCATTGTAGAATTATCTGAATAAAAGATAAAGTTGTACCACACTTGAATTTTTAGTCAATTTTCTTAATGTTTAAAATGAACTTTGTAAGCCAGGCTCAATGACAACTGTAATCCCAAGGCCTCGGGAGCCTGAGGCAGGAGGATTTCAAATTCAGTCAATTTATAATCTCAGCAACTTAGTGAGACCCTATCTCAAAATAGAAATAAAAAGGACTGGGGATGAAGCTTAGTTGTAAAGCACCCCTGGGTCCAATCCCCAGTTTAAAAAAAAAATAGAATGAATTTTGTAATCTGATTTTTAACTATGACCTGTGTGTAAACATACAAAAATATCGTGAAAAGCAAGGAGAGGTAAGAATTAAGTTGTGGATTTTGGACTTGTGGAAATGCATATAAATAGTTGTTTCTTCTTCCTTCACCTCATGAATATGGGTGAATATTCTTACAAGCACAGGAACATTCACCTGGGTGAACATATAGGTTCCTTTGGCAAGCTTATCACTTTCAGAATGCAATGATGCAAGCTAAAGAGAAAATTAATTTATTTGGAAAACAATTATAATTGTAAAAGCAAAATAATGAATTGAGTTCATTTTTGGTGTGTCCTTACTTTTGTAATACCTAGTTTGCCCCATTATTAACCAATACAGAATAAAATATATTTTCAGAAAAATCTTTGAGGTACTTTTTCCTAAGGAGAAGTATTAATTACTGTAAGATGCTTTTGTTGGTAGGTACCCATGAACACACAGATAAATATTAGAGCCAATATTCTATCTATGTCTCCAAAAACTGTGGCTGTTTCAGGCTATCACAGTGGTTTAAGTGATTAACTATTGATAAGGCTTATATATTAGAACATAAGCAAACTAAAAAATTGAGAACCTCAAAACATATGCTTTTAAAGGAACTCTGGATTAATTGTGATATAGTACAGTGTTTGAGTCTGGCTGTCGCTCCCACCTCTTGTTTTATTAACTGATAACATCATGTATCCTTGGATTGAAATTTTAAAAATAACCAAAGAAAAGCATTTAGAAATTAAATCCACCAATGTCTAAAAATAATAAAATTTACAGTAAATCATGTGGTTCTTGATGTTCTTTTGTTTTAGGATTATTCATAATTCAGTGTATTGTGAAAAATATTACTTTTTATGTTTATGTTTTCTTCTGTTTATTAGGTGTATGTTTTTATCAATTTATTTTTACAGAGAGTTGATTATATTTATCTTTGCTTCTAAATAGAGTATAGATATTAGAGATTTCATATTTGTATATATATTTATAAGACAAAAACATTTCTCAGGAACAGTTTTTTTAATGGAATTATTTAATGACATAATTAATGGCCATCCTTAAAAAGGAATTGCCTTATATGTTGAATAAATTCACAAAATTTAATATCTTTGATTAATACACATTTTAAGTAATTTTCTACATGAAACCTTTATGAGATCTGTTGTTTTCTTTCTACAGTGCTACTTGACAGTAAAAGTCAGAATATTGATGAGTACCAAGAGTATTCCAAAGAATTTCCCAAATATCATCTTAGTAAATAAAATTAAGAAACCCCAGAAATTTTTCTTATAGCTCATCACCAGACTTGGAAAAGGAAAATTTTGTTTTTTCCTACTTACTATCTTTGGTAAAGACTGCCATTCCTTTCTTTGATCAGTTATTTTTTCTTAACTCTAAATCCACTTTGCATAAAATAACAGGAGAAGCTGAATAGGATGTTAGACATTTTTCTTTGATTCTCTTCCTTATCTTCAAATTCTCATGCAGGCATCTGGAGAATTTATATTTCAACTTGTGCAAGTTCTATATATAAAACTAAAAATATTTTTCAAAAGAAATTTGAGGTATATTTTTTGAGGTTCACAAGTTGTGATTTCTTAAAAGACCATTACATTTTGTAATTAATTATGTTTTGATTTATTTTATAGCTGCCATTTCCAAGTCAAGGCCATGTGCAGATATGTCTGTTCCAGGCAAAAAAAAAAAAAAAAAAAAAAAAGATTCACAAAAACCAAACATACAAACAACCATAAACCCAACTTACTTATAAAACCACTCTTCTTCAATTGTAAATAGTACATTAGCTTTTAGAAGTAAGATAACTTGAATCACCCTTTATGTAAGAATTTTCCACCCTGGGAGGAATTAGATCATATTTGGTTAATTATATGCAACTCTTTGATTCATTGTTTTGGTGCAAGAGATTTTTTATACAATGAAAAGAATCTAATTTTAAAAATTAATTTTCTTAAAATAGTTTTGAAAATATTTTATATCAATGCTAGTTTATAGAAAGTAGTAAAATAATGTCTTCAGAAATGCATACCCTAGTGTTACTTAAAAACTAATGTCTGCTTCTGATGCCTGTCAACATCATTTAAATTGCAAAACATTTTAGAATGCCAACAGCTTTTTTGGTTAGTTACAGTGATACAGTAAGATCTTTTCCAAAGATATTACATTGAGGATAAAGAAGGCAATAATAATGTGCATCTCAGAATGGCTCAATTTAAAACAGTTTCATAATTAGGGATCTTAAAGAATTTGTGAGTCTTCATTTCCTCTTTTAATTCTGTCTTCACCATCATGATCATCAATCAGTATTTCTGAAATAAATGCCAACGTGCCGATCCAATTTTACTTTGTCTTCAACTTTTTATTATTTCAACACTACTTAAATCCTGTTTTTATCATTTTCTTCTTTATAGATTGAGATAGAGAAATATTGGGAAATTTCTGAACAACAAATTAAAATAATTATTTCTTGTGTAATCGGGTTTTATTCTCATTCCTAACTACAAGAACATGAACACATCTTGACGATGACATTTTATCTATGGGAAGACAGATAAGCAGGGAATACTTTTAAATGATTGGTCATTTAATTAACAAATTTAAAACTTTAAACCACAGCTCTATAAAATATGTGGTTATTATTGATCAATATATAAGCATCTGGTTTTGAATTGCTTTAGTGCAAGTTTTAAAGTAGGCATTCAAATATTTAGAATGAGATTTTAAAGTGGTTTAGATTTTTTTGTTTATGTTTTGTTCTGTTTTGTTTTCAAGCCACTGTGGATATCCTTTACATGTTGTTAGTCTCTGGTTTCTCCTTTTCTCTCCTTTAGTAGTGAGAATGCAAATCTAATAACACAAATTCTCATAACCTGAAAACAGTCCTTTTTTCAAAACCAATTATTCTTGTTAACTCCACAGATCAAAAGATTGATGTTCTTCAGATATTTTCAGTTCATGTGTTTTAAGTCTCTATTACTATCACTGCTGGCATATTTATTTAAGCCACTATTTTTTTCCTAGATTGATTTCTAATTTTTACATTACTTTCAGATATGTTTTTAGAAGCATTATTGTTATTAGATTTGAAATTATCAAAGCAATCTCCATATAGAAAAATATTGGAGATTCTTAGAAATCTGAGAAAGTGTTTACTTCTTGTTTAGAGACACTAACTACTTCTCTAGTGTACCACAGTAGTGAATGCACATTTTCTGCTTTTTAAGGGAAGGATATTTATATGTAATTTAAATATATATAATATAAATATTCTTATGTAATGTAAATATTCCTACAAGACAAAAATCTTTTTTTCATATATGTTTTCAGTGAAGGAATTTCTAGCCAAAGCCAAAGAAGACTTTCTGAAAAAATGGGAGAATCCACCCCCGGTAAGAAATATTTAAATTTTTCTACAATTAAAATTTCTGTGTTAAGTAAAATCATGATTCTTACCTAAGTAATTACCACTCCAGATATTTTAAGTTTCAAGTGGTTTTAGTAAGCATAAATTTAAAATGGGAATTATACCACAATGTTATGTTTTAATTAATTAATTAATAATTTTATATACATCTAAATTGAAGAAGGAACTAATTTATCATATAATACTCAAAATAGGTTTTGACACTAGCACGTTTTGGTGTTTTCTAATCTCATATTAATGTTGAATGATGTCCTTGTTAGCATATACCAAAGGTGGACTTTGTGATTATAAAATGGTAAACACTATATAACATGAAACATGAAGGAAGGTGAGGAAGATGGCATATATTTCATCATATAAAGAAAAGCTATGACTAAACAGATGTTCTGTTGTGTATTAATGGACTTTGTTTCCATTATTTAGTTGGGATTATATTAAACATTTCAGTCCATTTTATCAGTAAAATAAAAAATTAACTATTAACCCATGAAATTAATACAGTTGAAATTTTAAGGACTATTTTCGGCATTGATAAAGAATTTCATTAAGTATGAAATTAAAAATGATAAAAAAGCAAATTTCTTAAGTAAAACATGGTTGATTTCCTGCTCTGTAATAATTCAACATGATGTTGCTTAACAAGCTGAGTTTTGTTTGTAATAAATTCAACAACACTGAACTCTAGTTGCTATCCAGATTCATCACATATACAAGAATCATGTTTCACCATATTTTTCTCAAGCTAAAAGCTCTACAGACTAAGTCTTGGAAATATTTTCCATGATTTTCATGGATATCTTTGTGATTAAAATTATTAAACAATTGGGTCTGCAATTACTACTTGTTGCTATTTAGCACATAATTTGTTCCTAGTAATTTTCATTTTGTTGTGGCAGCAACAAATTCAATGATTGATGCCTCTAATTCTTTGCTTCTGTGCTGTAGTCAAAGCCAAACAAAGATGTTTGCTTGTAACAAAACATCTATTCAAGGAGAAAAAGAGTCTGATTATTGTTCTGAGACTCTAGCTTTTGGTTCTTTGTGGAATGAGGAACTCTTCTTTCCTTATTGTTACTGTTTTAGGTAATACTGGGTTATTATAACATCAGAGAGAGAGAGAGAGAGAGAGAGAGAGAGAGAGAGAGAGAGAGCGAGCCTAGTGGCTTTTTCTCATGCTGTTCTTTAGCTCTGTAAGCTTGAATAAAGATCCAAATGAAGTTTGATAGTGCTTCTTCATAGGTAAATCTAATGAAAAGACTGATCTCTCAGCTTATCCATTTTATTACAATATTTACTAGTACACTAAGATTATATGGCTTACATGACTCCTCTTTGGTATACTTCTGATCAGTTTGTAATTATTAAAATACAGAGATGATTTATTAGAAATCTAGTACTAGAAATTATATTAGAAAATGACCATTACTGATTCAGCTGCTCTATGTTGCAATATAATTCTCTCCTCTGTTATTGGATCCTTTCTTATTCAATAGAGAAAGTAGGACCAATAACTTGAAACCTGAATAGTATTTTTGTATTTTTTCTACATGAATAGTTATAACCCATATTATCATTCTGGTTATGTACTACAGTGATTGTAATTATCATAGTTGTATGAAAATTTTAAGTTTTAAATTTGTTTTATTTTTCATTCATTTGTAGAATAATGCTGGACTTGAGGATTTTGAAAGGAAAAAAACCCTTGGAACAGGTTCATTTGGAAGAGTCATGCTGGTGAAACATAAAGCCACTGAACAGTACTATGCCATGAAGATCTTAGATAAGCAGAAGGTTAGTGCTTCTTATTATTTACCTACAGGTTAACTAACCTTCAGTTTTATTAGCATTAGCATTAACATTACTTGATATCTTAAGATAATTTTATTGTTTCATTCAATTTTTATTCTTAAATTGTGACTATATGATTCAGTTAAAAATTTTAGCATATGAGGATACATTATTATTTCAGTAGTTATACATAATACATGTATGTTTAACAATAAAATATATAATGTCAACATGTAAAGAACAGAATTTCTACTAGATATTGGCTTATGGAAAAATACAGGAAACAATTACCTAATCCTTAAACTGGTATAACAGAAATTTAGAAATTTAGTTTTTTGATATTTTAATTTATGGTAGAAGCTCTCTTATTTAACATGGTTGTATTTGGTAAATTTAAAATGTCAGTCATAGCAGTCAAATTTTAAGATCTACTTACTATAAAAAACAATTTTTAATTATTTATCACCATTTGGTGTAGCTAACGAATGAAGATATCTAAAGTATTTATGCTTTAAATATTAAGCTTCCATTTTCCAAATAATCAACAGTTAAGGGAAGGAAAAAGAATAATACTAAATTGTGATATATTACCTTAGAGTTATATTTCCAAGAATGACTTTTTGGCTTATTGGTATATTGGAAGGAAAGGGAAGAAGCAGTAATAGACTAGAAATTCACAGCAGCTCAACTGATGCTATCGAATAGATATGTAATGTGAGCCATGCATATCTTGTAAAATTTTCCAATAACCACATTTAAAAAGTTGAAATTAATTTTAATAATACATTTTATTTAATAGCTCAATGACTTCTAACATAAGAGGTAACGACTGAAGTCGCTCTAAAATTTATATATATCCATATACACATTTAATTGTACATATTTGTTTACTGCCTTCATTTACATATCTTTTCTAACCATGCTTCTTGAAAAAAATAGTTTAATCACTCTATCCACTAACTCACTTCTTATTAGTCTTCAGTGTACACACAACAGCTTACTTGCCTCCTCATTCACATCCTGCATCTTGCTACTCTACTAAAATAGCCCTGCCAAGTGTCACCGATCCAGTGACTGAGTCAAGTCCAGTGGACTTTTTGCTCATCTTATTTGACATTTTTAGAACATGTGACTGTGCTGAACACTCCCTTGAAACTCTCTTGTTCTGACTTCTAGAATGTCATGCTCTCCTGATCATGCCTTCACCTCTCTGGGTTCTTCCTTTTTTGTCACTTTTCCTGTTCCTGTTTTTTGTTTGTTTCTTTTCCTCTGTCTGAGCTAGGTGCAATGGCTCACGCCTGAAATCCCAGTGACTCAGGAGGCTGTGACAGGAGTATCACAAGTTGAAGACCAGCATAAGCAACTTAATGAGAACCCTGTATCAAAATGAAAAGGGTGGGGTGTAGGTCACTGGTAAAGTACCACTGGTTTCAATCCAAAAAAAAAAAAAAAAAAAAATCATTTTTCTCTCTGTTCTTTTCTTTAAAGGTTGCTAATAAATCCCTAAGTTCTGGACTATTCCCCTTGCCTTCTGTTTATTTTCTACTCTTTCCCTATCTATTCTCCAACAGGCTCAACTCTTATGTTCTCTGATCTTGCTTAGTACAGTCTGAGCCTGGATCTCCCAGAGATCTTTTAGCTCCTGCCCTCCTTTTCTAGATTAGGTTATTGGGTCTCAGAGAGGGTGAGTGACTTGTATACTTTTATTGGTAGCACAACAAGAAGATGCTTTAGATTTATCTTTGTTTATCTAGGTAGCCTCTTGTATATTATTATAATTCTTAAGGAATTTATAAAATGTGCTTTACTAACAAAATATTAAGAGGATAACAAACTATATCATCTATGCTTTTAAGTATTTAGAGAAGACATTTTTAATTCCTCCTTTTGCTAAGGCAGCAACTTATTGGATAAATTACTGAGCCAGTTACCTTATGGATAAATTAAGGCCAACAAGTATTTCCTAGAAGAATAATTGCTATTTTATATCATTTCTATTATTTCAATGTTCTAAGTCCATGCATAATTAGGACAAAAGCCTTTATATTCTGAAATTTGTCTAGTTTATTTAATTTACTAAAGCTGAGTGTTAAAATGATACTCCATGATTAACCCCTTCTTTTGTAAATGAAATCACACAAATCTTCCAATTAAACCAGTCTGGCTTCTCTATCTTAGAGTATATGGGAGTGAACGGAAAAATAAAAAAATCAGGCAGGATTAAGGAAATCTCATTTCTTCACTCCATGCTATGTGTCAAGCATTGCTAAACACTTTTTGAATTTATTGTATCAGCGAAGACACATAGCTTTGTGTGGCATTAATCTCCCTTTTCTGCCAATAACCTTGCTACTTAATTAAATAATCTTTTCAAACAGGTAGTAAATTGAAGCAAGAATCTGTTCTACATTTTTCTGATTTCTATACCTTTTTTTTTTTCTTGTTACTTTTTCCTTTAAAATGTATTTGTTATCTCTGAGATCCTTTTTACCAACACCTAGTCTGATCCCTAATTAACTTCAACTGGTATTTTACAATAATATCATAATTTTCACAACCCAGACTTTTCACCTTTAATTCATCCTCCTCACTGTCAACAAAGTTTTCTTAAACCATATCATATCATTTCCCTCATCCATCAAAAAGTTTCATGATGTTCATTAAAAGAAGTCCAAACTCAGGCTACCTAGCAAGGACCTACTTTCAAACCCTTAGTAGTCTCTTGTTCTATTCTCTACTCGAACTCTATGCTCTACTTCCCTGACTTGAAACTTGACCTTGTAATGCTGTTCTGGGTGGGGCAGGGGGTGATAGCCTATCTTCCTTATTAATAATTCCTCAAGCACTTGGCTTAAAAAATCAGCTGGTGACAATCATATTTAAATTTATGTTAAAATTATAAACTAACAGAAATATTAAGAAGCAAACATAAACTTTATATTAATTTTGAACATAAAACTACATCTCCAAGGATACTTGTTAATTTTCCTTTGCCATTTAAGAACATTTTGCTGAAATTTTGAGAAGCACTGTCCTAAGCTATAGCCAAATGGAACTGCCATTCAAGACTTACTGTTGTATGTTTTCCCCCTCAGGTATTGGTTCTGGATACTAACCCTGACTGAACTTTCTTCTGTCTTGCCCTTATCTTTATTATCCATCCATCTTAAAAGACTCAGCTCAACCCCTGCCTTTTAAAATAGATTATAATAAGAAGTGACACGTATTGAGCTTTTACTGTGTGCCAGGTACTATATTAATAACTTGAGATGCATTATGCTACATAGCCACTCTTAAAGTAGGTCTTATTATAGCATTTAATAGGTGAAGAATCTGGGGCTCAGAAAGATTATGTACTTGGCCTTAAATAAATGTTTTCTCTTTTGACAACTTATTATAACTCTAATTTGGCAATTATTCATATGTTGCTATTAACATATTCATACATCCTAGTTTCAAGTGAGTTTTATGCAGTAAGAATGTGATTTCTCTTGCCCCTATCTCTGTAACATCCATTATGCTTTATATGTAGTAGATACATACATTTAAAAGTAAAATAAATTAATTATAAATGGTGAATTTTTAACTAGTTAATTTTCAAACTAGCTAAACATATATACTTTGGCAGTTTATAAGCCTGGAATTCATTTGTATTTTAATTGTATTATGTCCCACATATACATAGTTGGCTTAGGGCTCTAATACAGAAAGCCTCTTTTGTACTTTTCATTATTTATTTCACAAGCCCACACATTGTTCATGGCCTAATTTAAAACCTGCTATATCATAAATGCAAAAGTAAACACAAAGCAACAGTCATTCTCCAGCTGGTGTTATATAATTTATTGTGATATTTATGGACTAATTGGTTCTATAACTTGTTAAAATGTAGACAGTAGTGACCCAACCACTTCATGTCACAGATTTTAAAAACTGAGGTTCAAAGACTTGAAATAACATCTCCAATTTATAAAGTTGTCTGAATAAAAGGCCTAGGTTAGAACACAGATCTTCTGGCAACCATTCTTTGCTCAGTATTATTTGTGTACTCCTAATTTTACATAGTATACCAATAACTGGCTGATATCTTTAAGTACCTTTCTTATTCATGTTCAATTGGGTGATTTCTATGACTATCCCCATATTAATATAAGCCTCTAGCAAGAAAGAATGCCACTTTCTAATGATTTACACAAATATAAGACACTTATTTATGCTTTCCTAAGGTCACCTTTTCCTAAATTCCAAGTAGAATAGAACACAGTCTTCGTGAAGTCAGGATAAATTGCTTTCCCTTTCTATTGAGTAGACAATCCGGAGAAAGCTTGATTAATCCTAAGTGACCGCTTTTTCATGAAGACATAGTATTTTCTGTGTCCTCTTCTGTGACTGTGTAAATTGAATTTTTAGAATTTGTACCTGTATTTATTCAGGTATTATAAAATGAACAGATTATTTTTACCTAATATTTTTAAATGTTTTCATAGTCCTTAATTTCCTTACTGATCTTCTGAAGTATTTAAAATCAATATCTACTTACTGAAGTGATATGGTGATTTAACTGTAGGTCATTTGGAACCAAGACTTGTTCCAAATTAATTTTTAGTATTTTTTTATGGGTCTGTTCCTTATTCCCACTTAGTCCTTACTTTTTAACTTCATAGTTTACTTTTTTTTTTTTTTTTTTTTTTTTTTGGTACCAGGGATTGAACTCAGGGGCACTTGCCCACTGAGCCACATTCCAAGCCTTATTTGGTATTTTATTTGGAGACAGGGTCTCACTGAATTGCTTAAGCGTCTCACTTTTGCTGAGGCTGGCTTTGAAATTGTGATACTTCTGCCTCAGTCTCCCAAGGCACTGGGATTACAAGGGTGCGCCACCATTCCCAGTCCATAGTCTACCTTTGTAAGACCAAGGTTGAAATCCTCTATTAGGTTCTTTTCATTTGAATCTCGTGAGCCCAGTTTGTAATTATTATGCTTCTTATTAAAATCCAGCAGTTTTGCTTATTCAAGTTTTTTATTGTATGGAAAACACTTTTTTTCTTTTAAAATGATAGTATCTTTTAAATTTTGTTTAAGTATACTAAAGTATATTTATTTCTCAATTGCAGGTTGTTAAACTGAAGCAAATAGAGCATACTTTGAATGAGAAAAGAATATTACAGGCAGTGAATTTTCCTTTTCTTGTTCGACTGGAGTATTCTTTCAAGGTAAATTTTAATAATATCTAAATAAGATATTTTCAACCTCATGTATTTTTAAAAATGTAAAGCTATGATAAAATTCTAAACCAGATGATACAACTAGAGAACATGAGTAAATAAAGGAAATATTTTTAGATTTTGTGTAATACAATCCTATTGTGCTTATAAACTTAGGTAATGAAAAAGTTTTAGCTCTCCCAGGGCAACTTTTCAAAGTGACATATATAATTTTTCATTGGAAGGTATTGCAAAATTTAAAATTTTAGGGATCTAGAAACAGTATGCCTCCTGCAAATGAATCCACTTCTCTTAAACACTTTAGACCATCATCTCACTATTATTTCTTACTTAGTAATTTGTAGAATACAAATTACTTGCATAAACCAACACAGTTTTCCTCCCCTGTTTAAGTGTCTGATAAAGTACAAAGGGTTTATTCTTTAAATTGGCAGTTTTCCAGCTCTTTGGAATGATACTTGGCGTTTCTCTACTCTATCGAATCTATTAAACATTGTAACTTTTTTACCCCTTTGTTCTTTAAATCAAACGAAAACCTATGTATTCAAGATATTAAAATCATTAATCTCTCAGACATAATATATAAATATTATTCACTTTTTTAAATTGTTTTTTAACTTTGTTATTCCTTTGCCTATGCTGTAGCATTGTTATTATTGCCTCCGTGTTAAATGTTGTCTGCAAGAACAGGAAGAGCAAAAAGTTCCAGACTAATTTGTGCCAAGAATGCCAGGAGGAAAAAAGAGAAAAACAAGATGAGTGCCCCAGTATAGGAAAGATACAGGAGTTCCCATTTATTCTCTTTTTTCTCAGTTTTATTAACCTGTCAGATGGATTTTGATTTTCTTTTTCTAATTGAAAATGATATAATCTTAAAATACTTTTACCTAGATTTTCCATTTTAATATATTTCTTTTTATTTGTTGATAGGATAATTCTAATTTATACATGGTTATGGAATATGTCCCTGGGGGTGAAATGTTTTCACATCTAAGAAGAATTGGAAGGTTCAGGTAACTAATGCCTTTTCCTTTCTTTCATCTTTATTATGCTTGTGTTTATTTTAAATCAGATTCTTAAGTTACTACCAATGTCAAGAATTTATTTAATATATGAAGCATTAGGTGAAAACTCTTAACCAGAAATATACCAAACATGATTTTTAAAATTCAAAGCAATATGAAACCAATTTAATATTCTGTTGGTAGATATTGTGAGATTATTTGAAGAGTTTCCAGAAAATACAAAAGTTAAATTTTAAAACACCAATATTTATTGAACAAATATTTGAGATTATGTAATGACATAGTACATAACATATTGTAATAATAATTAATATTTAATGATGACCATATTTGAAACAGGTTTGCATAAGGATGATGATGAGAAAAGACTAAAGAAATGATAATAGTGATATCATGATAAGATTATAAAAGTGCTGTTCACAAATTTAATTCTTAAAGTTTTTGCTCTGTTGAATTTTTGAAATATATACATAGTTTAAGAGAAATTTATAGTTTCTTATGAGGTTATTACTAATATGATCTCAGTTGTGAAAATTGGTTTTAGATACTGATAGTTTTATCCGTGTATAATAGTTCATAAGCTACTAGTGATAATTAGCAATCTAAAATAAAATGAGGCTGAAACTGAGAGCAGGTCCAGTTTCTCTCAGGATATAAGAATTAAGTTAAACATTAGTATGAGCTCAAACAGGGCTGATGATGGTAATTTGATTCATAAAGAGATAATGATAGACTTGGACTATCATGAGATGATATCAGATAATAGGCAAGCATTAGTTATTTGCATTAACTGGGGACTAAGTCATATTTTTATTTATTGACCAGTAATATGTAAGTCACATAATGTGTCAGGGACTTTCACTTCCTTTTCACGTCCCTACCAACCTCTTGTCCAAGCAAGCTTAGAATTGTCACGTTGCCCTATAATTATTCAATGTTTTCACTGAAGTTCCACACCTAAACCTGTTTTCTGAAAGTTTTCTGCCCATTTTCTATAACTGCTCATTTCTTTGCTCTGTAACTCCTCACACTCAGCTTTTAATATTTGACTTGGTACTACAAGGAAAGCAAGTTGACTGAAATAATTCACTCAGAGATACTATCTTTTCTGAGCTTTCACACATAAGACACATACACTCTAAATAATTCTTATTCTCACCTTAGAAACTTTGAGGCAACAAGAATTTGAGATATAGTTTAGCGTGTCTTTGATCAGAAGCAGTGAAGTCAACTGATTCTCTACTTAAACAGAGGATGTCAAGACTTAAAAGCTGCCACAGCTTTAAACTTTCCTGATATCTTCCTGTAATTCCTTAAATATTTAGTAGAAATACCCAATAACAAATGGCATTTAGAATTTTTTTGCTATCACTTTTGAACAATTCAATTGTTGTCTGTATTCCTTTAGGCAAGCATTAGTGTGTAGCGATAAATCATTATGTGAAGTATATTGTATATTTACAGATACACAGAGAAAATATAAGGGAGACCTCTCAGGTCACATGTTTCCAAGTTTAAGGATACTTGTTGCAATAACTGGGAATGAGTCCTCCAATTTCTTATGATTTTCCCTTCATCCTTTGTCATTTGACATAGGATATAGATTGTTACAATGTTGGGATAGGGCTGAAACTGAAAGAGTATTATGGAATGTTATCCCCAAAGTGTTCTTCTTTTCATATTCATTCATTTAACAAAGATTTAAGAGCCATCTGATGTAATCAGGCTGAATTGGGAATTTCAGTAACAAGCATTTCTGATGCTACCAGATCAAATTCATGCCATTCATCTTTTGGGAAATCCTACTAATAGTTTAAACTGTTTATTAAAGATATATAAAGAAGACATTTGGTATTTGTTTTTTAGGGATTGGCTAGCTTCACTATGAACAGAGCAGGGAGGAAGAATAGGAAGAAAAGAGTAACATTAAACAGAGACATGAGATGGGAGGGAAAGGGAGAGAAAAGGGAAATTGCATGGAAATGAAGGGAGACCCTCATTGCTATACAAAATTACATATAAGAGGTTGTGAGGGGAATGGGAAAATAAACAAGGAGAGAAATGAATTACAGTAGATGGGGTAGAGAGAGAAGATGTGAGGGGAGGGGAGGGGGGATAGTAGGGGATAGGAAAGGTAGCAGAATACAACAATTACTAATAGGGCATTATGTAAAATTGTGGATGTGTAACCGACGTGATTCTGCAATCTGCATTTGGGGTAAAATTGGGGGTTCATAACCCACTTCAATCTAATGTATGAAATATGATATGTCAAGAGCTTTGTAATGTTGTGAACAACCAATAAAAAAATAAATAAAAAATAAATAAAAAATTTTAAAAAATAAAGATATATAAAAAAGAAAGTCATTGGAATGACTTTGGAATTTATCAGGCAGATTAGCAGAATTCAGTGAACATACTAGAAAATTAATTATAAATTTAATTTAGAAAATTGGTACATCCTTTTGTAATAATACTCATGTGGCATGAAAAATATACTGATTTGTTAAAATTACAATGACATATAGATGTAATCTATGCATACAAGAACTGTGCATGTTTACACAAACATACAGATTATATATGTCAGTGTATCGTATACATCCATAGTAAAAAATTAATTTGCTAAGATTGCATATTTTGTTGGATAGGATAGGATTTGATAGGATTACAATTGTTTATTCTTCGACTATATTTTGTGATTTCTGTAATGAGGATATCTTATTTTTGTAATAGAAACTACTACAAAATGGCTAAAATGGCATTAATCTTCACATTAATGAAGTTAAAGAGCTTGTATACAATGAAATTCTTTAAGCACTTGAAATTTGTGAAAAAAGTAGATAGAACCTAATTAATTGGAGATAGATAGTCCAATTAGCACATTAACTTTTCAATCATTCTCAAGTTCAGACATAATTATAAAGATATTATTGTCTTTATAATATGGGAAATAATAATTCAAAATAATATAATTGTTTTAAGGTTATGCTTTTCTTCAACATAAATAAAATAAATAAGGTGTAACTTACATAACAGGTGCATAGAGAAAAACATGTTCCCTAAATGTATCAAAACATTATTTGAAGACAATTTGGAAATTTACTAAATATTTGAAAACACAAAATTCTTTATATACATTTAAAAGAAAAAAATGCATTTATCTCCTCAAATACCTCCATTCTGTGTTATAGTAATTTTTATGTATAATCTATTAACTCATGATTGTTATCCGTTTTACAGAAAATCAATGTTTTGGGTTTTTTTGCAGTGAGCCCCATGCACGGTTCTATGCAGCTCAGATAGTGCTAACATTTGAGTACCTCCATTCATTAGACCTCATCTACAGAGATCTAAAACCTGAAAATCTCTTAATTGACCATCAAGGTTATATCCAGGTATGACTTGAACATATCTTATATAACATATTTGAGAAAATACTAAGTAAGAAGTCTATGTCAACTGTCAATGTTGGACTTTTTCTTTTTTGAGAGAGAGACAATCACTGTTTCCTGATAGCTCAAATTGAGTTTTTAGTTCTGCTGTTATTACAGAGAAGCAAGAAAGCACATCAAGGATGGAACTGTTCAGATCTCCTATAACAATTGTGAACTGAATATAGACTCCTGCATAAGCTAATGATAATAGCTAACTTTGTGAGTACTTATTAGTGCCAGGCATATTCCAAGTGTTTTACAGGATGGAGTATCCCTAATATGAAACTTTTTGAGTATCAATGTGAAACCACAAGTAGAAAATTGCACATGTAATTTCGTATGAAGGATACAGGCAAATTACAGATACACTAGAAATATTATATATATAGCTTTAGGTTATGACAATAAGGTGCATATGAAACATAAATGAATGTCATATTAGACTTGGAAAACATCATCAATATCTCACTTGTATATATAGATATTTCAAAATTTAGAAACATCCAAAATCTGAAACACTTTAGGTCCCAAGCGTTTTGGATAAGGGATACTTCACTTGTGTTATTTCTTTTAATCCCAACAACTCCATGAAGTGTAAATACTATTCTTATGCTCATTTTAAGTTAACATACGTAAGAGATAGCAAGATGACAGAGCCACTAAATAGTAGAGTCAAAATTTGTACGCAGGTAGTCTGATCTTGGAATCTATGCTTTTTATCATTACAGCAGCCCCAGTTACCAAAACTGAACTGGTGACAATGTTTCGTTTCCATTTCTTCTATTAACAGAGTGATACATCCCTTTCTACAAATTTGTCTGTATGTTCTCCCAATAATGCTTCATACTTTGATGATGTTAATGACTGAGGACACATTGACTATAAGGAATACTTACGGCATTGTTCCATTTTTTTAAATTTATTTTTACCTTTTATTTATTTATTTATATTCCTTGAGTCTAGAACCTTATGATAACAACTACAAAGCATTTATCGTTGTTTTTCATCTGTTTTTTTGTTTTGAGAGGGAGAAGGGCTTTCCAATTTGAGTTGTTTTAATAACCTTTATTCACTAAATAATCACTTCAGGAATTAGTCTCAGTTATATTGACCTAATTCCACGATTTTCATTTTAATTCTGGATTTCTACCCCCACCAACACACACTGATACTAAGGCTTGAACCCAGAGGGTTTCTACTCTATTACTGAGCTATATCCCCAGCCCTTTTTTTATTTTATTTAAGACAGTATCTCCCTAAGTTTCTGAGGCTGGTCTTGAACTCATGATTCTCCTTCCTCCTGAGTCACTGATATTACAGGTGTGCACTGCCACATCTTACCCTGAATTTTTAACTTTCAATTTGGGTACCATAAATAACATTTATCATGAAGTGATAAATTTTAACAAGCATTTTTTTTTTTCTCTTATAGGTCACAGACTTTGGGTTTGCCAAAAGAGTTAAAGGCAGAACTTGGACATTATGTGGTACTCCAGAGTATTTGGCTCCAGAAATAATCCTCAGCAAGGTATATTTATAATGTTAGTTTGTAAGAAGTAGCAACATGAGGCATGCATCACTATGGATTTTTGTGTAAATAATTGTGGGTCTAATTTTACATTTTTTATTTGATCTAAGTTATGAATTTAAATCTATTTGTGCATGATTACTCTGGAATAACTATTTAGAGTTAGCATTAATCTCCTAAATTATATCAATTTTGACTATGGATATTAGAGAAATAGAGTGGAAAAAAATCTAACCTCTAGCTCTATATTTGAAGCCAAATACAGTCTTTTCATAATTATTCCCAGTAACAGGAGAACCAGTAAGCCTTGCCAAGAGGCGAATCTAGTGGTGAAATATACAGTTGTCAATTCTTCCTTTGTTTCAAATTTATCAATTTAATGAAAGGAATGTGTGAAAATATTCTTAATTTTAGCTTAATAGTGATGTTACAGCAATTGAATAGTTTATCTATTGAAAGCAGTCCTACTTTTCAAACAGTGAAATATGGGAGGAGAAACTACAACCATATTTAAAAGAATGGTTTAACTTCTCTTTTCTTTTCCTCACTGTTCCTTGATGGAGAAAGCTAGAAGAGAGAAATTAACAAAAACTGACCATAAATAGGAGCAAGGAAAGTGAAAGAAACCAGACATGGGCCTTATTGTGTCACAAACTGACTAACTGAAATTTGGTTAACCTATGGAATGTTAAAGTAAAAATTTTCTTATAGCTTTTCTTCTATTATCTTTCATAATTTAAATCACATATAACTTTTTAATCTTTTATAATCTAAATATCATGCTATTAACACATTTCTTCTTTATAAAATGCACTCAGCAAATAATGTAACCACAAAATAAGCACCAAAACTGTACAAGTGTGTATATGTTATAAAAGTAATAGAGGCTTATTGCAGAAAACTTGGAAAATGGAGAAAAATATAAAGAAACAATCCTAAAACCTACAATCCCACCACCCAGAGGCAGCCTTTTGACATTTTTTTTTTTTTTTATGCATGATATCCTAGTTGAGATCATAGTGAATGTATAGTTTTGTGGCTAACTTTTTTCACTTGCATGTTAACAAGCATGCAAACCTCATTCTTTTTTTTTTTTTTTTTTTGTCTTTGTGGTGTTAATGCTTGTATGCAAATGTACCCTAAAATATTTAGCCATTCTTCTACTGAATATTTAGATTTTTTTTCAATTGTTGCTTTCAGAAGTTTTTGTTGTTGTTCATTTGGGGTTTTTTTGTTGTTGTTGTCGTTGTTGTTTGTTTTTTGCTATTATATACAATTGTGATAAACATCTTTGTGCATAAAGCTTTTTCTGTATTTCACATTATTTCCTTAGGATAGATTCCCAGAAGTGGAATTACTGGGTCAAAGGGTATGAACATTTTTAAGGCTCTTGATACATATTATCAAATTGCTTTCCAAAAGGTTGTACCAGTTTATACTCCTACCAGTAGTCTTTTGAGAGTACCTATTCTACCACACCCTTTCCAACACTGGTATTCTCATTTTTTTAAAAAATTTACTAATTTAATAGGCAATAACTAATGTGTCATTGTTTTAATTCTCATGTCTTTGATTGTCAGATTTCTTTCAAATGCTTAATAACCATTTGGTATTTCTTTGGGTGTGTGTATAAATTATTAGTTCGTGTCCTTTGCCTATTATCTATTGCAATTTAGTGAGTTTCTTATTGATTTGTTTTAATTCTCTATGCGGAGGCTGTTCTTGTACCTGGCCTATTTACTTGTAAACAAAAAAGAAAAAATGAAAGCATATAAATCAGAGAGTTGAGCAACGGTGATGCCCATTTCCATCAGCAAAATTAAGTGCTGTTCCCATTATGTCACTCCCTCCTTTTAAAAAACACATAGAATCAGGAAAAAAGAAAAAAAAACCCGCTGTATTATGACACCATATTTTAGCTAATAATTTGAAAACTAAATTATTTATAAAGCTAATGTTTTGATAAAGGGTGGAGTGTGGTGAGGAATGATAGCAATTAGAGGGTATATTAAAAGGCAGAATAAAAAGTCTGAGAAGAACTCAGCTTATTTCTGTCCATGATCAAGTGGTGGTGGTTTTTCATTCCCATACTATTGTGCCAACTGACACAGATCAAAGTTTATTCAAAAACTTTGATGTGAAAAAAACCTTGATGTAAACATGTTAATATAAACATGTTATTAATATTTGTTTTCTTATAAATACTTATAGATCTTAATTTTAGTAAGCTTAATATAAAAAAGCCAAACCTAATTAAACAAATTTTTGAATTGTATATTTGGTTTCTAAAGCACTTTTTATTCAAATTATTCCCTTTATTTTGATATATTACTTACAAAACCAGCTGGGCTTGGTGGCATATGCCTATAATCCCAGTGCCTCAGGTGCGGGGGGGGGGGGGGGGGGGCGGCGGGGGCGCTGAGGCAGGAGAATCATGAGTTCAAAGCCAACTTCAGCAGCTTACCAAGGCCTTAAAGAATTCAGTGAGACCCTGTCTCTAAATAAAATACAAAAAGGGGCTGGGGATGTGGCTCAGTGCTTAAGTGCCCATGGGTGAAATCCCCAGTACCAAACAACAAAAAACAACCCTCGTGAACTAGTTTAACTAGTTTTCTTCTCTTTATACCTTTTAGAGATGAGAAGCAAAACAATAGACAATTATAAAAGTAAAATATACTTAAATATTAGTATTAATTGAATTTCACATTAAATTTTTAGCATTCATGAGATACTGTGAAATGGATATGATTATCCATAGAATATTAACCCTCCTAACTCCATGAATGTATTATACTTTTCAATCAATTTCACTATTTACCACTTTAGTACACCTATTTTGTTTCAGAAGTTTGGAACTGTCTAGGTCAAAACCCAATTCATACAATTGTGGACCTAGAATGGGCTTTGGAGGTAATTTGGTCTGACTCCCTTTCTACTATTGAGCAACTAAATTATCCCAGTGAAACAGGGGACATTTCATTGTCAATAATATTCTTACTGATTCTAGGAAGACGATTTAATAATCCTTCCTAAATCTTATTCCAATATCTGGAAATTCTCCCCTTTGTTTAACTTAAATTTGACCTGATAAATTTTGTTCTTTTTAAAAATTCTATCCAGAATAGCTGTTTAGCAACTGCTTACAAAATGTTTCATAGCTTCCAGGTCATTTTGAATTTACCTGTGATTTCATTTTCCTCTGAGCAAATTAAGTGATCATTGACATTGGTGTTGGTTTACCTCAGGGATACAATAAGGCAGTGGATTGGTGGGCATTGGGAGTGCTAATCTATGAAATGGCTGCTGGCTACCCACCATTCTTCGCAGATCAACCAATTCAGATTTATGAAAAGATTGTTTCTGGGAAGGTAAGTAAAACATTTTATTTTTATTCATTATTTCTAAATATGAATTTTAAGGTTTAAAAATAGAACCATATTATGTTTTCATCCTAAATTGGGATGTATTTTACTACATTTTATGTTATGTCAGTATTTATTAATAAGGGAACTACTGAAGAACTTATACCCTAACTGTGTATAGAACTTATAGCCTAACTTATACCCTAACTGTGCAAACAGAAAAATGCCTCTTACAGATGAATAAACTGAGTTAGGTATTGAAAGATTTTACAATGATAACAGCAATACAGCAAGACAGAATGGAGAAATTACATTAAATAATTATCACTGCTGTTCTTGTCACATTTGTAGATTTCTAAGCTTCAGATCTCTTATCTTTGTATATAATTGTTTTTCTCTTGTAGGATATAAGTCATAATAAAAGAAATTTTGATATTAACAAAATAAAAATGCTGAGAAAAAGTAACAGGGAAGTTAGTGATTTATTTATTTAAGAATTTGAGCAGTAAATTTTTAAATTTAAGGGAGAATAAGGGCCAAAGGTCATATGAGAGAACTAAAATATATTAAAATACAAATGAGAAGAGAATTTTATTAATACAAAGTCTAAGAATATAGAAAAATGCCACAGTCTTGGCTGGGCACAAGATCACGAGCCACTCACAGCTTTGTCGATTCAAACAGCAATTCTTTATTCCCGAACTCACACCGGCCTCTACACACACGTTCTGGGGAAATCCCAGTTCTGCCGCCGCCCAATTCACCTACTCCACGAGGCTTTCTTTTCCAAATACTTTCTGAATCTCACGAGAACTCAACGGGAACTCAAGGATCGGGTGTGCCTGAGGCAGCAGGATACACCTTAAACCTGGAACTTCCCTAAACCCAAGTCTTAAACCGGGAACGCCTTAAACCCAAATTATCCTAAACCAGGATACTTCCTAAAACCTGCAGGATACACCCTAAACCTGGATCCACCCTCATCCTTGAGCAGGGTCACCTTTCTCAAACACACATGCAATGTCACAGCGAATTTCCAAGGCAAGTCCATTTAACATGGGGTACGCTGGCAAGGAAATTTCGATGCGTCATTCCTACTTGGCAATGGCCCTCAGCAGAAAATATACTAATATTTTCAAATTATTGAATCTTAATCATTTAATTGAATCCTTACTATATTCCTTTTTTTTACTTGACTTAATAAAGATATAAGATTCTTTGAAAAGGATGCTATTATAACTAAAATGACATTTACTTAGAAAAATCTATTTCATTAAAATAAGTGTATTTTTATAAATGTGAAATGGCCTCAGTTTGACAACTGTTCTACTTTGAGGTATAAGTTTTTTAGCTATTTATGAAAAGGTTTTTATTTCATATCAAACTTTAATATTTTGTATCCAATCTTCTGCATATGTTCTAAAATAATAGTTAAAGCAGGTGCCGTGGCAACTTGTGAGGCTGAGGCAGAAGGATTGGAAATTTGAAGCCAGCCTCAGCAACTTAGCCAAACCCTATCTCAAAATAAATTACAAAGGGCTGGAGTTGTAGTTCAGTGCTAGAGTACTCCTGAGTTCAATCCCCAGGACCACAAAAAAAGAATAAATAAAATTAAAACTAATTAAATAAATAAATTATAACAGTTTAAATTCTAGTCTTTTAGAAGACTAACAGTATAAAAATTTACCATATCATGATATGAATATTTCCCTTTATTTATTTAGAAATATGACAGCGTGTTTGGTGTACTTTTATATTTAACTAAAGGTTCCAGATTATCTCCCTATATTGTGTATGTTTGATTCTATCCTTTGCTCCCTTTATTCATGGAAGTAGAATAGTGCCATTAATTGATCTCTGGTATCTGTATTATGTGAAACACAGACCATATTCACCTTTTCCCAGTAAAACTGTTCTAATACCCAAACTACACTGTACCCACCTTGCAAAGCTATTGTTACCTCTCCAGATAGTAACTAAAAGCCAAATTGGAAACTAGTTTTTAAATTTTTTAATGTTCAAATCATTAAAAAATCCAATTTTCATCTCATATTTGTGGAGTCTCTATTTGCATTTACATTTTTAATGGTTTTAATGATATGCAGTATCATGTAAGAGTATTTTTTATTCAGAACTGCTTTTTCTGATTTTAAAAGAATATTATTTAGTGCAACGTATTATTGATTATATTTTCCACTCTGAAACCATGCTAAAAAAATTATAAGTATACATGACTTATCAAAGGTAAAATAAAATGATTAATTAAATCGATAAAACACTTATATTTGAATGTTAGATTATTAAGTTCTTTCTCTGTTACAATATTTTAACTCAAGCTGGTATTTTTAAATGCACGGAAAGATGATCAATTAGCTTGTTAGGTTCTCTCCTACACATATTTTGTGTTTAAAAAAACAGAGGAGGTGGTATTTAAATGTCAAATTAGTCATGCAATATTAAGGTTCAGGTTTAGAAATGCATAGTTAACAGAAAAGATTTATAATTCTTTTCTCACTATGCCTTGTCCTATATGCTGAGTTTCTGTATAATCTTTAAATTTCATGCCTCAGTGCCATCCACCCTATGACAAGAATCAGTTGTGGTTTCCACAACAACTCTATCTGGCTGCATTACCCATGGAAATACAAAAGTTAATATCTTGCTCAAAAATGATACTTGCAAATAAAGTAATCAAGTGACAGCTGTTATGGAAACCATAATTGTAGAATCTGTGACCTATACAATTAAAAAAATTTCTTAGCTTCATTATATATAATGTAAATATTAATATAAATATTGTTCCTTGTAATGAGCACCATGAATGCACAAGGAGACACTATACACAGTATAAACATTAATATATACTGAATGATCAAGAGTTGGTTTAGTTTAATATATACTAAAAGGTAATTGATTAGTAGCCATATGGTAATTTTCCTCTGTGTCAGAGTTTCCAAAGTCCAGGTTTGGTGATTAACTGGGAGGACTCACAGAACTCAGCCTATGTTGTAGTGACAGTTAAGACTTATTACAGTGGTAGGATACAAAGCAAAATCAGCAAAGCATTTTAAAGATAGTCCAGAGAAAGTAGTCACAAGCTTTCAAAAGTCCTCCCCAGGTGAGCCACAAGAGATGCACGTGACTCTTCTAGCAACAAATTGTGAAACACATGAAATGTTAGGTACCAGCAAAGCTCATGAGACTCAAGTGTCATGTTTTTTTGGAGAGCTGGTCTTATATGCATTCTCTACCTAACATACACCAAACTTTCAGAATCCCAGAATGAAAATAGATGTTTAGCATAGACCATATTCTTTATACAAATAGACTAGACACAGTGAGCTACTCTTGTCATTAAGAGATATTTTCATCCAGTCTAAGGAACGAGTGCCATTCAAGTTCCCAAATACCTGCCAACTGTCAAACTTGCAAGCAGTCCTCTCTAAGGATGGCAAATCAGTCCTCTACATTAACTTGTCTGTGCACATTCTATTTTCTAAATAGCATACACATGCACATAAACAACTACACTTTTTCTAAGATGCCATCATTAATACTTTTTTGGGAAATTTAAATGCCATTTTCTGTTTGGCTATGGCTATAGTTAGAGACATAAAAGTACTCAAAAGTCATCTTCATAAAATGCAAAAGCAGTTCTAATATTTGCATAAAGGACAATTTTTTTTAACAATTTGCTGTGGTCATTTAAAATTCTCCTTAATACTTTGAGACAGCCCTTTATTCTGGTAGTCCAAGGGGCAAATGATTGCAACACTGACTCACTGGGAGTGAGGATGGGGTGGGTAGTAGCTCTCTGCAGCCATCTAGATTTGTTATATCTTCTGCTGTTCATGCGTAGGTAAGGAAACAAATTAGAGAACATACAGGCACAGTACCAATATTATAAATATTTTCAGTGTCTTGGCACGTTTTATTTATAGAATCCTGGCTGATTAAAGTTGCTGTGGGTTCTATTAGGCAGTGTGATGCTTAGCAACATGTCTATAGAAAGCCTTCTATGTGAAAAGCTGTTCTGTCTTTAGAAAAATTGACTGATATATATGATCATTTTTATTAAATAAATCCTTTACGGGGATTGCTGATGGTTTAGAACTTACTGTACCTAGTTTAGGGAAGTAATTTCTTAAAATTTTTTCCAACATGCTTGTGAACAGAAGCTAATAGGTTATTGGTTATTGCTTGTTAGCCGTGTGCAAATCCTTTTGAGGCATTTAAGCCAATTTTATCCCAATGCATTAAAGATAACATTACTAAACAGTCCTTTCCTCTGCCAATAATTGCAGAATGTCAGGAAGATCTTTCCCTTCTATCAGCCAAAGATCAACTTTATAATTTATGCAATTAAACATAGACAAATTTGATTTGATTTGATTCTAAAGAAAAAAAAAAGTCAGTAAAACCAGTTAGTGAATTTAAGTCATGAATACCATAACAACATGAACTGATTTGTTTTTTGAAAGTAACTTCCTCTTATATTTGTAGAAAATAATAGTCATTCCTAACACTGAAATGTACATGACTCTATAATTGGTGCTGAAAGCAGAACAAATATTGAATTTGCTCAATTCAGAATGAGCTTCATAGTTTAACATATTGTGTAATGTAATTTGATAAAGTAGTTTAAGATATCAGCTATGTTCACAATCTTATAAAACAAGGTTATAGTCATCCATTTTCTCCTTACTCTGTCAAATTTAAGACTTTAAGAAAAGGTGGAAGTGTTCATTCAATGAATAAACAGGTGGAAGATGAGCCAAAAAGATGAGAGAAACTTCCTACATATTCCAGATAACTTTCCTAACAAAACCGTCCTTGTGTAACCTGGAAACATAAACATCGATTATAGACTTGTTGTTTCCATGTTCAAAAATTCAACTTCAGATCATTAAAACAGTTCTAATGGGAAGGTTGAAAACCTAAAAAAAAAAAAAATGTATTGAATTACTGCCTATAAGATATTAGTGATTATAATACAAGATAGTTTCATAATTTCTTTTTATACCAACCAGATGAAAATATAATCTCATCATTTTATAGATGAGGAAATTGAAACTCAAAAGGTTAAAGGGTTTGTCCCGCATGTATGTAACTAGAGTTGAGATTGGCACCCAGGAATTCTTTCTGATAAAGAAATAGCTTGGCTGCATGGAGTGGTGCACACCTGTAATTCCAGCTGCTAGAGACCTGAGGCAGGAGAATCACCCAGGAGTCTGAGGCTAGCCTGGGCAACGTAGCAAGACCTGTATCCTAGGACTGGGGGAGGGAATCTAAAAAAGAAACAGCTTGGTAGAATTTTTTTGGTGGTGAAGATAATTGAATTTATTTTTTGAAATGTTCCCAAGTGAAGCTGATATCAGCCATCACAAGCCACCACCATTCCCCATTTGAGAATCCTTGTTCTACATACACACACACACACACACACACACACACACACTTTTCAGACCATGATTTTATCTGCATTACACAATAAAGAAGATCTTAATAAAGATACTTATATTCTTAATGCATTGCATTGCACATGACCTGAATTTAGAACATAATTTATGTATAGTACATTACTGTCTACAATTCTGAACATCATGAAGGGGCTAACTGGCACATTATGATTGAATAATTCATGTAAATTCTATTCTAAGCAAAGACAGATCTACTTCAAATATGCTTTTTTTCTTTGGAATTGCAATAAAGTTTAGATGTACCACAAGAAAAGCCTAAGCTAATATAACCACTGGAAAAATATCATGTTATTTTTACAGTAAATAGTGTGCCTTTTACTATTGCTTATTCTCTACTTATTACTCCAACTAGGATAAATGAGGAGAAATGCAGAAAAATATATTAAGATGAAAAGTTCAGTATTTTAGAAGGTTTCTGATAGTGACTATTTTCAGGTTTTTGAATCATGGAAGCAATACAGAATAACTAGAAGTCTATACTCTGGAGTCATAGTACCTGTTTGGAATTACAGCTCTACCACTTATTAGCTCTATAATCCTGGGCAAATTATTTAATCATTGTAGTTCTCAGTAGCTTCACTCACTCTATAATGTAGGCACAATAATCACACCTCAGCCCCAGAAATCTTCATTTTTTACCATGTTTGTCTCCAAGTTTATTCCATTCACTTAAAAAAAAATTTTTTTAGTTGTAGATGGACAATATACCTTTATTTTATTTATTTATTTTTATGTGGTGCTGAGGATAGATAGAACCCAGTGCCTCACACGTGCTAAGTAAGCACTCTACCACTGAGCCACAACCCCAGCTCTTCCATTCACTTTTGTACTGCAGCATAATAGCAGAACTATGCCTAAAAATCAACTACTAATAAATGAAAAATAGTTTTCTGTGTTGTGAAACGCAGTGTGGGTTTATTTACTTATTCTAATTTGTTATACATGACAGCAGAATGTGTTTTGATTCATAGCACACAAATGGAGCACAATTTTTTATTTCTCTGGTTGTACACATAGACTTACTTTTTGATAGATCTTTGAAAATGTACATACAGATTTTTTTTTCCATATGCAGCTTGTTCTGTTTATATTGTACATCTCTGAGACAGAGGTTTGTAATGTGAAATACAAGAGGATCTCTTGAAGATGGGTGAGGTTTCTGATATTGTTGGAAAAGTTTGTATGTATGCACATTTAGTTTCTGGAGACTGGTCTCTCAGCCCATAACTAAAATAAGACCAGAAGAGAACAGTGTTTTAGTTTATTAACCTAAATCATTCTTCAAGACTACTACAGGGACTGTAGCGTGTAGTTAAAAGGTCTTTGAAGATCATCGCTAAATTTTTTTGTATACCTGTCACCTTAAAAAATTTATGAAATCAAAACATGAATATTGGAATGTGTGTTTTCCCACATACTGTATTTGTGCAGGTTCGATTCCCATCCCACTTCAGTTCTGATCTCAAGGACCTTCTAAGGAACCTGCTCCAGGTGGATCTGACAAAGCGATTTGGAAATTTAAAAAACGGTGTGAGTGATATAAAAACTCACAAGTGGTTTGCCACAACAGATTGGATTGCTATTTACCAGAGGAAGGTAAGATTCTACTTTCTTTTTAATATAATAAATTGAGAAATTTAAGAAAAGATTTTGCTATGATGAATTACCTTTATCTCCCCCTTTCCTTCTTAAGTGCCAAGTTAAAAATAATTTCATGAATAGTATTTTCATCCTGCTGAATTTTTTCATCATATTTTTCATGTTTTAGAGATTTGCCATCTTCTATAATATTGTGCAGCCACATGAATGGATTTCCTTAGGGGGAAATATTTAATGCTCTAATTAAATATTAAAAGCACAGTTTTTCTAATTCATGAATTTTTGAAAAGATTATAAAATCAGAGGAACAAAAGAATTTAAATGCAACAAATAGAAAATACACAAAGCAAAAAAAGCATTAGGGCAACAAAGCCTCCATATCTCAGGAGAGAGGGCCCAAAACCATCTAGTTCATGAAACATAGCTGTTAATATCATTATCTCCAATAGGTGTGTTATGTAGTCAAGAATAAACTCTATAGTGATTAAAAACATTTTAGATCTCAAAAAAAAAAAAAAAACATTTCGTATTTTCATAGTTTTAAGCAACTCTCTGTAACTTCTCATTTTAGTCTTTGAAATAATCCTGTGAAACAGGCAGTGGTATTTTCCCCATTTTACTAGTAAGGAAATCAGCTCAGATAGGTTAACTTAAACATAATCTTACAGCTGCTAAATAATGCCTGTATTTGATTCCAAGTTCTTCAGATTCCCAATTCCAGTATCACATTACTCCTTTTTAAAGTCCTTTTAACATGAATTAAGGTGAAGCTCCAAAGCACTGAACAATGACTTGTTTTATAAGATCTTCATAGATATTTCATATCTTCATGAACTTTTATGTAACTTTTATGCTTTGAGAGGGGAGGCAAACTGTCTCAAAAGGCAGCAAAGAGGGGCTGGGGCTGTAGCTCAGTGGTAGAGCGCTTGCCTAGCACATGTGAGGCACTGGGTTCAATCCTTAGCACCACATAAAAATAAATAAAGTCAAGTCATCATGTCCATATACAACTAAAAAATTTTTTTAAAAAAGAAAGGCAGCAAAGAAAGAACTTGAATTCTGGGGTTAGATAGATATCTAAATGCCAAATCAACCACCCATTTTAATGATCTTGAATGAATTATAAAGCATCAGTTTTATCATTCTTAAAATTTTGGATTAAGATAGAGAATACAGAATAAGAAGTTATACTCCATTTATGTATGATGTATTAAAATTCATTCTACTATCATGTATAACTAATTAGAAAAAAGTTTAAAAAAAAAGTTAAAGTCAGAGACTACAAAGGGAAGAGTTGCATAGAAGGAAAGATGAGATACACTAGTCCAGGCTCCATGTTTGTTTCATATATTTACAATCAGGAAATTTATTAAGTAAATGAATTTTAAATCATCAAAACCCCCACCATCCAGATAGGACCTCTTAACATTTTTCATATGTTTTTCACATTTTTTTCCCTATTCTCCATCACTGCAGTCCATTCCATGACTTCAGTGACCACCTAAGATCTACTTCCTCCCTGAGCTTTCCTTCCAACCCTGAACTTTCCCCTCTACTCCAGTCCTTTATATCAAAATTGCTACTTACTACACAGTTCCATTCAGGATTATACAATCATTCTTAAATAGTCTTCTCCACTCTTAGTGTATTATTTAACCTGTATGTTCTCCTAATGCTTTTTGAAATCTAACTTTTTATTATTGTATAATAATTATCCAAACTGTCCCCTCAGTATTCAAGTTCTTTTTGTCGATTCTTGTATTCTACACCATTTTATGTAACTTTAATAATGTGCTTTAATATTAAAAGATCTAGTTTTTCTATTCCTCTTCCAAATTTCCCATTCTCTTAATGTATTAGTAAATATTTGTAAATATAAAGAAATATAATATTATATTTCCTAGAAAATCATACTTACGTCATATATTTCCCTTTCGTTTTTTTTTTTAAATTACATTTGCCAGTTAATTGTCTGTTTTATTGGTCTTTGTAAAGATTTATGTTTTATTTAGGGATTTCAATTAGTGTTAAAGTTGCATATTAATAAGAAAAAACCTTAACCTTGAGAATTTACCATAATAAACATATTATACTTCTGCAGTTACTGTTATTTTTCTGATATTCTCCTCCCTCAAACAGTTCGTATTTATTTATGTCTTAAAATTATTCCCAAAATTTATATTTTTGTTGGTATTGTGAAAGTTTGCTTTCCCATTATAGTAGCATATGAGAGAAGCATATGGTTTCTATGTTTATATACTATCATTAATCACCTTACTAAATCTGTTATGGATTCACATAGGCTTTTCCATAATTCCTTTGAATTTTTGTTAATATTCATGGAGGAGCAGCGGTATCATTTTGCCTTTTCTTTTTCAATATTTATATTTCTCTTATTTCCATTTTGTTTTATTATATATGCTAAAATATCTAGAACAATATGTTAAAACAATAGACTATTGTGCTTTCTTGTGTTATTCCTACTTTGAATGGAAATTCCTTTCATCTTTTACTAACAAATCTGAAACCAACTATTTTGCTAAGACTGATATTCTATATCAGATTAAGGAAATAACCTTTATTCTTCAAATATTTTCTTTGATATATTAGTGTGATGAATTATCATTGCTCTATCTTCACATCCTTGAACACCATTTAATCATGGAGTATTTTTATTATTTTAATATTCATCTGAAAACAGTTTGTAAAACTGTTTGATTTAGGATTTTTATTTCCATAATCATAGGTTTTATTGATCTGTATTTTTTGCTTTTTTGAAGTTGAGATTAGGCAGGAGTCATAAAATGAGTTTGGTTATTTTCCATGTTTTTTAATTCAGACAATTCAGGAACACAGAATTATCTTATTCCTTATAAATTTTAACAAAAAATATCCTGAGGCTTCTTACATAAGATTTAGAAATTTATATTTTCCTCTAAAATAACTACATTCATTTATACTTATTACTGTTTGTTATCTTTATTGTTAAACTTATTGTTAATTAATGCTATATTTAGGTATATTTTTAGATGTTTGTGGTTTATCAATTTTATTAGTATTTTGAATATTTATGATGTATTTTAATCATTTTTGTGTTTATATTAAGTAAAAATGTCTGCTATTATTCAGAAATATTTACAAATCTATCCATATTGTGTATTTAATTTTTGATGATTTTATATATGTATATATAATTTTTCTGATATATATATCAGAAATCTAATTCTTGATATATATATGTATATATGATGAAATTTTTTGATATATATATCAGAAAGAAAAACAGAAGTGGCTTAGACAACTCAAATTGTATATTCATTCTCTAGAGATGGTTGGTTGCCCACAGGTTTGATTCTAATTGCTGTCTAGCTAAAAATGAGGCAACTGTCTGCTTAGCTCATTCTTCTCTAGTGTATGACAGCAGTCCCAAAGCAAGGCATGCAAGATGACCATGTGGCAAGTGAAGAGATAATAATAGGATTTCCATTCCAACTTATTTTTTCCTCATTCTTTTAAAATGTCTGTGTGTATATCTTATATTAGTATAGTCATGTATGTAAATGTGAATTGCAATATTATTTTTCAGCTCTTAAAATCTTTTCCTTATGCATATTCAATACCCTATGTAATCTTCATAAAATACCATATCTAAAACTGGGTCAAAGAAGAAAAATGTATAAAAATTTGACAATTCTATAATTCTAAAAATGCTATATTTCTTTCCAACTTCCCAGAAAGTTTTGATGGCTAGATATTTTACACAAAATTAATTTGGGAACTAAAAAGGAAAGGAGATTAAAAGTAGGTCCAAGATTTATTTGTTAACCTCAGGAGAAAGGAGTTTTCAAAATAGAGGAAAGAAAAAATAAAGATTTTGGAACTAAGAAACTGATTTAAAAAAAAAAAATTAGAGTTCTATAATCTTAATCTTAGGAGCCAGCATTTGGATGCCAGCAGTTAATTATCCTAGAAATTTCTTAAGTATTCTGTTGACCTGCACTATTCCTTGGGTGAAAATGTTGAGATTATTGGCTCACCTACTATTTGTTTTTTCCTCTAATGGTATTTTATTTGAGGGACTTAAGGATGCCAGCATGTAGTAATAATGGGAATTTATTTTCCTTAGTGTTTAAAAATTCTCAGGAATTTGTTTTTCCATGTTCGTTTTCTCTCTCTCTCTCTCTCTCTCTCTCTCTCCCTCCCTCCCTCCCTCCCTCCCTCCCTCCCTCCCTCCCTCTCTCTCTCTCTTTCTATTTCTCATTTATAGGTTGAAGCTCCATTCATACCAAAGTTTAGAGGCTCTGGAGATACCAGCAACTTTGACGACTATGAAGAAGAAGATATCCGTGTCTCTATAACAGAAAAATGTGCAAAGGAATTTAGTGAATTTTAGAGAGGAACAGGAAACCGCCAGAGCTTACACTCAATCTTTGCGCTCTGTTGAGATATAAGGTGGAGCTGAGACCGTCCATGTTGAAGCAGTTACCTATTCCTTCATTCCAGCGACTGAGTGAGGTCTTTATTGCCATCACCCCTGTGTGCTCTCTGCATCCACCTTTGTAATAAGGCACCGCTAAGCAAGCATTGTCTGTGCCATGACACAGTAGAGACCACTTCCCTACTTTTTGGGTTGTCTTTCTCCCCCTCCTACATCCATTTCTTCCTTTTCCTTAGTTTTTCTGTAAACAGTGCTCCATTTTATTTTGGTGGTATCTTAGATGGGCAGTGTTATGGTCATGTGATATTTGGAAGAAAGGATAAGTGTTGCTTTTAGTGGATTTTGCCAATATTTTATTGGTCAATGGCTTCAAGACAAACTTTTTAATAATTATTTTTACTTTTAGTAACTTAAACTCAGTTTTGCCAAAACTCCTAACTTTTTTGAGGATTGAATGCCTTATCACCAAAGGAAATTACACAAATTGAGACAAAAATTTCTTGGAATTCATTATTCTGGCAATGAATTTAGAATAGCTTGACATAGCAATTTAGATTCCTGGATTCCTATAGAACTTCCTATAACCCGAGGTTCTTTTTCCCTTCACTTTCTCTCCTTAAGTAATTAAATGACAGTCTGTATAGCATGACAGATGTGTCTCATTCTGCAAGAAAAAAATAAAAGAGATGGATCATGGCCCAGACTTTCTTACTTGATACCAACATTTCTGTAGGTATTAGAGAAGAGTTCTAAGGTTTCTAAACCTTAACTTTCCCATAAGGGTTAAAGCCAGTATTTTAACAGAATGTGATTAATACAGGTGGCAAATTTAAATTTTCAGTCTTCACTATAAACCTTTTAAAGGAAAAGAAGCAAACTAAAAAAGTATTGGTTTGGATGAATACTTTGCTAAGTCAAAGAAATGGCTTAATTCTTGAAAACAATATATATTCCTATTTAAGTGAGGGGTTTTTTCTTTGTTTTGCTTTATATTAAGAACAAAAGAAATTGTTATCTGCTTATTGTTCTGGTGTACTGTATTTTTAAGCCTAAGGTAGGGGCACTGTTGCAACTTCTGCTTTCATCCCATGCCTCAGCAATGAGGAAAGGGGACAAAATTCATAAAATTGCCACATTTGTATTTTAATTTTGGGGTGTGATATTTTTAGATGTTGTAATTTCTAACATTTTCTCTTGGTAAAGAGATTATATGATCATGCAGATACAATTTAAGTATTTGAGTTCAGTTATTTTTTTATACTTTTATGCCAACTGACTTAATGTTGCTGTCATATGGAAATTTAAAGCACTTTTGCACATTTAGTTCAGTGTTTGTTGAGAATCCATGGCTTAACTCAATTTTTTTTTTACTATATTTCTTCTTTCCTTTTAATTTTCCCTATCTGGTTTTTATCTCTGTGTCTCAGTGACCTATCTTAAAACAACACACCAAAATAGCTTAAACTGTGTTCATTTTTTTAATGATCAATTTATGTGCATAAAGATGAACTGTTTATAGTGCAACTGATCTTCTTGTGTATTACTGTTCTATTTGCTTCCTTATTGGTGCAAGTAGGTCACTGACACCACATCTCATCTATACTGCCCCTTGTAAAACCTTTGAAGACAGTGAATAATACTGTCTGAAATGTTCTGTCCACCAATCTGTATGTCCTTTCAGTGTCAAGTGTTTCTGCATGGTAATGTCACATAAGGCTGATGCTGATTTCAGTTGGTTCGCCTATATTTAAATGTGCAAGTAAAATTTGAAACACTTTGCCATAGCAAGTTTTATGTAACAAAGATATATCATCATGTTAATAGATTTAAAACATCATTTGTATAAACTATTTTAATTAATTTTTTTTGTATTTCATTTAGAACCAAGAACATGCTGATCATTGCATTCTATATATATGCTACAAATTCTATGGTAGCTTTGTTGTATATTATTGTAAAATTATTTCAATAAATCATGGGGATGATGCTTTGATTATTACAATTTAGTTTTCAGTAATCGAAAAATTTCTATAAATTCAAAAAATATTTTTTTCTATGAAATTACTAGTGTCCAACTATAGAATCTACCCAAGTAGACGACCCCTAGGTGTACACTGGTTTCTGAGGGCTATTCTGCCATTCCATTTTACTATTTGAAAAATATGAGCAAACTGTCAAATATGGGAGTCTATTTCTGACCAATCAAGTACACTAAATTAAAATATTTTTAAAGTATATGAAGTTCTCAGTTTCAGCCACAGTATAGCCAAGAACAAGATTAAAAACTCGAATTTTAAAAAGTGGCAAAAAATAGTAATAATCTCAAATTACATTATGTGAAACAGTTATGTTTTTGCCCAGTAAATAATTGAGATAGCATTGTATGGGAAGGAGTCCTAGATTGAAGGTCAAGACATCTGAGTTTAAAGCCAGAAAACTATCAGAATGACCCTGGCTTCCATTCTCCTACCTGTAGAATAGAAGGATTAGATTAGGCATTTTCTGAGGTCCCTTCTAACTTTCCTGTGTTATGACAAGATTTTCCCTCTTCTCTTCTCTTCTCTTCTCTTCTCTTCTCTTCTCTTCTCTTCTCTTCTCTTCTCTTCTCTTCTCTCTCCTCTCTCTATCTCTTGTTTTCTGATATTTTGAAGGGATATCATGCTTTCAAATAAGTCTTAGTCATGTGATGTACTTTTGGGCATCTTTCTTCTTATCTCTGACAGTGTTCTTACAGTTATTTAAATATCATGAGAACCTTGTGTATGTCCTGATTCCTTACTCATTCACTGATGCTAAATACACAGTTGCTATCAAACTGTCAACCTACCAAAAAAAAAAAAAATACTGTGGCTTTTGGGTATCGCTGTCTTGTTCTTGGTATGTTCTTGTACTGACTGCCCACTGGCCTGGAAATATTCATTTTAGGCCTGGAAAAAAAATCATTTTTCTTTCCCACTAATTGTTTTTTTCTGCTTGTGTAAGAATCAAATGAAATAATGTGTGTGAAAGCACCTTGTAAACTGTAAGCTATCAATGTAAAATGTAAAAGTGTATTGTTACTTCATTAATTACTTCTTTGTTTAGAATGGAATTTCCTGTCACTACCATAGCTAGGAAATGCTGAAAACAACCGTGTTTTTTAATTAATCAATAACTGCAAAATTAAAGTATCTTCAAAGGATAAAACTGTTGAGTCTTGTATTCTATTTGATACCCTTATCTTCTGATTTATGTTCTGCTGCTATTACAAATGCCCAAAAATTCCTATATCATCTCATATTGGGATTGATACTTTGTAGTGAGAGCAGAGCATTAGGAGGAGGAATATCCACCAATCTATTCAAACTAGATGTTTGCTAGAAATTGCTAGACTCTGGGCTGGGTGGTGGCTCACTGGTAGAGAGCTTACCTAGCATGTGGGAGACGCTGGGTATGATCCTCAGCAGCACATAAAAATAAATAAAATAATGGTATTGTGTCCAATCACAAAAAAAAAAGAAAGAAAGAAAAGAAAAAAGAACTTGCTAGACTCATTCCACAGTTTCTAAAAAGTGTTTCTATTTCTTCTTCCTTCTCTCATGTTGGTCCAAATTACTCCTAACACAATGTTGGAAATGTTCATATTTCTATGATTGATACTGCACAACACTGCATGAGCCCTCATCCTCATATTTAAACAACCATAAATGCATACTTTTTTTTAGGAGTGCTTTAGAGCTTCACACTACCTCCTCCCAGTTTACTCAGGTTTATTAGTATGCATTTCTCCAGTTGTTCTTTATTGCAAGAAGTAATTATTTTTAGATAATTATTTTAACGGTTTATCATTTGTTGGATTATTATTGCAAACATTTAGAGACATTGACATTTTGTAACATGGTACTTACTATTTTTATACTATTATCAGGGCTTAATATAAATTCCAGTTTTCTCATTTTCTTATAAAACTAATTATAAAAATCTAAGGATGTCTTTACTCCAGAACTATCATCCTTTGAAATCCATTTAGTTTTATCTTTATGCACAAATATTGGATGTGAAGTTAATTTTTTGTGTGTTTTTCTGACAAATTTTTTTATGTTTATTCAATAGCCTTTGAGCCCACTATTAGGGACTGAAATGTAACTTTTGTACTGAACGAAATTCAAATGTTGCAGTGTGGTCACAAGTGCACCTGCCATCTTGTTCCTATTCTGTCCTAGAATACAAGCAGAAAACAGTATATATTAGCTACTGAGATACTGAGAGTAGGAGAAAGCTTGGGTAACTCAAACTGCTACTAACTCCTGGACAGACTGACCCTCATCACCAAGTTGTCCCCTCGAAGTAGTGCTAATGCAACATAAAACTGAACACCAAGTTCATTGAGTTTAGAGTCTCTACCATCTGTTAATGGTGATACTAACAATGAAATAACCAAAGAGAAGTGGGAATAGGAATAAAAGGTCAACAAGGAAACCCTAGTTAGATCACCATCTTCTAATTATTTGGTGGTTAGTAATGCTCACAGTAAATGATTACCTTTTCTATTGCTGCTCTAACAAATCTCCACAAACTAAATGGTTTAAACCAACAAATTTATTATCACAACTCTGGGGTCTATAATAAGTCTCACTGGATTTAGATCTCAAGGGCTGCATTCCCTTCTGGAGGCTCAGAGCAGAATCTGGTTCCTTGCTTTTCCCAGCTTTCAGGGTCACCAACTTCAAAGCCAGTAATGTTGGGCCAGGTCCTCATGCTGCATCAATCTTAGCTCCTCTTCTGCTTCTCTGTCTCACTTAGAGACCCCTGTGATTACATTAGGCACACCTAGATAATCCAGGCAAATGTCCCTATTTTAAAATCTGCTGATGAGCAATTTTAATTCTATCTGCTTCTTGAATTCTCCTTTCCAATATATCCTAACATATTCATGGGTTCTAGATTAGGACATGGACATCTTAGGAGAAGGAAGGAGGCATTATTCTGCTACCACACTTAATATTATTTTAGGTAGAAAATGCAATTATTTGAAAGATGGAAATAGAGACAGTCTTTCACAATTCAAAGAAAAAAAAAGGCTTAAACTGAGATTTTCCTGAAGTGTAATGCTTAGCATTCTGTGAATATTCAAGTATATTTTATAGAACTTAATGAGTAATAATGTCAGTTCCTAGTGCCATGAAAATGTTTGACATCACTATTCATCAGTGCAGGAAATGTTTCCAGGTGGCATTGGACTGACCCATTTCTCCCTACCCCTTCCCTTTTCCTGCATAGAGATCTCAGAATAAATACAGAATAACCTGAGAATGCAAAAATCTTGATTTAAGTTTGAACCATATGAAATAGCCCAGACCTTATTCCTGTTCCTTCTAGGAAATGTAACATCTCAAGTTAAGGAGGTACTGCCGGGACATCCCAGGCCTTGGTCCTCCCAGCAGTGGAAGCAGGATGTCCTTCAGAGCTTTGGCAGTGAGTCATGTTGCCCCTGAGGTATATAACCCAGGGTGCGATACTTTTCAGGGTCTCTCAGCTACAGCACAAGTGTGGTATGCTCAGTGGAGACTTCATCTGTCCTAAGCAACTTTCTCTAGCCATGGGGGACTGGCTTACAATGGATCCAAGACTTCCATTGGCTGCCTATTTGTAAATAATCAACCTGCTTCATGTAACTGGCACATATGAGCGTGTTCAGTCTCACTGTTTTCAGGCAATTGGTAAAACTGTAGCCTAAGATGCAGTGGGCAGTGTTTAGATGCCTGATCCTGCCGACTGGTATAGTAATGCTGTTTGCTATCCTCAGTGCAGCAGGAATCCTCCCTTGGGATTGGTAATTAGCAAACCTTTTCTATAGTCACTAAAATGCAAATTCAAGCCACAATTAAATACCACTGTAGACCCAATGGAAAGGCTAAAACTAAAGACTGTCAATACCACGCTTTGGTGAGGATGTAGACCAACTAGAATGCCATGCATTTCTAAAGGGAATGCACTTTGGAATAGTTTGGTGGTTTGTCATAAAGTTAAACATTTACTTACCATATGTCCAGCCATTCTACTTTTAGTTATTTACCCAAGGTAATGAAAACATACATCTACACAAATATATGAATGTTCATAGCAGCTTTAAAACAACCCCACTCTGAAAACAATCCAAGTGACTAGCAATCAGTGAATAGATCAACAAATGGAAGCACATCAGCAATGGGATACTGCTCACCAAGGAAAAAGAATAAAGCACTGAAACAAGTCACAAGATGAAGACATCTGAAAAGCATCTTTAGTTGTCTATATTTGTCAGAATTCACTTAAAATTAGTACATCCTACCTCAGGAAGAATGATTAAAAGAAACAATTATGAAAAGGAAATAAATTTTAGAATAGATATGCATAGGTTAGTAATCTAGAGGATATAGACTACAAAATCTCTCAGAATGAGTATCCAAAATATAGAAAAATATGAGAGAAAAGTTAAAAAACGGGAGTTTCACTTTGAAAGACAAAAAAAAAAAAAAAAAAAAAAAAAAACACTGTCCAATAGTTCTAAGAGGAGGAATTAGACAAAATGAAGAGGAAGTACAGAATTTTCAGAGGAAATATCCCTGGGATGAAGAAAGACTCAAGTCTTCTAATCACATGGCCCGTATATTGCCAAACAGGATTAAAAAACATACATTTTCATATAAACATATCTACATGTATCCCTCTTAAAATTTCTGCAACAAAGTCATAATTAGCTTTCAGGGGAAGGGGAAGCATTATTTTCAAAAGAATCATTTCTTATTTATAGGAAACATCAGAAGTTAAAAACAAACAAAAAAAAAACCCTAATGTATTCAAAGTTCTGGATGTCACTTAGCATCATTTGATTAGACAGCTTTTGTTCCATTGCCAAGTTAAAAGTTAAAAGAGAATTCTGGACAGGTTGATACATCAGAGAAACACAAGCCCACCTTCTCTTTTTCCACTGTCTCTAAACACATATCATGATAGAGTGTGTTTTTATATATCTTTAATGACTTACATTGCACTGAAAACAACATAAACATCTCCCCAGACCAGATACAGAATGGAAATACAAAGTGATAAATGAAGGCTGAAGCCACAGACTTACTGACATAGATTTTTATTGCAGTGAGAACATTACAATGCAGAAGAAAAAATGAGGTTAAAGAAAATTTTAGAGATGTTAATGGATATTGAGAACAAAGATGATCGACCGTAGACATTCCTGAATTAAGAAACTAATGAATGAAATAGAGGAAGACTTCAAACGTGTCATACAGAAACTTTCCCCTAAACTGAAGGAAGAACTGAATTTACATGTTGAAAGAACACTGTTTCACAGGAGAAACTGACCTAGAACTTTCAACACTAAGCCATATCCTGAAGGTTTTGAATTCCAACAACTAAAATTTTGTGCAAAAAAAGTCAAGTCTCCCCCAAGTAAGGAGGAGGGAGGAGGAAATCTGGCAGAGACCCTCCACAACAATATTCAATGCCAGAAGATGATTAGAAAATGACTCTAGAAAAGTCTAGGGAAAAGAAAGCATGGGCCAAAAGTATTACACCCAGACAAGTTGCATTGAATTTAAAGGCACAAGATAGATCCCTTTTAATAACTAAAGAACAGAACAGAAAATGTATGAGCTCTTCACATCCAGCTGGACCTGAATCAAAATAAAGAACTTAGTAATGGAGAAACAGTGACACAAAGCCCATGGTAAACACTGAATCTGTCTAAATGAAGCACTAATTATAAACAACTGTGGTAATTACAATTATAGAAGCAAATGCAAATGTTTTAAACCCTGGCAACTTAGAGTAATATAACTAACAAAATTAGAAGGTAGGGAAAGAAGGAAGTGAGAGAAGATAGAAGTCTTCTAATTTCCTTACTTACTATGGCAGGAAGTCAACTAATAAAGTCTAAAATTAGCGCATGTGGTTAAGATAATGACTCTAACCTCTTTTTTTTTTTTTTTTTTTTTTTGGTAACTCTCTGTGGGGAAGGAAACCTTATCAGCAATTTTCATTTTCACTTCCACTTTTTTTTTCTTGTGTTAAATTCAATTACATTTATTTTCATTTCAGTTTCTTCTGGTAAATTGGAATTTATAGTATCATTAAATTAAATACATTCTGCTAAAACATACCATATCATTTTTGGAAAATTAGTGCTGACTTGTTATGTACCTTTCTATCTGTCCCTACCCTCCTATCTCTATCTGTACACAGTGGAGACTGCCATAATGTTACTGATGGTATGGGATTTGAGGCTATTTCATAATTTCTCCTCCATACTTTGCTGAATCCTTCATGTTCTTTATAATTGTTGCCATACGAAGGGAATCTGGCTTTTGTACTTTTTGGAATTGATAGAAGTCAAGAGGGTCTTACTAGCCAGGGATGAACATATACCTGGTCTCGGCAAGAAAAGGAAAGGAAAGCAGTCGACTCACATCACCATGAAGAGTGAGAGAAAGCTTCTGTCAAAACAATATATAAAAGATCAAACTACTTCATGAGCACCTTGCCTCTCCTGTGCCCAGGACATGCAGGGGACTCCACTGCAACTGAATCTGTCTTCCATGGACATTCTCCCTGGGAAGAAAGTAAAACCACCAGCGACTCCAGGCTTAAACTTTCAAAAGAGTTAAAGGTTCCAGACAAAGGAGAAGGAGGTGTCTATAGTCTATCACCCACAACGGAGCTCAAATTGCCCAGCCTGGGTCAGGGTCCCCTTCTATGTATAGGCAAGGAAATATGTGTTTGATGGCCTCAAAAAAACTATGTGGGTTGAGAGAAAAGTATTCTCCAGAAAAAGATGTGCCAGCCAGACAGGAAGATAGCTGCTGTTCACTAAAATCTCTACTGTGTCGTTAAAAACAAAAACCCTATGATTTTGTGTAGAAGAATACAATAAAAATTACTTTCCATTATTCCAGAAAAGATGTATGGGTTTACCTGAGTGATAGATGTCAAACTTCACTAATACTCTACTATTACGAAATTAGCCTAATAAACAACATCATGGACAAGAGGGGCAAATGATTGCCCAATCCTCCAAAATTCTTTGTTCAAGATTTGAGGTTTTCCCTCTCTCACAATGTAATTGTTCTTCTGCTCAAGGAAAATAATCAGACTCAGAGATTCATTTCTCCCAATAGATAATTTATAATTAATATTCTCAAAATAATCCACTTTGTTACAAAGGATTTAAAAATTATGAGGTAAAGTATTTACTTTGTCATTTTCATCACTACTTTTTATTATTTAGTCAACTTCTTGGAGACATTTTTTAAAAACAAAATGTGAAATTTAACAAAAAAATATGTATCTAATGTAAACTATTATTCAAAACAAATCACTCAGTTAACTGAATGTTACATTAAGGAAAATGAACAAATAGCCCTTGTGGGATGTTATGGCAGTCCTAAACCTGTGTACAAACTCTTTTGACATTCCTCCCATTGAGAAATGAGGTCTCCCTGTCCTTAAACATATGCTTACTATAGTGATTTGCTTCTAACTGACAGAGTACAGGATAAATGTCAGTGTGTAACTCCAACCTTAGATCATAAAAGAACAACACAGATTCTATTTTGTTTACTGAGACGTTCCAACTTAGAAACCCAGAGAACCATATAAGTTCCACTAACTAACCTGCAGTGCCATACTGCAGGTAGATATGTGCATTAGCATCCTCATCTTTGGTCTGAGCCAATCGCCAACATCATCCACCAGATATGAAAAGAGTCACCTGGATGATATCAGTCCCCTTCATTTACTCCCAGACGTTTAGTGTTCCTAGGTGAGACCTCAGACATTAGGAGTAGAGATAAAACATTTCTGCTCTTACCTATTTGAATTCAAGATCCACGAAGCTCAGAATAAACTTATTGTTTTCAAAGGACAAATTTTGGGGTGATTTTTTATGCAGCATTAGATAAATAGAACCGGTGTGCCCAACTGTTAAAAAATATAATGAATACAATCAAAATAAGGTTATTTTGCTTATACATCAACTGGGCAAAACTCAACAGCCTAATGATATAATTATGGCAAAGATGTGGAGCAGTTGAAGTTCTTGTACACTGCCATTGGGCATGTAAATTGGTCAACCATTTGAGAAGAAAAATCTGGAAAAATCTAGTAAAATATCAATGTACATGAACTGTGACCATCAGTTTCACTTGGAGGAATATAACCTAGAGACATTTGTTTTTCCATTGGGAGGCATTGTATAAAAATAAAGTTTGTTGGGGTTGGGGCTGTAACTCAGTGGTGGAGCACTTGTCTTGCATGTGTGAGGCACTGGGTTCAATCCTCAGCATCACATAAAAATACATAAATAAAATAATGTTTGTTGCAAAATTACTTGTTATAAGAAAAATCTGGAACCCATCTAAGTATCCATCTGCTCTGGTTTGGATGTAGCTTATCCTTCAAATGTTCATGTATGGGAAGCCTTATCCCCTGTTTAGCGGTGTTGATGGGAAGAACAGGTGGGGCCTAGTGGAAGGTAATTAAGTCATAGAGTATTCATGCTCTCACCATGTAGATGGTGTCTCTGAAGAGTGAGTCTCTGTAATGAGTTATTATAAAGCAAAGTATTATAAAGTTATTATAAAGCAAGGCTATCCCACATATTAGCCCTAGCCTGGAACTCACATGTATATAGGATCAAATGTGTCAGATGAGACATCAAACAGAGAAAATGACATAAAATCTTGTCTGAGACTAAACTCCTATGTTAGATGTTACTGTAAAAAATATGATGACATTGGGGCTGGGGATGTGGCTCAAGCGGTAGCGCGCTCGCCTGGCATGCGTGCGGCCCGGGTTCGATCCTCAGCACCACATACCAACAAAGATGTTGTGTCTGCTGAGAACTAAAAAATAAATATTAAAAACTCTCTCTCTCTCTCTCTCTCTCTCTCTCTCTCTCTCTCTCTCTCTCTCTCTCTCTCTCTCCCCTCTCACTCTCTCTTTAAAAAAAAAATATGATGACAACACTTCCACAACTCAGTAATTTTCCCCGATAAAACATCTAAAAGTAATATGAAAAAATTATAATCGGGGGGAGGAGGTGTGGGGATAGTAAGGATAGTAGGATGAATCAGACATTATTACCCTAGGTACATATATATACATAACTACACAACTGGTGGGATTCTACATCATGTATAACCAGAAGAATAAGAAATTACACTCTATCTATATATGATGTATCAAAGTGCATTCTACTGTCATGCATAACTAATTAGGAGAAATACAAAATAAATTTTAAAAATTATAATCATATAAATAAATTGACTGCTCTGAGGGAGTTTTAGCAAATCAAATAAAATAGAAAAATCAGCACTTCTAGAATTTGGGTAATCAAACAAAACAACAGCAAAATGCAGTAAAAATGTCCTCAAATTTTAAGAGGATAGGAAGATCAGGAAAAGAACTAAATGGAACTTTAAAAAAAAACATGTAGCCATTGGGAGGTTAAATAGAAGACCATTGCAAATTAAGCTATAAACAGGCAAAAAGAGAAACTGGAAATTGGAAAGGAGAACTGAATAGACAACTTGAAATGCAGCAAAGTGAAATGGAAAATGTGGAAAATAGTTTGAGACTTATAGGGTAAAATGCTTTCTGAGCCAGATGCTGATTCCAGTTGGGATTTGTTCCCACCATTTCTTCCCACACCATTCATATATATATATATATATATATATATATTTGTGTGTGTGTGTGTGTGTGTGTGTGTGTATATATATATATGTATATATATATATATATCCCCCCAATCACCAAAGCAAAAAATTAGTACTTTTACAGTGTTTCATCCTTTTGTATTCACATACATTTCCTTGTGTCTGATTCCTAATTGATTGAACTGTTTTTAAAATTTGCAATTTAGATTTTTTCTTTTTTTTTTTAGTTGTAGATGTATGTACACAAACCTTCATTTTATTTATTTATTTATTTTTATGTGGTGCTGGGGATTGAACCCAGTGCCTCACATGTGGGAGGCAAGCTCTCTGCCACAGAGTCACAACCCCAGCTAGATTTTTTTCTATGAAATGTAGAGTTTATTTTATCTAATTTGTATTTGGGTTGTTTTTTGCTAGAGTTATTATTATGTATAGTGAAAATTAATCTACTATACATAAAATTGTATACCTATTCTAATATATATTACAATAATTGTGATACTAATTATTATGCTAATTGTGATATATATTACAAGACTTTCTTCCAGAATATTATTCATTTTAAATTTTTATTGATGGAACGATTTGATTCATAAATTTTAAGGTTATGTTTAAGGCAGGTTAAATGGTGATAAAATCCCTCAGCTTTTGTTTATCCGGAGAAATCTTATTCTGAAGGACAGTTTTTCTAGGTAAAGTATTTTGGGGTGACAGTTTTTTTCCTTTAGCACTTTGACTATATCATTCAACCCTCTTCTGGCCTGCCAGGTTTTTGCTAAGAATTCTGCTGATCACTGTGTTTGAGCTCTCCTGTATGTGATATGATTTTTTCTTGTTGCTTGCTTTTGCTTTTCTTCTTCTTTCTTTCTTTCTTTCTTTTTTTGTATTTGCTTTTTGATAGTTTGGTTATAATTTGCCTTGATGAACTGTTCTTTGATTTGAGTTGATAATGTATAAGAAGGAGAATCCTTCTATCTTTCTCAGTACTAGGAACATTTTATTTTCTCTGGGAGGCAGAATGATGGCTCCTCAAAGATGCCCATGCCCTAATCCTTGAACCTGAGAATTAATATAGTATCTTACACTGCAAAAGAGAATATGCAAATGTGATTAAAGTTATAAAATTTGAGATGAACATTTCCTGGATTTTCCAAGTAGCCTAATTGAGTCACATGAGTCCTTAATAACAGAATCTTTCCAATCTATGGCCAGAGAAAGATATGATGGGAGAAGAGTCATAGAAATGCAATGCTTTTTGTTTTGAGGATGGAAGAAGGGGATCATGAGACAAGAAATTCAGGTGAGTTTTAGTAGCTGAAAAAGGCAAGCAAACAAATTCTCTCTTAGAGACACCAGAAGGAATTAGACCTGCTAACTCCTTGTGTTTCAGTCAGCTTTTTCACTGTGGTCACTAAAATATCTGACCAGAACAAATTACGGAAGAAAAAGTTTATTTGGGGGCTCATGGTTTCAAAGGTCTCAGTCCATGGACGCAAGGCTCCATTCCTCGGGGCTTGAGTTAAGGCTGAACATGGTGGAGTGTGTGGTAGAGGGAAGCAGCTCACATGATGATCAGAGAGAGAGAGAGAGATTCCATTCTCTAGATACAAAATATATACCCCATAGCCACACCCTCAATGAACCACTTTCTCCAGCCACACTCCACCTGCCTCCAGTTACCACTCAAGTTAATCCTATCAGGGATTAAGCTACTGATTAAGTTAAGGCTCTTATAACCCAATCATTTCTCCTCTGAACCTTTTTGCATTGTCTCACATGTAAGCTTTTGGGGGACACTTCACATTCAAGCCATAATACTTTGATTTTAGCTCAATGAACCCCATAGCAAAATAATGACTCCCAGAACTAAAGCAGAGTTATGCAATTTGAAGGCACTAAGTCTGTAGTCATTTGTTACAGCAGCAGCTATAAACCAAGAGAAGCAGGAGTCATGTTATTGACATGTGGCTCTGCCATGATAAATATTTCCACACTATTAAATAGCATGAATTTATTTTGGGTTCTCAACTTTTTAGAGTCAACCTACATATAATGTAAAATAAAACTAAATATTATTATAGAACAGAAGATAAACATTAACACTGAAGGAGTAGCAGATGGAAGAATGTCCTTATCTTGCAAAACAAGAGCTCAGAGTCATTGTTGAAAGTTTAAAGCTGGTGGAACAAGAAAGAGACATTTAATAAATATAGTTTAAAGTTACACAGAGGTATTGGCAGAAGAACTAACAATAAAATTAATAAACATCAAAAATTATGATAAAGAGAAAAGGAAATTAAATTATAAAATAATATCTAAAGTTTAAAAATCAGCAAATAGCACAAAAAATGTAACTTAGTTAAAAAGTATCTCTTATTTCACTCACAGGAGAGAAAATAGCTATGCTATTATTACACAGCCCCTGTGTTATTCCTCTTATTGATCTGTTTTTTTTTCTTATCTCTTATTGATCTGGTTTTCCCCCCAGAAAACCTCCAACTGTTTGGTCAAGGGAAGAAATAATTTGCTCTTATGCTATTTATTTTCAAGCATAATCAAGTCTGCTAAATCAAGTAGTCACTTTAGATGATAGTGTCTCAGAGAGTACCCCCTTTTATGTGACTCTACACCTGAGATAATATGTCTACAGGTAGGGCGAGGAGGAGGGCTTTCCTGTGTGTCATTATTACATTGAAGAAAGAAGGTCTTTCATTGAGTTGGACTCTGGGTATGAGTGGTCAGCATCTGCTGCTCTTCGGCAGAAAGCCCATATATGCCTTACATTTTTTTTTTTCAGTTCAATTCCTTTGTTAAACTCCTCCACATGTCAGGCCCTGCAATATATTGCCCTAAGCCATCACTCCTTCCTATGAGACGTGCAGGTCTACTCCAGCCTCCTCAAGCTCCACCTCCTCCCAGATCACAACAGCTTTTGTCCACACTAGACCTTAGGCTGCCCCATGCAGTGATTCCCAGGCACAATGGTTCTGACCACATGGATGCACTATCATCTGTTATAGCAGCTGCTATTTAGTCTCTAATAACTAAAATATCAAAGCTTTTTATTGATTTATTTTCATTTAACATTAGAGCAGATTTGAGTTCTGCTTTTTATAACAGTCTCCCAAATACTTGTATTCTAGTACACTTTCATGAGAGGGCAAAAGAAGAGTGACAGCTATGTTCTTACAAATGCCCAGGGGAATGTGTCACACACAAGATCATCAGCATCATATGTGTCATGGTAGACACGGGCAGAATTACTGATATGCTTACTCAAGACAGCGATGCTATTATTTCATAGCTCCTGAGTTATTCCTTACTGGCTTCATCTCACCAGATAGAACGTAGTCCCAGCGGCAGGGGCAGAATCTTCAGCCTCTCTGGAACAACCTGGCAGCCCCTTCCCATAATATGTATTGATTGATTGCCCAAATGCTGGGCTAAGAACACATTGGATGCATTGACCCTATAGACCATAAATAGATGGACTAACTAACATAAGCTATTAATTCTGACAAACAAGCACAAAGATTATTATTTTACACATTTTTCTATATGAGAAGCAGCATAAATAAAATGAGCATAGACTTCAAAATAACATTTCCCCAGTATAATCTAGGCCCTATTGTCTGCTGGTTTCATAGAACTGAGCAAATGACTTAGACTTGCTGACTCCCAGCTTGTACAATACAGCTTAAAAATACATAGAAATGGGCTGGGGTTGTGGCTCAGTGGTAAAGCGTTTGCCTAGCAAGTGTGAGGCACTGGGTTTGATCCTCAGCACCACATAAAAATAAACAAATAAAATAAAGATATTGTGTCCATCTACAATTAAAAACATATATGTTAAAAATAAATAAATAAAAATACATAGAAACTTAGAGCAAGGTTAAAAAGAAAAAGCATCTAAAGCTCAGAACACATGTTCTAGTTCAAGCTAGATATGCAGTGGATGTTCATTCCTTCCCTTACTCTTTTTGCCTCAAGGAAGATGGATAGACAGTCTGCCTAGGGACATGGAGAGACAACATCACATATTTCAAAAATGATGCCTGGTAACTGGATCCAGGAATTATTTTTTGCTTTGCACCTGGTATCTGCCCTAAAGCTGGAGGATTGTAAGTGACTGCGGGATTGCTCTTGAGGTGATCTTCAGCCCAACTCTTCCAGTAGGTCTAGAGGCTCTGCTGGCCTGGTTCCCTGTGAAGACAAGAGCCCTTTTGTATCTGTTACCCCATTTTTAGAAAGATGACTAATCTGCTTTCCATCTGAGAGAGCAATGCTTTGTAAATTGTGGTCCTTGCCCAGATCTATGACTGTATTGCAGAGGCCCGTGGAGTTTCACAGGGTGCTGGCACTTCCTGAGGTGGCGTCCCTATGAAACTAAAAGCCTAACCTGGACTGGCCTGCCCCTGTGCACTCTAGACAGGGGTGGTCGCACCTGCATAGGAGCACCTGGGGAATACCTAGGGAACACTGAGGAAACAAGCAAGACTGAATTCTATTCCTGTTAACTCTTCGATGCCCCTTAGAAAAGCCCCCTTTTATGAAACTTCAGCTAAGGGTTATTGTTTCATCTGGGTCATGAGGAAAATCACGTTATTCTAGAAAGGAAATGAAGTGGCATTTCTTGGCAGCCAGTTTTGAATTCTGCATTTTAAACCATTCAAAGAGCTTCTGCAGCTGGCGGAAGATAGCAACTTATTTGAGGAGAGGAATGAGAAACTCATCAAAGAATTACACCTCCCTGGGGTAATTTCGATCATAAATAGGACAGATGCCATCTGTCTAGCGTGACTCCTTCATTCATTCATTTATTCACTCAGAAACATTACATGTGTATTTTGCAAGGTCCCTGTGCTTGTGATACAAATATGTTATGAAAGAAAGACAGAAAACATGTTTGTGAACAAAATGAGCAACGGGGGTAGGCGCAATTAAAAAATGCATAAGTGAAGCACAGTGAGAGCTGGGAGGGATGTGGAGGGCCAAAGGGGAAGGAATTGGAGAATATTTTGCAGTGTAAAACCTGGACTTTGGTTTAAGGGTCAGAAGATTTCCATGTACTCCAATGGGGAAGGGCATTCCAATCTGAGGGAACATGTATTAAACACCATTGTGTACACAGAACTACAATTAACGTTCTTAAAACTGGAAAACTAGATAGCAGTGAGAAAGTGGTAGGAAATGAGGCTGGGACTTAATTCAGATTCCTATCTTGAGGAGTATGGAATGTCATACTAAAGACTTTGGACTTCATCCTGCAGGTTGTTGCAAACATTGAAGTCTGTTGTGTAGAAGAGAGACATGAAATGATCTACTTTGCATTTTAGAGATTAGTTTCTTTTATCACTGAATTGCTCGTGTTTCCCAAAATTGGTCTTTTCAAATTTGATGATACCTAGAAGCCGGGTTCTTGGGAGTAATTTGGGAGTAGATTGTAAAGGCAGAGCTCTCATTAATGAGATTAGTTCTCTTATCAGAAACGTCCCAAGAACCAGCTGGCTCTCTCTTCTGCCACATGAGAATATTCATGTCAGCAAGACCACAGCCAGGAAGGGGGTCCTCACCAGAACCCAACCATGCAGGCACCCTGATTTCAGACTTCCAGCTTCCACAACTATGAGAAATAGATTTTAATTGCTTATAAGCCACCCAGTAGGGTATCTTGTGATAGCACCTGCACTTACTAAGACAAGCTGAAATAGGGAGGAAGAATGGATCCTCAGGATGAGTTATGAATGTTATATTAATTCAGCAAAGACGTGATTAATGCTTGAAATTAAGTGCATATGAATGGACAGATTGCAGGGCTGAATGACTATTGGATTAGAAAGTGAAGGACTCCCACCTTTCAGCCTTAAGAACCATATCTGTGTGACAAGACCATGAGGTGGTATAGCTGTCCAGAATGCAGTTGGGGGTCTTGTTCTCAGCTCATCCGAGAAGTGGACAGATATGTTCTCAAGTCATCATGCACATAATGAGATCACCTCCAAGGGGAATATAGAGAGCAGAGGTTAAAAATGAACAGCCCAGGTCAAATACAGCAGCAGATATGTTTGGTTTGGCTTGCATAATGCTTTGAAATATTCACATTCGTTGCCAACATTTAAAAGTTGGAGGATGTTACCAAGGAAATCTGAAGTTCTGGCTTTTCTGAAAAAAATCAGGAGATCTGGCAATGCTGGGCCCATAGCTTTACATAGCAACACCCGGTCAGGATTGATCAGTCACTATACCTTTAAAAGACAGCATCTAGTTCTAGAATTTTGTCTTCCTGTCCAGCTTCACTATCTTACACTGTCTAGTTGGCCTCTGACAGCCTGAGTTTGCAAAGATAAGATTAGAGAGCAACAACAATAAAGGGGCTTGCAGTAACAGAATAGCCAACAAAGATGTCCAAATCCTTGGAAACTGTGAATAGCTGATGATAAATGGCAAACGGAAATGAAGGTAGCAGATGGAATTGGGATTGCTCCTCAGCTGAGCTTAAAGTGGATGCTACCCCGGTGGACCTCATACCATCATAAAAGTCTGTAAAGGTGGATCAGGGAGACTGGAGAGGTGGGAGTGGTACTGCCTAAGAAGGATGGCTCCAGGGCTGCTGGCTTTTATCATGGAGGAATGGCACAGTGTTCAAATGGAAGAGGGAGGCAGGAGGGGAAAGAGAGATGTGACTAAGAAAGGTAGTCAGAGCAGTGCCGTGTGAGAAACACTCAGCCAGCCATTACAGGCTATGAGGATGGGGCAGGATGAGCCAGAGAATAGGCAGCATCCAGATGCAGGAAAAGGCCAGAGGCCTCCCAGAAGGAATGCAGCCCTGACAACACCTTGACCTTAACCTGCGAGTCCCTCCAAATTATAATTATTACTTCAAGTAAATGTGAGGTATTTTTGTTAGAGCACCCACAGAAAACTAATACCTGGCTGGAAGAAAAGGAGTGGCCGGGGGAAGAGACTACCCAAAACCAGGTGGAACAGCATTAAAAAATCAAGACGTGGCCCATTTTTAAGAAGGAGATGCCATCCGTTGTCATCAGTGAGACATAGAATGCATTGGGAAGGCAAAGGATGGACTATATCAATGACCAAACTTTTTTTAAAATTTTATTTATTTTTTATTAGTTGTTCAAGACAATACAATGATCTTGACATACATTTGATTCAAATAGGGTATGAATTGTCATTTTTCCACATGTACAGATTGCAGGATCACATTGGTTATACATCCATGTGTATCCATACAGCAATCCTAGTGTCAGTTGTATTCTGCTACCCTCCCTCTCCCCCCCTCCCCTCCCCTCCCCTCCCCTCCCCTCCCCTCCCCTCTTATCCCTATTGTCTACCCATACTACTGTGACACTTATCTCTCTCTCTTTTTTTTCCCTTCTTAAGGTCTCATCAGAATCACCAAAGGACACTGTCAGAAAGCCCAGTTCCCAGGGTTCACCCCAAACTACTGCTCTAGATTCTGCCTTGTGCCAGGTTTGGCCATAGGTGAATAAAATGACTTGGTGTTTTATTAATTAACATACACTTCATACTTGTTGACTTAACTCTTACTTTTAAGGCCCCATACAGCTATTTAACTGAAGAAATTTCATTTAGAATTTAATGTCCACATTATATTAAAGTTGTTTATCTGCATGATTTTTGTGCCTACGTAGATAATAAACTCCTTGCGAGTTGTAGATGTTTGCTAAATATTTGCTGAGTCCATAAATAAAATTAATATAGCTACTTGAGAGCTCTATTGTTTTCCAAAGCTAGCAGAATGAGCAGAGATCATTTCTCTAAAGCCTCTGCAAATTAAGTAATTCTGATTACTTATTCACATCCATTTGTTATGCAGGTGGGGTCCTAATTTTCTGCTTAGATGCCTAGAATCTTCTGCTACTTGTCAGCTTATCAGAACCAGCCAGGATTAATTCCCAGAGGGGCTCTAGGATCAGTGTGACAAGACACTTCCTTTTGCAGTTCCATTCCTGAAGTTGCCTTTGGTAGTAATACTTTAGCCTAGATAAAATGAAATCCACCTCTCCTAATCCTGAATGCTGCAAAGAATATTGCCAGTTCTGAGCTAACCTCAGAGACTGGCCTGTGACACCTGTGGAGCTGAGTGCACAAGTCTGGGGGATACCAAGCCACAGTAGCCATCCTCAATTTTAGCATGCGCCAAACTTGATGTTTGTAGGGCCACAGACATGGTAGATGATGGATTCCTGATTGTTTCAGTCAGCTTTTTCTGTGACTAAAAGATCTGACCAGAACAATTTTAGGGGAGGAAAAGTATATTTGAGGGCTCACAGTTTCAGAGGTCTTAGTCCACTGAAGGCCAGCTCCATTCCTCATGTCTCCAGGTGAAGGCTGAATGAACATCATGGTGGAAGAGTGTGGCAGAGAGAAGCAGTTTACATCATGATCAGAAAGTAGAGAGAGACGCCACTCGACAGATAGAAATATATACCCCAAAGCCATACCCCAGTTCCCATTTCCTCCAGCCACACCCTACCACTTCAGTTACCACTCAGTTAATCCCTATCGGGATTAATTCACTGATTAGATTAAGGCTATACCCCAATCATTTCTCCTCCAAACCTTCTTGCATCATCTCACACATGAGCTTTTGGGGGACACCTCACATCCAAACAATAACATTGATCTACTTTGCCATTGGACAAACTACCAAGGCCAAAGAGAGAGGGTGTAACGCTGCTGCAGTTCCAATGCAAGCAAAAAATCCCCATGTTAATGGAAGGCTAAAATTCTCAGCTGAACTTTCATTTAAAAGAAAGAGCCATGGGCTGGTGCCATAGTACACACCTATAATTCCAACAGCTAGAGAAGCTGAGGCAGGAGGATCATGAGTTCAAGGCCAGCCTGGAAAACGCAGAGACCCTATTTCATAATTAAAAAAAAAATTTAAAGGATGAGAAATGTATCTCAGTGGCAGAGCATCCTGGGTTCAATTCCTAGTACCGTGATGGGAGACAGAGTCTGGAGAATTCTGAAGGACATCCTGCCTCCTGTGAGAAAGAGGTTAAATTGTACAGATAGTAAGAAGAGTGGCTGTCAGAGAGTGCTGTGTGCTTTCATCAGTGATGTCAGGAACAACTGTGACAATGTTGAAAGAGTTGGAATAAAAGCCAGTGGCAGTGGGTTAAGAATATGCTTCTGAAAATCTCAGATAAGATAGGAAAGTAGGTCAGGGTGCTGGAAAGAATAGCCATAACAACAGAAAATTTTTATTTGGTTATCATTTGCTTGTTTCTGTTTTTAGGGACTTGAGCAATTATATGGCCTGAGAAAGGGAGAGACTTAAAACATAGGAAATGAACTGATAAAGAAACAAAGAGACGGGACCAACACAGTCACAGGTGGGTTTCATCAATAAATATTTATCAAGCATGTGGCAGGCACTGTCCTAAGTGCCAGCCATGCAAAGCACAGACAGATAACAATCCTCACCTAGTGCCACGGACAGCCCAGAAGACAGTGTATTTTCAGTCCTCTTATTTGCAGATAACAGAAACCCGGCCAGCTCAAGAGAAAAAAAATAACTGAAAAAAAAACAGGCTTCCCTGCCGCCAGAGACTCAGCAAAATATTGTCAGGATTCTCCCTCCTTTTCTCTCCCTCTCTCTCTCCCTGAACCTACCCCTTCCTTTCCCTGCTACCTCTCTCTCTTTCTCTCTCTCTCTTCTTCTTTCTTTTAGGTTTCCTGTTAGTTTCATTTTCAGGCAATCACATTCATGTGGTAGCAAAGACGGTGCTCACTCCTCCATGTTACGTGTTTCCACAGGTAGAAAAATAAACAGCCTCCCCTTCAATGGTCCCTGGCATCTCAGAGAAGAGGAATGTTCAGGCTGCACCTTTGGCTTTGGCTGGCATTTGGGAAAACCTTCACAGCCCTGCCCTTTGAAATTTTCTCTATCCGTTTGCTGTCAAAGAGCTGACCATCCCTAAGCTCCTATTATCCTGATTTTAAAAAATTGTTTTTAGTTGTAGATGGACACAATATCTTTGTTTTACTTATTAATTTTATGTGGTGCTGAGGATCGAACCCAGTTCCTCACACATGCGAGACAAGCGCTCAACCACCCCAGCCCCCTATTACCCTAATTTTACAGAAGCTAAATATGCTCATAAACTTGCCCAAGGTGACAGTCAGCCAGGAGAAGAGCTGGAGTGTAGAAAGGCCATTGCTTTGTCTGCCAAATAACCTCCAGATTCCCATGATAGAATATCCAGAAAAGTGTTCTAGAATGAACACGATTCCCTAAACTAGGATGCAAAGATTCCTGAAAGCCCTCCCAACATATCCTTAAGGTCTGTGAAAATGTTCTCCTTTAAAGAGCCTGTACTTGATTTTTTAAGCCTCTGACCTGGAGAATAGGACTCACATGTGGGGAGACACCCACATTTACCATGAACAGGTGCATAAAGGAACTTTGGGAGCAAGAACTGAGCTTTCTGTAATGTGGAGCACAAGGGACAGGGGCCACCTTGGCGAATCACAGTAGTGCCTTTACCAGGGGTGGGTTGAGGCAACAGGAGGAGGGACACAAGCTTCCCAGAGGAGGATGTCAAGGGTAATGGTTATAGCAGGGGGAAAAGCTTCATTAGTCTTCAAAGAGCAAGATCAGGGCAGACCTCAGAGTTTCAGTATGACACTCACACTCAGACCAAATTCCACTACAAATGTCACCTACTCCCATGCTTGCCCCAAGACTAGGGGGACCTGTAAAAAGGAGGGTTAACCAATGCTGCAGAGAGCATTACATTTAAAACCAGTTCCACTGTTGGAAAAAAGAAATTTCTTTCCTACTCTTGCCATAACGCCCACCAGGGAAATATTATTAAACCTATTTTATAGGGGATAAAACTAAGCTCAGAGCAGTAATTTTGCACAGCAATATAGTAGCAGGGGCAGAAATCAACCTTAGGCCCTTCTGATCAGGATGCTTCCACCGAGCCTGCTTGAAGCCCATTTTGCAACTGGAAGGGATCAGTGTAGAGGTCAGCTGCTGTCTCTTTGAATGATCTAGTTAATAAACTTTTATATCAGTGTGCTGTTTTCTCTTCCTGTGTATAGAGCGAGTCAATGGACATCTTGCAAAGGAATAGTCTTTGGTGAAAAGTGGTACAGTGAGGGCAAAGGGCTCAATATCTCTCCTTCAACTGATGCAAGTTTTCTCTGAAGCCCTGCTACCGGGAAACACCCTCCCTTCAATAAAGCCAAATATGTTATTTTCTTCCATTGCTAAAGCAAGCACAGTTTAGGTATTTGGATTTCGGTTTTAATATTAAAGAGGAAGAAAATATGACATGAGAAAGTGACACATGTGTTAAACAAGGAAGACCACAGTGCCAATACCCATCATTTGGTCTGTTCCATCGTGCTTGCTTTTCTGGACAACTCCCCTCCTTAGTACCTAAGAAAGGTAGGGGGTGAACTGACAGCACTCAGGCCAGAGCCACCCAGGTATTGTGCTTTGTTTGACTTCCCCAGTATTTCTCCACCACTGTATTTTTTAAAATTTTAATTAGTAATCAATATTTAATATTTGGGAAAGACCATGATCAAAAATCAGATTTCTGAACCAAGTAAACAATGAAAGACAACCCAATTTAAAAATAAGCAGAGATTATCTAAATAGAACAAATTAAAAAAATAAAATAATGTAAAAAAATGAGCAGAGACATAGCTCAAATAGATACATAAATGGTCAATAAGCACATAAAAAATGTCAACATTACTAATCATTAGGGGGGAAAACAGAAAATAAAAACAAAAGCAAAAAATAGAAAATAACAAGTGTTTGTAAAGATATGAAGATATTGGAACACTGTATTATTGATGGGAATGTAAAATGCCACTGGGAGTTACAAATAGAATTAACAAAGCTGGCCTCCGCAATTTATTGAGGCCCTAAGCAATTAGCAAGATCCTATCTCAAAATAAAAAGAAATAAATTAAAAGGGATGTGGTTCAGTGCTCAAGCACTCCTGGGTTCAATCCCTGGAACCCTCTCCCCTCCAAAAAAATTAAAATGTGCAATTATTAGAAATTTATTTCACCTGTCAGCATATACACAAAAGAATTGAGAACAGGGACTCAGATATTTGTATACTGGTGTTCATAGTGTCATTATACACAAGTGCCAAAATGTATAAGCAACTCATGTCCATCAACAGATAAATGGATAAACAAAATGTGGTATATGCAGGGCTGGGGACACAGCTCAGTTGGTAGAGTGCTTCCGTTGCATGCACAAAGTTCAGTCCCCAGCATCTCACACACACACACACACACACACACACACACACACGTATATACATACAACAGAATATTATTTAGTTTTAAAAAAAGAAAATTCTGACACAAGCGATAACCTTGAACTGTGATCCTTGAACACATGCTATGTGGGGGGGAAAAAACAGCCATTAAAGAGATGGATATTCCATGATTTCACTTATCTGAGGTTCTTAGTCAAATTCATAGAAACAGAAAGTAGATTGATGGTTGCCACAGGCCCAAGGAGGAAGAATGAGAAGTCATTGTTTAATGTGTAAAGAGTATCAGTTTGGAAAGATGAAAAAGTTAGGGAGGTAGATAGATGTTGGTGAGGGTTTCACAACAGTGTCAATGTACTTAATGCCAATAATTTGTACACTTAAAATTGTTAAAATGGAAAATTTTACTATATATATATATATATGTATATATATATATATATATTTTTTTTTTTTAAGGGGGAAAAAGGCTTAATATTGGGGATTTAAAGAAACAATGGACCAAATAGCCAAGCCTCAGAAAACAATTAGAACAGGAAGTAGAAACACATCAGGGAATCATGATATTCTTATTTATGGTCCCCAATCTTTATTTACATTATTTTTCTTGTTCTGTAACCTGTTTGTTTTCCCCCAAATTTTGCCCATGTATTGTAGGCAAACTGTGCTATAGTGCCCAAGTGTTTAAATCCCCCTTTAAAAGAGGCCAGCACTTATATCAAGTTACAGTCTCTTAGAAGCCAATCACCTAATGACAAGTTCAAATCCTGGGGAATAGAGTATGATATGGAATATGTGTATTTTATTACAATAATAAATAACTGAATTTCTATGTTTTCTCAGAAAAAAATTGGATTATGGAGTGATACAGGGCTTGTATTTCATCAAAAAGCATGTCCATGATAACACAGGAGGCACCTGAACAGGGGCTACTAAGGTTTTGATACTGTTTGAGTGTGTCACCCAAAGGTTCATATGCTGGAAGCATGAACCTGGAACAGCAATATGGAGGTGGTGAACCTTTAAAAGGTGGGGCCTAGTGGAAAGTGGTTAGGTCATTTGGGGCATGCCTTCTGAAGGATAGATGTAGTTATCATAGACTCATTTCCCATGAGAGTGAACTGTTATGAAAAGAGTGAGCCTACACTCCAAATTTGTGATCTCTTTTGCTGTACTTTCACCATTTTGATGCCATCCATCAAAAGGCTCTCACCAGGGGCTGAAGAGATGGGGCTGTGTGATCTTGGACTTTGAGTCTGCAAAACTGCAAGCTGAACTATTCTCTTTTATGAAGTATTCAGCCTCAGTCATTTCGTTACAGCAACCAAAAAGAAACTAACACAAGGGTTTAAAGATCCCCATCCAAGCAGTAGATTACTATGTCACCCAAGAAGCCCACAGCTATGGAATCCAAAGAAAACTAAAAGAACCAATGCAGTAAAGGAGAAAAAAAAAGTTGAAAAAGGTTGGGGATTCTGGTATTATTTCTTGGACTGTGAGGTCCCTACCAGAGTTCACAGGACTGAGGACTGGCCAGGTGAGCACTGATTGTCTGGACTACACTGTATGTCTCACATTCATTTGGGACATAGGTCTCATCTCAAGTGAGCTCCCATCATATTTTTGGAGCAGAGAATAGCTTTTTGCATAGGAGTGTTTTACTTGGACTTGTGAGTCATGTGGAACTACACTTACCACAAATGCTATGTCTCACCTGGGATGCAGGTAACCTGGAGAGTCAGAAATCCTCAAATCAGAACAAGAAACCCAGGAGCTGGTTGAAGACTCCCCGAATCCTTAGATAGGCCTCATTGAGGCAGCAGGGATACTGGTTGGAGAGATCCTAGTATTAGAAACATATTTCAGATTAATGAATCAGATACAAAACAGACAGGGAATATAGAAGAAGGAAGAACATCACCTGCAACCGAGTTGCTAAATTGGAAGAACTAATAAACTGACGAATTTGAGGAAGTACAGTCAATGTGATTGCTAGAGCTTCTATATAGTTGGTTCCATTTGGACCTAAGAATGACAGAGCACAAGCCTAAATATTCCTGCCATGCCTGGGGTGGGGAATTTGCTCTTCCAGGCCAGAAGTATCCCTGAGAAGGGGAAAGATACCAAACACCAGATTCTGCACTTAAATATATTTAGGGAATTTCTGTTCTCTGAAAATTTTTCAGAAAAGTTCTATTTTACCAACACCATCAAATGATTTTTTTCAACAGAAAAACAAAGACAATAATACAAACCTTGGACAAGTTAGGCAAGTAGAAATTTTTCACTAAGGTCTTGCTAAGCCAACATTTGCTAATGTCCTAACCCTAATGTCCAATAGGGGTTGACTCATTCAGAGCCTGAAAGATTCCTTTCATTATGGCAAGTGGCAGAGTTTCAAACTAAAAGCTGAATTTGTCTGCAGATTGACTTCTTTTTGGCCCTGAGCTGATTTCCCATGGCTGACTTAGTAATAGAATTTGTGGTAATAATGTGCTAGTATGTCATATAAATCTTCATGTATTTAGCATTTGACTTTATTATTGTAGGCCTTCTGGGATGAGGGTTCATTTTCAGTTCGGTAGTCTTTCCATGGTTGTTTCTATGCTTATCTCATTTGTACGAAGTCCAGTGTTTTTACCTTAATGTATTCTGATGGGCAATATAAGCACCTTACCAATTATAAACCCCGATGAGAAGTTCCATAATTTTCTTTCTTTCATGTAGTATATATTTCATGTAATAGAAAAAAGAAAAGAAGTATATACTGGGTATTAACTCTGCTGGACCTTATCTTTATTATAAGGGATAGAGGCATTATTTTTACAAACAAAAACGAAAGAAAACACCTGCCTTTTGCACTGACAGTAGACACTATTTCTCTGGTTGTACACAAATGAACATGTATTCTTTAATACACAGGTGATGTATATTTAGTACAGAAAGACAAAATGCAGCCAAGCAAGAATATAACAAACCTACCTACCTTGAGAAAAAGTTACCTTCACAATTTTTTCATAATTATAAGAACACATATATGGGTTTTTGGCTCATTGGTAGAGTTCTTGCCTAGCATGTGTGAGGCACTGGGTTCAATCCCTGGCACCATATAAAAATAAACAAATAAAATAAAGGTATTGTGTTCATCTTCAACTAAAAAAATTTTATTTTTTTAATTTTTTTTTGATTTTTATTGTTGGTTGTTCAAAACATTACATAGTTCTTGACATATCATATTTCACACTTTGATTCAATTGGGTTATGAACTCCCATTTTTACCCCAAATACAGATTGCAGAATTACATCGGTTACACATCCACTGATTTACATATTGCCATACTAGTGTCTGTTGTATTCTGCTGCCTTTTCTATCCTCTACTATCCCCCATCCCCTCCCCTCCCCTCCCCTCTTCTCTCTCTACCCCCTCTACTGTAATTCATTTCTCCCCCTTGTTTTTTTTTCCCATTTCCCCTCACTTCCTCTTGTATGTAATTTTGTATAACCATGAGGGTCTCCTTCCATTTCCATGCAATTTCCCTTCTCTCTCCCTTTCCCTCCCACCTCTCGTCCCTGTTTAATGTTAATCTTCTTCTCATGCTCTTCCTCCCTACTCTGTTCTTAGTTACTCTTCATATATCAAAGAAGACATTTGGCATTTGTTTTTTAGGGATTGGCTAGCGTCACTTAGCATAATCTGCTCTAATGCCATCCATTTCCCTGCAAATTCCATGATTTTGTCATTTTTTAATGCAGAGTAATACTCCATTGTGTATAAATGCCACATTTTTTTTATCCATTCGTCTATTGAAGGGCATCTAGGTTGGTTCCACAGTCTTGCTATTGTGAATTGTGCTGCTATGAACATCGATGTAGCAGTGTTCTTGTAGTATGCTCTTTTTAGGTCTTTAGGGAATAGTCCGAGTAGGGCAATAGCTGGGTCAAATGGTGGTTCCATTCCCAGCTTTCCAAGAAATCTCCATACTGCTTTCCAAATTGGCTGCACCAATTTGCAGTTCCACCAGCAATGTACAAGTGTACACTTTTCCCCACATCCTTGCCAGCACTTGTTGTTGTTTGACTTCATAATGGCTGCCAATCTTACTGGAGTGAGATGGTATCTTAGGGTGGTTTTGATTTGCATTTCTCTGACTGCTAGAGATGGTGAGCATTTTTTCATGTACTTGTTGATTGATTGTATGTCCTCCTCTGAGAAGTGTCTGTTCAGGTCCTTGGCCCATTTGTTGATTGGGTTATTTGTTTTCTTATTAATTTTTTGTGTTCTTTGTATACTCTGGATATTAGGGCTCTATCTGAAATCTTTACTCTGAGGAGTAAAGATTTGTTCCCAGGATGTAGGCTCCCTATTTACCTCTCTTATTGTTTCTTTTGCTGAGAAAAAACTTTTTAGTTTGAGCAAGTCCCATTTGTTGATTCTAGTTATTAACTCTTGTGCTATGGGTGTCCTATTGAGGAATTTGGAGCCCGACCCCACAGTTTGTAGATCGGAGCCAACTTTTTCTTCTATCAGGTGCAGAGTCTCTGATTTGATATCAAGCTCCTTGATCCATTCTGAGTTAACTTTTGTGCATGGTGAGAGAAAGGGATTCAGTTTCATTTTGTTGCATATGGATTTCCAGTTTTCCCAGCACCATTTGTTGAAGATGCCATCCTTCCTCCATTGCATGCTTTTAGCCCCTTTATCAAATATAAGATAGTTGTAGTTTTGTGGATTGGTTTCTGTGTCCTCTATTCTATACCATTGGTCCACCCGCCTGTTTTGGTACCAGTACCATGCTGTTTTTGTTACTATTGCTCTGTAGTATAGTTTGAAGTCTGGTATCGCTATACCGCCTGATTCACACTTCCTGCTTACAGTTGTTTTTGCTATTCTTGGTCTTTTATTTTTCCATATGAATTTCATGATTGCTTTCTCCATTTCTACAAGAAATGCCATTGGGATTTTGATTGGCATTTCATTAAACCTATAGAGAACTTTTGATTATATCGCCATTTTGATGATGTTAGTTCTGCCTATCCATGAACAGGGTATATTTTTCCATCTTCTAAGATCTTCTTCTATTTCTCTCTTTAGGGTTCTGTAGTTTTCATTGTATAAGTCTTTCACCTCTTTTGTTAGGTTGATTCCCAAGTATTTTTTTTTTGAGGATATTGTGAATAGAGTGGTTGTCCTCATTTCCATTTCAGAGGATTTGTCGCTGATATACAGGAATGCCTTTGATTTATGTGTGTTGATTTTATATCCTGCCACTTTGCTGGATATAAATGCATATAGCAAATTGGGTCATACCACAAGTAACCTCATGTTTTTCACTGAACACTATAGCAGGTACATCTTTCCATTTCAATAAATATCTACATCATTAGTCTTCAAGACTGTATAACCAAATGTTTGAATAAACCTTCAGGTTTAGAAATGTAAAAACAAAACAAAACAAAACAAAAATAAACTGTACACAACAGACATCCATGAAAATATAGTCCTCAACAAAAGTGTTCAGTACCTATGCTTATGTGCAGTAACAAGAGACTCATGGAGAACTGTACCCCAACATCCCATTGTTGTTTTCATTTCATGCAAATCAGAAAAAAAATTGTAGCTATCAATTAAAATGAGATGTTATATTATTTAAATGTATAATAATAAAAATGTTGTTACCCTAATCACAAAATAGTGCAAATAGGTATATCTTTTGACACATAAAATAGAAGAATATATGTTGGCTGTGGTTGATATATTGCTCACTTATTCTCATTCAGCAGAAAATGGGTGTTAATGATCATTTTGTCTAATAAATACTTTTACTCACTTTAAAAAAAATAAAAAGCATTATTTTAAAATTAGTGAGAAAGAAAACAGTTTGTGAGTTTTAATTGCTAATTTTAATCAAGTGATAATGTTTTGAAACCCAAAACAAGAACCAAAAATGCTCGTGGCCTATACACAACAAGGAGAGTATCGAGAGTTGTATTCAAAAGTTGAATGACTTAACCCAAAGTTAGGACTCCCTGAAACACTGAGCTGCTCCTTTAATCTAACCAATGTACCCCTCTCCTGTATGATATGCTATACCAGCTCTGATATGCTATACCAACTCAAGACTCTGCAGAGAGTCCCCACCAACAAGAAGACCCTCACCAGAGGTGACCCCTCAACCTTGGGTCTCCCAGACTTCAGAACAATGAACTGAAAAGCTTTTATTCTTTATAAATTACTCAGTCTGTGGTTTCTGTTATAGCCACAGAAGACAGAGGCAGACAAGTATGTGTATATGCTCATGTATCAGTGAAGGTGAGGAAATGAGTGCTGATTGAATAGCTAATATGAGCTGGATATTTCACAAGGTTCTGAGGATAGTGGGGTAGAGGTGAGGAGAAAGGCTGGTGCATGGAGGAAATGCAGTCAGGGAAATGGAGCTGTCCACACACCAGGGGCAGGGACAGAGCAAGCAGTTCCCCTGTGTTCCAACTGTCTGGTGTTCCAATGGCTAAACCTACAGGGCTTGTCACTCACTTCTCTTGTTTCAAGAAGCTCTGTTGCTTGGAAACTCACATAAAATGTGAAGTGGGAGCATTGCAAACCAACCTATCATAGCACACTATGCCTTGCTTTTATTACCTTCATGGCTTTTCAAGGTGAAAGTCTACATTTAGCCTTGTCTTTTTGTTCCTCAGGAAAATTCCAGACAACTGCAGAGAAGCTATGGAGTTTCTCCTGCTTCTGTAGGAGAAACTGCACTCTCCCACTGGGCTCTACGGGAACTTGGATTCTGGAGGTCAGTTCTTCTCTGGGACAATGAATATAGTACGAGTCCTTGATGATGCAACACACGATAACTATTCCCTTTATCTTTTAAATTCCACAGTATAATCTTAGATATGAGAACTTTTTTTCTTAAATTTCAGAGTGGAGTAGTAACTGTTTCCAGATTAATCTATCTGCTATTGTGGAAACCTTCCCTAAGAAAAAGACGTATCAATTTGACACCCTTCCTCTACCCACTCCTTCTACTAATGAAAAATGCCACTGTGGTAACACTCCCTTTTCAATAATTGTAGGCCTGGAAAGCCATCTGGCTAGTGCGGGATGTTTTCCTTTGACAAGAAAATGAACAATTTGTTATTTTCTGAAGTGAATGAAAGCAATTCCTCACATTTGTTTTCAGAAATAGAAAAAAACAGGAAGAGAGTTCTAGAAAAAAGTTTGCCAACATTGCTAATATATGGATGTCTATCTATTTAACAGGAAGAAGGCAAATGACCCTTTCTTCACACCACTGCAGATGAGGATTTATGACCTTGTCCCTGTTTTATTTATTTGCAGTTTCTCACATAGCAGATTACAAACCATCACTCCACCCCAACCCTGCTGGAAACTGCCTCCAATTATTTCAAGCATGCCAGAAGTGGCTGTCCAACAAAGGGCCCAGGGTTTGGAGTAAGATTCACACCTTCACCAGTGTTCCTGACACTAGCTATCCCTGTTTCCTTATCTGTGGAATGGGTATAGTAGAGTACCTTCTTCTGTCTCTCTACCACAAAAAGGAAATGAGAATACTACATGCCTTACTGGATCAGTGTGATTATGAGATGAAATTAATGCATGCAAAGTGTGAAACAGAGCATGGTAGACAGCAGGCACTCAATAAATAGAAGTTTCAAGGGTGATGATAATATGAAGATGGTGTAAAAAATATCATCAGCTCTCCTCTGCCAGAGTATACAGTCCTTTCTGACAAATGGTTAAAAAACCCTGCCATAGTTAAACTAAATTTCTACAACTCCACTCTATACGTAGAAATCCCATAGGCATCTTAGCTCTTGTTCACCCTTATGTTAACCCTGCTCTCCTTTCTGTATTTATTTAATGCTATCTATCTCTCCTGCAACCCAGCATCCTGAGACCTCTCCCATCCTCTGCCCTCCCCACAATTCCACCTACTGAAAATGTTCTGAGCCTAATGTCCTCACCGCTCCTTCACCACCCTTGCCTTAGACCAAGACTTTTCTTTTCCTTCTGCATAGTTTCAATAGCTCTTTAATCATGTTTTTTCCGTCTTAGCCCTTTGCTCCACCTTCCACATGCCCATGCCACAGTAATCATTCTGAAAAGCAATTTGGTCTTCTCACTCCTATGACTAAGTCCCTACAACACCTCCCTATCCATAAAAGGATTATCTCCAGTCTCCATGGTCAAGTGTACAGACTGCAGGTGTTTTTGACATTCCTGCCCATGCCAGCTTCACTCTTGGCAATCTCTCATGGTTTTCCCTACATGCCAGCCATAAGGAACACTTGTAATCTCAAGAATGTTGTGGTAGTCAGGTTCTAAGATGGCATCCAGTGGTCCCTGCCTCCTAGTATTCACCACTTGGCATGGTTCCCTCCACATTATATAAGAGTTGGTTTTTATGACCAATAAAATGGCAGAAGAGAGAGTATGATATTTCTGAAATCAGGTTATAAATGACTGTGGCTTGTGTCTTGTGTCTTGTATGTTGGGCTCTCTCTCTCTCTCTCAGATGATGGCCAGCTGCTATGCCATGTGAGTACCTCCATGGTGAGGCCCATGTGGTGAGAAATAGACATTTCTTCCAACAATCACTGAGTGAATTTAGACACTGCTTCTCTGGGCCCTTGAGATGATGGTAGCGCTGGCCAACAATTTGACTGCAACTTCACCAGAGAGTATAAGTCAGGGTCATCCAGTTGAGACTCTCTTAGACTCATGGCTCCAGAAACTGTGTGAGATCCTAGACATTTATTAATTTTAATCTGCTAAATTAGGAGGTAATTTATGACACTGAAGTAGATAACTAATGCAAATGTCATCTTCACTTCCACCTTTTTTTTTTCAAGGACAATCCTGTATACATGGTGCCTACTTATCTTCCATTGGCACCATCTAGCCTCAGCTACAAAGTCACTTACTCTGTAAAGCTGCCCCAATCCTCCTCCACACTCTGTCTGGTAGGTCATCTGTGTTTGCATAGTATTTGTCACTCGTGTCCAACGTAGCCCTTGTCACATTGTCCTGTGTGTTAAGCTGAATAAAAGCCCTGCAAGATGTCCACATCCTAATCTCCAAACATGTGACTATTTATTTATATGGCAAAAGGGACTTTGCCATTTAAAGTAATTAAGTTAAGGATCTTAAGGTAGGGAGATGATCCTGAATTATCTAGGTAGGTCCAATATCATCACAGAGATCTTCAGAAGGAGGCAGTGAGAAGAGAAGGCTATGTGATGACAAAAACAGAGATTTGAATTATGAGCTTTGAAGATGAAGGAAGGTGCTACAAATCAATAATACAAGTACCCACTAGAAGTTAAAAACCAACAAAAATGGATATTCTCCTAGAGCAAATAGTAGGACATAGCCTCCTGGCACTTTGATTTCATCAAATAAGATGTATTTTGGATTTCTAATTTCCAGAACTATAAAAGAATAAATTTATAGTGTGTTGTTTTAAATCACAAAATTCATTATAATTTGTTATAGCAACAATTGAAAACTCATACATCCTGTCTTTGTTTACCTACCCTCTCCCATACATATCTACTAAAGTGTTAGCTTCTTGAAAACCATGTCTCTTTCCTATATTACCAGCACCTAAAACAATATCTGGTATACATCAGTGCTTAGTAAAAATGTGTCAGTCAAATAAATGAAATACTTTAAATTCTCCTGGCTCTAGTTTAAATTAAGTCATGTATCATTTAACGATAAGGATATTTTCTGACGAACTGTTAGGTGTGTATTTACACAGACTAAAATAGCTATGATGTCACAAGACAATATAATCTTCTGGGATAACCATCACATACATCATTGATAAAAATATCTTTGTGTAGCACATGACTATATTTCATCATATAATCAGAGTTAATAGCCTCATTCAAGCATTTTTCCCCTGTTGAAATATCATTAGTTCTCTTATGTCTGAACAGATCCAGAATTCCTGTGTAGGGACAGAATTCTCAAGGCTTATACCTGGAGTAAGAATGTTGGCAGTCACCTCCGTGCGACTAAGGAGTAGATCTTTCTTTTCTGAAGTGCAAAGCTTAAAAGAGGCATTAAAATGTGAGCAGAGTCCAATAAAGAAATACAAATACACGTAAAGTAGTGGGATCATGTAAGTGGCATCTCAACATGTGGTCAGTAGCATCTGATCACACTGAGGGTGTGTCCACTTCACTCCTACCTCACTGTGAGACCCTGAAAAAGCCACGCTCCTCAGTTTCCTCACCTGCAGACTCAAGTGGTTGATGAAGATTCATTCCAGTATTACATTCAACAAATATTTACTGAGTATCTACTACATTATAGGTTAAGTTGTAGATGGTGGGAGCAAAGCTTTAAACAAAACTTGCCCTTATGGATTCTAGAGGGGAAGTTTTATTATAAACAAAATAAATTAGAAAAGTAAACAGCATGTATGGTGACAAGGTCTACAAAGAAAAATAAAATTGAGAGAGGAATCAGTGAATACATAAATTGAAGTGAGTGAGGAATTTGGTCTTTAGTGGAGTTTCCAGAAAGTCTTCATTGAGAAGATGAAGTCAGAATAAAATCTGGGAAGATGAAGGAGCACTCAATAATTGGAAGGAATTTTTCTAGAGTGGAAACAGCAGGAATAAAACCCCTGAGTCAAGAGCACACACGGTATGTTTGCATGCTTGAGGAATAGCAAGAAAGCCAATCTGTCTATGTTGTAAGCAAAGACAGAAGTGAACGGCTGGGGTATAGCTCAATGGTGGAGTGCTTGCCTAGCATGTGTGTGTGTGTGTGTGTGTGTGTGTGTGTGTCCAGCAAAGAGAGAGAGAAGAGAGGAGAAAAGAGGAGAAGTAAAGAGAGGAGAGGATAGAGGAAGAAAGGAGAGGAGAAAAGAGAAAAGGAGAGAAGCAAGAAGAAAATAAGAGACAAGGTCAGAAGAGGTTTTAGGAAGGGACTAGATACTATAGACCAGCTCTGTCCAATAGGAATATAATTCATGCTACAAATGCGAATGACATACGTAATTTAAAATTTTCTAGTTTTCAGAAAAGCAAAAAGAAACAGGTGGCATAGATTTAATAACATTTCATTTATCCAAAATATTATAATTTCAATATTCAATTGATATAAAACAGTTAACAAGCTATTTAACATTCTTATTTTCAAACTACGCCTTTAAAATCCAGTGTGTATTTTACATCTCAATTCTGATTTACTACATTTCAAATGATCTATTCCACATGGCCAGTGATTACCACTTGGACAGTAAAAGTGTAGAGCTCTATGGGCTTTTGTAAGACCTTTGGCTTTTATTGTGGAGGAAATAGAGCATTAGGGGCGTTTGAGCAAAGGAGCGACATAACCTATAACCTATACGAAAAGAACCACTCTGATACTGTGTTGAGATAGACTACAGGGTGAGGGCAGAAGTAGAGCAAGTGGGGAGCTATGGAGATGCAGCTAAAAGGTGGCAGAGGCCCCAACCCCAGAGCAGCAGTGGAGATGGAAGAGGTGGCTGAATTGAGAGCATATTTGGAAGGTGGAGCCAACAATGTTTCCAGAGAGGAAGAAAGGGCAGCTAGATTGAAGCCAATGGAAAAACATGGGTGGTTTCTCAGGTTTTAATCACTTGGTTACAGCACTTAACACCAATTAAATTTAAGGAAGAGAAATCTCAAGTCCAGAGACCCTAAGGCAAGAGCGAGCCAGATCTGTTGAGGACAAACAAGGAGACCAGTGTAGCTGAAGAGCATGGAAAGTGGCAGGAGATGAGTGAGATTAGAGTTGGAAGATGGGTTAAAGGAACCAGACTTCTCTTTCTACAACTGCAGGGAACATTGAGGATGATGAATACCCTCACCAACAAAGCTATGTTACTGATTGTGGTTAAAAAATAAGCTTCAGACTCTTCTAGGCAAGATACTGGTTAAAACAAAGTCAGATACTGTTTAAAACACCAAATCAGATTTTATTCAGTAACTATGGAAGGTGAGGGAGAGGCCTTTACTGGATCCTGATTTGCACAGAGGTGACTGGGTGTTTAAAAGGGAGATTGGAGTAACAGGGAGGGGCTGGGTGAGTGCTCAGTAGAATCCAGGAAGAGAAAAATAATAGTGTCCCTCAATGTAAATATGATTAAGACAACTGTGCCTGCCATTTGGCAGTTACTGAAGTTAGAATTCTCTCCTCCCACAGGTGGAGGGACAGGGCCCCTGTCCTTCCTGGTGATTAAATTTCAAAGGAATGGCTTTCAGTTCCTTGAGATACACAATCCTGAGCTGTAGGAGATACATCTTGAATAAACAGAGGAAGAATAGGCAATTGCTGACCCTTTACAGCAAATGCTCTAAGGAAGCAAGATTAGGGCTGAGCTTTTTCAGACAAGAACTCAAAAGGGGTCTGGGATCTTTCCAGGGATAAGGCTCAGGCTGCTTGCTGGAAGCCATGCTAAAGTAGGGTCCAGTCTCTAACACAGGGGCTTGAATGACATGTTCTTGCTGAGAGTTTGCGTTTCTCAACAAAACAAACTATTTCTGTGTGGGTTTTTGTTTTTACTTCCACAAATTCCATTTATCTAATAAATGTAGAAGGTGTAGACAATTTGAGAAACAGAGTTAGTTTGAATTGTTCTAACATAAGAAAGTTGTACTGACGCACATAGTCTGCCACAAAAGTAAGGAAAAAGCTTTAGGATTCTTTATTTGCAAGGGCCTCTTTCCACTTAGTTTTGAATTAATACTTGATTTTATTTTCCTTAAGAAGAAATTCCCCAAATTGTAAAAGATTCAGGAGTAATAAAACCTAGAAGTCCCTTTATGTAAGAAGAACATATTTTAAACCTATCCTAAGAATAAAAATGACTGATGTCAATAAAAGTATGGGAGAGGCTTTGCCACACCTTTGTGTTAAGCACCTGACTGGAGCCAGTCATCTCTGCAGTGGGGAAAAGGAACCAACACCCTCCCCCCCAGCTGCTGCTCTTTAGAAAGGTGAAGTTCAACAAAGAGGATTGTACCAGTAGATTTATATGTTTGTCCTTCCCAACCTGGCTGCTCATAAGATCAGGTGTTGCCTTTTTTTTAATTGACTTTATTTTTTAGAGCAAAATTTTAGATTTACAGTAAAATTGAGTGGAAACAGAGATTTCCTGTAAATTCTCTGCACTCAAATATGCATGTTCAATATCCCCCACCAGAATGGTATGACTGTTACAGCTGATTAAAACCACATTAACAAAAGTCAGAGTTTATATTAGGGTCACACTTGGTGTTGCAATTTCTATGGGTTTGGACAAATTCATAATGACATGGATCCATTACTATGGTATATCATACCGGGTAGTTTGTATGATACTGCCTTAAAATCCTTTGTACTCCATCTATTCATCCCTCTCTGCCTCCTAAACCCTGGCAACCCCTGATGTTTTAAGATTTTTCTGTAGTTTTCCTTTTCCAGAGTGTCACATAGTTGGGTGATTCAGTGTGCAGCCTTTTCAGACTGGCCTCTTTCACTTAGTAATATGCATGGAAATTTCCTCCATGTCTTTCTGTGGCTTGATAACTCATTTATTTTTAGCACTGAATGATATCCTATTGTCTGGCTGTATCACAGTTTATTTATCTGCTCACCTACTGAAGAATATCCTGGTTGTTTCAAAGTCTGGGCAATTTTGAATAAAGCTGCTAGAAACATCCATGTACATATTTTTGTGAAGACATAAGTTTTCATCTCCTTTGGGTAAATGCCAGGGAAGTGTTATTGCAGAATTGTATTATAAGTATGTTTACCAAGCTGTCTTCCAAGAGGCAGTACTGTTTTGCATTCCCACCAGCAATGAATGAGAGTTCATGTTGCTCCACATTTTTGTTACCGTTTGTTGCTAGTGTTCCAGATTTTGGCCATTCTAATATATGTCATAAAGGTATCTTATTGTTGTTTTAACTCACATTTCTCTGATACTATATTGTGTGGAACATCTCTTCATATGTTTATTTGTCATCTCTGTATCTTACTAAGTGATTGTTTGTTGGGGTCTTTGGCCAATATTTTAATTGGGTTGTTTGTTTCCTTGTTGAATTTTAAGAATTCTTTGGATAATAGTACATTATAAGATGTATCTTTTGTAAATAATTTCTCAGTCTCTGACATACCTTTTCATTCTAATTGTCTTTTGCAGAAAAAAAGTTTTAATTTTAACAAAGTCCACATTATCAATTATTTATTTCATGCTTATGAAGTTGAACCTAAAAAAAAACCATAACCATACACAAAGTCATCTGGATTTTCTCCTACATTATCCTCTTGGAGTTTTGTGGTTTTATGTTTTAGATTGAGTTCTGTGATCCATGGTAAGTTCATTTTTTAGAAAGGAATAGGTCTCTATCTAGATTTTTTTTTTCATGTGAATGTCCAGTTTTTCCAGGATCATTTGTTGAAAAGATTATCTTCACTCATTGTTCTGCCTTTGCTCCTTTGTCAAAGATCAGTTAGGACTATATTTATGTAGACCTGATCCTGGGCATCCTATTTTAATCCTTTGATCTATTTATATGTTATGTTGTTGTTGTTATTGTTGTGTTTTGTTTTGTTTTTTGACCAATACCACCCTGTCTTTTTTGCTGTAGTTTTAGAGTAAGTCTTGAAGCCAAGCAGTGTCATTCTTTCAATTTGTTGTTATCACTAAATATTATGTTGGCTATTGTAGGTCTTTGGCTTGTGCATTTAAACTTTACAGTCAGTTTGTTGATATCCTCAAATAGTGTTGAAATAGCATGTTGAAATTTGTGTTAGGGTTCTGTAAAAGAACAGAACCAATAGGAGCATATATGTGTATATATGACATATATATATGTGTCATATATATATATATATATATATATATATATATATATATATGTGAATGATTATAAAAAGGGGATTTATGCCAGGTGTGGTGGCACATGCCTGTAATCCCAGCTGCTAGGGAGGCTGTGGCAGGAGAATCATGAGTTCAAAGCCAGCCTCAGCAAAAGCAAGGCACTGAGCAACTCAGAGAGACCCTGTCTCTAAATAAAATACAAAATAGTGCTGGGGATGTGGCTCAATCATTGAGTGCCCTGAGTTTAATCCCTGGTACCCCCCACCAAAATAAAAAGGGGACTTATGAAGTTGGCTTACATAACCAGAAGTTGGATAGGTCCACAAAGGCTGTCTGCAGGCTGGAGAACAGGGAAACCAGTAGCTGCTCAGTCCCAGAAGCTGGAGCTGCAGAGCAAGAGGGATCAATGATGCAGCCCCAGTCCCAGACCAAAGGCCTGAAAACTCCCTTGAGAGTCACTGGGCATAATTCACTTTGGAAGAGTGAAGGAGCTATATCTCATGTCCTCAAGTGATTGCAGCAGCAATCAAAAACCTGTTCAAGAAGAGTCAAGCTTGTCACTGTTGCTGATTCCTTACTTTTCCATTTTTTTGGTTCCATCCAAGCCTCCAACCTATTGAATGGTGCTGCCCACACTTAGAGTGAGTCTCTGTTTCAGTTTGCCAGTCATTCTAGAAACACCTTCCTTGAGACACCCAGAAGCCTCTTAATCTTAGGTACCTCTTCATCCAATCAATTTAACAGTTCAGATTAACCATCACAGAATTTTATTTGGAATTGCACAGAATATACAGATCAAGCTTTGAAGAGCTGACATTATGACAATATTGATTCTTCCTATCCATGAACTTGGAATATATATTTATTTAGTTAATTCTTTGATTTCTCTTATAATATTCTTGTAGTTTTTCTCATAGATCTTATGCTTATTTTGTTGCATTTAAACTTAAATATCCATTTTTCTGAGTGCTAATAAATATGGTATTGTATTTTTAATTTCAAATTCTACTTCTTAATTGATGGCATATAGGAAGGCCATTGAATTTGTATGTTAACCTTGTATCCTGAAACTTTGCTATAATCCATTCAAAATTGTTGCATAAGTAATCATGTCATCTGAAAACATATACAATTTTTATTATTTCCTTCCCAGTCTGTATGTCTTTTTATTTCCTTTTTTGTCTTATGGCATTATCTAGGACTTTTCACACAGTTGAATAACCATAGAGAGAGGGAAAATCTTGCCTCATTCCTGATCTTTTGGGAAACCATTAAATATAATGCTAGTTATAAGTTTTGTAGATATCCTTTATTAAAGTTGAAGAAACTTCCTTATATTTCTAGCTTATTAAGAATTTTTATCACGAATGGGTGACAAATTTTGTCAAATTCTTTTAGATCCACATCTATTGATAAAACCATGTGATTTTTCTTCTTTAGTCAGTTGATATAATGGATTACATTAATTAATCATTGAATTAATCTTTCATTCCTGGGATAAATCTCACTTAGTCATGGTATATAATTCTTTTTATACAATGTTGGCCTAATTTTGCTAATATTTTGTTGAGGATTTTCCTCCTATAGGAGATATTTGTATGTGATTTTCTTGTCCTGCAATGTCTTTTTCTGGTTTTAATACTAGAGTAATACTGGCCAGATTAAATTAGGTTTGGAAATATTCTCTGTGCTTTATCCTCTTAGAAGAAATTAGTAGAGAAATGGGTCCAATTTCTTACATAACTGTTTAGCAGAATATGAGAGTAAACTCATCTTGGCCTTGTGCTTTCTATTTTGATAGATTTTTCATTATTGGATTAGGTAGAGGGGAGTGAAGAAAGGGGAAGGGTATGAGGTAGAAAGGATAGTAGACTGAATCTGACATTATTATACTATGTACAAATATGACTATGTGACCTGTGTGATTTTACATCATGTACTATCAGAAGAATGAGAAATTATACTCCATTTATGTATGATGTGTCAAAATGCATCCTACCGTCATACATACATAACTAATTAGAACAATTTAAAAATGCAAAAAAAAAATAATAATTCTTAAATGAGCCAGGCATGGTGGTGCATGTCCATTATCCCAGCAGCTCAGGAGGCTGAGGCAGGAGGATTGTGAGTTCAATGCCAGCCTTAGCAACAGTGAGGATCTAAGGAATTCAGTGAGACCCTGTCTCTAAATAAAATACAAAATTGGTCTGGGAATATGGCTCAGTGGTCAAGTGTCCCTGAGTTCAACCTCCAGTAACCCCCACAAAACAATTCTTAAATAGATATAGACCTACTCAGATTTTTTTTTCTTGAGTGAGTTTTAACACATTGTGTCTTTCAAGGAATAGATCAGTTTCATCTAGGTTATCAAATTTATTTAATAGATATAGGTTTGTTAATAGTAATCATTTATTAACCTTTTAATTATTAAGGATTTGCAGTGATGTGTCTCTCATTTCTGAAAGTAATGATTTGTGTCCTCTTTATCATTATTTTTTTGTAATTAGCTTGATCAGAAATTTATTGCTTTAACAATCTTTTAAAAGAATCAGTATTTAGTTTGGCTGATTTTCTATATTAACTTCTATTTTTAATTTTATTGATTTCTTCTCTAACTTTTCTTATTTTTTTCTTTATCTTATTTTGGGCTTAATGTGTTCTTTTTTTCTAGTTTTATAACTGGAAGCTTATACAGAATTGACTTTTAATTTTTTTCTTCTCTTTAAACATATGCATTCAATGTTATGCAAGCACAGTGTCCCCATGGTTCTTCACAAAAGAGTTTTTATTTTATACCCTTGAGTCTTTGATGATTCCTGAGATGCCTTACATCTTCACCATTTTCTCTGAACAAAGTACTTAGCTTCTCTTTAGTGGCAGTAATCTCTTCAACTTCTTTGGGCCCAATTTACATGTGCTTCTTTTCTGGCCAAACTGCAGTTTTTTCAAATCTTACCACTTTGCTTTCTGGGCTAAAAACTGCCAACAAAAACCATGCCACCACTTGAATATTGTGCTCCTTTTAAATTTCCTCTGCCAGATTAATTAGTACATCACCTTTAAATTTGACTTCACACAAAGTCCCAGTACATGGGCAAATTGTAGATAAATTCTTTGCCAGAATATAACAGAAATGGCCTCTACTCCAATTCCAGTCTGGGTTCCTTTCTGAAACCTCATGAGCACATGAGAGAAGGGCTGTGTCTTCCTTCCCTACCATGACATCCACTAAAGATGGGATCCAAATTGGAGATTGCTCCCTAAGACTGTAGGCTAACTAAATCTCCACATGTACATTTCTTGCCCTTTGTAATTTCCCTGCCTCTTCTCCTTTAAAATTTCTGCTATTTTTCAGGGATTCCAGAGAACAGAAATTTTGAAACAATTGAATTTCTTCTATCTTCTTCAAAGCTGACTTTGAATAAAACCTATTTTCCTACAAAGAAACAAACAATAACCACAAAAACAAAACCTCATAAGCACAATCTTTTCTATCCACATTGCTATAGGCATTCTGGTTCTCTGAGATTTCCATCAGAATCACCCATTAAGCTCTGCTTACAATATTCTCAGGCTTCCCTAGTCTACCTGTCCAAATTTTTCAAAACTTCTTACACCACCTAGTTCCAAAGGCTTCTGAACCACATGGTCAGGTTAGTCACAGCAGTAACCTCACTTCTCTATACAAATCTGTTTGTTGTCAGCTTTTCCCTGCTGTGATCAAAATACTTGACTTAGAGGAGGAAAACTTATTTGGGCTCATATTTCAGAGGTTCAGTCCATATCTGGCCAGCCCCATTGCTCTGGGGCTGAGGTGAGGCAGAATATCATGGCAGAAGGGCATGATGAAGGAAAGAGGATCAACTCCTGAGATAGGAAGCAGAAAGAGAACAGAAGGAGCCAGGAAAAAATATATAATCCCCAAAGTGTGTTGCCTGTAGCCTATTTCCTCGAGCTGTGCCACACCTGCCTATAGTGGCCACCCAATAATCCATTCAAATTATTAATCTATCAAATGAATTGATTCACTACTTAGGTTATAGATCTTATAACAATTTCACCTCTCTTATTAATACATGAGCTTTTTAGAGGGACCCCTATATTCCAACCATTACACCCTCTAAACACTGCTTTCACTCCATCTTACAGAAATTGACATTGTGTTTTCATTCTCAGTCAGTTCAGAATATAGTGTTTAAAATTATACTTGAGATGACCTGTTTATTATCAATAACACTCATGTGTTATTCATAACTTTTTTCTGCTACATTTTAATGATTGAGTTCTAATTTAATTTCCTTATGGTTGAGAACAGAAATTTATGATTTCTTTTAAATTTGTTAAGGTGTTTTGTTGGCTCAGGATATGATCTATCTTGGTGAATGTCTCATATAAGCTTGAGAAAAAAATGTATATTCTGCTGTGATTGGATGAAGTAGTCTCTAAATGTCCATTATATCCAGTTGATGGGAGGTGGTATTAAGTTCAACTATGTCCTTACTGGCTTTTTTTTTTTTTTTTTTTTTTTTTTGCCTGCTGATTCTGCCCATTTCTGATAGGGGGGTATTGAAATTTCCAGCTATAGTATTGGGTTCATCCATTTCTCCTTGCAGCTCCTTAGGTTTTTGCCTCATGTATTATGATGATCTGTGGTTAGGATTGTTATGTCTTCATTATATAATGTCCCTTTTTATCCCTATTATTTTCTCTTGCTGTGAATTCTGCTTTGTCTAAAATTAACATAGCTGCTTCCATTTTTTTGGATTAATATTAGCATGGTATATCTTTTTATGTCCATTTATTTAATTTTTATTTATACAATGTACATGTGTCTTCATATTTAATGTTAGATTCACGTAAACAACATATAATTAGGTTTTGTTTTTGATTCACTCTGGAAATCTTTGCCTTTTAATTGGTACACTTAAATCACTGATGTTCAAAATACTTATTAAAGGAGTTGGATTAATATTTACCATAGTTGTTACTATTTTCTGTTTATTTCCTTTGTTCTTTTTCCCTATTTTTGTCTCCCACTCTTTTTCTGTCTTTGTTGTTTAAATGGAATATTTTATAGGATGTCATTTTCTATACTTTCTTAGAATATTAGTTGAGTTGCTTTCTTTTTTAACCTGGTAACTACACTACAGTTTACAATATACATTTATAATTAATTCAAGTTCACTTTCAAATAATACTATGCCACTTCAATAGAAGTGCAAGAACCTTAAAAAATAATCTTAATTCATTTTTCTTATGCTTATATCATTGCTTTTATTCATTCCATTTATACATAAGAATACATAAGTATGTGCCCATATATTCAAATCAATTGTTGCTGTTATTATTTTGAACAAACGTTATCTGCTAGTTCAATAAAGAACAGAAAAAATAAATTTTATTTTATCTTTATTTATTCCTTTTCTGATATTCTTATTTTCTTTACATATATTCAGGTGTTTTGCTTTTCCATTACTGCAACCGAAAGGCCCAACAAGAACAATTTTAGAGGAAAACTTTTTTGGGGGGAAATCACAGTTTCAGAGGTCTCAGTCTATAGATGGTCAACTCTGTTGCTCTAGGCTGGAGGGGAGACAGAACATCACAGCAGAAGAGTTGGGGTAGAGGAAAGAGGCTCAGGACATAGTGTCAGGAAGCAGGGAGAATGAGCTCTGTTCAACCAGGACAAATGGTGAACCCCAAAGACACACCCTCAGAGACCCACCTCTTCCAGCCACACCCTACCTGTCTGCAGTTATCACACAGTTAATCCCTATCAGTGGCTTAACCCACTGATTAGATTAAACTCTCATAACCTAATCATCTCACCTCTAAACTTTATTTCATTATCTCACACATGAGCTTTTGAGGGACACCTAATATCTAAATCATAGTACCAGGTTTATGACCTATGTTATTTTTCTTCTTTCTAAAGAAGTTAGTATTTTCTTAAATCCCCAAGGCCAGGCCTAGGCAAGAGGAGATGGATCTTGAGATGCTGTCCTCAAGGTGGCCTTTGACATGTTACATGCTCGCTCTCTCTCTCTCTCTCTCTCTCTCTCTCTTTCTCTCTCTCTCTCCCCCCTCCCTCTCTCTCCCTTTCTTTCTCTCTCTCTCTCTCTCTCTCTCTCTCTCTCTCTCTCTCTCTCTCTCTTTTAGAAATACTGCCTTTTGTACCTATACAAAAGTAATTAAAGTAATTGGCAACTTTGTTTCCTGGACTTCTGATTTCCACACCTGGCATGATTCTGGTTGGATAACAGGAAGAAACCGGGAAAAGTAAGCCTCAAACACTTCCTAGTATGACTAGTACGATAGAGTTGCAGAATAGACTGGTGAAGAAATTAGTTTAGGGTTATACAACCAGTATACTGTTAAGTCTGGAATCATGTAAGAGAAGATATCAGCAGGAGTGACCCTTCATGCCCCTATCACATGGAATAAGTTTGCTTTCTTCTAGAAAAGGAGACTAATCATATCAGTGCTAGGAAATTGAAAGAGAAAACATTCCCCACAGTATCACTGGATACCTGGACCCAGTTCTTTCCAAGGACAGTCCCACTTCTTTTCTCCCCAGTCTTCTGAACCAGTAAGTTCTGTTTTTAGTCTGAGATATTGTGAGTTGAGTTGTTTTAACTTGCACCAGAACATTGTAAGTAATAATAGTATTCTGTGAGTATTTAAAAAAACAATATACAGCCATATAAAATGTTCATGATGATTATTAAATGAAAAAAGGTCAGTTGCAGAATAGACCATTAGTAGTAATATATGATATATATGATTTATATTGCATACATACTATATATGTATGCAATATATATCACACATATTATATACATACTTTATATGTATACAAAATATACTATATGTAGTATATCTTGTGTGATTTTTATTTTACGTCATTTCATTTCCTCTGACTTCACTTTTAGTAAATGCCTAGAGAATAACTGAAAGAATATCACCACACTGTTAGCAGGAGATGGGGCTGGGAAATTATCCCAGTTCTGAACTATTTACTGATGAGGAGGAAGTAGTATTTTCATAATAAAAACAGTAACTATAAAAAAAGGAAGAAAAGAAAGTTAGTCACTGTATGTGTCAGATACCTGCCCACTCCTACCTCCCTGATTTTCTTGTCAGAGAGTAAAGGGAGTCAGAGGCAGAATAGGATCCATTGTTGAGCCAACCAGCACTATATTGACTGAGATGGTAAGTCAGTGAGAAACAGACCGATGTACTTATGTACAAATGAAAGAATTTGTATCATGGTAAACTAAATGCCCAAAGCCTAAACATTTAGTAAAATTCTGAAAACAGCTTAAAAGCAATAGTGTTTGAACATCATGGTTTGGAAGTGGTGGGATGAGAGGTGCAGAATCCTACTCAGGGTTTCTCTGCGGAGGAGAATGGAGGTGTGGTGCTCAGAACAACTTGCAGCATTACCACTTTCAGTTCAATGGGTTGCAGAAAACCTCCATTAGACTGTCACTTAAAAGGAAGCTATTAAAGGAAAGGGGCTCCTGGAGAGGGGAAAAATGGTCAGCAAGTCATGGCAAGTTAAAAAGACTAACACAGAGGCAGACCATCACTCTCTAACTGCCAACTTCTGGGAGTTAATAAAACAAAATTTAAATTTCTTGGTGATAACTTGCAAATTCAAATTTTTGCAAAATATTGGCATGTAGCAAGCAATCCGAGATGGGCTTATTGTTAAAATGGACTGAGTCAGAGGCAATATGAGGTTCAGGTTCAGACATAAACTAAAAGGCAGGCAGTGTGCACACATTGGTCCCGAGACCAAACCCCCACATCAATCTCTTTGGTCACAGCTGCACACAGAGATAACAAATCACTATCTTCCCATCTGAGGAACTAAGATAAAAATTGCATGATAACAATAGTTCTTCTATCAAGAAAATTTGTACCAACAAGCATCTGGCCCTTTCTGTCCTCTCTGTTGATCCAAAGCCTCTAGTGACAAAATCTTCCTCCTCTCAGAAAACCCACCTGCCATAATAATCCCCTCTGGAAAGTGTAGCTCTCTTACCCTTCACAGCTGTTGGAAGGAGAGGCAAAACTCAAGGATGAGTACTTGTTATGACTTCAAATTTGGCCTTTTTTCCTTTTCTTTAAAACTAGGATTTATTTCAACTCAAGTCATCCATCCATCCCTGTCTGTCTGACCAGGAGAGTATCATTCACTGTTTCAGGCTGGGGAGACAGAGTCAAAGACATTATAGAGCCAAATGTGAATGTGATACTGCCATTATGATGATATGACCATGGATACATTATCTCACTCTCTGAGTCTCAACTTCAAAATGCAGCTCAAAATAACTATCTTTTGGAGTAATATAGTGTAAACTGCCAAAAATTGCTCAATACATATCATTTATTGCTATTATTAAAAACTACCAGAGGAGAAGACAGTTGAGAACACTAAGTTTATAGTGTAGTGTAGTTAGTGCAATAAAAGAAGAAAGCATGCAGTACTGTAGAAGAAGGCAAGGTTTCTAAATCAATACTGAAGGAAGGTATAAAATAACGATCCATAATTTTGAAGGATGCATAGGAGTTACCTAAATGAAGAAAGTAGGCAGGTGAACTGTGTTTTCATCCTTTCTTTTGTTACATTTCTGAGTAACAGAAAACAATGTCTACTAAGGAGTGGAGGTGTGAAGTCATTATGCTTGGTTTTGGAAGAAGGTCCATAAGATGGTAGTAAAAAAGGAGTCTTGGGGTCTGGATGGATGTGACACTAAAGGCATGATTAGGGGCCAGAGTATGAAGAGACTGAATCAGAAGAAGACTCGATCTGAATCTTAATGTTTAGGAAAAGCATGGAAATTTTTTTAAAAAGGAGGGGTATGATCAGATTTACAGGAGGGATAAATTGAACTAATGGCAAATACTTAAACGTCTGCTGACATTGTGAATTCCACAGCTCATTTGAAGACCAATTTTCTAGCAACTATGTCAAAAGAATCTACATTTTAAACCAGGGCCTCAGTATAAATCTTATTTATAGTACAGTTGGAGAGTAATTGAGTTTACGTGTAGGGTGACACATAAGAGCTTAAGCTCTGGACTCAGACTCTATTCAGAGCAAAGACTGCTCCTTCCTAGCTATTTCCTACCTGTATGATCTTAGGCAAGATTTTTAATCACTGAAGACGAATTCCATTTGACCATCTGTAAAATAACAACAATAATAATAGTAGCACCTGTATCAACAAGCTGTTATGAGGACTGTATGTGGTTAGAACAGATTCTGGACAGAACAAACACTCATTGCTGTTGACCAGTCTGGAGTAGGGGAGTTGATGCCAGAAAGGCTGTTGGACCTGAAACACTGTCCAGATGACCATTTTCATTGACTTCTTGGCTTTGACTCTATGAGCAGGAATCAGCTGTCAGTTAAACCACATGGGCTCATAGGAATTCCCAGTTACCAAAATTAACAAAAAATTGCATTTTTAGTACCTGCATGAATATTAAAAGGCCTCAGTTCTGTTAATTATTTAAAACACCATAACAAAGCTATATTCTGGTCACACCTAGTTTTCTTCTTCTTTTTTATTTTTCTCTCTTGAAAAAAAACATGAAATATTTGTTACCTACGAAATGATGTATACTATACATATGCATGTTACATAACATAATGAAATGCACCCAGTGAAGTCACTGTTCCAGAGCACTGCCGATGTCTTGGAGATCCCTGTCTTCCACTCCCCAATCTGCCATCCCTGTCTTCTCCACCAGAGGCAACTACCAGGTGAACTGTGTTTTCATCCTTTCTTTTGTTTCATTCACATGATATCATTATGTATCTTTAAGCAAAACATTTTACTTTTAATTTTTGAACTTCATATAAATGATATTCCAACATATTTGTCACTTGCTTTTGCATTCAATAGCATGTTGATGTATATGCCTGTGGAGTCTTGCCTGTGTCTCCTATTGCCATCATGCAAGAGTTTCACTAGAATACTATATTAATTTCCTATTTCTTTCATACAAATTCCTACAAACTTGGTAAGTTAGTGGTTTAAAACAACACAAATGTACTATCTTATAGTTCTGCAGGTGTAGCAGTCTGAGGTGGGTCTCACTGCGCTAAATTCAAAGAGTCTGTAGGGTTATGTTCCTTTCTACAAACTCTAAGGGAGGATCTATTTTCTGGCCCTTTCTACATTTTACAGAGGGCATGCATTCCTTGGCTCATGGTCCCCTTCCATTTTCAAGGCTAGTAATGGCTGATCTAGCCTGTCTCATAAAGTCATCTCTGGTTCTGGGTTTTCTGCCTTCTTCTTCAACTTTGAGATCCTTGGGATTACTTGGCTCACTTGTATAATCTAGGATAATCACTTTATCTTTAAAAATCAACTGATTAACAACCTCAACTCCACCTGCAAACTTCATTCTCCTTTGCTACATAACCCAACGTATTCTGAGGATCAACATGTGGTCATCTTTTGGAGGAGAGAATTATTTTGTCTACCACAGATTTAAACCTACGTGGGAATTGCTGAATAATAGAGTATGAAGATCTTTAACTTTACTTGATAATGACAAATTATTTTCCAAAGTAATCACACCAATTCACATTCACTCCAGCAAAATAAACTCTGCATTAAAATCATGAATTCTACAGTAGAAGGACAAGCAATTGGAGACAGACTCAGTGACAGGAGACAGACATACTAACCAAAGGGCACAGGGTGATTTGGGTTTACTTAAAATCCAGGGTGTTTTACTGTGGACCAGAATCAGTCATCTAGGGATTAGTACAGAATGTCTGCCCTCATATTTTCTCCAGTAATAGCACATACATAAAGATTTTCTTTTAGTTCTTTCCATGCGGAGATTTTTATTCCCAGAGGCAAGTTCCTTATATCCTAAAGTATAAACAATTTAAAATAATAATACAATTAAGAATATTGAGAGATGACTTCTCCTATTAACACATTTAACATAATTAAATATATAAAAATATATTTCCAAGCACAGTGTTGCATGCCTGTAATCCCAGCAGCTTGCGAGGCTAAAGCAGGAGAATTGTGAGTTCAAAGCAAACCTCAGCAATGGTGAAGCACTAGCAACTCAGTGAGACCCTGTCTCTAAATAAAACACAAAATAGGGCTGGGGATGTGACTCAGTGGTTGAGTGCCCCTTAGTTCAATCCCTGGTACCAAACAACACCAACACCAACACCAACAAAATAAATATATATACACACATACACACACACACACACACACACACACACACACACACACACACATATATATATAAACAAAATATATACATATATATGTATATAAATATATGTACATATATATATACACACACTTATATAGAAATTATGCTTTAAATGCATGAATAAATCTAAAACCAAAATGTATATGATTGTGAAATTAAAAAGGAAATGAAAATTTCAGGAAAGAGAAAGGGACTATAAAAATGTCTATCTACTGCAAAATTCATGATTTTAACTCAGAGAGTTTATAATTATTTCTAACTCTGAGACCCACCCCCTCCTTTCCCTATCTCTAGACTGCTGCTGTGTTTTGGAGAATGTCCAGAAGTTTGACCTTTGGATTGGGGGATGAGACTGTACAAACTTTTGCTTCTTAATACCATCTGTCTGGGAATAAAAATCTCTGTATGGAAAGAAAGGAAGGAAGGAAGGAGGGAAGGAAGGAAGGAAGGAAGGAAGGAAGGAAAGAAAGGGAAAGAAAGAAAGAGAAAGAAAGAAAGAAAGAAAGAAAGAAAGAAAGAAAGAGAGAGAGAAGGAAAGGAAGGAAGGAAGGAAGGAAGGAAGGAAGGAAGGAAGGAAGGAAGGAAGGAAGGAAGGAAGGAAGATAGTTTTTGGAAAATCTGTATGTATGTACCATCACGATAGAGAACATGAAGGGAGGTATTATGTACTACAATGGTGAGATTTTCAATGATTGGAGGTAGTTTCAACAGAGAATTCAACCTAGATTTCCTCACTGCCATAAATTCTGTATTATCAAGTATCCTAAAATTCTTCTGCCTTTCTAATTGCCTTGTGGCTGAAAATCATATATCACTCCAATTCTTACAGAAAAATGTAGAAATCACTAATTTGTAAAGGTTATAGACCATATCATTTCAGCAATGTTTATTTATTTCATGTGATAAAATAGATCCTGCACTCTTACAACAACAACAACTCTGGATTTATTTTAAAATATACAGTTGACTCTTCCCCACAAGGTGTAATGGCTAGCATTCTAAGTGTGAATCTCAGGTGCTACAATGTTCACAGAGATGTCAATCTTACCAATATTTGCAAATGTTAATTGAAAGCATATGGAGCTATTCTTAATTCCACACACGAAACCTTTAGTTTCTTATCAAATTTTCTGTTGTCCAACACACACCAAGAATATTGGTGAAGTATTATTGGATGAAATGCACCTATCTTACTTTCCTAAAGCTGCTATGAAAAAGGACCAAAGACTGAGTGCCTAAAAAATTAGATGTTTATTTATTTTCCCACAGTCTATAATCAGGTGTTGGCAGGGCCACACCTTCTTTGAAGTGTCCAGGAGAGGTCCTATCTTTGGCATATCTGGCTTCATGTAGCTCCTGAAGCTCCTTGGTTTGTGGCTGTATAGTGGAATAGGGTCCCCATACTCCAGAATGATCTCATCTTAACTAATTACATCTGCAATGACCCAATTTCCAAATAAGGTCACATTCTGAAGTAATGGGGGTTGAGACATAATTCAACCCATAACATGATCTATTCCTCCAAAGACATTTAATTTTCCCAGTAGGCTTGGAACACACATATTAGAAACACAGGAATTGACTTTCTCTGAACTGTGCTTTGATGCCATGTTTTTAGTTTTCACTAAGCAATACTGTAAGAAGTAGCTTAACAAATGTCACTACTGCATTTACTAACCAAAATCATTAAGAACACTGCTCCATTTGATTATTTTCCCCAGAACTAAAAGCTACAAATTTGTTTTCCCTGAATAACCGATAGGTTGAAATGAAAATCATATATTTAATTGTATGATTTTTCTTGCTTTGATTTCCAGGAAGTTTAAGCATTCAGCCAAAAGTTAATTGTAATGATTTTGTAGGGCTCTATAGCTACCAAACTGCATTTTTTCTACATCTCTAGTTTTAATATTTTATTTTCATTCTGATGTTGAATAGTTTTTAAATTGCTTCTTATATTATTATTACATGTCACTTCTTATATTATTATAAGTCCATATACTTTGTGAAAAAATAGATTAAATAATTAGAAAGAAAAAGTGAATTTCTAATTCTTTCTTCCTCATTCCAAGGAAATTTTCCACTTGTGCCAGATTATTCATCACTGAATGACCAATCCAACTTGATGAGCCCTCAACATTAGTTCTCCATATTACATTTTAAATGGGTGATCAAACTGTACACAGGTGAACAGAGAGGGTGAGAAAATCACTTACTTTATTTTTCAAAAAAAATCTTTTAATTCTTTTTAGATATACATGAGAGTAGAGTGTATTTTGATATATTACATATATGTGGAGTGTAATTTCCAATTTTTGTGGTTGTACATGATGTGAAGTTTCACTGGTCAGGTATTCATATATGAACATAGGAAAGTTATGTCTGCTTCATTCTACTGTCTTTCCTCTTCCCATTCCCACTCCCTTCCCTTCATCCCCGTTTGTCTAATCAAATGAACTTCTATTCTCCCCCCTCCCCATTTTGTGTTAGCATCCACATATCAGAGAGAACATTTGGCCTTTGGTTTTGGGGGATTGACTTATTTCACTTAGCATGATATTCTCCAGTTCCGTCCATTTACCCGCAAAGGCATAATTTCATTCTTTTTTATGGTTGAGTAATAATAGTCCATTGTGTATATATACCACAGTTTCTTATCCATTCATCTGTTGAAGAGCAATAGGTCTAAGTTGGTTCCATATCTTAGCTATTGTTGAACTGAGCTGCTATAAACATAGGATGTGGCTGCATCACTATAGTACACTGATTTTAAGTCCTTTAGGCATATACCCAGGAGTGGGATAACTGGATCAAATGGTGCTTCCATTCCAAGTTTTCTGAGGAGTCTCCATACTGCTTTTCAAAGTGGTTGCATCAATCTACAATCCCACCAGCAAATGAATAAAGTGAATGGCTTACATTCACTTTATTCTTGAGCAAATCAACTAGATTTTTGCTGATGTCCCTCAAAGATTAAAAAAAAGTTGTAAAAAATAGCCTGTGATCCACACAATAGTAAAAATAAAAGATATCTAGAAAAGCAGAGGGAAAAAAACAAGAAGAAATTAAACCACTGAAAATCACATTGAAAGCACCAAGGAGAACTTAAAAACTAAACAAACAAACAAAAAACAACAACCTCCCCCCCAAACTGGATGCATGGAGAGCAAGCCATTAAAAAAAAGAAATCAGGGTTGTGGTTGTGGCTCAGTGGTAGAGCGCTTGCCCAGCATGTGTGAGGTACTGGGTTTGATCATCAACACCACATAAAAATAAATAAATAAAGGTATTGTATCCATCTACAATTTAAAAAGGAACTGAAGAAAAGAAATCATATAGAATTTAGTGGAAAATGATACAGAATGATCAGAAAGAAGATAAAAGATATGGACCACAGACAAAAGAGAGCAACCATGTGAATGACTCCGATCTTTGAAGATATGAATGAATTAATGAGAATAAAAGAAATTTACATGATAGAAGAATTTATGAAATAAGAAGCTCTTAAATCTGCATTTTGAAAGAGCTCATCACATTCCAAGAAACTTTAATAAAAGATTTTTTTTTCTAAAAGTTTAAGAATTTAGGGCTGGGGATGTGGCTCAAGCGGTAGCGCGCTCGCCTGGCATGCGCAAGGCCGGGTTTCGATCCTCAGCACCACATACCAACAAAGATGTTGTGTCCGCCGAGAACTAAAAAATAAATATTAAACTTCTCTCTCTCTCTCTCTCTCTCTCTCTCTCTCTCTCTCTCTCTCTCCTCTCTCTCTCTCTTTAAAAAAAAAGTTTAAGAATTTAGAAAAAATAAAAGAATCCTAGGATCATTTAGGCAGAGGGGGAAAGGTCATAGTCATAAACAAATCAGACATGTTTCAAGCAATTGTTGAATGCTAGAAAGAAATGGAACAATGGTTAATGAATACTGAAGGGGAAAAACTTTCCATATCTAGTCTAAACACATTTCCTGTGTAATAGGAAGAAATTCTCAAATATGTAAGTATTCAAGAAACATAGCATTTATGCACTAATTTAAAATCTATCAGGAAAAAAAAAATGAAGACAATGAACAGATGAGTAACAATAATGAATTTATAAGTTCATTGAATTTGAATTCATGAAGTACAAAGATTGAACCATGAGCTTTCAATCTGTTTATGATAAAATTATATTTAAATAATTGGCATTTGTCATAAAATTACATATAATTGGTAAGGCTTAAAAGAAACATTATACAATATAAAAAATGATATTTTGATGATAATGGACTGCAATAAGAATCATATATGTTCCCTAAACTGAGAGGTGGAGAAAAATGCATTTCATTCTAAAGTTAATTGAGAAATATTAATATAAAGATATCATTTAAAGCAGACTTTAAAACTTCTAAGCTGCCACTGTGACAGGCAGCCATTTTTAAAAATGGCTCCCAGTGGTTCCCACCTCCTGCTATTATTCATAGCCTGGTGTATAGGCCCAACCTAATAATTTGTCCCTAACAAAAAAGAATGTGGCTAAAGTGATGAGATTCCACTTCTGAAATTAGGCTATACAAGACTACAACTCTTGTCTTGCTTATATTCTAACTCTTCTCACATATTTGTTTTGATAAAGCTGGAAGTCACGTTGTGAGCTACCTATGGAGAGGCCTGTGTGGCAAGAAACTGAGGCCCTTAAACAATCCTCAAGGAACTAAATCCTGTCAGCAAACATAAGTGACTCTCCCCAAGTCGAGCCTTCAGCTGAAGCTGGGGTCCTTTTCAACACCTTGATTGCAGTCATGAAGCAGAGATTCAACTAAGACACACATAAGCCCTGACCCACAGAATGCCCAAGATAATAAATGTGGTTTTGTTTTTGTTTGTTTTTAACTGAGATTTTGGGGTAGTTTGTTGCACAGTAATAGATAACTAATGTCAATTCTCTCCTTGATCAAAATCTATCCATGTTCCTCTAAGTCCTCTTCTTAATGAACCCTCAACTTTAGCCTATAAAGAATTCAATAAATACTAATATTGTTTAAGCCCACATCCCTAGGTTGACTCTAGACCCCCTTACAGTGCCTGCCTGAGAATGCTCAAAGCTGTACTTACTGTTTGTTTTAGCCAGCACCAAACAATAGACCCCTGCCCACCTTTTCTCAGAGCATTTGCTGAAAAGGGCTTGCAACTCTGTGTCCTTCCTCTTTCTCTTTGAGATGCTCACATCAATCTCAGGAGAGTCTATCTCAAGACATTCCTTTGAAATGTAACCCTGAGGAGGGACAGGGACTCCTGGTCTGCCTTTGTGGGAAGAGAAAAGCCCAACCTTTATCAATTCCAGCTACCAGTCACAACTGAACTTAACACCTTATGTTGATAAGCCTCTGTAATTTCACTTCTCTGATCTACAGAGACCCTACTTGTCCCCTTCCCTATTTCTAGTTTTAGTCCAGTCATCCCTATACAAATTGAGATTGAGTTCAATTCATTCTGGATTTGTTTCCCAATCACAATAGTTATTACTGATTAAAATCTGTATTTATCTCCTTAATAGGGTCTAACTTTGTTTATCTTTCACACAAATGCACAGAAGATAAAAACAAAAAGAAAAGAAAGAAAATCATAGGTCAGAACACAAAATGTAATAAAAATTCAAAAAAGAAATAGACATGACCAAGATTAAACATAACTACCTAATTAAAATGGTTTCAAATGGGATAGAATAGACTATTTAAATTCACCAAATAGGACAAAGAGAATCACTTTATAATGACAAAAGGTACAATTTGCACTGAAGTTATTACTACTATGAGTCTCCATGTACAAAATAATGTAATATTAAAACACGGGAAGCAAAGCTTCAAAAAAAAAAGAGAAAAACTTAGAGAAATATTGGGGTACTTTGATGAATTTCTTTTGATTCTTAAAAAATCAAGACAAAAAATACATAGATATGGGGCTGGGGCTAGGGTAGTAGCTCCGTGGTAGAGTGCTTGCACTGGGTTTGATCCTTAGCACCACATAAAAATAAATGAAATAAAATAAAGATTGTATCCATCTTCAACTAAAAAAAATTAAAAATACATAGATATGAGGGCTAAAAATACCTTGGTCAAAATATTGGTATAGAATACTTTATAATAAGTGCTCAATAAATTTTATTTATTGTTTAAATTTTAAAGCCTGTGAAAAAAAATACTAACATCTTAGATGCCCATATAATATTTCCAAAAGAAGAAATCACAAGCACAGAATAAACACTTAGGTATTATTTGAGGAATGCATTTAGTGGGAATATATACTTTCAATGATTAATTTCTGAGGGTTTTCATTTTTTAACCACACATTTTTTTTCATAATGCATTAGCAAAAATTTTTAATATTCCACTCCTTTATCTCTTCAGAATTTTCCTGAATTATTCTGTTCTTTCTTATATGAGGAACTGTATTGCTTTCTTTCCAAGTATAAACACTTCATAGATTCTTCTCTAGAATGTTACTATATCTTCTACCCCTCTGTTCTGAATTTACATTTCACTACTCCCAAGGGCTTCTTCACTTCACTTTTTAGTTGTCTCCTGCTCCCAGTCCCAGAGTAGCCTTTCACTTTAAAGGCCCAGCCAGCTTCCTCCAACGCTTCTTTGTCAAAATTCTCCATTTGTTAAATTCTCAAAATTTCTCCATTTCCACAATTACAAATCTACCTCTGCCAGCATTAGACATATACCTTATGGGATAATCATTATTTATGGCCCAGCTGTAAGTAATTATCAGCTTTCCCCAATCTTCAACTCCATCAGGGAGGGCCAAGATCATCAAAGAGATCCAAGGCAGAGGCAGGGATGACCATGCCATCTGATCAAGTGTGCTTCTCTGCTGGCAGGAGTCATGAGTGAGTGTTGCCCCTGGGACTGAGTTCTCCCTTCCTTGGGCCTTCAACATTCCAACATGGATAAAGAATCCATTTGATATTTAGACTTCTTCATATCTATCCACAGTTAGGGAGCCCAAACATCCATACTTCCCACTCACAGCCTCCCCCCAATTTTATTTCTTGATTCTCCTTGGACTGATTTCATCAACTCCTTTATCCCTGTTTATGTAAGTCAACACAAGAAATCTGAGACTCCCAGGTCATTCCCAAAATCTCATTCCCAGAAGGCCCCACACATGCTTCAGGCTGTCTCCATCTTCTATCCTTTTCCAACCCCTAAAACTCTTTCTCTGTACACTCAGAGATTCTTAATTTTTTCTTCCACATGCAATCCATCATTTTTCTTTGTTATCTCTAGTTGAAGCCACTATTATTTCTTGCCTGGATCATTGAAAAAACTTCTTGCTTAGTCTGTTTCTACCATCAATCCCTATAATCATCATTGAGAAACTAGCCAATGTAATCTTTTATAAATATGCCTAACCATGTCACTCATCTGCTCAAAACTGCAGCTGCCATTTCACTCAGAGAGAAAGCCAAAGTCCTTACAATGCCTACAAATCTGACATCCGGGGCTAATTCTCCATCTTTTCTCTTAATCTCCCAGTCCCTTCAATCCAGTCACATTGGCATCTTTTCTGTGTCTTCTCTCAGAAATCCACAAGGCCAGTGTGGGGAGTATAGAAGGAAGGGGGTGTTGGGGAAAGTTGGTCAATGAATGCTAAGTTACCATTACCATTAGGTAGGAGAAATAAGTGCCAGTGAAATAGTCAGATGTTTGTATCCATTTATAGAATCACCAAAAAAAAAAAAAAAAAAAAAAGGACAGACACAAAAGGAACTATATCATTCATTCGAATTCCATGAATATTACCATTCACCTATTGCATTTCAGGAAAAACCAATACATACTATAACTGTGTGAAAAACATTTATATATATAGATTCTAGGCTCAGATACTTATAAACATGTTTTCACCTACCTGAATGACCAGTGGGGCAGTCAGGTCTTCCAGGCAATGAAAGATGCCTAGAATTTTTGGGCCCACCAATTCTATTTCAGTTGACCATTCCCCAATCACTAGGAAAAGCCAAATCACTCTAGTGAATTTCCAAAATGACCCCTACAGACAGTTCTATTTCAACAGTCTCTCCATCCACATACCCAGTGGCGACTTTCTGTGTCAAATAGCCTTTGACCTGTTGGCACACTCCTCACCTCTCCTTCCTCCTAGGCTCCCCTGTCACTGCCCCCCTGAAATATTCCCTTTCTGTTTTCACCAGTTCCAGCCTGGCAGCTCTGTCCAATTCCTCTCCTCTCTCTACCCACCCCTGCTATCCTTCCTTTTTTTTTTTTTACATAGGCTCTTAAAAACTACCTCTACTAAATAAATGGCTCTCAAAGTATCATTTCTACATGTAGTATCTAAGCCCACATTTCCAACTGCTATTTGGTCATTCACATACAGAAATCCTCAAGTTAAGCACATCCAAAATCAAACTAGTCATCTTCCTCCAAAATCTGTTATTCCACTGGTTGTACCTATTTGTGTGAATGGCAACATCATCCAATTCACGCCATCTAGAAATGGCAAGCACCTTTGATTCCTGTTCCTCAGACTCCACAATCTGCTGATTCCACTGCCCTGTTCTTTTCCCCTTCAAAGTGTCTCATAGCTGCTTCCTTTCTGTCACAGTAGGTCAAGATATCACTATCTGTAGCTTAGAGTATTGTCAAGCCTCCTAACTGGCACTTCCACTGCAATCTGTCTTTTGATACTCCCACGAGCAGTTTCTGTAGATAATAATAGTAGCCAGTACTAACCGAATACTCATGATATGCCAGGCACTATTCTAACTGCTTCCTGTCTTCTTTAATCTGCCCAATCACATCACAAAATAGGAATTATTTTTACTTAAACTGTAAAGATCAGGCAAAAGTGGTTTGTAGAGGTTAAATAACTCAGGTCACAGAATTAACTCAGAAGTGACAACATCAGGATTCAAGTTCTCTTTGGCTTCTAAATGTTTGTGCTTTTCTTTCTGATACAACTTTTTCATATTGCCTCCTGCTTGCAATCTTCTGTTGTGTATTCCCATCCAACTGCCTTTCCCTTCCCCTTGTATTCTTCCAATCCATGGGTACTTCTTTTATTTCCTTATTTACTAAGGATTATTATTATTATTCATTAGCTATTGCAAGAAAATCCTTCACAACAGGCCCCTTTTCTTTCATTGTATCCATTACATCTATCCCCAGCCCTCCTTTTCCCCACCCTCTCTTCCCAGCTGCTAAGAGAAGGGCTACAGAAGGAAATGAATAGTATGGGTTGTTTCCAACTCCACAGGTGTGGATACACAAAACTTTCTGCAACTTTACTTTTTCTCTAACTAAATTCCAGTGTTGCTTTATGGTTCTAACATAATGAAACGCTGAAGTAAAAGTGCTTTGTAAAGAGTGCTGTTGAGCGTTCTACAAATGCAAGGTGCAATTACTCACCCTCCCTTTGCATGTCCAGGGCTTCAACTGAGTTATTTTGTGAGCAACTGAATAGGTGTTTCAAGCAAAGACTGAATGGGGCGAATAGAGAGTAGAGCCCTAAATAATATTGACCCGGGAAATCTCTAGTTATTATTACTGCCAAAGTCCAGCTTAAACTTCAGCAGGGTTATCATGAGCAAGTAAAACAGGAAGCAAATGGGATTACCTTAAAGCCTCCACTTTAAAAATCTCTCTAGAATGCTCCCCCTGACCTCAACTCTCTGGAAGTTTTAAGTTTCTGCAAGCGTCCTCCCTCACATTCACAGGGCCCCTACCAGGGCCCTTCCCTCTGGGCTCTGCACTCGGCTTCCCCGCGCCCACACCTCTCGGACCCCCGCCGGCCCACGGTGGACTACAACTCCCGGCGTGCCGCGCGCGTCCGGCCGGCTGCTCGGGGCTCGGCGCGTGGCGGCCGCCGAGCTCTGCGCGGGGCAAACCTCCCGGCGCGGCAGTGCGGGAGGTAAGTGATGGGCACGTGCGGCGAGGGCCTGGGAACGCGCCCGCCCTCTCCCCTCTCCAGGATGAAAAGAAGCAAAGATCACCACACTGGTGAAAAAAGGAAAAGAAAAAAAGCGCCCCGCCCTCCCTCGTGTCTTCTGTGTGTCCAGCGCTCCCGCAGCTTGTTGCACTCACGGGCGTGGACTCTTGTCACTCTGTCCTGGAGTGGAATTGGGGGCAGAAGCGTGCCCAGTTCCGCAGAGAACCGGGGCGAGCCGGGGGCTGCGGGACCGAGCGTGCAGGACGGGACAGGGTGGAGGCAGAGCTCGCGCCACACCCCCCAAATCCCTTTTCCAAAACGGGCTCCACCGGGGAGTCCCCAGACCAAAGACCTGGCACTGTTTCTCTTTGAAAGTTTCAGCCAGAAACTTTCCACTCTCTTTGGAACGTGCCACACGAGTCGTTTTACTCTCTGCTGGAGGCGCAGGTCCAAGAGGCTGTGTCCTGTCCCCACACCCACTGCCTCTTCTCCAGGATATGCTTCCTTTTCCCTTGAGACGCCCTTCGGGACTCTAGAGCTCGCCCCTGCCCTCGGCTACTTCGTGGAGGAGATCCGGGACAGGGGCCCTGGCGGGTGGCTTCTTTAGTACATAGCTGGCTTTCCATTAGGAGTCTGTACTGCCTGGGGGATGAGTGCCGATCAATAAAAGAAGCCAATGGAGGCACAAATCCCCCTCCCACCCCCCACCCCGTTTGAGTGTACTTCCAAATGGGCTCATATTTTCTGCTCCAAATCCCTGATGCCAGGACCTCCAAAGTTATTTTAGCACATCGTATAATGTGCTGAATCCTTATTTGTTTGCCCCACCACCACCACATACACACACACAAACATACACTACATACCATGAGTTCTATATCCACACATAGGACACATAACAAACACATATAACACACGATATTTACCGCAGTACACGCATCATACATACACACTGTGTACCTTCAGATCATTCTTGTCATTTGAGAAAAGAGTTAATGTCAAACTGTTTGCCCGCGCATGTGAGGAGGGAGTGGGTGAGTACTAGTATATTTATATTCATAAATGTTAGTTTATTACCAAAGTTAGAAACTCACTGGTAAGTGAAACCTCCTGTTGTCATAGTTTAGAATGCCTCTGTGGCTCACTTTTTTTTTTTTTTTTTTTTTTTATCAAATAGGACTGATTTCTAACAGCACTTTCTGAAACCTAACACTTTGTTTAACTGGCAAACTTTTGAACACAGCAGGCAAGGCGGGAGGGGATGTCCTTTTCTATATGTAAGGGAAAAAAATGCTTGGAAAAGCTTCACAGAATCTTTCCTCCTGTGAGTGTATCTAAGGAAGAATTGGGTGTAACTACATTTTATTTGCCTCTTTCCCTTCAAGAATGGTGAGCCAAGTATACTTTTGTTCTCAGCAGTGCTGTCAGGATACCCTCCTTGTGGCTCCACTGCTCACAGGACTCAAAGTCCAGTTCTCGTCCTTGGATTTAGTTGGAAAATGGTTCAGGAATTTCAGATCAAGTTCAAAAGCATTATGGAATCTTTGTCAAAAGCTCTTTATCTTCATTAGAGTACATGATTTTGAACAGCAGTGGTGACACATCCACCAAAAAAAAAAAATACTAAAAATATTTGAACACTTAAAATTGGTCCCTATTTCATGATTGTTTGCTTTTGCAAGAGGGCAATGGAAAAGATGGGTGAGGAGAGTACTAAAAGTATTTCTCAGCAGTGGTCTTTCAGGAAATTGAAGATTTGTAATCTCATTCCCAGAATAAGTAAGGGAAAAATTTTTGACTTTGCAATTCAGGTTCCAAATTTAGATCATAGTTACTGATCTCCTAATGCCCCTTAAAGATTACTAAAGAAATTGGAGGCAAGCCACTTTCTTCTCAATTCTGCCTGAAGTCTAAACAACATCACAGTAGCAGATATTTTTTTCCAGAATAATTCTGGGAGTTGTGCGTGTGTTCTGAAAAGTTTTGTGCCTATTTTGACCTAAAAGTATCCAAATGTTGATTGGTGTTTATTTCAATGAAGAAGTAATCATGAATGTTTTCTATATGTGTAAAGAACAGTTTTTGTGATTCCTCTCCCCCACCCCCATACACACACAAGTGTTTCCCAGCCAAACCAAGGAACTGTGAGACTGACCAAGGAAACTTATATGGAACTTATAGGTAGACTAGCCTCTCTAGTCTACCCCCCATTTCCTAAATTGGGATTTAGGATGATAGTGGGAGAGACTATGTATTTGGGAGTTGGCAATATATTTTCTTATTTTTATGTGACTCATACACAGTACCAGGTTCTCATGGGCTGTAAATGTTGTTTGCATTTGTTGGATTATGCTTTTTATGTAACTGGGATAAATGAAATCAAACCTCACAGAACTAGTTGTTTTCCTTTTGTAGAATAAGTCTTTGTTTCTGTTTGAGTTTTTGTTGGTTTCACTGGATAAGATGAATGCCAAAATAAAAGAATGTGGGTGTTTTCAGGAGATCTGGTCATCTATTTTCCATCCTCTGTGAAATATGCTACTTCCTGCATAATGAAGGAAAGGGATTTGCTACTGGGCAGTAGTTCCTCATTCTCACAAAGAGATTACTTAAAAGCCAGCGCTAGGAACTTTGTCCTTATTTCTCTATTAGGAAAAACGAGTAAGGCAGGACTCCAGCTTCTGATTGTTCCCTGAGTAGAGCCTGTAAGCCATGGGCTCATCTTATTTTTCCCACAGGGGAGAAAAAAAGAAATAGTTTTGAAACATGGCATTCAGTAAAGACATGTAGCAACCGTGAAGGGGTGGGAGAAAATGAAGAGACCTATTAAGACAGCTTGTTTTTCTTAGTACAAGACAGGTGCAGGGAAAATTCTGCGGGTTTTGGACCCATGATTCATCCACTTCCACTAATTGTGCTGAAGGTAGTTAGCCAAAGTGAACAGGCACACTGTAGCTTTAAAAAGTCAGCCATGAACCAGAAGGCAGTTGGTGCAGCTTGTGTGTGATTCCTAACGTCATGTTGGCTGAGAGCCAGCCTGGTTTTATTTCACTGTGTCAAATTGTACCTCCTTATTGAATTCCTTTGCCAGCCTACTTTGTGAAAGAAAACATTGGGGTTTCTTTGGCTGTTCTTGATAAGCCTATAAAAATATGATATGTTTTAGTTGCTTATAGGTAGGTTTTCTTTTTACTCTTCCACAAAAAAAAAAAAAAAGAAATAGGAAAGAAAGAAAATAATAGTAATAAGACAATGTAGTGTGATGTTGCAGAGTATCATTGTGAGTGTTTTGTTTTGTTTTGTTTCTGAGATGCTTAGAAAATGGTGAATGTGTAACAGTTTCCAACTGAAGTGAAATCCTTCTGGTAGCCTGGAGCAGCAGCACTGCTTCCTGCCTACTCTGTGCCGGTGTGGGGATGTATGCTGATAGCTATGTGTAGATTAATGTTGGTTTTCTTGGCAGAGATCTAAGTGGTTTAGCACCTGGAAGTTTGTGTGTGTGTGTGTGTGTGTGTGTGTGTGTGTGTGTGTGTTTCAGGAGTGAAGATCATCCCACACTTACGGTGTTATTTGTTAATCATCTACTTCTCTAACAGTGATAAAAAATCTTGTGAATATACTAAATGATGCACTTGCCATATCAGAGTGATCCCTGGAGAAGGAGTGCCGAAGTATAAAGTGATTTGAAAGGAAATGTATTTAATTGATGGCTTCAGCTGAATAAGAACAAACCACGTTTCCGGGATTAGTTTTTTCTGTTTTATTTTGTTTCTGGGTTTTTGTTTGTTTTGTTTTGTTTTTCTTTTCTTGAAGCAGTTTTGTTCCTAGCTTTTTCATCGTGTTAATTGCCTATTTAATTGTGGAGGGTTTTCATTTTTTTTCACAGTCCTCATCCTACAAACAAAAAGAGTGGTAGATGTTACTATATCTTCTTAAATGTTTTGGTGATTTTATATAAATTGAATGAGCTGCCTACCCTCGCTTACACACACACACACACACACACACACACACACACACACCAGCACCACCTTTCTGTACTAAGGACGATCTGGCTTTTTTTTGTGTGTGTGTGAGCTTCTTGCTTTACTAACAGCATGGTCATCTCCCAGACTGGTTTTTGAGGCTTTCATTGAGAATATGTGAGGTAGGGGGATACTTGCTGACAAAAGCTGTAAGTGCGCTCCTGCATTACAATGAAAAAAATCTGGGAGTAGAGGGAGTGGACAAAAAAAGAAAAAAAGAAAAATCAATAAAAGAAATCACAGTCTATGGTGGGAGGGGGCAGGAAAAGGGGGATTTTTTTTTCCTCCACTTCGACTCATTTATGAGTTGCAATATCTTAAGTGAAAGCTTGGCACCCAGAGGAAGCTGTGCCAGGTCACACAGCACTTGTTTTGACCAAGGATTCAATTTCATTTGCAAATGCTTATTGTCAAGGCTGGGAGTGCCAGTACAGATGAAAGCACCCCAATTCATCTGTCTCCTTCAGTTGTTTAGGTTTAATCACATCTATCCAATCGCTCAGGGAACTAGAGATTTAAACAAACATACGTGAACTGGTGTGAAGCTGTAAAAAGGAACCATTATGTCTGATTCAGAATATATATTCTGCTCTCACCTTCTCAGAATTAAACACAAGCTTTTCTCCCTTATTGATTAGTTGCTGAAGTAAAGAAACCCTGCAGCCTTCCCATGCTATCTGTTGACATGGAAAACAAGGAAAATGGCTCTGTCGGTGTAAAAAAGTAAGTGAAGCTGGCTTCTGAGTTCTGCTTCTGCAAACAACGGAGGGACTTGGTTTCTATTTTTACAGGTCTTGCTTATCGACTACAGTACACATTTGGGGGGTTGTCTTGGTTTGTCTACACTGGCCACCAGCCTTCTTGGTCTCTTACCCAACTTCAGTTGCATTTTTCTGTATTGCATTTCCAAGGTAGGCATGACTCAGATACCAAAATGGGCACAGATCAGTGTAGCAGTCTATGGAACCAGGAAGATTGAGGATTTCAGCCCTGTATTCCCTAGAAACAAAAACAAAATAAACATAGACTCTGCCTTCCAAGTCTATAGGCTACTAGGATAGGGGCAGAAAATGGAGTTTGATTCTTTTTTCTTCTTCCTTTTTTTAAAAAAATAAATAACCTCCAACTCTCAAAACTGAGAGCTATAGTTAAAGAAGAGAAACGCTTCAGTCAGACTACTAAGTTTAACAACTTCTCTGCCCTGATTTTTTAAACTGTTCCTTGAATGTGAAATATCTCAGTGCCTACCATGGTGTTCTATTTTAATATCTGTTCCCACATTTGAAACTTCTGATTATATTTATTGTGTATGGGTTAAATGCTTGATTTTTTTTAATTAAGAAAATTCAATTGTATTATATAGCATTATATTCTAAATCAGGGCAAAGCTAATTCGAAAGATATCAATGAGTATACTAAAACTGTATATTCATATTTAAGAGTTGTATTGAAGCTTGATTACAAAGAGAAAATAAATTCTGGGACAGTTTTATCTATTTGGTTTAAAATTGTCAATTTGAATATTGGAAGAAACTAATTAAATGTAATCCATAGAAATTGTGATATCTAAATTAGGAGACAGTGTGCTATGTTTATGAATAGAAGCATATTTTGCTTCACAGCAAAATTACATTAAAATTAACTTAATAAATTCTGCTTCTAAAATTCTCATGTAATTTGTATATTAATGCCACACTGCCATGCTTACTCCCATTCTTAAAGTTGAACATAGAGAGATGGAGGAGGAATGAAAGAAATGGATCCTTCTTTATGAGGTAGATGATTGCTGTCCAGTGGTAGTTGTAGCAGTCATGGAAATATTCTGTGCTTGTGATGGCCAAAATGGTAGCCACTATATATTGCAGTTAAGAACTTGAAAGGGGACTAGTGTTAACTGATATACTGAGCTCTAAATTTTGCCTAATTTTAATAAATTTAAGCTAATAACTTTATTGAAATATAACAAATTACATGTGCTTAAAATATAAAATTTGGTAAGTTTTGACATTTGCATATACCTGTGAAACCACTGCCACAGTTATGATAATGAATGTATCCTTTATCCCCAGTTACCTTATAACCCTTTATAATCTCACCTTCTCTTTGCTGCCCTTGTATCCCTGGGCTACCATTGAAATGTTATCACTACAAATTAGTTTGATTTTTCTAGAAATTTGTATATATGTATATATGGTCTGGTGTCTCACTAGAAATAATTCTTTTGTGATTTATTCATGTTATTACATAGTTCATTACTTTTTGTTACTAATATTTCATTATTTGGATATAAAACAGATTAATAACTGTCCATCTATATGATGATAGATATTTGAGTTGTTTCCATTTTTTTAGATGTTACAAATTAAGCTGCTTTGATCTAGTACAGGTCTATTCTGTGGACATATGTTTTCATTTATCTTCCATGGAAGAGGAATGGTATTGGGTAGGTTATGATAGGTGTGTATTTAATTTTTAACAAACTGACAGATTATTTTTCAAACTGGTTGTTCCATACACATTCCTACAGTAGACTGTGAGTACATAAGTTGTCCTATGTCCTTGTGAACTTGGTATGACCAATCTTTTTCATATTAGACATTATATTTGGTATAGGTTTAACTTTTATTTCCCTAGTGACAAGTGATGTGGAGCATGTTTTCATGTGCTTATTTGAATTTCGTATATCTTCTTAGATGTAGTATTATTCAGATATTTTTTCCTCTTTTATTGGTTTATTATTTTTTCATATTTGTTGCATAGAAGGTTTTTATATAATGCTAATACAAGTTCTTCATCATATATAAGATTTGAAAATATTTTCTCCCAGCATGTGGCTTGTCTTTTTATTCTCTCTACAATGTTCTTGAAAGTGCAAACATTTTTTTAGTTCTGACAAAGTCTTATTTATCAATTTTTCCTTTTATGGATTATGCTTTTCATGTCATATTTAAGAAATCTTTGCCTAAACAAAGTCTCAATGATTTTCTCCATTTTCTTATAAATGTTTTTTTATGGGTTTAGGGTTTAGGGCTATGGCTTTTGGGGGGTGGGGGGTAAACAGGGATTGAACTCAGGGGCACTCGACCACTGAACCACATCCACAGCCCTACTTTCTATTTTATTTAGAGACAGGGTCTCAATGAGTTGCAAGCACCTTGCCGTTACTGAGGCTGGCTTTGAACTCTGCTCCAAGTTGCTTAACACCTTACTAAATTGCTGAGGCTCTCTTTGAACTTGTGATCTTCCTGCCTCAGCCTCCAGAGCTGCTGGGATTACAGATGTAGGCCACCATGCCCAGCAGGACTGTGATTTTTGAGTTAATTTTTTGTGAAATATGAAATAAGAATTTAAGTTTTTTTGTTGGTGATAGTAGCTGTTTTTTTGCCTGTGGATATCCAAATTTTCCAGCACCGTTCGTTCAATGCTCCTTCAACTTTATTGAAAAATAATCAATCATACATGCATGGGTCTATTTCTAGACTCTCTATTCTGTTCTGTTGCTTTTCACACACACACACACACACACACACACACACACACACGCACCAACACAACACTGCTTTGATGACTATAGCTTTGATAACTATAGTCTGAAATCAAGTAGTGTTAAGCCACTTAACTTTGTTGGTCTTTTTCAAGATTGTTTGGCTCTTTACATTTCCATGGTAATTTTATATTCAGCTTGCCAATTTCCACAAAACAAACAAACAAAATACCTGCTGGCATTTCAATTGACATTGGCATCAGTCATTTTGGCAAGAGCGGACATCTTAACAATACTGTGTCTTCCAATAAATGAACATGGTATGTTTTTCCAATTATTGAGGTATACTTTACTTTCTCTTAGCAGTGTTGTGTAGTTTTCAGTGTACAGAGGTTACACATTTTTGTCAGATGCATCCCTACATATTTCATGTTTTTTTATGCTACTATAAGCAGTATTGATTTTTTATTTTGAATTTCTAGTGGCTTATTGCTACTATAAAGAAATACAATTGATTGTATTTGATCTTGTGTTCTATAACCTCTAACTCATTTATTATTTGTAATTCATAATAAATTTATAGTTTTAAAAACATAGACAGTTATATTTTACTTCTGCCTCTTAACTATGGATACCTTTTATTTATATTTTCCATTTTTATCACACCAAGTAGAACCAACAGTAAAATATTGGGGAAACCTGGTAAAAGCAGGCATTCTTGTTTGATCCTCATCTTAGTTTTTTTTTTTTTTTTTTTTTTTTTTTTTTGGTACTGGGGATTTAGCCTGGGAGCATTTTACCACCAAGCTACATCCCCATCCCCAGCCCTGTTTTTAAATAATTAATATATTAATTAATTTAGAGACAAGGTCTTGCTAAGTTACTGAGGATATTTTTATTTTGGCCTGGAATTTGCAATGCTCCTGTTTCAGCCTCCCAAGTTGTTGGAATTACACACTTAAGCTACTGTATCTGGCTCATCTTAGTCTTTTTCTTATGTTTGTTCTCTTGTATATATGTCCCCCCCCCATCTGCCTTTAACATTTTTTTTGTCATTTATATTTTAAGCAATTTGATTATGAGACTTGTGTTTCTTATGCTTGGGATTTGTTTTGTGTCTTAGGTCTCTGTGAGGACTTAGTTTTCATCAAGTCTAGAAAGTTTTCAACTATTTATCCACTTATGTCTACATTTAATTACTTGATATAGTTCCAAAATTCACTGAGGCTCTGTTCATTTTTTTCTGTCTTGTATTCATCTGATAAGATTCTATTTCTTTGCATTTAAGTTTACTAACCTTTTCTTTAAAATTTTTCATCCCAACTCAGCACCATGTGCAGGCAGAGGAATGGGAAGTTGTGCACCATTTGGGTACGATGTGTCAAAATGCATTCTATTGTCATGTATAAACTAATCACAACAAATAATAAATAAGTAAATAAATAGTGTTAATATCACCAGATCAGAGCTAATATATAATGGCAAATTATATGTGATAGTAGAATACATAATGAAGAAACAATTTGAAATAACTATGAAATAAGTACACTTATAAAATCTCATCAGATGAGTATGAACAAGTTGAAGAACACTGTCAAAAGATTCTGTAGAAGAAACAGATTATGCTTTTATATGGGAAGGCAGGATGCTATCAGTAGAATATTACACCAGATTAATTTGTAGATTTATCATATAAGCACTTAAAATCCACCAAATAATTTTTGAATTTTGACACGATTATTCTACTCATAAGAAAGTATCATAAAAATCATTATCACTTAATTATTTCAAGTATGCCTAAATTCTTCTAGATTAAAAGCAGGATAAATGGAATCTGTTACTTTGTTTAGAGGCATAATTTATAATTAAATTAAACTATTCAGATGTGCTTGCTGGCTTGTGTACTTTACTGGATCATATATAAACCAGTAAGAAAAGAGTTAATTCTCTCTTAAGTTATGTTTATATGTATGTGTGTGTAAGGATTTCACTATCAGTTATCTTTGAATGTGCATTTTAATCATATGGTTTCTGCCTTAGTCTATTTGAAATTTGACAGTGTCCATAAAGTATAGCAACCTAAAACATCAAAAAAGTTTTTTCATCTCTTGTTAATCTGACTCCATGTTTTTTTGTTTGTTTTGTTTTGTTTTTTGGTACCAGGGATTGAATTCAGGAGGACTCAATCACTGAGCCACATCCCCAGTCCAATTTTGTATTTTATTAGAGACAGGGTCTCTAATAAAAAGTTGCTTAGCACCTCGCCAGTGCTGAGGCTGGCTTTGAACTTGCGATCCTCTTGTCTCGGCCTCCGAAGCTGCTGGGATTATAGTTGTGTACCGGCTCCCAGGAATTTTTCATTTCAGACAGCATAGCTATTACCTCTAAAAGTTAGACTTGGTCTTTTTCAAAGATTTATTCCATATCTCTACTTAATATTTTCAGTCTTTTCTCTAGCTTCATGAACATATAGAATATATCCTTAATATGTTTCTATGTCCCTATCTATTAATTTTATCATTTAGATGATTTCTCAATTTAGTTTACTGATTTTTCTTCCCATTGTGGATTGTATTTTCATACTTCTTTGCATGTATGGTTATTTTTTTATTGAAAGCTAGACTATATAATCATGCCTTGTTGGATGGTGGATGTTTTTTATATTCTTATAAATATACTAGGATTTTTGTTTTGGTTTGGTTTTTGTTTGTCCTGGGATGCTTTTCTTGATGTGTCCTTATCTGGTTTTGGTGTGAGTGTAATACTAGCTGCATAAAATGAGTTTGGAAGTGCTTCATCCTTTCTATTTCATGGAATAATTTGAGGAGTATTAATAACTGTTCTTCTTTAAACTTTTGGTAGAATTCAGCTGAGAATTCATCTGGTCATGAGCTTTTCTTTGTTGAAAGACTTTTTATTACTGCTTCTATCTCATTGCTAGTTATTAATCTGTCTAGGATATCTATGTCTCTTGATCTAGTTTTGGCAGATCATATTTGTCTAGTAATGTATCCATTTCTTCTAAGTTTTCTAATTTAATGGAGGCAGAATTTTCAAAATAGTCCCTAATGACCTGATGAATACCTGTAATGTCTGTGGTGATTTCTCCTTTTTCGTCTCTAATTTTTTAATTTGGCTTCCTCTCTCCTCTCTCTCCTCTTCTCTCTCTCTCTCTCTCTCTCTCTCTCTCTCTCTCTCTCTCTCTCTCTCGTTAGTTTGGCTAAGTCTTTTTTATCTTTTCAAAGAACCAACTCTTTGTTTATTGGTACTTTCTATTGTTTTTTGTATTCTCAATTTCATTGATTTCAGCTCTGATATTAATTCTTTCTTTCTACTGATTTTAGAATTGGTTGGATTTTCTCTTTCGAAGAGCTGTGAGATACAAAATTGGGTTGTTGGTGATCTTTTTTATTTTCTTATGTAGGCACTCATAGTTATAAACTTTCCCCTTAGAACTGCCTTTAAATCATTCCAAAAGTTCTGGTATGTTGTATCACTGTTTTCATTTGAGTCTAAGAATTTTTAAATTTCTCCCTTAATTTCTTCTTTCTAAACTGTTCATCATTCAAAACTATTGTTCAATCTCTATGTGTTTATATAGTTTCCATAGGGTTTTGTCATGTTGATATCTAATTTTATTCCATTATGATCTAATAAGATGCAAGGAATTACATAATTTTTTTGTACTTGCTAAGAGTTGCTTTGTGGCCCAGAATATAGTCAATTTTTTAGAAGGTTTTATGAGCCACAGAGAAGAAAGTGTATTCAGCTGTTGTTAAGTTCATTTTATTTATAGTATTTCTCAGGTCCAAAGAGTTTCATTTTCTGCATGACTTATCTAATGATGAGAGAGGTGTGTTTAAATCACCCAGTATTATTATACTGGGGTCTTCAATTCAAGTAGTGTCTCTTTTGTGTAATTATTTGCACCAATTTTTGAAGCATACATATTTATTATTATTTTATCTTCTTGTTGGATTGTTCCCTTTATCAGTGTGAAGTGACCTTCTTTGTCTCTCTCCATGATTTTGGTTTGAAGTCTGCTTTGTCAGATATGAGAATAACTATTCCTGCTTGTTTTGGGATTCCATTTGCATTGTATGTCAATTTTCATCCTATAGTGGTCTTTGCCTGTAAGGTGCATCTCTTCCAAACAACATATACTTAGGTCTTGTTTTTTAATGTCTTATTTTTTAATGTTTTTATATTCGACTCATCATCCCAAGGTTTCACATCTAGTAAGATGGAAGACATGGCGACAAGTGCAGGTTTTTTGGCTTTCTTTGACTCATACTGTGCAAGGCATTCCTCCCTTAGCCCCTTTGCTTCTTCACTTTCCTCCTCATCAGATAAAAGAGATGTATGGCATCATCATCTTTGTTCTCTGTAGCTCCACTCCCTGTGGTATCTTCCACCTTGGCAGGGCCATACTTGCCCAAAGCTTTCTTCACTCCAGGAATGCTAGCCTTTTCCTTTTCATAAGACTTGATGTGATTATACCAACATAGGGCATGGCACAAGTCTGCAGGTGGTCCGCCAGAGACTGATTCAAATACTGCCACATCTGCTTGTAATGGCACATACCCCTCGATGTAGCTCTTGTCCACCATGTAATCATTGAGCATCTGAAAGCCAGCTGGGCTTTCCAGGTCTCAGAAACCCATGGCCTCGTCTGTTACTGGTAGCTGGATAACAGTGAAGGAAAGAGCTCCTTTTCAATTTTGAAAGAGAATTTTGCTGGATATAACAATCTTGGTTGGCAGTTATTTTCTTTCAGTTCTTGGAACATATCATTCCAAATGCTTCTGGCTTTTAGAGTTTGCACTGAAAAATTGGAAGCAATTCTGACAGGTTTGCCTCTAAATGTGACCTTACATTTTTCTCTTGAGGTTTTAAAAATGTTATCCTTGTTCTTCATGTTAAGCATCTTAATTATAATGTGTTGTGGAGAGATTCTTTTTTTGATCTTGTGTATTTGAAATTCTGAATGTCTTCTGTATCTGGATATCCATCTCATTCTCATGGTTTGGAAATTTTTTTGTTATTATTTCCCTGAAGAGGTTATTAATTTCATTAGCCTGCGTCTCACAACCCTCCTTAATTCCAGTGATTCATAAATTGGTCTCTTACTGTGTTTCCAGAGTTCTTGTATATTCTGATCATAGTTACTTATTTTCTTTTCTTAAGTGCTTTCTAAATGTTTAAGTCTGGCCAGTTTGTCTTCCAGTTCTGAGATTCTTTGTTTAGTCTAGTCTATTAGAGAGACTTTCAACTAAACATTTTATTTGATTTATTATGTCTTTCATTTCCAAGATTTCCATTTGTTTCTTTTTCAATATTTCTAACTCCTTATTTAATTTCTCATTCATATTCTATACTGACTTCCTTAATTCATTCACTTGTTTTTCCTGTGTTCTCTTGGAATTCATTGATTGTTTTTATAATGATTCTTTTGAATTCTTTAGCTGATATTTCATCTACTTCAGTATCTTTTGGGTCAGTTGCTGGTGATTACGAACTTTAGGAGGTTTTGTGTTACTTTGGTTTTTTCCCCATATTTTCTATATTCCTTTGTTGGGTTTATGCATCTGTTGGTAGGTATTTATTTTCTACTATTATGTGGGGGCCATTTTAGGGCATGGTCTTTACTTGACAAAGTGTCCTAGAGTAATCTAGATAAAGATACCCGAGTAGTTGTGGTATCCACAGTCTTTGCATTAATTCTGTTTTTGCTGTAGCAGTAGATGTCTGTAAGTGGGCCCATGCAGCCTTCCCCTTATCTGTTTCTACTTGGGGCCTGGTTGTTAGTTGGGGTTTTGTCTTCTATTCTTTATATTAAGGTAAAGCTGAAGATTAAGTGTCATCAATTTGTATGGGGAGCAAGTTACACTCTGTTTCTTGGAAGAGTGTAGTTCAACAACAGAGTGTCTACCCTGTAAACTTGTAGTGTTTCTGTCAGTTCCAAGCACCTCCCAGAACAGGGGAAAATAAACAACAGCAACAACAGATGCAAATAACATACAGCATTAAAATAAATACCCATTTACTATTGTGACATGTGTGACATTAATTACCACAAAAAACATGAGTGTCAGGGTCAGAAATTGTCACCAGTAAAAAACAATAACCATGAACTAGATCCTAGGCTTTATAGGAAACAGTAGGTGTCACCTATATCATCCACAGCAGGCAGTAATAATTGCATCAGCATTAATGGTGGAGCCAGGAATTATATGGAACAATTTATTCTTAAAGTTGGTAAAACTACAGCTAATGAAGAGAAAAGAAAATGTGCTAGCAAGGTAGAAAAGAGTTTACAATTTCAAAAAGTGAACATAGAGAATGCAGAAGAGCTGTAGCAGGAAGGAGGAGAAAAATAGTAGAAACAAAGCAAAGAAGAGAGAAAGAACACAACAGCAGAATTGGCTGTTGGTGGGAGAAGAAAAGACAGAAAGAAAAACAAGAGAAACAAACAAATGAAAACATTACAGAACAAAACCAAACTATACAAGCCCCCAAACCCTAACCCTCAAAAGACAAGGCAAGAAAAATAAGTACATTAAAAAAGCTCAATGAGAAAAAAATAAACAAACATGTGTATGCATATATGTCCCTGGACCAGTCACCACCACAGGAATGCACACATGCACACATATGAACACACACAAAGAAAGAAAAATATAAAGATTTTTAATGAAAAATGACAGAATAGTCACCACTGAGGTGTTCAAAATAGTTGACAAGAATGGATGGTCACTGTCTATGCCCTACTGTCTTTCATTCCAGTTTTTCTTGAGCTGTGTACTCAGAAAAAGAGCAGGGCCTGGGGTTGCTAACCCCTTCCTCTTTCTTTGTTGCTTTCTGAGTTGTCAGCTGGAATGGCCTAAGACTGAAGCTGTTTGAAATAAGTCTCAGTTTCCTTTCTCAACAGTATGAAGTAGGATGGAGTGGGAAGTACTATTAGTTGGAGTGGGTGCCCTCCCAGGATGGGGCTGCTGCAGAGATCAATGGGAGGAGTTCCAGCTTCTGGGGAATCAGGCCTCAGAGGCTTTGTTGGTGTCTGCTCTGAAGAGATTAGATCAACACATCCCTAGGGCCTGGCAGTTGCCAATCTTGGTTGGGGGTCAGGATCTCAGGAGCATCCCAAGAATTCTTCTCATGGGGCAGGGGAGCCAGTCCTCCACACACTCTGCTGTTCAGGTACACAGCCTTCTCAGGTTTAATCCCTGAATGTTTCCACACCTGCCTGATCAGATTCCCTACCCGCATCAACTGGTCACTTGAGTTACCATACTCAAAGGAGAAAGGATTTAGGCCTTCCTTTGCTTTTCTGACTCAAATCCTCTGGGTAAATCTTCTCTGTGCCTGATGTACTTACTTTCTGCTAGGTGCACACTAGGCCACAAAGTAGGCACTTGCTGGGACAGTATGGCAGTATTTGCTGTGATCTCCTGGCTCCCATGGGAGCAGCTGCAGCATGGTCACCTGTTGTGAGCCAGCCATGGCTGTGTGTGTGAGCTATGCACATTTGAGCATATGAGGGGACTGGACTGAGTTTGCTCTGACTGGGCTGTGCAATGTATGTGTCCTTTTCTCTCACTCTGCCTATGATCCCCATGCAGCATCTGAGATGGGTGTGGCTTTCCATGATGTCAGTCAAACTGTTGACCAAGACATCACCAAGACTTCACCCTCTGAACCCGACTCCTTGTTTTCTTGTAATATTACACCTCTGCCTTATTTTGGTGGAATGTTTTGTCAAACAGCTCTCCCGAGTAAATACCAGGGTTTGGATATTTTCTGTGTTTGTGTGATTTTTTCGTTGCCAGCCCAATTCACCTGGAGTGACCCTGATCCAGTCTCGTGTTGTGATAGTCACCTCAAGACGGCTCCCACCTCAGCTCTCCGTGACCAGTTGGGAAACAGAGCACATTTCAAGCACCCACGCACAGTGCAGCCTCTGGATGTGCTGAGTTTGGGTTCTTTTCTGGTTTCAGGTTTTTCCATACCAAATCTGTTCCTCTCTGTGCTCTCCCTCCCTCTGTGGTAAACCAGCGCCACTGCAGCTGCTGCAACTGGCTTGGTTCCAATGTATTCTTTCTTCTTTTTAAACATACCCACATTCTGAATCTCAAAGATATTCTGAATGTCCAATATTGAATTTTAGTTAAATCCATTTCACCCACCTCAATGAGTAGCAGCGAGTCAGTGAACAATTAGGAATGCAGCCTTTCTCTACTTGTCTGTCTATTTTGAATCCCCCTTTATCCTAAATTTTCTAAGTACATTGATTAGTAGATTTATAGTACAACTCCAGTTGGACCTAAAAATTTCTTTGGACATACTTGACAATACTTGATCTGCATTTAGATTTCATAAAATTTACAGTTGAAAAAGTAGAATCACATCCCCAACTAATTTTCTAAATATACTTAAAAGTTTTGCAAAAACTGAACCCAGTACCAAAATATAATTTTCTTGTCATATTTGCATTCACATTGACACAACTGATTTATCTTGATTTAACTTCAAAGCTGAAGTGTGTTTGTCCCAAAACTACGTCTGTCCAAGTTAAATAAGTTTATGAATGCACATGTCAACTTAATATTATTATCATTGAATTCAGAGGTATATATGAATTGATAAGCAACTATAAGTTTATCAGTGTCAATAAACCATTGTTTAATTTTTTTCTTTAAGCTTGTCCATGTTAGAAGAATGTTTAAAGTCATTATTTTATTATATTCTGTAAAGTTGCAATTTCAAAACATAAAAACTTTGTACTTATTTAGTTAGGTCAAAAATCGGTTTTCCTTCTTGTATCTTCAAATTTAGCTCATTTGTATGCAGTGTAATATCAACAAAGAAACAAATTACTCTTCCATTTTTGTCTTTAATTCTTGAATATTTAGATAGCATTCTTTTTATTTTAATCAAATATTTAATTAGTTTCACCAGTACTACAAATATTTGTAAAACTCTTCCAGAACTTAACCATTAAGCCCTGGCAAATAATATAGATTGTTAAATTTATTATCTTCTATTTCTTTTAACAGTTTCATTACTGGTATTGAGCAATACTATTGGCAAAAATGTGCTGAACAATTTAATAATGGTATCTATAACACTATTCAAAGTTCACTTCAGGAAGTTGAACATAGATATTATACAGTGGAATGAAACAATAAAGTAAACATTGATCTCTTGTTTCACAATTACAGTAAGCCTTGGTGTTTTTTTAACCTAACACAAAGCACCATCCATTGCCTTATAATTTAATTTGTTCATATATAGATGAAATTCTTGTGGCAGAAGCAAATGATTTAAAAGTACCTAAATAATGAGTTCAATTTTTCAGATTGTAAATTGCCATTTCTTCATAATGTTAGAAGTCTTTTGAGATAAAACATGTCTCATGTATTAACTTGGCAGCATCTTTTATATTATAGTTTTATCTAAAGCTAAAGAAAAACACTTGTGGTTTTTCAAGTTTTAATCAGTTGGTTTTGGATTCTGTTTCTAGAAGACCTTGTATTCTTTTGACAATGATTTGATGGTTTGTTTGGAAAATCTTTCACTTTTTCTGAAGTACCTTTTTAGGCTTTTCTTATAATACTTTAACAGAACCAAAATAACCAGATGTCCATTGGGATAAAAAATTTGTTTTGTTTTGTTTTGTTTTTTTAACAAGATCCCCATCCATTTCTACTAAATGAAGCTATAAGCTCCTATTTTGTTTTAGATCTCTTTAAAGTGTTTTCTTGAATGTTTAATGTTTATTTCAGGTGATTGCTTTCATTAATTCTTTTTTTTTTTTTGATTTTTGAGAAGAAACTTATCAAATTCACTCTTTTTGCTGAAAATGTCTCCTAATAATATTCATTTCATATTTTTACCATTTGTTATACACAATAAACAACATTTGCTCATTTTGTTCTAAGAAATTATAACTTATTCAAAATATTGTGAACATACCTTATTCCAGGGCCCTTTTTCCTTTATTGTCCCAGTATTAGTTTCTGCATCTTATCTCAGTTACACTTCTTTTTAAAATGTGTCTCCTTATTTTTAATTAAAATATTTAATTATGTAATAATGAAAACAATTACACATCTATCAATTTAATTACCAATTACAGCACAGAAGGGAATCTTCATAACTCATACTGTCTGCAAATACTCAACCAACACATTACAATGTTACATGGATTCATAGGAAAGAGTCATTAGAAGTGAATCAGTCTATTGACACAAACTACTAAATGGGTGATTTGTATATGTGTAGTACTAGGAAGGACACACACCTGATGTGTGAACTTTAATTCGGCAACAGCATCCTGTGGGATGGCATTGCTAAAATGAAATGTAGGTGGAGCAAAACAATGGAGTCGTGTTAACAGACATATTTTGTACCACTTCCAAGTTTTTAATTATATGTAAATTAAATTAAAATTTAGTTTTCCTGTCAAATGTTAAATGCTCAGTAGCCACATGTTACTAGTGGCTATTGAAAGATACAAGTGTATATTCAAGAGAAGTTCTTACATATGTGCACTAAGGGAAGGTTGACTAAACATGAGATTGAGAAAGATGATTATCCCAGGTGGCAAGACTAGGGTTGGGCACCTGAACCATAGATAAATATAGTTATTGCCATGATTCTAGCTTTTATTTTAGATCTTTCAAACAAAAGCTGAGTGAAGAAACTGTAGAACTCAATAAAATAATAACTTGGACTTAACTGACATATATAGAATATTTCATTGATCATTGAGTGAATACACTATCTTCTTAGAAGCATGTGGATCCTTCTCTAAAATAGACCATATATTATGCCACAAAGCAACTCTTAGCAAACACAAAAGTAGAGATACTAGCCAGGATTCTATCAGATCATAATGGAATGAAATTAGAAATCAATGATAAAATAAGAAATAAAAGCTATTCCAACAACTGGAGACTAAATAATATGCTATTAAATGAGCGATGGGTTGCAAAATATATCAAAGAATAGATTTCAAAATTCTTAGAGGTAAATGAAAACACTGATACAACATATAAAAATCTCTGGGACATGATGAAGGCAGTACTAAGGGGAAAGTTCATTGCATGGAGTTCATTCCTTAAAAGAAGAAAAAGCCAACAAATAAATTACCTAACATTACATCTCAAAGCCCCCAAAAAAGAAGAAAAAATCAACACCAAAGTTGTAGAAGACAGGAAATAGTTAAATCAGAGCTGAAATGAAATGAAACAACAGAAATAGTTGAAAAAATTGTCAAAACAAAAAGCTAATTCTTTGAAAAAATAAATAAAATTGATAAACCTTTAGCCATGCTTACGAAGAGGAGAGAGAAAAATTCATTCAATTACTAACATCTGTGATGAAAAAGGAAATATCACAAAGGACATTACAGAAGATAATTAGAAATTATTTTGAAAAATTGTACTCCAGTAAAATAGAAAATACCAAAGGCATCGACAAATTTCTAGAGTCACATGATTTGCCCAAATGGAACCAGGATGACATACACAGTTAAAACAGAATAATTTCAAGCAATGAAATAGAAGCCACCATCAGAAGCCTACCAACCAAGAAAAGTCCAGGACCAGATGGATACACAGCTGAGTTCTACAAGTCTTTTAAAGAAGAACTAATACCAATACTCTTCAAATTATTTCATGAAATAGAAAAAGAGGGAACACTTCCAAACTCATTCTATGAGACCAATATCACCCTGATTCCAAAACCAGGCAAAGACACATCAAAGAAAGAAAACTTCAGACCAATATCTCTAATGAACATAGATGCAAAAATTCTCAATAAAATTCTGGCAAATCAAATACAAAAACATATCAAAAAGATGGTGCACCACAATCAAGTGGGATTCATCCCAGGGATGCAGGGTTGGTTCAGCATACAGAAATCAATAAATATAATTCATCAAATCAATAGACTTAAAGATAAGAATCGAATGATCTTTATGCATCTAATAGAAGAAAAAGGCTCAAATCTTTATCATGTCAGATTAGGCCCTGACTTCTTTAATAAGACTCCTATATACAAGAAGTAAAATCAATAATCAATAAATGGGATGGATTCAAATTCAAAACCTTCTCATCGAAAGATAATAGGGATAATAGGTACTTATCTCAACATTATAGAAGTTATCTATGCTAAGCCACAGGCCAACATCATTATAAATGGAGAAAAATTGAAAGCATTCCCTCTAAAAACTGGAACAAGGCAGGAATGCCCTCTTTAACCACTTCTATTTAACATAGATCTTGAAACACTAGCCAGAGCAATTAGACAGATGAAAGAAATTAAAGGGATACAGATAGGAAAAGAAGAACTCAAATTAGCACTATTTGCTGATGACATGACTCTATACGTAGAAGACCCAAAAAATTCCAACAGAAAACTTCTACAACTAGTGAATGAATTCAGCAAAGTAGCAGGATATAAAATCAACACTCATAAATCAAAGGCATTTCTGTATGTAAGTGACAAATCCTCTGAATTAGAAACAAGGAAAACTACCCTATTTACAATAGCCTCAAAAAAAGTAAAATACTTTGGAATCAACCTAACGAAACAGGTGAAAGTCCTCTATAACAAAAACTACAGAGCATTAAAAAAAGAAATTAAAGAAGATCTTAGAAGATGGAAAGATCTCTCTTGTTCTTGGATAGGCAGAATTAACATTGTCAAAATGCCATACTACCAAAAGCACTATACAAATTTAATGCAAATCCAATCAAAATCCCAATGACATTCCTCATAGAAATAGAAAAAGCAGTCATGAAACTCACCTGGAAAAATAAGAGACCCAGAATAGCTAAAGCAATCCTTAACAAGAAGAGTGAAGCAAGTGACATCACTATACCAGACCTTAAACTGTACTACAGTGTAACAGTAACAAAAATGGCATGGTATGGGCACCAAAATAGACATGTAGAACAATGGTACAGAATAGAGGACACAGAGACAAACCCACATAAATACAATTATATTAGACAAAGGTGCCAAAAACATATATTGGAGAAAATATAGCCTCTTCAACAAATGGTGCTGGGAAAACTGGAAATCCATATGCAACAAAATGAAATTAAACCCCTATCTCTCACCATGCACAAAACTCAACTCAAAGTGGATCAAGGACCTAGGAATTAAACCAGAGACCCTGCATCTAATAGAAGAAAAAGGCCCAAATCTCCATCATGTCGGATTAGGCCTCGACTTCTTTTTAATAAGACTCCTATAGTACAAGAAGTAAAATTAATAATCGATAAATGGGATGGATTTAAATTCAAAACTTTCTTTTCAGCAAAAGAAACAATCATTGAAATGAATAGAGAGCCTACATAATGGGAGCAAATTTTTACCACTTTCACATCACATAGAGCACTAATCTCTAGGGTATATAAAGAACTCAAAAATCTTAATACCAAAAAAAAAAAAAAAACAATCGATAAATGGGCCAAGAAAGTGAACAGACTCTTCTCAGAAGATGATATACAATCTACCAACAAATATATGAAAAAATGTTCAACATCTCTAGCAGTTAGAGAAATGCAAGTCAAAACTACTCTGAGATTTCATCTCACTCCAGTCAGACTGGCAGCTGTTAAGAATACAAACAACAATAAGTGTTGGCGAGAACGTGGGGAAAAGGGCACACTCTTAGATTGCTGGTGGGACTGCAAATTGGTGCAGCCAATATGGAAAGCAGTATGGAGATTCCTGGGAAAACTGGGAATTTGACCCAGCTATCCCTCTCCTTGGTCTATAACCAAAGGACTTAAAAACAGCATACTACAGGGACACAGCCACATCAATGTTTATAGCAGCACAATATACAATAGCTAAATTGTGGATCCAATCTAGATACCTTTAAGTAGATGAACCGATAAAGAAAATATATATATATATATACACACACATACACACACACAATGGAATATTACTCAGCATTAAAGGAGAATAAAATCATGGCATTTGCAGGTAAATGGATGTAGTTGGAGAATATAATGCTAAGTGAAGTAAGTCAATCCCAAAAAACCAAATGCTGAATGTCTTCTCTGAAAAAAGGATGCTGATTCATAATGGATGGGGCAGGGAGCATTGGAGGAATAGAGGGAACTTTAGATAGAGCAAAGGGGAGGGAGGGGAGAAGAGGAATGACTGTAGGAAAGACAGTGGAATGAGATGGACATCATTACCCTAAGTACATATATGAAAAAATGAATGGTGTGATTCTACTTTGTGTTCAGCCAGAATCATGAAAATTTTTGCTCTATTTGTGTAATATGAATTGAATTGCATTCTGCTGTCATATATAACTAACAAGAGTAAATAAAATTTTAAAAAAATTTAAAAATTGAGTAAATTATTTCATAGGGTTTTGGTTGTTTTCCTGGAAGGCTGCTCTGGCTCCTCAGGGAGAGAGGAATGGGAAACTTAAGTAAGTAGTAAATGTGTGCCTGATCACTGCTTCGGCTTTTGTTTACATACTCTTAAACCTGTTCTCCAGCAGCATCACATTAATCAGCAGTCCTTGAATGTATGTTCTTTGAAAGCAATGAAGAGTTTTTATCCAGCTTATTAGCTAGTTCCCGGTGCTTTCTTTTCATCATGTCAACTTTTGTCTCTTCCTAACCACGAGCTGCCCTGACTCTGTCTGACTGCAGTTACATAATGATTCCTGGTATACTCTTCTTCTCAGGGAGTAGCAATCTGCCGTGGAGGGTGATCGTGATGCTAAAAAGCTTTATACTGAAAGCAAAGGAAAGTAGAATAAAACTCTCAACACATAATAAATAGCTAAATAGAAAGTAAAGAAACAAATTGAAGCCAATATTCAAACCTGAAAAGTGATCTTTTTAATCAGGGTTTGATGTTGTGGCCCTTCTGCAGATACACAGTAGAATAAGTTAGAATGTGCTATGACTTCTTCCTCCTCCCTCCCTCCCTCCCTCCCTCCCTTCCTTCTTTCATTTCTTCCCAAAAAATCTTAATATGGAATTCACCCTCTTAAAATTTCAAGAGTATTGTACAGTATTGTTATGCTTAGCCACAGTGTTGTGTAGCAGATCTCTAGAACTTATTCATTTTGTACAACTGAAGTTTTATGCAAGTTGATTAGCAACAGCCTGTTGCTAATCAGAGGTAGAGCCTCCGAACTCTATCAGCCACTATTCTATTATTTGCCTCATTAAGTTTGATTATTTTAGATATTTCATTTAATTAGAATCATGTAGAATTTGTCTTTCTATGATTGGCTTATTTCAGTAGCATAATTTCCTCAAGGCTCTTCCATGTTGCCACAAATGAAAATATTTTCCTTTTTTTTTTTTTTTTTTTTTTTTAGGCATTCATGCAATAATGGGCATTTCAGTTGTTACACATATTGGCTTTTGTTAATGGTGTTGCCGTGAACATGGGAGTGTTAATATCTCTTTGAGATCTCAATTTCAATACTTTCAGATAACACCCAGAAGTTGAATTGATGAATCATATGGTAATTCTATTTTTAATTTGTTGAAGAACCAACATATTATTTTCCATAGCAGATGTACCATTTTTGCATTCCCACAAACAGAATTCAAGGGTTCCAATTTATCCTCATTTTGCCAGCATTTGTCTTTGTTGTTTTGATAGGAGCATCCTAAATAGTGTGAAATGATATCTCATTGTGGTTTTCCTGATGATTAGTGTCACTGAGCCTTCTTTCATATACCTGTTGGTCATTTGTGTCTTCTTTGAAGAGATATATATATTCAAGTCCTTAGACTATTTTCCAATAGAGTTATTAGTTTTTTTCTATTGAGGAGATCCTTACATATTTTGGATATATCAGAAATATGGTTTGCTAATTTTTTTTCCCATTCCACAGGCTACCCTCTTAGTCTATTGATTGTTTACTTTGCTGGGCAGAAAGCTTTTAGTTTGGTGTAGTCCCACTTGTCTATTTTTGCTTTTGTTGCCTGTGTTTTGGTCATCTTATCCACAAAATCTTACCAAGAACAATGTCTTGAGGTTTTTCCCCCTGTGTTTTCTTCTAGGAGTTTTATAGTTTCAGATCTTCTGTTTATAGATCTTTAATCCATTTTTAATTGATATGCACTTAAGGGTAAGATAATTTCATTATTTTGCATATCAATGTCCAGTTTTCCCAGTGACATTTGTTGAACACAGTGTCCTTTTCCCATTGTGTTTCATGGCACCCATGTTAAAGATTATTTGACCATATGTGTGTGAATTTATTTCTAGGTTTTCTGTTCTGTGACATTGAGCTATGTGCCCATTTTCTTTCTTTTTTGGTGCTAATGAACTCTGTCACTGAGCTACAGCCCCAGTTCTCCCTGGTCTATATGTCTACCTTTATGCCAGTATCATGCTGCTTAAATATACTGAAGCTTTGTAATGCGTTTTGAAACCAAAAGTGTGATGCCTGCAGCTTTGTTCCTTTTCAAGACAATTTTGACTGTTTAAGGTCTGCTTTGGTTATAGGTGAACCAATTATTTTTAATTTTAATTTCTATAAGAAATGTTATGGGGGGCTGGGGATGTGGCTCAGTGACAGAGTTCATGCGTGCGGCCCAGGTTCGATCCTCAGCACCACATACAAACAAAGATGTTGTGTACACCAAAAACTGAAAAATAAATATTGAAATTCTCTCTCTCTCTCTCTCTCTCTCTCTCTCTCTCTCTCTCTCTCTCTCTCTCAAAAATGCATTAAAAAAATAAAATTGTTAAAAAAAAAAGAAATGTTATGGAGATGTTGGTAGGAATTGCATTGAATCCATAGATTTCTTTGGGTACTTAGACATTTGAACAATATTAAGTCCTCTGATCTATAAACATCAGATCTGTTTCTGTTTGTGTCTTCTTTAATTTCTTTCATCAATGTTTGATGATTTTCAATGGGTCACTTCTTTAATTGCTTAAAACATTGCTAAATATTTTGTGTTTTTTTTTGATACTATCATAAATGGAATTGTTTTTCTAATTTTCTTTTCAGGTGATTCATTACCACAGTATAGAAATACAACTAATTTTTATATGCTGATTTGTATACTGCAATTTTACTAAAATGCATTAGTTGTAACAACTTTTCTGTGGAAAGTTTAGGATTTTATATACGTAAAATCATATCAGCTGTAAATGGGAACATTTCTTTCTTTCTAATTTGGATGCTTTTATTTCTTTTTCTTGCCTTTTTGCAAGAGGTAGTACTTGCAGTGCTGTGGCTCCTGGTGGGACTTTCAGCACTATGTTGAATAAAAGTGGCAAGGATGGCATCCTTGCCTTGTTACTGAAATTCATGGAAAGGCTTTCAGTTTTCACCATTGAATATGGTGTTAGCTATAGTCTTTTAATATATGGTCTTTACTGAGATGAAGTAAAGTTGAGAGTTTTTATTGTGAAAGAGTATCAAATTTTTTTTGAGATGTTTGTACATCTTTTTGGAGTTCATTAAAATTTGATACATGTATACCCATATAATAATTAAATCACAGTAATAAGCACTTCCATCTCTTCAAATGTGAATCATTTTATGTGTTTGGAATTTAAAACTCTTCTAGTCATTTTGAAATATACCATGGATTTTTTAACAAGTAATTACCCCTACTGTGCTATAAAAAATCAAAACAAACTCTCGCTGTGTTTTAGTGTCCCTTAATTTCTTTTCATTCTCCCTTACTCCCATCCCTTCCTAGTCTCCAGTGACCACTATTCTACTCCATTTTTTGTAGGATTGACATTTAGTTTCCACAAATGAGTGAAAACATTATTCATCATGATGTGGTATTTTTATTTCTGTGTCTGGCTTTTTTCACTTACATAATAATTTCTAGTTCCATTCTTTTTATGGCTGAGTAATATTCCATTGTGTCTATATACCACATTTTCTTTATTTATCCGTTGATGGAGAGGAAACTATCCTCCAGGTTGATTCCCTATCTTAGCTTCTGTGAATAGTGCTGTAATACCATGGGAATGCAAGAATCTCTTGTGTATAATGATTTCATCTAAAAAGGTGTTGAATTTTGTCAAACATTTTCTGTATCAAGAGGATCATGGAATTTTTATTTTTCATTCTGTTAATGTGGTGCATCATAGTGATTAATTTTTTATGTTCAACTGTCCTTGTTTCCCAGAAATAAACCACATTTGGTTATGGTGCATTATTCTTTGAAGGTGCTGTTGAATTTGATTATTTTTCTGAAGATTTTTTCTTCTGTTATCAAGGATATTGACCTGTAGTATTTTTTTCTCATTGAATCTTTTTTAAAAAAATTTTGTATTTTTAGATACACATGACAGTGAAGTATACATATTTGTACAAGCATGGGCTATATCTTTTCCTAACTAGGATTCCAGTCTTGTGGTTGTATATGATATGGAGATTCATCTTTTTCTGACTTTGGTATCAGGGTAAAGATGGCTTCATAAAATGAGTATTCCCTTCTCCATTTGATTAGACAAAGGAGGATGAAGGGAAGGGAGAGATGATGGGATTTGGAAAGAGCAGAATGAATCATATAACAACCTTCCTGTGTTCATATATGAATATATGACCAGTGAAACTCCACATCATCTACAACCACAAGAATGGGAACTTAATTAGAATAAGCTATACTCCATGTATGTGTAATGTATCAAAATACACTCTACTTTCATGCATATCTAAAAATAACATTTTTTTTAAAAAAAGAGGCTGGCTTCCAGGTTTGGGCAATTATGAATAAAGTTGCTATAAACATCAAAAAAATTTTAAAAAATATATATATTTCCTTCTTTTTAGCTTCTTGGAAGTATTTGAGAAAGATTGGAATGAACTCTTTCTTAGATGATAAAATTCTCCAGTGAAACCAGATGGTTCTGGGCTTTTCTTTGCTGGAAGGTTTTTCAGTTACTAACACAATCTCCTTACTAGTTACATCTGCTCCTATTTTTTATTTCTTCATAATTAAGTCTTGATATGTTGTGTGTTCCTAGTAATTTATCCATGTTTTCTAGTTTACCCAATTTGTTGGCTTATAATTGCTTATGATGGTCTCTTATGATACTTCTCATTTCTATACCATCAGTTGTAATATCTTTTTTCCATTTTTGTTTTGTTTATTTGAGTCTTTTCTATCCTTTTCTTAGTCTACTAAAGGTGTGTCACTTTGGCTTTTATCTTCAAGAGCCAACTCTTAGAATCATTGTGGTTTTTTTCTATTGTTTTTCCTTTCTCTATTTAATTTATTTCCCCTCAAATCTTTATTATTTCTTTTCTTCTGCTAATTCCCTTGGTTTATAAAGTTAGATTGTTTATTTGAGCTTTTCTTTTTTAAGATGGGCATTTATGATTATAAACATCTCTTAATACTAGTATTGCTTGTACTGCCTGCCTAAGTTTTAATATGTTGTGTTTTCATTTTCACCTATCTCAGTTTCTAATTTATCTTTTGATCTCTTGTTTGATCCATTAGTTGTTTAGAGTGTGTCACTTAAGTCCCACAAATTCATATTTGTGAATTTCCAGATTTTCTTCTTCTGATTTCTAGGGTTTTTTTTTCCATTGTGGTAAAAAAGATAGCTGTTATGATTATAGTTTTCTTAAATTTGTTAAGACTTGTTTTGTGACTAACATGAGCTTTTCCTGGAGAATGTTGCATGCATGCTTGATAAGAATTGTGTTCTGCTGTTTGGGGGATGAATGTTTTGTAGGGGGCTGTTAGGTCCATTTGTTCTACAGTGCATTCCAGTTCACTGTTTCTGTGTTGAATGATTTCTTGAATGTGGATAATAATTAGAAGTTAATAATGATACTTATAGCTGGTACAGTTTTTTTTTCTTAGAAAAGCTAAAATAAACATGTTAATACTTTATTGCTATCTGTTCATTCTGATATATAACCTTGTGATAAGTGATTGACTATACCTTTCAATTAAGTGATAACTTGAGTTAAGAATTGAGTTTGGGGGGGGGGAAGATGGCGGCGAAGGGAGTGCAGCACACCAGTACGCTGCGCCACTGTGCGGGAGAAACACGAGGTGAAATGGCTGAAGGCTACGTTGGTGGGAATCCCCAGTGAAATTGAGGTGCTCCAGAGTCTAGGGGACAGAATTCCAGCGCGCGGGATTCGGCTGCAGGGGCTTGGTCGTGGGCGATTTCTCCGCACGGAGGGAAGCAGTACCTGGTCGGCGGACCGCCCCGTGGATGGAGTCTGGGACGCGCCCGAGTTAATTAGCCGCAAGGTACCAAAGCGGGATTACAGCGAAGCGGATTCTGCAGGCTCCTGCCAGTGGCACACTGGCCGCACTGAGTGCTGAGATCCAGCTTTGAAATAGAGGAGAGAATCGGTCCAGCTCGATTCCCGTCACCGGTCGGAACACAGAGGAGGACAGCAGCCGCCATCATGGAGAGCTGATGCAATCATCCCTGTTTTCTACTGATCTCAGCTCATTCAACTACAGAACAGGTGATTCCAGGCTGGTATTTGCCTGCATCGCGCAGACAGATCGCTCAGGCTCGGGACTGGAAAATCTGAGGAGAATACTCTTCAGGCCTCACCCCTGGCAAGGCGGGCGCCGGGCTTTGAGCGGCCAGATTCTAGTTCCCCGGGTTGCTTTGGCCCAGGGCAGGAGATCCTTCGGGGACTCCGGGCGGAGGCCAGTTACAAGTGGAACAGTTTTGGCCCGGGGCTAGGGAACCCGCGGTGACTGTGTCTTTGACCCTGCCCCTGTCTGAGCGTACACTGAGCTGGGAGAGGTTGGAGCTGCCAGGCTCAGGCTCCCGGGGCTGCCTGGGCCTGAGGCTGGGGTACCTCTGTGGAGCCTGCTCCGAGCAGAGTGTGGCAGGGATCGGAGAGGCTGGGTTCTGGCTCTCGTGGCTGCTTGAGCCCAGGGCCGCGGAGCCTGCGGGGACCGCGAGCTGAGGCCAGCCACAAGTGAAACTTGCAACGAGGGGCAGCGGGACTCTGTCTCCTGGAACAGTTTTGACCCGGAGCTGGGGAGCCCGCGGGAAGTGCGTCTTAGACTCTGCTCCCAGCGGAGCGTGCACCCAGCAGGGAGAGTCTGGTGCGGCCAGGCTTGGGTTCCCGGGGCGGCTTTGGCCTGGGATTGGGGAACCCGCGGCGGTTGCCCTGAGGAGCCTGCTCCTAGCAGAACGTGGTGGGGATCAGAGAGACCGGCTCCTGGCTCCCGAAGTGGCTCTGGCTCAGGGTTGGGGATCCTACAGGGACTGCTTCTTGGTCCGGGTCCTGCTGGGTGCTGCGGGGGCCTGGGGGGCAGAGTGGAGCTGCCTCCTGTGCCCAGAGCAGGCTAAGGGTCCCGCCGGTGTGGTATCGCGACACCCCAACTGCAGCTGGGGCCGAGGAGAGTAGCCGCCCACACCTGGAACAGGACCAGCGACCCGACGGCAGGGTAGCCAAGTCAACCCACTTGGAGTGGAGGCCGTGAAGAGCTGCCGTCTGACCCTGCAAGGTAGGCAGTCCTGCGTCCCACTAGCAGGACAGGCTCGGCAGCCGGCCAGGGTGGTGGACGAGTAGCATCGAGGCAGTCACGTCACACTGGTTGGAGTGGGGGTTGAACAGAGCCGCCGCCAGCGTCCGGAAGGAGCCCAGAGACCCGTTGGAGAGGCAGTTAGGTACCCCCACTGGGAGTGGGGGTTGAGCAGAACTGCCGCCCAGGCCCGCAGGGTGGGCAGATCTGAGACCCACCGGCGGAACAGGCTTGGAGGCCGACCAGCGTGGTAGACACGTCACATCAATTGGAGTAGGGGTGGAGAAGAGCTGCTGCCCACATCCGGATCAGGACCAACGATCTGAGGACGTGGTAGGAACATCACTGCAATTGGAGTGGGGGCAGAGTAGAGCAGCCACCCGTGCCCGCAGGGCGGGCAGACCTACGACCAACCAGCGTAGTAGATAGATCACCCTGATTAGAGGAGGATCACAGCCACTACCCTCCCTACAAGAGAGATATCCCAACTATACAAGAGCAACATAAATGAACAGGGGGAAAAATTTCAAAAACACAACAGTTTCACGAAGCAGAAAGAAACGCAAGCAACATGAAAAGACAAGGAAAGAAAGGACCACAAGCAATGCAGGTCAACTCAACTCTAGAAGAGGTAATAGCTGCAACAGATGGAATGTCAGATAAAGAGTTCAGGATATACATGCTTCAGATGATCTGGACTCTCAAGGAAGACATGAGACAGCAAAATCAGACAATGAAAGATCACATTGACAAGGAACTACAGAAACAAATCCAGGAAGTAAAAGATCAATTTCACAGGGAGTTAGAAGTAATAAAAAACAAACAAATAGAAATCCTAGAAATGCAGGAAGCAATAAACCAACTTAAAACCTCAATTGACAATACTACCAGCAGAATAGATCACTTAGAAGATAGAACATCAGACAATGAAGACAAAGTATTTCAACTTGAAAAGAACATAGACAGCTCAGCAAGACTGCTAAGAAACCATGAACAGAACATCCAAGAAATATGGGATAACATAAAGAGACTAAACTTAAGAGTCATTGGGATACAGGAGGGCACAGAGCTCCAAACCAGAGGAATGAACAATCTATTCAATGAAATAATACGAGAAAACTTCCCAGACTTGAAGAATGAAACAGAATCCCATATCCTAGAAGCCTACAGGACGCCAAAAGTGCAAAATCATAAGAGATCCACACCTAGACACATTATAATGAAGATGCCCAACATACAGAATAAGGAGAGAATTTTAAAAGCTACAAGAGAAAGAAAGCAGATTACATTTAGGGGCAAACCAATCAGGATAACAGCTGATCTCTCAACACAGACTCTGAAAGCTAGAAGATCCTGGAATAACATTTTTCAAACACTGAAAGAAAATGGGCTCCAACCAAGAATCGTGTATCCGGCGAAATTAAGCTTCAGGATGGAAGATGAAATTAAAACCTTTCACGATAAACAAAAGTTAAAAGAATTCGCAGCTAGAAAACCATCTCTTCAAAAAATCCTTGGCAAAACATTACAGGAAGAGGAAACTGAAAATAACATTGAAAACCATCAGTGGGAGGTAGGACAGTAAAGGGGGGAAAGTAATCAAAGAGGAAAACTAATCAGGTTTAGTAACATAAATGAACAAATATGACTGGAGGAACAAACCAAATCTCAATAATAACCCTAAATGTTAATGGCTTAAACTCACCAATTAAGAGACACAGGCTAGTTGAATGGATCACAAAACAAGATCCAACAATATGTTGCCTACAGGAGACGCATTTGATAGGAAAAGATATACATAGACTGAAGGTGAAAGGCTGGGAAAAATCATTCCACTCATATGGACTGCGGAAACAAGCAGGAGTGTCCATACTCATATCAAACAAAATAGATTTCAAGCCAAAGTTAATCAAAAAGGATAAAGAGGGACACTGCATACTGCTCAAGGGAACCATACACCAACAAGACATAACAATCATAAATATATATGCCCCAAACAATGGTGCAGCTACGTTCATCAAGCAAACTCTTCTCAAGTACAAGAGTCTAATAGACCACCATACAATAATCATGGAAGACTTCAACACACCTCTCTCACCACTGGACAGATCTTCCAAACAAAAGTTAAATAAGGAAACTATAGAACTCAACAACACAATTAACAACCTAGACTTAATTGATATATATAGAATATACCACCCAACATCAAGTAGTTACACTTTTTTTCTCAGCAGCACATGGATCCTTCACAAAAATAGATCATATATTATGTCACAGGACAACTCTTAGACAATATAAAGGAGTAGAAATAATACCATGCATCCTATCTGATCATAATGGAATGAAACTGAAAATCAACGATAAAAGAAGGAAGGAAAAATCATGCATCACGTGGAGAATGAACAATAGGTTACTGAATGATCAATGGGTCATAGAAGACATCAAGGAGGAAATTAAAAAATTCTTAGAGATAAATGAAAACACTGACACAACATATCGGAATCTATGGGACACATTGAAAGCAGTTTTAAGAGGAAAATTCATTGCTTGGAGCGCATTCCTTAAAAAAAGAAAAAAACAACAAATAAACGATCTCATATATCATCTCAAAATCCTAGAAAAAGAAGAGCAAAATAACAGCAAAAGAAGTAGAAGGCAAGAAATAATTAAAATCAGAGCTGAAATTAATGAAATCGAAACAAAAGAAACAATTGAAAAAATTGACAAAACCAAAAGTTGGTTCTTTGAAAAAATAAATAAAATTGACAGACCCTTAGCCATGCTAACGAAGAGAAGAAGAGAGAGAACCCAAATTACTAGCATACGGGATGAAAAAGGCAATATCACAACAGACACTTCAGAAATACAGAAGATAATCAGAATTACTTTGAATCCTTATACTCCAATAAAATAGAAGATAGTGAAGGCATCGATAAATTTCTTAAGTCATATGATCTGCCCAGATTGAGTCAGGAAGATATAGACAGCCTAAACAGACCAATAACAATAGAGGAAATAGAAGAAACCATCAAAAGACTACCAACTAAGAAAAGCCCAGGACCGGACGGGTATACAGCAGAGTTTTACAAAACCTTTAAAGAGGAACTAACACCAATACTTTTCAAGCTATTTCAGGAAATAGAAAAAGAGGGAGAACTTCCAAAGACATTCTACGAGGCCAACATCACCCTGATACCTAAACCAGACAGAGACACTTCAAAGAAAGAAAACTACAGACCAATATCTCTAATGAATCTAGATGCAAAAATCCTCAATAAAATCCTGGCGAATCGGATTCAAAATCGTATCAAAAAAATTATACACCATGATCAAGTAGGATTCATCCCTGGGATGCAAGGCTGGTTCAATATACGGAAATCAATAAATGTTATTCACCACATCAATAGACTTAAAAATAAGAACCATATGATCATCTCAATAGATGCAGAAAAGGCATTCAACAAAGTACAGCATCCCTTTATGGTCAAAACTCTAGAAAAATTAGGGATAACAGGATCATACCTCAACATTGTTAAAGCAATCTATGATAAGCCACAGGCCAGCATCATTCTGAATGGAGAAAAATTGAAGGCATTCCCTCTAAGATCTGGTACAAGACAGGGATGCCCTCTCTCACCACTTCTGTTCAACATAGTCCTCGAAACACTGGCCAGAGCAATTAGACAGACGAAAGAAATTAAAGGCATAAAAATAGGAAAAGAAGAACTTAAATTATCACTATTTGCAGACGATATGATTCTATACCTAACAGACCCAAAAGGGTCTAGAAAGAAACTATTAGAGTTAATAAATGAATTCAGCAAAGTGGCGGGATATAAAATCAACACGCATAAATCAAATGCATTCCTGTATATCAGCGACAAATCCTCTGAAACGGAAATGAGGACAACTACTCCATTCACAATATCCTCCCAAAAAATAAAATACCTGGGAATCAACCTAACAAAAGAGGTGAAAGACCTATACAATGAAAACTACAGAACCCTAAAAAGAGACATAGAAGAAGACCTCAGAAGATGGAAAAATATACCCTGCTCATGGATAGGCAGAACTAACATCATCAAAATGGCGATATTACCAAAAGTTCTCTATAAGTTCAATGCTATCCCAATCAAAATCCCAACAGCATTTCTTGTAGAAATAGATAAAACAATCAGGAAATTCATATGGAATAATAAAAGACCCAGAATAGCAAAAACAATGCTAAGCAGGAAGTGTGAATCAGGCGGTATAGCGATACCAGACTTCAAACTATACTACAGAGCAATAGTAACAAAAACAGCATGGTACTGGTACCAAAACAGGCGAGTGGACCAATGGTACAGAATAGAAGACACAGTAACCAATCCGCAAAACTACAACTATCTTATATTTGATAAAGGGGCTAAAAGCATGCAATGGAGGAAGGATAGCATCTTCAACAAATGGTGCTGGGAAAACTGGAAATCCATTTGCATCAAAATGAAACTGAATCCCTTTCTCTCGCCATGCACAAAAGTTAACTCAAAATGGATCAAGGAGCTCGATATTAAATCAGAGACACGGCGTCTGATAGAAGAAAAAGTCGGCTATGATCTACATACTGTGGGGTCAGGCTCCAAATTCCTCAGTAGGACACCCATAGCACAAGAGTTAACAACCAGAATCAACAAATGGGACTTACTTAAACTAAAAAGTTTTCTCTCAACAAAAGAAACAATAAGAGAGATAAACAGGGAGCCTACATCCTGGGAACAAATCTTTACCCCACACACTTCAGATAGAGCCCTAATATCCAGAGTATACAAAGAACTCAAAAAATTAGATAATAAGATAACAAATAACCCAATCAACAAATGGGCCAAGGACCTGAACAGACACTTCTCAGAGGAGGACATACAATCAATCAACAAGTACATGAAAAAATGCTCAGCATCGCTAGCAGTCAGAGAAATGCAAATCAAAACCACCCTAAGATACCATCTCACTCCAGTAAGATTGGCAGCCATTAAGAAGTCCAACAACAACAAGTGCTGGCGAGGATGCAGGGAAATGGGTACACTTGTTCATTGTTGGTGGGACTGCAAAATGGTGCAGCCAATTTGGAAAGCAGTATGGAGATTTCTTGGAAAGCTGGGAATGGAACCACCATTTGACCCAGCTATTCCCCTTCTCGGTCTATTCCCTAAAGACCTAACAAGAGCATGCTACAGGGACACTGCTATATCGATGTTCATAGCAGCACAATTCACGATAGCAAGATTGTGGAACCAACCTAGAAGCCCTTCAATAGATGAATGGATTAAAAAATGTGGCATTTATACACAATGGAGTATTACTCTGCAATAAGAAATGACAAAATCATAGAATTTGGAGGGAAATGGATGGCATTAGAGCAGATTATGCTAAGTGAAGCTAGCCAATCCTTAAAAAACAAATGTCAAATGTCTTCTTTGATATAAGGGGAGTAACCAAGGACAGGGTAGAGACGAAGAGCTGGAGAAGAAGATTAACATTAAACAGGGATGATAGGCGGGAGGGAAAGTGAGAGTTAAGGGAAATTGCATGGAATTGGAAGGTGAGCCTCAGGGTTATACACAATTACATATAAGAGGAAAGGAGGAGTAGGAGAAAAATTATATAAGTGGAAGAAACGATTTATAGTAGAGGGGATGGAGAGAGAGAAGGGGAGGGGAGGGGAGGGGAGGGGAGGGGGGACAGTGGAGAATGGGATAGACAGCAGAATACATCAGTCACTAGAAAGGCAATTTGTAAATCAATGGAAATGTAACTGATGTGACACAGCAATCTGTATACGGGGTAAAAATGGGAGTTCATAACCCACTTGAATCAATCTGTGAAATATGGTATATTAAGAGCTATGTAATGTTTTGAACAACCAACAATAAAATAATTAAAAAAAAAGAATTGAGTCTGTTTATTGTTTTTTTTTTTAAGTTATACCATTTTGTCTATAGCAAATAATAGCCTTCATGAAATATACATTTCAAAAGAGTAAAATGTATAAAATTATACATATTAAGATATCATATTTTCAGTGTGAAAACAACAGGGGTTTCAGTCAAGGCCAGCAGAATTTATAGACATGCCCTATATGTCTTTGAATGCTGCTGTTTTCTACACAGTTTCTGTCTTGCTATTGCAATCCCTGTAGAAGGAAAACCAAGTGTGTCTAAGTGATTAAGCTATACCTAAGTCCTTTGGAGTAGTGACCACTGTGCTGTGGCTCATGGCAGGAATTGAGAGTTCTAGGTCACTTTTTAAACAATAATAAGGATATGAAATATTCATGTTTGTATTTGGCATGAATTTTATCCAGTAATAAATAAACCCTAGAAATTCAATGAGTCCTCTTCAAAGAAGTATCTGTATTTATTTTAGTTGAAGATTTTATTTATGCTAGAAGTTAACAGGTAAGAAAAAAGGCTGTTTATAGGATACTTATTTTCAGAAAGATGAGATGGGGTACTGGGGAGAGGTATCCAAGTACAGAATGCTGTGTGACTTCAGAGAAAAACCAGCAGCCAAGGGAAGATACCTATCATAGAAGGAAGAAATGATACAAGAAGCTTCCCCTCTTGTCCCCAGCTCCTGCTTCTGGTGTTGGGGCTGATTCATAGCTCCAGAGCCTCTAGTCCACCCACTTAGCATGGTCTAACTCAGACGGCTATGTTACCTTCCCATCTTCCTCTGTCATCTATTCACTCTGTTCTCTAATTTTGGGAACAAACATGACTCTCTTCATGTCACAGCTGATTTGAGATTATCCTTTTCATTAGGCTATGAGTTTACAATGCTTATTAAGGAGCTGGCTCATGGTAACAGATTAAAATTTGTCTATCAATGTTTGGAGTAAAATATTAATTGCAGGTATTTGGAAGGGAACATTTAAATGGTAAACCTTTTAAAAATGAGTAGGACTGTAATCCCTCAAAGTTTAACAGAAAGGATCGAAGTGACACAAGCAAAGCCATGGACAGGGGGAAGTCTAGGCTATTACCCAGTTGCATTTTGGTACAAATTAGAAAGCTACTTTTGAATCAGGACTCTGAATGCTAAACTCAAGAATTTAAAAGATATAGAAATCTTGATTAATTCTTTGTTTTTCCAGTGCTTTCATCATTTCATCATACTGTAGTCAACTCCTATTTGCCTGAATATTTTTAAATGAAAAATGTCCTGTCAAGAGCCTTTGACTCATCCTCTTTTTGGACCTGCATTTTAGCCAGATCCCTGCCTGTTAGTGTGAAGGGAGAGGAGAAGAAGAATAGAGGAGAAAACTAAGCTCATTTAGTTGCTTCATTCTTAGATATGTTATAGGCAAAGGGATCGATATTAATTTATTAGAATCAGAATTAAATTGCTTTTAGCCAAAGGCTGTTTTAAGACATGGGCAAAGAGCAGGGTAATTTAATTTTAAAATAAGGTATAAAGATTAAGGCAGTACAAAATTAGAGTGCATTTTTTAAGTACAAAAATAAGTAACACTCAAAATTGTAAAAAAAGAGTAATATGCCAAAAATATCACCATAATATGTTAACCAGTGTTTAAAGTATTTTTTCCTCTGAAGTTTGAAATAGAAATGCAGTGAATGAATATAATAGTTATAAAATCACATGTGGATTCTGTTTATCTAGAGTACCTTTTTAGCCTGACTAACCTTCAGAATCTATAATATCATAAGCACCATAAAATACACATGTGCTAGATTTAGAGAAAATTTCAACTATTTCCCACCTGCCTTCATGTAAAGGGAAATGGAGACATTTAAATGTTGCTGACAACACTTAAAATTATGATGTGCCCATGTGAAAAAGTCTTCAAATAATGTGTATTATATCTGCCAAATGGTTATTTATGGCATTTCTGTCCCCATGATCACATCTCTTTGGCTCTCTTTTAAAGTGAGGTGATTGTTTAATTAAAGGATAATCACTTCCTAGTGTGAATTATTCACACATGATAGAATTTTATCAGCGCATGACGTACCTAACCATATGCACAAAGGCTAAAAGGTGACTGGGTTAAATGGAAACATTTATTTGATTAATAGAGGGAATTAAAGACAAATTATGTCCTTCATTTCTTGCTAATTTTTATAATAAGGCAAAATACATATTTTATAAAAATTCCAATGCCTGGAAAAATACTCAGGGTTTATTATCTTAATATGTATTATTTTCTAAGAAACACTTTGCTATGATGATAGCAAATAATAAATACCCAAAGACAATGGAACTTTCCTATCTGTTGTCTCATTTTCAGTGCAAAATTAGCAGCCACAATGGAGCCACCAACTGGGAGGTGTTTTAAAAAGTGCTATTTAAATTGCTTCTGGAGTCTGATATGCATACATTATAAGAAAGGATATGGAGAGAATGGACCACTTATAAAGGAACAAGGTTAAGAGTCTGAGTTTGGCTATAAATATCAATCCTTGAGGAGAGACTTTGCCTTCCCTGAAGGAATAAGTGTCAATCTATCCCCCAAAATGTTCCCATGCCAGATATTATTTGGCTTTGGCTTTGATTACCCCCAGCCTCCACCTCACCACCACCTTCATGCTACATTCCATCTCTAGTAGTTCCTTAAAACCATCACTAAAACCCCTGGAAGGGCTCAATGAAATCATCCATCTTGCTTTATTATCAGAATGTAGAAGCTGTGATATGCACGTGAGTGCACATGCCTCAGCAAATCCTCAGTCCCAGCTCAGGGTGTGTTTGGAGCCATAGGTGTTCTTTTAAATCGTCATAGAGAATCTTCAAGTGTTCAATTTAGACAAAACTAATATGCCCTCCATTGCATGTGTCTTCAGTTGCACTTTATTCACCTCTCAATGCTAGTATTTCTTAGGGTCAGCTGTTTCCAACTGCTTTCCCTCCCGAGATTGCCAGCTCCTCAAGGGCAGGAACTATACATTCTTGATCCTGGTAACCCTGCATCTAGCACAGTACTGAGCAGACTATGGGCATTCAGTAAGTAGTTGTTGAATCAGTAAAGAAGTACAATGGGAAAAGGATAGGTTGGAGCCAAGCATGTCTAGAATTCAATCCTGGCTTTATCTTATTATACACTTTGGGTGAGTTTCTTACCCTTTCTGAGCTTTTCTGAAGAGCATTTCATAGACTGTAAGTGCTTTCTGGTTGTTAGTTCATTTAATGTAACAGTGTCTCTGCTATATATAAATTATGTACCAGTCAGTTCTGTGCGAGGTGCTGGGAAGCTACAAGAAGATAGGATTTTCTTCTCAGGAAATGAATTATCTAATGTCATTTTTTTCTAAATTAGTGTGATTTGGGGGTCATCAGACTTAACCTTATGTAGAATAATCTTGAAATGTATTGATTGGTTTCTAGCCCTTATTTCTTCCAGTTAGATTCCCTCACCTTATACATGTGAGAGTTCTCAGTTTCATGTCACTCCTGTTCTTCATGGTCATCAGTTTTATGAAGTCCTTATTATCTGTAGTATTGTTGGTACTCATGATATTTCAGAATTATGAAAGTGGTGATGTTACAACAGAATAAGAATCAGGAAAGCCTCTCATCCTAAAATCACAATGTAACATACTTTGTTATTACAATTGATAACTATTCTTTATAAGGAAAGGTGACTAATTGAAGTCATCCATAGGGAAAGTGAATTCAGGTACTTTTCAGTCACTTGAAAGTGTGTCCAGTGAGACTCTGCTTACTGCCAGAAGTGAGATGATTAGAAAACTTAAAAGAATTGCTAGAACAAAGAACTCCTGCCCAGACATTTCTTCAAACGCACCATAAACAAAATAGAAAAATAAAATGGTACCTTGAAAAGGGTCCCTGGTATCAGCTCATGATTGCTTATGTTCTTAGAATGACAGAAAATCCCAGCACATAAATACTTAAAAAGAAAACATTTAGCATTGATTTTAAAAGTACATAATTAATGTTTGACAACATTAGGGTGAAAGTAGGTTTTTTTCCCCAAATGCATGTTGCCTATTAAATGCTAGGAAATAATGTGTGTACACACATATGGGTGCATGGATACACGGCACACAGTGCTTAGAGATTCACAATCTCTGAACTCAAAAAGGAAAACACTTCCAACTAGTAAGCATTGGCTTTAAATGTTTTAAAATTTAGTGCTGTTGAGAAATGAGCAATCACATATGCCATTAATCAGTTTCTCCCTTTTCTTTAACAAGAGCAGAAGTTGGTTTAATTTTTTTTAATCAATTATTTCAGCTTCTTGCTATGACCAAAACATTTTGCTGGGAATGAGATAGCTAGACTCTTACCTTTTAGATGTCTGAAGATCTTTAGTAGTCCTCCCAAGTTTGGGTAATTTCACTTCTATTCAAAGTAACATGAATATTTTCAACTTTCACTAAATGTTAAACTTTACTAAGTTTAATTTGAAGCCTAGTTTTCTGCTCATCCTCTCAATGTTTCAATCACCATCTAAATTTCTGTCCCCCAAATGTGTATTTCCAGCTCACTCGTTTCTTTGAACTCCAGATTCAGTGTGTCCAACCAAACCTAGGGATGCCATTTTGGTGAAGGTACCAACTTCCATTCAGTTCCATAACACTTATATCCCTTTCCTTCTCTATGTCTTGTCCACCACTGAGTTATACAAATCTTATTCATTAAATAGCTTTTAAATCCACATTCTTATCTTCGTTTCTATAGCCACCACTCTAGTCTGGGTCACCATGATCTCTGGCTTGGATGAATGCAACAGAGTTTTCATCTGTACCGATTGTTCCTCTCTGGCTCCTCTCTAATACCTTCTTTTTTCAAAATATGAATCTGGTCAGGTCACCCCCTTTCTGTGAGGCCATTCAACAACTTTCCATTGCTCTTAGCAAAAATCCATAAGCCTCAGTGTCACCTGCATGGTTTGCCTTGGCTATATGTATTCCTGCTACAGAGCCTGGAAGGATCTTCACCTGACTTCATAACCTTACAGTTAACTCTGGCTGCCTTTTGGGCCTTACCTCAAAGGAAACTTCCACAGGAAATCTTTCTGTCATAGCACAGTGCATCTGTCCTTACAGCATTTTGCCTAACTTGCAGCTGTATGTTTACCTGTATGGTTATTGATTAATATTCCTCTATGGGACTATAAGGTTTGTAAGAATAAGCAATATGTGGGTTTAGCTTCCTAGTTTGTTCCTAACTTAGAGAGGTGGGGGCCATTGTCCTGAATGACTTCCTAAGCCCACTTACACTGTTTGAAATTTATCCTAAGAGAAAAGGAAAGCCTTGGAAGACTTTTAAGCAGACGAACAATGTGATTGGGAAGATCACCTTGGATAAGATGATTATCAGATAGATATTCCTGAAACATAGAAATGAGGCAGAGTTATAGCAATTGCAGCTCAATGCCATTCTTACTCTATTTTACTTCTGTCCCTCCTTTCTAAATTCAGTGAGAAGGGTTACTATGGAATCTCTCAGGCAGATGTTCGACTGTCACCTGTTTAGTCATTTGAACAATATTGATTGAGTTCCTAAGTACACACTTGACTCTATGAATAATAAAATGAGAAGTGATTTAATTTCAAATGCGTATCTCTAGCCCACAGGCCCACTCTAGTAGGAGAGACTGTCCAATAAACAGAGAATATGATCTAGTACAGAGGATATTGCAATGAGAGTTTGAATGGAGTGCTAGAACTCAGAGGAGAGTGTAACTAAAATAATTATCTGGCAGTGCCAGAAAATAGGGAAGAGGTGAACTTTGAGCTAGTAGGAATGGTAGGAATTTTTCAGGTAGAGACAGGAGAGGAGGCATTAAAATAGGCTGGGACAGAATGTGAGAGGGCGGGGTCTATGAAAGAGTGTGACCGTTTAGAATAGTTTTATTCCTTGATGTGCAGGGATGGGGAGAAGGAAGGTGGCAGGAGATGGGAAGAGAGGTATGTTGGAGTCACATTGTAAAATGAATATTGTAGTGTAAAGTACAGAATGAATATCCAGCTACAGGTCACTAAAAGTCACTGGATCACTCTCAATGTCTTTGATTTAAAAAAAAAAAAAGCCAGTATGTGAGGAAGAATTTATATTAAAGGTTAAATAGTTTATTGTGAAAGCAGTGACTGAGCCAGTAGGAGTAGTGATCATCTGACACCAAGAAATGGAAAATGATCACAGCCCTTCTGGAGGGTGTAGGGTGGGGACTGGGCTCTGTCTGGTCCTCTGAGAGAAGAGAAGGACCAGGTCCCAGCAAGCTGGCCCAGTCTAGCACTGGGAGGAAAAGCAGTGAGCCTGGCCCTACCTTGTATGTACCCAGTGCCCTGACAACTGTCTGGGTTTGTGTCCTGCAGTTCCATGGAAAATGGAAGACCACCTGATCCTGCCGACTGGGCTGTGATGGATGTCGTCAATTATTTCCGAACAGCAGGATTTGAGGAGCAAGCTAATGCTTTTCAGGAACAGGTAACTCACTCTGGATGAATACAATTATCGCCCTTCCCCACAGTGGACAGAGGGAGTGATGAGGAAGAGGACCAAAGGAGTAGTAAAGGGACAGTGAGGCTTTAAGAAGCTGAGGCGGAAGGAGGGTGAGAGTGGGAGGCTGATGATTCCTTTCCTTCATAGGAAAACCCAAGGCTGAGATATGTGGCAGCTGCAGAGAGGAGGGCTAAAGCTTGTTGTATCTGCATCTTCTGAAAGCCTGATCAGGCTCAGCAGTGGTAATCTACCCTCCAGACAAACACTAGAAATCAGAAAATTGAAAAGAGAGAGAAGAGCGAGAGATCTGACCAAGAGACATGCAGCACATTTTATTACTGGCCTCAACACCCCCTGAACCATTTAGCCTCCTGTAATTTGCTTCCCATGTGCTTAACAAGGTAGAGTCAAATAGTGCAGGATTCTGTAGGGATGTTATAAGGATAAAAAGACAAGATATGTAAATTGCCTAAGAGGTTCTGGCACAGTGTTGATGCTCAGAAATGTTAATTCCTTTCTTTCAGACCCAGGATTGGTGTTAGAGAGAGGGATGGAGGAACAGGCATCTCTTAGAATAGTCTGGGTGACTCATAACTCCACTTTGTGGGCTGAGCCAGCTCTATAGGGATGGTCCTCCTAGAGGTTTGACCATGAGGAGGTAAATTGGAGAACACTTCATGGTGCACCCAGGCCAGCTCTAAGGAAATACAGTTCCTATTTCTCTAGCAACAAAGGCTGCAGTTTTCTAGGCAGTAACTACTTTTCTAGTATTATAGTATAGTTGGGAAAATTACACACTGAAGAATATGTCTGCCTGCTTCTTTTGCATCCCTTTAGCATTGCTCATTCTCTCAAGCTATTTGTTGTATGGCCTGAATTTAAATAAAGTGACTTTGCTAATAACATACACTTCAATCTCTTTAACTAGGGTTGTCTTCAAACCTGATCCTTCTACATATGTATTTTTTTTTTGCTATTTTGGAAATTTGACAAAATAGAAGTTTAAATTGCTTTACACCCACCAGAAGAACTAAAATTAGAAAGACTGAGAGTGCCAAATTTTCATGAGGATGTGTAGCAACCAGAACTCTCCTACATTGCTAGTGAAGGTGTAAAATAAACACCCATGCATCTACCCCATGACCTAGGAATTCCACTCTTGGATATTTACCCAAGAGAAATGAAAACATATATCTATAAAAAGGATTGCAAAGAAATTTTACTTAGCAGTTTTTCATAATTCTCAAATATTAGAAGACTCAAAAAAATGAACATACAAACTGTGTTATATTCATACAATGGAATACTGCCCAGTGACAAAAAGGAACGAATTACTGATACATCCAACAGTTTGGGTCAATCTCAAAAACATGACACTGAAAGAAGTGTTTGTTACACAGCATGCTGAGTGGGTTAATTTAGATTAAGTTTCAGAACAGGAATACAATAGTAGGAAAAAAATAAGTGTTTGCCTCTAATTGAAGACAAGAATGGTGAAGTGGAGAGTGACTGGGAAGGGCTGTGAGGGAACTTTCTGGGTGGTGGTGATGCTCTGTATTTTGATAAGGGTTTGTATTACAGGCATATGCTGTGGTCATTGCATATGCACTGACATATGTGAATGGGTCATATCTGTATTACACAGCATGTACATTTACCTTAAAAGTAAAAAAAATTAAAAATAGTAAATAATGGTATGAAAAGTGACGAGTATACTGATATATACAGTTTCCCTTGAAAAGCATAAAAATATGGATTGACAGTAAAATAGAGTGATGACTACATGGATAGATGTATGAAAACGTAAGTAAAGAAAATATTAATTGTAGAATTTAGGTGGTGGGGATATAGGTGTTCAATATAAAATGCTGAAAATTTTTCTTTATGTTTAAAAATCTTTACAATGAAATTCTGGTGAAAACCACAATTCAGGTTGAAAAGTGAAAGTTGATCAGCTATAACAAATTTTAGTTTGTTGTTTAATGGTACAATATCCTTTATGTCATTGCAGTTGAATAGCTCTCTTCTAAAATTAAATTTAAATAATATTATAAAAGGTTAGCAGTGACAACAAAAAATATTTAGCTAATAGGTCTCTTGGTCAGATTCCCAAATGCCCAAAAGCCTTTTTCAGGCTGGGATTTTTCTCGAGACTCCTCTGAGGCAGACATCCCAGACTGGGAGACAGTGTGCTCTCTGGGCCTTGCAGATTCTGTGCACGATCTCAGAAATGGATCTGGCGAGCTCTGAGCTTGGCTTAGAAACATGCCCTTTCTCCCAAGGATGACCTCATTTTGGCACCAGGTATACTGACACAGAAGGAAACATTTCATTCAGAATCATTCAAGGGGTAAATGGATATCATCTTGCTTCTGTGTTGAGGTTACCCACTCAGGAGCCTGAGAAATGAATTTTCAGAATACAAGACAAGCATGCATGGTCCAGAAGCTCAAGTTCCTTCATTCTCATAGAAAGGTCGTGGAATGGGTGAAGAGTCTTGAATTATTCTCTGGAAGCAATCCATATCTTTCTCCTGCTCTGAAATTTTCACTACTTTCCCTCTTCCCATTAAGGAAACAGAGGGAAAGGAGGGTCTTCTGGCAATGGACTCACCAAACACATCCCAACAGGAAGACTGAAGTCCACCTCCAGCCTAAATGCATGATCCTTCCAGATAGATGTCTAGGTACAGCAGCTGGGAAACCATAAAAACAGCCATATCCTACAGTCCCTCCGGGAAGGCTTTGCCTTGCCATTTGACCCAAATGGAGCAGGGATAGAGGGCAGCCACTAAGCCATATTTGAAAAGTGGAGTTGCAGAAAGCACAATACAGTTGCCAGTGATATGGGGTGCTAATTATTTCATGGCAGTTTCTAATGGAATTAATGTTTGTGTACCCCAAAATGCATATGTGGTTGACCTAACCCCCATGTGATGGTATGCGGAAGTGGGGCGTTCGGGAGGTTAAAAGGTCTCAATGAGGTCATAAGGGTAGGGTACCATGATAGGAATAGTGCTCTTCTGAAAAAAGCAGAAGAGCTTATTCTCTCTCTTTTCACCATGTAAAGATACAATAAAAAGGTGAAAGACCGTCTGCAAGCCAGGAAGAGACCCATCACCAAGAACCCAACCATGCTGGCAACCCTGATCTTGGACTTCCAACCTCCAGAACTGTGGGAAATAAATTTCTGTTGTTTATGCCATCTAGTCTATGCTGTCTTGATATAGCATCCCATACTAACCAAGATACTGACACTGATGTCAAACATGTCCACTGTTAAGTAGGCTGACTTTCAGGAGAGAATCTGTCTTAATGATATAGCTTCACAGATATTATTAGATACTATGTTGCATAACAACCACACTCAGATATGGCTTTCTAGCAGTGTGTCCCTTTGGAAGATATGAGGCTGTTGAGCAAGATTTGTCTGAAGTACATGCATGGTGTCCACAGTTCCTATTGTATAGGCTGGCAGCTAGATTCAGCTGGTGATCTTTCCCTGACTTCCTTTTCCCTGTCCAGGCATCCAGCTACCACATTACAATTATGTCTATTAATTTTCCTACTTTGGCACAATTATCTCTATCAAATTTTCTGGCAAACTTTGTTTGAACCTTATGTATACACAACAGTTACAATCCAAAAGAATTATTAAGAGGGAAAGCATAAGTTCCCTCTTAACTCCCCATTGATGACCCAGTGTCAATAATATTTGTGTTTTAAGCTATATTACTGTTTTGGATAGTCCCCTTTTATAACCAGTAATGTTGTTCCCCCTTGGGTTGGTTTGTGGCCAACCCAAGGGCTGTAGTTGTTCACCATGTGGGGACTCTGGCCTACTAGGCTCACTAACATAGTGCCCCAAAAGGTTCACTGGCCCGTAAGAGCAGGAGGCAGCAGGAGCCCTTCCCAGAGAAGGCAATGATACCAGTATGGTCAGCACCATCTCTCTTTCTCATGGACACTGTGGTATAGTAGCTGTTTTCCCAAGTGTCTTCTGGCAGACAGACTTTTCTGAAGGGGAAAAAAGGCATGAAGGGAGTCAGGATGCATGGCTTACTTTCTTCCAATTGCCTGAGGAGTTTGCCTTTCTAAGATCCAAATTTTTATAAAGTGCATGTTGAGATAAATAGATGGAACATTGCTTGAGCTTCTGCTTTAAGAGTCAAAGGTATAATCTTGGAATTGGCTCTTATGAAGCATGCTTCCAATGCACAGCATAAGACACAAAACCCACTTGAGACACAGTAGAGTTTTTGTGAACAGATCTTGAAAATTTGGCACTTGCTCATGGGTATGGGTCATCTAGTTTTCAATAAACAAGGCTACCTCAGGAATCCTACTTTCCTAAAAGCTTTGGGGAAAGACCATTTTGACTAATCTCATCCAAAAGCATCTCCACCTTCCTCAGAGAGGAAATTTAGGATAAGATTAACCTTGTCAAATTTTGAAAGCTAAATGAGCAAATTTCTCTGGCGTAAAGCCATCTACATTGACAGTGCTTTTAGTTACCAGATGAGGAATTGTAGCATTCTAGTGTAATCACCATTTAAATTGAACCTAACTGCAAGTCACGAAAACAATTCTCCCCACTGTAGTGTCAGTTTATTTCTATGCCTCAATCCGTCTGACTCACATGCTCAGCATATATGTGAAGATGGAAGATAGAGATCTGTCATTCAGTCACTGTCATATGGTTCAGATTGTTAAATATCTTGTACTTAACCAGTGAATGACATCAGTGATCCTATTTCTAGAACAATCTGTGTCTCTGAGATCATTTTATTCTCAGAATATCATAACAAAATACTATGCAACTGAAGGTGACAAATTAATTTAATCCTATTGAACCCTAACTTTCCTCAACCCACATAAGTAAGAACAGTATTTTACTCTGAAATGCCCAATGAGTGTTTAGGTTGTTCATGTGAAACACTAAGATTGGGGTTTCCTTACAGTGGCTTATTGCTAACTTTAGATAAATTTCTGAAGTCATTGACTTAATAAGGAGAAATAAAATTTCTTCTTATTATAAATTGCCAAGTAACACTAAGCACCTCAAAATAGAGTAGTTAAGTAGTAAGCCAATCAGAACAACACTGAGCAATGTGTCCTAGGTCATACCCAGATTGAATTCAACTGTAGTGACTCTAAATGGATATTTCTAATTATACCAGAGACAGAGCCAAGTTGTTTGTAGGGCCTTAAGTTTATAGGATTCTAAAAGCCCTGTAATTAATTTGAAAAATAAATTACAAAATTTCAAATTAAAAATTATTAAACTTGAGCTTCATTAGCTTCATGATAAATCTAGCTCTGAATTAGACCAATTAAAACCTTACACATTGGGGAAAACTCTAATAGCTTTATCAGCATTTAATAATGCCAGTACTGAAGATATTCAAGGGGAGCGGGTGCAGATACAGGGGATTGAACTCAGAGGCACTCAACAACTGAGCCACATTTCCAGCCCTATTTTGTATTTTATTTAGAGACAGGGTCTTACTGAGTTGCTTAGTGACTCACTTTTGCTAAGGCTGGCTTTGAACCCCCAATCCTCCTGTCTCAGCCTCCCAAGCCCCTGGGATTACAGATGTATGCCACTGTGCCTAACTCAAGGTGCTTTGATGCCTGGCATTTCTTAACAATTGAAGGCTACCGAAATGCTTAAAATATTTTTATAGCATGATGAACAGGGAATGTGGAGATTCAAACTCCACTGATGTGCCCTTCCAGCCCATAAATATTTAGAAAAAAGTTAAAGTAGCAAGCAGATTGGTAGTGCCAACAATTAGAAAGTAGCTAAGAGAGTTGAAAACAAAATGGATAAGGAAAGAGCCTTTTGAATTTTTTATTGAAATAGAATAGATTCCTATAAACTAATCTACCCAAGTGGTTGTTCAAATCATTCATTTGAAATTAAAACAGCTATAATACATAGTAAGACAGCCAGGTGTGTGGTGCTTTTTTACTTGTTCACTTGTTTTCATAGTTGCTATAGTTTTTGTAATAGTCATTAAAATAGATATAAAACTATTAATCATTGTTAATATTAACATATTAACCATTGTCATTAACATATTAATCATTGTTATTCTGAGCATTATTTTACTTTAATAAAATCATTTAAGATATGGGAACCATATGAGGGACACACAGAAGATTCTAGCAGAGATAGAACCAAATACAAAGGCAGGGAGACCTGAAACAACAGGTTTTATTTTGAGAACTCCAAGTTGCAGTAGTAGCCATGGGACAGAGAATGTCATGGGTAGGACTGAAAATAAGCAGTGCAGATAACAGAGTTTGGATTGCCTAACACAAAACTACCTGAGAAGCTTCAGTAAATCACTGAGGATATTAAGTGGGGAGTTCTGTGCTGAGACTTACATTTTTTAAAGATTCACAGAGTGGCTCAGAGGACAAGGAAGGAACCTGAAGGCAGGAAAGAAGCTGAATGGTCCCATTAGAATTCAAAAGAGAAAAAATGTTAGAAAGTACAGTCATGCTTCACTTGATGATGGAGATAAATTCTGAGCAATACCTCATTAGCCAATCTCATCATTATGCGAACATGATAGAATATACTTGCACAAAGTAAGATGGCCATGGTCACTAGGATCACTAGGCAGTATAACTAAATACAACCTTATGGGGACTAAATCATGTATGCAGTCTGTTGACCAAAATGTTGTGTGGCTGTCTGGGGAAGAAGGTTAAATATTTTTTGTTAATCATGCCAATGGAGAGTGAAAAGCTGTCATGTCTCATTCTCTGCAGTAGCTACAGAACTGAGCCCGGTGCCACAGGTGGGAGAAGGAGGAGGCATGGATGACTGCCAAGTCTCCAGATTGGGTGGTTGTAAAGTGGTGAGATTAACCTGAATATTTGTGATGGTAAATTCTTAAAGGGAAGATAGGATGGGGCATGTTAAATTCAAGGGTCTGTAGGATATTTAAGTGAAGCTATCTATCAGACAGCTGAGAGGAAGAGTGAGGCCTACATACAGAAATATGAGAGTCATTGTCAGCCACAGGAAGAGAATAAAGGAGAAAGGCACTTGTGAGGGTAAAAGGGCCAAGGACAGCACCTGAGGACTGCCACAGTTTTCATTGTTAGGAGAGAAAAGGTGAAGAAGCAACTGAGAGAGAACTTTCAGGGAAGTGGGAAGAGAATCAGTAATGAAAGGTTTTTGTAGAAACCTCTGAAGGGGACAGTTTTAAGAAAAATGAAACAATCAAGTTCAAAATATATCCAAAAAGTCAAGTACAGTGAGGTCTGGGGGCAATGGTGAAGTTTGCAGTGGGATTCCAAGAAGCTGGTGGGAGGAGTGCGGAGAACCCATCCCTTCCAGTGGAGAAGTGGGTGGAATGCAGATGAGTGAAGGAGAGGCAGGGGCTGTGGGGTCCTGTGGGTGTGAGAGCTCTTTTCCAAGAGTAGAGACATCCAGACTTATTTACATGCAGGAAAGTAGCCAGAAGAATTGGGCAGGTTAAAATTACAGAAAATTGAGGACAGTTAAATGAAGCAAACCTCCTAAGGCTATGGAAAGGGATGAGATCAAAAGAGTATGAGGAGCAAAAATATAGAGAAATTGGAACTTTTGTACTTTGCTGGTGGGACTATAAAATGATGCAGCCACTTTGGAAAACAGTTTGGCAGTTCTTCAAAAATTTAAACAGAATTACTGAATGATTCAGCAATTCCACCCAAAATAATTTAAAAGAAGGGCTCAAGTACTTGCACCTGTGCCATTGCAACATTATTTACAATAATCAAAGGTGTCCATGAACAAATAAGTAAGCAAAATGTGGTATGTGCTTAAAATGGAATATTATTCAACCATAAAATGGTATGGAGTTCTTATATATGCTATAAAAGGGTGAAATTTGAAAACATATGTGAAGTTAAATAAGCCAGACAAATATTATAAAATCCCACTTATATGAAATATCTAAAAGAGGCAAATTCTTAGAGACACAAACTAATTAGAGGTATCAAGAGCTATTGGGAGGAAAGAGTTATTGATTAGTGGTTATAGAGTTTTGATTGGGGTAATTAAAAAAGCTAAAAAAGAGATAGTGGTGATGACTATACAACATAATAAATGTTAATAAATGCTCCTGAATACTTAGAAATGGTTAACTTGGTATATTTCATGTTATACTTATGTTACTGCTATAAAATTCTTTTGTAGGTAATGCCAGCCATAATATACATGATGAGTTAATTTGATCAATAAAATATTCAAATATTTTATTTTAAAAAAGAATATGAAAGAATTAGTACTAATCAAAACAGTATCTTCCTCTGAGTTGGGAGCATAGGTGAATATGTTTACAGATCTAAGATTGCCCTTGTATAATGATTACTTTTATGTGTCAACTTCACTGGGCTAAGGGATGCCCAGATGGCTTTTCTGTGAGGGTGTTTATGGAGGTGATTAGCATTTGAATCAGTAAAAAAGACTAAATAAAGAAGACTTATCCTATAAGTGTGGGTGAGCACATCCAATCTGATCGGCCCCCACTATGCAAAAATGTGGAGAAAGGGAGAATTCACTCCATTTGACCATGGACATTCATCTTCTCTTGCCCTTAGATGCAAAGACATTGATGCTACTTCTCAGGCCTTCAGATTCTTTCCAGAACTTATACAGTTACCCCAACCCTTTCTCTCCAACCATTGTTTCTCAGTTTGCAGCTTGGTTATATCTAACCAGTATCCTTTCAGTTCTGTTTACCTGGAGGACCTTGACTAGTGCTTCTTGTCCTCAGGGACATTAAGGGAGTTGCTGACAGCCCCTTTTACTGTTGTTGTTTTATTTTGCTTTTACTACACATAAAGCACTCTCCTTAGAGTGGTGAGGGATAGGTAGGGGTTTAATAAGGAAATAGAGGAGATAGTGAAGATTAAGAATGGACACCAAGTGGAAAGGGAAAGGGAGATGACAAAGGATAAATAAAAGAACTGTTGATATGTCATACTGACAGCAGAGAGTTGCATACTGCAAATGTATATATAGTGTTTTCTCTTCATGGTTTTTTATATTTATTTGCTTTGGTTTGGGGGTTTTTGGTTTTATTTGTTTTGCTGTAGAATTTAGAGGGACTGGTTCACTGGACTCCACCTGGATGGGGTATTTGTGGTATAATCAGGGATATTTTAGAGGGTAGTAGAAGAATGGTCCCCATGTTGAATCATGGGGCTGATGCAAACAAAAGTAAGAAGGGACTCATAACCCTGAAGACAGGGAGGTTGAAATGAAAAGATGGGTTTCATGAGAGTGAGAAGGCAGGGGGAAGCAGTGGGACAGGATGTTGGACATTTAGTGTTGCAAAGGTAGGACTTTTCTTGATGACATATTAGGAGTAGATTCTAAAACTGAAGGTAAAATTATTGAAATAGTTGGTGTATCAGAACAGGCCAAGATGTCACAAGTAGATAAAACATGTATAGTGGTGTAACTCTAATAGAAGTTTATTTCTTGCTCATATAAATAATCCAAGGTAGTCAGTAGAGATGTTCTGCTTCACCGTAACTCAAAGAGCCAAGCTACTGGAGGATCTCTCATCTTTAACTGGCAGTTTTCAAGATCATCTGTGCACTAACACCAGTTGATGTGAGGAAGAAGAACGAGGAGGAGCCTGTGTAGGTGGTTTTATGGTTCAGGCCTGAAAGAGATTTGCTTCAAACCACCACATTTCATTGGCCAGAACTTAGTCATAGGCCTCACACCAAGAAACAAACAAGTCTGGGAAATGTGAAGTTGTGTGCCCTGTAAAAAGAACAACCAGCAGCTCCTGCTACATTAGGGTTCTAAAGCAAATTTTTTAAAAAGCATTTACCATTTGATGCTGCTACTTACATCCAGAGGTAAATTACAAAAAGGCTCACTTTAACAGTTCAACCAAAGAAGCATTATTTAATATATGTGAAGTGTTCACTTCCAATTCTACTCCCTCAATCTTTTTTTATATCTACCTAGATTAGTCTTGTGACCCAGTTCTTCATTTGATAGAGTTTTATTCTTTTTTCCTTCCTGAGAAATGTGTACAATATTTAAAAAATATAATGCAGCCCCCTTTTCACCCACTCTGTGCTAGCAGTAAATATTAAAAATAAGTGTGACACCCATGAAGTCATTGAAGACATTGGCCCCTCAGTGAGGCAACACAGACATTGAGTTGATTTCAGTGTAAGACCCGTCTGCCTTGTAACTGTTTCTCTAACAAATGAGGTAAAGACTTTTGAGCCACACAAATAGTTTCTCTCTGCTGACAAGCCACTCTGTGCTTATTGGGGGGAGTGTATGTTTACTTTTAAATAACATAGAGCCTCCCCAATATGTGCATTATCTATCTTAAATTTCCTACCAATAGAAAAGCAGCACAGTACAGCATCAGTGAGAGTTGCTGTCTTAGAATTCTGAGCTCATAGTCACTCACTATGGTGAGCTGTGGAGGCCAGAGGGAGAGGGTGGGACATTCAGAGGATCCCTACACCCCAGAGACATTTCTCCCCAGAAGATTTCATCCCAAGAACTATGTGAAAAGAGTCAAAGGTGTAAACTTGAATAGTCCACCACCTTCCTTTCCAAAATTATATGGAAATTCTTCGGGAAATGAATCCAGGGTTTTGGTGGGGAAAGACTGTTTGAAGAACCATGGTGAATTATTACAGAGTATTAGGGGTGTTTCCCAATGCTTCCTCCTCTGAAATCAAGAAGGCTTATCACCAGTTGGCTCTGCGGGTACACCCAGACAAGAATCTAGAGGACAAGGAGGCTGCTGCCGAGAGATTCAAAGAAGTAGCAGAGGCCTATGAGGTCTTGTCTGATCCCAGGAAACGCAGTGACTATGACAGGTCCAGAGAGAACTGCTTCCAAAAGGAAATCAAAATAGACAGCAGATATAAGGAACATCCGGTGGAAGAACCGCGCTTTGAGAGGCCACGCCATGTCTTTGAGAATGACTCTGTAGATGAACACCACTTCTCAGACTATTTTTCTCTTGGCCACAATGATAGGGCTAGGAGATTTCACTCCTCTCTCTTTGATGTGACCCCCATATTGGACACAGGATTTTCCACTTTTGTATCTGTGGGCTCCAGATCAAATCCCTTTACCTCTGAGACATTTGTACCCTTTGTAAGCAGTGGAATGGGAAACTTCAAACTGGTTACCACTTGCAGCCAGATGGTGAATGGCAAGAGAGTTGTTACACGGAAAGTTGTAGAACATGTGAGGAGAGAGACTGAAGTGGAAAAAGAAAGATTTTTTCACCAGATTCCTCGACCTCATTGGTAAGGAATTGCTATTGTATTCTGTAATGGGAAATGTCATATGAGGCTGGTGTATCATATGAAACTTATCAAAGACAGACTTAAAATCTGAGCATGTGCTAAACTAGAATGGACGAGGTCAGCTTAGTCCAAACCTGTCATTTTGTAGGAAGGAGATAACAGATCAGATGTTGATACAAAAAACTAGTAAGCAGCACAGTTTCACTCTAGCCCAGACTTCTGGTTCTTTCCCTTTACACTATCAGAGACAGTACAAACCACTACCACACATGAGGCTTCTGAGTCAGCTGCAGGGCCCTCCTTCACAAGCCCCATCATCTTTATCTTCAACATTTTTCCTCCTCTACCTTGCTGTCTGCCAGTCAACTTTCTCGACAGCTGTTCTTTTTCTTTCCTATCCCCTCTCTTTGCTTCTTCTCTTCCCACCTCAACTTTCTTCCTATGCATTTCTTGAGGACCATATCACACTCAGGCTCAATTCAAAGAGTTTTCTAGGGATAGGTTAATTCTGGTAGAGAAAAAGAGTGAAAAGTAAGTGGGTTAAGCTTTTTATGTGCTTTTTTCTTAGTTTTAATATCTCAGCTGTGTCTGGAATTCTATTTCACATGTGTTATCTCAGAAATCCATTCCACAGTGAAATTCAGTATCTGCTTTCCCCCCATCAGGTAGATAAGGAAATGAGGCTTGAGGCTTGTAGTGATTAAATAACATGTCCCAGGCCCCACCTAATATGAAGTAAAATAGGATTCTACTCTAAAGCACATTCTTATCTACTGAGCTATAACTACTCATTTATTTTAAAATCTGGGGTCTCATCCTAACTGGAAATTTAAATCTTTCATCTCTAAACCTTACTTCAATGCATGAGTACTATGCAAGCATTTTTAATTTTATGGCCTAACAGGAACTTGAATGTCACTTTCACTTGAAGACAGAATCACCGTAACAAGTGTCTCTGAAGCTAACAAATGAGAATCTATTAAAACAGGAATCTAAAGATATGAATTATATTTTTGTTTTTGCCTTTAACCATCATGTATGTACATGCAAAATCTTGGGATCTTTTCCCCCCGCCCTCATCCTTTCAGTTGGAGTTGGTTGCACTTCAGCCCCTTCCATTTGTATTAATGACCATATTTTGATCCATAGGAATTGTTCCTTATGGAAAATTACTGATGGAGTCTGCACTAGAATCTCTGTCTTCCAATTTCCAATGCCAAGCTCATTCCAGTACACCATGATGATTGGCAAAATTTAGATTTCATTTGCACTCATAATCATTTTTAGGAGTTATATAACACATTATTAGTTTTCTTAAAGAACTTTCCTATGTGTGCAATTTTTATTAGAAAAATATTTTATGTAGTTTTTGAGCACTTTAATTGCAATAAATTTTCTGAACTTGAACAGGAATATGCCTGCTTCCCTCTGGCAAAGGGCCCATACTTGAAGACAGGAAGCAAAAGATGGATTTGGATTCAGAACACAGCTCATTTCTTTCAAAGCCCATACATCTCTACTTTGGACTCACTGAGAGCCTCCTACATGACAGGCACTGTGTTAGGCACTTTACATCAATCATTTCTAATCACAAGAGTGTTATTCAGGGTTTTATTTTCATTCTATGAGTGAGGAAACTGAGGCTCAGGGAAGATTCAGGCCCACAGTAAGTTGCGGAGACAGGCTTCAGACTGTGATTTGCCCACTAGGAAGCTTACATTTCCATTATGCTATATTCCACCCTCATTCATCTGAGCTGCATAGTCATGGTTTAAGAAGGGAGATTTTTTTCATATGGATGAATTAACAATATACATTTCAACTTTTTTATAATAACGTCTCCAGATGGAGCTTCCTTCTACCAGCTCTGGTTTGAGGTGAACTGCAGTGTATTTCCTGAAAAAAGGGATAATCAAGTTGGAGCATAAAACATGGTTTTCTATTTTATGTTAAGTAAAATTCAAATTTCAGCAATTTTCACAGACATACTTGGTTTTGACAGAAATGCTGAGCAGTAGAAGGACTTTTTTTAATCAGAAAAGATTTTTTAAAAAATTCACTTTGTTAGTAAAGGAAGTTTTCTTCTTGTATAGAAGTGAAGAAATTTCCTCTTTCCTGAAGCCTGTTTAAAATATGTAGAAGTGCTGTGTATAAGCAATCACCAGCAATGAAAAGATGGAGAGCAGGAAGGGTTTCTCCAGGTCAGTGTTCATCAGTGCCCAGGACAGAGCACCAGCTTTGCAGGAACCTGTGACTCAGGTTCCTGTGGCCTCACCATGTCTTCAGGTTGGCCACTGTGATTTCCAGGCACCAGGAGTTCCTCTACAGGTAACACCAGGGCCAGAGAGGAAATAATAAGTTTTTCTAGATGTGGAAGATAATGAGATGGACAGAGGGATGGAGGGAAGAAGAAGGATGTAAAGTCAAATAAGAGGCACCAGGGGAAAAAATCACTTCTCAATAGTATGAGAAACTGAAAGACAGTGAATTCCTTCTTAAACTTACAGGATTCACTAATGGAAAGGGAGAGGGAGAGAGAAAGAGCTTAATCATGAGAGTCAGTTCCTGTGTCCTTTGTGATCTTCCACTTTTGCCATAGCAAGCAATTTTTTTTAATATGGTAGTGTTTTGAATAGTTGTATCTCACAAATAAATGCAAGACATTTTGTCTACTAATAGCTAACAAAATAAATGTTTCCAAACTCAAAAACAGTGTAGACCAGTTAGGAGTTCCCTGTTCAGTTCTAGTTCGTGCTAGGCAGTTGACAAGTAAAAGAGGACCACAGCCCTGTAGAGCATGGTTCAAGGGAGAACAGCATGCATTTCTGTCTCTCCTGGCTCAGGGTATGTGCTCAAGAGCAGTCTCATGGAAACCTGTCAGAAACCCCGGGTTCCCACATCACCACATGAGGAGAAAGAGGAGAAAGGGAGTCTTGCCTGAAGTCACGGAGTGGGTTTTCCTACAGCCCCCTAACCTGGAGCTGTTACTCCTATACTCTCAAGCATCCAAGGCACATTTCTTCACTCCCTGGCAAGGTACACAAAAGGGTTGGGAGGAGTGGCTTCCCTGAGGTTGGTAAAAACAGAGTCACAGTTTCATGTAGTGCTGTTGCATACTGTGTCCCCTCGTGTTCCCTTGTCTATTGATCCAGGTAAGTACAGGAGTATGTGAGTGAAATCATAAACAAAAATACCAAGAACCAACTCAGATTCTTAACAGTTTAAGGTTTCTACAGTAAACAATAACAAATATAAGATGGCAGTCAGAAGTCTCAATGTTTCCTTTCTAGAATCTTCCAGACACTTTCTGTGCTTAGGGCTTTTAGACACTTTTCTGTGCTTCCTCTTTGGTGAGAAGGCCATTTTAATTTTACCCCAAAGCTTCATAGTCTCCAGAATGACTGGAGTGGAGTGCACCTAACTGTGTACTTCTAGATGGGAGGAACAGACTCAGCAGAACAGGGCTGATTTTCAGCTGGCAGGACATCACCCCTCACTATATTATTTGGAATCCTGAGGATCTATTGAGTTGGAGTGTGGTAGAAACCCTCAGAATAGAGAGGTTGGTTTTGGGGTAAAACAGAATGATTCTTTTAATGGGTAGAAACAACTTCCGAGAAGATGTCATTTTACTAGTGCTCATTGTTGAAATTGACAAGATTCCCAGAGACAGCTAAGACTTTAGACTCCATTGGGCCATAGATAGTATATACATAATTCTCAGTGTCAAGAGAATCAGAAAGAGGTTATTAAAAGAACATCAGCTTTGTCTGTAAGTAAGTCAGAGTTCAAATGCCATACCACCCTTTCTTAACTTCCAAAAGTAACATCTTTGGTCCTTAAAGGGGACATGCTGTAAACTTGCCATGAAGTAAGTGTGTGTGTGTGTGTGTGTGTGTGTGTGTGTGTGTGTGTGTGTGTTTTGCCATGAGTTTTTAAGATGTAAAATTTGTTATGTAATCTTGAAAACAAGATCAGCTATGGATTGTGTTTAATCCCAAAATAAAAGTGATGGATGAAAAAATAAAAATAGAAGATCCTATGATTTTTGCATTTGGCACTACTAAAAAAAGCAATGTTGCTAGCTTGGGGACAACTGGTATGACTTTTGTGTTTGAGCTTCCTTTGTTCTTCATTATCCTTGAACTTTTAGACTTACATATTGGTTTTATCCTCTGCTTCCATTGTAGGAAATTGATGGAAAATCCCTGCTATTGATGACAAGGAATGATGTGCTGACAGGACTTCAGTTAAAATTGGGGCCTGCTCTGAAAATCTATGAATATCACGTAAAACCTCTGCAGACCAAGCACTTGAAGAATAGCTCTTCCTAGTGCAGTCATTTGGGGTCTTAGACCTCAAAAAATATACAGTGACATAATTTGGTTTCATGTAATGAAACTTTGTAAACAGAATACATACATGTGTATATGTAAAGAATTTCAATCAAATGAAACGTTATCCTATTGGATAGACTAGGCAATCCATCAGCTGGCCTGAATCCAGCCAGGAGGAGCAGGGACAAGGTATACACAGTTGGTTTTCCTTATGGAGTTTGTCAAGTAGAATGATCTTTGATACTGTTAGATACCCCTCCCTACAAAGGTTTTGAAATCAAGGATTTTCTTCTCCATTTCTTCATGGATTGCTTTCCCCAAATTCCTTAAAAAATATTTTAATGGAATAAGCATCTTTGGGTTACAGACTTAGAGTAAAAGCACATGTACTTGGGGAGGGGAAAAAAATAGAAAGGGATCACTGTCTCCCTTGAACTCCTCTGCTCTGTAGAGCTGGTGTTACTTGGATGGATTTGCCAACACCCTTTTTTATAGAGGGTCCTCCACTTGACCTTATTAAGGTTTCACTGGGATTTGCTACATGCGATGTTTGAAGTGAGGTGCATCTTGGCCCCTTTGGGAGCAGAGTCATAGCTCTGAATAGAGAAACTCTGTTGTGTAGTGGGGACATCCATCCGTATTCAGCTAGCTGTCATATGGGTAATGGTATTTTCTGCATAGATTTGCTTATATTGATTCTTTATTTTGAAAGCTTTTTTTTTTACTTTATGGTTAGTATTTATAATAATTTGTTTCTGGAAAAAAATTGCCAAGAGTTATAGATAAAAGCCTTGTTATTAGTACAGAATATTTTTATATATATTCCTTCATGATGCTGGAATATTTTTTTAATTGTCTGATTCTTTATTTGATTCCTAGTTTGAGTACTTGTCCTAAAAAATTGAAAAAGTGGGCTTGCTACATCTCTGTTCAAAGAGACACTATCCAATCCCTGTGTGTCAATGCCTTGTTGAATTGGTGCTTTGTGGTTGCAATAAAGCATTGCTTTAGTTTATTTCTAGTGTATCCTTTGATTTCTTCTGTCTGCTTACTTCTTTAGGGATTAAAGATTAAAGTCTCTTCAAAACCATAGAATGAAAATTAAGCCTTAAAAATGCTTAGCTAGGGGCTGGGGATGTGGCTCAAGCCGTAGCGCGCTCGCCTGGCATGCATCTGGCCCGGGTTCGATCCTCAGCACCACATACAAAAAAAATAAAAAATAAAAAAAACAAAGATGTCCGCCGATAACTAAAAAATAAATAATAAAAAAATGTTTAGCTATAAAAAATTCATGGATCTATAAGTGAATTTGTCTTTTTTTATAAACTGAATCATCCAAGTAGATCTCATTCCTTCTCTTACCCACCCCCAACAATCAATTTTAGCTATCAAAATTAACCAAAGATTTTTTTATTTGCCTTCCAGAGTCATGATTATTTTCTTTAAATATTTTTTTTAGTTGTCAATGGACCTTTATTTTATTTATTTATATATGGTGCTAAGGATCGAACCCAGTGCTTCAGACATGCTAGGTAAGTGCTGTACCACTGAGCCACAACCCCAGCCCTGATTATTTTCTTCAATTCTGATAAAAGCAATAGACTTTCTCTCCAGGCAGAATTTCATATTCCCCGATATTAAATCTTTACAGAGAATTGATGGACTCTCTGGGTTGCCCTCTTCTTCCTCCTCAAGAGTTCCTATTTTAGAGCATCATAATTCAATGTCCTGTAGAAATAGTTTCTCCAAAGAACAAAAAAATCGGAAGGTGAGAATAAAAAGACATAGGAAATAGTATAGATAGTGAGTGGGTTCACAAAGACACTCCAAATTACTCCAATTAGGAAGTTTATGAAGTGTCTGAAACTTAAGTAACACTTTGTTTTGAACTGTAAATGGGAAAGGTGGTTACAAAAGAAACATTATCTATCCCCAGATTCCCATAGTCTTTCCAAGGCAGCAAACACAGAACAAATCAAAGGCACAATCAGTTAAGTGCTGTGAGAAGTGACAGGCACAAAAGAGGACAGCAGCAACTTCTGAAGACCAAGTAAGAAGACAAGGAGAAGGAGGCTGGAATGAAGGACTTGATTCATACTTTTATAAAAGGAGTTTCCCATGAAGTGATGATGATACTTGACCTCTCTCTAACTCAAAAAGCAAACAGGAGGAATGGCCAAGCCCTGCTTCTATGCATCTACCTGCTACCTTTATATTAGTTTGCAGTAGCTCTGGCTGTAAGTAATCAATCAGCTTTGTCTGTAAATAAGTCAGAGTTCAAATGCCATACCACCCTTTCCTAACTTCCAAAAGTGTAGCATCTTTGGTCCTTACGGAGACATGCTGTAAACTTGCCAAGTAGTGTGTGTGTATCCCCACTAGGTAATGTAAATAAGATAGATGTCATCTTCTCTCTTATATAAATTTCCAGATAAGGGGTATCAAAGATGGTATGGACCTCTATGATATTAGGAACACAGGCTTCTGCTGACTGTGTGCTCCATTCATGCATTAACATCCATTCCCAGAATTATTCCACAGACCAAAATGAATGCTTCAGCCATAAACATTGTCACATGAATTCCAATCAAGAATAAGAAGGGGGGAAAAACCAGATCTTCTTTGTTTAAGGGCACTTCCAAGAAATCATACAAACCACTTCTTCCTGTTTTACTGACCAGAATTCAATCTCATTGTCATACTTGAGCTACAAGGGAAGCTTGATATATTTCTTTATTTCTTTAACTTGGAAACCATTGACTAAACTAAAATTCCAAGTTTCTTTATTCTGATCTTAAACTGAAATAAATGTGGCCTAAACCAGCCTCTGTACATGAGTGATAAAATTTGGCCCCAAGCAGTCTCCATATATAGTAAACTACAACCTAGCTTGATATACAAGCAAATTACAACTTAACCCGAGTATATACCATTGTAACTAAGCAACCAAGCCTCAGTCAATTACAGCAGCCAACCTCTCAGCCAGTCCCAAACTGAAGTTTGCCAGATTATGCCCAAATAAGGTAAACACCAAATTCCATTAATTGGATAATCTGTATGCCATTTCCTATCTTTCTGGTTATAAAAAGAGTTCACCACATTGTAAGAAGAGGCATTCTAAGCCATTTTTGGTCTGTAATGTTACCCAGTTCTGGAAACTTTTTCTTGTGCCAGCAAACTTTAATAAATGTAACAGGTCTCAGTTTTTCCCTTTTAACACTGTAGATAAGGGAAAAGGGATATTTAGGAACAATTCAGAGTTATCACTGTCAGTGGACTCCTAAGCACTCAGAGCACATAATGCTGAAAGCGCGTCTTAAACTATTTTTCTCCAGATTAAACATGGGTTCCATTAACTCAAACTTCAGACCTGGATTTCTCTCTCTGTTTTTGTTGGAGGGGAAAAGGGAAATAATTGCAAAGCAACAGAAAAGTGTGAAATCGTTGCTCAGCCTCATGACAGCTTTTAGTGTAAAATCAGCAAATTAAAGATTGTCTGCCTTTCTTACACTCAGGAATAAGGCCTACAGCAGGCAGCCTGAGAGCCTTGGCAATGAGGAAGGTGCTTCCATCCCCCTCTATCCAGGGCAAGAGCAGTATAATCAAGACAGGCCACAGAGAGGAGCTTGAGATTCTGCAGGTAGGCAGCCTTTGTCTCCAGATGGCTGTGAAAGCAAGTTGCATGCTTCCTTTTCAGATCACATTGGATTTCTATTAATGTGATCTTGTCTGTAGCTGGTAGCAAATACATGTGCTAGATACCCCTTTCTGGACATTTATATAAGAGAGAAGATGACATCTATCTTATTTACATTATCTAGTGGGGAATCACTTCATGAATGTGAGTGGGAAAGAGCATACCCGGATGCCAGTATATATTATGGCAAAGGTTTATGTGAGAACTGATTAATGTTGAATTTGATCATTATTAACCTAAGAGGCAGACAGAATTTCAGAACCAGAAAGCATTTTAAAAAGTACCTGCTCCTACACTTTCCCTCCCAACGCTACATTTGAACTTTGGATTCTGACCCTATGTATGAAATTTAATGAATTGATTTAAAAGCTAAGCCACAAACTGGCCACTCTTCAGTGGAATCTAAACCAACATGTTTTCCTTTGACCAATGCAGTATTTGTGTGCTTTCTACTCGACATTTACACACTTCTAAGGAAACTGAAATTTCCATTTAATTAGTGTCTTCCATTCTCTAATGCTCACAACCAGCAACTTAATACTTTTATAGTAACTGTCAGCACTCTAAAGACATTTAAATTTTAGAAATTCCCCTTCCCCTGCCCAATCTAAAGCAAAAAACACAGAGAGCATCCTCAGAGTAAGTTAATCCAGGAATGGAGATTGCAAGTAGATTTAATTGAAATGAGCTGGCTTATTGCATCAAAATGTATAACAGATTTGAGCATCATTCGTGGTATTTAGTGGACATAATGATGAATGTGAAGCAAAAGTGGCCAATCAGTGGTAGTGTCTTCATTCTATTCTCAACAAATATCCTACATGAATATAGAATTTTGTCCCTTTGAAATTAGCATATCCTGTCAGGGACACACATTGTCCTTTGATTGTATTAGTGACATATATCTTTAGGGAATTTAATTTGCAGAAATCTAATGACCCAGAGTTGCCCAATCACTCCCATATTTGGAAGCCAAATGCAAAAAGTACTTACTGGTGGTGATTCATCTGCCTTTGACAATCCTTGCAAATGGGATCTGCAGGGGTCAGGTCTGGGCCCAGAGCCATTAAGTGTTTTCGGTAATGATTTGGAGGATGAAGTTAAATGTTCAAAGAGCTGACTGCTGCAGGACAGATACGCCTCTTAGGAGAAAACTTGTTAATTCTGCTTCTAAACCAGGAACAGAAGCCACGGGAAGGAGAGGGGAGCGCACTGGGTGCATTAATGAACAGCTCATTAGTCTTGTGCTGTAGCTCCATAGGCAATTAAGTAGTCTGGGTACCATTTCTGGCCCATAGTGGCAGCATTAAGTAGAGAGAAAGAGATTGCAATGGTCCCATCCAGGTTCATTTTGTGACTATAGCTGTTGTGTGTTTTAGAATCACTTGGAGGTAGTGAGCCTGGAGGGAGAGTGGTGTGCAGCCTAGCACTGGTGCCCAGCAGTGGAAGGTCGTGCATGTGAAGTGAGAAGAGTTTTGGGCTTTCCCCAAGCAGGCAGTGAAGCTGATGAGTCTTCACCTCAGTTAGGTCATGGTAGTCCTGTCTGCAGTTGTCTTTAAAGAGAAATCAGGAAAGCTGGGGATGTTAGGCCATCTCCAAATAGAAAACAGGCCCCCTTTCTCAAAATCAGAATGCAGAGAGCCTCCTTAGTTCCTGAATTAACTCTATCATAGCAGAGGAGGAGGTAAGGTTGGTGAGTACAGGTTAAAATAATCCTGAACATACCTACTACCTGTTGGGGAGGCTGTGGCAAAGGCAGCAAGATCTCCATGGAATCAGATAAGAGGAAAGGTGCAGTGAGATGGTTTGTGCTATCACCCAGACACCACCCAAGGGGCATCCCTAGTCACCAGCATTAGAGACCATAACCTTTCAGACAAGTGAGGTGAAACAACTATGGCCAGTCTGGCCACCGGGGCCTCTGGCTCTGACATCTGTAGGCTATATCTATGGCAAAGTGTTCCAAGTTAAATATCTTCTTTCTGAATCAAAGGCAGCAGAGTCATTCAGTAAATTTGTTTTCATATCCATTTTCAGTGGGTTACATTGCTATTTTTATATGCAGGGAAATAACTACTTGAAAATGGTACCATAGAACTCATCGGATTATAAACATAATTTGAGAAAGTCAGGGAAACTCTTCAAGCAGTAGCAGCTCCTGCCTTTAAGAATCAGCGCTGGGTGGCATTCTCTCTTTCCCACCTGAACACAGTGACTCGGGAGGCTGACACCACATGCAGAGGTGAGAACACTGGGCTCGTGCCATGGAGACCTGAGCTGGAATGCAGCCCCACCACAGACCTGACATAGGAACCTGGTTAAGTTGTGTGGCTCCTGTTCACCTCCAGGACTTCTTCTATTTTTTATGCAGATACAGAGACAAGGCAAATCACTACTAGCCCAATAAAAATATCATGTGAACCACAGACATTTATATTTAAAATTTTCTAGTAGTCACAGTAAAAAAAAAAAGAAAGAAAGAAAGAAAGAAAGAGCCCAGCAGCACTGTAAGCTGAGGCAGGAGGATTGCAAGTTTGAGGCCAGCCTCAGCAATTTAGCAAGACCCTAAGCTACTTAAAAAAGGTCTGGACAGCTGGGCACCGTGGCACATACCAGTACTCTCACTGTCACAGGAGGCTGAGGCAGGTTTTAGTAAGAACCTGTCTCAAAATAAAATGTTTTAAAAAAATAAAGAAAAGACTAGGGATATGGCTTAGTGGTTCAGCACCCCTGGGTTCAATCCCTGGTACCAAAAAAAAAGACGGGGGGGGGGGAGAGGGCAGGGGGCTGGGGATGCACCTCAGTGGTAAAGTACCTCTGAGTTCAATCCCTAGTGCTAAAATAAAAGAAAGAGGATCAGAAGAAATCTTTCTGACAATATTGTTTTATACCCACATATAAAAAATATTATAATTTTAATATAAAATCAATGTAAAAAATGTTAATGATAGACTTCACAATTTCTTTTAAAATTTATCTTTGAAACCCAGTCTGTATTTTATACCTATAGCACATGTCAATCAGGACAGCATAGCTCAAATGTATCACTTAGGATTACTTTCAGCTGAAAACAAAGATAACCGAAGATAAAACTCCTTGATTGTATATATGAGGTCTGAAGGTAAGCAGTCCAGAGCTGGGATGCCTGCTCCATCATGGTTGGGTCCCAGCCTTCTCAATGGGTTGCTCTGTTACCCTCAATACATAGCTTCCTGTGTGGCTCAGTGAATCCATCCAAGAACTATGTATGAACCAAACTGGCATTGCACCCAGTGAATAGGAAAATCTGGTGTCAGGGAACTTCCAGTGGCAATCCTACTGGTAAAGACAGCCCAGATACATGTGAATTTCTATTCAGCCCTGCCAGGTCCCACACAACACAGGAGAGAGAATGACCTCCTGTAGCCACACAGCCTCTCAGAGATGGGTGTAGCCTACCAAAATGCCAATCAACCTATTGACTCCAGACATCATGAAATAAGAATCTGTCCCTGAAACTTTATCTCTGCCTTTGATGTACCCCCTTAAATAAAACCACCGGAGCCATTTTATAATTGTTCAGGTCCAGTTTCTGTGTGGGATGGACCTATCAGGTACTTCAGGCTTCTGAAAACTAAAATTCTGACTTTGTCTTATTTCTTCACTAATTATTTCAGGCTTTATTTCCTCAAGTGGCTTATTCCCTCCTGAACAGGAAAAATTACCCTGGCAAGGCACTGACCACCTTGTGGTAGCTCAGGATGGCACCCTGAACTTCAGTTATCACAGCTATATTCCAACCAAGAAGAGGTAGAGAAGCACACTTCTTATGACAGCATTTCCACTAACATCCCTTTAACAAGAACTTAGTCATTTGGTGACACTTAGCTGCAAGGAGATTGGGAGCTTTTTTATTTCAGGCAGCCCAATGTCCAGATGAACAAGGGCGGGAGAATGCATATACTGAAAAAGCTGACAGTCTTTCTATAATGCCAACCTCATACGGCTGGTAAGGAATTGAATGAGAGTGCATGGTACAGTCACTGGTATTACATAAAAAGAGCAATAAAGTATAGTTTTAAACCATCTCATTCACAATATCTAAAAAAAAATGCTTGGAAATCAATCTAACACAAGAGGTTAAGGAACTCCACAATGAAAACTATAGAACACTAAAGAAAGAAATAGAGAAAAGCCTTAGAAAATGGAAAGACTTCCCATGTTCTTGGATAGGCAGAATTAATATTATCAAAATGACTATACTATCAAAAGCACTACAGATTCAAGGCAATTCCCATCAAAATTCCAATGACATTCTTCATAGACATAGAAAAAGCAGTCATGAAATTCATCTGGAAAAATAAGAGGCCCAGAATAGCCAAAGCAATCCTTAGCAAGAAAAGCAAAATAGGAGGCATCACAATCCAGACATTAAATTATACTACAGAGCTATAGTAACAAAAATAGCATGGTATCGACACCACAACAGGCAAGAAGACCAATGGAACAGAATAGAAGACACTGAAAAACCCACAAAAATACAGTTGTCTCATACTAGACAAAGTTGCCAAAAATATATATTGCAGAAAAGATAATCTCTTCAACAAAGGGTGCTGGGAAAACTGGAAATACATATATAGCGAAATGAAATTTAACTTCTATCTCTCACCCTGCACAAAATTCAAAGTGAATCAAAGACCTAGGAATTAGAACAGAAAACCTGCACATACTAGAAGAAAATGTATGCACAACACTCCAACATATGCTCAGAAACTGACTTCCTTAACAAAACTCCTGAAGTGCAAGAAGTAAAATAAAAAATAAATAGGGTGGTATTAAATCAAAAACCTTCTTGAGAGCAAAGGAAACAAGAATGTGAAGAGGGAACCTACAAAATGGGAGAAAATCTTTGCCAACTGCACCTCAGAACATTAATTTCTAGGATATATAAAGAACTCAAAAAACTTAACACCACAAAAACAACCAACTAATCAAAAAATAGGCAAAGGAACCGAACAGACACTTCACAGAAGAAGAAATATAAATGGTCAACAAATATTTGAAAAAATGTTCAACATCTCTAGCAATTAGAGAAATGCAAATTGAAAGTACACTGAGATTTCATCTCACTATAGTTCAGGATGGCAATTATCAAGAATATTAATAAAAATAAATGTTGATGAGGATGTGGGGGGAAAGGTACACTAATACATTACTGGTGGGATTGCAAATTGATACAATCACTATGGAAAAGAGGTAAGGAGATTCCTCAAAAAACTAAGACTGGAACCACCATTTGACCCAGCTATCCCACTCAGTTTATATACAAAAGACTTAAAATCAGCATACTACAGTGACACAGCCACATCAATGTTTATAGCAGCCCAATTCACAATAGCTAAACTATGGAACCAAACTGTATGCCCTTTAATGGATGGACCTGGAGACTATCATGCTAAGTGAAATAAACCAGTCCCCAAAACCAAAGGTTGAATGTTTTCACTGATATGGGGAAGCTAACAACAAAGGAGGAGAGGGAAAGAATAGATATTCAGTAGATGAGACAAAGGGAAATGAAGGGAAGGGAGAAGGAATGGGAAAAGGGAAGATAGTGGAATGAACCTAAAATAATTTTCTTGTGTACTTATATGAATACACCAAGTAGAATAAGATATATTCCATGCTTGTATAATTTTATCAAAATGAATTCTACTGTCAGGTATAACTAAAAAGAAACACTAAAAATGTGGCTTTAATTTGGTCACTTTATGCAATGTGCATGTATTAATATAGCACAATTCACTCTAATTTTATATGTTACTATAATGCACAATTTTAAAATAAATAAAAATAAACCAATAAATAGAAGGAAAACCACTAGAGTAGAGGAAGGGGGTTGGGGGACAAGGAAAAGAAAGTATCAGGGATTGAAATGAAGAAAACTATCTTATATGTTTCTATGAATATGTCAAAATGAACTCCATAGTTATTTATAATTATAATTCACTAATAAATATCAAATTTTAAATGTTTATTACTATGATCTCATTCCACTTCAAGTCTGGTGCAGTCACAAATTAACAAGTGTATGCTGAACCCAGACACTGCTTATTTGATGCATGCTCATATTGCTAAAAATAAAATAGTACTGATTCCTTAGGTCCTTCACTATCAGGTAGTTCTAGGAATGGAACCACCATTTGACCCAACTATCCCACTCAGTTTATATACAAAAGACTTAAAATCAGCATACTACCCCAAAATGGAGGTCTTCCCAGATGAACGAGTCTCTTCCTGCTGCTGTAACAAAATACTTTGGAATGGGTAATTTATTGGTAGTATTTCACTTCTCCCAGTTCAAGTTCAGAACATTTTGTGGCCATATCCTCACATGATGAAAGGGGAAGAAGTTTTGAACACAATCCCTCAAGCACTTATTTTTTATTTATTTATTTTTTGGCTGAGGGGACATACTGGTGATTGATCCCAGGGTCTCAAACATATCAAATTCTCTAACAGTGAGGTACATCCCCAGCCACTTATTTATTTATATATTTATTTTGAGACGAAATTTTGCTAAGTTGCTCAGGCTGGGCTTGAATGTGTGATCGTTCAGCCTTAGTAAACAGAGTACATAGGCTTACAGTCTGTTAAACTTTGGACATAAGTCCCCTCACCCCCCACACTCCTATATTCATGCAGAAATAGTGCTGAAATTATTGGAATGTGGAGCCTGTACCCTAACTAGAGCGTCCAAGTTTCAGTTCAGGTTGTAACTGTAGGCAGGTGGGGTGCAGCTGGAGGAGCTAGGTCACTGTGGTCATGCCCAGATAGCTCCTACTTTCCTGTGATCCCTGCCTGTCTCTCTGCTTTCTCCCTGCCAAGAGAGGAACAGCTTTCCTCCACTGGGCCTTTCCGTCATAGTGTACTGACTCACCTTGGACCCAGAGAATTGGAGTTGGCCATATATAGACTGAGCCCTTGGGATCATATGCCCATCCTCTAGTTTGTATTTTATCAGAGGTTTGGTTAGAGTGAAATCAAAGCTAACAGAATCAGACATTTGTGTAGTGAGAAGTGGGGACGCTCCTCTGAATAAACTGATTGTGTGGGTCAGTAATCTTTGACCCACAAAGACTTTGTAAGTCTTTTTAACAGTGAGCTGGAAAAGCTTTAGATTATTGTAAGAAGAGTTGAACAGGGATTCTGGAGTTCTGAACACCAGAATACCAACAGAAATGCACACCTGGCTCATGAGCTTTCAGAAGGAAATAAAGACCCTATTAGAATTTGGACGACAGACTACTTGTGTTATAATCTGGCAAAACATTTGATTATTTATCTAATTTCTTTCTTCCTTAAAATCTCTACTCAAATGTTTTCTTCTTGAAAGCTCTACACAAGTGACCTTATTTAGTATTTCAGCAAACCCTATCCCATCCCATTATTCAATAATTTTCTACTTCATTCTACTTGTGCTGCTTCTTCCATGTATATTGTCACATAAATGTAGTGGTAACATAGAAATATAATCATAATGCAGGATATAATGTATCACTTTTAAGTTAGTTCTTGCTCCTCCTCTCTCTTAGAATATAAACAAATTTCTGTTGTACAGCCCATTATAGGCATCCAAGAAAAAAATTGTTGAATGAGTGAATGATTGAAAGTTTAAACAGGTGTTATACTCCAAGAAACAAAATAAAAGTATACAGACATACAAATAAACAATTTGAAACCTAAGTTACAAAGTTTTTACTTAGCCATGTTTTGATCCCCTTTTTTCCATTCCAAGAAATAAGTGTTTGATTTTACACAGAATATGATTTTGTCATATGAAGGACATTACATTTTGAAAGGATGTTTATATAAAGGAACCAGAGATCCAATGCTTCATTCAAATTGATGGAGAAAAAAGAATAGCTTTAAAACATTTTACAAGAAAAATATCTTTTTAACAATCTCATAGAGTCCCTGAAAGGAAATGAACCAAATGCAAAGAGATAATATCCTGAGCAGAAAGCTATAGATAATGGAAAGTTGAGGTATGGCAGTGGCAGTGAATGAATTAGACTTTAAGTGTTAAATTGGGCTTAAGAAGTGAGACTTACAAAATATAAACTAAAACAAATAAGGCAAAATACACATCAAGTAATTGTATCTTTCTTTATAGCATTTTTAAATGTTTTATTTGTTCTTTATAGATATACGTGACAGTAGAGTGCTTTGATATATTATACATACACAGAATATAAGTTATTCTAATTAGGATCCCATTCTTGCAGTTGTACATGATGTGAAGTGACACTGGTCATGTATTTATGTATGAACATAAGTAAGTTATGTCAATTCATTGTACTGTCTTTCCTATTCCTATCCCCACTCCTTTTCTTCCCTCCCATTTGTCTAATTCAGTAAACTTCTATTCTTCCCTTACCCACCATCCCTTGTTGTTTGTTAGCATGCAAACATCAGAGAGAACATTTGGCCTTTGGCTTTTGGGGATTGGCTTATTTCACTTAGCTTGATAGCTGCAGTTCCATCCATTTACTATTAAATGCTATAATTTCATTGTTCTTTATGGCTGAATATTATTTCATTGTTTAGTATACCACATTTTCTTTAGCCATTCATCTGTTGAAGGGCACCTAGCTGGGCTCAATAGCATGTTTATTGTTAGGTGAGCTCCATAAACATTGGTGTGGCTGCATCACTATGGTATGCTGATTTTCAGTCATCTTAGTATGTACTGAGTAGTGGGGTAACTGGGTCAAATGGTGGTTCCATTCCAAGATTTCTCAGGAATCTCCATTTTGCTTTTTCTAATGGTTACCCCAATTTGCAGTCCCAGCAGCAATGTATAAGTGAACCTTTTTTTCTCATCCTCTCCCACATTTATTGTTGCTTGTATTCTTGATCATTGCCATTCTGACTGGAGTGAGATGGAATCTCCATGTGGTTTTGATTTGCATATCCCTAAGGGTTAGAGATGCTGAATTTTTTTTCCATATATTTATTCACCAATCATTCCTTCAGTAGAGTGCTTGTTCAGTTCCTTTGCTCATTTATTCATTGGGTGATTTGTTTTCTTGGTGTTAAGTTTTTCTTTAATTCTTTGTATATCCTGAAGATTAGTGTTCTATCTGAGGTGCAGGTTGCAAAGATTTTCTTTCATTCTGTAGGCTTTCTGTTCCTGTTCTTGATTGTTTCCTTTGAGGCGAAGAAGCTTTTTTTTAATTTGATATTATCCCATTTATTTATTCTAGTATCATTTTTAGTAAGAAAATTCCCATCCATTATCTTTTAGTGCTTGGTATATGTTGTTCCAGGATCTCCTGGCTTTGAGACTCTGTGTGGAAAAATCTGCTGAGATCTGAATTGGTCTTTCCTTATAGTTAATCTGATTTTTCTCTCTTGTGGCCTTTAAAATTATATCCTCAATCTGTATGCTAGTCTTGTTGATTATAATGTGATTTGGTGTAGATCTGTTGAAATTTTGTACCTTTGGTGTCCTATAGGCTCTTTTTTAATGCTTACATCTTTTAAAATACCTTTATTTTATTTATTTTTATGTGGTGGTGAGGATCAAACCCAGGGCCTCACACATGCTAGATGAGCACTCTACCACTGAGTCACAACCCCAACCCCTTCTACAGGCCTCTTGTATTTGATTCTCCAATTCTTTCTTCATGCTTTGGAAATTTTATCATATTATTTCTTTGAAGAGATTGTGCATTCCCTTGGTTTGAATCTCTGAACTTTCCTCTATCCCAATAAATCTTAAATTTGGTCTTTGGATGGTATTCTATAATTCTTGGATATTCTGTTCATGGTTTCTTACCATCTTCACTGTGAGATCAACTTTATGTTCAAGATTGTATATTTTGTCTTTATTGTCTCAGGTCCTGTCTTCCACATGATCTAGTTTGGTGGTGATGCTATCTATTGAGTTTTTTAATTGGCTTATCGTTTCTTTCATTTCAGTAATTTCTGTTTGTTTGTTTCTTTTCAATATCTCTATCCTTTTCTGAAATAAATCCTTTGCAACTTGCATTTGCTCACTTATCTCTTTGTTGTTATGATCAATGGTTGCCTGTATTTGTTCTCTTATCTCTTTGTTGGAGTAACCAATTTTTGCCTGCATATGCTCTCTTACATCATTCTTTAATTTTTAAATCATTTTATTCATGTATATTCTGAACTCCTTCTCTGACATTTCAACTACCATACTACCTATGGATCCTATTGTTTGTAGCATCTTGGTTTGTTTGGAGTACTTTCCTCCCTTGGTTTTTCTTGATGTCAATGTGTCTAATTCTCTTCCAGTGTAGACCCAAGGTATTACAGCTTCTGCCCTATTGTCTTACAGTTTCCCTACAGGTTACCAATACCTCCTACTTAAGGGAGAGATCAATATTACAGCACTCATTGTACCCAACACGCAGCCTTATATCAGCTTCTAGATTTACATTTGCAGTTTTTTCACTAAAATCAGAAATGATGAGTTTGGTTATCTTCTATCATATAGTCAATTAGTTTGCATAATGATTTACAGTTTTTGATGGTGGAAGGGGGACTGGAGGGTTGGCTGAGATATTTATCAAGTAGGATGTGAGAATATGGAGGTATTAGATTATATGACTAGTGAGAGGGGAATCATTCTTGTTGGCTGTTAGTAGTAGAAACAAAAGATAGGCAAGCCCATGCAAGACTCCCTGTTACCTCAGCAATTGGATAACTGTTAGCATCTCTAGTAGAGAATCTAATAGGCATGGTGCAGCCAGGTCCTCAGAGACCTTGGTGATGTCTTATCAGTTCTGTTGTCCTTTGATAGAAGCAGCGATATCCCAGTTTCTTGTTGGAAGCAGCCTGAAGCCTATATGTACCCATCAGATAGAACACTAATCTCTATAATATATAAAGCACTCAAAAAACTTAACACCAAAAGACAAATAACCCAATCACTGGGTGGGCCAAGGAACTGAACAGATGCTTCTCAGAAGAACATAGACAATCAACAAATATATGAACAAATGTTCAACATCTCTAGTAATTAGAGAAATGCAAATCAAAACTACTCTAACATTTCATCTCTCTCTGGTCAGAGTGGCAGCTATCAAGAATACAAACAAAAATAAATGTTGAAAAAGATGTGGGGAAAAAGGCACACTAATACATTGCTGGTGGGACTGAAAATTGTTGCAGCCAATCTGGAAAGCAGTGTGGAGATTCCTTGCAAAACTTGGAATGGAACCAGCATTTGACCCAGGTATCCCACTCCTTGGTTTATAGCCAAAGGACTTAAAAACAGCATACTACAGGGACACAGCCACATCAATGTTTATTCAATGTTTATAACAGCACAATTCACAATAGCTAAATTGTGGAACCAACCCAGAGGCCCTTCAATAGATGTATGGATAGGGAAAATGTGGCATATATACACAATGGAACATTACTCAGCATTAAAAGAGAATAAAATCATGGCATTTGCAAGTAAATGGATGGAGTTGGAGAATATAATGCTAAGGGAAGGAAGCCAATGCCACAAAAACCCAAAGGCCAAATGTTTTCTTTGATTTGAGGGTGCTGACTCAAAATGGTGATGGGTTGGGGGAGCGTGGGAGGAATGTAGGAACTTTAGATAGGGCAAAGGGGAGGGGGAAGGGGGAAGGGGGTAGGAAAGACAGTGGAATGAGTTAGACATCATTATCCTAAGTACATGTGTAAAGACAACAATGGTGTGAAAATACTTTTTGTACAAGTAGTGACTTGAAAACTTGTGCTGTTGAAAGGTTAATAAAATAGGTACTTGTCACTCCGTTTTTCTATATGCTTAACAAAACACTGTTGAAATCTTGTTCCCAGGATGTGCTGTCCCCAACTGTGAACTGTTTGCTAATCTTGTTCCCAGAATGTGCTGTCCCCAACTGCCAAACTGCAGAATGCACTCCCTCACTCAGTTGCAGGCAAACTGCCCACTCGCCCTGACCCATCAATGAACTTCCCTCCCTGCCCTCTCCAAGAAAAGTATATAAGCTCTGCTTAAGCTGTTCTCAGGGCTCTCTCTCTCTTTGCTCTAGTGAGCTCTGAGCCCCAGCATGCTGGTCCCCAAATAAACCCTTTTGCTGTTGCATGAGGCAGTCTCTTGGTGGTCTCTTCCTCCGATGTTTCGCCGGTCCCTTACACTGTATATGTGTAATATGAAATGAATTGCATTGTCTACCATCGTGTATAACAAATAATATTTTAATAAAGAAAAAACAGAGGAAAATATTTGCACATATCCATTTAATTACACAGAATGGAAATTTTCTAAGGCTAAACTATAAAATATAAACATTGAGCTTATAAGTGAAAAGAAAATCTAACATTAGTAATTGTAAGGGATCTTTATTCACAAGTAGTGAGTCGACAACTGTAGCAGGAAGGCAACCTGACAAGGAAGGGGTGCCAAGGATGGCTCCAGAGGCAGCCATGAAAGAAACTGAAGAGATTTTGAAAATGGAGTGAGTCAGTGTGAGGGAAAGCATGTTAATCAGAGCAAGGGAATCCAGGGGCAAAAGGCTGCATGGAAAGCAAATCAGGAGGATGCTTTCCATGCTGAACTACTGAACTTCTAGATCTTGTCCAGTAGAGGAGGCTTCCCCTAAATATAAGTTTGGGATAAGAGCTCTGATTAGAACATTGAAATATCTACACATTCCTGACCTTGAAAGACCAATTATCTGTTAAATGATGACTTAATTTTCATTTCCACTGATGTCATAAAGCACCATCTCTGGTGGCTGAATCAGCATCCCCAGCAACTGTTCTCCTAACCTGCCCTTAGTGGTGAGGTGTGGACCACCTCTCTGAAGAATTTAACTTAATTATCTGAACTAAGAGGATGGTTTAAAAACTTACACCATTTTCCAGAGAACCAAACTCTTAAAAGTCCAACAACTTATAGCATTCTAAAGCATTATAGAGTTCATCCCTATGCATCTTTTCACCCTGTAAAATGTAAAAGTGTTTCTGGAATAGAATAAATTTCTAATGGTTAGCACACACATATTTGGAAAAAATACCAAGTAGCAAACATTAAGAAAAAGACTTGTGTCAGCAATTAAAACCTTTAAGAGGATATCAGAAATGAGAGCACCATGTATAGGCATTTGTAGTTCAAGAGGTACCCTGTCTTGGGAATCTATGCAAACCTGAACTGTATGAAGGAAACAAGAAACACCTCATTTAACAACAACAACAACAACAAAAATGGACTGCCTTTGATTTAAGAAGATGATGAATTATAGGTGTAGATCCAAAGGAACAGTTGACATTCAGTCATATTATTTGTATCATTTATCTGTTATAGAGAAAGATCAAGGTTCTGGCTGCCTATGGGAACAAAGATAAAGAGCACAACTAAACTGGCATTGGTTTTCATAAACTACAGCAACTGCCAGGGCTTCTGCCAACTGCTTTCAGTGATCATAGTTTAGCGGGCATTGGGCACCAAGTGTCATTATCAGCTCTTCACTTGTTCACTCAGTTTTTGTTTTGTATTCTCTACTTTGGTCTGACAGGTAGATGAATAAAATGGAGGGGGAAAAATAAGAATAACAACTTATTATTTAAGAAACTACAAACTCCAAAACCAGCAGAAAGTCCCTGCATCTGCAAAATGTCGACTTCAAGGATTTAGGGTGATGGAGATATTCAGCTCTAACGACAGAGGGACAGATGGACAATAGATTAGACAGAAATATATGCTAAAATCAAAATAGCTAAAATGTGTAAGCAACCTAGATGCCCTTCAATAGATGGATGGATAAAAAAATGTGGCATACATACACAATGGAATATTACTCAGCAATAAAAAGAATAAAGTCATCACCAGAATTTATACTAACCAGCTTTGACTTTAAAAACAAAAATGTCTTTGCAATTTGCTTATATCATTCTTATCCGAGTGATCAATAAGAAGCAATGTTGTTGCTTATTTTTTAGTAAAACAAGCTGCCAAAAGTCAACATGGAAGCTTTCTTCTTCTCAAATCAGAAGCAGAAACACCTTGTTTTGGAAAATTCACATGGTAGAAGCATTTATTTGCCTTATAAAAGGCTTTTGTGTCTCCTAGAGAGTCAAACTTGGGGTAGTCTAAGGAGCTGAGTACATTCTAAAAGGGAAAGATCACAATATCCAGTGCCTTTCACCCCATGTTTGCAAACTTAGAGAAACAGTGGGAATGAACTAATATGGTCACAGCAAAGTTTCTAGCATGAAAAGACTCCGAAAAGGAATGAATTCACCACAATAGTAGAGAACACCTGGCCTTGTGATCTGGGTCTAACATAAACCATATCAGGAGGGCTTGTCTTGACTCAGGCATGAAACCAAATTTGCAGCCTTCTGCAGCTCCATCTGCCTGGAATGTGGCAGTACTTTGGGAAATGAGATCCAATAAATAAGCCAAAATCTTGGATCTCAGCAGGATCCAAAATAATCTCTGCATTATCTTAACTGGGCAAGTATTGTTAAGTTATAGAGGATTGATGTTTAAAATTATTGTTGTGACAACATGATTAAAAAATGATAGTGGTTCTGAAGAAACATTCCAGTTCTCTTGCTTCACTTTGCTATTGGAAACATGACTGGAAGCCCTTAATTAAGAGCAAGTAAGTGCATACCATGTCTGGACAACTCAAGGAAGAAAAGGGAGGTAGTTCAGAAAGTTTGAGCTCTCTCATTTAGGAAAAAAGTGGCTGATGAATTGCATAACTAATGGACAAATGAAAAAAAGTGCAATTATATTCACCTACTGGATTGATTAGTGAGTACCAATGCACACACTCCTACCATGTTTTGTTGTTGTCGATTTTAAAATCGGATCTCTCAGTTATATTGATGAAATAGGATATCCAATCCTCCTGCATAAATGTAAATGAATTAAATTTCTATATACTTAGTATATAACATATAGCTAAAGACATAGAGATCAAAAGGGAAATTGGAAATTAATAATTTTAAAGATCAATATAGATAATTATTCAATACATGGAAAATGTTCTTACCAAGTTAGGAAGCAAAGGACTTTAAAAAATATCGAGGTACTGTGTTACTCAGCTTTCCCTCATTATAACAATACGGAGCGGGAGCATGGGAGACATGATGAACTCTAGATAGGGCAGAGGGTGTTGGAGGTGAAGGGAGGGGGTATGAGGTAATCATAAGGTAATTAATGATGGTGGAATGTGGTAAGCATTACTATCTAAAATACATGAAGGCAGGAATTGGCGTGAATATACTTTGTAAACAACGAGATATATGAAAAATTGTGCTCTATATATGTAATAAAAATTGTAATGTGCTCTGCTGTCATAACTAACATTTACATAAAAAATATGGTCAAAAGTGCCATTGAATGAGCAGCCTGCCCGCTCTCCTTATGAGGACTTTGTCATACAGAACCAAGAGCTTGACCTACTCCATTATGACACCATTATGGTAATTACATCATAATTCAGTCATTTGTTAGGGGGGGGCATGATTGCTAGGTGTGGGATTAGAACCTAAAAAATTGCTTTGGAAGATATAATTTAACCCATAACACTCTCTAATCCTACTTTTATCAGAATTTTTATCCATTGGTATTGAATTTTGTCATGTGATATTTCCACATCAATCCATGCAATCATACAACTTTGTGGGCTTGTCGTGAAGTACATATCCTTGATGGGTATGGTCTTGTAAATTCCTCCTGCCCAATGACCCAATGATCTTTTACTTAGTCCACCTTTAGTCCACCTTTAGACTTCCTTGATCCATAGGTTACTTCCTTGATCCATAGGTTACATAGAAGTGTGGAAAATAAGCACACTTCTATTTTCTAGTTTGAGTCCTTTGTGATGAAAGAACACAACAAGTATAGTTTTAATTCTTTTCAATTGGATAATTTCCAATGAAGAAAATGAAAACTAAATAAACAAACTGGATTAAGAATTCAATAGATTAGACCACTTTGAAAATAGATTTTCAGTGTGGTCTAAACAACAAAGTACATGATTTTGAAAATAGAGTCAAAATAAAGATGCAAAGAGTCCATTAGCAGAATGTTCCAGAAATCAGAGACAGTTTGCAGGTAACAAATTTAAGAATCATTGTGGTTGAAGGCTCCTGAAATGTGAACTAAAGAAATACACAGTCTTCTCAATGAATATGAGAAAAATTTCTAAATCTTAAGAACAAGATGAAATCCACACTCAAGACTCATATAGAATTCCAAATAGGCGCGAGCAAAAATCATTCTCTCCAAAATACAGCAGGTCACATTCAGAGGTAAATCCATTTGGATTTCAACTGATATCTCAACATAGACCCTAAAAGTTAGGAGGGCATGGAAAGATACATGCTAAGTCTTGGAAAAAAAAACAGCTTCCAAACAGGATTAGTATAACCAGGAAAATTATCCTTCGCAATAAGCAGAAACCAAAATAATTTGTAACCACGTAGTCTGCACTGCCAAATGTCCTTGATGGAATATTTCATGCAGAGGAAATAAAAGAGATGAATACAATAGAGTAGTCCATTAAAGGATAACCAAGTTTGAATTTAGCATTAGAAATAAATTGAAATGGCAGGAAATAAAAATCATCTTTCTATAATAATAATGAAAGCAAAAATCATATTGGCAGTTTGGATTAAAAAAACAATACAAAGCAACATGTTGCTTACAAGACACTCACCTTAGAGACAGAGACATGCATGAAAATGGGAAAAGCAAGGAAGCAGGGGTAGCTCCTCTCATGTCAAAGTAGACTTCAAGTCAAAATTAGAGGAGACAAAGAAGATTACTTCATACTGACGAGGGGAAAATCCAGCAACAAGATATACTGATTATTAATATTTATGCTCCAAACAACTGTGCTTCTGCATACAGAAAGTAAACTCTTAATATAAAGAATGAAATAGATCAAAATACAAAAAATACTGGGGGATTTAAACAAAGCTCTCTAACCATTGGATATGGCATCCAGACATAAATAAAGATTATTCAGAACTAAAAATATTTCAAAAACAATGAATCAAATGGATGTCTTTATCAATAAAATATTTCATTCATTGACAAAGCAATTCACTTTGTAATCACATCTGTTTAACTATTCATATTTTAGGAGATGGAGCAAATGTTAGGAAACACAAATAAAGACAGGAGACAGAGTACTCCTTGCATAGATAATAATGGATGAAATATAATAAAGGAATAATAAAGGAATTCCAGAACCTACAATTGAACATTAAATGCTACACATTTAATGCTACACAGAAACCTTAGAGGGAAATCAGAATAGAGATAACAAAAATCTATGTGACAGAGTGAAGACAAATTATATAATTTTTTTAAAAAAAATATAGAAACCCATTGCTAAAAATTTAACTTCTCTTCACACTGTCATAGATTTTTGTTAACTTTTTTATAAAGATTATAATATACCAAAAATACCATATAGCTAACTAATGTTACACCTCAAGGTCATAGAGAAAAAAAATAATCCAATAATGTTACACCTCAAGGTCATAGAGAAAAATAAATAATCCAAATATCAGTTGAAGACATGCAGAAATCAATGTAACAAACCACATAATTAGAATTCAGGACAAGAATCACAGGATTACATTGATAGATGCAGAAGATGCATTTGCCAAAGGCCACTACCCAGTCATTTTTATAACAAGAGAAACTAAGGACAGAAGGAACTTCCCTCAACATCTTAAAGCCTATATGACAAACCAAAGGCCAACATTATTCTGAATGGAGAAAAACTGAAAACATTTCCTATAAAACCAGGAATAAGGAAAACATGTCCATTCTCCCCTCCCCACTATGATTCAACATAGACCATTAACTGTATCCAAAGCAATTAGAGCAATTAGGCAAGAGAAAGACATTACCAAAGTAGCTACCAAAGTAGCAAGATAGAAGATCAACACATATAAAACAGTCACATAGAAAACAGTCAATATCCTTTACTCCAACAATGAATCTGCTGCAAAGATGTTCCATAACTTCAAAAAAATTTATAAAAATTAGAAATAAATGTAACCAAGGAGGTGATAGACCTCTTGGTTACAGACCTCTACAAGAATGACAGTTTAACATAGTATACATTTCTGACCACAAAGGGCAAGAGCCAGAAGCTGGTGTCAGTGTAGCTCCTGGTGCCAGACCAGTGGACATGTCAGAGAAACAAGGTGCCCAAGCTGTCGCCTTTGACAAGCCTAGGGCAAGAGCCAGAAGCTGGTGTCAGTGTAGCTCCTGGTGCCAGACCAGTGGACATGTCAGAGAAACAAGGTGCCCAAGCTGTCACCTTTGACAAGCCTAGTAATAGAATCCAAAGGTAAGAGTAAATCCATGTGGGTGCACCTTGCCTTAATGGATAATTGCATCCATAGGATGAACTGACCCTCCAGTCCTGAAATCCTGAGTACTCTGTCCCATAGCAACAGTCATGACAATTTTGAGTGAGGCAGCTGCATGGCAGGTGCTGAGGCACCCAGCCACTGCTGTACTGGCCAACTCTTCCTTCCCTACCTTCCCTACACACAGTATCATTAAAATGCCCTGGAACACTGAGGTCTTCCATGCCTTCTTGGAGGTATTCCTCCTGACCATGGTCACTAGCTAAAGGTCATGTTTACAATGGCTCAATGGGAGAGACTCCATGGACACTGGATCAACAGAAGCCAGTCTGTACTAGGTGAAAGCAAGTGAATGTTCTACCCTGGCTCAAGACAAGTGAGTCCTCATCTATTCTAAGGGCAAGGGAGTCTACACTGGAGAGGGAGGCACAGTGGTCCAGGCCTGGGAGATGATGGCTGGTGGGACCTGACCCACCCTGAGGACCCTCCTTTCTTTGAATCAGAGCAGACCCTCATTTGAATCAGAGCATTTTTTAAAATTTTGCAACAAAAATTTTATTATACAATTTGTCCAAAATCAATGTATCGAAACATGTCAGAGGAATGGGAGAAGGGAAAGGGGCAGGGCAGGGTGAAGTGTCCCAGGCAGAACAGTCTCTGGTGTCTTCGGCAGGTGGGGGCAGAGGAATCCCAGGCTGTCCACTGGTCCTGTCTGGCTCATCTCTCCACTTCCTTGGAGCCACAAAAGGTCTACTGATCCGGCTCTGGCTCACTTCTCCTGCGAACCCTTGGAAACACTCTATTGCGGACACGGACACGTGGCATGCAACAGCACAGTCTTTGGACACAGTTAGCGATCCTCCTGGTCCAGCTCTTCCTGGGTTCTCGGGGTTGCTCTGGGGATACATCTTGGGCGGAACTGCTGCGGACTGTCTCTACTAACCTGACCAGGCGCTTCCAGCGGTTGGGCAAGTAGGACACCGAGTGAGACTGGGAGGCTTCGTCAGGAGGCGGGGCCTCAGCAGGCTGGAAGTCCAGAGGAAGAGCAGGCAGGCTGGCCCTTCTGATGCCCACCTGCCCTGGCTGTTTGGCTTCCTCAGGCAGCTGGTGCTTATGGGGCAAGGGCAAGGCTCGAAGGGCAGGCTCACTCGTGCTCCCCCTGGGGAGCACAGGGCCACGGGAAAGGCCCGCAGGACAAGAGGAAAGCCGAACCCTGCGAGGCACAGGCTTCGCTGGGAACTCGCACTCTACCGTACCCTGGCTTTTCTGATGCTGCAGAATCAAATAGTTGGCCATCCCTGCATCAAACTTTCTCTTGGCCAGAGATACCCAGGTTTGGTATGGATCGAGACCATGGTCAACCAGGAGTGCCATTATTTGGGGGTCTGGGTGTTTGGGAAGAGCCTCACTGCGCTGTTGGGGCACACGCTCCCCACCCTGCTTCAGCCATGGGTGCTGAGAGATTTGCTTGACTGTGGGCCGCTTCGGGGGCTTCACAGTCAGTATGCTGTGGATGAGCCTTCGGGCTCCCACAGGCACCGAGTCAGGGACAGCGTACCTTGCGTGAGTGATCCGCGTCAGCAGGTCCTCAGAGGAGGTGGAGTCAAATGGGAGGCTCTGTGTCAACATAAAATACAAGATGACCCCCAGGCTCCAGACGTCCACCGGGGGTCCCTCATACTTTTGCCGCAAGACACCTTCAGGGGCAAGGTATGGGAGTGTGCCCCGGATCCGCCTCAGCTTCTCCCCAGCCCTGAACCACGTGGCGGCACCAAAGTCGATCAGCTTGACTTGGCCTCTGGTATCCAGCATGATGTTCTCTGGCTTCAGGTCTCGGTGCACGATGCCCTTGTCATGGAGGTAGCCCACGGCACACACGATCTGCCTGAAAACCCTCCGGACCTCCTCCACCTGCATGCCACGTGTGATGTGATCAAGCAGTCGTCCCCCACCTACGTGCTCCATCACCATGTAGATGGTGCTCTGGGTGCCAAACACGTGAAACAGCTGGACCACGTTGGGGTGCTCCAGACTCATCATTATCTTGGGTTCGTTGAAGGCCGGAATGTTCTGCACTTCCAGTTCCAGGGCTTTCACTGCCACCTGTGCCCCTGAGAGGCGGTGGAGGACTAGGCTCACTTGGCCATACCCACCACGCCCGATGACCTTCAGGAACTCATAGTGTTCCATGAAGGCCGCCACGCTGCAGGAGCCTGGCACCTGCAGTGCTGCTACTCTACTCTCACTACTCTCACTACTCTGGCTAAACATCCTAAGCAGGAACACCAACTAAGGATGATAGCTTAAAAAAAAAATAACAAGCCAAAACAACAAAGCAAAACCAAAAACCAAAACAAAGCAAAACAACAAACCCAAATCAAAAAACCAAAAGCCAAAGCCCACAGCACCACCAACCACCAGCCACCAACCACCGAATACCAACCACCAACCACCAAACGCACTAAATATCTGGGAGTCCAACAGGTACCACCAAGAGCTTCCTGTACTTGTGGACAAAAACCCAGCCCTGGCCACTTTCTTATATACCCGCTGTTTGAAGATTCCTCACAATGGCTCCTTGTGAGGTCAGAGCAAGAAAAGGACCAATCATGCCTGGCCTAAACCCTCAGTGGTCATCTCCCTTTGGGGCCTCCAGAACTGTTTCCATGTCACAACAAGAATACAAGTGGACTCCAGACATATATATATGTGTATGTATATATATATATATATATATATATATATATATATATATATATATATATATATATGCTTCCATTGGTTATGGAGACTAATATTTACTTGTTTACAAATTAAAAGGACTTGTCATTTCAATTATAAACATTTCTAATAATTCTGGGCTTCTGAAGACCTTATCATATCTACATTCAAGGTATTCAATTTCTTTTTCTTCCAAATCATTGGTGTCAAAATAGAGTAGCACTTGGCTCCCATTGTGATACTGAAACAACATGATCTGTTCCCTAAGCACAGTCTTAACACCTATGGGGCTAAGAGGGAGGAAAGCTTCATCCTAATTGCCCCATACAGTCCTACCTAGGAATTCTCATTGGAAACTCTGGAACTCAAAAAAGAGTGGGTTGATATATTCAAAGTGATAAAAAACAAAAATCAAACTAAAATAAAATTTTAAAAACCTTACTCTATTTAAGCCCCTAAAAAAATTGTTATGCTGAGTTAAAATATATATGCTGAAAAAAAATACATGTAAGTTTTTATTGGCCCCTAAAGACCTAAAGAAGTTAGTTTGAGGTGCTGGTGAATTCTAAATGAATATTCAAGGGCATTCAAAGTGGTTTTGTGAAACTAAGGAAGGGAAGATTGTGATACCTTTGTGATTTTAATGAAGATGGGTATGGGTCAATAACAGCAAAAGAAAAAAAATTAAAGTTTTTAGCAAAGTCTGAGTGGAGTTGCATTCATTAATTTAAGGTTGACAGCCAGTTAGGCAGTCTGCTTAATTATCTATTTGGGCCGATTTCTATAATGAATTTTTAATGCTGAGGTGATTTCTCCCAGCCACCAGAGTGTAGATTGTTCATACACCTTCTGTGTGGTGAGTATGTAGTACGTAGAGTAAATTAACACAGGCTTATTCCATACATAGTTAAGAAGGAAAACTGGTGCTATGAATCCACAGTGGAGGAGGAAGAGCGTTCCAGAGTAGGGGTCAGAAGACCTGGGTTCTAGTCTCCAGTCTGCTGCTGCCTTAGCTACTGAACAATCAGTAGTGAAGAGACAGGTAACTTGCACATGTCTCTTCATTTCTTCTCTTCAGTTGCCACCTATCTAAAATAAAACAACTAGATGTTTATTTCAACTAGATGTTTATTTATGATTTTTCTAAGAATGCAATGATCTGAGTTATATGTGTCACTGCTCCCTTTCACCATTCAGTTAAAACTTACAATATTGTCATATGCTGCCATCTCATCCCCCCAATAAAAAGTTGTAAGATTTTGGTCTAATTATGGTTCTCTGCAGTGTGCTAGGAACAGGTCCATAGCCACTATATTCTCAATACTGTCTCAATAGCCTCCAATACCCTTCCAGAATTTCTGAAAAGGGAGTCTGAGCATGTGAAAACATGAGAGGCCACTTTGCTGTAAGGAAGGAAAAAAAATAAAAGCAAAGACTGAAAAAGACAAAAAAAACTGAGTTTGAAACCTTTGGAAGCAGATGTATATGGTTAGGAAACTCAAAATCCATGTCTTTAGAAACAAGCTAAGTTCAAGAGCAGAGGCAGAAGTTAGGTTTTGCAAAGGCTCCTACATAGGTGAACTCAAACAGCTCAGAGTCTGAAGGAATGGCAATCTTCTTTCTCTGGACAAAGCATGAAAAAAGTTAGAAAAAAAGTTCAGATTTCTGCAGTTAAAACCTACAGATGATTGAAAAAGATAAATTCTGCTTCAGCGATAAATAAGTAAAACATGTCTCAAAAGATTTATTTCTAAGGGAGAGAAAAATTGGCTTCTAAACATAAAGAATGGTATGAATTTAAGCCTGACTCTAAAAAGGAAAGGAATGGAGCCAGGTGCCCTGGCACACACCTGTAATCCCAGCCGCTCGGGAAGCTGAGGCAGGAGGATTGCAAGTTCAAAGCCAGCCTAAGCAATTTAGTGAGACCCTAAGAAACTTAGTGATATCTTGTCACAAAATAAAAAATAAAAATGTATGTGGGCTCAGAAGTTAAGTGCCCCTGGGTTCAATCCCTGATACAAAATAAAAAAGGAAGAAAGTAAGTAATGGTCTCTATTCTCTGAGACTGTTGCTATGAACAGTTATGGAATGAGATCATGAAAGATATGGGATGAGAGCATATGGAACAAGCCTCCAGATTCTTGGCTGCCAAAATCACAAGCCCCAAATAAAAGCCTGTGTTTTTCTCAGATACCATGCAAAGTACATGACCTTGGAATCGTGACCTTGGAATCACCTGCATTACTCTTCCATGGTGAGATGGGGTTGGGGGAAGGAGAGGGGACAGTGTTGGGAGAGCAGCTCTGCCTCCCAGGAAATTTTATCAGAATCCCTGTAGCTTTCTGGACCAAAATTACCAAGGGTTGGATACAAATTGCCTTGTAGATGCTTACAGTTCAGGCCTGCCAGAGCCAAAAGGAGCAGGTAAAACCCAAAGCTCATTTTCAGCTCACAGTTTAAAACTCTAACCACAAGAAAACATTCACACACCAAAAAAAAAAAAAAAAACCAAAAAAACTGGTTTTTGACAGTTTGAAAGAGACAGACATTCCCTCCACACATATGGGACATAACATCCTATAACTCACCTGTAATCTATTATAGTAAGTATAGTAAGAGTTCAGGAGAAGCAAAATTGCATATATGTATGAAATAGGCCATAATTTCTAAGGATTATGCTCAAATATAGGCTTATTTTCTGATAATAAAAAATAGTGTTTATAAAACAAGGAAGTGTCAAATAAGAGAGGCCTAATTCAGTTTTTGGTTGTTTGTGTTTGTTTTTTTTTTAAGAAAAGTCATGCTAGACTCTTTCCTCTAGAACAGAATTATCAAATTAGCAGAGGAATAAAATGTACCAGCCATTTGGCCATGAAAGTTACATGATGTAGAAGCACATTTTGCAACATGAGTATTCAATGCAGCCCAAACTGGCCTTATCAAATCATTTCATCTTTCTTATCCTATGTTCTTTCCAAGCAGGCCCTAGCTTGTGAATGGCCCCCAGCATCTGGTAGGGTTTGCTGCTTTGAAGGTCACCCATCTCTTGCCGGACCCACAGAGGCCAATGATGACTTCCTATTTGAGTATAGTAACAATGAAAAGAAAACAGGATATTTATTATATTCAACAAACACAGAGAAATTTCTGTGTTTGTCACTGATACTACCATAGCTTTTTTACAAATATTATCCCATTTAATCCTCAAAAGACCTGTGGACTATTCCTACCTGTGGACTTCTATTTTCACCTCCACTTCACAGATGAGGAACCTCATATATAGAGAAAAAGCTGGAGTCAGGACTTAGTGAGTTTGTGTGATTAACTGCTACACTACTGGATGAGTGCTTCTAAAGGTCCATGTGTTACATGCTTGGTCCCCAGGGTGGTGCTATTAGGAGGTGATGAAACCTTTGAGAGATGAGCCCTAAGGGGAGGTCCTTAGATCACTGGAGGCATACTCTTTAAAGGATTGTGGGACCTGGGTCTCCTCCTCTTCTTCCTTGCTTCCTGACTATGATATGAGTGGTTTTGCTCCTTCAGGTGCTCCCACCATGATGTGCTGGTCTTACAAGAGGCCCAAAGCAAAGGGCTACCTGATCTTGGACTGGATCCTTTAGAACCATAAGCCAAAATAAACCTTTTGGTTTTTAAGTTAATTGCTTCATGTATTTTGCTATAGTAATGAAAAGTTAACTAATAAAACCATACTACCTGTAGTATGCTGATTTTAAGTCCTTTGGGTATAAACCAAGGAGTGGGATAGCTGGATCAAATGATCATTCCATTCCAAGTTTTCTGAGGAATCTCCATACTGCTTTCCAGAGTGGTTGCACCGATTTGCAATCCCAGCAATGTATGAGTGGACCTTTCCCCCTACATCTCCATCAACATTTATTGTTGCTTGTATGCTTGATACTTGCCATTATCACTGGAGATGAAATCTCAGTGTAGTTTTAATTTGCATTTCTCTAATTGCTAGAGACATTGAACATTTTTTCATATTTTACATTTTTTCATTTGATCATTCGTATTTCTTCTTCTCTGACGTGTCTGTTCAGAACTTAAAATTAGCACACTACAGTGACACAGCCATATCAGTGTTTATAATAGCTCAATTCACAATAGCTAAACTATGGAACCAACCTAGGTGCCCTTCAACAGATGAATGGATAAGGAAAATGTGGTATATATATACATGATGGGATATTACTCAGCCTTAAAGAAGAATGAAATTATGGCATTTGCTAGTAAATGGATGGAGATGGAGAATATTATGCTAAGTGAAATAAGCCAATCTTAGATATAGAGATGCTACACAATAAGCATGGGGTGGTGGCTAGGGAAGAATAGAGGTACTTTGGATTCGACAGAGGGGAGTGAAGGGAGGGGAGGGGGTAAGTGGGTAGCAAAGATAGTAGGATGAATCGACATTTTGACCCCATGTGCATATTCGATTACAAGACCAGTATAATTCTATATCATGTACAATCAGATACAGAGCATCAGTGCTCTGATGATGAAAGCAATAAATGTTAATATTTGGAAGATTCAGAAAAGTACATGGTTAAAATTAAAAATCCACTCATAATCTCATCAAGAAATCATCTCTGCTGATATATATATACACACACACACACACACACACACTCCATTTTTCTATATCTATATACATTCATCCATGTACTGACTAAACATTTATTAAATATGGCTCTTTGTGTCAAAGGGATGCTTATTCAAAAAAAAAAACCTTATACTTATTTTAACATCTGAATGTGTACTAAGTATTCTCTAAGGATTGTAAAAGTAACAAAATCGGTACATTAAGAGGGAAGTGAAAGGAGGGGAAGGCAGGGAATGTGGGGATAAGAAAGTAGAATGAAACAGACATTATTACCTTATGTATATATGTGACTGTATGACCAATATGATTCTACAATATGTATACTCAGAAAAATGAGAAATTATATCCCATCTGTGTATGATATATCAAAGTATGTAAGTACATTCCATTGTCATGTATAACTAATTAAAACAAATAAAAAATTTAGGGGCTGGGGATGTGGCTCAAGTGGTAGAGCACTCACCTAGCATGTGTGAGGAACTGGGTTCGATTCTCAGCACCACATAAAAATAAAATAAAGATATTGTGACCATCTAAAAACTAAAATAAATAAATAAATATCAAAAAAATTTTAAAAAGATCATAAAACTACTCAGAGTAGAAATAAACTACCAATGATTCTTATGCTAAAGAATTTCTAAAAATTCAAATGTTCAGTTAATTGGAGTCCCCATGATGATATTTTTCAATATGCTTTTATTATATTTTCTGCATTCCCCAGAAGCATTGCTACAATGAAAACAATATTTGCTTCTTCAACTCTTGCTCAAATTTATTGATGTGGCACCTCCATTAATTCATAATTATTTCATTAATGAATTGATTCTAAATCTCCAAGACAGGAAGGCACAAGACCACCAAAAAGAAATATTGATTTGTGATTGTTCTAATACTGTTCAGGGTTTTTAAAGTAAATTTTATCCACAGAGCATGTTATTATTACTAATAAGGTAATCCACAAAATGCCTTGCTGAGTCAAGTATCAGAAAAGTACAGGAGGAAAGTGAATAATTAATGTACTACATTGAAAAGTTGCATGACTAAATGACTAACACCTACAATCTGCAGTATCGCAAATGAAGTAGTTTCTCAACTGAGAATGGATTCCTATACCACAAGGTCACAGCCTTGAAGACAGCTTCCTCTTGACTGAACCAGTAATTTTACCATATGGATTATCTAATGGCAGCAAGACCTGTAGGAAAAAAAAAAAAAAAAACAGAAACACACACATGGTAACTTCAGAGACATCAAAATAGCCCTTTCCTTTCCATGAATTTTAAGTCAACAACAAAAACAATTTGTTAAACAGTAAATTGCCCTACAGTAAAGTCACTTCAAGCATGGTATTGCCTTATTTTTTTCTGGCCTTAGTTGAGAGATGAGACAGTTTCCCAGAAAATTAAAGAGTTTTTTTTTTTAATTTGTTAATCACTGGGATATAAATGCTTCTAAAATGCATTATATGTCCCTGCTTTTAAGTAGAGTATAGTTAATACAATTTGACCTTTTCTTGATGACTCACTTTGCATATCGATCATGATCCAATGCTACAATCCAGCCGTGCCCTCGAGAGCATCTGAGGTCCACAGGACTGGCAGCTCAGTGCTAAGGGCTCCAGGCAGCTCTGATTTCTGAGTTCCTTTATCTTCTCACCCTATCATTTGTCACTTTTCTTTGCTGTCCATGGGCCTCGACTTCCTGCTTCTTGTGTGTTGCCTCCACTCTGTACACACCCGAGTGACGGTCTGAGAGTGGCTCCAGTCATCCCCAAGGTATAGTGACAACTCCTTCAGCCATTCAGATGCCTTTATACAGAGACCTGACCCAAGTAAATTGGACTTTTCGGCCTCCAGAAACCCAGCTGGGATTTAGAAGGGGGTTGTGAATCTGACTTCTCAGAGGGAGGGCGACTGAGACCTCAGCCTACAAGTAAGCCCATAGAAGGATCAGTGCAGGGCTGAGGCTCAGGAGCACCAAAGAAACCCTCCTCTCTTTGCCTGGGATCCTGAGCTAAACTCTAGTCATGATACCTGATGCTTTTTCTGACTGGGCCCATTTGCTTTGCCTCTGGTGGATGTGACCAGGATTCCTCTCAGATCTCCCTCTGGCCCTTTGGCAGATAATCATAGGAATAACACTTTAAATCCTAACTAATGAAATTCTGGAAATCATCTTCAGTTCTTTCCTCTGAGGCAAATATTTTTGCCTTTCCTTTTAGTAGAACAAACAATGCAAGGAACTAAAATTGCCCTCCCCTGCAATAGCAGGCTTGAGATCACCTCTACACATACCTAAGTGTGACCTTTGTTTTTCAATGTCATCCTCCAGCATCCACCTGCAGCTGGTTAGCAGGCCCAGAATGTGGGACCTTCTGGAGACCCTTTTATTAATCTTTGTCTCCCAAGAAGTATGAGTCTACAGCAGCAGAGCCATGCCAATAGATGGCCCCTTTCCTATTTCACTCCCTATCATATACTAAAAGAAATGACCCAAATGCTATTTTCAGACTAATGCAATGGAGAAATTCTACCATTGTGAAAGTGGCCCATGGGGGAGAGACAGTTCTAATCTCCCAGGATTAGAAGTGACCACACAGATCACCAGTCAGGACATCAGGTTGCCTAGTCAGACACACTGAGTGGTTTAACCTTCTGCCATAACTGAAACACGTCAGGGCCAGTGCATTTTCCAAGACAAAACTTTCCTTTCAATAGATGAATTTCCTCATCTTGCCTCCTGTAATTGCAACTAGAAACACAAATACGCTTTCATCTTTCCTGGGTGTATTGTGTGCTACTGAATTGACTGCTTAATCAAAAGGTAGAGATGATGAAAGAAAATGAAAATAGAATCTTTTCTTCTCTTCATTGCCTCGTGATGGAGGAATAATGAAGCGGCGACCCTGTGTGGCAGTTTTCCGAGAAGCAGATCTGTTTCCTTGGGCACACTCTGTTCCTTCTTTGTCTCTTCCTCTCTGCAACTTCCCACCCTCCCCTGTAATCACTGGTCCACTTCTGGGGTACTTCAGCCTCAGGCATTGAAAGTCCCATAGTCTAAGAGGGCTCTAATCAGTGGCAACTATAAATATTCCCCAAAGCAGCAGCTGTTAAAGAGTTTTAGTCAGTGATATTATCATCTCAAGTTTACAAAGAGGCATTAAGGTGGGGGGAGGTGATATCAGAAATGTGCTTTAAGTATTTTTAAACTTCTCTTACCTCTTCCTTGTTGATCAGGCCCATTTTGGTCATGTCTATGTTAAAGTAGTGAATATTTGGCAAGCTGATTTCCATGTCTTCTATCTGGAATCCACAATAGCACGCATCACATTGGGCAACTGTGAGTCTCACACTCTCTGTCACTCCACTCCCCTCAGCCCCCACTAGACCTCTTTTTTTTTTTTTTAAAGAGAGAGTGAGAGAGAGAGAGAGAGAGAATTTTTAATATTTATTTTTTTTTAGTTCTCCGCGGACACAACATCTTTGTTGGTATGTGGTGCTGAGGATCGAACCCGGGCCGCACGCATGCGAGGCGAGCGCGCCACCGCTTGAGCCACATCCCCAGCCCCCCCACTAGACCTTTATACAATTTCTAGCTATGTCCTCGAGACACCCCCTGGTGTTCCTCTACTGCCCAACTCTGTTCTCTCTGGATAGTCCTATTATTAGATGGCGGCCCACTTCTCTCCCCTCAGTATACAAAACCTGCTTCTCTGAAAAAATAAGTGCTCCTCAAGTTAGAAACCTAGGAGAACTGTTCCGCATCCAACTGGCCTCCAGGAACAGACCAGTCAACATCCTAAACTCCTCCTCATTCCTTTCCCTCCTCTCCAAGCCTGTCCCCACGTGTATAAAGACTTCAAAGTTATAAATCAAGCTTAAAAATGTTAAGTGAAATATGTCTATCCTAACCTGACAAATATACATTCATAACAACATGGAAGGCCAGGTTTTAATGTCAAATCCTCCAGTGCTTTGGAGTGTCATTTCAAAATACACTACATGGAAAGAGCCAACTCTGCTCCTGACCACTCCACCCTTTTTCTTGGACTTGTGTGGGCAGATACTCCAGATCACATGCCAAGTCCCATCAATACCTCCTGCAAACATCTGCCCCATTGTCCACTCTCAGGTCCAACTGTGGACACACCAATAGCACCTTGTGCCCTCTGGAGATAGGTCTCTAGAAGAGATTTGCCCAGGTTCTGGAAGGAATCTCAGAGCTATTTGGGCAGGAAGTTTGGGAGACTGTGTGAGCTTCTGCAGAGTTTGTTGCCTTGGGTCCACCAACTCTTTACCCAACAGAAGGAGGCATAGCCAGAGGAAGGTCTGAAGGGGGTCTCTGAAGTGCTGGCCTATGGCACAAGACCCTCTTGTCCAGGTCTCAGGAGTGTACTTCTCCTTTCCAACTCCATCATGGCTTGGCCCAGGCTCTCCTTGCATATTTCTGCAACAACATCCCAACAGGTCCCCTTGCCTGAGGCCCCATACTGCTGGCATAGTATTCTTTCTAGAGTGCAAATCAGGCCACACCGCACCTGCCTTAAACTCTTCAGTGGCTCCTAAAGGCTCTCAGGATAAAGTAAAGGCTATATAAATAAGTCTACAAAGGCCCTCTTGATTAGTTTCTGTCATATATGTAGAAGTAAGGACTCACATGGAGGGATTTTCAGTTCTAGCACTCCATATATTGTTGACTCTTAGTAGTAAATAATAATATTTACTTGTCCCTACTTGTCCCTAAAGACTGAACACATTCACATCTCCCTCTGGAAAATCTGGCTATCCCTGTCTCCAATGCCTGAGTTAAATGCATTCTCTGTATTTCCATCATAATCTACCTTTCTATTGTATTGTGTGTTTACAGATTTTCTTTGTTCACTGAATTATCCACTTTGGAGGGTAGGATATTGTCTAATTTATCTTTGTATCCTTTGTGTACTGCCAGAGGCATAATAACCAATAACATCAAATAAATAGATGGATTGATAGAATGAATCCCTTTTACAACTATCTTTCATTCTCTGGAACCACTAAAACACAGAAGCTCCCTCTAATTATCTCATCAAGGCATTGAAGTGTCCTGAATGACTTAAATAAGTGGCAGGTTGAAAAGATTCAAAGCATTTTCAACAAAACTAAAGAACTATATCAGTGGCCTGTGTTTTTAGGCTGAGCAGATTTTTCCATTTTTGCTCTCTTCTCACTTGCTATAACAAGCTTTTGAACAACAACAGATGTCATTTTTCATGTGTCTTCCACTTTCCTATTTTAACTCTCAACTCTTTCTCAGAGCTGACAGGAGACACAAGTTCTCCAAATCCTCAGAATGGCAAGTGACAAAACATACCTCAGGAATCCGGCTCAGCGTGAGGACCTGGATGTCATAGAGGGTCTTCTGGACGGAGGGTGAGTACTCGCCTTTGTCATAAGGCCCAGAAAATTTCTCCAGGATGATGTCCCGAACAGTGTCCCTGAAACACAGGGGAGGAGACTAAGGACTCTCAGGGAACCACATTATAAGAATACATTATTTAAGGAGTGACATTTCTGTGCCCCAGAAAACAATCGTATTGATGGTTTTATAAGAGATTATTCTCCCATAATGTCAAAAAACAAAACAAAACTCACTTCCCATTTCCCTACAGACATACAAACGCATATACACACACCATTCAGCAAACACTGAATGTACCAGGCTGTCTTCATGGATTGGCACCAGGGCCTAATGGACCTTTTAAAGTAAATCTCTCACCATGTTTGAAGAACCTGTGAAGCAAACACCCAAATACTCTAACCCACTCACAGCCCTGATAGGCTGGTTCCTTGACTGTTGTTGCCTTTGGAGTTTTACTCCCTGCCAAACTTCAGCTTAAGCCTTTTATGGGACATTGTCATTGACTTCTCAATGTAGCTGAAACAGGCACTACTATTCTCCCCAATTTAGAGGTGATGAATCTGAGTGCAAAAGTTTGTGATCTACTCTGAGTCTTTGTCTTAAGTGAAAGACCCAGAACACTACCCTGACTTTGGCATGTTTAATCTCATGCTCTTTTCAACATAAATATAACAGGCTCCTGCTGCCTAGAGGAGTACTTGAAATTAAAAAGGGAAAACAGAAGACTGAGGTGAAGTTGTCCTCAAGCATTTTAAAACCTATCACATAATTAAAAAAAAAAAGCAGAGAAAAACTATACCAGTGGGAGGAAACTACATGGGGGAGGAGCAGATTCTGGCTCATCCTAGGGTAGAAATTTCTAACAATTAGAGCTTCAGTGAAGAAATAAGATACCTAGTTAAAAAGCAAGCCCAGGGAGTTCAGCAGCCTAATTGCTCCTTGTCAAAGATATTATAATAATAATCATACCTTTACCTTTTAAAGAATTTGCCATTTACAGAGCACTTCTCTGAATATCCTATTATTTTGCATTTAGCCTAGGTTGACCAATTGTCCCAGTTTGCCCAGGATCAAAGGATTGCCTGGGACATGGGAATTTCAGTGTTGAAACCAGGAAGGTCCCTGGCAAACTGGGAAAGGTTGGTCACCCTGGTTCAGCCATCTCAGCATCACTGTGAGGCACTGAGGCTAGATATTATCTCCATGTGATGCAGTGTTTCTTAAAGTCCAGCAGCGTAAGCATCACCTGGGAGTTTATAACTAAGGCAAATTCTCAGTCTCCCCCGCAAGACCTGCAGAATCAGAACCGGTGGGGGTAGGCCTAGTGATCTTTATTTTAACAAGCCTTCAGGTGATTCTGATGCTCTCTAGAGAGACTCTGATTTAAGCAAAATACAGGAGGGATTTCTGAACAATGGGGAGATTGAGTTGAATGGCCTCTAAATTTTCCATTTCTATCTAAAACTCTGAATTCTAGGCCCCTGGGAAAAGGGCAGATACCACCTGCCTGCACTTCACATCCTAACACTCAGTCATACCAAGTAGCTTCAAAGTCCACGTATCTGCTCTGGTGATAGCGCCACTTGCAGAACACTTGGGTGGCAAAGCATCTGTCCTTCACCTCAGGAAGGGTGGTGAACTGGTCCTTCAAGAATCCTTCAAATCCAGACTGGGTTGTTTTCAAGATCTTGAGGTCTTTGATTCCAGAATGAATGACTGGAGACCCTATTTCAAATAGAGAAGTAAGAGAAGATGAAGTCATAAACAGAACATTGCCTTCTTACTGACATCTAGCACCGTGGACCCGGGCCAGTAAAATGTGGCACACTGTGTTTGCACAAAGAACTACATCTTCTGCTCATGTTTTCTGTCTTCCTGTCTCCTCAAATTGATAAGGTTGTTATGCTTTTCCTTATATCTGGATTCCATGAATCCCTGCTTCTCCTGATTTAAGAAAACTGAAAGTCTGAGAATAAACCCTCATATGGTGTTGAAAGCCACAGAAATAATTCTCAGCTATACACAAGGTGCTAGATGTCAGTAAGAAGGCAATGTTCTGTTTATGACTTCATCTTCTCTTACCTCTCTATTTGAAATAGGATCTCCAGTCATTCATTCCAGAATCAAAGACCTCAAATTATAAGTTTTAAGCTCCATCTCATTTGATGAAAAATCATGCTGAAATAAATTAATAAGCTCCTCAGGAGCAGATCTTCTCTCTAGTACTGTAACCCCTTTATGGGGAGGGGGGTAGCCCTCGTGTTGACTATCTACAGTGGCTGGTGACTTGGAACACCACTAGATCCTGGTGACGTCTCAGTACCCCTGTGGTTATTAGCAAATCCAGACAACTTCATGAATGGGTAGCAGCGTGGGCCTGGCTGAGCCTAAATTTAAACTGGGAAGATGAGGCTGTGATTCACAGACATGGATCTGCCTAAATTATATCCACATAGACTTTTTATTTATTTATTTATTTGGATGATGGAGAAGATTTTACTTTTTTGGCTGAGGTTTGTTCATGGGTACCTCGGGGAGACAGGGGAGAGTTGAAAAAATGGAGGGGATGGTATGGCTCCCCCATCTTAACTGTCCTCTCATAAGGTGATAGGGCAGGTAGAGGGGTAACAGGCATAATCCAAGGAAACCCTTTACTTGTGTGCCAAAAAGTTACAGCTCAGGGTCCAGGTGACAGGTGGGACACAGAATTAGGGAGAGGAGTGTTCCCTTTCTCTTTCTATATGGAACCCACAAAAGCTCCAGCAGTTTTAGTGGAGCCTGAAGAGAACAGGGCAGAGCTAGAGAGGTAGCAATTGACCCAATGGGTGCAAACTTCTTCCTCAGCACACATGAGACAAACAGCCCTTTGATGCTGCCAGAAGCTGAGAGAGTTTGCCTGCACAAGTCTAGCAGTTTAACAGTGAGGAAGCCATAAGACTAGGAAAATTCAGGAATCAACATTATCGTGACCCTTTTTGTATGCACAGACTGGTGAGGACAGTGGACAATGCACTCAGAGAAGTCCCAATAGCAAAGTGCCACACCAGGATTATTAAATCCACCTCCTTTCAGTCTCTAATTTGGTCCTGAAAAATACATGTCCCTCTTGGCCTGTTTAGCCTAAAAATTAAAGGCCAGAGGTCTCAGGTATCACTACTATATGGTCTTAGTTGAAGACCAGGAATGTAACTCGATTCTCAATTTAAAGAAACCAAAGGTAGAATGTTCTCTCTGATATGTGAATGCTAACAAGGGAGGATTGGGAGGGGAAGTGTAGAAGTTCATTGGATTAGACAAAGGGGAATGGAAGGAAGGGAGGAGGGATGGAAATAGGGGGGAATGAAGCAGTTATAACTTTCCTATGCTCATATATGAATTTACGTCCAAGGACGTTCTTCAGCATCCATTGGTTCATATCACCTTTGTGGATTTAATCACTGCAGTTCCCCGAGGAGGTGTGGGTTTCAGAGACAGGTAAACAATGACATATTTTGATATTTTTAGTGCTATATGGGTGCACCTACCAGAAGACACAATGACCAGAAATTAGTGGTAGATCTGATGATTAAATATGTTCTGATTAAATAAACTGTTCTGTGCAGAGTGTTCCAGGATAATGTGGTATAACATAAAATGATAATCATTTCACTTTCTGAAGTTCTCATTGGGAGCTACATCTGAAGAAAGATCAAGAGAAGGATAGCAATGCTTCAACGCTTTCAGTTGGCTGGGTTTATCAGACCTAAATGTATAATGACACGGTCCCAACAGAATGTGTATTTTAAATGCAGTGAGTCTAAATATCAAACCCAAGAGAAATGAAGAAGTCATCAATAGTTATTTGTTCAATAAATGAGTGTAGCAAGATTGATGCATGTCAAGAAATAAGAGTTTCACAGCTTAGTCTTTTTCTCTTCTAGACAGTTTACTTCCCTCAATTTTTCCCTGTTTCTCTTCCTGATTCCTTTCAACTCTCACACACCATGTGGAAAGGGGAGAGGAGAGGAGGATCAATATTGGCTGAAAATGTCCTGTCTGTAGTTATCATGCCTTTGGCTGTTGCCTTTTTCAGTCTTTATCTTACTTAATCCTCAGAAGTTTAGAAAGTAGGTATTTTTATGCAGGTGATTTTTATTCATCTGCCCATAGTCACATGGCTAGAAGCTGGCAGAGGTGGAGTTTAAATTCAGCACCACATATGAGATTCCATGCTTTTCTGCCCCCTTTTTATATCACTCTCCATCTGTGCAATGTTTTCTCTTCCCTTTAACTCTTTTTCCCCATTTCTGTACTGTAAGAAGCCTTTCCAAGAGATGAAAAGGTGGCTGCCTCTCATTTTCCTGTATTCTTTGAGGGCCTCTGGTCCCAGCCTGAAAATACAATTTTTGTTGATCTGAAATGGAGATTGAAGCATCAGTTTTAGAAATGGCTTCTATTTTGGAAATGCTCTTATTCCTTAAAAATTTCTGTCTTCAGGGCTGGGGATATAGCTCAGTAAGCAGGGTGCTTGTCTCGAATGCACAAGGCCCTGGGTTCAATTCCCAGCACCACAAAAGAATAATAATAATAATAATAATAATAATAATAATAATAATTTGTCTTTAGCATTTGTAAATAAATAGAATCTACCTCTAGTAGTAAATCCTCCTAGAAAAAAAATCCTATAGGAATGAAACATAGGTTTGCAATTGAGAGTGGAGTTAAAACAAGTAGTAGAAACCATGGAATGGGAATAAAAAGGTGAACAATAACCAAAGACAATCTTAACCTGCATCATCTTTTCCAATATAGCTGGCCTTGATTGTCTGCATCTGTTAATCCAATTAGACTTTGGCTTGTCCAGTGGGCTTATTCATAGAAGGATTCCTGAATGCAGCATTGCAAAGTGATTGTGGATTCTGCAGCTTTGGGACTCAGATTTCCCTAAATTCAAATCTCAGTTTTTTCCTGGTTCTTCAACCTCCCATTTTATGAGCACTATAACCTTGAAGAAATTACCTAACCTCTTTCTACCTTATTTTTCTCACCTGTAAAATGGAGATGACAATCATACCTGTTCCCTGGAGTCGATACAATGCATATGAAGGGCTTAAGAGATAGCTGCATATAGAAGGTACTCTGCAAGTCATTGCGGTGATTTTGCCAAAACTGACTTTTTCTTACTGACTTCAACCAACTGTAAATGTTTCCCATGCTTTTCAAAAACCTCACTGGGTTCTGAAAACTACTTCTCCTGTGCCATCCAGTCCACTGACAGCCATGAGATGAGATTTATTGATATCAGAGGAGTGTCAGTCTCCCTAGGCCACTTTAAAATGATCTACTCTTTTTTCACTGGAGTCTGAAAATGGAGAAAACGGTTGCATTTGTAGTGTGTTTTGGCAACAGTTTCCCACAGCATAAAATATCTCGTGTTCCCCCAAACAATTAACTGTTGCCACAAGCTTTGGCAGAGCACAAACCATCTCCTCTGGTGCTCCCATCGTTTCATGAACAACAACAACAAAAAACTATTCTCTTCAAAGTTAAAAGAATTTTTTTTCTTGGCACATATTAGACACACTGGATGAAATCAGAGAGCTTATTTTATCTCCTCTGTTTGGCAGTGCCCCAGCTTCCAAAACACTGGTAGGGACCTGAGGCTTTCAAATTCATGGGGCCATCAACTAAAAATATGATGCCTCACACGCACTCCAAGAGATTCCAATTTAGACTAACAAGAAGTAATTCAACCAAGAAGACTGTCCTTTTCTAGGTTACTTCCTGTGAAACCACTTAATCAGCTTTTCTGTCCTCCTTTCTGCCATGGTTATGGAGTAATGCGAAAGGAAGATTTTTCACATTTTACTTTGCTAGAACATAATCTTTTCTAGCTCTTAGTGTCCTCCTACACACTTAACAGACTGCAGTTTATCTCTTAGAGAAGCATACATCTACCCTTTAGCTCTCTAAGGGAAAGAACTCACAGCAAATTAATAGAAAATAAGCCCAATCCTTTACCTACGCATCAGGTGTCACAAAGCACAAAGCTTTACTGAGCCAAGAAAGAAAAAAAAAACTGTCATGAAGAGGATAATTGCTTCCACATTTAACACCTCCAAAAAGGACACAAATAGCTAAAAGGAGGATATTTTAAAACTATATAAATCATTCTACTAGAATATTTCAAACTTGTAAAGTGCTAGAAAAAAAGTGAAGATCAATTAAATTGCATTTGCCTTTGAGAGTCCATTTAGCTCATGCAACGTGCATGAAAGTCCCTTCCCTGTGATTCTGTATGGGGAGAGATGACATCACCTGGACGGGAGGAAGTCAGGCTTTGGTACAACTAAGAAATAATTAAGGCGATTGTAAGACCTTGGTCTGCCAAGAACTTTTCTCATGGAGAAACTGAAGACCTTGCATCTTGAAACCAGAAGGACATCAATAGGCTCCTTGGCAGAGTCCATCTCCACCCTGGTTCTCCCCTCCCCACCTGTCAAGCTTGTCACCTCTTAAATCTGTTCTCCTCCTGGACATTGATTTCATCAGCCCCCTGCCATAACACCGCCCCTTCACATCAATTAACTGTGTGTTGCTATTTTTTTTCTTTACTACTAGAAGACAGTATCTCTTACTTGAGATCCCTACTCCATCTTCCATTTCTCTATTTAGCTATGCTTTCGCTGAATTTTTATAATTAGTGTCAGAATAGGAGAAATGTGATACATAAAGAATTATGAATTCTAAGACAAACAGTGCAGATGTTTTGGACTGATTAAGTTCATTAGTGACTCAACCACCCCAGTGATGTCAAAGCTCAGCTAAGCTTGTAGTTCCAACAGAGACACTGCGAGAAAGTTGAAGATCCAGATTCTGTATGACACCTCACCCAACAGACTGCATCACATCTGCAGAGCCCAGCTCCCCTCTCAAGATTGGGAAAGTCACCAACACAAGAGCAGCCCTCAGCTGTTCAGGTCAACAAATTTCTTCCTCTGGTCAAGAGTTACTCAATGAACCGGAAGACTTTGGAATACCTAAAAATACAGCTCAATGACATGGCTTTCAAGATTCCCTAGGAGGAAATAATGTAATGAGAGGCTTAGAGCAATTCCCAAGGCCTAAAATGGCCCCAGAGACTCAGTAGGCTTTCTACAACTATTTGATCATTGATAGATAGCAGTGAACCCCTTCTATCAGAAGAAGCCCAGTGACATATCCTGCTGGGAAAAAAATCCCTTTTGGGAGTTGAATAGTGGAATGAGTGACTAAGTGCGTGTGTTTGAGGGGGAAGAATTCTCATGATCTAGTCAGCCCCCCATAAAAGACAATACTCAGGTTTGTAACAGCAGCCTTCACAGTTGGAATTGATGTGTGTGTGTGTTTAAGATGATGATTATTTTCTTCTGTTAAACCCACACAACAGCATTTCTTATGACAATGCTTATAATATTGACTCATGGTCACAATTCCTGCAGTTTTAGCTCTTAGATAATAAGCAAATTAAGAATTAAACTTGGCTATCAAAAAAATATATCCCTACTCTCCAAAGAGGGACGTGTACAAACATTTTCCTTGTATCACAACCCCGGAAGACACACACATTCACATACTTGTGCACACATGTACCTGTGTACACTTAGGGCAAAAGATGCCTCCTCCATACCCTGATCCCTGCCAGCCCTACATGACCTCAGAGGAGGGCCAGGCTCTAGATGATTCAATCTGGAGCCTTTGGGAACAAGGCTATAGTGACCCCAGTTCCCAGAAGCTCTATAGCTTTCTGGAGGAAGAAAAGGTTTAACCTGATTGCCCTGGTTAGGTTTTCCATTCTACAGTAGCCAAGTTATTAGAATTCAGGGAGATAATAATTCCAAGTAATTTGAAAAAAAAAAAAAGCTTTTTTTTTTTTAATGGTCAACAGGTCATTGGCCAGTTCACTTCAACTTTTTTTGTAAAAGTCACCAATGATGTCTATTTGCTAATAGCAGAGTTTTTTAGTTTGTTTGGGTCTTCTTTTAACTTCTTTTTTTAAAAATATATATTTTTATTGGTTGTTCAAAACATTACAAAGCTCTTGACATATCATATTTCATACATTAGATTTAAGTGGGTTATGAACTCCCATTTTTACCCCAAATACAGATTGCAGAATCACATCGGTTACACATCCACATTTTTACATAATGCCATATTAGTGACTGTTGTATTCTGCTACCTTTCCTATCCTCTACTATCCCCCCTCCCCTCCCCTTAACTTCCAAACTTCTTAACCCTCCTGTGGCAGAGACATAATTGTTTCCTCTTCTTCCTGGGCACAATAGACTGCATTTTGCTGCCTCTTTTGCAATCAGAGTGATTATGTGACCTTGACCCTCCCCAGTAAAAGTGCTCTGTGCCACTGTGTCATTTCCAGCCTGGTGCTGATGCTGGAGAGGTTTTGCCCTTCCTTTTTCTCCTCCAACATCTCTCCCTCTCCTAGTTGCCTGGCAAAGGAATCAACTCCCAAGTAACCCCAAAAAGTAAAGACTAAAAATATAAAGTTGTCCTTAGCCTGGATTTCTGAATAACTTCATGGAGCAGAGCTCCCGCAAACGAACACTGAACTTGACTTATACAAAAAGAAGCTTCTTGTGATGAGCTATTACATACAGACCAATTTGTTATGCCTTCTGTCCCTGATTTCTTGAATTATATTTTTTTCTTCTGCTTTCATGACATCATTGCCCCATACCTCCTCTCTGACCATTCTCCTGTCTCACTCTTTGAATGGCCCATCCTTCACCTAAGGAGTTTCTACCAGGCCCTCATCTTTCCTCTTCTCACCTAATGTGCTTTTCTGGAAAAGTCTCTTTTCCTAAGTTTGATCTATCAGTGTGCTGATGGTCCCCAAATATTTCTCTATCCCATACTCTGAAACTCACCACTCTCCCCCATAAACATCCTCCTTGTCTATATCATTAGTTGATTCCTCAGCCCTCCCCCTTTGGGGGCTTCTTTATTTCCTCCTTCCCTCCAACCTCCCAGCCCTACCCAAACACTGAGACCCACTGGTTACCACTGCACACATCTTCACACGATGCCCACAGAAACCTCTGAATCTTTCCGTCTCTACTCCTACTGCCTTCATTCAGACCCCATCACATCTTCATCTCTCCAAATGTCTCACTGCTGCCTCCTTCTCCGGCAGCCTTGTTCATCAGACCTTGATCATAGTTACTGAACAAAAGTGCAGACATGCACACACCCTCACTCACTCATCTGACCCTTAAAGATTCCTGTGGTTCTCCATTATCATACTAAACAATAATTATAGCTACTATCTAAGCAGAGCTTCCTGTGTTCCAGGCACTATGATAAGTGCTCTAATAATTTAATACTTGTCTCCTTCATTTCTCTGGACAATATAGACTAGGCACTAGCATCCTCATGTTGCAAATAAAAACTCACTTAAATTGTATAACTCACTTGTTCCTTACCACAAAATTATTAGCTAGTAGAGCTCAGATTTAAAGAATTCATCCTGCCCCCAAGATCTCTGGGCTTAACCATTGTGGGAGGAAAATGCCCTGGACTTACACTAAACTTGTTTATACAGCCCATAAAGCCCTCCAGAGTCCAATCTGGGCCAACTTCTTCATCCTCATCTCCACCTCTTCCAATCTAGGAACCAGACCCACTGAACCTGTTCCTGGTCCTCAAATGTTTTGTCTTTTCAACAATCAAATATTTGCCTAACACCCTGCTCTGCCTGAGGCTGGTTCTCAAAACATTTCAATTTTCTTCTTCTACTCCTTTGTGAATCCTACCTGTATATGTCCCATTTCTTCTCCCTATATGCCCCTTTCTCCATGACCAGCATGTTCTGAATTATTTTTCAAAAGTCATTTGGAATATTTCCTCTCCCTTGTCAGACTTCCTGGCTTTCCGGGGCAGAGGTACTTTCTTGTGCTTTTTGTTCCCTTATCATTCCTTCAATCCCTAGGTTGTGGTGTTTAGTCCCTCATATTGCAGTGAATCTGTTCATAGATCTGACTCCCTTCATCTCCTGTAAACTTACAAGGGTCAGGAAGAGCATCAGCAATGCTCATCTCTTTATCTACAGTCCCTTGTGTATGTAATATGTGTCTAAAATCTAATGGTTGAATGAATGATATAGGAATGAATGACATAAACTCTTTACATAAACATTTCATAAATTTTTTTAATTTTTTAATCAGCTTTCCTGAAGTCTAATTCTATCCCCTGCTGTTATTTTATACAACTGAAAATGAAATGAGGACTGTGCTCAGTGTCCTGAACGTCTTTGAAAACCAGTTGAGAGATACATTGATCCATAAAGTAGCCACCAGCCACATGTGGCTATTAAGCACTTGAAATATGATGAGTATGAGTTAAGATGTGCTATAAATATAAAATATACACAGGATTTCAAAGACTTAATTGTTTTGTTTTGTTTTTGAGACTGGGTCTTAGCTAAGTTGCTTAGGGCCTCACTAACTAGCTGAAGCTAGCTTTGAACTTGTGATTTTCCTACCTCAGCCTCCTAAGCCACTGAGATAACACTTAATATTTTTTTAAAGAATGTAAAAAATTTCATTTGTTATTTTTACATTTATTGCATAAAGATATTTTTGACATTTTGGGTCAAATGAAATATATCGTCAAATTTAATTTTTCTCATTTTTTTTGTTTTTCTAGTGTGATTACTAGAAAAATTTTAAATTATGTATGTTATTTGAAGTCTATTTCAGTTAGACAGAGCTGGTTCACAGTTTCTGTTTTATGAGGGTAGTCACTGTGGTTTGGATAAGAAAACACTGGCCTAACAGTCAAGAAAAGTTTCTTCTCTCTCCTCCTAAGGCAAGAAAGAAGGAAGGAAAGAAGGAAGATAAAGAGGAAGAAAAAGAGGAGGAGTAGAAGGTAGGAGGAACAGAAGTTATTTCCATTTTAACCCAAAACACAGAGTTATATGATGCAACTTCACATTTAGAGGATAAAAAACATTTCTTTCAACTTAATACAGCTGTTCAATCTTTCATGTAACCATAACTAAAGACTGAGAAGGCCCTACCTATATCTAGACTCTGAATTGTGTTAAAAATATTAAATGATAGCTAGTATACCAGAACTTTCTAAAAGGGGTATTATCCAACACAACTCAGAATGATAAGAGACCTTTCATTTTATTGACCTTATAGTATTTCAGACATCTCTCAGATGCCATTTCAAATTCATACTGAAGATGGCTAGAGAAGAATGATAAAGAGACATAGACAAAAAGGAAAGAGAATTTCAGAAAAAATGTTCAGAGCCTATGCTATGAATTTATGATGATCATTGAAGCTTACTTTTTAAATTGGGATAGAGATATTTCTTCCACCTTTGGCTCCATGGTTTTAGAGGTCGTCTTGTCTAAATCATAGTGGATTATTTAACTCTGCTCTGACATCCTCAAAAAATTAGTGGAATATGGATTTGGGGATTTTAATATTTGCTCCACTTAATTATCAGTACTCATTAGGTCTGTATTGTAATAATGTTCTACCATTAATTTATAAATTTCTTGGTAACTAGAATTATATAATGGTTATTGTTTTTTAAATAAGATTCATTATTATCAACAGTTTATTATACAAATAAAGTGTCAAGAAAACTTAACAGTTATTTAGTAATTATTTCCTATAGAAATTACTGTAATTATAGCATGATATGGTTCAAAAAAAATATTAATGAGAAAATTCAGAGATTTGGGTTTTTGTCAGTTTGGGCCTCCCCCCCCACCTCACCTCAAAATTGGATAACAAAAATCATCTGTCTCACTCAACCTCCAGATTGTGTTACAAAATTAATTGTTCCACTTTTATATTTTCAAGCAAAAGTAGATAATTTTTTAATGTAATCCAAAGTCACAATGTTCATTCCCATTTCAGATTTAAAATCCTTAAATGTTCTCTACAGCTTTTATACATGCTAATAAACAGAATTGTTTATACGACCAAAAAAAAAAAAACATGCTATTGCCTTCACAGAATTAAAACAGAAAAAAAATGGTTTCTTACCATTCCTCATCTGTTCAACCTCACAGAAGTGTGTTCCAGTGGGAGTGTGAATAAATGCATGAATATGTTTAACTCCATTCTGAAAATTAGGGAAAATTTTGGTTTCAATAAAATTTTAGCATATATAACAAAGCCAATCTCTTTAATTAAATCAGGACCATAAATGACTGGGATAACCTTTTCAAAACGTTTCCAAGGGATCTCTTCCACGTAGACATGAGTTCGGAGGACATGGTTAAAAGAAGAAAGGAAATGCTCACAGATATTCAAAGCAAAGTTTTCTATGGTTTTGATCTGTAAAAAGAAACAAAATGCTAGTGATCACAAATACTTTCCCCATTTAAAAATATTTTTAAAAATACTCATTGAGCTCTATCCTGGTCAGTTGCTTTATAGAATAAAAGAAAAAGAATTAAAAAGACAAACTGATCCCTATACCAAGTTCTCATTGGAGCTCCCAAGTGTTCATAGATTACCATCCCCAGCTGAGAGTCCAATCTGTTTTTTAAAGAAACCTGTCTTTCAGGAGAGGATATAGCAGTGGATGAGCAAAAAGGTACTTGTCATTCAGATTTTTCTCATAGTAAACTCAATTATCACCTACACCAATCACAGTACCCTCCATAACACTGCAACTGGGTCTGCTGGTTCCCCATGGAAAAATATCAATGAAGAAATATCTCACCTGCCTTGCCTTGAAAATGGGTCTTCTGTTGATAATCCCCAGCTTTGCCCTCCCAGAAATCTGTTCACCATGTTCTCACAAATTCTCTATATTAATCTCCAAACAATATTTTAAAGTGCTAGCATGGTCTGTGAATTACTAATAGCTTTATATATAATTAAGGTTGTCTATTTGAAGGTTTCCCCAACATAATTCTGTTTTGTATTTGTCCCAGCATAATTATTAATAGCATCTCATTTCACATTCAAAAGTATCTTGGTTTAGATAAGGAATTATATGGTCACTCCATCTCTAATGAATAAACTTAAATTGCTTTAACATTCAGGTCCATTCCTTCACTTTTCTCCAGAACAGAAAATACAGGAAACTCTGGTAGCTAGCCCTTTTCCATATCAGAATATAGGCCTATATTCAAAAAAATTTTAAGAGCAATTTCTTTTTCCATAGCCTTTTCCTTTTGCTGGGCCATTGTGATTTGCAAGAGAAAGGTTCAGAGTGGAAATAGGCCTTATAGCAATTATATTGCAATTAGTATGTTCATTTAATGTGTTATAGATATAGATTTCATGCAAAAAAATAAGCTTTGAGTCTATATTTCTTGCCTTTTAGACTTCTTGGCAAATAAATACTTATTTAGAATTGCCCACCAGCACAGCTCCATTCACATTTGAAGAAACTGGAGGTGGAAGTATAAAAGTATCATGTTCTATCAGATCTAGGTCACTCTTGAAGAGTACAATTAACCACCACTTATGGAAAGTAAGAGGTAAGGGAGTAAGCTAGGAAGCCATTAAAATCTGGAAAGTAGATTTCAACAATAAAAAGGGAATGTATCTCATTCTCAAGATGTTCTTCCGGGTAACAAGAAGAGAATTGTTACCTTCTACTATAAATTCGCATTATTCTAAAAGAAACAATAAATGATAGGGCTCAAAGAGAGAGATGACAAAGTGTGTTAAATTGCATTCTAAAATCCTCCCAGGGTTCTGATTTCCCTGTAATTAGCAATAACATGTTTATTTGTTCTATAAGATTATTAGTCTAAAAGATTGAAGAAGAGAAAATAAAGAGAGGAAAGAAAGAAAGGAAGGAAGGAAGGAAGGAAGGAAGGAAGGAAGGAAGGAAGGAAGGAAGGAAGAAAAGGAAGAAAGAAAAAGCAAATATAAGTGTTTTTTTTTTCAAGACTGAGAATCTTGTGGTAGAAAGGAAAATCTTAAAAATGGCTTAAATGTCAAAAAATAGGTGAAAAAGTAATGAAAACTTTAAAAATCAAGCAACACCCCAAGCTATCTCACAGTGAATTCTACATTACATTGGCAGCACCTATGAAGATGCCTACCCCCTTGAACTTTGCCATGACATGAACTGTGTTCTTGATGGTGTCTGTAGGAATGATGTCTGAATTGTCTCCATACAGGTAATCCTTTTTGGAACTCAGAGTAAGTTGCACTGAAGTCACCACCTCTTTAATGCTGTGATATTTTCCATCTCGTTGAATGTGGAGAACTTTTACCATATCCTTCCCATAGCCCGTTCGCACAAACTCTACTTCATCGTTCTGTAACGAAAACATAATCATCTTATTGAAGAAGGCTAAATGAAAACAAAAAGTCAACTGAAATTTCTTTAAGCTTTAATTTTTTATTTGTTCTAAATAGTTATACATGATAGTAGAATGCATTTTGATACATCATACATAAATGGAGCATACCTTCGCATTCTTCTGATTGTACATGATGTAGAATTACATTGGTCGTGTATGCACATACGATCATAATGTCCAATTCATTCTATTATCCTTCCTACTCCCACACCCCCTTTCTCCCTTCACTCCTCTCTGCTGAATCCAAAGTACCTCTATTCTTCCCTATCCCACCCCACTTATTGTAAATTAGCATCCACATATTGGAGAAAACATTCAGCCTTTGGTTCTTTGAGATTGGCTTATTTCACTTAGCATGACATTCTCCAGCTCTATCCATTTATCAGCAAATGCCATAATTTCATTTTTCTTTAAGGCTTAGTAATATTCCATTGTGTATATATACCACATTTTCTTTATCCCTTCATCTGAAGGGCACCTAGGTTGTTTCCGTAGTTTAGCTATGGTAAATTGAGCTGCTATAAATACTGATGTGGCCGTGTCACTGTAGTATGCTGATTTTAAGTCCTTTGGGTATAAATCGAGGAGTGGGATAGCCAAGTTTAACTTGTTTCCATTCTAAGTTTTCTGAAGAATCTCCATACTGTTAAGCTTTAATTTTATCATTCAATTATAAAAGATCCAGAGTAGTTATGAAAGCAATATCACATCCTATCTTTGAGGAAGAATGGGATCTTATATAGCAAAAAAATCCCAAAAGAAAGTGAAATATATCAGATTACCCTGAAGACAGACAGGTAGATGACCTTCCTAGTGATAATGATAAGTAGGAAAAAAAAAGAAACTTCTGAGTCAAAACTATGCTAATTTTCTCTGTATAGGTAATTCCTACTAATCTAATCCTTTTAACAGATCTGTGCACTAATACTTTTGGTTTACAAAGGGAGAAACTGAGGTTCAAAGAGATTTAACATCTTCCTCTAGTTTATAGTAAGTAGTAAAAGACAGTTAGGATTCACACTCAAGTTTGTTGACTCCAAATTATAAAGTGACCACTATGTAAATTGCCTTCTGTCTCTAAAATTTCTTGGCTATGTTAACTGGAAATAATCCTGGGCCCTTTTATATAGAAAGTGATATTCTGGAGAAAATGCCCTGTGATCAATAGAAACAATTTGAAAATTGCCTTTTCTATTTGCTGCCAGGAAGGAGAAGAGTAATTGGTGATAGGGTCCAGATTACCTTCAGGAGCGCAGAGCCAGAGCCACCTGGCTATAGAGAGAACTATGCTTTTAGCAAAGTAATAAAAGCCTGGTGATTCATTAGGACGCTAGTCTGAAGCTGGAGCTTTAGCTAATGAACACGTTCATCTCCATGGCAGAATCCACAAGACTTGTCACTGGCTTTACTGGTGTTTGAAAGGAGGGAACAGAGAGAGAGAGAGAGAAACCTATTTCATTTAGCATGGAAATTGAACATTAAAATGGTAATGAGAGTGACAGAAATGAATATAAACAGAAAACAGCACACAGTGGGAGTCTGGGTAGGAAGACAAGGAACCTCACTGAAATAGCATAGTTAAGATGCTCAGATACACAATGGGTCACCTAAAAAAATTGTTTTTCTTAAAAAATTATGGGTTCCTCAGAGGGGAACAGAAATTATTGCTATTCCCTTAATCAAACTGTGGCATGAAAGGCTGTTTCAAATTCTGGGGATGAAACTGGATGAAGCAGGCTCTTGTGAGTCTTGTAACACAGTGGCAGTGGAGGTGAGGTGGCTGGATTTGGTCCTTCCCAGCCAGGAAACTGAAGGGAAACTCTTGGAAAGGCCCCTCCAAGGCCTCGAATCCAACCTTCAGGAAACTTGCAATCAAGAAAAGGGTAGATAAGGAACCTGACAGCATATCTGAGACATTGTAATAAGAATTTTAATACTGACAGGGAAGGAGAAACTCTTGTGTAATTATAATGGCTTTGGTATCAGACCAGTTCCAAATTCTGCCCACCACTTATAGCTTGGTGGCTTGTGACAAGTGATTTAATGTCTCTGAGCCTTCGTGTTCCCATTTGCATCAATGAAGATAACCACCTCTACCTATAGGCTGCTGGTGAATAAGGGTCTGACTCTGTTCTGAGCAGCAACCTTGACCATGACAGTCCCGCCTGTGGAAGCCACAGCAGCCAAGGCACATTGATCAAGGGCACCAATTTGGGGGGAGGAAAGCACAGCTGGCAGCAGTAGGAAGACTCTGTCAAGTCTTGAGCCAGAAGGTGTTCTACCTGGGGGAAAAGGCACTTGGCTGCTTGGAGCCCCTAAGTGGCATGAACTGGGATCCAGAGTCAAAGATCTCTGAAATCAGTATTGTCTCTGACATTCAGCAGGACTCAGCACAATGTAGTCTTCAGTCCCATCCCCTGCAGTGAATATCCAAGCGCTGTGGTAGACAAGCTTGTAAAGTGGTATCTATGTGACGCAGAGAGATTACATGACAGCCACCCTTCAGATCCACACCTCTCCAGCTTCCTACCTGTTCACACCCTGCTTCAGACTCTACTTCAGCAATCCTGTGCTAATTGTGCTGCCCAGGCTGGGCAAGCTTCCTCTGCCTGTTGGCCTTTGAATTTGCTATTCCCTTTTTCTAGAACATTCTTTCTTTTTCTTGCTACCCAACCACCAACCTCTTCGCCTGCCTCATTTCTTCTAGTTGAACTTCAGATGTCAGATAACACCTCCTCCAGGTATTCTGCCCCAGTCCTTCAAGTCTGGAGTAGGTACCTCTTTTTATGTGCTCTCAAAATACTTGTTATTTGCCTCAGAATCTTTGTCAAATTGTACTGCAATTGCCTTTTCATGTGCCTGATTCATTCCAAAACAGTAAACTATGAAAGCAGGAACAAGTTCTTTCTTGGTCACCATGGCAACCCCAACACTCAGCACAGTGCCTGGAACATAAATAGGTGCTTGATAAATGTGTCATGAATGAATGGATGTTGCTGCTAACCACCTCCGCTGCTTGTGTGATGACACAGAATAGTCAACGAAAATACACAAAAGATTTCAATACAGGAAGAGCTGCTTCAGCCAGGACCCCATCAGGAACTTCCTCTTCCTGAGAAAGTGGAGATAGGAACTGTGCCTTCTGATTACTGCAGCCTGAACAGAGAGCAGAGACCCAGGAAGGACAGAAATAAGTGCACAGGGAGTCCATGAAGCAAAGTGTTCCCATTGCTAAGTGCAAGGCAGCCATCACAGGCCAGAGATCATTTGAGATCAGGGAGAGGTCAGCACTTCTTAGCAAGATCCTGGATGAAGCTAAGAAAAACTGGGACCAGAGCAAAGCTTGAGTAAGCAAGTTTTACTGAGCAATGAGTCAAAATAAAATGGACCTAAACATCTGAGCCTGGAGCAGGATGGAACAAGTCCAGGATAGAACACCCCAAAAAGTCTCTCAGCAAGATTTGACAATAGATCATGGATTGGACAAGCACGAGGCTGAGAGGATGATGGGCTTTGGGCTTTGAAGTCAGGAAGCCCACATGGAATCCTTGTTCTGACACCTATTAACTCTGAATAGAAGCAAATTTCTCCATCTATAAAAAGGGAGTAATAGTAGTGTCCAACTCTTGGGATTGAAGTGAGGAGTACAGGAGAAAAACATAAAGCTGTAGGGAAAAAAAAGATAAGTGCTCAATAAATTTTATAATTATCACTGATAAATAATAATTGTATGTCCAATTTTACATTAAAGGATCTTTCTAGTTACTTGTAGAGATAAGTAGAGTATATGCCAAACCAAACCAAAGCTGGGGTAGGTAAAATCAAATGGCTGCTACTTCTACCTGTCTACACTCAGGTAATAATGGCCTTATTTAAAGTTTCATGATCACTGATACTCATACCTTTGGTTGTCCTTCCTCAGCCCTCAGTGTGTGGTTTGAGGAAATCAACTTACAAAATGAAATTCAAGGGCTGGTGGGTAGCTCGGTGCTAGAGCTCTTGCCTAGCATGCATAAGGTCCTGGGTTCAATCTCAGGAGAAAAAAAAAGGAAACTCAATTTCCTAGAGTAATGCTCTGCACAAAATATCTGCAGGAATAAATCTTTTATCTGTCTCTACACAAGAAGAATCTCCTCTCCTACACATATCTTAAAATATAAAGGGATAGAGAATTATACTTGTCTACAAAGTAATGGTGGAGGGACCTCAAGGATTTGAAATGACACCAATTTTCATTTCTGCAATGAGATCATTTAGCATTTATTTGTGGGAAGTCGCTCCAAATGACCACGCTTTCCTGTCCTGAAGCACCGGGCTCTGACCAATCACTAGATTTCGTGGTGACTTGGGTGTTGTCCCAGCTCGGATACCCCTAAGGTCAGAGAAGCTGTCACAGGACCCAAAGAAGAAGGTATTTCTCTGTCTCTGTGTGATTATTTCGTGCCAGCCCAGTTCACCTGGAATGACCTGGGATGTTTGTCATGGGACACAACATTTGCTTATCTCTAAGCCATGTTTACAATGATGAGATTGTCATGACAGGTCAAGGGGTTTTTAGCCTGGGGTCTGTTAACTTCCAGAAGGCCCAGAAGATGGATTTTGGGTGGAAGTATGTCCTCTATGAAGTTGTCACTAAAACTATGCATTTGCAGGGCACAGGGTGGATTTTTCTGGGGAATGCACGTGTATATTTCATTAGGTTCCAAAGGAGTTCATGACTCATAAAAGTTTAAGAAACATTGCTCTGTGTAAGGTGAGTCCAAATTATGGGAACACTTTGGTCAACTTGCCATCCTCCAACTGGCCATGAGATAGCACAAAGGAGGTGACTTGAACATTCTTCGTGTACAGCCTCCTGGATGCAGTGAAACAGTATTGTAAGAAGAGAGTAAAAGAGTATGTGAGCCCTGGTGTCAGCTGACCTGCATCACCCGTTAGCTATGTGGTCCTGTGAAAATTATTTAATCCTTTGATTCCTTCCCTTTTTGATCTGAAAAATAGGATAATGTAGTACCTATTACCAATAGTTGTGAGGTTGAAAGTAAGTACTTAGAACAGTGACTAGCATTTAGTAAGTGTCACTAAATGTCAGCTATCATCTGTCTGGCCTGCCAATTTGACAAGAAGTAGTGGCTGGAACATTTTGATATCAATTCCATCACTAAATTTAGGGAGACAGCCTTCTTTCTTTTGATCAACAGGACTGACAATATCATACCACACAGGTGCATGTTGCTTCGTTATAGTGGTATGATACTGACAAAACCAGTACCTGACAATATAAATCATATTTTGAATTATATTACAGTGCACAACTATAATTTCAATGACTCAGGAGGCTGAGGCAGGAAGATTTCAAATGTGAAGCCAAACTGGGCAATTTATTTTGAGACCCGGTCTCAAAATAAAAATAAAAAAGGGCTGGGGATAAAGCTCAGTGGTAGGGCATCCCTGGGTTCAATGCCCAGTACAGGGGAGAAAAAAATCATATTTTGAATGAATCCCACTTGTTTATACACACTGGGGGCAAATATTTATCTAGAGCTGGTGCTCTTCTCTCCTGTGCACCATGCTTTCTAGCCTTTTAGCATTTATCCAGGCTTCCTTTTAACACTAATGTTCACACACTCATACTTACATGTAACAGATTCCCAAATGAATTTCCTCATTCTCTAGTTGAGAACCAAGACAGAAAGAAGTATGTTTCCCTGGCCATTCAGCTGGGATTTGACTTCAAGTCTGAGATTTTAACCACCCATCAGTACCACTGCCTGGAAGGTGCTCTCTCCAGGCCTTGTAGCTCATCTCACATTGAACTCCTCTGTAAAGCATGTCTCTTGTCTTTTTCCTTACAGCACACTGTGGTGAACAGGCACTAGCTATCGAGGTCAGTTTCTTCCTCTATTATCTATGTGCGTGTCTTAGTATTGCCAATGCAATGATCTGAAGGCACCATCAAGTCACTTGACAACGCTTTGTAAATTGTCACAGACTATTTGACCAAGGAACAACCTCCCTCAGTTTGCACAGTATTTCAGAAAATTTAAGTCATTTTTATTTTAGTAGGGAAAACATTTTTATTCCAGTATTAAGTCACTCCATGAATCCTGCTTTAGGTTCATATTTTCAAGTTACAGGATGAAGTGGAGGGTAGAAGGAGACCAACCTACACTAGTCTATATTTACCCTATAAGAACTCTTACAGAGAGAAGAAACAAGATCTGCTTATGTCACTTGTGTGTTTAAATTAGTCTAAAAGAATAAAAACCCTCGTGAAACCACCCATGAGCCTTTCTATATAACTTAATATTTTGTCAGAAGTAGTGATATTATGACACAATTTCCAACTATTTTAACCTCTTATACAAACTCATTTATTTTTTGCAAAGAATTCTTTCATTTTAGTGGCTTCTCTTAGCTGTGGTGTTATGTTTTTGATTCCAGTATGCCATGTTCCAACCACTGAATTTCTCTGTTCTCCTGGCAGAGGAAAATACTTCAGTTAAGGTTGTTGTTAATTTTAGTTCTTTCCAATACTTTTTTTTGAGAGAGAGAGAGAGAGAGAGAGAGAGAGAGAGAGAGAGAGAGAATTTTTTAATATTTATTTTTCAGTTTTCAGTGAACACAACATCTTTATTTTATTTTTATGTGGTGCTGAGGATCGAACCCAGCACCCCGCACATACCAGGCTGCGCGCATTACTGCTTGAGCCACATCCCCAGCCCCTCTTTCCAATATTTAAAAATAAATTTTGTTCTGTTGTGTGTGTGTATTCATCAAGCATGTGTTCATATAAGTAGATTTTAATTACAGGGAAAGTATTGGAAAAATATTAGTCCAGATAAGGAGAAACATAAATTTAAATTTTAAAGTGACTAGAATCTTCTCTCAAATCTTAGAAGAGTCTCTGTAAGGATCATCTCTATCCTCCATAATAGAGAGAGATACAAAAATGTTAGTTATTTTGGACCCATCACACATGTATAAATATCACAATTCAGTTGCAATGTGCTAGAATAGGAGGAAGAATTGTGCGTGGAGATGGCCTCTTTATCTTTGGAATGTGCTGGAGAGGTTCTTCTAATTCTCTGCCTAGGTTTCTTCTTTGCTTAACTGTGTTCTTGGGCATTTGTGAACAAAAAGACTTCAGAGAAACATGCTGAACTAATATGAGAAAAAGGAGTATTTGTTGCAATCTTAATATCAGTTTGGTGGATCTTAATTGCATAATAATGTTAAGGACAATAACAGTGAGTAATAATCTTAGAGACAGCTGGTATTTTTATTTTAATTTTTTGGCTTCCTGGAATCTACTAAATGTTAGATGGGAGAATGTTGATATCCAATAAAAAAAATGACATGTCGCTTTAACCTGTAGAATGATTTATTGTTATTGGGAGGAAAGTGTATTATGCTTAAAATACAACTCTGAAGGGATTTGTCAAGTAGATGTTTCAAGAGCAGTATAATAATGTATCTGCATAATTATGGTAGAAAGGATAACCTATTACCCAAAAAAAGACTCCAATTAGGTACTCAGTTGTGTTAATTCTTCTAACTATTGCTAAGGAAGTGAAACTCATCACCAAATGCCAACAGAGATGCTAATTCTCCTGCCAACTTCTCCACTGAACCAACAGGTTTAGGGCAAGGACCCTGAAGAGGCCCCCAGAAGCTTCTAGAAGAGGGGCAGGAAACTCCAACTCAAGGAATTGATGAAGACTTCCAGAAATGTGTTTAGAAGACAATTTTACTGAAAGGCCTATATTGAAAGATGTTTATTTCTAAATGTACAGTCCTGAAATTAAAAATAACACCAGCAACCATATATTGAGGGTTTGATATATGTAAGAAAATGTGTACATATTATTTCCTCTAATCCTTTATGAGAGCCCTGTGAAGTCAGTATTATTATCCAAGCTTGACAAAGGAAGACACCAGGGCTAGGTAACATCCCAGGTCACAAAGATACTAGGTAATAGAGGCTGGATGAGAGCCCAGTCCCTGGGCCTCCAAGTGACATGTTCTTTCCCCATGGAACACATTCCCTACACCCACTTTGATCCGCTTGACGAATGCTGCTAGAATCACACTCATTAAAGAGAAAAAGAAAATATGCTGATCCCAACAGAAGGAGAGAATTAATCATTCTACCAGATACTTGCATTTATATACCATTTTTCCCATTTAATCTCCCACCCACTGGAACCTACATTGTTTTATCTATTCCTCACAACAACTCTGTGAGTTGGTTAAAAAAAAAATCCCTGTTTTAAAATAAAGCAGTGCAGAGATGTTAAATGAGTTGCCCAGTGTCACACAGGGACACAGGGACAGGCAGACTGGCATAGCAGAGAGTGCTATAGACTAAAATAAACACTATCATAGGCAGAAACTCATCAACACAAGACATGCCCCAGCCCAAACCATCCCATTTGCTAGCACTATAGTCATGTTTGTGTGATTGCAAGGGAGGCTGAGCTCAGGTGGATTCTGTGTTTTTGTGAGTTGTGCTTGTGCTGTCAGCAGGAGGAAAATGGAGGGGTTCAGCCCTCTGGGATGAAAGTCCAGCTTCAAGCCTTTGTTAACAGAATCTTCTCCCAAATCTTAGAAGAGTCTCTGTAAGGATAATGTCTACCCTCCATAATAGAGAGAGATACAAAAAATGTTAGTTATTTTGGACCCATCACATATGTATAAATATCACAATTTATACATATGTGAATAAATAAATAAATTCAGCAGCCTGACTCCTAACTCCTGGTTGAGTTGAACAACTGACTTTCATCTGGAAAAAAAAAACACTGAAATTTATTTGATTTATTTGAGGTTATTTAAAACTGTTTTAAATTTATCTGCAAGGAAAAGGAAATTACTTTGTCATGGAAGAGACAGAAACAAAGTGGGAAGGAACCAGCATTCAGTGCCACCAGTTATATGCCAGGCAGGAGCATTTCACTGAGCCTGTGGGCTCTCTATGAAGGTAGAAAACAGGAGGCCCATCTTCAGCAAAGGAAGTTGAAGCTCAGTCAGAAATCACATACGTGGCTGCCTGGTCCTCACAGCTACCTCTGCCTCCCTGATTTATAAACAGCAGAATTAAATGATTTATAATGGGTTTTGCCTACTACATATCTGTATTTGTTTATTTCTGTGATCCCATTTAATTCATTCTAAATTCCACATCTCTCCAGATAGAAGTCTCTGAAACCTTTGTCATCCGATACCTCATGTAAGAGGCACTGTGGTAGGTCTGGAGATGCAAGAGCAGGCGAGGCAGACACCAGGCTGCCCTCATTGCGCTTACACACTAGACCAGCCAGTGAAGAACAGGTAGTTAATATTTTAGCCCTCTCAGACTGTAGGGCCTCTGTTTCAACAATTCAGCTCTGTCATTATAACCTATATGTAACACATAACTGAGCGGGTGTGGCCATGTTCCAATGAAACTTTATTTTAAAAGTAAGCTGTGGCTCACAAGAGTATTCTGACCACTACTATCTAAAGGAAGATGCAGGGGGAAAAAAACAAAAAACTAACTAGTAACACATTTTGTTAGTTATTCTAATTGAGAGAGTACAGTGAGCTTTGGGGATATACTGCAAGGACACCTAAGTCGGATTGGGGGAGATCAAGATGGCTTCCAGGAAGAATGGGCATTCTCAGGGCAACCAAGAGCAGGCTAGTGATGGACCAAATACAATTTTTCAGTCATCATTCCCTCTTCTTAGTTTTAGTTGTGTTCTTTAAATTACATTTCTCATGGACTATTCCTTTTTCTACACTTTCTTATCTCTATTTATCAAAATAATTTAAGTCCTCCCCACATCCTCCTAACATAAGTACATCAACTTTTTCCTTCAGTATGTTACATTGTAGATTTCACTTGGTCCACCAACAGACTTGTGAAAGTCTTGCAAAAGAAAACTGAACTTAAACAGATAAATTTTATGATATGTTCATCATACTTCAAAAGCCAAAATAAACAAACAAGTGAATGAATAAATAAATCCAGCAGCCTGACTCCTAACTCCTGGAAGTCCTCACAGGATGATTGTACTTTGATGAAGACAGCATAGACTAGGAACTGAAAAAAACCCAACTTTATCTTAATCTAAAAAAAAAAAAAACCAGCAAAAAAAAAAAAAACAAAAAACAACTTTCACAGATAAAGTTTCAAGGAACATGAATTTACAGCCCCAAATCAAAAGTACATATAATAGTAAAGTATTGTGAGAAAGAGTTGCAGAAGTAACAACAAAATCTGACCTGCAAACACTTCAGATATTGGAATTAAATACAAAATATTAAATAATATATTCAATATTTTGATAGAAATAAAAGATTGAGTACATGATCAAGAAACAAGAGACCATAAAAAAGACAAGTAAATCTAGAAAAGACAAAAACCAATAAAACTTCCAGAAATGCATTAAGAATGGCTTAATAAACAGATTAAACACAACTCAAAAAACGTTATTTGGGTCGGGCATGGTGGCGCAGGCCTATAATCCCAGTGGCTCAGGAGGCTGAGGCAGGAGGATTGCAAGTTCAAAGCCAGACTCTGCAAAAGTGACATGCTAAGCAACTCAGTAAGACCCTGTCTCTAAATAAAATATAAAATAGGGCTGGGGATGTGGCTCAGTGGTTGAGTGCCTCTGAGTTTAATCCCCAGTACCCCCCCAAAAAAATATTATTTGGAAGAGATAAGTTAAGCAATGGATTAATGTTCCTTAATAGAGAATTAGAGAACTAGAAGATGGCTCCCAATAAGGAATCAAAGACTAATACAGTCATACAAGGAGCTAAAGCAGACAGAAGAGACATGGAATGTACTAGAAAGATGTGATGAAGCAAAAGTGGAAGACGCACTGTTTAAAGAGATCGACACAGGAATTTTCCATATTGGATGAGTAAATGCAAACCTTCACCTATGAAATCAGAAACCTGTTACAAAGTGAAGAATCCTTTCTTTTTGGCTATACGGAGCCAAGATCCAGCTAAAGCATTTTATATTACTTTAGAAGTGACTGAGTTGTGAAGGACCCATTGTCTTCATACTTTTATTCTACTTGGACTTCAAAAGCAGATAATATTGTGAAAAATATTCTTTCCTGTTCGCATTTTCTTCATTCACCAAATTCAGGAGTTTCTCCCCATACCATTACTTCGCTATTTTTAGTAAAAATGGGGACACACTGGAATCTAGGCTTCAGGCCTTGTTAAAAATCCCTGGAGACCCTGAGTGTCTATGGCATTCAACAATCACAACTATAAAAGGAAGGTTGTTGACTGACAACCAGCATGTCTGAGTCAGAAAAAGCAGGAGATGACAGTTTATTGAAAATGGCAGCTGAAAGAAACCAATCTAATAGTGTCTTTCCAGATCTTTAAATAAAATTTGATTTAGCAAATAGCATCCTAACACAGATTTTCCACATCGTACTTTGTGAGACTGTAATAATAACCTTAGCTAACATTTAAGTATCATTTACTATTACCAGGCCCTGTGCCAAGCATGTAACGAGGGAAAGAAAGCAGGAATTGTGTATATGCTATTCAACTACTTCAACGTAGTCTTTAGCCTACATACTGAAAATAAGTTGCTTATATTTTCTGAATATATTAATTAACACCCTATACCTGGGTGCTCACCATTGTAATTTTTGCAAGATAAAATAAACAAATAAACTCAATTTCACTCCACTTTAACAGAAAATTTATCTTTATGCCATATTTTTTTTACTGTTCTTTGGAGTTATTGAAATCCTTTTTTTCTGCACACAGCAGAAACCTGTATAAAATGAGACAATATCCATGGAGAAATAGTAAGAAAAATGTTTCTTGGTTTAGCCAATTTAGTCTGCTCCATGCAGAAGGCTGTTAGTCTACCAGAAATGGTACAGCTGGGCCATTGTTGAGGTGGGTGCACCAGCCTCAACAACAAGCTCATTAAAAATATCTATTTCTCAGCCCAACTGGAAGGATTCTGACTCAGCAGATTGAAGATTAGGTTCAGAATTCTGCCCTTTTTGCAGATACTGCACATAATGTGGGTCAGTAGCCCAGCGTGTTCCTCAAAAAATTGTCTTAGGAGAAGTAGAACCATAAGTCCTCCCTTTCCTAAGAACTCTGAGAACCCCCAACAGTGCCCATTGGGCCACAAAAGCAGCCTAATTTGCAAGGGAATTGTTTGATCTGGATCCTCTAAATGACTCTGATCTGGATCCATAATCAGAGAGACAGATTAGAGAGCCATTGTGACTTCCAGGACTGACATTAACTGCTATTTACTATGACAGCATCTTTAATAATTGATTCAAGAGCACCATGCATTTAAAGAAATTCTTTTCAGATGTCTATTCATTCCTTCTTTCTTCCCAAAATAGATGAGTCTCACCTCTTTAGAGTCGTTATGGTAATGGGTCATTTTCCCTTGGCCTTCAAGTTCAGATGCAGTTTCAAGAATGAGAAAGAATAGTTTGGACAAAACCAGTGTTTGTAAGATTTTTTTATTTAATCTGAAGAATAGGCGGTCAATATGTTTGCCTGATTGCATAGTAGTCAATTAGACAGCAAAGCCTCTTTAAAGCAAAGCACCACACTGAGTGGCCAAAACCAGGGAGGTGGAGAAGATATGTCAACACTCGGTGAAATTCAGCAAACTGAATATGCTCTTACTTTGGAGCAATCTTTTAAAGTGATATCTAGCAATTATTTTCTTAAGATAGAGATTATAATAAGCAACAAATCCTAATTATTATTAAGGTAATGGTTTTTGTCATTTCTATTTAACGTATGAAGCTTATACATTTGCTCTCATTCAGAATGGGAAAAACATGAGAATGTTAATTCAACATCTGCTTATCAAAATGAAGTTCCCTGCCCACCAAACTTTATATACACAATGTTCACTTTAAATATATGTATGTATACACACACACACACACACATACACACACACACACACACACACACATATATATATATATATATATATATATATATATCCTATATATATCCTTTATTGTCTCTCTAGAACTTTTTGATGACTTTGCAAACTCATCAACAATTCAGCACAAAAGCATCCAGAGTCACGCTGGGATGTTGTGACAGAATCACACGATTACATGGGATTCATCCCATTCTGAAAATGCCTGAGCAGCAAAGAGCAGAGGTAAATGGAATCAAATGTCAGAGTCAGCGCAGCCTGAGAGAGACTTGAAACTCAGACTCCACCATCTATGGGGAAAGTTTCCTGCTGTGGCATGGAATAAACACGACAGAAAGAAAATGACACCGAGACTTCTAAGAACAACCCTTGCTTTGCTCTCCCTTGGCCTCTTTGGGGTCCTGAAGGCATCAACAATATCATGCAGAAATGAAGAAGGTGAAGCTGTGGATTGGTAGGTAAATGAAATGAAAGGATGGGTGTATGCAAATAGAAAGCCAAAGTATAGGAGGCAGACTGATTGGCTGTGATGTTCCTAAGGAGAACTTTCGCCTCACTCTCTTCTTTTAAAAAGAAAAGCACTTAAAATGTGCTAATGGGCTAAATACCCACACAGCTTTTAAGCTGGAGCATCCTGGAATGAGAGCTGAGCAGCCCCTCTGGACTAATTCAGTGCTCTCAGCAGGGTGAGCTGGTCATTGCAGAAGTGGGCTTGAGATGACAACTTCTGACAATTGGCAATTTCTTTAATTACATGTGGCTTTTCCTAACAGAACCCTTTTAATATTCTTTTGACAAAGAAAATTGACACAGGAGATAAAGCAGAAGACTCCTTTTCTGAAATTCGAGTATGTGTTTCTCCTTAGGAGGACAAGGCGGATTTGGTTCTACACAGCCCTGTTCAGTTAACCTTGGTTTGTTAGGCAACTGTTGGGGTGAGTGGGAGGTCATTGACTTCTTGTACAGTGTCAAAAGAGACACAACATAGCATTGCATTATAGTTGGATTCTCCTAAAGCTTTGGTCACTTCTTCATTCTTTAGTCAAGGTGTTTAGGTTTGCCATTATGGATGACATCAAACTTTGTATAACTTCAGGCTAGAGAACATAGATAAACTCCATTACGAGCTCCTACTAGGCCCCATGCTGAGTTTTGAAGATAGAATATTAACAAAACATACTTCCTCCCTTTAAAGAGTTCACACATAAAGGCATTGGTAGGATATTGGGTAGCATAGAGCCTAAAGGACTTCTTTGAAGAAGTAGGTATTTTTTGTTTTGTTGTGTTTTGGTTTGGTTTTGGTACCAGGGATTGAGCTCAGAAGTGCTTAAGCACAGAGTCACATCTTCAGCCTTATTTACTTATTTATTGAGACAGGGTCCACTAAGTTGCTGAGACTGGCTTTGAACATGCAATCCTCTTGCCTTAGCTCCCAAGCCACTGTGCCTGGTGAGGAAGTAGTTTTTGAGCTGTTTTAAGAACAGTCAAGAGTAGCTAGAAAAAAATTAGGGCTGTGCAAGGGCATTTCTGGCCAATAAAGGAGCAATGAGGTAATGCAGAAGCAGGAAGCAACATGGATTTTGATTATCACAATTTGGGGGGCCTAACAGGTAGAAGCCAGAGATCCTACAATGCACAGGACAGCCCCCACAACAAAGAATGGTCTGGCTCAAAACCTAAATAGAACACTAACAAACTCTGGGATCGATGATCTAAGACTGCCTGAGTGCTATGTGGGCCCTGCCACCTGTCCTCCCTGTGGGTTACCCAAAGGACATATACAACAAGAAACAATAGAAAAGGAAAAGAAGGGCTTACATAATTAGTCTTGGGCCCAAATCCTCCATGTAAAACATTTAGATAAAATGAGCTGAAGAATGAGACTTGGGCCAGGGTCTCAAAGGAACCTCCAGCTGCCCTGAAAGCCAACTTCCAAATCTCATACCCAGCCAGCTGCAAAGCGATGAGAATGCCAAGCACTTGTAGCAGAAGAGAACCCAAGACTTCTCCAGCCCAGGCCTGGACCTTGGTCTTCTCCTTACTGCAGTCATAAGCACTGTGCAAACATCAGAGAGAGCCTCTCTCAATGTGCAGGGACTTTCATTTCAAGGACTCCATCCACTAGGCCAGCTATTGTCTTAGAACATATCTGATCATATTCATATTTTCTTCCCTGAGGAGGAGCAAAGAAAAAGGTGGAAGAAAAGGTGGAGATCTTGAGCAAATCCCTTTCCTTAGGGGCTTTCTGTGAAACATGAGTAAGTATTTGATACAGATTGCAACCAGGAAATCCATCAATAAGTCATAGTAATTCATAAATATTTCCTTCATTAGGTTTGTCTTTTATAAATTACCCAAAAGACAAGACAAGGAAACTGGAGAGACTGGGCTAGAGTACCTATACCTAGACTCCACAATCAGAAGCTGGAGGAGGAGTGAGCAGTTAATGAATACCACTGAGAGTGCATTGGGAAGGACATTACAACAGCTATATGAAGCATATGCCTCAAAGGTATGTTACAGTTAATCATTTATTTGAATCACAGAAAATGCATAAAACACAATTCAAAGCTTCCAAAAGCAGGTGTGAAGATTTTTTCCCTACTTACACATCTAAACCCCAATCCCAGTAGTTAAAAATAGACTAGCCCATAACTATTCCAGAACAACTAAATGTACCAACCTGACCAAGACCTTGGGAAATAAGTCATCATATGCGACAGCTATGCCAAATTGCTGGTTTATTTGGTACCATGTCCAATGGTATCAAATTAATTGCTCATTAAAGTCTCTGGCTGCCAAAACCTCTGCCAGTCCCTCAGTGCTTGCTATCTCATCCATTTAATAGAAGCAGGAAGAAGAGCCCTCTCTGCTACAAGGTAATATAGATCTGTGATCAATATGCCATGAGTTATGGGTTGTTCATGCCATGGTGCTGATAAGCAGCAACAATCCAAGTAAAGGGTTCCACTGGTTCTTCCAATTAATTATTTTCAAGATGGCAGGCTGACAGCTAAGATTTAAGTTTCAAGGTCCTAGAACTTGCCTAAATGGAGACTAAATCTACTGTTTGGACTTCATCAGGCAATGAGCTAGCCAGTCAAAGACATAGGTAAGCAGGCCTGCTGGTTCAGTGTGGGCAGCCTCCCAGTATTCCAGGCTCCATCTGTTGCACAGCAATTGCTTTCCAACAAGGGTGACAAGTAAAATCAAGCAATAATTAACATCCAATTACACTCACGTATGCATTTCCTAACAATAACTATAATATGCCAGACTCTGTGCTGGGCTTTTACATATGGCAAGTAATTTAATGCTCACTACAAGACTGCTTTCGCCTCTAGCACTACTGCATGTGTGGGTCTGAATATTTACTCAGAATGAGCAGGGAGCTGTCACTGTTTGAAGTAATACTCATTTTATTCACCTGCCATTAAAAGCAGTCTTCAGAGAGAAATCTCAAAGTTAATACCACTTCGTAGGCTGTTTGAGTACATGTGATGTGCCAACCACAGTTCTAGGTGTTTTAAAAAATTATTTAACCTCAGCAACAACTCTGTTTTGAATAAATAGATGGTTACGCAAAATGTAAACAGCCTGCAGCTGCTTTTGCTTTCCAAGGTTGAGGACAGGGACCAGGAGCTTAAGCCATCAGAGACAAAACAAATGCCTACATTGTTCCTTTCCCCATCACAGGAATTGCTGGGGCAGGAAAGAGCAAAAGTAACATTGGCAAGCCTGTCATTCATCTTTGTTGGAGTAGTTGGCACTTAGTTTGGCAGAATCCAATAATGATCTTAGGAGGTACAAAGGCAGGCCTAGAGCCTAGGAGGGGAAAAAGAACTAAACTGCTTTGCAAAAAAAAAAAAAAATAGTGGAAGGACGCAAGGATTTAAAAAGTGTGAGAAACAGAGGGAGATTGCATAGGACATTGTGGCATAAAAAAACCATTCAATGTTTCCTACCTTCAGTAAAACCTGTTCAAGCACAATGCCTTGAATGATTGGTTTTGAGAAGAAAATGACAGGAAAGGGGCGGGTTTTCATGTCTGATTGGCACAGAGCAATAGCAGTGGATGATAGCTAGGTAAGATTGAGTATCCTTTGGAAGCTGGAACTATGTGTCAGAAGGGACTATGAGAACATAACTTTCCTGTCCCCTGACCTGGAACTGAACTCTAACCGAGAGTGGAATGCAAGATCGAACCAAATAATTTTAAATCTCAAATGTCAAGGGTAATCAAAGCCAATAATGGGATTACATTTGGAATTTTTTCCATTCTTTTGCTTTTGCAAATAAGAACCCTCCAGATGCCACAACAACACTGATCAAACTATATTGCGGTTGCCTGTGCTTTCCTAAAGTGATTCCCTGCTAGTATAGGGTCAGAGATGTTCAACATCCAGTAATCAAAACCATACTCTATGTATGTATTAAAAGAATAAAACTGGAGCTGGTGCTCAGTGGTAGAGAATTTGCCTAGCGTGCGTGAGGCAGTGGGTTTGATTCTCAGCACCACATATAAATAAATAAATAAAGTCCATTGACAACTAAGAAAATATTAAAAAATAATAAAACTGTCCAAAGAAATACACCGTGTTTACCTATTCTTAAGTCTATGATATTTCCTGTTATCAATAGCCTTTCTTCCCACCACAGCTACAACTTATTTAACCTAGGCTGGCTGTTACACTCCTGGTTAGAATGAGAAATTTTATCTACTATAAAAATATAGTTTCACACCATATCCTCCCAGAGTCCCTCACATTGCACCCCAAAAGGCACACAAATGGCCTCTTTACTACATTCACTGTCAGCTCATAAAACAACTGCCAGAGATCTCCAGAGAACAGAATGGTACAAATGACATTCTGTAGCTATGGTTGATTATGGAAAATGATGGTAAGAAAATATCTCACTTTCTGGATTTGCCTAAGTACAGTAGCCAAGAATGCTACCCATGTTGCACATTTTAAAAAATGTTTTTAGATTCCTTAAAATAATTAAATAACTACAAGAGACTCGGTATTGACTCCTTTCTTATGAAAGAAAAGAAAGGGCATTTTAAAGGAGATGAATTGGCTTTTCCTGCTTTTATTATTATGTCACTGAGATTTTTTTCAATATCAACATTATTGGCTTCAATAAAATTCACCGACACAAATGGAATGGAACCACACAGAACAATAATAAGTAAGCTTAAAGGTGATGAAGAGACACTATCAAAATAGTAGCTTTATTTTGATTCAGAGATTTGGCTAACTTAAGAATTGTCTCATATTTTGCCATACCAGAGGAAATCCAATATCACACATTAAATTTCACCACTCTCTTGAAGCAGGGAAATATCAAGTTAGAAAGGTGAAGTGACACTGAGAAACGGATTGAAGAAAAAAAGCCTCCTGTATCAGAGAAAAAGGGGAGCAGATAATGAGGAATCCTGATTAAATACAAAGCTATGACCAGGCAGTGAAGCACAAAGGAGACAGAGGAAATCATATCCTGACAGCCTGTTCTGCACTGTGCCTATAATACCAATGGGAAAAAAAAAACACAGGTGTAATCCTTGGCTGGTTGTTCCTACTTCATTTCCTGAACAAATAATTCAGCACTCCTTTATCATACACTGCTTCCTTAATAAGAATCTGATTCCAAAACAACCAAGAGAAATAGGAATATACCCTCACATGCAGATCATAATGCACAGCACCCCTGTCATGTGAGTCAAAACCATGCATAGTTCACAATGGACTCCACCCCCACAGTCTTACATGCCACAGAATTCATATTGATGCGAGAGCTGCCTATTAAGAGAATGGATGACTTCTCATGTGTATTAACAAAAGCTTTGTATTGTAGGCTGACTAGCTGGTAGAAATATTGTGAGCATTTATGCCATTATAACCCTAATATATTCTTGCAGGGTAACAGCACAGCCTATCTAATATACAATGATGGAGTCCCTACATCTGGGAATTACGACAGAAAATATGGACACACCAAAGGTATTGTGAAACAGCTCTTGATTCTCTTTCCTATTAGAAATTGACATTTTCTTAAACCTTTCAACGTGAATGAACTCACATTCCATATTAAATAGATAACCTTTGTTTTTAATGGTTTATTTTGATTAATTGAAATGTATGATTTCCATATAACAGGTTATAATATAATTATATAATCTGACTTGGCAGTACCCTTTTTGGGAATATAATTATATATATATATATATATATATATATATATATATATATATATATGTGTGTGTGTGTGTGTGTGTGTGTGTATATATATATATATTATGTTAAGAAACATATATATGTTAAGATATATATATAAGATATATATATATATGTGTGTGTGTGTGTGTGTGTGTGTGTGTGTGTGTGTGTGTTTTAGAGCAAAAATCCAAGTGCTGACCACTGGGAATACCAGTTAGTGTGTAACTATACATGTATTTATATACACATCTATATCTCTATATTTATACATACATACCCCAAGAAGTCTATATTATGTGTGTGTGGGTAATATGTGTACACATACACACACTTTGTAGTTAGGTATATTAAGTATAATACATATCAAGTAAAATTCACTCTTTATAATGTATAGTCCCATTAGAAATAAACATTTTTGAAAAAAATATTTTTAGTTTTTACATCACAGTAATTTGTAACATATTTTGTTACATATTGCTACTATACATAGTAATTTGAAAGGTATTTTGTCATCTTTTATTACAAACAAATGAACAAATGAAACTTCAAATCTACTGTGTTATTGCTTAAAATTTGTGTTATAGTTGACTCAGAAGGCTGAGGTAAGAGAATCACAAGTTCCAGGCCAGCCTCAGCAACTTAGGGAAACCCTGCCTCAAAATAAGAAATAAAAAAGGGACTAAGGATGTAGCTCAATGGTAAAGTGGCCCTGGGTTAAATCCCCAGTGTCAGAGAAACAAACGAACAAAAACATATGTCTTTATGAAGCAGTCAATGGACATAATTGTATTGTTACAATTTTAATTAATAGTTGGGTTTTTCAAAACAATCTTTTAAAATTTCATATTGCCGCATAATAATTATGCATAATAATGGGATTCATTGTGATATATTCATATACATATATAACATAACCTGGTCAATTTTATCCCTTAGTACCTCCCTTGTCTCTCCCCTCCTCCCTCACCGCGTGCCCCTCCTCTATCCCACTGGTCTCCCTTCTATATTTATGAGATCCCTTTTTCTTTTCCCCTTTTTTCCTCTGGCTCCCACATATGAGAGAACACATATGCCCCTTGACTTTCTGAGTCTAGCTTATTTTACTTACTATGATGTTCTCCAGTTCCATCTATTTTCCTACCAATAACATGATTTTGATCTTCTTTATAGCTATGGAAAGCTCCATTGTGTATATATACCACACTTATCTATTGATGGACACCTAGGTTGGTCTCATAATTTGGTTATTATATATAGTGATTTTTGTTTTAGTGACTTTTGTTATTCTTCTATTGATGAACTATACATATACATTTTTATAGAAAAATTCAAAGTGCAAGTAAACAAAAAAAATCTGTAATCCTAATACCCATTAGATAAACAGACTTAATCCTTTCTAAAATACTTATTTTAAACCATTTCATAAAGCTATCATAATGAGTACTTTAAAAATATGTCATGAATAACTAGCTATGACAATATTCTTCAGAAGGTTACAAACTCAAATACCTTCAGGGAGCAGGCAGATAATATTAGCAAGTGTAGTGGGCTGAACCAAGAGGCATATATACAAACTAAAGGTTGCAATTATTTCTCACCTTGCAGTTTTTTCATGAAATGTTGAAAATTAGAATTTTTTGGAAATTCCCTAAAGGTTTTAAATGTTGGCAATGACTTGAATGTTTAAAAAATACATTGCAAGCCTAATAAAATATATCCTCAGTCTGTATCTGGTCCATGGACTGCTAATTTGCAATGTCTGGTTAAGGATATAATTTGTAGTGGTTTTCAAAGTTCATGATCATCGAAAGCTCTTAATTTTGTCAAGTTGCCCTCCTGAAGGCCCTATTTACATGGAACCCAACAATTTTTATAACACACCACATTCTCCAACCTCTCCTCCAGCAACTTTTGTCATTTCTACTCCACCTTATTAGTTGCTGCAAGGGTTTGGAGAAAAAGAAAATGAGGTTTGATGTTAAGTTTTGAGGCAAGGGATTCTCTTTGCCATCAGATACCCTAACATTTGTGGCATTCATACTAGGAGGTTGAGATTCCAGCAAAACAGCACATTTATCTGGGCAGAGGGGAGTACTTGAAGGTCATCCAGCTCTGTTAGGCAACAGAACTGTCAACATGGTTCACCAAAACGTAAGTATTGATTTTATTTTTCCTCCCAAAGACCAAGGGTATGCTTTGTTTTCTTAACCCAGGGTACTTTACCACTGAGCCACATCCCCTTTTTTATTTTTTGAGACAGGATCTCCTCACTAAGTTTCTGAGACTGGCCTCAAACTCTCAATCCTCCTGTTTCAGCCTCCCAAGTATCTTGGATTACAGGCATGTACTACTGTACCTAGCCAAAAGCAAGCTTTTTAAAGGTATATTCTTTGAAAAAGAAATAATTAGCAGCATTTGGTTTCCACTCTAGTAAGGAAAACATGAATAAATTCATATTATTAAGCTCTAGAGACTTTTACTAAACATAATTAATAAGGATACTTTAGTATGGCTTGCTTTTTTTACTTTTTTTACCTCTTTTATTGTGTCTGTCGAACTGGGTGACTCTTCTCCAATAAATGAGCATTAGTTTCTTAAAACAAAGTACTACAAGTACATTTCTTCATTTAATATTGTCTCCTTTACCTCTGTTTGTTAGCAGGCTTTTGAAAAAAAAGTTAGCTGCTTAGCAGTAAAGACTCTATCTGAAGCTTGCCAGGTGATTATATAGTTTAACAAGGTCAAACTCCAATTTAGCAAATTTGCTTTCTGCCAAAACAAATTTTCCGTGTAGTTCAACATGAAATTCCTCTTAACTTTTCACAGAACGGCTGCCCTTGCCTCCCTTTATTGGTGGCTTATCATCAGTAATGACGCATTGTGATGTGTGTCTAACTTGCTTCTGACATCCTTAAAAAATGAACATGATCCTTGTGATTATTAGCCTAATAAAACATTAGACTAAAGCATAAACAGGCATAAATGTTGCAGTTTTGAACCCTACTTTAAAAGGAAGTGGGTTTTTTTTTTCTAATTTATCTTTATTAAATGTATCTTGGGTAGGTTTATTGCTGTGGAACAGAATCCAAGGGTTCTGGCTGATTCATTCTATTCCCCGGTTTCCTCCAATTCCTCAAGAAGGCTATGATTATCCATCCACTGGGAGACGAAACGGACAAAGTGGCATCTGTGTAACTTTTAAGTACAACCAGTATGAAGCAATAGGTAATACCAGAATGTGTGAAAGGAGATAACAATGTTGGAGAAGGAACTGAGAAATGTATTAATAAACATGTCACTTCATTTATTAATCTATTCATAGACCCTCTGATACCTGTGTTCTAATACTGCCTCTGCCATACTAAAGCTTACTGGTCCTCAGTTCCTGGTCTACCAATGACATCAGGGGCAGTAGTTTTAAATGAATTCAGGGATTTATTTAAATGAATTGCATGGCACTGGGGACCATGACAAGCTGGGGTGTTGACTTTCCCCTGGAAGCTTCAAAGGCCTCAGAGCCATCATATTGTGGCTCTTCAGGAAATACAGGCCCACAGATTACAAATTTGTCCTGAGGAACCAGAAACCTAGTGTATGTGGTATATGTATGTGAAAGAGAAAGAGAGATCCTGATTTTCAAATATGGGTTCAATCTTATTTTTTAAAAAAAGAAAGAAAGAAAACTTTGCAGACCAAATGTTTCCTGTACCCTGCCAACATGACACATCTGAGCCAGATAAACTTCTTTTAAGATCTCAAGCTCAAATAGCCAAAAATACTTACGTTTGGCAAACTATGGTGTGGGAGGAGAAAAAGTAGGAACACTGCTTTTACCAATCACTTTTTACTGAGAAAGCGGCTAAACAGCAGTGAAGATCATCTTTGCCTTCAGATACAGGTTTAGAAAATGTTTCCCATCAAATTTCTATCTTATTATAAAGATCACTGAGCCTTTCACCTAAGTCACATCCTAATCTAGCTAGCATCATGTGGTGATTAGAGAACTAAACATTGTAGATACAGGATGTACACACTGATGAATTAATTATTCTGGAAACAAGGTGTTCTCTACTTTTTGTATATGTATATATAGGAGAAAAAGCATATGGCCTTCAAGGCCAGATTATCTGAGTTTGAATATTAACTTCATCAGTTACAATTTCTATAACCATGTACATTTGACATAAAGGCTCAGTTAATTCATATATAAGATGAGGATAATGATAACAACAGAACTTACCTACTAGTAAGTTTGCTCTGAGGATGAGAAGAGTAAAATGATATAAAAGTCATAGCACAATGTCTGGAAAGTATGAAGTGCTCAATAGGTGCCAGTTACTGTAAACAAAAGCCATTTGAAGGCCATTGCTTCAAAAGGGGGAATGCCTGTGTATGGGGTTTTTTGTTTGTTTATTTGTCTACAACAAGATCTATAATCTCCATATGCCTTTGTGTCTAAGTTCTCAACTTCTCTTTGCTGTTTCTTGATTCAGATTCTCAGCTCTTGATCTGCAACCCAAATGTCTATAGCTGTTCCATCCCGGCCACCTTTCACAGGGACCTTGTCCACATGCCTCAGCTGTGTGCCAGGTCGAGCTCATCAAAGATTCCTGGCCGGCACCTCGCCACACTTCAGTCATCCCGAGGACAAAACTTCCTCCATTTTGCAAAATCGGATTCTTTTCTTGATGGTATGAAAGACCATCATCAAATGATATGCTGTGTAACTCTGCTGTTGGACTCACTATGGATTACCTAGAGAAAACAATTTGATTATGCAGGGAGAAAAGAAGGAGAAAGAAAAAAAGAAGAAGGAAAGGGAAAAGGAAGTTAAGGGTCAATTTAAACATATTCCTGTATCACTTCAATAGCAGAATTGCTGGTACAGACCCCAGAGCTATCTCACAACCATACAGCCAGGGGCCAGTGAAAATTCAGTCTCCCTCTGAACACATCTCTCCTTCTTCCATCCCCTAAGCAGTTATTTTGAGTCTTCCTTATTGTCAAGTTTTTTACACTACTGAGCCCCTTTACCCATAAAGACAACAAAGTTCACTAGGGAAAAAATACTTCAATATCACACCCTCGCCTCCCAACATTTTTACCAGTCTTTATTTCTTTTTAGCACATTTTATGCCATCCCAACAGAAGCTTTTATACCCCCTGTCCTCTGGAACACATTGTAGCCTCAACATACCTTGATTTGTCCCCTTGATCTGTTTTGCCTCTTCTACTTCGAGGCTCCCACTCAGGTTCTTTACATACAAACATGATGGAAACCCTCCCTCAATTCAAAATTTCCCACATCTCTCTTTTTTCTTTTTCTCCTACATATCTTTGAAAATCCTGGTCAGAGCCTTTACTTACTCAAAGCTCTCTCTCACTGTAGTCTCTCTTCTAACTATAGATACCAATCACCCACCCCCACCCCCACCCCACCTGCCACAGTGGCTGCCCTAGGTGATCTGACTTCTTACTTTAGTTCTTACCAGGCCCATGCCAAATGGTGTATTCCCCTCACTGACTTCCTTGATTATTTGCTTCCTTCCTTCTTTTATAGATTGCATACGATGTATAGAATGCCTATTTGCCAAGCCCTATGTCAGGCACTAGAGATGCAAAAAGTAACAGGATAGAAATAGTCTCTGCAAATTTGGCACTTTCTGAAACACTTCCTGAAACACTTCACTGGTATGGGGAGTGAGGGTACATCTCTTGGTCTTCCTTCCACTTCTTTTAGGTGTCTTCTGCCACATCGTCCTCCTCTGACTACTCCGTAGGTGATGAAATGGCCAGGTGGTCCTCTGTCCTTCCTTATCTCAGTCTACATTCTATGCTAGGCCTTTCCGGCAAGTCCTCACGTGACTCCCAGTCTAGATTTCCACCCAGACCTCTGTACCAAGTGAGATATTCAATAGTCAGCGGGACAGTTCTACCTGGAGGTGGTACAACCACACCAAATAAAGATGCCAAGCTCATCATTCATTCCCCCACGGACTCACTCATTTTCTGGCATTCTGCACAGTCACCTAGGCTTCCTTGATGCCTTCTTTTTCTTAACTACTCTATCAAACCCACCATCAGTTCCAGGTCCTTAATAACTTTCACAATTACCTGATCCTCTGCCACCACCATAGTCCATGCCTGTGTTTACTGTTGTAGTTATTATGACAATCTTACATTTTTCCTATCTCCTTTCTAACCCACTCTTCCCAAGTCATCCTGCACACAGCCTCTCAATTGATATCTATCATCATAAATCAGTTTTTATTAATTCTCCATTAACATTCTTTAAAAATTCCACTTTTAGTTCAGAAAAATTCAAATATATTTTCATGGCTTATAAGGATCCCTAGAACTGGCTTCTGATTACTTCTCTAGCCTTATTCTTTCCAGAGATCTTTCAGGGCAAGAACACATATTGCTCCCTTGTTTGTGTGAAACAAGACATTGGCAGATATCAACCTCATTATAGTAATGATGACAGCATATAGTTGCATGCCACTTCAGGATTTAGAAAAATTTTCCCATCCACTGTCTCAATTATATTATTACTGTTGTACTTATGACACCCACCTATCAGAGGTGAGTGGTGATATCCCTTCCTGAGGATATTTTCAGAAATTTTTCTAAGTGTAAATGTCAATCTCTCTCTTTCCGTCTGAACCCCAGACATCTTTGCAGCCTGGATGGCTCAACGGTTGAAGACACACTTGCTAACAGAAACCTGGCAGCGAAAGAGACAAGAGCTTCCTTCAAACTGCTCCCTTCCTTACCATGTCTACAATATCAAAGCCATTAAGATATCTCGACAATCTTATTTCAGTTCTTACCAGGACCATGCCAAATGGTGTATTTCCCCAAAAGGCACCAAAAACCGCTGGACATGTATTGGAGACCTAAATAGGAGCCCATACCAAGCCTTCAGAAGTGGAGGATTCATTTGTACTCAGAATCGACATATTTACCAAGCATTTCAAAGATTAGTTTTGTATTATGAGGACTGTGACTAACTCAGTGAAAGAATACCTGTGCTATCATTGAAAACATCTATAATGAATCTTGCATGAGAGCCATTATTTAAATATTTGAGGCCGTTAAGTATGTTTAACATATCATCAAATAAAACATGCTTTTCCAATGTTTACGATTTTATGTTCTAGTTAATGGTTATTTATGTACTGTGCATCTTTGGTGTCATAAACAAAATCATATGCATAATTAAAATGGGAACAGAGTAAATGAAAGAAAAAGTACTAGTGAATTCTAGTTTCTTATGAATTGACTGGTCACCTTTTAGATTAAATTTCATATTTTTCACAAAGACTTTCTAATCTTCTTACCTATGCCGCAGTCTGGCTGGGCACAATCAGGAGCCACTTGTCAAAAGAAACAAACTTTATTTTTAGAACCACACACTCCAAACAAAACTGCTCCTCAGGAAAAACCCTCAGAGCCCAACTGCCACCACCAGCTTCCCACAAGCCTCTCAACCTCCCCCACTCCTCCTGCTCTGGAGGCCAATTTGCTGGGTCGTGTGGGCGGAGCCAAAAAAAGTCCCCCAATGAGCAGCTCCGTAGTCTGAAAGGGCGGGGAAACAGCCCAATGAGCATCACCGCAGAGGAGCCAATCAGCTAGAAGTTGCTGGGGCCGCTGTGAGCCAATCATCAGCTAGCAGTGTGAAAGTTTGCTGGGGCTCTCAACATACCTATCTTTTTTTTTTCCAGAAAAACTGCTCTCTCCCTGTACTTTCACACTATTTGGTTATATTCTTCCTAAAGTTCTTTCTCACTGGTTTATGGTTGATTCTTCTTACCTGCTATTCTTGCAAGTGCTACTTACTAATGTATGATTTTGGTCTATTCACTTGAATTCTGTGAACCCTGAATTTTTAATCTATGCAAAGGAGATAATATCTAGGTATATTTAAGCACCTAAGACCAAACCTGGCACATAGCTAGCACTTGAAAATATGGTGGTATTTGAAATTGAATCTCACCCACCCAGAAAAATAGGACAAAAAAAATGAAGTTTTAGAAATGAGTAATATTTGTCAAAAAATTAAGTGAATATAAGAGAAAAATCAGTATAAATACAACCTATCAGCTTGTAGAAATATAACAAAGAAACAAGAATCAAAACTAACAATCTTAAGTTTTTTCTGGACTCTCATCACTAAACAGAACTATTATATAAATGAATAATAATGATTTTATAAGAATTAGTTGCTTAATAAAGTTTGAGTTATAGGTCTCAAGTTCAAGACCCTTACCATATAATGAAAGCAATCACAACAATTACTAGCACTTACTGAGCATTTACCATACAGTGAGCACTCAACCCACATTTTCTTATTTGATCTTCATAACAATTCTGTACATTAGAAAATGTTATTGTTCCCATTGTACTGACAAGGAAACTGAAGCTTACAGAATTTCAGTTACTTGTCTAGGATCATAGTGGTATATTTGACCTCTGAGGCTATGCCTTTAATTTCTATCCTAAGAGACAATAAAAGGCAATAAGGCAATAAAGGAAAATATCTGTCCTGAGAGCTCAGTACCAAAATTCATGGGACTAAATGGTTTGATGATAAGTAGAGAAAACGTTGTTTTTCTTCCTATCTGTTGCAAATATAAGCTATGGGTATGGTACGTATGGTGCATTCTATCTGGAAAACTTACACGTTTAAATATGAAGAGGGCTGAAAAAAATATTTTGACCTCTCAGCATATGAATATAAATAATCCCAATGAAATAGGATTATTAGGGGGAAATCAAACAGAACAAGATGAGAACATTAAAGATGAAGAGGATCAAAACTTGATCTAATAGAAAGACAAATGAAGAGTAAAAATACAGCAAAAGTGAAGAAATTCTGTTGTACTAAAAATATACAATAGGATGGAGCCTCCTCCCCCAAAAGATAAATCCAATTTTCTAGAATTGTGACTCTACCCCAAGTTCATTAAAAGAATCTAAAGGCAAAACAATCAAAATCATATTCCATAGAAGAAAGAGTGTAGGAATGTGACAGGAAGAAGAAAAAAAGTAATATGCTGGCCTACTAGGTACATACATGAAAGACATGGTTCCTTCTGAAGGAAAAAAGGGGATGGCTAGACCTTCCTTTGAGGGAAGAAAAAATGCTGGAAAGAAATTGAATAGCCCTGTTAATTCAACGATACCATACACTGACTCTGGGAGGAAGAAATTTATCTTGGTGTTGGTAATTCCCTGAGATGGGGCTTAAAAACAGCCATAATAAACCAAAGAGAATTAGCAGTGCTCTTTCTCAAGCATATTCCCAGGACAGTCACTCAACCATACTGATTCCTGTAAGAAGACTGGGTAATATCTTTAGGGAATGATATCATTGAAAGGAAGCTAAAACACTTCATAATATAGTGGATGTTTTTATTGATTGCTTCTGGGAGAAAGAGGAAGGTGTGGCCTATATTAGTGAATGAAATTTAAGTTCTAAACTATGGTTTTAAAAGCTAGAAGAAAAGACCCACATTGAAGTTGGGAGTGTATCTTATTTTAAAAGTACTGTAAGATTGTGTTTGAGTAGAAGCTACTTAACATGAGTGTGAAGAAAAGAAATTAAAAACAGAAATAGACCTGTGGCAATGGAGGAAGGCAGTTCTAACATGAAAATACCAAATAATTTCTTCTCTACCATCACATCCTTCTAGAAAAGGCATTCCCCACTTTCTGCTGATATCAAGTGACACATTACTCTCCAGCTCCAAATGACTGGACAAAGAGTGGGCTTGGGACACAAAAGAAAATAAACCATAGGCCAAGCTAAGGCAATTGGATTTGGGAGAGAGCTTAAACAAAGAGTACCAAGACTGAATTTTGGGGTTTGGGCACTGGATCTGGAAGGTCATGTGCATTGGAGCTAAGATCCTAATTTTCTGCTATGTGCATGTAAAAATAAAACATACTGGGACTGGGGTTGTGGCTCAGTGGTAGAGCACTCACCTAGCATGCCTGAGGCACTAGGTTTGATTCTCAGCACCACATAAAAAATAAAATAAAGATATTGTGTCCATCTAAAACAAAAAAAAATTAATATTAAAAAAAGAAAATAGAACATACTGGATTGCAGAGGCTAGAGAATGGTGAAGATACACTGCAAGAAGCACAAGTTCACAGGGAGAGTGCTACCAATTCCCAACTGGCCAGATTCAGTTGAGTTTCTTATGGAGCCAGCAATTCTCTCTGATCAAAAACTCTATAATAATATACCCCTATATTTTTTAATTAAACGTCTCAGATTTAGCTTCCACTGGCTTAAGTAGATTAATGCTTATCACAAGCAGAAGCTCCCTGTCTAAATCAAAAAACCAAGAATGACAGTGTGAGTGTGGTGCCAAGTCATTTTATTTGAAATAATAATTGAAACACAGTCATGAACAATCTTCATAGGCTCAGAATCTCAGGTGTTTTATATACCAAAATGGAATATGGATTATAGAGAAAATAAAGTTGAGAATATGAGACAGGATGAAAAAATATGCTTTCACAGAAGCAGTAGGAAGAAATTGGTGGGATGGAATAAGAAAGAATAATGATGGGACTTCAAATATTCAAACATTTGTTTAGGGTCTCATTCATCTAAAAAAATTCTTGATTGATTTTGGCTTAATACACTGACAGGAAGTACTTGTAATGATTACAGGAATTTTAGCTCTGAACTTAAATCTTACAAACAAGGAGTGCATTTTGATTAAATAAAAAATAATGGTGCCCTATGAGAAAAATGCACCTGGATGATCATCAGGGAAAGAAAAGCTGAATATAGAACAGGTTTAGAAGGTCTGAGATGAAGCTACTAAAGGAAATATGACTCAATGGCAGAAGACTCTTCAGAGTGAATGCAGCTCAAGAGGTTAAAATGAAATTCAGGTACTGATTTCATCATGAGAAAGAAAAGGAGAAAAGTTCCAGAAAAAGAATGTCAGTGCACAGCCTGATTTTTCACAGGCCCAATAACAACTCAAGTATATACAAGTTATGAGAGAAAAAGGTCAATAAACAGGGAAGAATAAAAGAATGGCACCAACATACACACATGAAGGCTATAACCTCATACTATTTGCAAAAAAAAGTTAAACAAAAAAATGTTTTACACTTATTTTTTGATCAGAAACCAATTGTAATTTATGAATGCCAAAAAAAAATTTGTCTCATTTCTTTCTTCTTGGTGAAGGTAAATGATACTCACACTAAGAAGTTAGAAAAAGCTATCAGAGCAAATCAAATCAAGATCAAGACAGTTCCCTATGATGAGGTTCTACTTCCAATTTCAATAAATGATATGGAAAAAAACCACTGAAAGAACAATGATCTTTGAAGAAATGCAGAAGACAGGGCTTGGGATGTATCTCAGTGATAGAGTGCTTGCCTAACTTGCATATGACCCTGGGTTCAATTTGTAGTACCTAAATAAATAAATAAAGCAAGCAGAAGACAAATACTTTAATTTTTATAACTGAATGGAAGATATGATCTCATATATAATCCCTAGCATAAATTCAAGTGAATCTTTAAAGGACTAGATTATAAGTAATTAGAAGGCAATCAACTAGACATTCTGTAGGTTTGGGTATGAACCAGATTGTCTATGAATCAGGCATTCTGAATACCTCATTTCCACTTCTGACAAGACTTTCAAGACTGGTGGATTATAGAATTATTGTAAATACAGTACCTTTGGGCAGCAACATATCCTTATGATCAATATGATAACATTGAGTGATCAAAAGTACAGTTCAATGAATTTATGCATTACTCAAATGGTGGTAATAACAAATCTGGGCCAATTTGAAATGGATTTCTTGGTTTCATGTCAAAGAGCTCAAGCACTTTTCCCAATTGAATTAATTAAACACACTCTACCAGGCAGTGTAATAAGTATAAGGAAGAATCAATACAACAGATGCCCTTACAGAACTTACCATTGAACCTGTTCTTAAACCTCTTCCAAAAATATGTTTAGATGAATGTTATAGTCTGGATCATAAGTGTCCCCCAAATATCCATGTGTTAAAGGCTAGAGTGGAGCCAGGTACAGTGGCACACACCTATAATCTCAGCGGCTGGGGAGATTGAGGCAGGAGGATCACGAGTTCAAAGCCAGCCTCAGCAACAGCAAGGTGCTAATCAATTCAGTGAGACCCTGTCTCTAAATAAAATACAAAAAATAGGGCTGGGGATGTGGCTCAGTGGTTGAGTATCCATGAATTCAGTCTTAAGTACAAAAAAACACAGCTAGATTTACACCACTGAATGAGTATAGAACCTTTAAAAGATAGAGACTAGTAAGAGGTCTTCAGGTTATTTAGGAAATGCCCTTGTAGTGGATCATGATATCCCAATCCTTTCTTCCTTCTCTCTCTTTTGATTCTCAACCATGGGGTGAACAATTTTATCCTACCACCTGCTGCCACTATGATATGCTGCCTCATCACAGGCACAAAAGCAACAACGTCGATAATTGTAGATTAAAATTTCCAAAATGTGAGTCAGAATAAAGCTTTTATCTTTTTAAGTTGATTATCTCGGGAATTTTTTATAGTGACAGAAAGCTGACTAACACAATGATTTTGGTGAGGATTTGAAAATATGTTTATTAAATTTGTGTTTGACAAACAAATAAGAAGAATAGCAGATCAAGGAGTTTATACAATTGGCTTCCCAAGGGATCTTGAAAAGTTTGTGTAATGAGTTAAATCAAATAACCCTAAATATAATAAGGGTAGATGTAAGAGTCTTTCTCAAATCAAAACAAAACACAATGATCATCACATAGGTACAGGTTGAAGAGAAATGTAGTTTAGCAACAGACAAGTTAGAAAATGATCCAAAGCTTTTGGCAGAAGATGCAGCATGACTAAATAATGTGATTGGCTGAAAACAGAAAGAAAGAAGGAGCTAATACAAGCTTGAGTTAAATGAAAAGAACAAATATTAGAAAGAATGAGGAAAAAGCCTACTCTATGTTACTGGTCTTTATCTGTCCTTCATTTCTCAAGAAAGCTTTTCTGGTTATAGTATTCTTAGTTAGCTATTACTTTCTTTTGGACTTTTGAATATGTCACCTCATTCCCTCCTGGTCTATTAATTTTCTACTGAAAAATGTAAAGTTAGTCTAATAGGAGTTTTCTTAAATGTTATTTGGCTGTGTTTTTCTTTTGGAATTTTCTCTTGTCTTGAGCTTTTGACAGTTTGACTATAATACCAAAGAGAGAGCCCTTTTTGATCAAGTCTACCTGAGATCCTTTGAGCCTCCCAAACCCAAGTGTTCATATTTCCTAAGATTTGGGAAGTTTTTAGCTATTATTTCACTGAAGATATTTTGTATGTGTTTTCCCTTTTTCTCTCTTTCTGAGAAAAGATATAAATCAGGTATTTGTTCATTTGATGATGTCCAATAATGTCTCAGAGACTTTCTTCATTTTTAAATGTTTTTTCTTTTTTCTTTCATCTGGGTTATTTCAACAAATGTGTCTCCAAGTTCAGAAGTTCTTTCTTCTGTTTGACCTAGCTTGTTATTGAGGCTCTCAAATATATTTTTTATTTGGCTTATGAACTTTAGCTCCAAGAGTTCAATTTGTATTATTATGATCTCTATCCCTTTCCTGAATTTCTGATTCATCCCATGGATTGTTTTCCTAATTTCACTGAATTGTCAAATATGATCCTCTTGTATCTCAATGAGTTTCTTTAGGATCCCTTTTGAATTCTTTTTTAGGCATTTCTTCAGGGTCTGTTGCTGGATAGTCACTGTGTTACTTTGGAAGAATCATGTTACTTTGTTTTTTCATAATTCTCATGTTCCTACATTGATATTTGAACATCTGGCAGATTTGTTGTCTCTATTAATTTTATAGGGTACCTTTTTATTTAAAGGTACCCTATAAAATTAATAGATTAAATTAATAAAAAAAAGGTATTATCCTGAATATGTCTTAGAGTATGCTCTGTTGGCTTTGGGCATGTACTGTATTCTCCGTGTAGCTTCTTTTACTGTAATCAATGGCTTTGGACATGGTGTGTGTCCAACTAGGTACAGAAAGCCTCCAGTCACTGTAGGTTGTGTGGGAGTGGGGATACTCCTGTAGACCAGGTGGGGGTAATGTACACAGCAGTATGGGTGGGGTACCCACTGTGTGGCCACTCCTTTGGGCACTGGTAGATGCCATACTGTGTGCACACATGGCAGCAAGAGTATATTTGCCAGTTTAATGGTCTGTACGGGAGATGAGCCACCCAGGCCCCCAGGAAGGTGTGCTCACACAGTAGGGGTGGGACATGCTTAGTTTTGACATCAAAATGGCATTAGCCAACAGCTCCTCCTCTGGAGCACTACAATGGTGCACTTCACAAGGTCTCCCACAACAGGGATCAGGACGCACAAAGGCTGCAGGATTCTCCCACCAGCAAAAATTTCAGGTGTCTATGTGTCAATGGAGGCTGTTGAGGGCTTCCTATTTACCTTTTATCCATCCTGCAAGGACTTCCCCATGTTCAAACTCATCCAGACAAGGGTCAGCATGGTGGTCAAAAAAAGGCATTTCATTGCCTTTTGTTCCTGATAATTCAGAATCTACATGTTCCATAGTGTCTGTATTTAATCTGCACTGCATCCTAACACTCTCCCTTAATATTCTAGCCAAATTGTAGCTGTTTATTGTGTTTTTGATCTTTCCTTGTGGGGAAGAAGCATATCCAGTACCTCTAGTTGGTCATCTTGCAAGAAGTTCAATATTATCTTCATGAGGAGAACATGGATTGTTAAGTCTTATTCGTAGTTGAACCCAGTTCCTGTGTACTGCCTCCAATAATTAGGGATTCAGCTGTTATTGTTTGAATAAATGAATATAAAACATGGCAAAAACTGCCTACATAAATGTATGGGTGCAGAGCCAAATCTCATTGGGTGAGTATGGTACAGGAAATTCATGCATAGAGTGAAGTTGATCAGAAAGTCCTTTTCACTCCCCAAATTCTGTAACTAAATACTAAATTGTGGCACTAGTAATTTGGAAAGGGCTAATTAATGAAGACTGGAACAGTCAAGAAACTTCCAATGAGGATGTAGAGATTTAGGGCTCCTCAAGGGTAGATGGAATTTAAAAAATCTGTAACAGAAGGGAGGATGTTCTAGGAGAAAATAATAGCATGAGCAGAATCTCAAAAGCAGACCTGTGCAGTATAGAGGAGGAGACAACAATCAGGAGCTAGCTGAACTAAAGGTGAGAATGTGCTTTGGAAAATTGAAAAGAATGACACTGGCCAGGTAGAGTGGAGCCATAATGCAAGATGAGAACTTCAAGCCAAACAAGAATTCAACTCAGTGGGCAAATCCTGAGTATTTTCAAGGTGATAAATGAACATGTGATAAAGGCAATGATTTAAGGAAATTCATCTCTCTCTCTGAGCCCGGTAATTGATTTGAATTAAATCATGTTCCTTCAGTTCTAAAATAGTTCATTCTTCCCTATTTTATTCCACTTTAGGAAGCTCTTACAATAATTGTGATGTGAGATGATGAGGTCCTGGCCTGAAATAGTAACAAGTGAAACAAAAAAAAAGATTGATCTGAGACATTTTTCCAACCAAACAAAACCTGCCCAGATTTCATGTCTAACTTAATAATTCGATAGTTATTTCCATAATAGGAACTCAAGATGTACTAGGTACTCAATAAATATTAGTTCATGTTAGTTAACATTGGCAAAATACCTGGAAGCCTTTGTATAAGAGTGGCAGTGGATTTGCACATGCTGTCTCACAAAGATTCCTTTGTCTTCAGACCCCATGGATAGCTGGCTGATCCCGGTCAGGTGGAAAAGATGTCCTCTATTGTAAACAGACAGCCTCTGTGATCTCTTGACTAGACCTTATTAGAATCAAGATCCACATAAACTAGTTCTTCTAACCTGACATAAGCAGAGCAGGCCTGTGTGAAGTAGCACCATAAAGAGATTTGAATGATTTCTTATCCATCTTGCCAGCGTTTATATGAATATAGTCTTTCCAATTAATCACTATAAAAACAAATGTAGTTAAGTGGAGTTCTTTCCAATTAATCACTTTAAAAGCCCATATCTTAGTCTTATTCTTGCCACTCTTTCTGACACTTCTCTTAGAAAAGGCTTTCAGCAGTCACACACCAGCCAAACAATAAAAATGTCTCATCACCCAGTAGGCGGTAGCCCATGACATGTAATTCTGCCAAATTCTGTTTAAAACATTAACACAACTCCTTGCTGTAGGCAGATGGTTAGAGAACAAGGTCTGGGTTATCCCTGAGCCCACTTCATTCCTCCTTGTTATGTGGCCTCTGTTGGCTTCTCTTTGCCCATGCCCCGTTTAGTTCTAATATTGCTTGATATTTTTGTTGTTTCTCCATATTTTTTGAAAAGCTTTTGGAAGGAAAATATCAGTGTTATTTGAACTAATTAATTATACCACCCTATAAGAGCCAGTTTGATTTGGGAGAGAGCCTAGTATAGTAAAAGCTCTGGAATCACATAGCCTTGGTACAAAACCTGGCTCTGTCAACCTTGAGCAATTACCAGCTGTGTGACCTTGAACAAATTACTTAACCTCTCCAAGTTAGCTTCTAAACTGGAAAACAAGAATGTTAATAATAGGAATAAGATAATTATGTAAAGCAGTTCTATGCCTAGCAATTAACAACTTTCCTTTATTTTCCATTTTAAACTACCAGAACTACAATCAATATTAACTCTATTAATTAATCATATTAATTCAGAGGTTGAGGGAAAGCAAATGCTCTATCTGTTCCACATTCTAACTACTCAATTCCCTGAAGAAATCATTCTAGAATCCAGTCCTCAGGACTGTGTGGGGCAAGGCCAGTCCTCAGCTGTGCTAGGCCCAGCAAAGGAAGGGCAGCAACTTCTCATTGGCTCCAGCTGGGACAGGGTCTCGGGAGTGCAGAGAGAGGTCCAACATGGCGGCGGGTGTGGAGAGATCAAGTCTCTGACCTCTTCAGCTGTGCGGGCAGAGGGAGTCGTAAACAGTCTAAATGCTGTTTGCTCAGGATCACTAGGCAATGCTGAGCTGGCGTGGATCTGGGGCGAACAGTCTGGGCCTCTCAGAACACACACTGAGCCCGGATCGGCTGAATTCAAGCTCCCGTTCACCTGCTTCCTGCAGACAAACAGCTGTGACTCAGCAATAATTCATCCGGCTGAAACAACTGGTCAGCCCTTCTGATCCTACGGAGGTAAATGCCAACCGAGCCTTCATAGGTAGTGGCCACAGGTTTGAAACGGGGCTTGGGAGAGACAGTAAGGACCCACCAGTTGCATTGGTCACCCAGCAAAGGGAAACAAACTGTCACCATTTGCAAGAGATACCACCATGGCAGAGAACTGACGTCATCAGACTGCGGTGGAGGAGATAATTTCATTGAAACCTGCGGCTGCAGGGGTGTAATCCCCTAGCCTTCCCTCTCTACACATCGGGGAAACCTTAAGGGCCCCTCCCAGCTCTCCCGTGAGAGTGATAGCCAGACCGAGGGAATTAGAAGTGGCGCAGGACAACTGAGTGCTGACAACTGAGGTCTCTTGCACCAGCTTCCGGGGGCATGGCTACCAGAGGGCAAGTAAAATTCGCTGAGGATTCTCAGCCCCAAGCTCTACAAACTTAGGGTCTGAGGGAATGGCAAACAGGGAAAGTGTGCCCAGTCGTTCATGAAAACAGGGCTCCGGGAGCAGCAGACCTGGCATGTAGCCAGTACTGTGGTGAGCGTCACCGGTGAAAGGGGCCTGGCTAGAGGAAAAGTGGGGAAGTGACTAGACACAAGAGGAGGCCCTAGGCACTCAGGATTGGAGACTCGCCCAGTCTGGGAGGAGGAGCTGCTGCACAGTGATTGGTTCCCGCGTATTCACAGGAGAAGCTTGGCCTGCTGGGCACAGCTCCACCTACTGGAAGAGAAGTTAATCAAACTCTAAGACTGCATTTATTAGCTTTTTTTAATTTTATTTTATTTTTCATTTTCATTTTTCTTTCTTGTTGTTTTTTAAATTTTTTTTTAAATTTTTTACATTTTTTTCTTCTAATTTTAATTTTAATTTTTTTATTATTTTTTTTAATTTTTTCTTTTTTTATTTCCTATTTTTTTTCTTCTTTTGTCTTTTCATTTCTTTTCAATTTTTTTATTCCCCCTTCCTTTAATTCTACCTGCTTACTCTCATTCTCTTTAGTGACTTCTTCCCTTCCCTTCTAATTCCTTTCCTCCCAAGCATCAAATAAATTTATAGGAGTAAACAGTAACTCAGCAGTCAAACAGAACAAGAAGTAACATGAGCAGCATGAAAAAGCAAGGAAGAAAAGGAGTACAAACAATGCAGGACAGCCTAAATATTCAGGAGGACCTAGAGTCATCAGAAAAATGGTCATATAAAGAACTCAAGGAACACCTTAGACAGATGGAATGGAACCTTAAAGAGGACATGAGACAGCAAATTCAAACAGTGAAAGAACATATTGAAAACGAATTACATAAACAGATAAAAGAAGAAGTTAAGCACCTTTATCAGGAGATAGAGATTATAAAAAAATCAAACAATAATTCTAGAAATGAAGGAAATTATAACCCAAATTAAAAACTCAAATGAGAGTATTACTAACAGAGTGGAGCAAGTAGAAGTCAAAACGTCAGATAATGAAGACAAAATATATCATCTTGAAAAGAGTCTAGCCAACTCAGAAAGGCAGGTAAAAAATCACGAGAAAAACATCCAAGAGATATGGGATAACATAAAAAAACCAAACTTAAGAGTCATCGGGATAGAGGAAGGGATAGAGATTCAAACCAAGGGAATGAGTAACCTGCTGAATGAAATAATTACAGAAAACTTTCCAGAAATAAAAAAGGAAACGGATATACAAATTGTAGATGCATACAAGACACCGAGCATACAAAATCACAGTAGACCAACGCCAAGACACATTGTTATGAAGATATCCAATATACAGAACAGAGAAAATATTAAAAGCTACAAGAGAAAGGAGGCAGATTACATTCAGGGGTAAACCAATAAGGTTAACAACGGATTTTTCATCACAGACGCTGAAAGCAAGAAGGTCCTGGAACAATGTATTTCAAACACTGAAAGACAATGGATGCCAAACAAGAATTCTGTATCCAGCAAAATTAATCTTCAGGTATGACAACGAAATAAAAATCTTTCATGATAAACAAAAGTTAAAAGAATTTGCAGCCAGAAAACCAGCATTGCAAAGCATCTTGAGCAAAACACTACATGAGGAAGAAATGAAAAACAATAACCAAAACCATCAGTGGGAAGTGCCTCGGTAAAGACAGAGGGAGGGGGGAAAGATAATCATGGAGAAACAACCTAAATTAGAATAAAAAAGATAAATAATCAAACATGGCTGGAAGTACAAACCATATATCAATAGTAACTCTAAACATTAATGGCTTAAACTCTCCAATAAAGCAACATAGGATGGTAACATGGATTAAAAAAACAAATCCAACAATATGCTGCCTCCAGGAGACACATCTGATTGGCAAAGACATACACAGGCTGAAGGTGAAAGGTTGGGAAAAAATATACCACGCACATGGTCCTCGTAAGCAAGCAGGGGTGGCCATCCTCATATCGAATAAAATCAACTTCAAGACTAAGTTAATCAAAAGGGATAAGGAAGGACATTATATACTGTTAAAAGGAACCATTCACCAACAAGACATAACAATTATCAATATTTATGCACCAAATAATGGTGCTGCGACGTTCATAAAACAAATTCTCCTCAAGTTCAAGAATCAAATAGACCACAACACAATAATTATGGGTGACTTCAACACACCTCTCTCACCATTGGACAGATCCTCCAAACAAAAGTTGAATAAAGAAACTATAGAACTCAATATCACAATCAATAACCTAGACTTAACTGACATATATAGAATATATCAGCCATCATCAAGTGGATATACTTTTTTCTCAGCAGCACATGGATCCTTCTCAAAAATAGACCATATATTATGCCATAGGGCAACCCTCAGTAAATATAAAGGGGTGGAGATAATACCATGCATTTTATCTGACCATAATGGAATGAAACTGGAAATGAATGATAAAAGAAGAAAGGAAAAATCCTACATCACATGGAAAATGAACAATATGTTACTGAATGATCAATGGGTTACAGAAGACATAAAGGAGGAAATCAAAAAATTCTTAGAGATAAATGAAAATACAGACACAACATATCGGAATCTATGGGACACAATGAAAGCAGTTTTAAGAGGGAAATTCATCGCCTGGAGGCATTCCTCAAAGAAAGGAAAAACCAACAAATAAATGAGCTCACACTTCATCCAAAAGCCCTAGAAAAGGAAGAGCAAAACAACAGCAAATGTAGCAGAAGGCAAGAAATAATTAAAATCAGAGCGGAAATCAACGAAATTGAAACAAAAGAAACTATTGAAAAAAATTAACAAAACTAAAAGTTGGTTCTTTGAAAAAATAAATAAGATCAACAGACCCTTAGCCATGCTAACAAAGAGAAGAAGAGAGAGAAATCAAATTACTAACATACGGGATGAAAAATGCAATATCACAACAGATGCTACAGAAATACAGAAGACAATTAGAAATTATTTTGAAAACCTATATTCCAATAAAAGAGAAGATAGTGAAGATATTGATAAATTTCTTAAGTCATATGATTTGCCCAGACTGAGTCAGGAGGATACACACAATTTGAACAGACCAATATCAATGGATGAAATAGAAGAAGCAATCAAAAGACAACCAACCAAGAAAAGCCCAGGACCGGATGGGTATACAGCGGAGTTTTACAAAACCTTTAAAGAAGAATTAATACCAATAGTTTTCAAGTTATTTCAGGAAATAGAAAAAGAGGGAGTGCTTCCAAATTCATTCTATGAGGCCAACATCACCCTGATTCCGAAACCAGACAAAGACACCTCAAAGAAAGAAAACTACAGACCAATATCTCTAATGAACCTAGATGCAAAAATCCTCAATAAAATTCTGGCGAATTGAATACAAAAACACATCAAAAAAATTGTGCACCATGATCAAGTAGGATTCATCCCTGGGATGCAAGGATGGTTCAATATACGGAAATCAATAAATGTTATTCACCACATCAATAGACTTAAAGATAAGAACCATATGATCATCTCGATAGACGCAGAGAAAGCATTCGACAAAGTACAGCATCCCTTTATGTTCAAAACATTAGAAAAACTAGGGATAACAGGAACTTACCTCGACATTGTAAAAGCTATCTATGCTAAGCCTCAGGCTAGCATCATTCTGAATGGAGAAAAATTGAAGGCATTCCCTCTAAAATCTGGAACAAGACAGGGATGCCCTCTATCACCACTTCTATTCAATATAGTTCTCGAAACACTGGCCAGAGCAATTAGACAGACGAAAGAAATTAAAGGCATAAAAATAGGAAAAGAAGAACTTAAATTATCACTATTTGCAGATGACATGATTCTATACCTAGAAGACCCAAAAGGGTCTACAAAGAAACTACTAGAACTAATAAATGAATTCAGCAAAGTGGCAGGATATAAAATCAACACGCATAAATCAAAGGCATTTCTGTATATCCCAATGGCATTTCTTGTAGAAATAGATAAAGCAATCATGAAATTCATATGGAAAAATAAAAGACCCAGAATAGCAAAAGCAATTCTAAGCAGGAAGTGTGAATCAGGCGGTATAGCGATACCAGATTTCAAACTATATTACAGAGCAATAGTGACAAAAACAGCATGGTACTGGTACCAAAATAGGCGGGTGGACCAATGGTATAGAATAGAGGACACAGAGACTAATCCACAAAGTTACAACTATTTTATATTTGATAAAGGGGCTAAAAGCATGCAATGGAGGAAGGATAGCATCTTCAACAAATGGTGTTGGGAAAACTGGAAATCCATATGCAACAAAATGAAACTGAATCCCTTTCTCTCGCCATGCACAAAAGTTAACTCAAAATGGATCAAGGAGCTTGATATCAAATCAGAGACTCTGCGTCTGATAGAAGAAAAAGTTGGCTCCGATCTACATATTGTGGGGTCGGGCTCCAAATTCCTTAATAGGACACCCATAGCACAAGAGTTAATAACTAGAATCAACAAATGGGACTTACTTAAACTAAAAAGTTTTTTCTCAGCAAGAGAAACAATAAGAGAGGTAAATAGGGAGCCTACATCATGGGAACAAATTTTTACTCCTCACACTTCAGATAGAGCCCTAATATCCAGAGTATACAAAGAACTCAAAAATTAGACAATAAGATAACAAATAACCCAATCAACAAATGGGCCAAGGACCTGAACAGACACTTCTCAGAGGAGGATATACAATCAATCAACAAGTACATGGAAAAATGCTCACCATCTCTAGCAGTCAGAGAAATGCAAATCAAAACCACCCTAAGATACCATCTCACTCCAGTAAGATTGGCAGCCATTATGAAGTCAAACAACAACAAGTGCTGGTGAGGATGTGGAGAAAAGGGTACACTTGTACATTGCTAGTGGGACTGCAAATTGGTGCGGCCAATTTGGAAAGCAGTATGGAGATTCCTGGGAAAGCTGGGAATGGAACCACCATTTGACCCTGCTATTGCCCTTCTCGGACTATTCCCTGAAGACCTTAAAAGAGCATACTACAGGGATACTGCCACATCAATGTTCATAGCAGCACAATTCACAATAGCTAGACTGTGGAACCAACCCAGATGCCCTTCAATAGATGAATGGATTAAAAAATGTGGCATCTATACACAATGGAGTACTACGCAGCACTAAAAAACGATAAAATCATAGAAGTTGCAGGGAAATGGATGGCATTAGAGCAGATTATGCTTAGTGAAGCTAGCCAATCCCTAAAAAACAAATACCAAATGTCTTCTTTGATATAATGAGAGCAACTATGAACAGAGCAGGGAGGAAGAGCAGGAAGAAAAGATTAACGTTAAACAGAGACATGAGATGGGAGGGAAAGGGAGAGAAAAGGGAAATTGCATGGAAATGAAGGGAGACCCTCATTGCTATACAAAATTACATATAAGAGGTTGTGAGGGGAATGGGAAAATAAACAAGGAGAGAAATGAATTACAGTAGATGGGGTAGAGAGAGAAGATGGGAGGGGAGGGGAGGCGGGATAGTAGGGGATAGGAAAGGTAGCAGAATACAACAATTACTAATAGGGCATTATGTAAAATTGTGGATGTGTAACCGACGTGATTCTGCAATCTGCATTTGGGGTAAAAATTGGGAGTTCATAATCCACTTGAATCTAATGTATGAAATACAATATGTCAAGAGCTTTGTAATGTTGTGAACAACCAATAAAAAAAAAGAAAAGAAAAGAAATCATTATAACAGTAAATAGAGTAAAGGATTTGCCAAGGGTGTTTAAATTGTTCCTTTTCTCCATGGTGATAGTGTTTTCTCAATAACAGATAAATAAATAAAAACAAATCACTTTTTACTTTATCTCACACTTGAGGAATCAAGAGGAAATGAATGGAAGACATATTTCCCAGAGAAGATTAAGCCACACACAAACCTAACAATTGCATCCGTGATTCAAATGCCTTCAGTATAAACGTTCCTGATACAGCAATAACAAGCAGACTAAAGGGCACTGTGGCAATTATTTGCAGAGCAAACGGGCATGAGGCCACGAGAGCAGGTTTCTGAAGGCTTAAATTCCAGTTCTGCCACTTTCCAGCTACACTACCTCAGATGATTTACCTAAACCCTCAAAGTCTTGATCTCTTTATGTGTAAAATGGAGAAATTTAAGAAAAATAATACATGTAAGGTTTTGATGCAAGATAAGCAGGCAACGTATATCGAATCCCTACCTTCATAGGCAGTGTAAACTGAATGAAATTGCGTGTTTTGATCAGGGTTTCTAGACTACACCTGTCCGAAGCGTACGTGGTATTTGCCTACAAAGGAGGACTTTGTATCTGGATATTAGGCCAGCAGGCAGGTGTTCAACAAATATCTGATCATTTGTTTTGGCTTTAATAGAAGTTCTTTGTGTACCCAAAACCTAGTCTAGGATCTTCTTCATAACTTTTGTAGATAGGGAAGCCCCTGGTTTGCTTGTTCTGCAGCATCCTAATCTAATCCCAAGATCCTATCTCTTTCATTCACCACTGTTTTTCTTCATTTCCTGTAGAACCAGGAGGTTTTCATGGTTTGGCAGGAGAGGTCTGTGCAGAAGGCAATCTGTTGGATAATTTGGACTATGTTAAGCTTTCACTAGGTTCAATTGTCACCGTGTAAGATATTTAAAACAGAATTAAAGGAAGAGGAGTTATACAAATGACTGTCTTAATAAATTGATATCAATATTGTATATCTACAACCTTCTGAAAAGAGGATCTGTTTCCTTTTTTTTTTCTTGTTTGGGTGAGAAAATCGTAATCATTTTTGGAGGCAACTGATTCCTGAAGGATGTAGGGAGCTGCTGACTTTGGAGGCAGTAATGTTCTGCCAAATACTAGTATGTGTTGGTCATTACAGAGAGAAATGCAGACAAATGGGAATTCCACCCCATTGGTGGAATATGGTGGGAAATAGATAAATTAATTTTGTAAAGCTCTCTCAAATTAATTTTACGTTTTTCCTATTTTAATACTCTTATAAGTATTTTGAAATTGTTAAATATTTTTATTTATTTATTAAAAATAAATATATGTTCATTGGGTAATATTATAATATGCACTAAGCCAAAGAAAGACAATTCAAAGTGATTCATAAAAGCAGATCAGTGGTTGGGGCTGAAAATTAGGGCAGGTGAAATTGATTTTTAAAGGCATTTAAAAAAAATTTTTTTGAGAAACACACAAATGTTTAATGTGTTGATTTTGATGGTGGCTACAAATATGTACACATTGTTGAAATTTATTTTTAAATGGGTTTATTTTATTGTATGGAAATTACACCTCTATGAAGTCAACTAATTATTTTTAAAAATACTTCCATTGTCATCCAAACAAAATTACTATTAATGCATTTGCATGTATTTTTTCAAATATTTCCATATACATCTTTATATACATATATTCATGCATTTGTACAGAAAATGGTATCATTTTTGTTTAGTTGTGTTTTTTTGTTGTCTGTTTGTTTGTTTGTTTTTTAATGTGGTGCTGGGGATCGAACCCAGTGCTTCACATGTGCTAGGCAAGCGCTCTAACACTAAGCCACAAACCCAGCCTTGGTATCATTTTGTATTAAATGCAACTGATTTTTGTCTATTTCAGTTTTTTTTTTCTCTCACCTAAAAGTCAATTTTACTACCGAACCAACTGCCCCCATAAAGCTTATTTCATAAAACCCAAGTGGGAAAATTGCTTTTGGAAAGAAACAGGAAGCTACTTTGACTTTTACAGCCTCTGAGATCTCATTATTGACAATTTAACAACCATTACATACTTAATAGGCAGGTCTTGCTATATAAACATCATATTGTAATCTTTGCCATGGGTAATTTAATGGCAACTGATTGCTGAGAGATTCGTTGGCAGCTCCTACTGATACCCTTGGCTACGTCACATCTGCCTCTGAAGCTGTGATTTCATCTGCATTTTTCTACCTGATACACAATCCTCTGCACCTGGACCTTTGCCCGACACTTTGAAGGAGAGGGGCAACAGAACACTCTGACCACTTCTTCCAGCCTTATTTTGGGGGATTTGTCATTTTAGATTTCTAAGATCCAGCCTCCTCTTACCTATTTAAGGCCTCACTCATAAGGAAGGAGCCAGAAGACATAAAGTCAAGATAAGCCCTGGCGTTTACAATGGATGGCAGCCTAAAGGCTGGATGCAAGGGAAGCAGCATCCTCACATCTGACCCTTAAATCTACTCCTGTGGGTAGGTATGCATGTGCGTGCCGGTGGCTGTTCAGCCAATAAAGGTAATATGTCCTCCTGAGGGAATTAGACAAAGATTCTAACTATGGTAGCTTGTTCTTAGAGAGCAGGAAAAGAAGCTATAAAAAGCCAGCCAGTTTTGCTAGGGATAGAATAAATTGGGGCTCCGACGTCAGAAAAATAAAAGCAAAACACTGTATTTTATGACTCATTTATTGCAGTGCCCAGTAGCTCAGGACCATCTGAAGATCAAGTTTTAATCAGAGCCCCGGATGACTCAGGTCTACACGCCTCCACCTCTGTGAGGAGGAGGTGCGCCTGCTGACCAAGGACAGGATGATCCGAGCTTTAGAGATTGCCAGTTTTGTCCCTATATCCAAGAAGTCAGACTTGCAGCTTGTGGGACAAGCTGGGGGTCGAGGAACCAGGAAGACCTGAGTTCCCCTGAGTTAGGGTTCTGCAAAAAAGGACCTGAGTGGCTGAGCAAGCTGCCCCTGTGTCTGTGTCTGCACCTTCGGGACATCTGGAGACACTCTGGGCCTCTCACCCGGCATGTGTGTACAAAGTGAAGGTGACACATAAGAAGCAGGAAGTCAAGGCACACTGACAACAGAAGAGCAATAACAAATGACAGGGTGAAAAAAAAAAAAAACAGAAGAATTCTAAAAGCGTAGCTGTCTGGAGCCATTTAGCATGAGCCTACAGCCCTGTGGACCTCAGACGCCCCTAAGGCCATGGCTAGATTATACCATTGAAAATGATTGATGTCCAAAGTGAGTCATCAAGAAAAGGTCAGACTGTGTTCAGAACATTTTGTTTAAGAAGGCAAAGTACTATGTAAAACATTTTGGAAAAATCATTTTCCAAAGTAAAAATTTTAAATTGGCATTAAATTTAGGTTACATTATGTTGGCTGTTCATGGTACTCTCACTTAAAATATTAGACATAGTCCATATTGCAATATTAAAAATCTCATTCAGCAAGAATAGCTTTTATTTACATAATCTTTCTGAGATATATATATATATATATATATATATATATATATATATATATTCATATTATATGTTCACATACACACTTACATGCACGCAGCATATGTATTTTGTAATCAAATGCCACCACTGGTTAAGCTAGATGCCATAACTTCTTACCCCTTCTAGGACCTGATACCACTATTTTTCTCCTGCCCACATCTTCATTCACTTGGTCTCTACTAGTTCTTTCTTTTAGGCATGTAAACATGTTAAAATAAACAACAACAACCACAAACCTGCCTGGTTCCTACATCTCCTCCCCCATGCCCCAACATTGACTTATGCTTCTCCTTCCATTAACAATCAGATATTTAGGAAAAGCTCTCAATCTTGTGGCCACTTCCCAACAAATCTCTTGCTAATTTTCAACGTTTTTTTAAAAAAAAAAAAAAAAAAAACCTTTAATTGTATGTTTTGCACATTTGACTAAGTCCCTTGTTTTTCTTTCTTCTATCTGAACCCTAAATATTAATCATTCTCAGGGTTCTGTTCTTGAAATATTCTCCCTGGAAGATCTTATCCATTATTGCTTCAATGGTACTATATGTATATTTCTGAGAAGTTCTCACTTAGGTGAGTATGCACACACAAACATGTGAGTTTGTCAAACCGTACTGTGAACATCTCCACCTGGGTGGAACTGAGTCATAGCAATGCCTGCTTTCTGACCATCAGACCTGCCCATCTTTAGGAGGAACCACTGGGAGCCACTCATCCAATAACCTAGCTCTATAGATACAAAGATGCTTCCCTTTTCTTCATTCACTCATCCAAACAAACACTCTTGATTCTGCCTCCTTAATACCTCTCAAGTATTCCTTCTTCAGTCTACCTTCTACTTTGGGTCCAGAAATGCCTTTAATCTCTACCTTTACACATTAGTTCTCCTGGATTCCTGAACTTTTAGCCTCTGTTCCTTGGTTCCTTTTCAGTATTTTGAATTTGGTGACCCAGCTCTTCTAATTTTCCCCACCACCACTGTCCTGGAACTCTAGAGGATTTACCATCACTCACAACCCAGGCCATGAAGCCCTGATCCTGATGTACTGTCCAAAGACCATTTTTTCTTTAATAAATTTAATGCTTAATTATATATAAAATACCTTCAAGAAAGATTGTGGGCCATACTCAGCTTTCATTTAATTCTTACAATACCCTTACACAGGAGTTATAATAATAATGAGAATGATAAAGACAGTTTTACTATGTACTGAGTACTTACTATGTGCTAAGTACTTTATATATATTAACTATTTTAGTATCTATGGTGAAACAGAGAGATAAATATTTCTCTCCATACTCCCATGAAAAAATCAAGGCTAGGTAAGTTTATTTTATTTCATTTTTTGGTACCAGGAATCGAACTCAGGGGCACTTAACCACTGAGCCACATCCCTAGCCCTATTTTGTATTTTGAGTTACTTAGCACCTCGCCATTGCTGAGGCTGTCTTTGAACTCGTGATCCTCCTGTCTCAGCCTCCCCAGCTGCTGGGTTTGCAGGTGTGCACCACGGTGCCCAGCCCTGGGAAAGGTTTTAAATGCTCAAATCTGGTAAATGGAAGTGTTGGGTTTCTTACGGAAGTGTGTATAGTTCCCAGTCCAGAATATTTTTCAATAGATTTCAGTTTTGTCTGGTATGGTATTGGTTTCTTGTTAGATTTAATTAAACTACCTGGAATTCTCCAACTTATATTCTTTCCTAAGTACTACATAAATATAAACTATAATTATGAATGAGCCATCCCAAAATGATAAAAAAAACAGGAGGGTAAGGGACTTGGTTGCCTCTTTTTAATGGAGACTGCCTCGTCTTATTTGGATGACATTTCATTTCCTGGTCTCGGATATGAATCATAATAAAAATGATAAATGATTACTCAGAATTAGGAATGTGTCTATGGCCATAGAGAAAGTAAACCTGAAGCTCACAGGAATTAAACTTATTACTTTGACTTCATCGGCACCTCACTCTGTACGTCTAAGTTAACTAGCCACAGATCAAATAGATCAAATTGGACTTTATAATGGAAGACTCTATTGGTAAAAGCAAAAGCTATTCTATTTGTCTTCTCTAAAATTCATTACTTTAAGAAAATATAAACACTAATGTCATATATTAATTAATTTGTTATCATTTGGAAAGAGAGAGAGAGATTAACTGAAAAAAATCAGCTATTTTAGAAATTAAGGGAATGAATTATTTTTCGGTGCCAAACTAGATTTTCCCTTATTCATTTCTTTCTCTTAAAATGCTTATTAAATATTTTTATGCTATGCTTCCATTCAGAGTACAAATGAAATAAGGGAAAAGCAAACTGGCAGAGCATTTAAACAAGCATATTATTAGATAAGGATGGGTGTGTACTATAAGATACAGTTATAGCATCATCTCTGATTCTTTCCTTATAAAAATGTGTTTGGGAAATAAGTAATATAAGCTTCTCCTCACCAAATAAGTATTTGAGGAAATTAAAAAATTTCCAAAAAGTATTGGATTCTTCACTATTTTTCCCACATTTTTATTAGTACATTATAATTACACATAATTGTGGAATCTATTGTTACATGTTAATTCATGCAATATATAGCGATATAATTCAGCCATTACCATTCCCCACTATTTCCTCTTTCCTTACCATCCTCCCTCCCCTTTTCCCTTTCCTCTACTGATCTCCCTTCAATTTACATGAGATCCACCCAACTTTCTTTCCCTTTTTTACTCTGTAGCTTTCACATATGAGAGAAAACATAGGACCCTTGGTCTTCTGAGTTTGGCTTATTTTGCTTAATATGATGTTCTTCAGTTCCCTCCGTTTTCCTGAAAATGAGATAATTTCATTCTCCTTTATGGCTTAATAAAACTCCATTGTGTATACACATTACATTTTTTTATCCATTCACCCACTCATGGACACCTAGACTGGTTCCATAATTTGTTTATTTGGATTCTTTATTATTTCTAACTATGAGCTATTATTATTCTCAGTGAGTGAACAGAATAATCATTATAAACAGGATGATACTTTGGAGAGAATTGTCATCATTTGTATACCTCCTGTATGTGTATTGATTTATTTTATTTATATATACACATTTCTTAAATAGATACAAATATATCTACTTAGCTGTGCATACATATGTATGTACATATACACATACAGGGTATGTATACACTGTACATGCCTTACTATAGAGATATTTTCTAATCTCAAGGTGTTTTTAAATTCCTTTTTATCATCTCCTCTTCACAAAAACACGTGATGCTTATAAGAAAATAAATGATGGTGCAAAGAGTTAAGTTAAATGTTTGTTCAAGATCAGAGTAGAATCCAGATGAGACCTTGGTCTCCTTATTCTTCCTTTACACAGTGCTACCACCAGGATTTGATAGTCTTCATTCCAGCTGAGTCTGAGAAGGACATCATGTCCTCATTTAGATCTCCTTGAATCAATTCACTCAAACAAAAGGTCGTTTCAGACAAATTCAGGTTGACTGATTTCTCTCACTATATTGACCAGTCTAAGTTAAATGAGCAAATTAGTCTCTTTGTTTCAATGTCCAGTAGATACTAAATACTGACCAGGTGTGGGAACCCTAGCTCTGTGACCTATTTCAAACCCTACATCCTGGATTAAGCACCTCTCTCTCTAATTAGAAAGTGACTGAGCCAAAGACCCCTTCCTAAGCAAACACTTTTCAATTACAAAGGCGAAAAAAGCTATTTTTAAAAATCGCAACCACCAGGGAGCAAGTGTATCGATTGTATCATTATTTTTTCCTCCTGGTTGCTAGGATGTGGTCTATATTAAAAGACAGTGTTGCCTTGGTGAAAATCTTTCCAGAGAAAAGTAATAGTGCTCCCCCTGCTGACCGAAAAGCTCCTTTTTTTCCCTTTTGTTTTGCTTTGTATCAACAAAACAAAAACAAATAGGCAATCAGATGTCTTTAGTAAACAACTTTGGACTTTACCTGCAAAAATAGATTCAAAGAACACTAGAAATTTATATAGATGACACCAGAAATTTCCTTTCCTGCTCCTTGTGTTAAGACATAAGCAGATTTTCACCCGTGCCAATTCTCTCACTGCTTGGAACTATTTATTTATTCACTCTCTTTCAGCTCAGAGTGAACTTAGCGGTTAAGACCTTTTTTCACCTCACAAATTTTACTGCTTTGGGTACCATTTTAATTTTTTAAAAGACCAAGGGTTGGAAAGTGCTTATAATATTAAGTGATGAATTGGGCTAATCACTAGTTACTCATGTTAAAAGAGAAAACCCCATGGAGGTCTTGGCTTCTTTCCCCAAGGGAATTAATATATGCATATAGTATTAAAGCTGAGAGGTGGTAGAGGTGGCCTGGTTAGATTGAGGAGGCACAAGAGAGTGTCCCTGACTGTGAGGTGCTGCAACCTATCCAGGTAGCTATTGCCAGAGGAAGGAGAGTTCAGAACAGTGTTATAGATGTAAAAACCATCAACCTAAATGTTAGAGATGGAGTCATGGCTATGTTGTTATGCGTCAATTCGGGACCCCCAAAGACCACCAGAGACCCAAGATCAATGTAAGCAGCAAAGAGGTGTTTATTGTGAGCTAGCTCGGTCCTCCGCCTGCGCGCACACACACAGCAACTGGTGACCCTGAGAGGCCCCGAGCCCAGGGTTTGCAGCAGTTTTATACATTTTTTGGAGAGGGCAGGGACTTCACATACATCATAGCATCCCTTAGCAAATCATCACACACCGCGGGAAAATCAAATAACTAAAACATGATTAGCACATTCACTGGCGGGAACAAGTTGGGTAGGGGTGATTGGTCAGTACAAAAGGGATATTCGTTTGAACTGATTGGTTTGAGCCAAGAGGGGTGTACTTGCTGAACTACATGGTTTCCCAACATGTTATCAACCACCATAAACTACTGGGAGGGTCATCTGGCATCCCAGGTATTTCCCTGTCTCATGCTGATTGGTGGCTTCTAGGGGGCTGCTATGGATCCCCACCTACCCTGACTGAGTCAGGGACAGCTGGTGCAGCAGATCTCTCCTGTTATTTGTAGATAAACAACTTAGCAGGGTGGGAATGTGCTTAGGAGTGCTCTGTGGGTTTTTCCAAGGACTAAGGTCATGTCCCTTCCTTGGACAGGCTTTGCTCTGAGGTAGAGGCTGGTTTTTCAATGTGAAGATCTTCTAAAAAAATATATAGAAAATGAAAAGGCTAAACATGGAAACTTGGGAACAATGCCAATATTTTTAAATAGGAACTGCTATTGGAAACTGAGACAGAATGCTCAGAGATTTTGGAAGAAAATGAAGAGAATCATCAGAAGACAAAGAAGAAGTCAACAGTGTCAAATACCAAAGAGAAGTCAAGAAGCATAAAAACATAAAGCATTTGATTTGTTATGTAGGGGGTTCCTAGTGACCCCAAGAGAATTTTGGTCTAGTATTGAGGGTAAAAGTCCAACTTTAGTGGTATTTCAAATGGTAAATGAGAAAGTAAAATTAATAAGGATAAATAACACTATCAAGAATTTCACAGTGACATAAAAGAGAGACACTGGGTGGCACTCAGAGGGGCAATGAGGGCAGAAGAAATTTTCCTAAGATCAACTGACTTAAACATCTTTGAAGGCTAATGAGGAAGAGCCAATAAATAGGAACTACGAGAGGAGATATAATTGGTCCAGCCAAGTTCAGAAGAAGTTGGAAGGGAGGAAACGACCAAGAGCACAGGTAAAATCTTAGGACAGCTGGAAAAGCACGCACAAATGAGTATAAGATGTGGCAGTGATCTTCAAAGGTCAACACTGAGGACGGGTCAAGGAGATTGGTGGAGGTTTCATGCTATAAGAAGAAAGAAAAATCAAGCCAACTAAAAAGTTTTGAAAGCCTCTCAAGGGAGTATTGAGGAGATAGTAAGATTGGAAATACAATGCAGAAGATAAGCAGTGGCCCTGGAGGGTGGTTTTCTCCTGCAGCAACAGGTAAACAGAAGGCATGAGAAGGAAAAAAAAAAAAGCAGATAGGTGAATTCAGAGATTGTGGTGGCCATGGAAATGGGTGATAAAGAAATGTTCTAGTGGGATTATAACAGTGAATGGTGGTGGTGTGCAGGAGGCTCCTGACAGGAAACGAGTTGACACAGAGAAAGGAGGGGTGGAGGGTTTAAAGTCAGAAGCTAGATTCTAGACAGGATTGGGGGAATTCAGTGTGTCTGGAATGGAAAAATTCTTGGACTACAGTTTGCTGAATGTTCAGGATGCTTTCTCTGAAGCAGGGTAAAGCTAAAAGCCAGAATCCAAACCCCTCCCAGAATTTGTGAGGATGAACCTAATGATGAGATTAGAATTCTTATAAGGATGGGAATCCATACTAAGCTCCCATTTTTATTTTTATTTTTCCACATTTTTATTAGTGCATTATAGTTGTACCTAATGATGGGATTTGTGGTTACATGTTTGTACAGTATGCATACAATATAGCAATATAATTTGGTTAACATCACTCCCCAGCACTTCCCCCCTTCCCTTCCCACCTCCCAATAGAGACATTGGGACATGTCTTAGTACACTCTTGAAGGATCACTCTGTTGCAATGTAGGCAATCGCCTGCTAGGGAGACAAGAATGGAAATTGGAAGCTGTTGGAAAACCAGCTGAAGGGAACCAGAGAACAGGTGCATGGCCCAGGGTGGGAACAGAGGAGGTGGTGAGGAGTGGATGGATTCAGGGATTCAGGGCACATATCAAAGGCAGTAGGCTCTACTAGGTACCTGGCACTCTGGGGAGTGATTTACACATGGTATCTCACCTGATTCTCATTTACTTGGTGCCACCCTGTGAGAAATTAGTATTACTCCCATTTTACAGAATATGAAATTAAAGCTCAGAGATATTAATTTATAGTCATATAAGAGATTTATAGTCACAATTATATGACTATAATTCTATGAAGTAGCCACCCTAAAGGTCCCTCAACTACTGATAACGGTGGCATGTAAGAACACCCCTAGCTGAAGCTCCATACTGTGTACTTCAGTGTTGTGACCACAATTAACAATGCCAAGCACATTTTAGGAGCTCAGAAAAATTGCCAAGGATGAAAGGAGAAAAAGAAGGAAAAGAAAGTATAAGCTATTGACCAAGAAACAAAGAAGAAGGAAGGAAGGAAGGAAAGAGGGAAAGAGGAGAAGGAAAGACCTGGAAAGCCGACATGCTTTCCTCTGTACCCTACTATCTCCCCAGCGGGTGTGGTCTAATTAGATGACAAAATCTAATTTCCAGCTGTAAAATATAAAGGAGCCCTCCAACTTTTCCTTTCTTCTCCCCCTCTATTCCACACTGTTTTATTTTTAAATCAGAGCCTAAGCTAAATTGTGTCCTACATCAAGCCTTCCCAGTTATCTTCTATCTGCCCTAAATTGTCACGTGGGACAGGTAAATAAAAGAATCTGTTCTTTTCTAACATGCTCCTTTCCAAAAACTATCATAACTCCATATTCATGCCAATCCTCCTTCCACTGGCATTAAAGTAAGTAAAATGAGTTTAGGTTCCTCTGAGGACAGAGACAATTGCTATGAAAGGAAATTCAGCTGGATTTTGTTGGTCGAAAGCTGAAGTGAGAATGAGAACTGTGTTGTGCCTTTGCAAACTCACAGGGAAGTGCTTTCTCACCACAGTCATTGGAAAGGAGAACATTTTCACAAGGGTCTATTTTTGCTAAATATTTTTTAAGAGTGTCATGTTGCAATAAGAGAAAACTTAACGCTTGTGTCTAGGCCCCTGGAATATTTTTCCAGGACCATTGTCAATCAAACCTAGCCTCATGACACTCACTGCTGCAAAGTGTTGCTAAACCTGTGAGTGCAAGGGGACTGGCTCCCTGGCAAGTAGATCTGGTAGTTAATAGTCTCAAGTTCATGAGAACAGAGTTCAGACCTCTAAGGGAAAGGAGGAAGTACAAAGTGAAACTCTTTGACAATCTTTATCTAGCAAGTCAGGCAGTTTTTAGAGGACTTTTGTGGAGTAAGACTTCTATGGTGTCTCGGGGCCATCTGGGAACACAGGGGTGACAAGTTGGAGAGCCTTGGGGGACCCCTTGGCCCTCCAACTTACATAGTTCTATTCTTACTTGTTTTATAAACAGTGTTTCCAGATAAGATTTCTTTTAAGCAAAATTCATACTGATTAAAATGGGTAAGCTCCAAGTTTCTTTCTGATTCTAAAAATATGCTATGAGTATAATTCCATGAAGTAGCTTCCCTAAAGGTGGTTGCTAAATTTGCTTTGGTTCAAGGAGACCCATAAAGATCTGTTCAAAAATTCTATCCTATATGATTCTAGATGGAGGATGAAAGGAAGAAAAGTGGCTGGGGGAAAGCCCAGAGTGCTCTGGGAAGGAAAGTGCCCATGAAATAATTCTGAAGGGACCACAAGGAGCTCAGGAGGCAGTGTAGAGTCGCTGGGGGCCTGCAAGAGAAAAGCATCTTGAACAAGGGTGTGGAGCACTTAGGAAAAGTCCACAGTAGCTAAAACTGGCCCAAAAGCCAGCTTAGGGAAAAAGCTTGAATTATTTCTGGTATCCAAGGAGACATAATTAAGGGGACACTGGTGATAATCCTTCCTAGAACTGATGGAAATATTCCACAAGGTCTTGAAAACTGGGTTTGTGTCAAACAAGCCTTGGCTAATCGCAGGGAATCAGCATCTCTAATCAAACAGTATAAAATAAATGTTAAAGAACAAACGGGAAGGATAAGTGAAAATAGATCCTTGTTTCTTCTATACTTAAAATGAAAAGAAGACAGTGATATTCAAATCAATGGTCCAAATGGAAAGGTGGCATTATATATTTATAATATTTTATACAGCTAGGACTCATTTTATGTTTATAAATAATAATTCCTAAGGACTGAGATGAAATTGTAATTAGTAGAAAGACATACTGAAGATAATTCATGCATTCACTAACTCTTTCTTTTGATCCTTGAATATTTCTGCCCTCCCATAGCAGCTTGCTCATAATAGGTTTTCAACAAATTTATGTTTAATAAACAAATAATGAAGCACTTTTTTGAGTATTATGCCATGGGCTCACTGAAGGCTGTTCTTCAGGAAAGTATGGGATGGATTCTCCAGAGCTCCCATCAGTGTTAATGGAACATTCTCAACACTACTGTAGCCTTTAATAATCAAATCAATGATTTCTTTGTGGAAGGGTTCTGTAAGGGATCTCTGCACATCCAAAACCATGCTAAGCCCCTTACTAGCAGTGTACATAGCAATCACAGTGTGCTCTCACAACTAGCTTCTGAAATAATAATGTTTTTCAAGCATTAATTGCAAAAATAAAATAAGTTCAATACGATAGTAATGCAGTGCATTTAATGTCATTTTAGCAAAATACAAACAGAGCAATATAGAAGACTTTGCTGTAAAGCAGGGCTGAGTGTGAAAGCTATGTTTCTCTACATAAAAGAAAGCAAGTTTTTATAATATACAAAGAGCTCTTCCTAGTTGAAATCTCGTGAACCTATATTAACACAGTGAGGGAGGGCTGTTCTCTTACAGCACAAGCCATTCCTAAATACCCCAAATTTCTTTCTGTGTAGGTTCCAATTTTGTAAGATGGGATATCTCTTCCAACACAAAATATTAATTAAAATCTTATCTGCATTTCTATTTCCAAATCTGATGTGTGTGTGTGTGTGTGTGTGTGTGTGAGAGAGAGAGAGAGAGAGAGAGAGAGAGAGAGAGAGAGAGAGAGAGATATCCTGGGAATTGAACCCAGGGCCTTGTGCATGTGAGGTAAGCACTCTACCAACTGAGCTCTATCCCCAGCCCTTGATCATTTGTTTTTTACATAGAAAAATCTTTTTGACTACTGTAGAGCCAACTGTTTAATGTTCTAAAAATTATTCCCTGCTTGTGTTCAACTTTTTTACTACATGGGAACTCATTATCAATTACAAGTCTTGATCATGACAAATACCCCTGCATATTAGTAACAAATTCTCAGCTCATGAGGGCATGTATATTACAAAGTGAATGATGGAGTGACTATAAAATTGAATTTTAGCCTTCTAGCTTACCTCTTACATTCTATTCTTATCACTAAAACTATTAAAAAAAAAGAATGTTTCATTCCTCTGCTCAAATCTACATAGTACTAAAATACCAAATCCCTACAAAATCACTAAGATTCTGTCTGGCCTCGTCCTCTGTGATTCTGCTCCAGCCATGATGACCTTGCTGTTGCTCTAATAAACCAGGCACCCATTTCCTAGCCAACTTCTTTTGGCCAGGATCTTTGCACTTGCTATTACCTGTACCTGGAACATTCTTCCTCCGTTTACCCTGGAGCTTTGCTTTCTCTGCCCCTTCACCACTTCAGTGAAATATTTTACTTCCTCCATAAGGTCCTTCTGTCTTGTCTGGCATTGTGCTGTTTGTTTCCACTCGGAATATTCCCTATCCCCTTTCCCTGTTTCAATTTTTCTCCTTAGCATTTCTCACCATCTAACCTTATCTACATGTTATTTTAGTTTCTTTCTTTTCTATCCCCCCACGAAGAGAATAAGATCCATGAGGGCAGAAATGTCTCTGTTTTGTTTCCTGTGGTGCTTATCTTCAATCCTTAAAAGAGTTTGTGGCACCTAACCCTTGCACATAACTATTGGTTGAATGAATTAAATGAAGACAAATAGTACCAGTTTACTAAATCAAGAATAAACAGGAAGAAGGCAAAAAAAAAAATTCATTGAGCTTTACTACTTTGAACCAACTGCTTTTGATAAAATTAGAACAGCTGTATAAATAGAATCTTTTGATTAGTGGAATTTTTTCACCTATCCAGAGCGCTCTATCTTCCATCCCACGGAAACTTTCAAGGACGATATATTAAGTAACAAAAGCAGTGCTTTAATTTTCATCCATTTTCTTGTTCCTTTCCACCAATTTAAAGGCATATGAGAGAGATAAGGAGTATAAGCAAAAAAAAAAAAAAGAAAGAAAGAAAGAAAGAAAGAAAGAAAGAAAGAAAGAAAGAAAGAAAGAAAGAAAGAAAGAAAAGAAAAGAAAACATAGATAATGTCTAGTTGGGGAAATAGTCCCGGGCGGGGGCAGGGCTGGGGAAGACAGTGAGAAATTATAAATAGATGAATGGAAATTATCAAATTATCAAAAAAAGGGATTTTCTTCAACAAGGTAACCTAACTGGTTTGGGTTGTTGAAACCATTATATTCCGATGAATATGTATATACAGATCCATTAATTAGAATATAAATTTCATTACACAAGGAGGCAGTATAGAGCAGAAAAACTAAAAATTCTACTTTCTTAGCTAAGTCAGATATGAGTCACTTTATACACCCAAAATCACTACATAAAGAAACAGCATAATTTTCATATGACTACTGGCCCATCTTCCCCAATACTATTATTCCTGGGGCAAAAGATGGCAATTGGAGAAACACAATCTCCAGTCCCCATGCATTTATAAACCCACTGGAAGGTGTTCTGTTTGAATATTCACTGAGAATATTTCAGGTCAGGATTTATTCTTCCTTGGGAATTTCCTTAAGATTTTCTTTCAAGAAAGCTTAAGTAAAGGTAAGTGTAAGCATACAAAAAGCAGCTGGTTTCCTATCACCATTTAAATTCTACTACTTTTGAAATGTTAAACTTATTTCAGCAGGGATTCAAGTCTTCATTTCATTTAAATGGAGTCTGCAGATGCCCAGAACTTCACAGCAGTGCCCATGGTGAGGACAGAGGATTTCCTTTCTCCTACTCTATCAATATCTTATTAACTCTCAGAGATAAGGGCACTGAAGAGGTATGCCGTGGAGATTACAGTCTCAGCTCCACAAAGTCACAAATCAACTGGAGTAATGAGTTTTGCTTACAAAACCAACTTTCAATTATTGCCCATGTGGATTACTACTGGATAGATTTCCCACTCGAAATGTTAATACTAGGCTGGCTTTGTCTTGCTATCAACATTCTCTCAAACCCACTCTACTCCCAGGGGGCGGGTGCTCCTGAATGTAAAGACATTTTAAATGCCACATGCATAAAACAAATCATAATTAGAAGGGCGAGTCTGCTCTAAGCCAATCATGCAAGGCGCCCGAGGCCAAACAATCTACTGGTTCAAAGCTCAGAGTTTTGAATAATTAACACCACAGTCCTACTTCCTGTGATACCAAAAACTGATTATAAATAGAATTGCACTGTTTTTGAAGACAAATGATTTTTTTAGACATACTCCTAAAGCCTAACCAAGGAGACCAAGTCAATCAATACCCTGCGTTTTCACAAGTTAATTCAGTAAAAACTTGGGATGGATAGAGCCCTGCCTGGATTCCTAGAAGTAAATCCAAGGAGCATTCTTCTTCTTGTTATATGTCACTTTCTTTTCAGTTGTGCCTTGCTAAAGAAAAAAATCATTCAATGATGCGTGTTAGTATCCTCAGGACAGTATATGGATCATACAAGAGGATCTTGCAGAGGGGGAGAGAGAATCCAACTCCAAATATAGCATGGGCAAGTGGAATATAATGCCATGGAGTAAGGTGGGGATCAGTGGATGGAAAATTACCAAGGGAAGACATCAGTGTTTAGGTGAATGCTGGCTAAACTAACCTAATAGGATTTTTTTTCAGTACTAAATGAACCCAGTGGTGTTATTATCACTGAGATATACTCCCAGCCCTTTTTCTTTTTAATTTTACTTTTATTTTGATATAGGGTCTCACCAAGTTGCAAAGGCTGGCCTCAAACTTGCAATTTCTCCTGCCTCAGTATTAAGGGTAGCTAAAATTACAGGCATGCACCACCTCACCCAGCTCTAATATAATTCTCACTATTAAGGTGATCAGATAGGAGGGGGATGGTGGAAAATGAGGAACTTGACAAAATACCAACTATGGTCAGATATTGAAGATGGGGAGTTCTTGCTAACCTGACTTAGCAGGGCTCTTTGCTCCTACTGGATTTTGTAAGTACACAGATGGGCCTAGCAGAATATTCAGAAGTCTGGCTAAAATTTAGCCATGCAAAGAATCTTTCTCACCTTCTATGCCAAATTAGTGCTGACATGTGATTCAATTTAATGAGTAATAGATTCTAGGATACTTTACAGATATCAGGATTACTGGAACATGCTCTCCTATTAAAAAAACAGTATCTTTTTAAAAAAATTGAAAACTCAAGATACTACAAAAGCCATGGAAACCATACTTTTCTCTATTATCTATGAATAAGATGCCTAAACCATGTGCTCTTGACTAATGACAGACCAGCAAACAAGGGCTTACAATTAGACCTGCTATTTTTGTTTCAACATGTAAGTTTCTATAAGTCAAAGGAATGAGCCATTGAACTACCTAGTAACTATTATGTGAGTCTAGGTTGGGTACCACAGCTTTTGTTAGAGAATATTACTGCTCTCTGTTCCATTGTCAGTGATTGTATACCTAACCATAACAGCAACATTATGGTCCTGTTGCATGCCAGATATTTGCCAGAAGTGTAATTTTTCATACTGTGCTGCCAAACTCATGTTAACAGATCACTGACCAGAAATAATATTTAATAAGAGTTTCCCCCAACATATGCTGTCCATTTACTTCTCTAGGTCAGTGATTTTTGTAAAACACTTTGAAAAGACAGATATCTCTTCAAGATAAATTCTAGTTAGAATTCTATTATTTAATTAGATAAAGCAAGACTGTTCTGGTTCAAGTGGAACTGGAGGTTCAGAGCCCCTTTTGCATTCACCACATTATCCCTGGCACCCCAGAGACATCTCTGTCCAACCCTGAGCTCTGCAGGAAGTGGTTTAAATCCATTGCTCAGGACATTCTTAATTTTATTGCTGTGTTAAGCCAAACAACCAGAGATACACGTTTGAAGAGTGATTTGTGCCCTTGTAGAATTAATTCTCTGACAGAACTAAATCAAATTTACTTAAATTGAATTAAGTTCCCTTATTTTAAAATGAAATTAAACTTGCTGAAGAAGTAACCCAAGGACATGTACTACCTAGAATCATATTAGTGTATTTGCCAAAAATGTGGATTTTGGAGGTAGCTCACCCAAGCTTCAAATCCAAGCTTTGCCATTTATTATTCAAGTTACTTTACCTCTTTGTGCTTTGCTTCCTCATTTGTAAATGAGGACAAGTACCTACATCAGAGACCACTATGAGGAATAAATTAATTCCAACTATATAAAGCAACTGGAAGAATGCTGTTTATGATTTACAAAGACCCATGAAGAATTCTTTTCTTTAGCCCTCAGTATCAAGAAAATGTATCTTGTCCTTGAAAACTGTATTAGTTTTATTATGAAAACATTGTGACTACTGCTTTTTCCACATTATTTTGTTGGTATGTTATAGTTGTACATGATGGTGGAATCTGTTGTTACGTATTTGTACATGCACACAATATAACAATATAATTTGGAGTGACTACTTCTTAATTGTGGTGAAATATAAGGATGTGTCTCTGCTTCTCCTTCCAGGGCCCATGGGAAATGCAACTAGCCAGATCAGCAAACAAGGGCTTCTTCTTCAATTCTTCTCACTGAAACCAAATAAAGCCTCAGAATTTTTGGCAATAGAACTCTCTAGGTTGCTACCACTAATAAATCAAAGCTGACATATAAGTAAAACCCATTACTCCCCCTGGACAAAAAGGACTCTTTCCACCAAACCACCCAGCATTCCAGGTGGAAGAAACAGCAAGTCCAAAGAAATAATTGCAGAAAAATAACAAGCATATTTTGACCAAGCATATCTATAAAACAGCAAAAAAAAAAAAAAGAATCTAGTGTAGGTTTTTATTCATTTATCAAACACTAATATTGATTTATTGTATATGCCAGGCACTACTCTAAATGCTTCAAAATACTAGCTATTAATATTTAATTATATGAACCTCATAATAACCCTTTGAGGTAGATAATAACATTTTTATCCTACAGATAGGAAAACTAAGACAAAGAGAAGTTAAGCAACTTCTCAAGATCACACAGCTAGCAAATGCCAACCCCTAGCAATTGAGCTGTAGAGACAGACTCTTGACAATACTGACTGATTGTTCTCTTTGGAGTTGAAGAAGTGTCAGAATCAAGTTATAGGGGGATTCACCTGCTAGCAGGAAGTAGGATGGACTAGGAGAAGAAATAATTATGATTTTGTGTTGAACTCATATATGCTAGGAACTCTACTGAGTATTTTGCATGTGTTGTTTCATTTAATTCTCACAATTCTTTGGGGCCAATACAATTATTATTTTCATGTTACACATGAGGTAACTCAGAGTCAGAGAGATTAAGCAGTAATGCACCAGTAGTAAGTGGCAGAGCTTTGACTCAAACCCAGCTCTGCCTAAGCCCAAAACTACTTACAAAACATGACTTTATGTGACACAGGTGAAAATCTCAGACTTATGGCAAAGGAGGAATCCATGTTTCAATGTATCAAAGATGAGGGAGCACTCAAAGATGACTGAAGTTTGAGTTTAAGTAACTTGGGCAGTAGTGACACTGTTCAAAGGAACAGGGAACTCAGGAGGCCTCCAGGAGGAAGATGAGTTCATATCTAGACAATGCTCAGTACTAAACAGGGAAGCTGTGCAAGGAGCCCAGAGCTACATTAGTGTATGTCACTTGTCCATCAGGTTCCCCAAAACCCACGTGGAATGCCTACTGGAATTCCTGGTTCTTGCTTGCTTAAACAGATATTTTTGACCTCCTTTACTATCTGAACAAGCAGCATGATTTTAGAAGTATAGTCAGAGGGAAAAGTTAAAGAAAGTTATTCGTTTCCTAAAGAAGTGAGTAGCTGTTTTCTCCAGGCTTTTCTGGTCTATGTCTAAGGCTAAAGAAACCAACACGTCTCTACATGACAGCCACCAACATTTGGCCACAAGATGTATATTGGGACTATCTTAATAACTAAGGCCACCTTAGCAGAAAAAAAGAGTTCCACATTTTTGTGGAAACTTCTGCTTCCTCGGCACCCATCACCATCATCAAAAGGTAATAAAAGGATTTGTTTTTCTGATAGAAAAAAAAAGAACACATGATTGATGGTAAAATATCAGGTTTCTTCCATTTATTAGTGATATGACTTAGGTAAGTCCCTTGAATTTTTTTTTGCTCACTTAATTCCCTCTTCTATAAACCAAGTGGGTTTTCCAGATTCTATTTAACTCAATCTTAACTACCATTTATTGAACTGATGCTAGAGTTCTTTCCAATACTTTATTTTCCATTATTCAAAAAGGAAGAAGGAAGTACCAAAATCTTGTACCTAAATGGAACACTAGAGCCGAAAGCAGTGTTTATTTTATGAAATTTCCTTTATTTATAAACCAAGAAAACGAGACACAGAGTCTTGACTCATTCTGGATAAAAAAAGTGGTTACCAACAAAGTCCAATATAGACCTGAGTCCTGATTCTCAATCTTACGATTTCCCCACTACACAAGAGTGTCTCTTCTTAATGGCTAGTTTGGAAATGTTTGCCGTGGATGAACTCAGAGGGAGTTATAAGACAAAAAATACAAAGCCTAGCTGACCTGAGAGATTTATGTGTTGAATTTAAGTTTTTATAATATGAAATCATGTCATACTTCAACTGCAACATAAAAGTATTAGACTGAGTTATGTGCTTTTTATAGCACATTACTTAATGGCTAAAGCCTCAGACACAGCTTCTGGTCTCACTGTCACGGACACCTCGTAGCCTCTAAAAAGTCATTCTAAAGTTGAGACTCCTGCAACTACACCAAGATGGCAATGGTGCCCTCCCCATCTAGGGAGAGCACTCAGCCAAGTCTGAATTTGGGGTCCACTCTGAAGAAGAAAAGCAGAAAAAAAGATGTTCTGAGCTAGGTAGACAGAAGGTGGGTGATAAAAAGTACCAGCTAAGACTCCCACCAACATCTCAGATCCCCGTCTTTTACTCCCCTTCTTTGTACTGCTGGCCTTCGAAGGATGCAAAAATAGATGAATAGCAAATACAAAATCAAAAATGGAAGTTCCAATAAGAGTCTGCTTGGCACTGCCCACAGTCTGGACAGAAGTACAATCTCCAGACTAACCTGTGGGGTTGAATATGACTACCAGTACCTAGGGGTTCATTAGAGATGGGCACTAGTGAGCACAGAAGAAAATAATAAATAGATCTAATGCATTGCTTTTATAGATAAGTCTTTTTACTTTCTTTAAAAAAAAAGTAAAACTGAAAAAGATTAAATGAACCACAAACCTCCTTTGAGGCAAAAACAATCTGGAACATAAAAGAGCTTCTTACCTTTGAATACAAATGAACATATTTCCTCCAATGCTTGGGTGCTGCAAGTCTTCCTAGGGGACTTTTCTAAACAATGGGCTTTACTGTATTTATAATTCCATATTCAGTATACATACCTCTTATTTTAAAACGAATTTTTTGTTAAACCACAGTAACATTTATTCATTCATTCAGTCAGTCAGTCATCAACAAATATTTATTGGGTGTCACCTCTTGTTGCAGGCTCGGTTTTGAGTGCTAGGGTTATAGCAGTGAATAGAATAGACAAAAATAATATATTAATTCAGTTTACATTTTGATCAAAGTCTCTCCCTCTTTATTTTCAAAGTGCTGACTTTAATAAATGTGTGAATAAATAGTAAATAATATTCAATATAACCTGTGGGACTCAGAGAAATTATATTATAAAAATGAATGTAAGTCATATAAAACAAAACCAAAATGTATATGTTATTCATTAAATCTTGAATTTCACCTCCTTTCTCTTCAAGTCCCCTTTTCAAGTATTTCTCCCAAGACACAAAGTGTAAAATAACGAAAGAGAAAGAGACCCTTCCAAAGAGAAAAGAAAGAATAGTCTGCTAACAATCACCCTCGTTCCATGAAGTCCTGCTTGTACAGAACTCGTTTTTCTATGCCAAGCATCAAAATATTTAAAGGCCCAATGAAGTGGCATCTCAAAAACCAACACCAAAATAATTAACAACCTGGCTGAAAACTTACTTTAAGGAGGTATAAGGATGACCCTCTAGAGCCTGGCCTTGGGGGTGCCATGTTGGTTTAAGTTCACTGGGCCCCAGAAGAATACTGCTGACCTCTAGTCATGGCAACTTCATCTTCATAGTGTCCTGGGTGTTGCAGACTGTGGAGGGGTGGGTCAGGCAAACCCAGGTGTTTCGTAATCCAGTCAGGTACAGAGCATGTTCTTTGCCTCTGGGAAGTAAAGTTACGAGGGGAAGAGCTTATGAGGAAAATCAACGACAGCAGCAAGGAATGGCAGCAAATATGGAAACATAAACATCAAAGCCTAGGTAATTATGAAAGCAAGTCTCCAAAGAAGGAAAGGCCATCATTGGATGAAGCCACCTTTCATGCTTCCCTTCTAAGCCAGATTTATTATCCCTAAGAAAGGGATTTATTATTGTATCCAAAAGGAGGAAAAGAAGGAAGGAAGAAGAGAAGGAAGGGAGTGATGGATGGACAGACAGACCAGGAAGCACAGCATTTTCTAACATAAAGGATGCTGCCCTCATCTCATTGAAAACTCCTCTTAGGAGGAAAACCTGTAATAAGAGGAACTACCTAGGCTTTCTTGGCCATCACCCTTGACAAACTACCATTTCTAGTACTATCAGCTACATTTTTAGACAAATACGTTTTCATTTATTAGCTAGGATATACAGATAAAAAGAACTAATAGGAAAATAAAATATAAATAGGAACAAGATTAAAAAGCAGTTCTAGGGTGTGTTCAGAATGCAAGTGACCTCCATTCTGAGGATTGTAGGAAGAAGCGAACTCAAACCTTGATTCCCATCTCCAATCATCCTGTCAGGCAGTCCCTTGGAGGAGGGATAACTTCACCACATAGCCATAATAGAGCAGCAAGAAGCAGCAGTCTGTTTAATTAGAGGAACCCTAGTAACAAGGAGCAATTGCTCTAAGACATATATCAAAAGGATATAATCAAAAACATTGTGGCTTTTGTGACATGGCCTCTAAGACAACATAGGCAGCTAAAACATCCTGGACCAGAAAAACTTGGGGAAGGAGTGGAGCAGGGTGGGCAGTAGGAGGGCAGCAGGCATATGTGATATTTTGGCGGACACAACATCCTTGTTTGTATGTGGTGCTGAGGATCGAACCCAGGCCGCACACATGCTAGGCGAGCATGCTACCGCCTGAGCCACATCTCCAGCCCATTTTTAATACTTTTTGTGAACTAAATCTAATCCTTCAATTTTGAATACTTTGAAAATATTTTATGGGCATCAATTCCTCCTTCATATTTGAGTTTTCAGACTTTAGCTTCCTTAACTGGCTTCCCCCCCCCCCTTTTTGTGCCTTTTTTTTCTTTCTTTTCATCTCACTCTTCTGTGTATTATTTCTGTAGAAAAGAAAGAAATGATGTAAGACGGAAGAATGAGAAGGAACCACTTTGTTGATTACAAGAATCACCATTTCATCTCCTTTAAGCCTTGGTTCTATCAGAATCTTCTTAACCGGGTGAAAATCACTGTAGAATATGGCAAGGCTGGAGACTTAGGAAGAAAACCTCACCATAAATTCTAGCCAAGATACATGTTGAAGGACTCACAGTCATTTATTGCACAGCCCCTCCCCCCCAAACATTCTACCATCTGGATTTGATATTACATAAAAGTATGCAGGTAGCTTTGCATGCCAGAAGTCAAGGTAGGGGTGAAAAATATGACTAATATGACTAAATGGTAATATCTGACCAGCAATCCAAACACCAGTGTTGCACACAGACAGGCTGCATCCCAAACATTCTGACAGGAAGTGCAGCTTCTGTCAGTTCTTTCAGATAATTTGGGAAATGCATGAAAACTGTTCATCTTCAGACACAAGTGTAATCATTGCTAGCATTATAGTAACTAAAGAGTGCTATATACCTAGGAAAAGAACCCAACACATCTAGTGTTAGGTGGGTTGAGGTGGCTAAGGGAACAAAGCACCAGCCAATAACCCATCAGGTGCCAATAGACACGCAGTGATAACCATCTGTCAATCCGCAGGGTCTCCTGACTGATCCTGGAAGGACCTAGAGCTCAGTAAGATCCCCTACCATCCCCAGGAGGACAAGGGACTCTAAAAACCTCCCTTTTCTGTCCCAAGCCCTCTCTTCCTACCCTAAACCCGATAAAATTACAATCCCAATCTGGCTGAGCCTGGGTGTAAGCCCCCCCCCCCCCCCCCCCCCCCCCCCCCCGCCAAGCCCACACACTCTATTGGACTGGAGGGTCTCGCTGGGGAGTGAATCTCAATAAAGCCTTGTTTGGTTAATCTACCTCCTTTTGATCACTGGTGCCTGACTTTACATCTAATAAAAATTTAGACTCTCCATCTGTTAGTAAAATAAAAAAAGGCATACAAACAGAAAACAGTTATAAAAATAATAAATGATAATTCAGGCACAATTATTTTATTATTAAAATACTGGAACTTTTTGAACCATTAACTTGTTTGCTTTTACTTCTTCGTGCCTAAACATTTTTCTATCTGCACCCTGCCTCCCAATTTAAGCACAAAATTATGTTTATATGGCCTCTGAGTTGCTTTGGGGCAAGATGGAAAGCAGAAGAGGCCTACAAGTCTTTTTTTTTTTTTTATCCCACCAAGGTCTTAGGAGGACATAGGTGTTTTGATGAAGGGTGTGAGTTTCTGTGCCAAACAGAAAAATTGTCTTGGCCTGATGTAAAGTAATTAAAAAAAAAAAAAACTTTCACAAATAGAGGTTCTTCCTCTTCTGGGCTGGTGGCTGAGGGAAGAAGAGAATGAGGAAAGCAAAGCAAACCTAAACTCATTTCTTGCCAGCACAAGATCCAGGGTGGAAAGGGCTGCATGCTGTGTCTAGGTAAGCAGAGGTACAACGACCTTTGCACAAAAATCCCCAGTTAATTTCATCAGGTAAAAGTAAGCAAATCATCCCCTCCAGGTGACATATAATTTAAGGTTCTTAGTTTGAAAGCAAACTGCACCTGGTTTGAGCAGAATTTGTTACCTCAAGCAACAGTGGAATTTACTGCTAGGTTATGGGGATCAAAGGCAATCTGGGGACACCTAGCTTTAGAAGTGGGAGGGCAGAGGTAACTTTGATAATCTGGGTAACAGGAAGCACAAAACTGTCCCTTCAGGGTGCTAATACCAGTTGGATCAAGTCCAATCTTTTCCTATCCTTGAATCACTCCTCACAAAATTAAACTTCAGGAAGGGGGGGGGGAGGAGTCTTGCTCAGATCTCTTGCCCAATATTCCTTCAGGCAAGGGGAGTAAGACTTGTTTGATAGTTGTAATAGACTGCCAGCATTGGGTATAGGGTAATCCTCCAAAGGTAAAAATCAGATGTCATTACAAATGGGGCAGTGAGCCAGGGGAGTGGGTACTAGGCAAGCATAAAAAAATCAGTGGTCACTACGGATAGCCACTTGATATAAAAAAAAAAAAATCTCATATGCTTCATCACTTTGTTATGTTGTTATTCTTTTTAGATATGCTCGAAGCTTCATTACTTTTTAATACATTGCTCATATGTGATAATTAATCTAAAGAAGTTAAAGTTAAAATTGCCCAAACCCTAAATTCATTGTGTAATTTCCTTGCTCACAACTATTCATTGGTTCACCATTCCCTCCAATAAAGCTCCAAATTCCTTCATATTCTTCTAGTTTCTGCCTACTCATCCAGTTTTATTGTCAGTTCTATCCCCTCCCTCCCTTCCTTTGTTCCTTCATTCTTTCCTTCCACCTATGTCCTCATGTTACAGGATTTGCAGTAACTTGAACACATTATCCTCTTCCATATTCATGAGTCTATACAAATGCCACTACCTCTGCTTGGAATGACCTGCCCTACTCCTTGTCTGCCTGGAGAATTTACCCATTTCAAGCATCTCCTCTTTAAAGATGCTTCTCAGGTGTCTTCTTTTCCCTAATAGCTATTCTCTGTCACTTTCCTTCATCTCAGTAACCCCACTGTACATCTGGTACATGCCTCTATTTTTAAATTTACTTTATTGAGTTATAATTTTTTATGTATATGTTTATCTCCTCTATAGATCTGTGAGCTTTTGGAGGAAAGCTCTGAAAAATTAGTTATTAAATGAGTAAATAAACTTTACAATCAGAGACCAACATTCTCCAAAGGCCTGCTGTGCTTGGCATATGCAGTATTAGTAGGGACATGCGGACCATCAGTGGGGAGGGACAAAGGGTCTAGGTAGGACACAGGTGTACATTAGAATCACCAAATATTCACTCTCCTTAATCTCCATGTTCATTTGCAAGCATAATGTGCCATTTTTTCTACTTTATTTGCTAATTTTTCTTTTGCAAATTTTTATTTATCTTCTTTTCAGTTCTAGAATGATGAAATTTATACTCCAAAATATTATCGTGTTTAATTACTGAGATGCTTAGTTTTGCATGATGAATCATTTTATAGCATAGCCCCTAAGAAGTAATCTCAGGAGCCAGATTGCTTGGGTGTGGACCCTGGTTCTGGTGAGGTGACTCTGGGCAAGGTATTTAACCTCTCCCTGTCTCAGATACCTACTCTATAAAAACGAGGTTCATAATCGTACCCAAGCATGGGATTCTGGAGAGGATTAAATGAGTCATAGATGTAAAGCACATAGAACATTGTTTGGCATATAAAAGTGCTAAATGTTAGCTGCTATTATTATTGCAATAAAATGTATTCCATACTATATTGCTACAATATTTTTGGTCATTACAATAATACAATAAATGAGAAGTATAATAACAGAACGTATATAAACAAGAGTTTGTTTCCATCATAGTAGGATCCACAATCTTTGGTAAAATAATTTTCAGGACATAAGAAACAATTCAATACCACTTCAACAGAGAATGATGCTTAAGGAAAGGTTACCTAATTGAAAGTGGTTTAGACCAAAAAACTTGCTGTTTAATTCTGGAGGAAGCCAACAGTGAAAAAAAATCTTAAACTTTGTGGAAAACAAAAATTTACCCCACCAACTTAGGGAATTAGAACTCATTGATGAATCCAGTTAATTCATGAATCAATATTTTATATTTTCAGTCAAACTTATTCTATGGGATCAGAGTTACCAAGTTTACTAGTCAGTCACATATCAGAAGCTTGTAACTCCAGTTAGAAGTTCAGAGACATCTCATATCTGAAATGCCCAAAATCAAACCCTGGGCTTCCTCTTCATCCAAATAACCTGGTACTCTTGACTTTTCCCTGTGGCACCATCCACCCGCTGTCTAGTTGAGAAAAGCTGAATCAGTCTCCCATCCTCTCCTTCTCTCCTCTGCATTGTTTGTATCTATGTTTACATTATTTATAGACTAGAGGGTCATGAAGGAGTTCCTGGGAGCAGATAATTTGGTTCTTCTCCCTCAAGTCAAGTTAAGGAATCTGATCAAATTACTTGTAAAGACAAGAAATGCCCTCTTATGTGAGTGTCTCATGGCTGGGTCAGATTTCTATGTAGGTGGTGAACTACTGATCTGCTCTCTGCACTAATCTAAGCAGGAGGAAAAAAAAAACAGAACAAAAAGAAGTTATAGCAGTGGCAAGATGCTTAGATTTCAGAAGCCACCAGAGAATAAAGCCAAGCTCGGGGTGAATTGCTGGTCCCTGGCCAAGAGTGCTGCTCATCGAGTAAGAAGACCCCTACACTAGGAGCAAAGAAGACCTGAGAGGACATGGCCTCTCCTTCATGGCAGAACTGTGCAGAGGTACTTGCATGGCTTCCTGAAGAGTGCCTCATCAGATAGAGGCAGCACTGGGATGCCTATCAGAGCACAGCAATTACAATTGTGTAGGAGACATTTGTGACTTCTTCCCAGTTCTCAGGCCCCACAAGCCATGGGACAAAGGAAACGTTATAAAAGACAAGAGTGAGAAAATAGACCATCTGCTAAACCTGCTTCCAGGGATATCTCTCAGTCCTTGAAAAATGATGGGACTAAGAGGGCTTGGGGGATCCAGAGGAGAGAAGTTCAAACGGGGTATAAAATTGGAAAAGACCAGACTGGACTTTTTAATAATGGAAAGTCATCTGAACACTCTATCTGCTGGAAATACTAAGGAATTTGAAAGGAAATTTTATCAGCACACTTGAAGACACTGGTCAAAAAAATAAGTAGAATCTTTTCATGTTTATAACCCCACTGAATTTAATCCTTTTAATCTTCTCTATAATCCCAATCAATTATAAAAATACTGCTCTAATTCTAAAACTTTTAGCTCTTGCCACACAGCAGCCACAGTGGCCTCTTTAAACACGCATCTGATCACATAATGCCCCTACTCACTCTCCTTAGTGACTTTAGCATTATTATACCTAGGATAAAGATCTCGAGTCTTACCACTGCCCCCAAAGCCCTCATACACTCTGCTCCCTTCTTTGCCCTCCATCTACACTGGTTTCTCAGGCCTCAGGCACACCAAGTTCAGTTTTCACATATTCTTTCCCATCTCCTACATACCCTTTCCCACTTCCAAGTCTGTTAGATTCTAGCTCATAATTCACTTCCTCAGGAAAGTCTTCCCCAAACTAGGCAGGTATCCCCTTGTTATACACTGTCAGGGCACACCATATGCCTTCATAAAACCCATTATAATAATTATATACATTTATGTGATCATTTGTTAAATGTCTGTCTTCTCCATTGGTCTTAAAGAAGATCCTGAGTGTTTTTACTTACCTTTGCATACCTAATACTTAGGAATTCCTGGTACTTTGAATTCCTGGTACTGCCAGAAATGAGAAGGCACCCAAGAAATATTAAATGAATAAGTGAATGAATAAATGAATGGATTTACATGTTTTTACCCAAAGTCATTGAGAAGATCTCCAAGTAAGGCAGTGCTGATCTCTTTTCCTCAGTAGATAACAAATGAAGTAAGGCTTAGCTTGAATACTGGGCAGGACTGCCTTGGTTCTTGTCTTCTCTGGAAAACCTTCTGGTTATAATAATTAACTACTACTAATAGCAGTTATTTATGGAGAGCATACTGAGTGCTAGACAGATAGAGCTGAGAGTTGTTCCATGCATTGTTGATCTCACCTAATCACCACAACATCATCATGATCTAGATGCTACTTTCTTATAGAAGAAGGAAACAGGTTCCTAGAGAAGTTAAGAGACCTGTTCAAGATTGCACAGCTAAATGAGATTAATTGAAAATGGAACCCAAATCTGGTGACTTGAAAACCTATGCTCTTAACCTTTATGATGCATTATGCTTATTGGTAAAACAATTCCCTGACTCCCGGAGTGCTGTTCTTTTCCAGTGTTATTTAATACCTGGATTAAGATAGAACCAAGATTTCATGGTCATATGTTTTGGTTCTAAATTAGATTTGAAGTTCTTGGCAGAGAGAAGGTTTGTTTTGTCTTCTGATTCAAGGTCCATGTCTGGTTGTGAGTGCTCAAAAATATTTTTAGAATGATTGATTAAATGAGTACTGGGATAATCTTACTTGATAGTTTATATGGATGATATGTACTGTCTTCATTGAACACCATTCCAGGTTTACTGAGATTTCCATTGTTTGAATGGAGATGTCTGTGAATCGATACCATGCCCCCCATTTAAATGTGGGATATGATAATAGAGTGTCTTAGGAAAACATTACACACTGTATCTCCTTATCTCGAGCACCAAACCTCATGAAATTTCTACATTAAATGCTAGTTTCACAACAAAGGAAGAACTAACTGTTCAAATGAGATATCAGGTAAAATATGGAATAGATGGTATCTTTTATCAGATATATAAGTATGTTATGGTATATCTTTATAGAAGATGAGAAGTTACAATTTTCTAGCAGTTCAAAAGGTAAACCTACTTTTATCAGCTCATATCTTAAGCCTCTCCATGAATTATTTAAATGTAAAATGTAGTTTAGTTTGAAAATTATCTTATTCCTGAGAAGAAAATCTGGAAGAAAAATCAGTAATTCTCCTGCTCTTACCAATAATTTTGTAATTATATTAACCAAATAATTTTCAATTTATTTCTTCACCTCTCAAAATCTTAAAGATAATTCTTTTCCACTTTTCTGTAATTGGGAATGCCTGAGATAAGTCTCCCTCACTTAATTACAGAAATGGGAAATGATTATAAAATAGATAATTTTTTCTTAAATTAATTTTACCAAAATTGCATCAGACTCTACCATAGCTACAATAGAATACATGGGTTGAAACAGTTAAGTGAAAAACAAATATTGCTGTTGCATTCACTGTCCCAAACTTCACACATCTGCCTCATTTGAAGGATCCAAATTACACTTCATCAAGTGCTTTGTTTCTGAAAATACACTGCAGAGTCAAGAAAAGAAAATGAGTTACACGCAGATGTATGGTGTTGTGTTCATCTGATAATTTACTCTAAGTAACATGGACCTCAGGACAAGCCACATGATTAGTTGAAAGAGCAATAAGCAATGGCATAAGAATTACAATTTGTAGTTTAAACTGGGTGCTGGTATTCATCTCTTTGCATTTCCATTTTCCCAGTGGGAAATGAATATGATTCCTGCCTTAAATATAATTTATAGGAATTTTAGAAGGACTGAGGATATATTAGAAACATTTTGAAAATCTCTAATGTTAGATATATCATAGTTCTTGGTATCTTTAAACAGTTTTGGCTTCAGTTCACATTGATATTACTAAAGAGAATCAGAAAGATAAATGGTTCTATTTCAGGTCTTTTTCAGAATTTCTCAAGACACAACAGACACAGCAGGATAATATTTTTGCTTCTTGATTACATTAAAAAAACGAAATACCCATCATTATGTACAACTATAATGCCCCAATAAAAACTGTGGGGGGAAAAAAAACAAAATAAAGTAAAACAAACAGTATGAGAAAAGTAAAATGGTAACTTTGCGTTCAGCCCAAAATTTATTCTGTTAACTTCACTATGAACTATTCACCTTCAGTCTTGAGTATATTTCATAGGATGATTTGAATTTTTGATATTCTGGTTTCCAGTGACAGATTCTGCATCTTGACAAGTTTTGATGAAGTCTATTCACTCTAGACAATTTATGCAAACCTAACTTGAATAGTTGATTTTGACTTTATCCCCTTGAGTTCCTAGAACTGCCCTGATTAAAATTTAAAATATAATTACAGGTAGCACATTGAGTCAGTCAGTTAGTCAGAGATCTGAGCTCCGTGAATGCCTGCTTCCTACAGCACAAGGCATTAAGTGCTCTGGAGGAGGGCGGGGGTGGATGGGAACAGTCACCCATGGAATGATTTAAGGATTATTATTAAAACAATATATCACCAAGTGAAAAGTACTTGTGTAGAAACTCTATATATAAAAGTTCAAGGAATGGAGAGTAATTGTCTATCCTGTATATTTAGCAATTGTGTTTTGTGGCTGACAGTAGCTTTGTGGGTATCTCAACAAAACAAATTGAACTGTTGGTCTACCCACAAACAGGCACCCTGAGTTGATACACAGCAGCTCTTCAATTTCTTTTACCTGGCACTACCTCAAGGATTTTGCAAAGGGTCAGGGAGACATGTTTCTTAAAATCACTTTTAAATTCTTTTAAAATTGGGGGGAATAATTTTGGAATAAATTTACAAAAAATTACAAAAATAATGCAGACAGCTCCTGTATACTCTCCCCAAGTTTTCATTAGTGTTAACATCTTACTTTGCCATAGTAAATTTTTCAGAACTCAGAACCCACCTTGGTACATTAGTAGTAAATAAACTTTAGACTCTATTCAGATTTCATCCATGTTCCACCGATGATTATTTTTCTGCTCTAGGATTCAATATGGGATACCGCATTGCATTTAGCAAGAAGAGACTTTCATGTCTTACTATTAAGATTAAAAAATAAGCAACTCGTAATCAGCCAGCTAATCAATGTTACATATTAATGTGAACAGTAATAATGAATTGGGTGTCCAAGAGTTACCTGGACACACCATAAGATAGTCAAGATTCTAACTAACTTTAAGGAAAAGTACACAAGGTTTTGTAGCCATTCATAAACATTTTATTTACCTAAAGGTGCTGATTATATCATGTTTTACCATAATTACTAAACTTTTAAAACTATATATAGATAATAACATCTTGCTATAATAATTCTTTTGGTGTTACCTAGTATGAACACCTAGACATGGGGAGAAGCTGATTTGCCAGTCAAGGAAGATAATCGTGGACACTGAAGAAACAGAGTCCTAATGATCTGCTGCTTCTAAGTGTCAGAAGAAAATAATAGATCAAGAGCTGTAGGTCTCTAATTTGGTTGTGCATCAGGATCACCTAAAATAGACTTCTGAGTTCCACCCCCAGAGCCTCTAGTTGAAAGAGATCCAGACATCTGCACTTATATCAAGTTCCCCAGGTGATGTGGACTCTGCTGATCTGGGGACTAGACTCTGAGAATCACTGTTCTGGGTCTTCCCTAAGTTACCTCCATGAATGCTTTATTAGAAAATGAGAAAAGACTTTTTTTCTGACAGGTATAACCATTATCATTAGGATTCGTTTTGACATAATTATAAAAGCATGGAATATATTTTGCTCTGTTTCAGTTCCCAATACTTTCTCTTTCCCTCTCTTCCTCCCTCTCCCTGTTCCCTTCCCTCTATTCTACTAATCTTTCTGCTATTTACTTATAGGATTGGGTTTTTTGTTTTTGTTTTTATTGCCTTGTGGATATACATGAAAGTAAGCTTCACTGTGGTATATTCATATATGTATGTAGGAAAGTTAAGTCAGATTCCACTGTTCATCCCTTATCCCATCCATCCTCCCTTCTTCTCAATTCCCTTTTCTCACTGATCTTTCTTCTATTTTAATGGACTCCCTCCACTTTTCCTCCCCCACACACCTTATTTTGAAATAGCTTCTTCATATCAGAGAAAATATTTGAATTTTGATTTTCTGGGTCTGATTTATTTCACTTAGCATGATGGCCTCCAGTTCCATCCATTTACTGGCAGATGCAATAATTTCATTCCTCTTTATGGCTGAATAATACCCCATTGTGTGTATATACCACATTTTCTTCAGGCATTCATCTGTTGCTGGGCACTTAGGCTGGTTCCATAAGTTGGCTCTTGTGAATTCCTGCAATAGTTTTTATTAGCCTCTCTTACTTTAGGGCAATGCTATCACTTTTTAAAATTTTTTATTTGTTCTTTTTAGTTATACATGACAGTAGAGTATGCTATCACTTTTTAAATGATAAAATGTTGTTTTTTAATCAACAAAATAACTATTATTTAAAATCACTTATAATATTTTTCAGATGAAACAAGTTCTCTGATGATTAAAAATTAATTCAGTGTGAGGTTTATAACACACATCTTCTTCCACAGTGCTTCTCACACTTAAATGTATCTATAAACCACCTGGGGTCTTTCAGATGGTGTGGGAGTGAGCCTCAAAATTCTGTATTCTACTAAGCTTCCAGAAGTTGCTCCCTGACTTATACTTCAAGTAGTTTTACAGGCCTTTTGTAAGGTTTTGGCTAGTACAAGATATTTAGTATCCAATTGTGGGAGGCCGTGGCACTGAATGACTAGCATTTTCCTTCCCGTGATTGGTAGAGGCTCTGTCCGTCACTTTTGTAGCGTTTTGTAGCGATCTGGTCACTTTTGTAGTGGCCCTAGATGCTGCCCCAATCCTCGAAGTAGCAGAATGTGTCTTCATGTGTAGGCGTGCCTTCCTGCAGCCCCTTTGTGATATTACCCCTTTGCTCTGTTTGGGATAGAAAGCTCCGTGGAAATGCCCTTTGTGTGACTCCTTCTCTTGCTCTGCCTTTGGGATGTGGCTTTCCTAGATGTCAGTCAACTTGCTGACAGCAGACATCACGAAGCTAGACTCAACCCTCTGAAACCTGACCTCTTGCCTCATTTGAATGGCTTCTCCTCAATAAAAGGATCAGCACGTGTTGGCTCTCTTTCTGTGGACCTTTAAGGTCAGAGGAGCCATCACAGGACCCCCCCACAAAAAGATATCTCTGTCTCTTGTGTGGTTACTTCGCGCAGCCCAGTTCCCCTGGAGGAACCCTGAGTGTTTTTGTCTGGAGGAATGCAGCATCCAATGATCCCTGAAAGACACTGGAACTTCCTAGCATGTTTCAGTCATGTGCACTATTTAGCACCACTGACTAAGGCAGAGTTTGGATACAGTGATCTTTAGAATAAAAAAAAAAAAGGATTACTTTATTTTTTTAAGTTGTAGATGGACACAATATCTTTATTTATTTATTTTTATGTGGTGCTGAGTACTGAACCCAGTGCCTCACACGTGCAAGACAGGTGTATCACTGAGCCACAACCCCAGCCTCAGGAAGGGATTACGTTTAGGAAAACTAAATCAACAAAATCTTCCTGGAGTATACTGGAACATGGTGGAAACTTCTGAAACCTGATCATTTACTGAAAGATTCTTTGTCCTTAATCTCTACTCCTTCAGTCTCTAAGTAGTAGTGACATAGGAAAAATGGGGAAGATAAGAGTAATCCAATTCTACATTCTCCTCATATTACTACTGTTATGTTTATCTCATAAACACATTTTCAGTTCCTCAGAATGGTCTTCTGTCTCTTCATCTTTCTCTCTCTTAGAGAGGCCCTGCAGGCTTTTGTGGTAGAAATTCCAGAAAAGCTACTGAATTTCATTTTTCTCCCTAAATGAAGCTTAACGTTAAATGTTTTGTGAAGCCAAACCAACATTATTATATGAGACCTATCATCTCTATTAGAATGTTAAGGGTTAAAAGATAAAGAGATTTTTTAAATCTATATTTCATTTGTTTGCTACAGGGGGAAAAGCTCCAGAAAAAAATTTTTTAAAAATGTTTATTGATTGTCTGAAGGATAAAATCAGAGATTGTAAATACACATTCTTTTCTACGGTGGATAGGAGAGAAGAAAATCCTTACTCAGAAGCAACATATGGTATAGACTTCAGCTCTCCCTTAGGATTTATCGTATGGTAGGAGTGAGTGTCTTGCATACACAGGACTGAGGAAGGTGGAAGTAACCATACAAAGAACCCCCTCAGATTGCCTTCACAAGCAGACTTCCAGAACATATTAAGGCTTTATGATTACATTGCTCTTGTTCATTAATTAGTGGAGGCAATGCAAAGCAAGCCAATCTCCAGGGGTCTACCAATGAGAGAAGGCAACAGGGAAACAGCCCGAGCAATAGCACTGGAAAGTTTACAATCCACAAGAGGCCCTCACTGCTCAGGACTACTTCTTCCCCTAAGCCCCTTCCCTCCACAGCTTGGAGAGTACAACCCTCCTGACCCAGATCCAAGGAAGCCACTGCTCAAGCAAAAATTAAAATCTGGGAAAACTTTTAACCACCACTGTGAACTTGACAGCTTGACAGTACTCCAAAATGTTGCTGATGAGATTAGCAGTGTTTTTTTTTAATATTATTTTTCAATATTATATAATGAAATGTATCAATTTTTAAAAGGCACATATAATTCAGTGAACCAATATTTTCCAAATGACCAATAAATTCATACTGTTACTAAATGATGCATGTGTAAAAGATCCACAATACAATGTAGATAAATAGATTTTAATGTAATATAATATGAAAAGTTCATTGATGGGATTCAGTTTCCACATTTGCAAGTAACCTTTAAGAAACAATTTCTCAAATTTTGAGGTAGTTTTTCTACTTCTCAGATTAGGCTATAACCCAAATCTATCTGAGAAAGCTCTTAAGTACCTCAAACATACAGTTGGTTGAAGCCAGATTTTCTTCATATACTTCAACTAAAATGACATATCACAACAGAAGCAGTTATAAATCCAGTTGTCTTCCATAAAAGATATCTAAAGATATAAAATAATGCACTCTTCTTATTTGTTTGTTTGGAAAATATAGTCATATTCATGAAGTTTGTAAACTATCACATAATAGTTTTATTATATAAATTTAAATAAATAAAATATTTTTTCAAATTTAATTTCTATATGGTAAATATTGATAGATACAAACCACATAAATAAATGCTCTTTGGGGGTCCTCAACAATTTTTAAGTGTTTTTAATAATTTTTAAGAATGGACAGGTAATGTTTTATTACCTTGTTTTACATATTTGTGTCTCTGATCTAAGTGATGGGTAAATTTCTACAGAAAATAAATTTCTACAGTAAACACATGGGTAAATTTCTACAGAAAATGAATTCAGAACTGCAACCAGGGACATCCACATATAGTCATTAGTCATTTAACATGGAGCTACACTCTGAGAAATGTGTTGTTTGGCAATTTCCCACTGTTGGACTATCTTTGTGCACTTACACAAATCTAGATAACATAGATAATCACTCAACAGGGCATAAGATAAACACAATATGCACAAGACTGCTGCTGATGCAACATGGCCTGCTGTTTTATAGCAAGCATTTTAATATAAATAGATGGAGTATACTCTAATGGTAAAAAAGATAGTATGGTAAACAAATACACCAGTAACATAGTGGTTTGTTATTATTTTCAACAAATATGTATTGTCTGTGATTGAATGTGTTATATTTTTATAAAATAGCATTTCAGTAGGTTTGTTTACAACAGCATTACCACAAACACACGAGTGCTGTGTTGTGCTAAGACATAACAGCAGATAAGACATCCCTAGGCAATGGGAATTTTTCAGCTCCGTTATAGTCTTACAAGCCCACCATCATATATGCAGACCATCATTGACAGAAACTGTGAATGTGGCATGTGACTGTGTATCAGCTCTGGTTCTTTGAAGAAAACACTAGAGGGTGTAGTTCTCAATTTAGTCTTGAATATAAAACAAGATAGCAGTCCCAGAACCTCTTACAATTTTTGTATTTGCTGACATACTATACTTGTTGGTCTCTCTCCACTGAATTTCCTTGGGGGCAGGATGTGGCTTGTTTTGATGGCTGTATCTACAGACTTAACAAGAAGTATGACTTAAATATTTGTTGAATGAATGCATCAACAGAATAAATATTTAGATACAGAAAAATCATTCAGACTGATACTGTTGTCTCTCCCTTTGTATCCACAAAGGGATTGATACCAGAACTCTCCAAATGAACCAAAATCTGCAAATGTTTAAGTTTCTTATGTAAAATGATGTGATATTTGCATATAGCCTATGCACATTCTCCTGTATACTTTAAATCATCTCTAGATGACATGTGCTAATATATATAGATACATTACGTATACCCAATACAGTACAAATGTTATGCAAATAGTTGTTAAACTGTATTTTTATGGAATCATGACAAGAAAAATGGTGTGTGCATATTCAGTAAAAATGCAATTTTTTTCAAGTATTTTTCATCTGTGGTTGGTTGAATCTGCACATGTGGAACCCACACATATGAAGGTGCAACTGTAGCACAACTACATTGATGGTTGCCCCATCTTCAGAAATACTAACCACAGGACCAAGATACATTCCAAAGATGTAAATAAAAGCTCTTTTGATAATTGAATGCATCCAGAAGTTCTTTTAAGAGATGATATTTTAATGAAACTGCAATTTTCTTATGGTGCTGCTTTCCCTGGTCAGAAATTTGGATCACCTTAGAAGACACATGTGGGAATTGTATACTTTCTGGAAATAGTGACATGCATAAAAATTTCTGTTTATCTAACCAGCTTATCTTATTGGTAGGGATCAGCTATTTGGAAAACACATTGAGAACTGTCATTGTGTCCTAAATCACCATGGCATTTAGAGTGTGTTGAGAAAAAAAATACATGAAGGAAATGATGATACATTATTTCAAAGACACAATCTGAAGACCTATTGATAATGTTTCCTAATATAATTTTGGCTTTTGAAAAGTTCATCACGTGTATTATGATTATTTCACAGTGTAAAGTACACAGGGATGACAGCATTCAGCATGTAATTACTACTCAAATCTTCAATGTCTGAAAAGTTTTCATATTTGAGTGACTTTAATTTGGTTTGGTATGTGACAGGGTGTGTGTCTAATGTCTCTTCATTAAATGACATTAATTCTACTCCTGTTGATTTCAATTTATTTTTAAAAATTATATATATTTTAAGACTTAACTTGATGATTTGATATACATACATATTGTGAAATGATCAGCATTATCAGACTAATTAACACATTTATCACTTCACAACAGGTAACTAGTGCAAGGTGAGAAATCCTAGGATTTACTTTGTGAACAAATTTCAAGTATACAGTACAGTATGTTAGCTGTAGCTACTATGCTATACAATAGATCTCCAGAACTTATTCACCTGTATGACCAAGACTCTGTACCCTGCTGTGGTTTGGATAAGTTCCCCCAAAGACCCATTTGTTAAAGACTTGGTCATTGCCCTCTGGTGCTATTGGCAGGTGGTAGAATCTTTAAGGTGTAGGGCTTCATAAGAGGAAGTTAAGTCACTGGAGGTGTGTCCTTGAGGGGAATATTCGAATCCCAATCTTTCCTCTCTTTCTTTGATTTTCAGTATCTATATCTTATAGATTTAAGGTATATAAAGAGGTTGCTCCACTATGGAATCTCTGCTATGATGTGCTGCCTCACCACAAGGCCAAAGCAGCAGGGCCAATTGACCATGGACTAGAACCTCTGAAACTGTGAGTTAAATAAAACTTTCCTATTTTTAAGTTGATTATCTCAGGTATTATGGTACTGTAACAGAAACCTATAACATACCTCCTGACCAACATTTTTCCATTCTCCCTATCTGGTACTACCATTTTACATTTATTTCTGTGAGTTTGATTATTTTAGATTTCATGTATAAGTGAGATTATCAGTATTTATTTTTCTGTGTCTGACTTATCTTTCTTAGCATAATGTCCTTCAGACCCATTCTTGTCATAAATGGCAGATTTTCTTCTTTTTCAAGGCTAAATAATATTCTGCTGTAAAAGATCCAATATGGTGGGCTAGAGGGAGGCTGCATTCTCTGTTGCTCTATGACCTGGGATTCAAGTAGTGGGAATACCATTTCTTTGTGAGTTATTAGAAGACCCCTGACAGCTGCTCCTGTGCAGGAATCACGGCCATGGTACCTGCACATGTCTCTAGGCCTCAGAGTCAGCTCAGGAATCCTGGCTACTTTCCCATGCGGGATCACTAGCTGCCATTCCTGAGCAGGACCAAAAGCATCAGCACCCACACAGGACTCCTGGCCACCCACCCATACAGTAATCCCAGCAGCCACTGCCACACAGGCTACCCAGCCACTGCCCACATACAGGAATCCAACCACCACTCCTTGCACTCCCATCTACCATCTTGGGGCTCCTCGGGTCACCTCCATATTGGGTTGCTGCAACCACTGCCATAGTCCACTACACGTGGTAGCCTGCACCTGGAAACATCACACAGGGTCTGGAGACAGCCACCAGCCACAACACTGCACGCCACAGAACTACATCTCTGAACACATGGGCCAACACCACTGCCTGGCACCACCCAACCCAACACCCCATTGCTGAAAGCAATCGCCTCCATCTTGGGACACCTTTGTCGCCATCTTGAGTTGGGGCGAGTCCCAGCATGAAACACTGGCTGGGACTTAGAGGCAATATCAAGAAGAAGTATTATAACCCTGTAGGGACACAATAAGCCTATAGGGTAAAAACTGTAATGTCTCGGATCCGCAGTGCTAGAAGGGAAGACACATGAAAAACATGTAAGAAAACAAGGGAAGAAAGTGCCCCAAACAAACCAAGATACAACATTATTAGAATCAATGGCCAGCACAACAGAAGAAATGACAGAGAAGGAGTTCAGGATATACATAATTAAAATGTTCTGTGAATTAAAGGATGATATGAGAAAGCAAACACAGGCAGCAAAAGATCATTTCACTAAAGAGATACATAAGCAAATACAGGGAGAAAAGATTACTTCAATAAAAAGGTAAAGGTTCTGAAAAAAACCAGAAATCTGTTAAATGAAAGAAACAATAAGCCAAATTAAAAACTCAATAGAAAGCACCACCAAGAGATTAGATCACTTGGAAGACAGGACCTCAGACAATGAAGACAAAATATATAACTTGAAAAAAATGTTGACCACACAGTGAAGATGGTAAGAAACCATAAGCAGAACATTTAAGAATCATGGGATAACAAAGAAAGACCAAATTTAAGAATGATTGGAATAGAGGAAGGCATAGAGTTACAAATCAAAGGAATCAACAATCTATTTAATGAAATAATATCTGAAAAATTTCCAAACATGAAGAATGAATTGGAAAGTCAAATATAAGAGGCTTACACAATGACAAATGTACAAAATCACAACAGAGCCACACCAAGGCACATTATAATGAAAATGCTAACATACATAATAAGGAGAGAATATTAAAAGCCATAAGAGAAAGGAATCATGTTACATATGGGGGAAACCAATTATGATATCTTCAGATTTTTCAACCCAGACCCTGAAAGCTAGAATATCCTGGAACAACATATAGCAAGGTCTGAAAGAAAATGGATACCAACCAAGAATCTTATATCCAGCAGAATTAAGCTTTATATTTGAAGACAAAATAAAAATCTTCCACGATAAACAAAAGTTAAAAGAATTTACAACTAGAAAGCCTGCACCACAGAATATCCTCAGCAAAATATTCCATGAGGAGAAAATGAAAAACAACAATGAAAATAAGCAAAGGGAGGTATTACACTAGAGGAAAAACTAATCAAAGGAGAAACCAAGTCAAATTAAATACCAAAAATAAATAAAAATGACTGGGAATACAAATCACGTCTTAATAATAACCCTAAATGTTAATGGCCTAAACTTACCAATCAAAAGACATAGACTGGCAGATTGGATTTTAAAAGAAAGACACAACAATATGCTGCCTTCAAGAGACTCATTTGATAGGAAAAGCCATCCACAGACTGAAGGTGAAATGTTGGGGAAAAATCATATCACTCACTTGGACTACAGAAAAAAGCAGGGGTTTTCATCCTCATATCAAATAAAGTAAACTTCATGCCAAAGTTAATCAAAAGGGATAAAAAAGGACATTTCATACTGTTTAAGGGAACCATACATCAACCAGACATAACAATTATAAATATATATTGCAAATAATGGAACATTTACGTTCATCAAAAAAACTCTTCTCAAGTTCAAGAATTATATACACCAAAAGACAATAATTCTGGATGACTTTAACACACCTCTTTCACCACTGGATAGATCTTCCAAACAAAAGCTAAACAAAGAAACTATAGAACTCATTAATATAAACAACAATAAGTGTTGGTGAGGATGTGGGAAAAGGGCACACTTATACATTACTGGTGGGACTGCAAATTGGTGTAACCAATATGGAAAGCAGTATGGAGATTCTTTGGAAAACTTGGAATGGAACTACTATTTCACCTAACTATTCCACTCCTCGGTTTAGACCCAAAGAACTTAAAAACACCATACTACAGTGACACAACCACATCAATGTTTATAGCAGCACAATTCACAATACTTAAACTGTGAAACCAACCTAAATACCCTTCAGTAGATAAATGGATAAAGAAAATGTGGTAATATACACAATGGAATATTACTCAGCATTAGAAGAGAATAAAATCATGGCATTTTCAGGTAAATGGATGAAGTTGGAGAAGATTATGCTAAGTTAAGCAAGCCAATCCCCCCCAAAAAAAAAAACAAATTCCAAATGTTTTCTCTGATATGTGGCTGTTGATCCATATGAGGATGGGGGGTGAGCATGGGAGGAATGGAAGAACTTTAGATAGGGCAAAGCGGGGTGGATGAAGTATGGGGGTAGGAAAGATGGTGGAATGAGATGAACATCATTACCCTAAGTACATATATGAAGGCATGAATGGTGTGACTCTACTTTGTGTACAATCAGAGACATGATAAATCATGCTCTATACGTGTACTTTGAAATGCATTCTGTTGTCATATGTAACAAATTAGAATGAATGGATAAATAAATAAATAAATAAATAAATAAACAAACAAAATATGCTGTAAGCAAATAGCACATTTTGTTTATACATCATCCATCAATGGAAATTTATATATTTTTTTAATATTTTGACTATTGTAAATAATGCTATAATGAACATGAGAATGCAGGCATCTTTTTGAGATCTTGATTTCAGTCCTTTTGGATAAATACCCATAAGTGGAATTGTTGAGTTGTACAGCAGTTCTATTGCATTGTTTTCCATAATGGCTATTCCAATTTTCATTCTTATTAGTTGTGTACCAGGTTATCCTTTTCTCTACATCCTTTCCAATACTTGGTTTCCTTTGTTGAAATAATAGTTATCCTAACCAGTGGGCTTCTCTCTTTCTTTTCTTTCTATTGAGTAATATTAGTTCCTTGTGTTTTTGGATATTAACCCCTTATCAGATAGATGATTTGTAAATATTTTTGCTCATTATTTTGCCTTTTCATTTTGATTTTTTCCCTTTTTCTGTGCAGAGTTTGTAGTTTGATGTGGTCACACAGTTACCTATGCTTTTATTTTCCTATGCCAAAAAAACATTGCCAGTATTAGTATCAAGGAGATTTTTGCCTATATTTTCTTCTTAGAAGTATAAATTTCAGATTTTACATTTAAGGCTTTAATCAAATTTGAATTGATTTTGTGTATAGTGCAAGCTAAGGACTAATTTCATTCTTTTACCTGTGGATAGCCAGTTTCCTCAATAGCATTTATTGAACAGTCTACCTTTTACACATCGTGGATTCTTCATACTTATTTGTAGAGAAAAATTAACCCTATATGTGTAGGTCTATTTTGGGGTTCTTCACTCTGTTCCATTGGTCTGTTTCTGTTTCAAAGGAAAGCTAACTTGTGAGAATCCTGTTGACAGAAGCTAAAATAAGGTATGGAATTTAAAAAAGAGAGAGAACTCACAAATTCCTTAGAGTAAGTATTTTAGATGCCAATAACAGCTCTTGGGTACTAGTGAAACAACAATGGATGAGAGATTAATTCTATAATAGTTCCATTGTTTTTACCAACAGACTGTGTGGCATAATTCAAGCTCAAGACACATTGATTTACTTATGTTTAACAAAGGGCTTTGCCACATTCTAAATTTAAATCTGCCAACTTCCAAACTTGCTATTTCTTATTCTCATACATTAAATTCTTATTTTGTAATTTTAGGATGCTTTTTGTTGATGTAAACAGTTTGTCATATTTTAAAACAATATATTTGTTTCTTTTTTTTTTAAAGTTTTTCTTAAGAGTAGTTTTAGGTTTATAGCTAGTTTGATTTTTTTTTAAAGAGAGAGAGAGAGAGAGAGAGAGAGAGAGAGAGAGAGAATTTTTTAATATTTATTTTTTAGTTTTTGGCAGACACAACATCTTTGTTGTTATGTGGTGCTGAGGATCGAACCCGGGCCGCACGCATGCCAGGCGAGTGCGCTACCGCTTGAGCCACATCCCCAGCCCTATATTTGTTTCTTAATTCACTTTTCAGTTCCTGGAATATGGCAGTATATTTAGCATGAATAGATAACTGTACTGTTTAAATAATTGACTAGTGTTTTATGATATTTATGTCATTAACATAATGAATTTAACTTCAAATATCATATTCTGTGTAAAGATTTTGAAATATTAGCCACTCGTACATATTTGAGACAAACTGTCTTAGTTAAGATACAAATTCAATATGTTAGTGCATTTGATTTGAAATTTTATTTTATAATTTTGAATTTATTTTTGTGTGGGATATTACCCTATAATTGACTTTTTTTGAATTTTCTTTGGATTGTCATCATGGCAAATAATCTGTCCATTCCTCACCTGTCAGCAGAGGTTGTTCATATAACATTGGAATTATCTTCTAATAGAAAACATTTCATCTACAAAATAAACAAATAAATAAAAGTGTACACACATCAAATTTTCTGACACAATCTTAATTTGGATCATGTAACTAACTCATCTGATAGATCTAAGAGTTGCATCCCAGTATTCGAAAAATGTCAGAAAAAGAAACCAAATAACCAAAAAATATTTATTAAACATTAAAAGTAAGTATTTCATTTTAAAATTAACACTATTAGGAATAGGTCTTGAAAATGATAAACAATGAACAATTCGTGAAAAACTCAAATGCTGAACTAGGCCTAATTAAATATCTATTCCAATCTGTACTCAACATTTAGCACATTAGACTTATGTTTCATCGTCTTCTATATTAAACCCTATTTAAGGGTAAACATGATGTCTTTTTTTTCTGTACTGTTTAGCATAGTCTGTGAAATAACAAAAACAGCTAGTTAGTACTTATTGGGTGTGTCTCATTCTTTAATAAACATTTTCCCTACACTGCTCTATACGACCTACATAGTAGTACAATTGGCCCATTTATAGATGAAGAAATGGAAGCTCACAGAGATTATGTGATATATCTGAGATTTTATAGCAGCTAAGTAACTGAGTCAAGATCTGACCAGAGTTGTGATTCACTATTTCCATCATATCCACCCACTCTATGCACTTATTGAGTAGTATGTCAGTCAGCTTTCTAACACTGTAACTGACACTTGAGATAATCAAGCTATAAAATGAAAAGGTAGATTTCAATTTACAGTTTTAGAGGCTCCAATCATGATCAGGTGCATCTATTGCACTTAGGCTTCTGGTGGGGACACCAGCTATCAACAAGAAGGAGTGCATGAGACAGTAAAACTGCTCTGACCTATGGCCAGGAAATAATAAAGAGACTCTAGAATCCTATTATCCCAAGACTATGACCTAAAGACCTCCCCGTTAGGCACTATCTTTAAATGGCTCCACTATCTTCCATTAACACCATGCTCTGGGGACCAAACATTTAACACATGAGCCTTTGGGGATCATTACAAACCCAAACTACAGCAAGTAATATTAAATACATACTTGCTGAACTGATCAATGTTTTTGTAACTTCTTCAAAATTGGGTGTTTTTTGTTTGTTTTTTGGTACTAGGGACTGAACCCACAGGAGCTGAGCCCAAATAAACCTTTTTTCTTTTTAAGTTGATTACCTCAAGTATTGGTTATAGTGTCAGAAAGCGGACTAAAACACACTACTCATTAAGTGCATAAAGTGAGTGGATGTATGAAAACAGTGAATCAGAACTATAGTCATAACTTAATTAAGTTACTTAGATGTTAAGAAACAATACATTCAACAGGCTACAGGGGATTTTCAAAATATATTTTTTCAGTCTATACATTTCATATGATGGTTTGTCTCTTCCTTTTATTTTCTTCTACGCTTCCTCATCTTTATTTTTTGCCTGATTATCACTCTTTAAAGAAACTATACAAGAAAATGTTTGACTTGATTGCAGATAACTCACGTCAGTGACTTTTAATGTCAACACTATATTTTCCTTTTTATCATATTGTATAATACTAACCAATTCTGAAAGTAAACATGGAGGTTTTAGCTTTTTAATCACAATTTTGGACTTGAGGCCTAATGGTAGGTAAAGATAGGACTTGTATTCTAGAAGACACAAGTTTGAGGCTTTCAATATCCTGGTTTTGTTAAACAATAACTTGAATGGGTGAAAAATGAAGTATAGACACAAAATTATTGATTACCAAACCATTTAATGTAGACATTGGAATGTAACATTTGAAATGAAGGCAGTTTCTGGAAAGTTGACTTCTAACAGGAAACTGACAAGGAGTCTTTTGTTACTGTGTGGCAGCAGGGAGTGTGGGCATTTTCATAAAATTAAAATGAGGAATATAGCAAACTTAACCATAGGGGACATATTTTATTCAATTGATTTCCACAGCATTTGACTCTCTTGATTTTCTTTTCTCATTCTCTTTTGCAGGATCCTCCAGCTCTTCAAGTGGGTGGGGCAGCTCCAAGGGTTGTCCTTGGTCTTCATCTCTTTTTCAGTTCTCTACATTCTCTAATATTTTAAAATAATATCTACAAGCTAATGACTCCCCAATTTTTATCTCTAACCCACCTCTCTCTCCTGTTGCAAAATCATGAAGCCCAACAATGCCAATTGAATCACTAAGTGATGTCTTGAGGGGCTGGGGTTGTGGCTCAGGGGTAGAGCACTTGCCTAGTATGTTTGAGATGCTGGGTTCGATCCTCAGCACCACATAAAAATAAATAAATAAATAAAGGTATTGTGTCCAACTACATTTAAAAAATATTTTTTTTTAAAAAATGAGAGATGTCTTGAACTTTAACACTTCCAAAAATTGAAATCTTGATCTCAAATTCATTCCACCTGAAATCTTTCCCATGTAAATTAGTGATATCTCCATTCTTCTGGTTGCTTAGGTCAGAAGTCTTAGGATTTATACTTGACTCTTCCCTTTTTAAAATGTCCACTCAATAATCAGAAACTGTATCTTTGAGAAGAAGCTGATCACTTCTCCACATCCCCACTATCATCCCCACCTCCATCTACCTGTTAGTCAGCTTTATATCACTGTGATAAAATACCTGAGATAAATAATTCACATGGAGGAAAGATATTTTGGCTCATAGCTACAGAAGCTTCAGTCTGTGGTGCTAGTGAAGGCCATGCTTTTGGACTTTAGTGAGGCAAAACATCATGGAGGGGAGTGCATGGCTGAACAAAGCTGCTCACTTCCTGAAGATAGGAGTGTAAAAATAAAGTTTGCTTTTACAGCAAATCCCCTCCCTGCCAAACCCATTAAGTTATGAAACCATAAATGGATTATAAGGTCATGGATTTCATGATCCAATCACCTCCAAAAGGTCCCACCTCTCAATGTGTCGCACTGAAGATCAAGGCTTCTACACAAGAGATTTTGGGGTCCATTTAAGATCCATAACATACTAAGTCTCCCTTTAAAAGAAGAATGTGAGTGATGCTTCTATAATTCAAGTTATTTTTAACAAAACCAGGCAATAATTGTTCAATTATTGTTGTTCAATAATCCCTCACCTGACTAGCGTGCTCAAGGCCCTGGGTCTGATCCCCGGCACTGCAAAAAGTAGAATGAAATAAAAAATAAATGATCATATCATTATTTTTTCTCTAAACACTTCAAGAAACCTGCATCTTATAAAACTCAAACTCCTTAGGAAACTCTATGGTCTGTGCAATCTCAATTCCTCTCCCCACTCCTTCATCTCTTCTATCTTCACATGACTTCTAACCTCTGAGGTGCTTCTTGAACGGGCCAAATTTGGTATTGACTAGGAGTCACAGAGTTGGCTGTTTCCTTTTCCTGGGCAGCTTTACTCCCACATTACCAGCTTTTTTCAGAACAACAGCTTTCCTCCCAGATAACTGCTTAGTTTACTCCATTGCCTTCTTTAAACTTTTGGCTCAGTGTAACATTTTCAAATAAGCCTACTCTGAGAATTCCATTTAAAGTTGCAACATGCCTCCTTACCCGCTCATCTTTTATCCTGTTCTACTTTTTCCTATACCTTGTATTTATAGCTCACCACACAACTTGGAGGATCATTTTGTTTCTTTTTAGTAAAATGTAACAAAATAGAGCAAAGGTTGATTTGTCCCATTATATTAAGGGTTTGGCAGGATTAACAAACGTTCAAACGAAGGAGTCCAGGAATTCATCCTTTTACTGTTCATACATCTGGGTAAACTATCTACAATCAATCTGGGCACCTTCTTAAAAAGTCTGAAGCTCCCAAAGCCCTCTTTTTTTTTTTTATAGACCCACACGACAACGGAAGTAAAAGCCCACAACACGGGTCAGAGAACAGGGCCACTTCCGTTTCCGTAGGGAGCAAAAGGAGCAAACAACATGGCGAAGGCCGGCGAAAAGAATGGCAGCAGCGGGAAAAAAAGCCTAAAAAGGAAAGCCGCTACCAAAGAACCTCAAGAGGCTGCAGTTGCTGAGGATGGAGCGACGGAAAGGGGGGCCCAACCCCCGAAAGCCGCTGCCTTTCCCCCAGGCTTCAGCATTTCGGAGATTAAGAACAAACAGCGGCGACACTTGATGTTCACGCGGTGGAAGCAGCAGCAGCGGAAGGTATGGAGGGGCGGAGGTTGCCGGGCGCATGCGTGGTGTGCGTCGCGTGGAGGATTCGGGGGCTCACGAAATCTAGCTTGTACTTTGAAAGCCGGTGAGCGCGCAGTGTTTGATCCCAAAGGGTGATGCTAGTGGCTCGCGTGCCCTGGCTCCCGCGCTCTGCTTTGGAGACTTGTGTACAGCCTTTTGCCTGATCGTGTGGGTGGAAAGTTCCCTATCATCTGGGCGGAGGGCTCATTCCGAGGGTTCTCCACTTAGAAGGAAAATCCGCAGTCCTGTTTTCCTGATGAGAATTATTCCCTCATTGCCTGGAAGGCGAGAGTCTCAATCCCTGTTTTACCCAACTTTGGTTAATTTTTAGCATTTGTGATCCGGGCGATACATAACAAGTTTAAAATATTGTTTCTGATTCCTGCAGCACCTCTTATTGAAGTTTTAAGTTTCTAGTAATTGTATGTGTTCTTTAAAGCTTTGTGCTCTGAGAGGTAAACAAACTGAAACAAATGACTCCCCCAAGGTCCTAGTGCTTATCTGTGATTAAATCGCTGTTGGAGAAAAGCATATGCTTGTTTTTGCATATCATAGAAATTCACACGTAGTATTCTTTTTATTTGCCTGTCTCCTCTTATTAGACTTTTTGAGGCCAGGGATTGATTCTTACATAAGTGCCATTGTGCCACTGGAGTACATTCAAAGGACATCTAACCTATTCTGGTATGCAAGTATCAGGATGGGAAATCCTAGGAGTTTCTTGGGACAGTGACTTCAGAAACAATGAATTGAGGGTCAATTGGCATTGGGGGGGAAAGTATGTTCTGTTGTGTGTTAAGCATTCTGTCTAGAAATCAAACCATACGGATTTATAACAAATAATCCTACCCGACTTTGCACATTTTTAATTTTAAAAGAATATTTTAATTATAAAATATGAGGATAACTAGGGATAATTTTATTGGAAGCAACTTGAAACTCATATCCCACTTCTATTTTTAGTGCTTCCTAACAAATTCAACTATCATAACTATGATCTTTAGGATGTAATCATTTATGTAAAACAAACTTGTTAAATTGTTTAGATACATATTTTGCATTTTCATAAATTTAATTTTTTGAGTAGCAAAAGAGGTGGTGAAATTTTAAATGCTCAAACTTGCCAGTTTACACTTTTTTTGAAAAAGCAAGATCTTTGTTAAACAAATCCTATTGATTGGCTTATAGTAATTTAGATATAAAAATCTATATCTGGATGGTTATTTTAATGGATTACAAGTGTTATATTCATAGCATTAGCAATTTGTAGTTTCAGTATGTATTTGTGATATAACCTGTAGTTTCTTAATATTGTTCTTTTGTTTTTATCCCTTTAGGAAAAGTTAGCAGCCAAGAAAAAACTGAAAAAAGAGAGAGAGGCTCTTGGTGATAAGGTAAATAAATTTTTAGTCATCTGTTTTCTATCTTGGCTATTACATTGATAACTTCTAAATTTTTATGAAATATTTTATATTTATAGAAAGATGCAAAAATAACATAGCAAACACTTTTCTGTCCTTGCTCCTGCCTGCTTCTTCCTGATGGCTTTTCCTTCCAAAGAGAATTATTATATGAAATTGTTTATTTTTTCCATGCACTTCTTATGCCATTAATATATATGTGTACCTAAATAGTAAGCATAATGATGGTGTTTTGGATGTCTTTTTTATATGTTTGGGAATGGAAAGACTCCTCAAGACATTTTGGTCTTTAGCTTTTGTGACTTGAAGCAAAAAAGGCTTTTTATCAGGCAAGACCGTGGAAAGACCAGATGGAGTCTTTTCTATAGTAGAGTGGAGTTCATGTAAGAATGAGAGCTGATAAAGAAGATTATGAACCTGTATAGAATGGGAGCAGGGTGAGACCTGGATGGATTATGGCAAAGAAAAGAGCAAAATATGTATTACAAGGGGATTTGGTGACTTTTGTGGTAATAATAAATGAAATATTTCATTGAAATTTTTTTAAAGCACTATTTAAAAATACTCCCACATTGTTGCACAGCTAAGTTTTATTTTCATTTAGTTTCATTTTGTTTATACATATTTCTAGGTTATTATTTATACTTGCAAACTTTTAAAAACATTCAATTCTGTCCACTGTGATTTCTTGTAAAATAAGGTAACAATAAGAATAAGGTTTTCTGAGGAAGAAGAGGAATATTAAGACTTTATATAAATTAAATACTTTTTCATGCATTCTCTTTATAGTATTAGGTTAAATCATATGAAATTGTCACTGTTAGACTATTTTGACCAGCAAAATTCTATGAATCAAGCAATGTTAGTATCTTTGAAACTCTTCAATAATCAATTATAGCAAATTAATGTCTTAATCATCACTTGAAAACATTTTCATTTTTTTGTGCTGAAAGATGACTTCCTAGAATTGGCTCCTTTAAAGATAACTTAAAACTTCCTACAGCATTTGTTTCAGAGTAACAAAAAATAAAATCATGACTGGTTTATTAGTTCACATTTTCTTCATATCTCTGCTTGTGTACATGTACTTTTGATTATTTTTGCTTCTTCCTGATGGCTTTTCCCTCCAAAGACAATCATTTTATATAGTATTTGTATAGTTCTGTTCCTGATCTTTGACAGTCATTTATATAATTTGTTCCTCTGAGTGTGCATGATTTTAGCAGTATCCCATCATGTTAATGTACGGGTAATATGTGTAGTAATTACCCTCATATTGGATATTTGTTGTATTTATTTTTTATTTCTATTAGAAATAGTGATACTATCCGTAGTGATGTTTCTTTGTAGATACCTCCACCCCCTCTCCTTTTATTGCTTCCTGTAAATTTCCCAAAATAGAATTACATGGTCTGTGGATAGACAAAACCACACATTTTTAATATATATATATATATATTTCTGTAATTTTTTTCCATCTTTTTGTTTATTTGCTTTTGTTGTTTTCAGTAGTGGATAATTATTGTTAATGCTACTTCTCTTTGCTACTTTGGCCTAGTTTTTAAGCCATATAATTCAACAGTAATTATTTTTCTGTTATGTATATGTCTCTGCTCAGATGGTTAAAAAGCAGTATTTTTTAGTTTTGTTATCAGGATTGATGTAGCTATACGGCATGTGTAGCAGTGGGTTGAAATGAGAACAGATTATGTTTTTAATGTATTTATGAATTTCTTTTGCAACTGTAATATAATGTAAAATGCTTATTTGTAAACCTATCCTTTCTCTTTTATTTAGGCTCCACCAAAGCCTATACCCAAGACCATTGACAACCAACGAGTCTATGATGAAACTGTAGTAGACCCTAATGATGAAGAGGTAATATTAGAAGCCTTAAATGAATTTGAATGATCATCCTTGATAAATTGTATGTTGATATGTTAATATTTTGCTGGCTGGCTAAGTTATATAATATACTGATCCAGCTATAATGATGGCATGTTGTCTTTTTTGGTACAAGTTATTTTATAATTGTTTTTTCCCAGTACTGCTATAGAAAATTTCAATAAATATTTATTTTTTTTACAAATGCTTTGAATTTTATGAGTAGGTAAAATTTTAAATTTGTCATTTAATCTCTGAGTAGCATATTGAATATTTTAAGGGTCTCTATACTGTAGATATTTGTAGGGTTTGTTGGACATTTTGGTATCTAAGAATAACATTTGATGGTACTTTTTTGCATACTCATAAAACTCTTGCAGACTGTCTAAAGAAATAACATGCAAACTGGAAGATTATCTTAAATCTTGTTAGAGATATTCCTGAACATATTTTTTTTTTTAGTGTAAATTGCTTCTTTTTGAAAATTGTTTTGTTCACTGATTTATTAGAATGCAGTTGAATTTTGGATAATGGTCCTCTAAGCAAATAGCTTACCTGCGCTCATTTCTAATCATTTGTCTAAGTACCGTTTTCATTTTTATGTATAATCACTTCTTCAAATGACAGTTTTGTTTAAATCCATTAATGCTTTATTTTTTCCCCACTTTGTGTTCACTAGAATTTTTAGCATAGTGTCAGATAAATAGCAAAGCAATAACGGTATTTTTGCCATGCTTCTGATTTGAAAGAGAATACTGCTGGTGTATCATCATTAATGTTTATGTCATCAATGTAGATTCTCCTTATAGGTTAAAGAAATTCCATTTATACTTGTTTTATCCCAAATGAATATAGATTGTTATTGGATTCTTTTTCTGCAAATATTGTGATGATCATACGGTTTTTCTCCTAGCAAATGACATCTTATTGATTTTCTAATATTAAATACTTGCATTTTGGGGATAAACCCATTTTGGTTATCGTATTTTATCTTTTTCTAAAATCTTGCTTGGTGTTGTTAGTACTTTGATTGAATTAATATGTGTCAGTGTTCATAAGCAAGATTGTAGAAATGACCTTTTTCATTCCTAATTTTATTTATTTGGGCATTTTAGACAATTATTTACAAGAGATATAACCAAAGAACTTTTTTCTTTGATCTTCTCTACTAAATTCTAATTCACTTTTATCTTTTTATTTCCTTCTCTCATCTTTGCATTTATTCTGTTTTGTTTTATTGGTTTAAACATTTTTTATAATTTCTGATGTGAGCAGTTAAGGCCACAAAACTCCAAATACTACTCTTGGTATTTCCCACAACTTTTAAAATGTGCTACTTTCATTATTAAGTCTGAGTATCTCCTATAATGACAGCTTTGTTGATTTCTTGTAATTTTGTTAGTTTTTTCTTTGGTTTTAAATTTTTAATTGTCATTTTATAGGGTATACTATGATAATTTGTTACATATATACAATGCATAATGATTAAATCGTTTCCATCTCAAATATTATGACTTCTCTGTTTAGGACTTTTAAAGTGAAACTTGGGGTTGGAAGTGTACCTCAGTGGTAGAGTGCTGCTTATTTAGTATGTGCAGTCCCTGTGTTCAATCCCCAACACAAAAAAATAGAAAAGAATTACAACATGCATCTTTAATAAAGATGATACAATTCTGGTAAAATTTAACAAGTACCGTACTAGTACAGTCGTAATTACTTCTTTAAAAAATTTCGTGCTTTTCAAGGAGATCAAGAGTATGCACATATATATAGTCTTTAATGGACTGCATTTTTACTATTCACATTACTCTTCTTTTCACTCTCTATATCTGAGTTACCATCTAATGTCATTTTCTTTTTAGCTTGTAGAATTTCTGTTAGTCAGGTTTTTTTGTTGTTTGTTTTTTAAGAGAGAGAGAATTTTTTAATGTTTATTTTTTTAGTTTTCGGTGGATACCACATCTTTATTTTATTTTTATGTGGTGCTGAGGATCGAACCCAGTGCCCTGTGCATGCCAGGCGAGCGCGCTACCGCCTGAGCCATATCCCCAGCCCCTGTTAGTCTGTTTTTATAGCAGATTTAATAAAGCCAATTTTTTCAACTTTTACCTAGAAATTTGCATATTGCTTTCATTTTTAAGATAATTTTGAAGAATATAAAATTCTTGCTTTTTTCTTTTAATACTTTGAACATATCCCTCCACATATCCGTCTACTGCACTTTAGCCTTCCTTATTTCCACTAATCATCACTTCCCTGTGCTTTCTTTTATTTCACTCAAAATTTCCTGGTGTTGGCTTTTAGCAGTTTGATTTTCATGTGTTTAGGTATCATTCTTTTTTTTTTCTATTGGAATTTTTTGAGCTTCTTGGATCTGTAAGTTAGTATTTTTCATTAAATTTGTGGTGTTATCAGCCATTATTCAATTTTTTTTTTCCTGCCCTTCCTCTTTGGTCTAAGGGGAACTTCCTTAACATACTACTGAAATATTTGACATTATCCTACAAGTTCTCCCAGCTTTGCTCTACTTTCTGTGATTGTTTTCTCTGTTCTTCAGACTATATATTTGTCAATTTTTACGTTCATTGATTCTTCTCCATTGTCAGATCTGCTATTAAGACTGTGTTTTCCTTTTAATTCTATAGTATATTAAATAGGACTGCTTTGAAGTCTGCTGAATTCAATATCCAAACCCACTTACTAAGTATTGACTACTTTCCTGATTATGGGTCATACTTTCTTGTTTCTTATATACTCAATAATTCTTTTGGTTGAAAACTGGACATTTTAGACCAAATATTGTAGCATGTCTGAATTCCAATATAAGGAATGGTTATTGTTTTATTAATTTTCCTGGCCTTACAACATGGAATCTGTCTCCTCAATAGTAGCACAATATCTCTGCTCAGTTTTTTAAAATTATTTTTAAACTTTCTCCTGAGGAATTGCTCCTGTGTTTATGTGGCTTAATGGTCTGTGAGTGATTAGGCACCTGGGTGTTGAGACACCTCAGGACCTTAAGACATACATACTTTTTGCTCCGAGCTGCATGTGGGTTGAGGAATGCCTTCAAGGTTGCAATCAGTTCTCAAGTCTCCCTTGTCTTTCACATTAGGTGGATTCTCAAATCTCCCCCAATACATATGTGAGGTTAGCTGTCAGCCAAGAATTATGGAGCAGTAATCTTGACCACTGTATGACTCTTTCATTTCCATAGCACCCCTTTAAATTTCTGGCCAGTTCATACCCACCTTGATCTGGGTCTACTACCCTGGATTGGCAAAGCTGTGCAGGTTTTCACCTTCATCTCACAAAGCTCTATTCCTGTCTTGGTCTAGTCCACCACCTCTGAATCCAAGACTGCTAGTTCTTACCTGCCATCACCCTTGAAGTTGTTACTGTTTTCACCAATGAGAGAAATGGAATAGCTCTAGGCAAGATTCCTGATATTCTTGCACATTTCTCTAGCTATTTTTCAAGAACAAATGTACCTCTCAGTGTTTTAGTCAGCTCTTCTGCTGCTGTGACCAAGACTTGACAAGAACAATTTCAGAGTTCTCTTATTAAACATTTAAGTTTGTGCTTGCTACTCAGTTTGAATTAATCAGTTCTAACCTGTATCTGGATATTGATATCATTCATAAAATAATAAATAGCTTATAGAAGGAAAAAAAAAGAACAACTTCAAAAGAGGAAAAGTTTATTTGACATTCACAGTTTCAGGGGTCTCAGTCTCTAAATGGTCAACCCCATTGTTCTGGGCGCAAGTTGAGGCAGAACATCATGGTAAAAGAGTGTGGTAGAGGAAAGCTTCTCAGGACATGACCACGAGGAAGCAGAGAGACTAAGGCTCTGCTTACCAGATACAATACAGAGCTCAAAAGCACACCCCCAGTGACCCACTTCCTGAAGCCACACCTTATCTGTCTACATTTCTCACCCAGTTAATGCATTCAAGTGGTTTGATGCACTGGTAAAATTAATGCCGTCATAGCCCAATCCTCTCACCCCTAAACTTTCTTGCATTGTCTCATGAGCTTTGGGGTAACACCTCTTATCTAAACCATAACACTCTGTGTCTTGAAATAAATTTTGACAATTTTATCTAGTTTTATACTTGTTTTCTACAGACACAAAATCATCCACCCTCTTCATGTTGCCATTAACATCAGTTCCTCGTATGTCTTCTTTAAATTGTGTCAAATAGGTGATTAATGACAGTGCTTTACCAGTAGAGCATACTTGTTTTATGTAAAATTATCTTCCTTGTTTGCAGGTTGCTTATGATGAAGCTACAGATGAATTTGCTTCTTACTTCAACAGACAGACTTCTCCCAAGATACTCATCACAACATCAGATAGACCTCATGGGGTAAACACATCCATTAGTATAATTCTTGAATTATTAATCTACTTTTATTACTACTATTTAAAGTACTCTATTCAGAAGAATTAATTGTCTTAGATAATGCTGGTGAATAAGTTATTTAAAAATAACTGGTGATAGGATATGAGTTACTAAGCATGATTCTTCATACGTTTTCTCAACCTTAATACTATTAACATTTTGGGCTGGGTACTTCTTTGTTAGAGTGAACTATCCTGTTCATCATAGGATGTTTAGCAGTATCCCTAGTCTTTGTCCATTCCATGCCAGTAGCCAACCATAAAAATGTCTAGACATTGCCAAATGTCTTTTGGTGGAGCAGAATCACTCCTTGTTGAGAACTGATGCTTTAGGATGATTAGCCTTTGATAAAAAATGAAACATTGTTCTGATTTCATTCTTTTCCCAGTCTTGTTGTCTATTAATAATACTATAATAATCATTTTTCCTTTTCTTGTGAGTATATAACACATAACATTCTTTTGCCCTTTTGAGAATATTTGCTATTTTGTTTATAGAGAACAGTACGACTTTGTGAACAGCTCTCTACAGTTATACCAGACTCACATGTTTATTATAGAAGAGGACTGGCTCTGAAAAAAATTATTCCACAGTGCATCTCAAGGGATTTCACAGATCTGATTGTGATTAATGAAGATCGTAAAACACCAAGTATCCTTTTTAAAAATAAAAGGAAGTTTTCCTGTCCTCTCATTTTGTTTTAAAAATATATTTAAGATAATAGGAAATTTCCCTATAACTTCCAGAACATAATTTTTTCCCCCAAAATTAATATCTTTATCCAAGATTCTACAAACAGATTTTTTTTTTCCTTTTTATTCAGCAAACATTTATCAGGGGGCTGGGGATGTGGCTCAAGCGGTAGCGCGCTCGCCTGGAATGCGTGCGGCCCGGGTTCGATCCTCAGCACCACATACCAACAAAGATGTTGTGTCCGCCGAGAACTAAAAAAAATAAATAAATATTAAAAAATCTCTCTCTCACTCTCTCTTTAAAAAAAAAAAAAAAAAACATTTATCAGGAACATATATACCCAAGACATTGTTTTAATCCTTAGATAAAAGATGCAGTGATAAAGAGACATCAGCCTTCAGGGAATTCAGTCATGGAACAATATTCTTTTTATATCAGTGAATATTATTTTATATAAATGTTTTAAAAGACTGTTTTTTAAAACATAAGTAATTTTTATTGGTTTTATTATTTTAAATATAACTGAAATATATTTCTTTATTCATTTATACTAGTAGTTTTCCAGAAGCAAAAATAGTATTGTAATGTGGTGCTTTGTTGGCCATATTATAATTTGGCTTAACCAGACTAATGTACCACATTAAAACCTTTTGAACACTTAACTATTCCAGAAAAGATCCATTTCTAAGGCACATGCTGCTTATTTTAATTGCCCCCCCAAATAAAGTGCCAAGGTCTGTTTTCCTCTTTATTTTTGTCAGTTAAACCACAGTCATTTCAAGATTACCATAACTCTTTTAACAAAGAAGCAGACATATAATTCAGTAAATTTTCTATTCTTTTACTGAGGTATTTCATGAAGACACAGATTGCACAGATTATCACCATCTGTGACCTTCAGAAAAATTACATTGCCTTTTCTTTATAAAATTGTATTCTTTTTTACCTAAAATATATTATTTTCTGATTACCATATTGGATACTTTGTAGGGTAAGCTGTCAGCCTCTTTTCCTCATTACTGAATGAAATAGCCATGACTCCTTGTTTTGTTTGCATGAGTTGTGTCAGGTATTAACAATAACATAAAGCTTTTTGTATAGTATAGGTACCAGGAAAGTTTTTTAGGAACTGATGAGTTTGAATTTTTGTACTTTGCTTTTGACATAAACCACAACTTAGTGGGAATGTTCTAGGAAGGATTTGAAGCCTTGATTGGGGTTAGAAGAAATGACCTTTACATTTCCTAGCCCCCTTAATAGTTGATGATTTTCTCAATGTGCAAATGATACAGAAACACTTCCTATACTTCATGAAGTTGCACCTGTGGTGAATATTTTAAAAAGAAAGAAATGTTTGCTGTAATGTGTGATGTGGTAGTCACTAACGTCCAAAAGAAAAAGACCTATTTTCCAGAGTTAACAGATAGTTGGGAGAAAGTGACAAGTGCTATGGTAAATAACAATGATAGCAAGGATTTAGAGCAGAGTTCTGACTATAAAAAGGTGGGACTTGCAGTGGATCTTAGGGAGAGTAAAGTGCTGCAAATATTCAAAATAACAGCCAAAAAAAATGCACTGATAAGATTAACATGAAATATAAGAATATAAGATTGTGTGGGTGCCTACCAGTCAGAAAATATTTGGGGAGAGAAAAAGGGGAAATAAGAAAGGCAGTTTGTAGCCACTTTACAAGTGCCATATTGATGTCTTTGAGTCAGTAACAACAGAATGTGAAATTAGGTACAGCTAGCAAGACTGTGAAGGTATCTAGTTTTCACTTTGCACAGGAGAAACTATGGTGCAAATGAAACGACACTGCAGAGTCACATAGCTTATTATTTAAGAGAACCAAAGCCTAAATCCAGACTTGATTTATAGTCTGTATTAGAATGTACTTGACATGGAAAGAATAGAACTAACCATAATACTGTTTTCAATGATGTACATGGAAAATCTCAAGAATCTCAACTGTGACAATACAGGGTAAAGAGGCAGGAGTAGAAATGAGAACTTGTGAAGGTGAAGGATTAAGATTTGGGATGTAGGGCTGGGGATGTGGCTCAGGCGGTAGCGCGCTCGCCTGGCATGCGTGCGGCCCGGGTTCGATCCTCAGCACCACATACAAACAAAAGATGTGTCCGCCGAGAACTAAAAAATAAATATTAAAAAATTCTCTCTCCCCCCCTCTCTCTCACTCTTCTCTTAAAAAAAAAAAAAAAAGATTTGGGATGGGGGAATAGCATTTTATAAATTTCATGTATTTTATAAATTTCATGTTGTATACACATAAGGATTGAAATAGTCTTGATTCTGACCTACATTTAAGGTTCAATTTTTTAAAAATACCTTTAATTATAGATGGACACAATACCTTTATTTATTTTTCTGTGGGACTGAGGATTGAACCCAGTGCCTCACACGTGCAAGGCCAGTGCTCTACTGCCAAACCACAATCCCAGCCCCTTAAGATTCAATTTCTGAGTCAGATGAAATCATGTTTGAAATTTTTCTTAAACTCAAAAAGCACACTATAAATTGTAAGCCCAGGCCATAGCTGTTAGTTCTTCCTGCTTAAAGTATAAATGGACAGTAGCCAAAATAAATTCATGGAAAAGTAAAGGAGAGGTTCAAGTCAAGTTGTGCTAGAGACCTGAGGACTGTTGGATGGATAATAATCTTAAGTTTTTTGTAGTTGGGACTTTTAATCCTTGGACTGCTAACCTTGCTGATTATATGTACATATATTTCATTTGTAGTTTAAGAGTGTCTGGCATAATTCTGTTTATGGTAGACAGTAAGGTTTGTTTTTTTTTTTTTTTAAGAAAAGATCTACTCTAGATTGTTTTCTTGAAAAGATTTAGGTTGACTGATGTGTTTTGAGTTTTAAAAGTTTGTTCTAATTAGTGATCATTTCAGATTTTAAGGCCGTTTGGACATGTAGGAGACTACTTGTTTTAGTTAGCATTTTGGCTGCTGTGACTAAAAGACTTGACCAGAACAAGTGTAAAGGAGGAAAAGTTTATTTAGTGTCTCATGGTTTCAGAGGTCTCACCACATACTGGATGGATGGTGAAGCATATCCCACACTGTGTTAAGAGTTTTGCTTTGTTTTTTTTTTTTGTTTTTGTTTTTGTTTTTGCAGGTTTTGGGGGGATTGAACCCAGGGGCACTACACCACTGAGCCACATACCATCCCTTTTAAAAAACTTTTAAGACAGGTCTACTAAATTGCCCAGTTCACAGCCAGCAGGCTCCATTTCTTGGGAAATAAGGTGAGGCTGAACATGGAGGAAGGAAGGGTGTGATGTAGGGAAGCATTCACCCAATACAAAATACCCCAAAGGCACACCCCCAGAGGCCCACCTCCTTCAGTTACACCCTACCCATCTTCAATTACCACTCAGTTAATCCCACCAGGGGATTAATTCACTGATTGTGTTAAGACTCATAACCCAGTCATTTCTTCTCGAAACCTTACATTGTCTCACACATGAGCTTTTGGGGGACAACTCACATGTAAGCCATGACACTAGTTATTTTAAACAATTTAAAATAATGTGTTTCTTAACATCTATGAACAGATGGGCTTATATTGAGTCACTTGCCAAATGGCCCAACTGCTCACTTTAAAATGAGCAGTGTTCGTCTTCGTAAAGAAATTAAGGTAAGTTTTATGCAATCCTTGATTGGTATTGATTTCATATTATTTGAATAATAGATTATTTTATCTTACAGATCAAATTCATTTTAATGACATTTGTTCTGATTACAGCAATATTTCACCTAACAGTTTCTTGCCCATATCCCGTGCAAGTGAGGGAATGGGTTTCCCTTCAGTGGGATGGGCTGGCTGAGAAATTAAAGCTAAGAAAAGTAGAACCATGAAGTGACTACAGAACACAGAAAGTAGTTTCAAAGAGGGGGCAGAGATGGGCAAAGCTGACCAGAGGGATCCAGCTGCTAGCCAAGAGAGCCTCTGTTTGTTTTATTTGTATTGGAAAACATCAAAGGCTTTCAATAGAAAATTCTTTACCAAAACAGGATAGAGGTGGGGGCAGGTAGGCTGCTCAATTCTAGTGGGTTACGCCCATCTCCAGTGCTTCATGGGACCTTTCTAGCAGAACTGAGGGGGGATTCACTTGAGTCGGGCAATCTACCCTGGTGGGACTGCCATGAGAAGTTCCCAGTGCCAGATCTATCCCCTCACTGTATGTGATGCTAAAAAATGAAAAGGGTCCTTGTGCCTTTCACAGATGGCTTCCTTCAACAGTTGTCTTCTGTTATTGTGATGATTTATGGCAGACAGGAAATAGCACTTATTAGTAAGAAATTGCTGAATTTCTGACTTTTTTGGTGTACTCTACATCTTACTTCATTGGCTTAATAAACTATCCATGGTAGTCTGCCATTTAAAAAACAAAACAATAACTCTCATTTGACCTCCAAGTTCCAAGACATGAAATTGCACTGAGAAGTATTGTTTTGACAATTTAGCTTAATTTGTTATTGTGATTTTTCACAATTTTTCTAGAGGAGAGGCAAAGACCCCACAGAACACGTACCTGAAATAATTCTGAATAATTTTACAACACGACTGGGTCATTCAATTGGACGTATGTTTGCTTCACTCTTTCCCCATGATCCTCAATTTATTGGAAGGCAGGTTGCCACATTCCACAATCAGCGTGATTATATCTTCTTCAGGTTTCACAGGTGAGACACGTATTCTGGACTTACATTTTCAACATGAACCTATTTTGTTTATTTTGGGGGTGTGGTACTAGGGATCAAACCTGAGGCCTTACACATTCCAGGCAAGTGCTCTACCACTGGGCCACATCCCAAACCCTTTAACATGAATCTGTTTTCTAATATATTATGGCAAATCTTTTAAGTTGTGTCATAGGAAATTAGTCTGAATGAGCCCAACTATTATTCCTTTAGCATTAACTTTTTTGTCTTTGAAGATATATATTCAAGAGTGAAAAGAAAGTGGGAATTCAGGAACTTGGACCACGTTTTACCTTAAAATTAAGGTCACTTCAGAAAGGAACCTTTGATTCTAAATATGGGGAATACGAATGGGTACATAAGGTAAGTGCTTACTATCTGAAAAATCCATTTAAATCATTTTAAATGTGATGAAAAGAAAACCTTGTGCTTTCAACTTTGGGTATTTATACCTTAAACTGTGGTTCTGAATTTTGTCCCCTATGGGCTAGAAAGAACCAATCTGATATGGTATCTGGGTCTGAGGCTTAACTGTGACTTATTTGAAGTAGTGTAAGAGAGAATGATTCTCAAAGTAAAACTGGCAGTGTCACTTTAGCAATGAAAATTCTTGGAACCCTGATATACTGGATCAGTTACGGCTGGGGGTGAAGGATAGCATTGTTTTAGGCCTGTGTTATGTGATTCTACTGCATGTTTCTTGAGAACTGCTGCTAGTATTTCCTAGACCTAAAGATCAATTTTTACTATCTTTACCTAAATGGTTTTCATAATATATTTTTCCCCTCTAATTTTCAGCCCCGGGAAATGGATACAAGTCGAAGAAAATTCCATTTATAAAGTCCTAAGGAAATAGTATTGGATTTTGCTGAACTTGGTAATTTATTTGTGAAAAGAACACCTTTTTCAAAATAGCATAAATCTTCATGTCTGAACAGTTGACCAAGTGCCATGAATTGCTACTCTACATAGCAAATCAAAATAAAAGTAATTTGGGTGAGGATTTAGAAGTTATAATTCAGGTTTCCTAACAATTAATTTGCTTACATTGGGGTAATTGTGAATGATTCGAACTGAAATAAAGACTCAGATTAACTTTCTTATCTACATTCCCAAATAACATGTGGGCTGGAGATAAACAGAATGGTTGATGGATACCATGTAACTCCTGATTTATTACCAGATTAATTTTGGATCCCCATGTCTGGTGCACATAGTTTTAACTTTAATTTAGAAGCCAGATTTCTAGGATATTTCAAAATGATTTATCAGAACTTGAACCAAATTTGCAAATTACTGAAGTTAATCTTTGGTTCCCTTTATCTTACTCCTTTCTAACTTCATTACATGGTACTATGGTATTACATAGTAGGTACTGTCTCAAATCCTGAAGTTTTTCCTTACTACTACTAATGGAACTTTCATTGCCAATCTCTTCTCTCTACTACTATTCTGATTAAACTAAAACCATTGAAGTAACTGGCTACTTAAGTATAACTGGTAATACCCCTAGAAAGGAGGATATTGTAAATATTATTAAAATAAAATTATGTAAATAACTCAAGGACAGAAACAGCACTTTACCCCAACTTTAAAAGAATAAAGATTTGCAATTTATACTTGGTAAGACACAAAATAATATGAGAAGAATTGGTGAAACAATGAAAAGTTAGAACTAAAAACTTAACCCCTTCAAGTGTCAAAACAGCTTAAAACAATGTTTTTCATATAATAATAAAGCAAAAAATGTTTATACTAAGTATTTTATTGTATGTTGCTGCCAGTGTATATAAAATAATTACACTTGTGAAATAGAAACTCATGAAAATTCAGAGAGGTAGATGTTAAGGACTGACAAAAGTAGAAGATTATATTATGGCACATGTTATAGGGAAGCTTTTTGTACAGGCTTCAAATTTAGCTCTCTTGAATATTCACTGGTTCTTGAGCAGTGGTTTGGGAAACCTGAAAGGAAGTGGGGAAAGGTGAATTAGAGTAAAGTATCATGGATAGTTTTTCACATTTTTTCCAAGAATACATAACAGTTACCATTGTTTATTTAATATTTTTAAATTGCTCATGTCTTTTGCCAATTTTTTCCTTTAACAATACTTCTTATATAGATGGTCCCCAATTTTTTTTGACTTTACGATGGTGTAAAAACAATAAGTATTCAAGACACAATACTTTCAGGTTTTGAATTTTGAGCTTTTTGGGGATTGGGATATTCAGTATGATCCTCTGTCAGTGCTAGACAGCAGTGAGCATAGCTCCCAGTCTGCTACATGATCACAAGGATAAATAACTGATAATCCACAGTGAAACTATGTCATTAAGATATCCTGTTTTGTTAGGTATACTAAATACATGTTTGACTTAGGATGGGTTTGTTGTGATATAACACTATCACATGTTTAGGAGTATCTGTATTACCTTTAAAGGTTTCATTCAAATGTCAGTTTATAAAGAGCTTTCACCTGAATGAAACCTGTTGGAAAACTTATCTTTTTTTTTTTTAAAGCAGATACATTGCAGGATTTTTAAGAAAGAATATAAAAACAGGATGGGAAAAGACTGATGTTGTGGGCAGTAAACTTCCAACTTTCTCTTAATTTTCATAACTATTCTCAGTATTAGTACTGACTGTTTATAAATAGACTTACAGATTAACTTGCTAAGATTACTGCTGAAATACACTCTATCATTATAAAGTATATATAAGTTCTCAAATCAAGAAAACTCTGAACACTCCTAGAAACTCAATAAAGAGTATTTGGAAGAGCAGTAAGTATATGAAAAACATGCTCCTGGTGAAATACTATACTGGTGAAGTACTATACTATAGTAGTGGTTATCATCAAGTATAATTAAAACTTCAAATTTTTATTTCTTGTTTCCTAATTTTCCTTCCAAAAATTTATCTTAATAATTGGAGGCAAAGTAGACATATAGACACCAAGATGCCTGCTTCACTATAGCTTCAAATTCAGAAACTTCAACATTAAATGAAGTACATTTAAGTTATGGTACATACAACCACTGAAAATCTTTTTAATTATGAAGAATAATGGAATAGGGAAATTCATTAAGTATTTTTAAAAGGTAGAGAATATAGGTGCTGCTGCTGTGGCTCAGTGGCAGAGCACTTGCCTAGCATGCATGAGACACTGGATAGAGTAGAATATAAAACTGCAATATTATGATTTTTAAAAAATAAACTATTTTGCTCTTAAAAGGAAATATGCCTGTAACAATGGTTATTTCAGGAGAAATTCTCATGAATAATGAAATTAACATTGCCATAAGCAAGGAAATAAGACTATTAAATATGAAGGTGCTAAACTGTTAAAAGATTACTTTATGAAACAACTCTGATTTTTTTTCTTATATGGTGATTTCTTTCTTATATGTCTGTGTTAACTTACCATATTTTTTAAAAAATGATAGCCATACAGTTTTTAAAAGCTACATTTTTAAGTGTAAACACTACTATGTAGTTTTATATCCATGTCATTTAGCATAAACTAGCACCATCAGTATATAAAATGAGAGCTTATAAGAAATGCAAGTTCTAGAACCTCACCTCAAGAACTCCTGAATTATATATAATATACATCTGAATAAGGTGATCTGTACATATATTCAAGTTTTTGAGAAACAATCTTTTTATTCCCAAATTTCTTCCTTATCCAAAATAGCTTTGATTTATAATAATCCACAATGTTCTTTTCTTAGTCTGCTGGGGTTTAACAGACATTATTTTACTTTGAAATCTGGGTTCTTATTCTAATCACCTTCATCAACTTGAGCAAGTCATTTTAACACTTATCTATATATTTTTTATATATTTTATATAAAAATATCTATATTTTTTAATATATTTATAAAATTATTAACAGCCTGCCCAGTTTTCTTAACAGTACTTTATGTTAAATGAAAATAAACCACTTTGTAAAGTGAATACAACAGAACCCATAAGTTTTAAAAAGGACCAATAAAAAAAAATATGAAACATCCTGAAATTCTGATGAATAATGAAATTAACATTGCCATAAGCAAGGAAATAGACTATTAAATATGAAGGTGCTAAACTGTTAAAAGATTACTTTATGAGAAAACTCTGTTACTTATAAAGGGTTTTTTGGTTGTGCCCACCACCACCACTACCCCCAGGTTTCAAAAAACTTAGCCATCCTAACCAATGACTATATTTACTGGAAACATGCTGTACTTACACACAGATTTCCTGGATACTCCCAATGTCTACAAAGCTTAATTAGGGAGGGCACATCTATTAAACAAGGTTTTTAGGAAGCAGGTTCCTGATCTTTTCAAATGAGAAAGTAAAAGGATGTGTACTATATACAAAATCTTTTTTTCAAAGCACTATTAAAGTTTGATGGTCAAAGTATTGAACTATGGGTACATGCCCTAATTTAGATACTAAGGATTTAAGAAGATAGTATCCTTAGCCAGGCATGGTTGCACACACAACTTGAAAGCCTGAAGTGGGAGGCCAGAGCACTGATCACAAATTCAAGACCAGCCAGGACAATCTTAGCATGACCATCTCAAAATAAAAAGGGCTGGGAATGCAGCTATGTAGTTCAGTGGTAGTGCTTGCCAGCATATGTGAGGCCCTAGGTTCAATCCCCACCATGGCAAAAGATAGCATACTTGGATTCATATTCTAAATTACCAGAGAACATTTTTGGGGGTGGGGGGTAGGTGGGGGTTGCAAGGGGAGTCACATCTCTTTTGGACAAACATACATTATTACACAATGACATCTGACCTGGAAGAGACCAACTAACACATAGAAACATTCTTTTTATAACAATTCAGGAATTGGTTTCTTAATCCTTAGAAATCTAATCCACTGTCTACCACCACAAAAAATACCTCATTTCTGTTAGGTTTTTTCCACAACTAATAAGAAAAAGTATAACCTGCTATTCCTCACTCCCAAGAACCAGCTCCACATCTGCTTATGCAAGTACCCCATTGACTTTCTCCTAATTCCCAATTGTTTGCTCCACTACCCTATAGTTGGGTTCTATTACAGAAACATGAGGATTCATCCAAATCAATTGGTAGTACTTTATAAGTCATTCCCCATGGACACTGTAGATTTTAAAAAACTATCTAAATATTTGCTTGGTTCAGGAAAATAAAATTAATCTACTATTTAAGGACCCCAAAATATGCATGTCATTAAACCTGTGCTATAAAAAGTAACACATGGCTATCACAGCAAATGGAGTTTTATAGTAACTCTCCTAAACCTCTTATGGTTATTAAGTACTGTATTTAACCTTCTTTGTGATGAAACAGAAATGACAGTTCATGACTACTAAATTAAGTTTCATAGATCCTCAGTTTTTCACAAAATAGACAACGACTGGAAAATTGGGACTGCCAAACAAAATGCATGGAATGATCCTGTAAGTGCTGCAAATTTTAAAAAGGGAATTTGTTTTGTTTTACTTAAGGAAACTTACCTCAGAGTAAGATTCATTTGACTACAAAAAGGAACAGACTTTCTGAGGTCTGAAGGGATTTGTACTTGAAGATACTCCAGTCAGCAGGGGATCATGTTGAGCATTCTGCAGACAGAATTGTTTCAAGTCTGCAGCTGCCTGGGAAACCTATACACAACAAAAGAAGGGGTGGGGAGATACCAGTTGGTAAAGTTTTAATGATTTTTCTCAAATCTTTGAAAATACTTGTACTGAACAGCACTTCTCTTGCCTTAGAAAAAGAAAGAATATACGAAATGAAAAGTAACAATCATATACTGTCTCTTAAACATTCCTTGTAAACAAAACTATAGTATGTTCTTTTGCCTGCTTATTAAAAGTTCAAATGATTTATTAGAAACTACTATTAAAGTTTATCTACAAAGCATAGCACTTCTTGTTTATTAGTAATAGGCTGTTCAAGTACTTAACATCTTTTTTAAATTAAAAGCAGTACATGGTATTTTTGGAATAAACAACAACAGTCTTAACATTCTAGCAAATTATTACTTTGTCCTGAAAGCAGTGTCAGTGGGGGAAAAAAAAAAATGCTACTGTGAATGAATATAATGTGGAATAACTAGCATGGTACATCGGTCTTCAAATTTATGTTATACTCCTTTGCATTTAAAACTAAGAGAGGCCTGCCTTCATTCACATAGTTATCTACTATTTGTATATTCTGGTAAGATGATGTATTAACAAAATAAGCATAAAACCATAAATGTGCCTTAAATCTTAGTTGAGGAGCACTGCATACACATGAAAGACAATTGAGACAAATACAGTTTCTAAAGGCAGCCTGCTCAGAAAGATTGTTAGAACTGGGATTTGTTATTAGCCTTTAAAGCCGCATGACAAAGGGCAGAAAGCTGTCACTGCATATAATTTTGTAACATTAACAGTTGATGGTACAATAATAGCAAAACAATAAGTTGAATGGTTCGAATATAGAACTTGGATGACTATTATGTCCCAATATCCTCAATCTTGAATTGAGATTTAGGAAGACAGAAAAAAAAATAATCATCTGTTTCATTCTGTCTTAGTTATTCCTAAGGACACATAGCAAATGTCCATTGCTATGGCTATGTACCCTTTGAAAGAGTTAATACCATTACCAATGTCCCCTCTACCAAAAACCCCTGTACATTCCAAGCTGTATCCCAGACCTAGTAAAAGAATCCATCATTCTGAGAATCTAAACTCTTCTCCAATCTTATTTGTATTTGGCTTATCCAACAGTCCACAATAATGAGTTCCATGTTTATTAACTCCCATGAGTAAGAAGTATCTGCACTTTTAAAATCCTTGTAACAAGTACTTTCACAAATGGCTGTGTCCCTGCCTCACTCCACTTCCCCAAAAAAGTGTTAAAAGTAGGGGAATGAGCATTAATCAACTTCCACAATGTTAGAGGATTTGGTTTCATTCAAATTGACCCAGTAAGAAGACAGTGCAGTGCCTGTTTATTTCTGTTTCAAATGTAGGTAGGGTCCAACTTAACTCCTTTTCATAAACTACTAAAGCATGGTTATATGCCAGCTCTACTTCTAGGCACTGAGAATAGTAAAGAACATCAAGATCCCTGCTGTTTCAGTGCTGACAGTTGTGGGAAAAAGACAAGGTTCTCTGCAGTAAAAAGAGATATCTGTTAAAAAACGACTGGGTACCAAATATTACACTGAGATGATGTGACATTTAAGCTGAGATTTCAATAACAGATCAAACCCAAAACAAGGGATCAGTGAAAATCAGCATCCCAAGCAGTGGGGAAACCTCAAACTAAAACTGGACACTGGACAAGCTGTTACCCTTCAAGGCACAATAATCACCCTCCAGAAAATTGAAATACTAAATTGACATAACTATTAAGAGTCCCTTTTCACTCTGCTGACCTACCTGTAAGAAAGTTTGTTAAGTACTTGTAATAATTTTTTCAGCTGTACTCATATAAAGGTTTAAAGTAAGTTTGTGCTAGTTTTAAAATAACAGAAAAATAAATCATCTACCACAGAGGCACTGATAAAATAGGTACACAATATGAAATGGAACCTAGACACAGTTTGCAATGCATATGAGAAGACTCATTTAAAATCCCAAAGTGGGATGCCCTCCCCTCCTTGCTAAAGCCCTAACATCAGGCAGAAACTGAAAATTGCAAAACTGAATCATTTGTGGTTGTTTTAATGATTCCTATCAAAAATCTACAGAAAAATTGGGTGTATGAGGCCAGGGTCAAGCTGGGAGTTGGAAAGGCAGCAGCTACTAGGATTTTCAAGGTAAAGGTCTTGGAGTATTTTACTCATTTTCTTTGGTGACAACGGCAAAGCAGCACTGATTTACTGTGTCATTTTTTTTTCTTTTGTCTCTCTGATCCTTCATGTTCTCTTTCCTGGTACACTTCAATCTGTGATAGAGGCACACATGAATGATAATAGTTAAGAAATGGATGACTTCAAACTTAAGATCTCAATCCAGCCAAAACAGTGACGATAAATCACTGGGATGAAGTGAGAATTTGGGGATTAGAGAAATGAACAACTATGCAGTTTACACATTAGTGAGGGAGATTCCACAATAAGACCATTGGAGTTTCCCTTCCCTCCTGAGGTTACATCGACCAAGTAAGCTAGGTCTATGACATTTCTAAATAGGAGCCCTCACTCCACAAAACATTTCAGGAAGAAATACTGACTTGCCTGATGAGTGTAAGAGTGTAAAATCAAATCATCTTGGAACCTGGCTGTTTCTAGCAGGGTAGTGATTTATAATTCCTGTGTTTCTTTTTTTCAATCACAAGTGTTTTACATGTAACCTATATATTGCACTAGAAAGAAGCCAATCTGTTTAGGATTTTAAAAATAATAAACACTTGCTACAGCACTTCCATGTCAGGTTGTCAATACCAACACCAACAAAAGCTTTTTCCCCCAAAGTAAATATCCCAAGATAAAGCCAATGCTATCAAGACATCAAAGTAAGTAAGACCAATTCTGGCCCACCCTAATCACTTTCTTAGCATGTGGACCAGTAGATACACTTAAGGTGGGATCCAAGCAAATTGCCCAGATCTGAAATGCACGCTTTGTGCGAGGTTGTAAGGGACAAAGGTAGTAAGACTCAGGAATAAGTTTCGAAAACAGTTATGCAAGAAAATTCGTTTTCAACTATGTGTTCAGTGGTTTGGAGAATTTGGAGGTTAAGAACCTAGTACTAATTGGAGTAGGTCTGGTAAAGATTTGAAATGAAAAAAAAAGTTAATAAGTCGGCCATGAATCAAAAGTCAAAATACCCCAAAATCGGTGGAGGCTGGTAAAGATGGGCGGGAAGGGAAGGGCGCGGACCAGCAGCAGCTGGCAAGGCCTGCCGAGGAGTCACAGCGGAGGGAGGGAGGGAGGGAGCGAGGGAGGGAGACCGGAATGCGGGCCGCTCTTTAGCCCGGAGGCCGGCCCGCCTTGGAAAGTCCTGGGGCGGAAGGGCGGACTAAGGGGGCCCTACCAACCACCGCGGGAATCCGCGCGGCAACTTTCCTAAAGCTGGCAGCTCCGCGATCGTCGCCCGAATGCGCGTCCTCCTAGGAGAGTCACCGCGAACCCGCCCGCCCCAACTGACTCGCCCGCCGCCGCCTCCCGCTACCCGGTTCTGCCGCGGCCCCCGCTCACCTTCACGCGGTTGAGCCCAGCCTCCAGCCGGAGCTGCTGAACCACCTTCTTCATAGCGGCGACGCTGGAGGAACCAGACATGGCGAATTCGAGGTCAGGGCCGACTCGTGGGTCAGAGGGTCGGCAAGTCGCGGGTCGGCTGGGCCAGACGACTGGGCAGCGCGCAGCGGGGGCGGGGCTCCGAACTTTGTCTCCAAGTTTCCGGTTCTGAGCTGGGCGACACAACCTTCGGTGCGCATGCGCGCTGCGCCTTTGGTTCTAACTACTCGCCCTGCAGGAGCTCGAGCTTGAGGGAGCCCGAGAAGAAGGGGCGGAGCGGTCCCTGGGCGTGGTGTGGAGGCTCCGAGAGTCTGGCCGGATGCCGCACTCCTTGTTCCCACTCCAAGTAGGCTGACTTGGGAGAGGTAAGGAAGGAGCTGTGGTTAGCCGCCTAGACCAGAGGGGACATTGAAGAGGACCGGTGAGGGAAGTCAGACGTTTGAAAGTCTCTAAAGCTCTAGTGACTGAGGAACCGGGAGGCCCCAGTTGTCCTCAGGGAGTTTGCGGCAGGAGTTGAGGGAGAGAAGGGGATAGCCCAGCGGAGGCGCAGGAGCCAGACTGCCCCGCGCGAGTCGCCCGCCCACCCGCGTAAGTCGTGTCCCGAAGTGACCCTTTGTCCAACGGCGTCCTCCGCCCGCTTCCCACCCGCGGACCCGGAGACTGAAAGGGGCGCGGAGCCCCCTGTGACCCGCCTACGGGACCGGGCGGGCGGGGAAATAGGCGTTGGAGAAAAGAAGATCTCGGGATTTTTTGATTTTTGTCGCCTCTTAAACTCTCAAATCGGTTTTCTAGAAAAGGCTGTGAAGAAGCCAGGGTGCTGGCCGAAGATTACAGCTATCTTCTAAACCATCCCGTTGGAAGAATTCTTACTGTACTTTTTAAAATAAAACGTTTTTGTGCTTCGGGAAAGTTTGCTCTTTTTTATATTTAAATTTTAATTACTTCATGCTTGAAATTGAACCCCCAAGGAGTTTTTAGGAGAGAGAGAGGATTTAACAAAATAGGCCCGGCCAATGCATCTGTCATCTTGGAAACGTGTATTGTGTCATGACACTTAAAACAGTTGTTTTCTATTTCTGTTAAAGTAAACCATCTTCGAATACACTGATGTTTTCTGTAAACATGAATAATTTCAACATGAATGCATTTCAATTTTTTTGTATAGTGGGAATATCATGTATAATTTTCTCTGGGTCAACAAAACCGGATTTATTTACTAAATAGAATATCCGTCCTCAAAAATGTATAGTGTAAGTTTAGCATTTTATTTAATTCTTAGATGTAATAACTGGGGCTAGGAACCAGTTTTTGAATTCTGATTTTGCTACTTACTGTGGGATCCTTGAGCAAGCCGTTTACGCTTCACTGAGCCTCTGTTTCCTCATTTTGAAATGAAATAAAAAAAGTTTTCTGGAGTTGCTTCTAAGAATGAAATTAAATTACATAGGTAAAGAATATGAAAAATAAATAAATATTGTTTTTCCCTACTAGTATTTTAAATTACTTAATAGATGTGTAAGATAAAACACAAAACTTTCCTCAAAGAAAGTTCTATTTTTCAATAATACACTATACTTCAAAACTTAGTTAAGAAATGTGCTGGAAAGGTTTTCAAGTAATATGTGGCCCACTCCCTTCTGTGAGAGTGAGAAAGAGTGCTGAGGAATAAGCAAAACCTATGTTGTATTTTAGGTTTAGTCTCAGAAAATGTTTCCTTTTTTTTTTTTTTTTTTTTTACTTCATTGGAAAAGCAGAGTGGATTGCTGTCGCAGAACACCAGGTAGTCTATTTGTTTTTGTTTTTTATTTTTTAGTTATAGATGGACACAATACATTTATTTATTTGTTTGTTTATTTTTAAAGGCAAGCTAGGCAAGGGCTCTATTACTGAGCCACAACCCTAGCCCATCTATTAGGATTTGATTTGGATTAAGAAAGAAGAAGAAGAAAAAAGTCCACTTCAAGTTCATTTGCATTTGAAGTGATTAGCATTAAATATAGTTCATGAACTACAAATCAAAGAATTGTTCTTTGACCTTCCAAAATGATCTAAAATATTTCAAGGGTCTTTACCATCCATCAAACATAGGAGTTTACATATTAGATTGTTTGGAACAGACTGTTGTGAAGCAATTTGACACCGAGAGATTCCTTACAACACCATATAGCAAGAAATCTTTTGTTTTGTCAGGAGAGCATTGTAAGTTTAAATTTACCTGGGATCTTCACCTTATTTAATTAGTACCCTAAGTTCTTTAGTTCATTAGCTCCAAGTTCAGTATTTGAATAAATAAAATGCTTTTAAGGTTCATGCACCTTACTTTGTAGTTTAACTAAAAGCCAGATAAGGGTAGATTTCACAATTCTGACTCCTTTCTCAAAGAATGAGCTTATATTAGTCTGTTTTCATGGTGGCTAAGGAAATTGAGTTTGGGAAAGAATGAATGACTTGCTTATGGCCATACTGCTGGTTTATGGCAAAGAAAAGAACTTGGGTCTCCTGATGTTTACACTGTATATATAAGTAATGTATTTCTTTTTATGGAGTTGCTCATATATTGGAATAATAATTATTTTTTATATTGAAGTATAAGGAAATTTAGTTATAAGAAACAGCAAAAAGGCTTAAGATACCTAGTAATAGTGTGGTCATAAGACTCCATTGTATTTTTGGCTCAGCTTGTATGGAGAGTAAAGCCCATTTTCAGTAAATGAAGTACAATTAAATACCCTTTATTTTTAAAATTTATTTTTTATTTTTTTACCTTATTACCTTCACCTTGTGCTTTTAAGCATCCTACAAAGGCCTATGTGCTAATGGCTTGGTAGCGGTCTGTGGCATTATTCTTAAAGTGGAACACTGGGGAGGTGAACCTAATGGAAGGAAGTTAGATAATTAGGGATATGTCCTTGAAAGGGATATTGGGACTCTTGGGACTCTACCCCTTCCTCTCTGACTTCCCAGCCACCATGAGATAAATACTTACATTATGTGATCCTGCCTTGAAATACTGTGCCAGAGGCCCAAAGTGACAGGGCTAAGTGATCATGGGCTGAAACTATGAGCCAAAATAAAATTTCTTTTTAATTAGTTGATAATCTCAAGTATTTTGTGATAGTATTAGCTGACAGTTAAGTAGTTATAATTCTAATTTTAAAAATGATAGATTTATTTTATCTCTGTTGATCCTTTTGAAAGACTTCCCAAAAGGTACATGGAGAAGCGAAAGAACAGTTTTTCATCAATGGACTTATATAAGATTCAAAAATACTGTATTCCTTCATAAACAGAGGGAAATTTATTCTTTCTACTTCTCATAAATCCATGCTTATGCTTCTTTTGTGCACTAACACTATGTTAACTATGACCTTCAGGAAGAATAAGACAAGACTTTTCTGTATTCTGCTTTATATTTGAAGCTGAATTATTTTCAGTCTTAAACTTTTTCTATTTTTAGAGTATAAACTTGGAGATACTCTGTAGCTAGGTATTCAAAAGAGAAGCATAATCAAGTTTTACACCGGGCAAGAAGATGCTCTATTCTTTTAAAAACTTAAGTTGTTTTTTAAGTTGGGTAAACAAATTTGCTGAAAATGTCCTGTTGCTATTTTATGATTATGAAAATTAAACTTGCTCAAAAGGCCTTGAAGAGCTATGTGGAGGAAACATTCCATAATTCCTTTTCAAACATTCTAATTCTAACATCATTCTGTTAATTTCTATCAAACCCTCTTTCTTCTAAAATGCCCTTATAAATCTTGGGGGAAATCCCAAATCAAGAAAAGTGTGTAATTTTGTCTATACTAGGATCTGTATGGAAAATAGACTAATTCCTCAATTGTTCCTACCAAGGCTAAGGAACCTAAATGTATATAGGCTCTAGAGGGCTCTCGGGCATTTTAATCTATTTACCTAAAATCTATTTACCCTTTAAATGAATTAGAACTTTTAAATAAAGTTAAATTAGCATTAGATGTTTACAGGTTAACTATGACCTAGACAATGTAAAACTCTAAGAACATAGATATAATATGAATTTATCCTGAGCAGATAGACCTGACCCTTGATGATTTAAAAATCAAAAATTATGTCAATAAGGACTCCCATCATCTGACCTGAGGTTAACTATATTCTGATTTCTCTTTTTTCGCAGTAGAACTATCCCTCTCACTTTTGACATTCTTTGAGCAATCAACTAGGCAAAAGAACTTTAGAGTTGCACATATGGTGTCCCACTACATCATGTACAATCAGAGAAATGAAAAGTTGTACTGCAGTTGTGTACAATGAATCAAAATGCATTCTGCTGTCATTTATACCTGATTAAAATAAATAAATTTAAAAAATAATAACAAAAGGGGTAGGGATGTCACTCAGTATTAGAACACCTGGGTTCAATTCCCATTACTAGAAGACAAAATTTTAAAAAAAATGGTATCTAGTAGGATTTCAAAGGGCTGTAATCAGTACCAAATCAAAGGAGTTTTAAGTTTTGTTCGATTTATATTACTATTTTAATATAAGCCAATGAAGCCATACTTTGGAATCTTAAAAAAAGCTTCAGATATGATGTTGGTATGATTAGTACATTCTTAAGGATGGAACCACTTTGATAATTCCTTTTTAAGATAATTTAGCTACTTTATTTTTCAATTTTTATTATATATTTATGTGTTTTAAATTTTATAATTCATTATTTTAAACTGCAATAAATACTCTGAGGACAAAACAGAAAATAATACACAAATGATGCTCAATATATAAAAGACAGGTATTTTCATCTGGACTGATTGTTGCATACAGCCATTTGTATTTAATCTTTTCACTCCAAAAGTATATTTCTATGTTATGTAAAATACATTTAATATACAAGGTTAGACAGTCAAATTTTTAATAATTTGTTCTAGTTATACATGACAATAGAATGCATTTTCACATTCAACCTTAGCTTTTGACTCCAGAGAAAATGAATTATTTAGAATAGTAAAATATGTTTTTGCCAAAAGTTCATTACAACGTAACTTACCAGTTTCCTTAATCATCCTCAACTTAGGATGGGGTTACATCCTGATAAAAGTTGAAAATAGAATACACTTAATACACTTAACCTACTGAATATTGTGACTTAGCAACACAGTACATTGTCAAGTATCAGCTATTTATCTTTATAATCTTGTGACTGACTGGGAACTATAGCTTATTGATCCTGCCTAGCATTGCAAGAAAATATCAAACCATGTATTGCTAGCCCAGGAAAAGATCAAGATTCTAAATTTGAGGTACAGAATTGCTTTTGCATTGTTGTAAGTTGGAGGACCATCCATAGACTATACGGTCATTTCATTGCAATTACCAGTCTGTTCATTAGTGATTTTTTAAAATTGGAATAATAAGATTGTATATATTCCAAGTTTTCTTTTGGAGTCTACTTTAAAGGTTTTATATTTTTCTTTTCACTTTTTGAACAAATCAGAGACCAGAAATACGTGGAATGCTATTTTAAAATAAGCCAAAAGTGTATTATAAAATTAATTTAATACTACTTAAATGAAGAGAGAGAAAAAGACAAGAAAAAATCCAGCTGTTCAGACATTGGTGAGTATGTCTCACAATCCAAGTCAGCCTTCCTCATCAGAGGTAAGAAAATAACGCCTATCATTGTTTTTGAAAAGTTGATAAAGCAAAAAATGAATTATATAAAGTATTAGAAATTGATTGCACCAGAGTCCCAACTTCATGTATCCTATTAACTGATATTACTATTTCATCTTTAACTCACTTTCTCTAGTATTCTAAGTTGAGACCTACAATGAAGTGATTCTATCACCTTTTTTCCTCCACTATTACCCACCTATGATGCCCTCCATAGGCTTGAATTTCATACACAGTCTTGGTCATTCTTGGCTCACACTTTGACTCCTTGCCCCTCTCTTGTTCTATTCTACTCCGTTGCAAAATAACAACCTAGTTAATTCATTTCTCTACCTATTCTGCACCTATTCTTTAGTAACTAAACATGAATGTATAAAAATAGACCAGTATAAGGACTATTCCCACTTTAAATTCATGACCAGTAGAATCTTTTGCTTTTAGGCATTCATACCCTTTGTCACTTATTCATTCACTCTTCTCTTCAACACAAGTGTTTCATACCTTCTCAAATCTCTAATACCTTTTCTCCATTCTCTCTTAAACCAATTCCAATCAATCTTTCACCTTTCACAAAACTTTTCTTGCTAAAGTCACCTCTTCATTACTAAATCTAACCTCTTAAAATTGGATTATCTCAGGATTCAGCTCTTTGTTCTCTCTGCACTCATTACATGGTGGTCTCATCCAATCTAGTAGATTTAAATACCAACTTTATGGTAAGGATTTATACATTTTTATCATCATCCCAGTCCTCTTTCCTAAACTCCAGATTCATGTCTACATATATTCAACTGACTACTTGACATCTCTCTTTGGATGATCAATAGACATTTCAAATATAACATATCTGATAGGGAATCTTTCCCTTCTCCTGGAAACTTGCACTACCTGTGGCTATTCCCATCTCAGGTGATTGCAAATCTATTATTTCATTATTTGTGCCCAAATGCCTTGGAGTCACACTTGATTCTTCTTGCATACGTGACTCCTACTTGAGTCTTTTCTCCCAAACTGTACATATACACAAAATTTGACTACTCACCTCTACTGCTAGCATATTAGTCTGTGTCACCATCATCTTACACTTTAGTTACTCCAATAGTTTCCTAATAAGTTCCTTTTTTTTTTGCCCCTTACAGTCTATTTTGGCTATTATTGCTTTAACCTGTTATCAAATGTAGAAATACTTTACAGTAATTTGTGTCTCATGGTGTAATGCAATATGAAATATAAGTCACCATTTGTAAAATACTCTTGCCTCGGATGGATAACTTGTGTCATTAGAAGGCTGTACCATTGACTATTTACAGGAGTTAAAGGGGTTAGAGAAATAAATGCCACCTTAAAGACAATGAGGTAAATTCATTCTATAAGATAATTGGCTCTTTCGCTTTAAAAAACTTAATGTAACAGGGCTGGGGATCTTATATTTGCCTAGCATGTGCAAAGCTCTGGATTCCACCATCAGCACCACACACACACACACACACACACACACAAAAAAAAAACAAGAAAAACAGAAAAACAATCTCAATATTTTGAAGAATCAATTGAGATTTTTAAAAACATAACAACTAAATGCAATATGTTATCCTCAATTGAATTCTAGGTTGAAAAAACATTGGACAATTGGAGAAATTATAGATTTGATATTAGTCTACATTAAGGAATAGTTAATTTTCTTTATGTGAAAATGGTATTGTGACTGTATTGAAGAAGTCCTTACTTTTAGAAGATGGATACCAACGTATGAATATGTCTAATTTACTTTAAATATTTTATTGAGAGAGAAAAAAAGAATTAACAAGAAAAATGTTAACTTTTGAATCTAAATCATATTTAGATTATTTGAAAATTCTTAATAGTTTTACTTATGTATATAAAATATATGCATCAAATTTTTCATAAAAATTTATAAAATATGTCAGGTCTTGCCATGCTTCTATTAAAACCCTGCATTGACTTCCTATCTTGTAAGGTAAAGACCTTTAAATGGCTCAGAGGCCCTACTTAATTTCTTCCCTTACCTCCTTTTTTTATCTGACTTTTATCTCCTACTATTCTTTTCCCACACTCTCTTCTTCATTTATACTGGTACTCATAATGGTCACCTTAAAGCCTTTGGTTTAGCCCTTCCTGGAACTCTATTTCTTCCCTTGACTAATTCATTCTTTCCCTTAAATCTTTACTCAGTTCCCACCTTTTCCCTGAAATCTACTATAAATATTCTTTGTAAAACTGAAGGCTTCTCTATCCCTTATCCTCTCAATTTTCCTTACCTTGCTTATTCTTTTTTCCTAGTAATTACCCCTCTCTTATACAGTATATAACCTATTAGTGCTTTGTATTTATTGATTATTGTCTATATCCCTCACAGAACCAGGACTAGTCTGAGGCAAATTAAATACTTGCTGTGGGTGCAAAATTTAAGGGGGCATCAAAAATTCAGTAAATCAAGATAAATATTTTAATACAATATTTTTTAAGTTAAATTTATTTCAAAAAAATTCGTGGTGAACAAGATATTGATATTTTAAATAGACACAATCTAACAGTACTATGCATAGCAACTTTGAAGTCTAAAATTAAAAAAAAAATGTACCCTACACATATATATGCCTTCTAATTACTTAAGTAGTTAATGATTTTAATAAAAATATTATTGATGAGTTGCTTCCAGAAAGCCAGAACATAAAATTATGATAAATTATGGTTTTGGTATAAACAAAATATTTAACCTTAAAATATATAAACTTTTAAAACTTGCAGTATTTTTCAACTACTTTCTTGTTATAGAAATATAGCACTCTTATAATATTGCTATAATGTTATTATAATATAATGTTATAATTACTATAATATTGCTATAATGTTATTGTTATAGTAAACTCATTGAATTATTATTTAGAAATATATATATATATATATATATATATATAAATGTTTAGTTCCAGAAATATTTCTCTCCTGTGACATATTAAAACATTTATATAAAAATAAAATCATATTTACTTCAAACTTGTTAAGTTTTTGCAGATACTTAATAGTATAGCTAGGGAATAATCTTTCACATACTCTGCAGTTCAAAATGCAAAATGTGGCAAATTTTATTATCTGATCTATGCAAACATTTGAATTGTTGGTTTATTTTTCATATATCAAAAATATAGAAGTAATTTACTTGGTAAAACTTGAGCAAAACCTTTAGTTCAAGGACCATTTTATGTCTAATAAAAATTACTAATATTAATAATAATAGGTCATATTAAAACTTTTAAAGTTTTCTCAGATATTTAATATTGCAGATAAAGTAAAATGATTTCAAGGCTTTCACGTTTAATATGCAGTGAGTATCAACCTTCCTTAGACTAAAAAAATTGAGACTGCAGTAATTGTTTCTGTTCTAGCCATCTAACTATTCTAAACAGAAGATTTTTAATTAGAGCCATAACAAAACATTAACAGAGAATTAGTTTTATACAAGCACAGACAAGCTTACAGTCATCCCCTACATCAAGAATAGATTCTTCCTGGAACTCTGGGAAGCAAATATGTTCCTGACAAACCACAGTATGAACTCTTTTGTAGGTGCTAAAAGCAAAGGATTGTACAAGGTCACTCTAGTGGAACTGATAAGAGAGAAGTCAGGGAGAGATAAAGATTGGTGATCAGAAAATTGATTTTTACCATATAGTATTCTTACTACAGGCCACAGACAAAAACACCATTCATCAAGGATATTGAGGTACTCTTAGAAGCCAAGCCACATCTATGACAGTGTTTCCAAAGGAAATGTACTCCAGCTGGGGTTGTGGCTTAGTGGTAGAGTGCTTGCCTGGCATGTATGAAGCTCTAGATTTGATCCTCAGCATTACATAAAAATAAATAGATAAAATAAAGGTATCATGTCCATCTACAGCTTAAAAAAACATATTAAAAACCCATAATGACCCAATTATACAATATTATCTGTCTGCTTTGAGCTCCTAGCACTGTGACTGGTATCTACTATGGGACTTAAATATAAATTTAAAAAAGGAAAGAAATGTACTCCAAACGAATATTTTGGGGTTCTTCATTTTGTTTGTGGGTTGTTTTTGTTTTGTTTTATTTTGTTTTGTCTGTATGTTCAGAGGGATACATTATTCCATGTTTATTTCAGTTGTGTTTATTAAACTTAAAATTCTATAGAAGATCAATTGGGTTTTTTTTCAATTTTACAAACATTTTAACTGATATTCTTCTCATTCAGTTGGTGGAACTTCATGTTTTTTATGTCCCTGAAGGATCGTGGAACTATAAGTTAAATACTATTTCAATAGAAGTTATTAACAAATTTATTTCTGCTGGATTTATAAGGCAAGTATTTTGTACATGTAACAAAATACCTAAAAAATATTTTTTCTGCAGAGAAAAATATTTCCTAGAAATTTAAAAATTGTAAATGAAAAATATTTTGCCCATGTCATGGACCCATTCCTAATTTAATGAATATTGACAAACAGTACTATGTAGTAGTTAAATCAAACATAGCTGTAGGAATAAATGTCATTTGACCATAATATGCCACCCAGAGAATAGTGTATAATGTATAAGAATTAAGGAACAAATTATCTAAAATTAAAAATCTGATGAAGAGCTGTGAATAATGGTTACAGCAATATATCCACTGTTATTTTCTTAGAATTCTTTAAAAATATATGCAAAAGACTTGCATATGCAAGACTCTGAGTTCAATCCCTAGCATGGCAAAAAATAAAAATATAAACAAAGAACATAATTAAATGTACATATATATCTATATTTATATGTGTATATGTGTATTTTCAAATTCACAGAACCATGACACATGATCTGACCTCCTATTGTTAACGTTGTCTAGTTGAGTGCCTTTCTTCTTTATTTCCTCATCACTTTTCCAATCCTATTAGTTTCCTTTCTGTTCTAGAGCACATCAGAAATGGCCCTACCTTAAGACTCTTGTACTTTCTGTTCCTTTTGTCTAGAATACATTTTCTGCCCTTACCCTCTTATCTCATTCAGGTCTGTACCCAAATATGACTTGTTTGTGTATATATTCTTTGATCATTGTATTTTAAATAAGCTACAGTCTCTTTTCCTTTTCCCTGCTTTACTTACTTAGCATCTTATCAATTATGTTTTTTACTATGTATTTTGCTATTTTTCTTTCCCACCACTAGATTATAAAAGCTATGAGGGCATATATTTTTGTTATTTTTGTTGATTGCTGTTCTTCCATCCTTTGGAACAATGTGACACATAATAGGTGCACAACAAATATTTGTTGATCAAACAATTGTTCACTGAATGAATTCTCTTAATATTTCCCATAATATATTTTTTAAAAAACAAGTACTTAGAACAATGACATAATATTGTCTTTAAATTTTAGACATTAAGAAAAGGATCCCTAATGGGCAAATGTAGTAGAATCTGACAGCATTTGATCATTAAACACATTTTAAGCACTAGCTACTCCTGTTAAACTTCCAAAATAAATATCTATGCCTAAGTCATTCTTTAATATATATGTAAAAGCATATAAATTACACGGAAATTTTGTTTTAGTCATAAAATTTGGAAGTGGAATAGCAAAGTAGACAATCATTTTCCTTTTCAGTATTAAAATGGCTTTTATAAATAGTATTCGTTTGCATAATTTTAGAAGATAGACTTAATCGTTTACTTTGAAAAATATTTGCTTAAGATTATAAACTGCTAAGCAATGTAGAAATGTAATATAGTAAGCTCTGTCTGATAATTAAATCAACATTTATGTTTGAGATAACTAACATTATTAAACCATTAATATATCCAAACTCTTTATTTCTTTCTACCTCATATAAGGCAATTTTATTACATTTCAGAGTATCTCCTCAACTTACTTTACAAGCCCTGAGGTTGCGACTTGGTGAGTTCCTTGGTGAAGATGCTGTTGCAGAAAAATTTTTATTCCTGAAATGCATTGGAAATAATTTAGCTGTGGTAAGAGTTCTTATTTTTTTTCCTTCTGATTAAAGAAAATAATTCATTATCAAATTATGTATCTTAAATGCTTGTGAACTCAGCTTCTTAACATACTGTAAGACATGTAATCTTAATCATAAAATATCACTAAGCACATAGATCATGAAAAATGGATCTCTTTGGCATGTTACCAGGTACTAAAATGGTGGGATGTGTCAATTTCCTTGAAAAGGAAGACAAAGTTAACTAATAATATCAATAATATATATTGTTTTTAAACAAAATGTTTTTAAAAAGTACTTGTGTTGTAGCGAAAACCGGGTTCTTTTTTATTTGGGTCACAACTAGCCTTATTGTTTTTAAATGATAATGGCCCAAATATATTTTTTTTTGGTGTCAGCTATTACCTACTGAACACTTCTATTGATAGTTTCTGTAATCTGATGGCAGGATATTCTAAGGGAGGACATTTTTAGCTAAAATTTCCAATCTCTCAAGCCATTAGACATCAAAGTTTCTGATTTATCCTGTCTATATATAAGGTTTATTTCTTTAATCAAGATTGTCAACATTTAAACTTCAAAATGTAGTATATTCGTATGCCACTTAAGTTAACATATTATGTCATTGCCAAGTGTTCATTGATGTGATTATTTAATATTTAACTCTTATCATTAGATTTTAGTCCTTTGTGAGCAGGGACTTTATTTACCATTGTATTTATAACCAGTGCCTAACAAAGGTTTAAATCTTTATCAAACAAATTAAGTAATGAATGATAATGGATAATAAGTCTCTCCCACCCGAAGTACTATTATAATTTGCAATGTAAGATTCTTAGATCAGTAGCTAAATTTAAAGATATTTTTGTTATTGGGGTTCTATTTAGTATGCCATAATATTAATTTACTGATTGTTAAATTAGTTCTCCTCAGAGAAGAAAGGGAACATAATTTTTTGTTCTTTTTTTAATTATATGTAAATTTATAAAATATCAACCACAGAATCCCAAGCTGGGAATATAAGCATAACTTAGATCAACTTCTAAAATCCTTCTAATATTTTATTTTAAACAAATATTTATTGATATTTTATTTTCTAGAAAGCCAAAAAATGGATATGAATTCTTCCCTTAAAGTATGTTCAGTGTAATGGTAAAATAAGTGGTGAAGGTAAAATATTATCTATAGTCACAAAAAAGAAAAAAAAAGAGAGATTTTTTTCAGCAGAGGAAAGCAGAGTAGAGAAATTTGAGGAAGAAGCAATATGTAAATTTGGATTTTGAAAGAAATATTTGGTCTTGTAAAAATGAAGTGTGTGAATGGCTTTCTGAGCAGAGAAAATAAGATGAGCATGGAAGTAGGAAAGCAGGCAACTAAGAAAGAATTGATTCATTTCATTAAACATTAACTGTGGGAAAGGGAACAGAGCCCGGCACAAAGTGACTCCATGTAAGATAGCCATAATTATTATTATTAAGTGACATAGAATTCCTATTATGTTGAGTGTGCAGTGAGAAAAGTTATGAAGTACTTTGTTCAATATCTTGAATGCCAGACTAATAGTTTGAATTTTTTTTCTTAAATCTTGAGTTTTTCATCAATAGAGTTACATGAGGGCTGGGGTTGTGGCTCAGGGGTAGAGTGCTCACCTAGCACAGGTGAGGCACTGGGTTCGATCCTCACCATCACATAAAAATAAATAAATAAAAATAAAGACATTATGTCTACCTACAACTAACAGAATGCTTTTAAAAAATAGAGTGACATGATGAGAGCTTTCAGTACAATAATTGGGTCTCACTGAGAAGTAACAAGAGACTAGAGACAAGGATTCTAGCAAGAAGGCTTTTACAGTGGTTCAGGCAAGAGATAAGGAAAAACTCAGATTTCATCTACTACCATCTTCTCCTTGGTTCTCTATACTTCAGTTCCAAACATCTTACTTTGGTCCTTACATATAACAGACATCTCTGATTTACGGTCCTTGCACTTATCTTGCAATCACTTTCCCTGAGTTTTGATAGCTGGCTGCTCTTTTTTTTTTTTTATTGTTGGTTGTTCAAAACATTACATAGTTCTTGATATATCATATTTGACACTTTGATTCAAGTGGGTTATGAACTCCCATTTTTACCCCGTATACAGATTGCAGAATCATATCAGTTACGCTTCCATTGATTTACATATTGACATACTCATGTCTGTTGTATTCTGCTGCCTTTCCTATCCTCTACTATCCCCCCTCCCCTCCACTCCCCTCCCCTCTTCTCTCTCTACCCCCTCTACTGTAATTCATTCCTCCCCCTTGTATTATTTTTCCCTTTCCCCTCACTTCCTCTTGTATGTAATTTTGAATAACCCTGAGGGTCTCCTTCCATTTCCATGCAATTTCCCTTCTCTCTCCCTTTCCCTCCCACCTCTCATCCTTGTTTAATGTTGGTCTTCTTCTCGTGCTCTTCCTCCCTACTCTGTTCTTAGTTACTCTCCTTATATCAAAGAAGACATTTGGCATTTGTTTTTTAGGGCTTGGCTAGCTTCACTTAGCATAATCTGCTCTAATGCCATCCATTTCCCTCTAAATTCTATGATTTTGTCATTTTTTAGTGCAGAGTAATACTCCATTGTGTATAAATGCCACATTTTTTTTTTATCCATTCGTCTATTGAAGGGCATCTAGGTTGGTTCCACAGTCTTGCTATTGTGAATTGTGCTGCTATGAACGTCGATGTAGCAATGTCCCTGTAGCATGCTCTTTTTAGGTCTTTAGGGAATAGACCGAGAAGGGGAATAGCTGAGTCAAATGGTGGTTCCATTCCCAGCTTTCCAAGAAATCTCCATACTGCTTTCCAAATTGGCTGCACCAATTTGCAGTCCCACCAACAATGTACAAGTGTACCCTTTTCCCCACATCCTCGCCAGCACTTGTTGTTGTTTGACTTCCTAATGGCTGCCAATCTTACTGGGGTGAGATGGTATCTTAGGGTGGTTTTGATTTGCATTTCTCTGACTGCTAGAGATGGTGAGCATTTTTCCATGTACTTGTTGATTGATTGTATGTCCTCCTCTGAGAAGTGTCTGTTCAGGTCCTTGGCCCATTTGTTGATTGGGTTATTTGTTATCTTATTGTCTAATTTTTTGAGTTCTTTATATACTCTGGATATTAGGGCTCTATCTGAAGTGTGAGGAGTAAAGATTTGTTCCCAGGATGTAGGCTCCCTATTTACCTCTCTTATTGTTTCTTTTGCTGAGAAAAAACTTTTTAGTTTGAGTAAGTCCCATTTGTTGATTTCTGGCTGCTCTTTGTAATTCATTCGAGCTCAAATACATAATCTTTTCAAAAGGACTTTTCTTGACCATCCAGTTTTTAGAACTTTTTTTCTCCAACTTACTCTTTATTACATCACTCTGTTTTATTCTCATGAGTCACATATCACAATCCTAAATTGTTTTTTTAATTTAATATCTGCTTTCACAAGTAGAATGTGAGGTCTATGAGAGCAGTGACTTTGTCTTATTTATCATTGTATCCTCACCAAGTAGAACACCTGACATATGGTATATCTTCAATATCTGCTAAAATAAATGAATTGAAAGCAAACTCTAGGGGTAGACTATATGGGAAATAAGTCTACAAAATTGGACTCTGGAGTGATTACCAGGTTTTGAATCCTAACTTGGAAACTTTTATTTGTAAAATCTTGGGCAAGTTACTTAATTTCTTTTTGCTTCAGTCTCCTCTGTTAACTATAAGTAATGTTAGTGCCTATCACATGAAATTGTTGAGGATTAACTGAGCTAACATATGTAATAACATAAAACAGTGCCCGGCACAAAGTGACTCCATGTAAGATAGCCATAATTATTATTATTAAGTGACATAGAATTCCTATTATGTTGGGTGTGCAGTGAGTAGAAGGAGGATTAAATTCTACATTTTTCTAAAATATAGCCATAGCTATTAGTTTTTAAATTTGATTTATATCATACAGATATATGCCTTTTACAAAAAAAGTGGAGGTAAAAATAATTGGAAAATTTCACAAAAGCTCTTATTTTTTTCTCATCTATTTGTTTCTAGGTGAAAGAAAAGCAAGAACCAGAACTGAAACTCAAATCATTTGCTCCTCCATACGTATGTAATGTGACATTTTAAATTGATGCTAATTTTAATTGTTTTTTTAATTATAAACTAATTTTTAAATTTTCCTATATGTTTTAGGCTCTTCAACCAGAATTATATTTGCTTCCTGTAATGGACCATTTAGGAAATGTTTATTCAGCAGCATCATCAGTTACTTTAGATGGGCAGCAGACTAATAGTGATATTGCTGAAATTGATGGAACGATCCATAGACCAGTTAGTGCAACTTTGTCAAAGGAAGAACTTGGAAAGGATCCCAATTTCTTAGAAAACACTTTGAAAGACCTTATTAACACGAATCAGGAAGAAGGTGATTTCAATTAAAATGGGAACAATAAAGAGGTTATTTTAAGTCCATGTGTTTTCCAAAGTGGTTGTACTCAGTATCTTAGTACATAATTCAGGACCACAGTGTAAATTAAAATACCACTCAAAGCTTTATGGAGAGTAATTGCCCACTTCAATAGCCACTTGACCTTATACTCTGTTCAGGAATACTGGGATTCTACTTTGGATATTTGTTTCCCAGATATCATTTTCTTGAGCCTTTAAATGACATGTCCAGACAAAGAAGAAGGTAAAGATTCTCACTGAGCATCTCACTGGCATCAATAAACAGTAAATATTAGTGTGCCTAAGATTAAAGAAAGTGCCAAGTTTGAAACATCATCAAGTCCTAAACTTCCTATTGAACCATAATCTTGCCATTATATCAGATATTTTATATCTCCTTGTTTCTGTGCTCCACATTCTGAATAATTTCTTTAGATTTGTTTACTGTTTTTTAGGTATTTAAAAATATTTCTATATTATCTTCTGGCTTGCATAATTTCAGATGATAGGTCTACTGTATTTTTATTTTCATTTATTTTTTTTCATCTGCTTTCTTTAAGATTTTACTTTGATTTTCAGCAGTATGATAATATATATATATATATATATATATATATATATATATATATTTACTTTAATTTTATTCAAATCTTGATTGGGGTTCTCTGCATTATGCTTTTACTGTTACAAAGATCAACAGATACATGTCCTATACTCTTACAAAATGTACCTTGATATCTATTGAGTTTTGTATCATTGTTTATTTTGATGGGGCATGGAGAGGGAGTGGTAGGTATATCCATTTTTTATTTATTTAGCATTGAATAAATCTTTTAGAAAAAATTCTGTTCATTAGACTAAATAATTTGGCAATGCCTGCTAGGAAATAAATGATAGTGGCCAAACTGAATTAAACGAATGTGGGCTTCAGGTTGCAAAATAGTTTGACAACCTTTGCAAAATGACTTCTCAAATATTAATTTGACATTTTTTTCTAAATTAAAAAATTTATTTCTGGGGGGTGGAAATCTACATGAATGCTGCTAAGTTCATGGATCTTATGTTAATGTATAGATCATGTGGTACATTAATGTTAATGATTTAAAAACAACTCAAATGGAAAATGCTATTGAAATGAAGGGAGATTCTATAAATGAAAATTTATGTGATATTTTATGCTCTTTATTTATACAAACATTTTCCAGGAAAAGAGTTCCTCAGAAGACTATTTCAAAAGATGCTTTTGGTAAAAGGTGTCCTTTTTTTTTTTTTTAAGAAATACATGACAGTAGAGTGTATTTTGACCTATTATACATACATGGAGTACAACCTATTCCAGTTAGGGTCCCATTCTTGTGGGTATACATAATGTGGAGTTATACTGGTCATGTATTCACATATGAACAAAGGAAACTTATAACCAGTTCATTCTACTGTCATTCCTATTCCCATCCACTCTTCCTTCCCTTCATTCCCCTTTGTCTAATACAGTGAACTTATATTCTTCCCCTCCCTACCTTCCCTTGTTGTGGGTTATCATCCACATACTAGAGAGAACATTTGGCCTTTGGTTTTTTTGGGATTGGCTTATTTCACTTAGCATGATGGTCTCCAGTTCCATCCAATTACAGGCAAATGCCACTATTTCATTCTTCTTTATGGTTGAATAATATCCCATTGTATATGTATATCACATTTTCTTTATATATTCATCTGTTGAAGGGCAATAAGGCTGGTTCCATAGCTTTGCTATTGTGAATTGAGGTGCTGTAAACATTGATGTAGCTGCATCCCTGTAGTATGCTTATTTTAAGTCCTTTCAGTATAGGCTGAAGAGTGGGATAAATGGTGGTTCCATTCCAAGTTTTCTGAGGAATCTCCATGTTGCTTTCCACAGTGGTTGCACCAATTTGCAGTCCTACTAGCAATTTATGAGTGAATCTTTTCCCTCACATCCTTACCATCATTTATTGTTACTTGTGTTCGTGATAATTGCCATTCTGACTGGAGTGAGATGGAATCTTAGCGTAGTTTTAATTTGCATTTCTCTAGAAATACAAATGGTTAAAAGTATCTTGAAGACAAAGTTTGGGTAGAGTCCACTTTACTTCCTCTCTCAGAGTCATGTTGCTCATAGAAAACTTCTGCAATACAGTTGCTTGTGTGTGTGTATAAGGGAGTTGTGTGCCTGTTTAGTGTTGTTTAATTCATTGTCTCCCAAACTGAGCTGACCAAAGAATTTTCTTTTCACATAAATTAATGTTTCATGAAAAACACTTTGTAAATTGTTACCTTTTATCTATATAGTAAAGTTCATGAGGGATATGAAATATAGGACATGATTGTAATATATACATAGAAAATTTTATTTTAGTATTTTCTGAATATTCTGAACTTTTTTTTATCATGCATGCACATCAACATCAGCTGAGGAAATAGCCACTCCTAAAGAAAGCCAGATTGTAAAACACATTGGAAATTCTGAGTTACCAGGATCATTGGAAAATTCAAATGATTATTTTACCAACAAAAAAAGGTGATTAGTACAGATGCTGATTTCACATGTTATAATCTAAACTATAAGAAAAAGAATGTGATGTCCAGACTACTGATATAAAAACTTTTAATTGGAACAAAGATATGATTGAAATTATTGATCTTTAATTATAATTACCTTGATTATCATATTTATTGTTATATATGAATGTTCCTCTCCAATATAATGAGGGATGATTTATTAAGTTTATTGATGTTGTGGTCTTTTTGTCATCAGGGACAATTGATGACAGAAAAAATTTCTCTTTGTTTTGCCTTTGTTTAGGACTAATTCTTCTACCTCTCTTAAATTCTTGGCTACAGATAAACTAATCAGTATATTTGAGTTTTACGTTGCCATCATTTCATTAAAAATTAGAGTCTTAGATAACAGTTTTGCTTATAGTCTTTTGAAATTTTGATGAGGGTTTTATTCACAAACTATAAAAATATATTTCTAAAATTTCCAGTTACTTTACTTTGTCAGAGACATTGGACTATGATTTGAATTTAGCTATGGAATAATGAAATATGATTTTATTAACTCATACTAAATGTATTTTATGTTAATAATTAAGAGTTTGAGAGAAAATATGATAATAACTCCAGGCTTTGTTGTTTTAAAGTGATGGAATTTCAATATGTTTCCCCGGCTGGTACTAAACTCCTGGGCTTAAGTGATCCTCCTACCTCAATCTCCCAAGTAACTGGGACTACAGAAGCACACCTCCCATCCAGTTTTCAGGCTGATTTAAAATTTTTAATGTTATATTTGGGTTTATATACACCAAATAAAATATGTAAAATATTCATATGTGAATATGAAAGTTAATATTTATGGAATTATATTTTAATATGACTTTCAAATCTGTCCTTTTAAGTCAGTTTCTTTGGAAAAATGAAGAAGATACAACCAACAGTAGAAGACAGGACAGTCAGGTATGATTTTAAAATTTTTGTTTAACTTCAGCATTATATCATAATATTTATACATATAGAAATTGAAATTATACTGAAGATTAAGATAAAATTTAAGTATTCTGATTGTGATACCAGAAAACGTCTATTTTTCTAATATCAATACTGTCACTGGTAGTCCATCTTTTGCTTTTGCTTTTATAAGTAAAGAAATAATATGCCTGAATGAGAGAGAGGATAAATTAGGTTATCCACCAAAGACTTTTTGGATTTTCATCTCAAATGTTATTACTACTTTTAAGGTACACTGACTTTTACTTAACTGGCAACTTCAGTAGCTAAATTGTAATTTAATATGTTGATACCTGTCTTTGATTAATTCAGCTCTTTAGAACAGATTTCTCTAGTGTGTTTCTAGGAAGTACAGCAGTAGGTGGTTAGTACCAGTCACTAGCTCTATGGCCTTGGATATGTTATCTAATTTGAATAGTAATAGTTTAAAGGAGTTAACAAACACTGTTCCACATCACCAGCTCATTCTCTAGAAATGGAGAAACGGGAGAATTTTGAAAATATTTGTAGGATTAATTTAATTGCTAAAAATACTAGTTTTAATAATAGCTAACAATGAGTCCCAACTAACTGTCACTAAGTGTTTTACACATTTTGATTCATTTAATCCCCCAAAACACCCTATGAGCCAGGTCATGATTATCATCTCCATTTTACAGATGAGGAAACTGAGGCACAGAGAGATTCAGTGGCTTGCTCAAATCATAAGTACAGCTAGTAAATATTGGAAAGGGGATTAGAGGTGTCAGGGTCTAGGCTGGCTCTAGAATTCATCTTTTTATAATAACTAAATAATAATAACAATCTAATAACAACTAATTATATAACATTTATTGAGCTAACCACTGTTCTAAATGCTTTTCATATGTTAGTCCATTTAATTGAACAACTTTTTGAGAAGGTTCTATTATCTACCTTTCAGAGCAACAAACTAAATTACAGATTACATTAACTTTTCCATGGTTACAAGTCTTTCCGACTCATTCAGTAAAACTCCAACACTAGTTTACAAAACAACAAACCTCAAATGAGTCTTTAATTCTGCCATACACTATGTATTCCTGATCCATTGCTACTCTTCTAAACAACTCTGCCATATCTTCTCTCTTTTTAAAATTTCTTTAAATTAATTAATTTTACAGTAGAATGTATTTTGACACATAGTACACAAATGGAGCACAACTTCTCATTCCTCTGGCTGTGCATGGTTCAGAGTCAGTGTAATCATATATCGTACTTCTCTTCAAACCATCAATACCTCCTTTCTTTTGCAATCTGTGATAATTTGTCCTTGCAAAAATAGGAGCAATTTGAAGAGAACCACAACATCTCAATGTACAGAGTGAAGCTGGAGTTGAGGTTCAGTTTTTCCTCAGATATCCAGTTCTCCATGATTTGTTGATATTTTCTTTTTCTTTTTGTGTTACTCAAAAAGCAACTGACCATAAATAAGGTCTTAGACAATTTCTGGTTTCCTTTTCTGTTCAGTGATCTTTTTTCTGTCTTACACCAGTATTACACCACCTTCATTACAGAGGCTTTATAGTAGTTTTTTGTTATCATATAGCATAAGACTTCCATATGAATTGGCTTCTTGCTTTCTGCCTAGTTCTAGTGATGGCCTCAAAGATAGTAATTTCAGTAATGGAAAAGTCATTCAAGGGGAGCAAACCTAGAACCTTCTCCTTAGTCTTTCTGTTGCACTTAATTTCCTTTATAAAATTCCTTCCTGCTTATACTTGTGCTGAACTGATTCAGTATTTGATATAGAAAGTAAAATATGAGAAACAAACTTTTGAAAATAAGAATCTCAAACTTGTTATTACAAAATAATTACAAAATTTTGCTAATTTGTGCTAGTAGAAATTTAGAATATTACTGGGAATAGATTAAGACCAGAAATGAAGGACTATAACTATTGATTGATGCAATTTTAAAAGTATGGGTATACTCATTAGCGATTCTGAATTTAATGTGCTAGCTTAAACAGTTGTGAGTGGTAAAAACTATTTTGCTAAATTGACAAATAGGTTGACAGGAACCTGGACTATATGATAACTATGCTAAATAAATTTAGAATGCTAGAAATTTCTTGGAAAAATGAGAGCAAGAAATGCAAAGATGTCAGGAGATAGCAACTGATTTTCATAGACCCCTTCATCCATTTAATCAAATGGTAAGGAATATATTGGAATGGCAAGCCCAGCATTCTTAACAAAACCCTATAGTGACAGTTTTATGTAGACTGAAATGAAGACAGGAATGTATTCCTTGGTTTCCTTAGAGATCACAGGATTTGAGTGGCTAATTTATACCATTTTACTTTACAATAAAAAGCTGTACCAAAATGATTATAAGGATGTTTGAGAAATCCTTAACAATAAAGATGCAAGGTATCCTTAATACTAATTGATCATGGTGTTCCTCAGAATTCAATGGGCAAGTGCATCAGTAAGTTCTTTATCTGTGTAACCAAAACTTATTTTGTTTTAGCAAATGGAGATCTACCTGGAATAACCATATCCCCTTATTGATTTACCATTCTTCAACTAGTTTACATACTTAAAATCCCTTGAGTGAAAGAGAGGCCAGGTATTCTTCAGGAAAGACCCTATTGCCCAGCCACAAGTAAAAATGGACTATAAATTTTCTCTTTTATCTGACTTAAAGAGATTAGAGGCTGTTACTAGGGTAACTTCATTGGAGAAAATTAAGTACCCATACTTTTTGGATTAGTGAACAATGGTTTTAACTTGACTAAAATCTCTGGAACCTTGGTGTTCCACCAATAGCATGGATGCATAAAGGGATCAGATAATAAATAAAGTTTTAGCTAAATCTACCTTATGGTGTGCCAAAAGGGTTTGAAAATCCTTATAGTTGTTTACTGGATTCCAAATGCACACTTTAAAAGGAGTTAGCAACTGACAGGATCCCCATAAGACAGGGCCAAGTAAAATGTGATGGAACTGCCTTTTCCCTATCAAAATAACAAAGCACTATCAGACTTCCAGAGGAACTGTAGAATCTTGTGCCATAATCAAAACCTGAAAATAACCAAGTGTGGTGGCACACACCTATAATCCCAGTGGTTTGGGAGGCTAGGTAGGAGGATTTCAAGTTCAAAGCCAACCTCAGCAAAAGTGAGGTGCTAAGCAACTCAGTGAGACCCTGTCTCTAAATAAAATACAAAATAGGGCTGGGGATGTGGCTCAGTGGTTGACTGCCCTTGAGTTCAATCCCATTACCCACCACCCCCCAAAAAAAGAAAACTTGAAAATAGTAGAGAGGGTAATTCTTACCATAGCCACGTTCAGCTCACCTCATTACTATGTGTAGATGATTGATGGGTCTTAGCCATCAGAAGGTGAAGTTGTAGCTACTACTTTTTACTATAACAAATTACCACAGTCTCATGCTCCTGTTATGCCACTCTGGATCTGGAAGATACTTTCTTCTCCATCCCAATTAAGAGAGAAAACCAAAAGTAATTTTCTTTCAACAAGTAAAAACAGAAGGAGACCTTCATTATTTTGCCTAAGGCTGTCTTTCAATCTAGTTCATAAGGAATTGATCTCCTTTGGACCTGGTAAGCAGGAAATAACAAAAAATACTCTATATATCTTAGGTGAGACAATGTTTATTAGAGGGTGGATATAAGCCTCTAGAAAATTCGGGAGCTTGAAGGACAAAAGATAGCAGATTAGAGGAAGGTTACATTTCCAGTTGCTCTGTAGCTCAGGATTCAAGCAATGGGAGAATTCTCAGAGAGGTGAGTGAAAGAGGGATTTCACTAAAATTCAATACCGAACAGTCAAGAGTTTCTTAGAGACTGGTAAATTCAGGTGCGTTGAACAACAACAACAACAACAACAACAAAAATGCAGTGGTGGTGGTGCTAGTTTACCACAGAATGAAGAGATAACACACTGAGAAAAACGTAACAGAAAAAATTGGCACAGAAACCTATAGATCAGAAAAGCAGCCTAAATTTAGCTGATCCAGACTGCACAACAAACTGGTGTCTGAAAAGTGCTCTATATTTCTCAGCTAGCCAGTGGAGAGCTAAGGCAGGAACCATTTTGAGGAGGTCATGCTACAGCTTGTTGTTGTCAAGCCTATAAGATCATAGCCAGGATGATTGAGAAATTGTCACAGACATCACAGAAATCCAGAGGATCATTATGGACTATTTTGAAAACTTATACTCCAGTAAATTGGAAAACCTAGACGAAATGGATACATTTTTAAACACATATGACCTACCAAAATTGAATCAAGAGGAAATAGAAAAAATGTAAACATACCAATAACTAGCAATGAAACAGAAGCACTATCTTCCAAAAAAGAAAAACCCAGGACCAGATGGATTCTCAGCTGAAGTCTACCAGAACTTTAAAGAAGACAGTGCTTCTCAAATTATTCCATGAAATAGAAAGGGATGAAACACTTTCAAATTCATTCTATGAAGCAAGTATCACACTGATAACAAAATCAGGTAAGGACACATAAAGGAAAGAAAACTATAGACCAATATCCCTTATGACCTTAAATGAATTAAGCACTTTATTAAGAAGATTGTACATAAGAACTAAGTTAATTTTATCCCAGAAATACAAAGATGGTTGAACATACATACGCAAATCAGTAAGTGTAATTCATCACATAAATAGAATTAAGGACAAAAATCATTTAGTTATCTCATAGATGCAGAGAAAGCTTTTGACAAAATTCAGCACCACTTCATAATAAAAACGCTAAAGAAACTAGGGATAGAAGGAACCTATCTCAATATCATAAAGGCTATATATGAAAAGCACAAAGCCAACATCATAGTGAATAGGAAAAAACTGAAAGTATTTGCTTCAAAACCTGGAACAAGTTCATTCTCACCACTCCTATTTAATATAGTACTAGAAATTCTAACCAGAACAATTATGCAAGAGAAGGAAATAAAAGGGATAAAAATAGGAAAGGAAGAACTCATATTATTACTGTTTGGAAATGATATGATCCTATACTTAAAAGATCCCAAAGGCACCACCAAAAGACTGCTAGAGCTAGTAAACACATTCAGCAAAGTAGCATGTTACAAAATTGACATACAAAAATCAGTAGCTTTCCTATATACCAATAATGAGTCTGCTGACACAGAAATCAGGAAAACAATCCCACTCACAATAGCCTCAACACACACACACACACACACACACACACACACAAAAAAAAAAAAAAAAAAAAAAAAAACCTAGAAATTAACCTAACCAAGGAGGTAAAGATCTCTACAATGAAAACTATTGAACATTGAAAATGAAACTGAAGACTACAGAATACACAAGATGGAAAGACAGAATATATTCATGGATAGGCAGAATATATTCATGGCTATATTACCAAAAGCAATATACAGATTCAGTACAATCCCCATCAAGATATCAATGACATCCCTCACAGAACTAGGAAAAAAAACAGTCCTAAAATTCATTTGGAAGAATAAAAGACCCAGAATAACCAAAGCAATTATAACCTAAAAAGGTAATGCTGAAGGCATCACAATACTTGACCTCATATTATACTACAGAGCTATAGTAACAAAAACTAAATGGCACTGGCATAAAACAGATACAGAGAGCAATGGTATAGGATAGAAGACACAAACATACCACACATCTACAGTCCTTGACAAAGATGCCAAAATCATACATTGGAGAAAAGAGACCTTTTTAAACAAATGGTACCGGGAGAACTGGTTATCCATATGTGGAAGAATGAGACCAGACCCTTATCTCTCACTTGGCACAAAAATCAATTGAAAATAGATCAAAGACCTAGGAATTATAAAAGAAACTCTGCAACTTCTAGAAGAAAATATAGGGTCAACATTCCAACATATAGGCATAGGAACAACTTTTTCAATAAGATCCCTAAAACTCAGGAAATATTGGCAAGAGTTAATAAATGGGATAGCATCAAACTAAAAAGCTTCTTCACAGCAAAAGAATGTGAATAGAGAACCTACAGAATGGGGAAAATCTTTGCTAGTTACTCTTTTGACTCTGAGGATTAATATTCAGAATATATAAAGAACTCCAAAAACTTAACATCAACAAAACAAATAACCCAATAAATAAATGGGCAAGTGAGTTAAACAGACATTTCTCCAAAAAACAAATACAAATGGCCAACAAATATATGAAAAAATGTTCAATGTCATTATCAATTGGGAAAATGCAAATCAATATTACATTATGATTTTATCTCCCTCCAGTAGGAATGGCAGCCATAAAAAATACAAAAAGTATAAATGCTAGCGAGGAAATGGAGAAAGAGGAACACTTTACATTGTTGGTGGAACTGTAAATTAGTACAACCACTATGGAAATCAGTATGAAGTTTCCTCAAAAGATTAGGCATGGAACCACCATATGGTATTTATTCTAAAGAATTAAAAGTCATCATACTATAGGGATACATGCATACTCATGTTTATAGCAGCATAATTCACAATAGCCAAACTATGGAACCAGCCTAGGTATCATCCATCAATGTATGAATAGATAAAGAAAATGTGATATATATCACTGGAGTTTTATTCACCCATAAGAAGAATAAAATAATATCATTTGCAGGAAAATGGAGAACATAAGACCATTATGTTAAGTTAAATAATCCAAAATCAGAAGATCAAGGGTCCTATGTTTTCTTTAATCTGTGGAAGTTAGAGAGGAAAAAGGAAAAGAAAGGTGGTGGGGGAGAATCTCATGAAAATTGAAAGAAGATCAGTAAAGGAGATAATAGAGGGACCAGGGAGAGGGAGGAGACCAGGGAAAGGACAAATACTGGAGAATGGAATTGGCCAGATTACATTGTTATATTGTGTACATGTGTGAATATGTAACAAAAAATCCCACCATTAGATACAACTATAATACACCAATAAAAAATGTGGAAAAAAAAATTCATGATCTTACCAATTTTTTGAAGTTTCTGGATGTCCATGAGTAGAGACTTGTTGACCTATCTCCTTTAAAGTGAAAGCAGGTTTTTGTACTTTGTCCCAGGTACCACTGACAATGAGACAAAACACTTGATAATCACTTTCAGAATTTGGAGAGAAATTTGGAGCATTCAGATATGCTGCTCTAATCCCTCCCCTTGCCCCTCTCTCCCCCTCCCCCTCCCCTCCCCTTCCTCTCCCCCTTGTCCTCCTCCTCCTCCTCTAATTTTGAAGACTGAATAGGACTGAGTAGTAGCAAACTGAGTAGTACTCAAACAAGACAAAAACTTGCATGGTGATCCAAGAGACCCTGCAAGCAATGTTGCTACTTGTGTTTTAATGTTCAATTCAATAATACTAGATAGATACACAGAAAAATGTCTGTACAAATCCCAGTAGGACAATCACAGCTCAGATCCCTTGGATTTTGGAGCAAAGGCATGCCATCAGTTAATAATTCTATTGCTGATGAATGTTTGCATTGTTTCCAACTTGAACCTATTACCAACAGTACACACAAGAGAGGAATATATATATATATATATATATATATATATATATATATATATGTCTAGAATTTTGGGAAAAGCCTATCTATAGCAATTAAATCATGCCAAATTTTGTTCCAAAATTGTACAAATTTACACTCTGACTGGGAATCCAAGAGATTTTCTGTTTCTCTACATCTTCAATAACACATGCTGTCTTTACACTTTAAAATTACAGGGAATCTGGTGGGCACTTAATTCTATTTCACTGTGGTTTACATTTCTCTGGTTATCTATGAATTTGATCATCTTTTTGTATTTTACTTACCCCATTTTGATAACTTTAATTTAATGAGCTATCAAGTATTTCTATTGGGTTCTCGGCTATTTAGGAGACAGGCAGTTTTAAATATACTGTAGGAGTTTTAAATATACTCTAAAAGATAGTCCTTTGCTACTTACCTGTTTTGTAAATATCTCCTCTCCTACTTTGTGGCTTGTCTGTGTTCTACTTTGCTGATATGTGACATTCTTACTTATTTTTTCCACATTCTATTTCTTAGACTGAGAACAATATATTAGATTCTCCTTTAAGTACCACGACTAAATATCCTTGCATTTCTTGTGATTTCTAAAAATATATTTGTATGTATTATTACTTTTAATTATGAAATAAAATAATATATCAGTAATGTGGTTTTGGCCTGAATTATTATTTATTGAATATTGAATACTCTGCTTTCTTTTTGCATTTATTTGCTATATTCTCATTCCTCACCCTCCTCTTTATTTCAGCCTTTCTGAGTCACTTTGTTTTGTGTGTCTCTCCTGTATATAAAGTTGGATTTTATTTTGTGAACCATCTAAAAATCTTTATTTAGATGAGTTATATCCATTTAAGTTATTAATAGGACTGATGTGTTTGGTCTTAGATATGTCATTTTGTTTTAGATTATAGTTATTGTGTCATGTTTGCTTTTTTATTTTTCCTTCTGGCATTTAGGAAGTTTTGAATTTTTACTGTAGTGTTTACCTTTATACTGGCATTCTTGGTATTTCATTTTTTCTTTTTAAAAATGTATGCTTTTTATTTTGACTTATTACCTCTAAAATTATGTTCTGACTCCTGCTTACTATATTTGGGGTAATCAAAAGACTTGCTCCACTTTTACCTTTTTTCCTTCCTTTGTATTTATTTTTAGTTGTGTTGTTTCCACTTTAAGAATGTGATATTTTGTACTATCCTTACAGTCTAATCTCCTCACCTCTCCTGTTGTTTTCATTCTCTTTAAAATTTAAAAACATTTTTTTTTAGTTGTAGACACACACAATACCTTTATCTTATTTATTTTTATGTGGTGCTGAGGATCAAACCCAGTGCCTCACACACACCAGGCAAGCACTCTACCACTGAATTGCACAGCCCCTCTTTAAAAAAAATTTATGGTGTTTACTGATATCTGCAAATGCTTGATTAATTATATTTAATATACATTGGTAATGTCAGTTTTTTCTCTTCTTCCAGGTTGTTTTTGTTTTTATTTCAACCCTCAATTTTTAGGTTTCCTTCATAAGTAACTCTCTGGATCCTAGATTATTTTGTGGATGGCTCATGTTTATTGATTTACTTGATTTTTCTGTTAGAATACTAACAGGTATTCTTAGGAAGTTATGATCTATTTAGTTTCTTAGATCAGGAGCACCCTCTTCTGTTGTTATAGTGAAATGCAATTCTTTCCTTTTTGTAAATAATGCCTTTTGAGGAAGGGGTCTGGTTTTGATTTTTGTTATTGTTTTTTATTCTTTCATACTAGCTTATCAATGGAGAGTTTATCTTGGACATTTTCTTATTTTCTCTTATCTACTAACCCCTTAAGAGACACCTCTCCCATCCAAAGCATTTTCCTCTCTCTCAGAAACTGTCTTCCCATGATTATTACCTCTGGTCTCCTATATTTTTTAGGCCCTTTCTTTTGGGCCCTCATAGAAAGTACTGTGATCTATATAGGTCATCTCCTTGTTCTTAGTACTTCTCCGCTCCAGTGGGGTCTTTCCTTCCTGATATTTCCTATGTTTTCTATGTGTAGTACTTCCTATAGAAAATCTACATCTGACTCTGCTCATCTGTGAGCTCCTGCCCACACTCTAGTTTAGGGTCCTATTTCCCCAAGTACGTGTAAATTGAAGGATTCTGTATTCCATGCTGTAGGCATAAGTTGTGGGTGGTTTCATTTGCTTTCCTTAGGGTAGTTGGAAATATGTATAGAGAAATTCTAATTTAGGTAGTTTCCTTTATCCTATGGGAACTATATTCTATAACTTAATAAAATAATCTAGAAAAAGTATAAAACAAAAAGGAGTTAGATCTTGAAGTTAAAAATAGAAACAAATTTTTAAAATTTTTAATTTTAAAAAATTAAAAATCTAGCAAAATTGAAAAAAAATCAAGATCTATAAAGCAGTAGTGGGAGAAACGTCAATATGGAATAGCTTGAGGCAGCTTATTAAAAAGAGTAGAATCACAAAAATTAGGAAAGATGAAATCAATATAAGTACAAACACAAAAGAGATAAGTATATGAGAATAAAATGTAAAATTCTATGCTAACATTTAAAAATGTGAAGAATCACTAATTTTTCTAAGCAAATACCAAAATTGACTCAAGATGAAAAAAATCAATAGCCACCTCACAAAACTTAAGTTATGTCAAGTAACTGAGGCCAGAAATCTTGGAAAGAAGTCATGTTTGGAAAGAAAAATAATGGATTCTTTTTAAAAATATATTTTTTTTGTTTGAATGTCTGTACATAATGTTTGTATAATAATGGAATGGAGAGACTGGAGCCTGAGTGAAAATCTGGGACTTCATCACTGTATAAAAAAAAAAGGTATTGAAAGGCAGCAGAATACAACAGACACTAGTATGGCAGTATGTAAAAACGTGGATGTATAACCGATGTGATTCTGCAATCTGTTTACGGGGTAAAAATGGGAGTTCATAACCCACTTGAATCAAATGTATGAAATATGATATGTCAAGAGCTTTGTAATGTTTTGAACAACTAATAATAAAAAAGTATTGCTAGTATGCATTACATAGTACTTATAGACAAATGGAAAAAGAATGTATACCCTACAAGATTTTATTGACTTTCATGTTTGCTTACAGACAGGTGAAAAGGATCGAATCACCCTACCAGACCTTACTGATTTTCCTTCATTTCCTTGTCAACCTGTTCTTTCTTCAGGAATATCTGATATACCTCTATTAAAGATCGAGAGTAAGTACTGTGACATCACAAGTATAGATGATTCTGTGAAGTAAAGTTAAATATGTTAGTAAAGAGTTGTTTCATGGGTACAGAGTTTCAGTTTGTGAAGGTTAAGAGTTCTGGAGATGGACAATGGTGATGGTTGCACAACAGTGGGGATACATGTACTTAATGTCACTGATATGAACACCTAAAATGGTTCAAATAGTAAATTTTATTAAGTAATTTTTACTACAATAAATGTGAAATTATATAAATTTTGTATTTTAGTCACTAATTAACTCTAAAATATATTTTTCCACATAAAATAACTTTGGGTCCAAGATAAATTTACCAAAAGAATTAGACCAAAAAATATAACTATTTGAGCTTTACCTAATTTCTACAAATACATGCATATAAATGCAAAAGAGAGCCACTGTTTTATAAATCCACTCTTAGAAATCAAAAAGATTTTTTACACTCTCCAGAATGGTAAATGGCAGCAAGATAAACAAAAGAGTTTTAGACTCCATATTTTATGACATGAACCATCTTAGCTTTTTGGCATTGATGACTATGGATTACATTTCTTTAGGAGAGAAGATTATTGAGCAAATGAAACAAGTAAAGGAAGAAAGAAGATATCTGGAAAGAATTAGAGATGAACTAATAAAAAAAGTTGAAAAGCTGTTTGATCAAAGCAAAGGGAAACGATATCATGGTAAAGTTTATTATTTAGATTTTGTCACTATTAAGAAAACAAGCCTTAAAGAATTAATACTTTCAGGATAAATAATAGAGTTAATATTTACTGTTTTAGGGAAGGGAAGTCCTGGGGACTGAATTAGAGCAACTTCTATTACATGCTTGTATAATTATGTCAAAATCAACTATAATACATAATAATATTAAAATGAACTAATAAATTTTTTAAAAAGAAGAAAATTTACTGTTTTGCTGATATAGTTTAAAGTGGTACATCTGAGATGCTTTCAATATAGAAAACAAAATTATTTAACTTATACAAAATGATTTATAGAGCTTTGTAAATTTTTTATAACTGAAGTTCATTTATTTATTCATTCTTCCATTCATTTATTAAATAAGTATTTATTAAGTGCCCACTGAGTCTAGCCACTGTTCTAGGGACTGTGGAGACACTAATAGGCACATACTATCTTGTCCCTACCATTTTGTGTCTCATGATCCAGTGGGGAATGATAAGTTAAACATTGATTATACATTCCTGATAAATGAATTACGAAGTTCTGTAGATAGAAATACAAAGAAAGAACACCTAAATCAGATGGAAGAAATCAATAGAGGCTTCCGAGAACTTCTAGGGATGTTAGGATCTGAAGTGTTTCTTAGCTCCAGGCCTTCAGGCATACTTTTTCCTCTGCCATTCACTTCTTCTTTTTTTTCCCTACCTTTTCCTCCTACTGTCTTCTTCCCAGTTCTTCTGGGTATTTCTTATTAATTATTCAATATCAACTTAGATGTCGCTTACTCTCTGAGCCATATTGAGTCCTTTGAACTTATCTAGGTGCTTAATTTGGGGGTATGTGAGCCACTCTGCCTTGCTAGAGTAAATGAATGAGAGCAGTTGGGAAATATAAGTAGATTTCTTGCAGAAGAATTAGAAACAGTGTCCTTGGGACCAGTAGAAATGGAAAAAATGTGCCCAAGTGAAGAATGTTTAGAATAATGGTTTGAGAGATGTGAAATCATTTGAGAGGCCTGCATTCTTAGTTGTTTTGAGAATTATTAGAATAAAAGTCATATATGAAACAACTGGTTTTAAGATTCTCAATTTACAGCAAAATTGTTGTTTCAATACCAGAACTAGCTAAAGATTATTGACAATGTCAGGAGATATTTCCGAACTGCCTCATAATGTTAAGTTGTTATCCTGGAAGTGGTGGCAGTGACTCAGTCTTGTACTGTTGTTAAGAGTGATTTTATCAGACAGGTTTGAACAACGGACTAGAAATCACAGGACCTGAATTCTAATATAAGATCAATCTTTCACTTAGGCAAATTATTTCTCCTCTTTGTGCCTCTCATTCTTTCTATAAAATGGGAAGATCAGTTAGCTTCTTCTTCAAGAGTAATGTTTCAAGATAAAAGGGTGTATAAACCATCAAATACTCAGTGAACCTACTGTGTGCCTGACATTGGCTTAAACATTGAAGATATAACAGTGAACAAAACAGACATGGCCCTGCTCTTAAGGAACTTGATTCCAAATGGTAGGAATAAGACAATAAGCAAATAATTAAGATAATATCAGTTACTGGTCAGACTTGAAAAGTCAATTAAAAAGAGCATAGTAAAGAGTGATGTGGCATGGGAAAGATGTTTTAGTTACATTTTCAGGGAGGGCATCTCTGAGGAGATATCATTAGTATTTGAGTAATAAATAGGCAGGCATATAAAGAAATAGGAGGAAAACAAGATGAATTGAATGAACACTGAATATCAAGGTCCAGGGATAAGAATAACCTCATGATATCAAGGTTCTGAAATAAGGCCAGTGTGGGTGTAGCATGATAAATAAGGAAGAATGTAGAGGGAAAGAAAAATCAGAAAGTTCAGCAATGAGAAGACAGGCCAATTCAGAGTTTGGAATTTATTCCAAGTAATGTGGGAAACCATTGGTGAATTTTAAGCTAGGGATTTACATGATTTAAAAATATATATTTTAGGGGCTAAAGATCTAGCTCAATGGTAGAAAGCAAGACCATGGGTTCAAGACTTAGCACTGCAAAAAATAAATAAAATGACTGCTATATAATAAAGCCTTTAGAGGGGCAAGAATGAAAGAGACAGAAAAGAAATACCCAATTAGGAAGACAATGCAGCTTTCTTGACAAAAGATAGAGTTTTGAGTAGAGATGTAGCATTGAAGAATGTGGAATATCCCAGATGTTGGAAATATTTTGGCAGTAGTGCCAGTAGAACTTGCTGACAAATTGGATAACAGGGCATGGAGAAAAATAGCTAAAATCTAGAGGCAAAGTTTCAAACATCTATATAACTGTCATCAAATTGCCTTATAATGTAGAACTTTTTAATTTGGAATTTTCATTTTGACGCTCATATAAAAGAAACAAGCATATGAATATTCTGGTACACTAGTATACTGGTTGTGATCTTCTTAAGTTTGTAGTTAGTCTCACATTGGTATCAAGGTGATTTTCTAAGCTGGTAGTGTTTAGTTTCTGATTTTCTCTCTGTCCTATAGAATTTTAGACAAATATTTGGAATAATTTTAATAAATAAAAAATCCAAATCAGCTATTTACACAAAACGTAAGTCATTGTGGGGGCTGAAAATTTTTTTTTTAAATTTTTAAATATGTCCTTTATTTTATTGTTTTAATTATATAAATAACATTTCAAATAAGATTATGGAAACAAATAATTAAAATAAATTTATATTTTTTGGTATAGAAATGAATATAGTATTTTTAAGAAACAATGTTTAAAGGAGAACTTGTTTGTAGTTTCTAGATCTGTCATTATTTTATTGTACTTATAGGTACTTTCTTCTATTATCCAACAAACATTTCTCCCTTAGCTCTAACGTACTAAGCATATCAGAGATGGAGAAGAAGAGGAGGAAAATAATTTAAATTGACATTAACGCTAGGGTTCTTTCTACATTGAAAAGTTTTACCCTTTAATCATACTCAGTCTTTGTGTGTTTTTTGTTTGTTTTTTGTAGCTTTTGATGCTTGGAAGAAAAAATACTTGGAAACAAAAAAAGTCACAGCATCACTGGAAGAGGTTTTAACAAAACTTCGAGATGATTTGGAACTCTATTATAAAAAACTGCTCATGCAACTTGAAGCCAGGGAGATCAAGATGAGACCAAAGAATTTGGCAAATATCACAGACTCTAAGGTACTAAATGTGTCCCACTTCCACAATTACATTTATGATTGCTCATATTATTGTATTTAGGATGCTGTGGGCTACAGGTAACAAAACTTTAACTTAAATTTTCTCTGTAACAAAATTCATGGGCTGGGGATGTGGCTCAAGCGGTAGCGCGCTCGCCTGGCACGTGTGCACCGGGTTCGATCCTAAGCACCACATACAAACAAAGATATTGTGTCTGCCGAAAACTAAAAAATAAATAAATAAATATTTAAAAATTTTTTAAAAAATTCATGACCTCATGTAATAGGAGGAGAGCTGCTATGGAGATATAGTCAGCATATTAAAAATGTTTTTAAAGAGTCTACATGCTTCTGATATTTCCTCCCTATTACTTTTAGTGTTGGCTTCATCATTAGACTGCTTTTTCTAATAGTAGCAATAGTGTTGCCAATGACAAGTAGAGCTATCTATCTTCAGAACAGGAGAGAATTCTGAACCACAGAATATATAAACCTTGAAACAAACAAGCCTAACTGTGGTTCAATAATAATTGTCAAGGAGTACTATGCATTGCCTTAGACTAATAGGGCCATGTTTCTTGATTCCATGGCAAAGAGATAATTACCTGATAAAGTAGGGTAAAGAAAAAAACAGTATTTACTATACTGCTTTTTCTTGGACTTTAAAAATACTTTAATGAAATTTTGACCAATTCATTTTTCTTGAAATAGTCTTGAATCTTACTTAGAGCAGACATGAAATTTATTATTGAGTAATTCTACCATATAATTAACTAAAGGACAAAAAATTCCAGGTCATTTAACAATTTATTTTTGTTAGATTGATCATATTTACCCAAATGATTTTAAAATATGTTAATTATGATTAAGAGTAAGAATTTAACTTCAGGGATGATAAAATATTAAAAGTTTACTATTTTGATAAATTTAATATAACATCCAAAATAGGCTTAAATAATTATTTGGCCATATTAGTAGACTTTTTTTTAAGCACAGCTGATACTTTATCTTACAATTTTATCAAGTTCAACATGTTTAAATTCTTAAATAATTTCATTAGTGAAGATCACTGTACCTCACAAACTTTTTGGACAAAGTGACCAAAAAGTCTTATTTTAACTAGATTTTTTTGTATTAAAATGTTTTTATATAAAACATGTGTCCCATTTATTAAATATTTTTAAATAATTCCAATCTGATTCAGCTAACAAAGGCATTATTGTCAATTTCTAAATTCATGCTAGTATCTTCAATCTAGCTTATTCATTACTTAGTAATAGTTATCAGTTTCTATGGTGCTAATTTAATGGTAATTTTTGTAAATATCTGTTTTTTAAATAGCAAATGATACAACAATGATAGAAGAGAACGTAGTTCCTAAAGTGCAAGAAATAAATAAAAAGTAACAAGTAATTTATTCTAAAACAATAAGTTTATTTTATGGAAATACTTTATTATGATGATTTTTTCTTTTGTTACTTACCAGTTCACAGTATAAAATGCCTTGTATTAAAATATACAGATGCTATGCTAAATAAATGCGTCTTTCTATCTCTCACACAGAATAACCTTATAATCCAGATCACTGAAGTACAGCATGCAATTGACCAACTTAAAAGAAAATTGGATACTGATAAAATGAAACTCATCATAGAAGTTAAGGTAATTTATATATCTCTTAATCATATTATAACATCCATCTTGAAATAACACTAAAATATTTTGGTGTTTTAACTTTGTGTTGATAGTAAAAGAATAGTCAGAATTTACTTTTTTAAAGTTTTATTATTTAACAATAAATAGCATGAATGAAAATCTATGTTTTTTTAAAAGATGTAGGTTATAGCAAGGCCAAAGGAAAATATAATAAAATTTTACTATAGTCAGTTTAGTCTCAAAAAAATATATTAAAGATAGTTTTCCTATATTAGAGTCATTCATAAATAAGTCTTGACAAACTTCTGACCTCTCCTCTGAAACCCCATTCAATTTCTTCCCCTCTACTTGGGGAATTATCTCATTCTCTCGTTATTTTCATATATATTTTTTATTTGTTTTTACTATGAATCTTAGTAAAACTAGACGATAAGTTCTTTCAGGACTGTGCCTTCATTCATTTTGTTTCTTCCATAGGACATTGTATATAGTAGATATTTAATAAAGGATTGTGATAAAAACTGTGATTATCACATCATAGGAATAATTTCAGAATATAGATGTCTTTAAAAGCTCTTTTGTTGAACACAAAACAGAGAATTTCATACACATTCAAACAAGTTATAATCCACAGAACAGGAAAATAAGAATGATAATTATAGGAATGCCTTCCATTCACTCTTTATCAGAAAGCTTTATAACACAGAATAATGACCCCTTCTAGATTTATGACTGTCCAACAGAACTTTCTGTGGTGATAGAGATATTCTGTATCTCACCATCCAATATGGTAGCCACTAGCCACTTAGGATATTGAGCCTTGAAATGTTTGTGTGACAGAGGAACTGAATTTTAAATTTTATTAAACTTTAGTTGATTTAAATAGCTACAAATGACACCTATCTACTACACTGGATAGTGTACTTCTAGATTCTTTTTACTTAGAGGCACTCTTGAGTTTAAGTCCTGGTTCAGCACTAAGAAGCTTAAAAGTTAAAAAAGAGAAGAAAAAAAAGATCAAAGGACAATTTTTAACAAACTATGAAGTAAACATTCATATACAACCTAGACTCAAAAACAGTGAAGGAAAACCGTGTGTTTACTCAGTATATGAGAGAGAAAGCCAAGATGGAAATTTGTACACTGAAAGATAGTTGGGTGAGTAGAAAGGATAATTAAAATGCCCCCAGAGCCTTCAGTTATGACTCCCCAATGTTCTTTTCTTCTGGAAAGCATGCTTAGATCCTACCTTCTTTGAACATGTTAACCCTATAAACATCACATATGCTTTGCATGTAAATAATATAAAATTAATAAAGACAAATGAAGAAGAAAAATAAACAAAAACTCCAAAATACAAAAACCCCTTAATTCCTAGAGAACAAAGTTTTCAGCTTACAGACTATAAAATATTTCCTATTTAACCATAGTGCCTGATTGGCACGTTAACAGATACTATAATATTTACTGATTTCTGAATGAACTACCCAAAACATCCCTACCTATAACATTCAGAACTAAGGGACAGAAATCTAGCCTAAGTCTGTTGCAACCATATTTATTCAAGATAGTATAGCATAAGTAGTGTTTCTTGAAGTTTAATGTGCTATCACCTGGAAAGGTCGTTTTAAAATGAAGCATCTGGCTCTCTAGGACTGAGAGAAGCCTGAGATTCTTCATCCCTAACAAGCTTGCAGATAATGCTAATGGTGTTTGTCCACCAACAGTACCTGGAATAGCAAGGCCTCTGGTCCCAGGTGGCTGTGCCACTTTTTAACTTTATACCTTGAGCAAGATACTTAGTTTCCTTGAGTCTCAAGTTTGAGTTTATTTCATTTTATAATAAATAATAGTATGTGCCTCAAGAAAAATTTGAAAAAAATCAAAGGATTAGTACATTTAGTAGAGTGCTTAGCACAGAGTAAAAACTTTTATTAAATTTCTTAAATATCTGTTTAGTTCCTAAGGACTAGGAATTAAGGGTTTTTTGTATTTCTGAGTTTTTGTTTTTCTACTATTTTCTTTACCCATTAATAGCAACAGATTTTTGAAGCTTAAGAAAAAAATAAAATTCCTTCTCACCTTATTTAGGACAGTTCAGTTGTATTATCTGTATATACTAATAAATGAAATTATCTCATAGTATATCTAGTTATAGCATAGTTATTAAACAGGATTTATGACCTATGAATTTGCTGTAGTAATCCAGAGGGAATAAAGGCATGGAAGGCAAATGAGAAAAGGCAGTCAAAACAGTTACAAAATTGACAATTCTGATCTACTCCTAGAAGGGTACAATGAAGTTGAGTTTTGAGAGGTAATTATTTTTATAGATGAGAAAACAAGCAGCTTCAGACTTACGAACACTGAAAGCTGAAATGGCACAGAAGAAAACCAATACATCTTTACAATCTCAATCAGGTATGTTAATTTAACTTATTTGTTGAAAACTTTCAATATTTATTTGAACAGATTAAACCTTGTTCTCCTTGTAGTACATTATATAAATATTAATATATCAGTTTAAAAATAAATTTTTAAAAAATCCTAAGATTTATCTCTCTTTACTTTTCATGTGGGTGTTACAAAGTGTTTCAGGAAATACTAGATGTAGCATAAAGCTAAACAGTTGATGTTTACTTTTGAAGATTTCAAGTCTATTACCTATTATTTTGCAATACTATATTTTATAAATTTAAAATTACTTTTTGTTGTTAATGATCAAATTTAAGAGCTAATATAACTAAAATCTAATTTCAAAGAAAATACATTTTAATAAATACTATGTATTTACATAGAAAGATTAAATTTGCTCATTAAATCTTGACTAAAAGCAATTGTATCAGAAAAGTGATAGAAATTAATATCTAAGAATTTTTATTAACTCATTTTAAAATATAAATTTAAAATAATTTAGAAATGTAGAGATTCTTTTAGAAACATGAAGTAATTTAATACATAATAGGTTAATTTTATTCTGTAATAAACAACTTATAGGAAGGAAAAGTAATATTGTAAAAGATGGTTGAGTCATCATTTATTTCAATTTGGAAGGGATGATTTGTGCTGGAAAGACAGGATTAATATAAATCTAGAGTTACAGGATGCAAAATTCTAATCTCTATTCACAGGAACCAGTGCAGCACAATGTAGTTCTTAATTACCTTATGAAAGAAAACGGATTTCTTTATGTTTAGGAAAGTCCTCTGCATAAAATTAATCTTTTAGAAAAAGGAACTAGTTGAGAACTCAACATCTTTGGATAATTAAAAGTAAAATGCAGATGCAGAAAAAGAAATTTTTAACCTTGAAAACTAGCCAAGAAATAAATGCTACATGTTCATAAATTAAGGTATCTGAATAATTGGAAGTGCAAATAATAGTGACTAGAGTCAAGTTCAATACCATTATTCCTACTGTAAAAACATTCTGCACATAAGCCTCATAAAAATAATTGGTTTGGAAAATATTAAGTAGCTCTAATTTACTAATTCACAATATTACTGTTATCTTCTGTTTTGTATTTTGTGAGTACATTTAATTCTTAGTATTTCTTTTTTTTCTTTATTCACTGTCAGGAAGTTGACATTATTTCAGATACCTCAGAGAATATGAGTATGTACTATATCGAATCAGAAAACAGAAAAATTATGTTCATCATTTTGATGAACCTAAACAGAAGACACTGAATTCCATGTTTAAAATTTATTGGAAAAAAAGTACAAAACAAACTGCTTCTCAAAGGCTATGTTTTTAAAACTCTATTCTAAGCAAACAATTCCTACTTCAAGTTACACATATTTTTAAAACTAGCATTGACTCATATTTTTAATATTGGGGTAAAATTAGCATAATAAAATTTTGAAAGCAATTTTTCCTAGTTATAATGTTGAAACACACTAAAGAGGAAGATTTAACATGTGAGTTTGATTTGTTTCATGCCTTTAGGTTTCTGGGTATTTAAGATTTTTCTTTCTTTCTTTCAAATTCCATCAAACCATTTCTTTATTCTTTATCTGTTTTTTTTTCAGTATATTAGTAACTAAATATATAGCAACATAACAAAAATGCATGTATTTTTTTAATCTCTTCAGGAAACAGATCTATTTATACAGATAATTTTTAAATCTTCAGAGTTTAACAAGATGTTTTTCTCTGTCACAGCTTTGGCTTTAAGACTTTCCACATTTCTTCAGTTTGCTGTTTGGCTACAGCATCTTTTGAGTAGTCAAGACAGTTTGCATTCCACATGCCAATGCCCAGTAAACCATAGTTTTGTATATATGCTGCCTTCAGAGAAATGCTCTGAGGGTTATCATACCACACTTGATGAAAATATCCAGCAGGATCCTACACAAATAAATTAAAATGGAAACTTAAGGTATTTAGTACAGTAAAAGGGAAAAAGGTTTCTTAAATTATTCAAAAAGCAAATTATTCAAAAAAGAAACATGAAAACTTCACAGCACAATACTTTCCTGCTTTATTATTCCATGGTTCTATATCTGCTATTTCCTAGAGATTATTGTTTATGGCACTTTTAACAACAAAGATTATATAAATGAGTCTCCTAATGTAGACTATTTAAGGTCCTTCTCATGTTCTAAGATTCTCTCCTTGATCTGATGCAATGATTGTCAACCAAGATGTATATCTGAATCATTGTAAAGGTTTTAAAAATATAGATCATGGGGCTGTGGGTATGGGCCAGTGATAGAGCACTTGCCTAGCATGTGCAAAGCCCTGCATTCAATCCCCACCTCTACAAAACCCCAGATTTCTGGGCCCCATACCATGAGAAATCTATTGAATCAAAATCCTCCAGCAATGGTGCTGAAATGTATATTTGTTTGTTTTGTGTATGTTCATTAGGTATTATGATATGCAGCTGAAGTTAGGGGTAACTACTGCTCTGGTCCTTTAAAACAAGCTTACATACATTTTTGTATTCCCTACAGTTCCTGGAAGTGTGCCTAGCTAGGAGCTTACCAGATGGGTTTTTTAAAAGATGAATCAGCCAAATCAAAAGGTAATGACGATGGAGGAGGAAAGTACCCACTTCTCCTGGTTGTACAGAATGGATTCTAAGAGACTGTTAGGCATGACTTAATAGGTAATTTAACACAGGCCCAAATAAGAATCACTAATTAGATTCTGATCTTATACTCACACTCTCTCCCTCTCTCTCTTTGGTACTGGGGATTGAACCTAGGGGTTCAATCAACCACTGAGCCACATCCCCAGCCCTTTTTATATTTTATTTAAGAAAGAGGGTTTCACTAGTTTCTTAGGGCCTCACTAAGTTGCTGAGGCTGGCTTTGAACTCACAATCTTCCTGCCTCAGACTTCCAAACTGCCAGGATTATAGGCATGCGCCACTGTGCCCAGCCTGATCTTATACTCTCGAGTTCTACTCTGTATAGTTCTCTCTCAGGAAGCACATAAGCTACTGGATAAGAGATAGAGGATGCCAGGGGCAGTGGCACACACTAATCCCACTGGCTCAGGGGGCTGAGGCAGGAGGGTTGCGAGTTCAAAGCCAGCCTTAGCAAAAAGCGAGGTAGCTAAGCAACTCAGTGAGAGCCTGTCTCTAAATAAAAATTCAAAATAGGACTGGGGATAGGGCTCAGTGGTCAAGCACCCCTGAGTTCAATCCCTGGTACCCACCTCAAAAAAAAAAAAAAAAAGATAGAGGAAAAAGGAAAGGAGCAGACCTAGGCAAAAGAGTAAAGAAAGGAGAAAAAAGATATGAGGTAAAAATAGACCTGGGACTAATAGTAACTTACTAATATTTATATTCCTCTGGGAAACTGCAATTGTGAATAAATGCCAACCAATTTTTATCTATGGTAGTACTTCTGGAGTTAGAATGTTCTCCTAAGATGACTAATTTGAAGGTTATTGATAACTTGGTAAATTAATAAGTATAGTAGATTCATTACATACAAGCATATTGCATCCTAAATCTTGTACCTATCCTTTAATATTTTTAGGTTCTAAACAAAGCCATACATGCTGTAGTAACAGTTGTTATTCACCATCAAAGGACAGCTTGCAAAACCTGCACCTAAATATGAAAAATCTTTGAAGATTCAGGGATAAACCCAAAGATATAATTTTGAATTTGCAGCCATCCTACTTAGTACTTTGAGCTATTTTGATAGTTAATGAGAAATTTCAAATGTCTCAAAATAGTGAAGGAAGGAAGGGCAAATTGATTGATTTAGGCCTGGTTAAAGCATAAAGTCCTTCCAGAATATTGAGTCCAAATGAAGCTGCTAGGGCTGAAACAGCAGAAGAAAGCAGAATGAATTCTTTTCACACAACAGAAACTTGACTTTGATTACAGAATTTTATAATAAAAAAGAGGAACAAAACAATTATAACTGGATTGTTTTCTTAAATACAATTAAATGGCCTTCAAGGGTCATCAAAACGTTTTCTGAATTCTATAACTTCAAAAATGTGTTCTATTTGGAAAATGGGTACCAAAACACAGAATTAAGGAATAAATTCTGGTGCTCTGCAGCATAGAAAGATGACTATAGATCACAGTAACCTATTATATAATGTGTGGAGATCTAAAAGAGATGAGTTCAAAGGATCCAAACAAAGAGTCTCATCAGAATCTTTAGGTTACATTGAAAATGTAGGCTTCCACAGTTTAGTAACCTATTTTGGCCCAAAGCCCTTTCAAAAGCAAATTTTGTAACATTATTGTCAACTGTTAAGAAGTCGTATTTGTAAGATGCATGTTTTTATAGCATCATCTAAATTGAGTGGCAAAGCAGAGTACTGCTCTGCCAGAAAACTAAAGTTCCTGATTACACAGATTCAAAGTCAAGTTTACATGTAAACAGTAGTCTTTATGTTGTACTATAAAACTGATGGAAATTCTTACACCAAATGTCTAATTATAAAAATATATAGTTATACAGAGGGGCTGGGGTTACAACTCAGTGGTAGAGAGCTTGCCTAGCACATATGAGGCACTGGGTTTGATCCTCAGCACCACATATAAATAAATAAACTAAAGGTATTGTGTCCATCTACAAACTTAAAGAATTTAGAAATATGTATATAGTTATATGAAAATTAACAGAATAAATGTTCAAAACTTGTAAAAAGTCTTACTTTGTAGTTATAATAAGGAGCCATCTGTTCTTTATTCCATTGGCTTCCAGAAATAGAACTATTTATTTGCTTCATGATCGTTTTATAGGGCACCTGATATCCTGCAGCATCACTACAAGGAGCGCCCCGGAAAGGGACTTTTGCAATGGTACAAACATGATCCTAGAAATGAAAAAATATTCATGTTATAGATTATCAAACAAAGCTATTTATTATAAATAAAACATATGCAACAAAAAGAAAATGGACCATACAGAATAAAAGTTAAAGAAATTTCGTTATGAGATGAAAATGTATGACATTCAGAAGCTTCCATGTGATTAAATAATTTAAAATAAATTTTTAAGTTTTCAATATATTTTCAATATATTCTTAATGAAACAAAAGAGGCTCTAAATATATAATTGGAAAAAATGAATAACAAATGACTTGTTCTTACCTCAGAAAGATTCAGGCAGGTATAATCATAACCATACCAAGGAATACCCATCACAAGTTTCTTAGGGTTAATGCCCATCTTGATATAGTCTCTATACCCTAGTCAAGGAGAGAGAGAAAAAATATCTATTAATATGTTCATAGAAGCCATGCAACCACCCACAATCTAAGTTCATAAAAACATTTATGCAAAATACTAATAGTGTTTCTCTAATATTATAAAATTAATCCCTTAAGAATTATAAATCCATATCTTGCTTTATACCCATTTCTTTTTTAATCAAAGAAGGCAAACTTCACAAAATCTAACTGCAGAAAGAATGATTCACTACAGGAAAATATGCTGATGTTATCTGTTCACTGCTAAGATATGATAAGTTTGATGTTATAGATTCTAAAGTTTCATAAAATTTCTATAAATCTTAAGCTTTCTGGCAGTAATGCGCTCAGAATTTCTTATAAAAAGCACAAGCATTCCATGTTTACAATATCCTTTAAGTATCCTAGCAATAGCCTGGGTAAAGAAATGTTTCTTATTCTATAGTAAATAATCTGTACTTGTAGGAAGCAAAAAGAAAAATAATGAACAAATTCTAGTGCATCAATCATTTTCTTGCCTGATGCTATAGAGATACTTCCAGACTGTCTAGAATGTTGAGCTACATAAATTTATTGCTTTTCAGAGCCTTTAATATTTACTCTGTCCTTAAATCCCAAAGAAGGGTAGGATATGTTTCATTTCCCAAACACTTGAAAAAGAGCAGTATAGTGATTAAAATTAATCACTTCCATGAAACATTGTTTGAGAATCCCAGATTACTTTGTAATTTTAACAGAAAAAGGGGTTATTTTTCAAATTTAAATAGTATATGCTTATGATCAGACTATTCTATTCAAATTAGATTACATTAAAATCAGGCTGGCTTCTAAGATTTTGACCTCTGTATGAAAAGAAAAAAAAATTACTTATAAATTAACAACTAAATCTCAATACCAACTATCCTAGCAATTTCAGTTGAGTACAAAAGATAGCTTTCTTTTATTCTACTGATTGATGGAATACAAACCAATCCAACTTTGTAAAGGATAATTCAAAGACAATATCATGTGAACAACAGTTCAGAAGTACTCTTAATTCTTTCAGGAATATAATTTTTATGTATTATAATAATAAGATAAATCAATCCTATTAATTATAAATGGTATGTACCCATATTATAACTGTCTTTGATGTTAAATTACTTAACAATTATTTTAACAAAAGTATCCTGTCATATTCTAGATAATCTTCTTCATGTGGTTTCATGACAAGCTTATTGGACTTTTAAATCACAACTGTAGAATTCTTAATAGTTGTGAGACCATTAGAACTAACTCCTTTCATCTCATCTATAATGGAGGGTTAATGGTAATATATCTATCTCACAAGGTTAGGACAATTCTTAGAAGACTTAAGTGAAAACTTTGAAACTTTGAAACTTTTTGTAAAGACTAAATCTCTCTGGATTAAATGATCTTTATATGTTTCAAGCAAGCTTTACAAATAGAAAGGGTACATAAATAACTAAGAATTTCTGAAATATAGGTATATAAAGCACAAAGTTCTGGAATTAATGTTACTAATAAATGACCATGTCATGGATTCTTACCGTTTACTGTCTGATTATAGGGAGCATTGGCTGCTGCAATACATTCTGACCAGATCTGACTTTGTTCATCATAAGACATCACGAACAGAAAGTCACAAGCATCTGCAATTCCAGTGTAATTATAACACCTTCTGTCTATGTTTTTTGGAGACCAAGCTACATCAAAGGTTACCTGTGGAAAAACACATATGTCATTTTATGTACCATGATCAAACATGCACATTACACCAGATGTTTTTTTTTAATTATTCTCCTGTCTCATGCTACCCAAGAAAAAAGAACTGCTTTTATCATATATGAATATAGGATTTGACACTCATAGAAATAGAAGAGTTCTACAAAATATGTCCTTTTTACTACACTGGATTGGTCTAGACATGTATTTGGATATACAATGATCAGAACTGGTGCACTGTATAGATAAGGAGATTTAAATCCAAATGTCTTCAGAAGCTGGGCTAATACAAGTGATTGAAAGAAGCAGGTTTAATGGCAATAGGGTGTGGTAGGACTACTGAACAATTAGAGAGTAAAAGCACACTAAAAAAATTTAGATACAAAAGTTGTTAGCATAGCCTAACTGCATTTGAGCCCATGAGTCACAATTACCTTATATGGTAGGTTAGACCCATTATTATTACATTTAGAAATTAGTGAATGGTTTGTCACACAAGTATAAATTAATCAACTCAAAATGTTGAACAAAGAATTTAAATGGTCTTATTTTATGGAAATATTCAAAATAAAATGAGTGATATATTATCTTTCATTTTGAATAGTGAGCCAGCATTCAATAAGGATGTCTCTTTAAAATATCTGTTTATTACTTTAACCAAGTATTAATTTTATGTTAATGTGTATAAATGTTCAGTATTATCACTAAAAATTGTTTTTTCTTAATTAGGCATTCAGTAAACACTTATTGATTAACTTAAAAAATTGAAATACTTTAGGTATTTTTTATGCTTTGGCTAACTCATTTCAAGACTTTCTTAAAGCTCTAAGTCTTCTCAAAGCTTTAATTCACATTAAAGAAGGCTGTGCTTTACAAGTATAAGCTTTCCCCAATAGTTCTACCACAAAATAGCTTATGAAGTGAAATTTGTACATACTGGACCCTACTGTTTTACTACCTCCTATTTCAAAACAAAAACTGATAGTAAAACAGATAAAATAAATGACTACCTCTAAGCAGATAAAAATCTTCTGAATACTAAGTATATTCACCTGAATTTCCTGTTACAATTAACCTTCTATTTTTGAGGAAGTAGTATTAACATATTAGACAAGAAATCAAAAGACTTGGGTTCTATACAGTCTTGGTCCTGTTATAATTTGGTCTTTGCCACTGCTAAGTCACTTAAGATATCTGAGTTTGTTTTCTCACCTATAAAAATTAGGGCATAAAAACTCTTCAAAGGCATTTCTAGCTCTTCATTCCATGACAACGATATTGTGAACTTAAATCATCAATCTTTCCTCCAAACTTATTTCCCACTCCAGATTCTATTTTGATCTTTTTTTCTTTTCTTTTCTTTTCTTATCATCAGTTTAAGAACCTTTTTTTGGCAGTGGAAGATACTGGAGATTGAACTCAGAGGCACTGAGCCACATGCCCAGCCCTGTTTTGTATTTTATTTAGAGACAGGGTCTCAACTGAGTTGCTTAGCACCTCACTTTTGCTGAGGCTGACTTTGAACTCGTGATCATCCTGCCCCAGCCTCCTGAGCCACTGGGATTACAGGCATGCGCAACCACACCCAACTTGGTTTAAGAACTTTTGAGCCATCTTCTGACTCTTTTCCTTCCTTCATACCCCAAATCTAATATCATATTATTTGAGTGGCCTCTCACAGTTGTTCTGCCCTTCCTTGTTCTTAATTAACTCAACAAAAATTTATTGAATATTTGCAGAATGTTAGTGATCTCTCATCCCAATCCAAAATGTAAACTTCAAGTTCCTAGATAATTGTAACAGTACTTATCTAGTCTTCCTTCTCCTCTAGTTTTATATACTATTATAGAATAATCTCCCCAAACACACTTCTACCCATATAACCTTTTCCATACAGAATAAAATGCACATTCTTCAGTCTAATATTCTGGATCTTCATAATATGGACTACCTTTTCAACTGTACCTCCAACTAATTCACCTAGTATAAACTTGACATAGCAGTCCAAATTGTTTTACTTACCCCTCAAACATGGAAATAGATTTTCCTATGTAAAGTCTTTGCTCAACCTCTTTGATCTTGCCTTTTCACTACAGCTTAATCAGAAATGGCAAATAGGTGGTTACCAATTCTAACCTATTAGTAACAACTATTTAGAGAAATAAGAAAACTTTTCTGAGACCAAAACTTATGAGGAACAAAAGGTATAGTGCCCTATATGCCAGGCATATTGTTGATTGTACTCATCTGAAAAGCTAAATTCCAAATATGCCCTACTTTTATAAAATCATAGAGCTGTCAGTACCCATATCATTTATTATTTTCCAGTGATTCTCAAATTCTTGATGATAAACTACACCAGAATCACCTAGGGCACTTGGTAAAAATGCAATTCCCCAAGACAAGAACTATTGAATCAATCTCAGGAAATTTACTACTATTTACTATTTATTATTTTTTGAGACAGAGTCTCACTAAGTTGTTTAGGGCCTCAGTTAACTGCTGAGGCTGGCCTAATACTTGTGATCGTCCTACCCTCAGTCTCCCAAGTTGCTGGAATTACAGGCATGTATCACCCTGCCCACCTAATCTCAGGAAATTTTAAACAAGCACTTACAGTTGATTTTGAGACCAGTTTAGGAACATAGAATTTACAATGTTCTGTCATGGAATAAACATACATGAATTAGTTCTGCAGCTGTGGATTCTGCCAAGCACAGATTAAAAATATTTTTTAAATTATATACAAGTCTGTACATACATGTATAGACTTTTTCTTGTCCTCATTCCCTAAGTAATAGAGTAATAAAATCTATGTATGTAGCATTTACATTGTATTAGGTATTATAAATAATGTAGAGATGATTTAAAGTATGCAGAAGTTTGTACATGGGTTTTATTCAAATATACCATTTTATGTATGGGACTTGAGCATCTGCAGATTTTAGTATTCACAGGGTATCCTGTGTGTGTGTGTTTCACAGTTCAGTGCTATTTATTTCACAAACCCATTTTCAAAGAAATCAAAGTTTCTTTGTCTAACCTAGTAGTTCTTAATTATAATCACCTATGAAACTTTTTTTAAAATTATAGATTTTGGACTTACCCAAAACCTTCTGAATAGTAAGTTTTGGGAGTGAGTCTCCAGTATATATGTGTATGCACATCCAAGTGTTTATTCTTTTTTAAGACCCCTGGTTATGTTGATATGTGGCCAGGATTGAGAATCGGTGATCTGGAGCCACATTATCTTGTTACTACACATTGCCTGGCAAAATGCCTGTGCTATGATCTGCTCTAATCATGCTCATTATGGAAATGGGGATGTATACTGCCTATTGTCATAGCTCCTATGAGTTCTATGGAATAAGTCCTTTGAGCTTTATTGTACCTTGACTACTTCACAAGTAAATCAGACTATGGAGCAAGGGAGACATTTTCCCAGAACTACCTCAACCCTTAGGCACCAGCTGTTTCTATCCTGCACTGGTTAAAGCCAGGTAGAACCTCCCTGATTCTTATTGCCCATTGCCTATCCAATATCCATACCCCCACTGCAAGGCAAGCAGGTAGAGTAATCCCAATGTTGTATTTTGGTTTGAATAGAGACCACTTAGTACTGTAAAATTCCTTAAATAATAAAATTAATACTTCCATGCTGGGTGTGGTGGTATATGCCTGTAATCCCAGTGGCTTGGGAGACAGGAGGATTGCAAGTTCAAAGCTAGCCTCAGCAAAAGTGAGGTGCCAAGCAACTCAGTGAGACCCTGTCTCTAAATAAAATACAAAATAGGGCTGGGGATGTGGCTCAGTGGTCGAGTGCCCCTAAGTTCAATCCCTAGTACCAAAAAAAAAAAATTTTTTTTTTAGAAAATAGGTGACAAAATTCAAAATTCTTTCCCATTCCATCACTATAAACATTATATTAGTCATACCTTCATTTTTAGAGGAAAGTATGGAGTTTCCAAAAAATAAATGAAAGTTTACCTGTGATCCCTCAATTTCACGATGGAAAGAGTTTGTGGTTTCTTTGACTAATGCTGTTAATGCATCATATTCAGGTGATAAACAAGTAACTTCTTGCTCTATATCTATATTAATTCCATCCATATATTGTGTTTTGGCCAAATCCAGTTTTTGAGCTATCCAGGATGTTCTGAAAGTAGGGTCAATGATATCCTTTATGGATACATCTCCTGTGAAAGAAATAGACATCTTTTGTGTATATATATATATATGTGTGTGTGTGTGTGTGTGTGTGTGTGTGTGTGCGCGCGCGCGCGCATGTGTGTGTGTTTCACAGTTCAGTGCTATTTATTTCACAAACCCATTTTCAAAGAAATCAAAGTTTCTTTAAAACATCTCATTATTTTGGAATACTAAGCCCTAATCTAAGTTTTCCAAATGGAGAAATCATGTACTAAAATGACATAAAGCTATTGCTCGCTAATATCCAAAATAACTATTACAAATAAAATTCCCAAACTAGAAGCAGAAATTTTGGCGTATTACTAACTAAAAGTCAACATGCTAATTTGGCAGTCATGCTTTACTCAAAACCATGAAGTAGTTTATTTAATTCTTTAAAAACATCTGTATTTGTGAAATGGAGTTAGTAGTATGTAAGATTAATTTTAAAGTTTGAAAAAAATAGATAAACAGAAAAAAGGAATTTTTTAAAATACTATGAATTAAACCCAGGGGTACCCTATCATAGAGTTACATCTCTACCCCTTTTTATTTTTTAAGGTAGGGTCTTACTAAATTGCTGAGGCTGGCCTGAACTTGTGATCCTCCTGCCTCAGTCTCCCAAGTAGCTGGGATTACAGGTATGTACCCAACTGAAAAAAAAATTATATATATAATATATATATATCCCCTTTTTTTCAGTCGGGTATACATATATATGTATATATGTATGTATATATATATATATATATTTTTTTTTTTCCTAGTAAGAACTATAACAAATGATAGGTAAATTTACTAACTGGCTAAACACTTATATCTGGTTAAAAAAAAAACACAAAACACATACCTTTCAGAACTACTCTGGCTCCTTTTGAATGAGCATAACACAAAAGTTCTGAGTCATATTTTCCAAAAACTGCCACAGTTGTAATCTGTGACCAGTCATAAGATTTCCAAGTTTTCCCTCCAACATCAAATACAAATACCTGCCAGAAAAACAGGGATAAGCACCATCATTTAAATCAAGAATATCATGATAACCACCCAAAATAATATTAAATATCATAGTATACCAAGCATTATATCAGGCACTGAGGGTCCAAGAGTGAAAAAGATATAAGGGTCCCAGTGTAATTGGTGGCAGAGTAATTAGCCAGGTCTGGAAAGTGGAGGACAGGCCAGGAAGAAATAGTGCATGTGACAAGGTCTGGAGGCAGAAAGAGCATAATGGTTGGGTAACTATTTAGTGTGGCCATGCCTAGAGTTTAGAAAGAGAACATAGAAAAGAACCAGAGTGCAGTAGGTAGGGGTTCAGTCATGAAGAGACTTGTAAGTCATGTGGAAAAGTTGGTACTTACTGTGAGTAAAAGGAAGAGAATAGTAAGTTTTTAAAATGAGAAAGTACTCACTTTAGAAAAATCCCTTGAGCTGAAGTGGGAAATGGATTAAAGAGGGGCCAAAGCTGGAGGCATAATAGAGAAGCTCTTGCATGAATCTATGCAAGAGATGATGTGGATGGAGCACTGGAGATGAGTGAGGTAATTGAACAGATCTGGGAGAATTAGAGGCGGCTAATTAACAGGGCTTTGTGACTAATGGAATGAGCAAGGCAAGGGAAAGGAGTTTGATAATACTCAGGTTTCTGGCTGCTACTGATGAAGCCATAGTTACTGCATTTGTTACTATATTTTTTTTGATGAGGGTGACTTCTTAGAATACTATTACAGTTCAATCCTAAGAGCTGATGCTGTGTTTCTCCAGTATTTCCCTCCCATCTAATTGTAGAAGCTCTGAAGTTTTACTAATCATGTTTGTTTTATCCCAAGGTACTGATTCAGCAAATATTTACTGAATTTCAATACAATGGGAGGGTGGTATTTGCAAGGCACTAGGGATATTGTGGTTAACAAGACATACCAGGTCCATTGGGAGTTAATCAGTTACAATAATACTCCTGCCCTTAAACAAATACACGAAGTCATAACACTATATTAAAGGGGACCCACTCGTCAGGTGGGGCAGGAAAATTCCCAGATGAGGAGGACTAAAATCTGTGGAATGACAAGGGAGGAATGTTCTAATGGACAAAAAAAAAAAAAAAAAAAAAAGCATTCTCAGATGAGGGAACAAGAAATCCAAAGTCCCTACACTTCAGAAGGATTTTGAGACTCTGAAAGTGAGATAATCATGTAGAACACAGAAACCTTCACTTTATGTGGAATCACAACTGGGATATTTGGCAAGATCATGTAGTTTTTAGATCACAGAATTTTGGATTATAACCTAGGACAGATGGGAATCCATTAGTTTGAAGCAGAGGAGGGGCATAAGATTTGCTCTAAAAAGAGATTGACGATGGAAGCTATTGTGAGAATGGATGTGGGAGAGGCCCAGGGGAACATCAACTATAAAAGTTAGAAATCTCTTAATTTTCTCAACCCCCCCCTTTTTTTAACTTTTCAGAAGTATCTTTGTACAACTCATTTTTCTGCTAAGCAACAGCACAATGAAATAATAAAAATTACAAAATGTGCAACTGAATGGCTCATTGTCTTTGGACTCATTTCTATCAAAACATCCCAATTCTGATAGTTAAGGCTGAATTTGTTTTTTAAAAAAACTATTGAGAAAAAATAAGTTAACATAAGTTCAATCTATTGGGGGAAAAATCTCTTGAGGGGCTGGGGTTGTGGCTCAGAAGTAAAGTGCTCACCTAGCATGCATGAGGCACTGGGTTCAATACTCAGCACCACATAAAAAAAATATTGTGTCCTCCTATAACTAAAAAAATAAATATTTAAAGAAACTATTGAGAGCCTGTGATATAATAGAAATTCTTAAAAATTAATAATTGGATGAACCAATGGAAAATATGGGAAAGCCACAGGAGTGGGATTTAGGCTAGGAGTGAATGCTTAGTATGCACAGGCCTTGCATTCAATTCCCAGCCCTCAACTCCCCCCAGTTACATATAATTTATTATATATAATCAATTGTGGGAGGAAGCCACATAATCTAGACTTCCTACTTGAATACAAAAAAAAAAAGCCAATAAAGGATCCATTTACTATGAACATACAAATAATACATAATTTTGCTTCTTTATAAAACTGATTTCTTAAAATACCCACAAACACTACATGGCCCAAGTATTGTAAGCTACAAAAAAAAATCGGACTGTTAAACAAAAACCGCTTAATTGGCTCGTCATTCAGCTGAAACAGCTCCAGTGCCTCAAATTCCCACTTAAGCAAAGTGCAAAACAGTGTAAACAGTAAAAGGAAATAAACTTAACCAATCAGTAACCAACTAACCTCTAAGCAGGGACTTTCCACCAGATCATACCCATATAGACAAATACCTACCCAGAGCCACTCAAGTAATTACTTTGTTTCCATGTTAAGCAGATAATAGCCAGCCTTACACTTTGGACCTCTCTTGAGCTTTTTGTGGTTTGAGTGCTACCAAGAATCATGAATTGTTCTTTGCTATTTAATTGGTCTAAAATTTTTGTTTCAGGAAGATGTTAAGTTTCCACACTAGGTAGGCTCTCCAAAATACTTTCACCAATTCTATTTCTTTTCCTAAAGTATGTATATGTACTTTTTAAAATTGGCATTTAAATGCCCCTGCCTCAAAATTAATAAACTAATTTAAGAGACAGGAATTGTTTCTATTTCTACAAACAAGGATTCTTTGGACTAAATTTTTTGATCTCCTTGCCTCCAATTCCTGCCAGTCATCAAACTCCGAATGGTTTTCATATTGCTTCGGAAAGGGTGTTTGCCAGAAGCCTTATAAACTGTTAGATTTGGCCGGGCGGGGTGTCACAGGACTGTAATCCCAGCAGTTGAGGAGGCTGAGGCAGGAGGATCATGAGCTCAAAGCCAGCGGTAACAATTTAGGGAGGCCTGAAGCAACTCAGCTAGGCCCTGTCTCTAAATAAAATATTTAAAAGGCCTGGGGATGTGACACAATGGTTAAACGCCCCTGGGTTCAATCCCCAGTACCAAAAAAATAAACAGGCTGGTGTGCTATAAAATAAATTTCTTGGTGGTGTGGGGGTGCTTTTATAAAGGGCTAATAAGTATAAAAAATAAAGGTAAGGAGGAGAACATCCTGCCTTCCAATGTACTGTTGGAGTGCTAAAATTCTCCATACTAAATCCTCTTTCTCTTGGAAACCAAGAAATGGATCATCTTATCACCCTACTCTCCTTGTGTATACACCCCGGTGCTGCCCCAGGAAGCAGAGCAGGATGATGAAAGGAGTGGGCCAGCTGAGGATCTGAACACTTGCCCACCCAGGCAGCCGCTTAGCCTGTGAGACTTGGAAGCAGTTCCTCAACCTGTCTGCGCCCAAGTTTCCTCATCCATGTAAGCAATCCGTAAACAGGACAGCCTTCGGCGAGTGGTCAAAGTAGGTGTCAGCACCACCACCACCTCTACGTAGGGCTCCGTCCCACTCTAACTTCTCTCCGGGCTTTGAGGGCCAGACCCGGAAGCGCAGAAAAGCGACGCTGACCTCAAAGTCCGGGCGGTGTTGGATCGGGCTGCAGAGCTCGGGCTCCGAGCACGGGCAGTGGGTCCCCGCCGCGAGCAGCGGCGCCAGCGCCAACAAGAGCAGCAGAGCAAGCCTCCGGTCGCCGCGGGGCGCGCGAGCGAGGAGGCGCGGGCGCCGGAGCTGGGGCCACGACATACCAGCTGGGGAGCGCGGCCCGCCAGGCGCGGAGCGGGGTCGGCGCTCGACTACCGGCGTTGGGACGGTGCCCGGCCGCGGCCCTATGAATGCGCGCTGGCGCGGGGCCGGGAACGTCCCCGCAGCCTGCCGGCGTCCAGTAGGCACGCCTAGCGCGCTGGTGGCTGAGCCGGATAAATACCCGCTCCGAGGCTCGTTCCAGCGAGTGGCACGCGGATCTGTGTCGCGGTTGTTTGGTACTCCTTGTGGAGTCTAAGGACAGAGAAAGACCCCAAAATGGAGAAGTAGGGTTTCTTTGAAGCTGATGACGCAGCAATATAGATGCAGTGGCCAGAAAGATTGCTGTGGTTGGGGTAAGTGCTGAGTTAGGATGGAGGCTGAAATACAACTTCCTCCGTGTTCAGACTCAGGAAAAACCCAGACCCACCAGGACACAAGATGACAGCAACAAAATGCCGGAAGCTGGAAAGCATTAGTATGAGAAAGCAAAGAAATATATGAAGGCTGATTGAAAAGCATTTATGTTAGTGAACCCAGATTCAGTGGCTACAAATGGAGAAAAGGGACAGCGGTTTGCAGATGGACTTCTCAGTTCCAGGGGCTTGAGGAGTTTACAGGATAGGAATAATGAGAAGGATAGGCTAGCAAAGGAGAGGAATATGTTTTCTGGGAATAAGTGGAGATCTTTCAGGTACCCAGGGCCATTTTCACTCCTTTCATGGCCTGGTGTTTCCGGTCATGGTGGATGGTAGATGTCTTTACCCTTGGGAACAGGGGAAACAAGGCAAGTCTAGGTCAAGTTAACCCTATTTCATAGTTTTGGACAAAACATTTCTCAAATGTTAAACAAGTATATGTGCAGAGCTGAGTAGAATCTGACTCAAAAGTTAAGGCAATAAAGGAGACAGACACCGTATGAAAAGAGAGATGCTCTTTTATCATCTATTTCCCTGCAGGAACTAAATGACCCTACCAGAACAATTTTAGAGGAGGAAAAGTTTATTTGCGGGTTCTTGGTTTCAGCAGTCTTAGTTCATCAAAGGCTGACTTCATTCCTCTGCCCTGAAAGTGAGGCAGAACATCATGGCAGAAGAGCATGACTCACATGATGATCAAAAAGCCAAGAAGCTCCACTCTTCAGATACAACATATATACCCCATAGCCACGCCCCTAATGCTCTATTTCCTCCAGCCACACTCCACCTGCTTCCAGTTACCATTCAGTTAATCCCATCAGGGGTTGATTCCTGATTGGATTAAGGCTGCAACCCAATCGGTTTCCCTCCAGACCATTTTGTATTGCCTCACACATGATCTTTTGGGGAATACTTCACATCCAAACCACAACAGATGCCAAGCCTTTTCATCTGATTCTAGTCACGCACGGTACAACCATAGGCACAAGTGAAGAGTTATTGTTTTCAGCAAAAGAAGCCTTCAGGTACCTGAAAAGTAACCTAGGCAACTCTTATCATCATAACTCACTTGTCACAGGTGTTATCTACAATAAGACTAGCAGGAAACAACTATTGTATTGCCGAGCTATGTGACCTCCAAAATTAGTGATTTATAAGTCAATTCAGAGCAAATGAAGCTAGAGGGTTTAAGTTTTTCTCAGTAAGAATTAAATCGCCAGATCCTTTCTCCAGTTTCAGGTCCCTGGTCATCTATCCTGCTCCCACCTGTATTGAAGTTGGGAGGTTTAATTCTCTGGAGAGGGGAGCTTCCCTGGTGAGTGTTTCAGTGCTATACCTGAAATGGGAGTAAATAAGCAAAACTTTGTGCCACTGAAAAGAAAGACCCCTCATCTGTATCTCTCCCCATGCTGACCAAAATCTGACTAATCCAAGAGGTTGACCAAATATACCAACAATGAGGTTGGTATCATACACCAGATCACCCTATAGTGAAATTCAAAGTCAAAAGCAAGGGCCATTCAAAGATTCCTCTTTTTACTCATGTTTTACTTTATCATAGTCCACAACCAAGAAAATCTAATAGAAAAATCCTAAGAATCAGAAAAAGGAATATGGAGGAAATAGAAATTGCAGAGATTTTTTTTTTTTTTTTTTTTTTGGTGGCACTGGGGATTGTATCCAGGACCTTGTGCATGCAAGGCAAGCACTTTACCAATAGAGTTAAAAACTGTGAACCAACCTAAATGCCCTTCAGTAGATGAATGGATGAAAGAAAATGTGGTGTATATACACAATGGAATATTACTCAGCAATAAAAGAGAATAAAATCATGGCATTTGCAGGTAAATGGATGGCATTGAAGAAAATAATGCTAAGTGAAGTTAGCCAATCCCCCCCCCAAAAAAAAAACAGATGCTGAATGTTTTCTCTGATATAAGGAGGCTGATTCATAATGAGGTTGGAGGGGGAGTATGGGAGGATTAGACAAATTCTAGATAGGCAAAAGGGTGGGAGGGGAAGGGAGGGGGCATGGGGATAAAAAAAGATGGTGGAATGAGATGGACATCATTACCCTTACATGTATAAAGACATGAATGGTGTGAATATACTTTGCATACAGAGACATGAGAAATCATGTTCTGTATGTGTAATATGAATTGTAATGCATTCTGCTGTCATATGTAACAAATTAGAATTTTAAAAAAATTTTAAACAAAAACCCCAGAAATTGCAGCGAGAACACTTTAGAAATTCATAATATCCAAAGAAAGCCAGGAGAAGATGAAGCCACAACAGGATGCAATGGGGGAAATAAGAATGCTTAGGAAATAAGAAAGAAAATAGCATAAGTGGAAAAAAAATCAACAATTGGTAACATTGAGAAATGACAGAGAAAAAAAGAAAATTGGAAGAGTAGAACAAACAGGAAGAAATTAGTAATTCTTAAGGCTGCTTGAGAAATAGAGAAATGAAAGTTGTGTGGCAATTGTGTGCAATGAATCAAAATGCATTCTGCTGTCATATATACCTAATTAAAAGAAGTTAATTAATTAAAAAAATAAAGTAGGAAAGTTGAAATCCTCCCCCAAAGATGATGAATTGCATGACAATTTGAGCATCACATGGCTCTAGCCCAGATAAGATTGTGGAGAAGAAATTATAATGCCTTAGAAGGTTACATATCAGTTGCCACCTTCTCTTCAGGGTAAACAGTCATGATGAAAGTACACAAAATATTTTTTTCCTTTCTTTTCTGATACAGGAGATTGAACCCAGAGACACTCTACCACTGAGCTATACCCTGGCCCCTTTTAAAAAATTTTGTTTTGAGAGGGTCTCTTTAAGTTGCTGAGGCTAACCTCAAACTTGCAATTCTGCCTCAGCCTCCTGAGTATCTGGGTTTAAAGATGTGCACCACCACACACCCAGGCACAAAAACATCTTTTTATTGATGAGGTACAGAATAATGTTAGTAAAGGGCTAAGACTGATAGATAAAACCAATAAAGTGCTCTTAATACAAATGATTTCTCTGAATCTGATCGTCTTTTAACCCACAAGGACATTTAACCAGCATGTCGTTCCCATGGCGTGAGAATATAGTCTGTAATACAGACGGAAACACATGATCTACCTATGTTGGGCGTCCCCAAGATCATCCTCAGATTTAGTGATGCACTAGATGAACTCACAGGACTTAGTTGTATTTATGGCTAAGATTTAATATACCAGAAGGATACAAAGAAAAATCAGCAAAGAAGAAAGTCACATAAAATGAAGTTTGTAAGAGACCCATGGAGTAACACAAATGCGTAACTACTCTAGCATCAAAGTGACAAAAGTTGTGAACTGTTGTCTACCATGGAAGCTCATCAGAGACTCAGAAGACGCTAGAAACTATCCCAAATCCAGCAGTCTTGGGCCTCCAGTAACTCCCAGCAAGCTACCCAAATGAGGAATTCCTGTAAATGTGTGTATGCATAAACATCTATATATGCTCATATGTATAAAGACTTTCCAAAAGGATGCATGAGAAAGTTAGAACAGTGTTTGCCTCTAGAGAGGGGAAAAAAAAATAGGTGTCTGGGGAAAAATGGGATGAAGGAGACATTATTTACTCTTTTGTTCTTTTGAATCTCATATCATGAGAGCAAGATTTAATTAACTGTATGTTAAATATCTTTAACTAATTTACCTTTTGTCCTTTTTCTCCTCTAGATGTAAGTAGAACAAAATATTCTCATTTGCCCCAAGCTTTTTCCTAGAATGAAACCTCCTCCAAAGGTACAAACAGAATTATCTGGCCATACCTAGTGGCTCACGCATGAAATCCCAGTGATTCGGGAGGCTGAGGCAGGAGAACTGCAAGTTTCCAGGTCAGCCTCAGCAACTTAGCGAGGACCCTGTCTCAAAAGCCAATATTTAAAAAAAAAAAATTTTTTTAGTTGTAATTGGACACAATACCTTTATTTTATTTATTTATTTTTATGTGGTGTTAAGGATCGAACCCAGGGCCTTGAACGTGCTAGGCGAGCGCTCTACCAAGGAGACACAACCCCAGCCCCAAAAGTCCATATTTTTAAAAAGATCTGGATATGTGGCTCAATGCCTATGGGTTCCATTCCCAGTATCCCTGTAGTTTATAGCTAAAGTCAGACATAGCCCCAAACTGTGTATTCTTAGCATCTTTTATTGTATATAATAGTGCAGGTGTCCCTGGGGGGACCTGAATACTTCACGTGAAATAGCCTTGACCCTGTAAACAACCTAGTTATCAATAGTTATATAAAAATCACATTCAGATTATGTGTGTACCAGTAATTAGCTCAGATTATTTCAAATAGCCTCTTGTAGTCGTCTTTTTGTTTCCTAGACTTTAGACTTTCCATCCTCTGACCCATCCAACAATTCTAAGGTTTTTAAACTGCAGTTTTGATAAGAAACCTCTGCAAAACTTCTTAAAACTCAATGTGGGTCCAATATGTAGAGATTCTCATTCACTAGTCTTGTTTGGGACCCAAGAATGTGAATTTAAAACAAGAGTCTCAGATGATTGTGATGCAGGTGGGTTGTGGCATATCATTTGAGAGGCACTATTCTAATTAATGTTTTTATAATTTTCCTAAAGTACATTTCTGTTATTTCACTACCTTTTCCAAAACAGTTCCCTATTTAATATGGCAGTGTTTCACAACCATTTGGGGAGTTTTTTGAAAATTTATGATATCTCTCTATCTCTCTCTCTCCCTCTTTCCCTCCCTCCCTTCTCCCTCTCCTGCCCCCTCAAAGTGCAGATGCACGTTCTAGCCAATTTTATGAATAATTCTTAAGTTTATCTACAGAGCACTAGGGCACTTAATCTTAGGAATAAGACCAAGAAGTGATTATTCCACTCCTCAAGTGGCATAATATTTCCTTTACCAACAATTTACTCATGCCTCCCTTGTCCAGAACTTACCAGTTGCTTCTCCTTGCCATTCTCCTCCTGATTGACACCTTGTCCCCTCCCACTGCTAACTCTCCGTGCAAAAGGCTCACAGATTCTGGACCACCAAACAGGGATTCCAGAAAGTAATAACAATTGATACAAATACAAAAACTCAGACTGAGTGGAGCAAAAAGGAGGGAATTTGTTCATTCAAGGAACTAAAAGTTTATGAATAGCTCTTTAGGATCCAGAGACTCTAATGATATCACTAGCTCTTGGTATCATCTTTCACATCTTGGCTCTGTTTTTCTCTGAATTGGCTTTCATTCGTCAGGCTTTTCCCTTATAGTGAAAACATGTTTGTCAACAGCTACAGGCTCTCAAGCACTGCCACAGCCTCCCCTAGCATTTGCAGACTTCAGACAAGGGCACAAGTGGAAATTCACATAAATAAACTCTAAATATTTTAAAGTTATAGCCAACCCAACAAATTTTCCTTAATCTTGAAAAATATACTTAATAATGATATGTATGTATATATGACTATAATGACTATATGTGTGTATATATGACTATAATGACTATAATTTATGACTATATATTAATAACTGAAAATCAAGTTATTAATATAATTACACTTAATTATTATTATGTAGGTGTAATGTTTTTTTTCTGCTTATTATACAAAAGATATTTTTCCATATTTCAGCTAAATGACAAGAAAACACAAAAGATATTTTTCCATATTTCAACTAAATGACAAGAAAACTCTGCAAAGCTTCTTAAATCTGAGTGTGGGTCCTATGCCTAGAGATTCTCATTCACTAGTTCTGTTTGGGATCCAGGAATATGAATTTAAAACAAGAGCTCCAGATAATATAATAAAATCAAGATCTTCACATAATTTGTGAAAAGAAGTTGGCATTATCTCGCAAACTTGAAGAGTCACGTACTGTAGACCCAGCAACTTCGGTACAAGTATCTTCATAGTCCTGAGAAGACAACTGGATGGGCCCAAAAGGCTTTTCCTCTCCTTTTGTTAACTAGGAAGAAAACTGGCTCAACGGATCTGAATTAGGTCAGCAGATTCCAGCTGATGAGTTCTGGAAGCTTCCCCTTTTTAACAAAGCTCCTTTGGGATGGGCTCACAAAGCTTCCATTGTTACAACATGGGGTAATTTTCCTAAGTATGCAGCCGGTGGAGTTGGAAATTACCTTTCTACTTGAACTTTGATCATGGCAAGTACAGACATCTGTGCTCAACCTAAATTGTGGTACAATGAAAGCTTAGAGAAATATGCATGGTATACTAAATCTCTAATTGGAAAAAAAATTCCCCCTAATGAATCCTATCTCATATTTGTACTGCTAAGCCTCAAGAATGGGAGTCATACCCTTTTGCCTTACAGCACTTCTGTTTGTTGTAGCAAAAAAAAAACTTGAAAAAACCCAAATGCCCATCGACAGGGCATAGATATGCTGTGATATATTCATACAATGGAATGATATACAGCAATGAAAAGGAGTAAATTAAAGCTGTAGGCATCAATATAAATGAATCTTAGAAATATGATTAGAAAAATCATGCTGTCGAAGAATACCAACAATACAATACCATTTATATAAAATTAAAGTTCAAACCATACATCAGAGACCTTTACATATGGGGGAAACCATAAAGGGAATGACAGACACAAAATAATGGCAGTGATTTTTTGGTGAGGGTTGGGAGTTAGGGTGATGGAGTTGTGTGGAAGGCAGATGCACATGAGGGCAATTAAAGCTATTGGTACTTTATTTATATGAATTAAGCATTCAATTTATAGAGATTTCTCTATTGCTATCCTTCATAATTTACATTTATGATGTTTTTCATGTCTTGAACATTTTATAAATTTTAAGTATGAAAAAGAGACATGTAGCTCAGTTTATTTCCTCAGCTGGAGAAGCAGGAGGAATTCCTAGCTAGCATTCCTTTACACTTTCTTGGGCAGAAATAATTGTCATAGCTGGAATATGGTTTGTCCACCAGAGGTTCACATGTGAGAAGCTTGGTCCCCAGCACTGTAATGTTAAGGAGGTGGATCTTTAAGCAGTGAGGACTATTCAAGGTAATTGGGTCATGAGGCACCACCCATGGAAAGGATTAATGCGTGTCTCATGGAGCAAATTGATTCTTGGGAGAGCAGGTTGTTATAAAACAAGGCCACCCCATATGACTGGACCTTTCTGCATGAAGTGGATTCCCTTTCCATTTCTCTACCACATTGTGATGCATCCAGAGGGATCCTTTTCAGAATGATAGCACCATGGTGTTTGGACCCTCCAGCCACCCGAATTGTGAACCAAATAAACCTCTCTACTTCATAAGTTACACAGCCTTAGGTGTTTTGTTATAGAATTATCTGTAAAGATGAGTAAGGTTGAAGGGGTGGAAAGGCCCTCTTCCATGATCAGAGCTTTCCTCTGGATCCTTTCATGCTAGAAGTTTCCCAAATACTCCAGTATAAATAGGAATCCAAGGGTGGGGGTGCTATTAAAAAGCCGTTCAGGAGCTGGGGTTGTAGCTCAGTGGTAGAGAACTTGCCTAGCACGTGTGAGGCACTGAATTTGATTCTCAGCCTAGCATGTGTGAGGCACTGAATTTGATTCTCAGCACCACATACAAATAAATAAAATAAAGGTCCATTGACAATTTTAAAAAAAGCAATTCAAACATGTTATGTTGATTACATAAATATATAAGACTAAAAATTCTTTTGTAATCCAGGTTCGGTAGCTGTGGTCCACATTTGGGAACAAAAATATTAAGAATCCAGGAAGTCTCAAAGAACTGAGCAATTCTAATTATAGTGGTACAATTGGGGACATACTATTCTGAAATTGTTTACAGTTCCTCAAATGCACTTTGCTCTTTCAGGCCTCATACTTCTGCCCATGCTATTTCCTCTCTCTAGAAGCACCCTTCCCCACCTCTGCTTTGCTGTGGTGCTTGGGCTTTGGAGGTCCTGACAACATTCATTCTCTTAAATCTCAGTTTTCTCATCTGCAATCTAAAATGGTAATTTCTTATACAAGTGTTGTGATGACTGCATAAGAAAAATGAATAAAAAGTGCTTAATATCACTTCTGGGTGCATCAATTCCACTTAAAAATTGGTGATCATAACAATAAATGTTCATCACTGAACTCAAATACCTTTCTCTGAAGTGTGTAGAGCTCTCCCAAACTGAGTTAGGTGGACTTCTCTGTTTTCTCATCACCTCTTTATCATGTGCTTATTATACCATATTGTAATTGTCTATTTATATGAGTTAAACAAAAAATTTTGAGGACCGTTTAATCTGCTGTATTGTTCTAAGTGCTTGGAGTCAACCAGAAAGCCAAGATGTCCCTGTGCAGTTTATAATCATATTAGTTCAGAAATGCAATGTTTTCAGGTAGTAATTAATACTGTGATAGGATTTGAGGGGGTTGTGGTTGCTCTAGAAAGGATGGGTAGCAAAAAATTAGAAGAAGCTAATCATGCAGTGACACAGAGGTGTTGAGACTGAGAACAAGCATAGCTTGCCCCAGGGGCAGAAAGAGGCTCATTATGTACCTGAAGCACAATGAAAAAGGGATAGAGAATTGAAGAGGAGACCAGGGGTCTGTCACACAAAGTCTTGTTGCCATGGTTTGGGGTTTTAGTCTACGGTGGATGAGAAGAAAACCTTTGAAATGTTTTAAGCATAGAAGTAGCCTGATTTGATTTATATTTTAAAAGATTATTCTGACTGGAGTATGGAAGATGGATTAGAAAGGGGCTTGCAAAGTAAATCAACTATTGATGTCCAGGAGCAAGGCTGATGGTCACCTGGCAAGTATTAAGCTGTTGTCTGGGTTCTTTATAACCAGCATCTGTTGACTGGATGCAGTTCTAATTGGTTGGTGCCATTATCCATGGTTAAAGATTTTGCTTATTTCCCAGTAATCCCATAGAAGTTCAAGGTGGCTCAAATGTGAACATACAGGCTGAGTAGATCTGGAAAGACTCACTGATGTAAGATAGGGGACTGGAGGGAAAAGAAGCAGTAAGACTGACTATGTGTTGCCTGTCTATGGAATTGATGCTCCTTGAAGTCAGAGGTGATCTGTGGTGCGCTGTTCGATCCTTAGTACATTACAGTACTACCTGGCATTAAGAGGATCACACATCCTGCTGAATGGAATTGAATTGTGATGTTATGGTAAGAATCTGGAATGTCCTCCAAAGACCCATGTGTTAAAGGTTTGGTCTCCAACTCGGCATTATTGGGAGGTGGTAGGGCCTATTGGAAGGTCTTTTTGTCATTGGGAGTGTGTCCTTGAGAGGACAGTGGGCCCCAGCCTCTTCCTCTTTCTCTTTTACTTCCCACATGAGGAGAGCCATCTGCATCATCACATGTTTCCCACACATGAGGAGAGCCATCTAGAGCCATCTGCATCATCACATGTTTCCCACACATGAGGAGAGCCATCTAGAGCCATCTGCATCATCACATGTTTCCCACCATGATGTGCTGCCTCATCACAGGCCCAGAAGGAATGGGGCCTACCCACCATAGACTGAAATCTTCAAAAGCATGAGCCAAAATTAATTGTGTTGGTCAACTTTTTATCACTATTAGCAAAATACCTGGCTGGAACAACTTAAAAGTAGGAAAGATTTATTTTGGCTCACGGTTTCAGAGGTTTCAGTCCATAATTGGCTGGCTCTATGGCTTTGGGTTTGAGTTAAGGCAGAACATCATGACAGAAAAGTGTGGCAGATCAAAGCTGTTTACTTCATATCAGGTAGGAAGAAGATAATGAGCCAGATAATGAGGCCAGGGACAAGAAATGCCATTCTAGGGCACGTCCCCAGTAACCTATTTCCTCCAACTGGGCTCCACCTCCTAAAGTTTCACCACCCACACTTATGTCATCAAATTATTAATACATCCATGGATTAATTCACTGATGAAGTCAGAGCCCTTACAATCCAATCATTTCTCAAAAGCCCCACCTCTGAACAGTGCTGCATTGGGGACCAAACCTTCAACACATAAATCCTTGGGGGACATTTTGGGTCCAAACAATAAGTTTCTTTTTTTTTATAAGTTGACTGTCTCAAGTATTTTGTTACAGTAATGGAAAAACTCACCAACATACATGAAGACATGAGTCCAGGAGGCAGAGACCTCACTGTGTGTGGGAGGCCAACTTACACGTGACTGAGTTACACTCCCCGGCTGGGTGCTGAAGCTCTCAGTCACAGAAATGTGGCACCCTTCTTGGGTTCCAGGGTCAGTGTCTTGTGCATGGGTGTGTCTTGCTACAGCCCCATGGGTGAAGCTACGCTCACCTGTTCCTTCGTAATCTAACCCCTTGCCCTGTTTAGGATAGAATCTTCCATGGAAGTGCCTTGTGTGTGTCCCCTTCTCTTACTGTGCCCTTGGGTGTGGCCTACCCAGGTGTCAGTCAACCTGCTGATAGTGGACATCATGAAGATAGACTCAGCCCCCTGAAACCTGACCTCTTGCCTCATTTGAATAGCTTCTCCTCAATAAAAGGGGTCAGTGCGTGCTGTCGCTCTCTCTCTTTCTGGGGACCCTTAAGGTCAGAGGAGCTGTCACAGTGACCCCAAAGAAAAAGGTATTTGTGTCTCTTGTGTGGTTATTTCGTGCAGCCCAGTTAGCCCAGTTTAACTGGAGTGACCCCTGAGCCTTTTAGTCTCGAGAACAGAAACCCAGCAACTGTGGTATAAGGATGAGCCCTATAAGACAAATAAAAATCAATTCCTTTAAATACGCCCTTATCAACATCTCAGATGACTGTGTTAATAGGAGTAAGACAGAAAGTTAGTGGAATCTTACCAAGGAAAATTTTAAGGATGGAAAGGGCTGCGGCTTCAAACAATAGGTGTAAGATTTGGCTCCTGAGAGAGTTGGTTTAAGGGTCAGGAAGCCCAAATCCTGAGAAAAAGTCAGAAAAATTAATTTCAGGAATGATGGCTTAGAGAGTAGAAAACAGCACTAGAAATGCTAGCAATCAGGTTAGAGTGAAAAAAGTCACAGTGCTGATGTGTTCATATAGTAGCAAGACTATTGAATTCTGTGCCTAAGTACTCAGGACATCAAGACCTTCTGAGGCTCCCTGCCTCGAAAAGGACTGAGTAGGGCAGAGCTGAGCCTAAAAAGTGAGAGTTAGGAACCCTAGCTGCTAGGTTAGAGGCCAAGGGGTGAGGAGAAAGAGGTGGCCTTTTTCCCTCTCAGTTATCTGTACATCCTAGGAGCCTCTAAAGACCCTGGAGGTGATTTATAAATACTTGCTTAGTATCCCAGCAAGTTCAGGATAGCACTTGGCACATAGTAAGTTTTTAATAAGCTTACTGTTTGTAAATTTCAAAGAACTCGGATTTTCTTTTTAAAATTCAAATGTGATTGGGTTTGACACACTTAAGGACATACTTTTTGAAGTCTCAAAACAGGATGTTAGAAACTGTAAAACAGATGTGATGATATTATTTTCATATTATAAACTATTTAGCCAAGAATGTTCTGTGATGTTCAAGTAAAAAACAAATTTAAAGACAAACAAATTTAAATAAGGATAAACTAAATTTAGTTCAATGGTCTTGGCATGTGAATTACAACTTCAAGTAGAACATTTGTTTCACTGTAGGAACATGGTATGTGAGCATCTACAATTTCTGCCAAATCCTGAGACATGTGGTCTAGATTACTCTGCTCAGAAACACTAGTGCATCCTAGAAGGAAAAAAAAAAAAACATTTTGGAAGTTATCTTGTGTCTTTGGGGATTCTCTTGTTTAAACATTCTCTTCATGGCTATAAAAAAAATGGAAAACCACAAACCTCATAAAATAATAACAATTAAAACACTAATTACTGCATATGAGTTTAAATTTATTTTAACCCCCCTAAACACTAATAAAATTTTAGATGATGTAAATTCCCTTTCTAGAGCCAAAGTATTATCAAAACAAAGATCTCACTCCAGTTCTCTGAGGAGAAGATAATACTTTAGCTATATAGAAACAAGAATAAAATAATACACTTCTACTCTTCATAAAATAGAAAAGCTTCATTTGAAATACTGTTTCTGATAGGAAACCAGATTTGCTTTCCCCATCCTGAAGTTCTCTGGGTGGTCCTTGGTGTCACCATTTTTTTTTCTCCTAAGCTCAATACTTTGAGAGCATTATCTGTTTCATTCTGTTAACATTTCCCTCTCCTTTACTTACTCCCATGCTCATGCTCTTAGATCATAGTAGTGTCAGCCACGCAACCAGCACGCTAGCTTCATAATAGAGATTCGAAGCATAGAAATTAACTAGTGAGTTTAAATTAAAGAGACATGACTATCAGTTACCTTTTATGCCCAGCTCAGAGACGGCTCCTCCTAGCTCCCACCTCCAGCCACCTAATGCGGTAGCGAGGTTAACAAGAGAGGCCAGCCAGAGAGAGGGAAACACGTCAGGGAGTGAGCTTTTATTGGGGAACAAAAAATTAAAAGGAAAATTCCATCCAATGAAGGTCGAGAGGGGCAGCATTCCAAGGTCAGGGGCAGTGATTGGTCTTCAGGTCAGTGGTCAGGCACACCCCCACACGGACAAGCCCTCGAACCTGAGACAGGGTGGAGAAGGCTCTGACACAGTGTGTCTAAGCGCCTCACACCCAGCCAGGGAGGTAACTCAAATCACATGCCAGAATGGCTTCCCACAGTAGTGGCCATGTAGGGCAGGGATGGTGCTTATCCCCATTTCACAGATAATGAAGCTGAGGCTCATAGGCCGACTCCTCAGCAAGTCTCCATTCTAGTCCCTTAAACCTTTTATAGGTACCTAGTCTGCCCTTTCTAGGACCCTGAGTCCACCTGTCATATTCCTGCTCCAGAACCAGCAGGAATCCTGAATCAAGTCCAGATTCTTCTGTCTGATCACCCTTTCCCTATAATCTGGCCTGATCTGGACTAGTGGATCTTTCCTCCATGTTTTCCCTGCTCTCCAGCCAGGTGGTCTCCTGACTTGTGCTGCTCCTGATGAAGCTCCCTCTCCATTCAGCCTCCTAGTTCAGTCACCTCTGCTTTCTTTTTTCTCCTGCTGCACTCAGTCACCACCACATAATATAAGTGACTTAACTGATCTCTACTTGTGTCCGGCTGTCAGTTTAGTTCCTCAGTAGAGGCTCAGAACCTAGAGAGCAGTGGTTCTCAAAGTCTTATCCCCAACCCGAAATATCACATCACCCAGGCAACCTACACTTTGGACTGTATCCCAAATCTATTGCATCAAGAACACTCTCAAATTGATCATGCAGGGTCACCTAGAGGACTTGCTAAACCACAGATGACTGGACCCACTTTTAGTGTCTCTGATTTAGGAAGTCCAGGGTAGGGTCAAAATTTTGTATTTCTAAAAAGGTCCCCAGGTGATGCAGATACAGCTTATCTAGGGACCACACTTTGAGAATCACTGCTATGCAACTCCTCACGGGGTTTATCTCAGTAGATACTTTTGATTGGAACTTGAATATTTAGGTGGGGTTCCCTATAAAGATGTATGATTTCTGCTTCAAGAGTTGATTATAACTGGGTGAGGGGACTCTTTGGGTTTGGAGCTAGATAGACTCTCCATGTACTGAGATCATTTTAGAGACTGGTTGGAGTAAACATTCTAAAGCAGGTGTCAGCTGGAGACAGAGAGGTTAAAAGTATTATAAAATGTGTAGCATTGCACTGTGTTCCAAGTATATAATATCCTTTTATTCATTTAATTATCACAACAACCCATGAGTCAGATTCTATTATTAAACATTTCTAATTTATAAAGAAGCACCAGAAGTTAAAGATAGTTTCACTGGATAGTGAGGCGTGGAGCACATATTTGAACTTGAATAGTGTAGCTCCAAAGTCCATGATCTTAACAAATATGCTATACAATCTGCATTTTTATAGCACAGCTGGTGGAGTGCCTGTGTTAGTCCCAACTCTTGTCACCTTTGAGCACATAATTGGTCTACTCAGATGGAGGTGAATAGCATCCCAGGGCCATTTTCAATAACCATAGCAACTCTATTTTGGTAGATGGTGATTGAAGTTGTTTAACAAGCCTATAGTCTATTTTACTGGAATGGAGAAAACAGAGTCATTGTCAGGATGGCCATTTGATTGCCATAGAGTCCAGTAGCATGAGCTGTCCTTACCACACCTTTGAACAGCAGATCCTGAAGTCCTACCTTATGTCTATCTTTCCCTCCCATAAAAAGTGGTTTTCAGCTTTTGCATCAATCTTCCAGAATAACAAGCCTACCATCGCACTAAGTATCCCAGACTGTTTAAGGAAGCTAATAACTATAAATAACTCCTTAACTTTGAGTTGAAAAATGTTTAACATTAAGGGTTCTTTCCCTTTGGGACTCCCAGGACAACCACAGTCTCTTTTATCCAAAGCATTCATCACATATTTGAAGATGAAAAACAATATTTCCTTTTTCCATGCTTCCCAAATCTTTACCTTTCTAGGTGTTTTAGCTAGCCTCTTTTGCTGCTTTGACCAAAAGCCTGACAAGAACAACTTTAGAGGAAGAAAAGTTTACTTGGATCCCACAGTTTCAGAGGTCTCGATCCATAGACAGTTGACTCCATTGCTCTAAGAAGTGAGGCAGAACATCATGGCAGAAGAGTCTGGTGGAGAAAAGTGGCTCAGGACACGGTACCAGGAAGCAGAGAGAGACTGCTCTCCTCACCACAGACAAAATATAAACCCAAGGCATGTCCCCAGTGACCTACCTCCTCCAGCCACCTGCTCCCTGTCTACAGTTACCAACTAGTTAATCCCAATCAGTGAATCAATGCACTGATTAGGTCAAGGTTCTCATAATCCCATCATTTCAGCTCTAAACTTTCTTGCTTTATCTCGCTGTGAGCTTTTAGGAGACACTTCGTACCTAAACCATAAGACTAGACCAAATAAGTACATTTCCATCGACCATTCCTGATATAACCTAGTTTTCACCATTCTACCCACACTCCTTTTGGTTGAGCTCTAAGGAAGTGGTCAGGCCTGATCCGGTCAGTGCAGCCTTAAGCAGAGTTGTTAATCCTGTGAGCTAATGAGCTTGATGCATTCTGGGCTTTACTGATTTCTTAGCTTTCTGGGCAGAGATACCCCCATTGGTTTATAATAGATTCATGATCAATTAAGACCCCTAGCTATGTCTATTTGACAGGAAATGTTGTTCAACCAGATCTTATTAACATTTTACCCATACAATTACAATAGACTCGTTTAACTAAAAAAAGACTTTATTTTCATCCCTTAAAGTCATATATTATTTGGGCCAGTCTATCCTGCATGTGAGGACTAAAAGACAATGTGTCTTCAAGGACTCTGCTTAGAGAAGTTTAAAAACAAGCTGACAATCTATAAATATAATAACTTTAAATGGCTTTTGTTGGCATGAACAACCACAAAAAAGGGTTCCATTTACCAGCTACCAAACAATAAAAATCAAGAGAGAGTGAGACTGTCCTGGTGGTCAAGTCTCCCTGCCAAGATTGGCTGAACTGAGAGGCAGGCAAGGCCTTCTTTTCATAGCCGAGGTGTAGCTGTATGGCTTCACACACTAGCAAGGCGTTCATATTGCATTTGGTGCCTGTGTTAGTTTGGTAAGGCTGCTGTAACCAGGTGCCACAAGCTCAGTAGCCTAAACAACTGAAATGTGTCATCTCAGAGTTCTGGAGGCAGAAGGTCCAAAACCAAGGGGTTGGAAGTGTTGGTTCCTTCTGAGGGCTGTAAGAGAAGGACCTGTTCCAGATCCTTTCTTTAGCATGTAAATGATCTTCACTGTCACATGGTTTCTTCGTGTTTATATAAATGAGTCTTTCTCCATATTTTTCCTTTTTTATATATGTCCTATTGCAATAGAGACCACTCTCATGACTTCATTTAAACTTGGTAAAGATTCTCTCTCCAAATAAGGTCACAGTCTCAGATATTAGGAATTCAACATATCGACTTGGGAGAATGACACAGTTCAACCCATAACAATATTCCTGAGCCATCTACCTTGAAATGCCAATTTCTTCCATAGGACTCAAGATGCAGAGCATCTCCTGCATTCTGGTTTAAAATATAAGAAATTTTTCTTAATGGCCATATAGACTATGGAGATTGTAAAGTTGATGGTGATACTGACCATGGTGAGGACAGAAATGGTAGTGGCAATTTTATTAAGAAAAATTGCATTTCAGTTCTGTGCACAAGATAATATAATGGTGGCCTAAAGGAACCATCAGCCTGTTTCCACTGCCAGAAACATGAATCCTTATAAATCAGGGATCAGATCAACTAATCAGACTTAATTTTACAAAAAGCTAACGTTTCCTACTAACACCTTCAGTTCTTAGTATATTGATCCTATCCATTCCTATGATTTTATTGGTATAATGCTAGTCTTTCAGTATTTTTTATTTTAGACAGAATCAAAACACCTGAATTCTACATTGAGGTTTATATCTTTACCAGTTATATGACCCTAGGGAATTCACTTAACTTCATTTGTAAAAGGAGGAAAGATAGAAAATGCTACTCAAGATTATGGATCCATGGATTATTTGCCTAAATGAGTACTTCTGAAGCTGATAGCTTGGAGTAAATGAATTAGTCTGTTTTGTGTTACTACAACAAAATATCTGAGCTAAGATTTTTATGAAGAAAAGATGTTTATTTACCTCTCAATTTAGGAGGTTCAATGGTGTTTTATTAGCTTTTTCATCACTGTGACCAAAGACCTGACAAAAACAACTTAAGGAGGAAACGTTTATTTTGGCTCATGGTTTCAGAGGTTCAGTCCATGGTCAGCAGACTCCACAGCTCTGGGCCCAAGGTGAGGCAGAACATCATGGAGAGACCTCTGAAACTGTGAGACCCAAGTAAACTTCTATTCCTCTAAAGTTGTTCTTGTCAGGTCTTTTGGTCACACAGCAGAGGGCATGGTGGAGGGAAACACCTTAGAACATGAATATCAGGAAGCAGATAAAGGGAACTCTGATCACTAGGGACAAAATATGCTCAACCCAAAAGATATGCCCCCAATGACCAACTTCTTCCTGCCACACCCTACATACCCCAGTTACTGCCCAGTTAATCCATGTCAGTGGATTAATGCAGACTAGGTTAAGGTTCTCATAACCTCATCATTTCACCTCAGAACTTTCTTGCGTTGTCTCATACATGAGGTTTTGGGGACACCCCATCTCTAAACCATAACAGAGGGCCATAGCAATAGCATCAGCTCAACTCTGCTCCTCTTGGCTGCATAACATCAAGTCAGGCTTATGGCCAGACAGAAAGCCAGAGAGGCTGGGGTCCCAAGATGCCTTCCAAGGGATATACCCCAGATGACCTAAGGGTCTCCTACTAGGCTCCACCATTTAAAAATCCACCACCTCCCACCAGCACACTAAGGACTAATCCTCTAACATCAGCAAGGTTTCTCTCCTTGACATTGTACCTAGGTCTCCAGTGGGGTTTTTAAAGATAAATAGCAAAACTTAAGGCAGCTGATGTGCCCATGTCCATTGCAGGGTTGTGCTCTGAGTGTCTATGGGTGCTTGTTTCCTGTAAGCTAGATGTCCATATTCTTCACTGAATTATGCTGGAGACATCCTTTCAGCACATGAAACATGTTAAATAATCCACAGTGATAAAGTGGCAAAGGACCCTGTAATATCCGGTAAACTAATGATACTGTGGAAAGTTAATTTGCTCTTTTAGTACAAAAGTAAGCATTTGGGATATTGGCAACTCAAGCTTGAATGAGATACATTTCCCTTCATCCCTGAGTTGTAGGAACTACCAGCTAATATTCAAGGTTGAACCTTTGTTCACAGCATGCTTAGCTAGGAAGGCAAGTGAGCATTTGGAATTCTGTTTTTGTTTTTGTTTTGTTTTTTAGCATCAGAATTTCCATTCATGCTATGCATTTTTCAAGTCATCTAAAAAGAAATTTGAATCAAAGGAAAAAAGATTATTAAGGTTGAGATATGAGGTGCTCCTCAAAAGTTTGTGTATGAGACAATGCAAGGTGGGTTAGAGGTGAAATGATCGGATTATGAGAGTCTTAACCTAATCAGTGAGTGACTCCCCTGATATGGATTAACTGAGTGGTAACTGAAGATGGGTAGGATGTATTGGAGCAGGTGAGTCCCGGGGAGTGTGCCTTTGGGGTTTGTATTTTGTTCTTGTTGAACAGAGCTCTCTTTCTGCTTCATGGTACCCTGTCCTGAGCCACTTTTCCTCCATCATACTCTTCTGCCTTGATGTTTTGCCTTACTTCAGGCCCCAAGAAATGGAGCTGGCTGTCTATAGACTTAGATCTCTGAAAAGATGAGACCTAAAATAAACTTTTGCTCCTCTATCTGTCCTTGCCAGGTCTTTTGGTCATGACAATGAAAAAAGTATAACTAAAACAATGATTATGTATCTTAATCAGCAGAAACTATCCTGGGTCATATTCACAATGGTGATGGTGATAGAAAAGGAAGAGGTACATTTCATATGTTTTCATCAAGGCCACAATGAGGGGCTGTTACCCGAGACCATTTCTTTCATGCTCTTCAGCACTTTGGACTCTCTAATGAAGAAGAAAAAGTTTAAGTAGAAAATTTGGATTACAATATCCCTATGATGTCTCTATTATTACAAAGAAAAAATAGTAAATGTAACTTTATACAGAAAAGTCATGCTTAAAACAACGCATGTCCACGGCTGCTGGCTGCTATGGGTGGTGGCTACATCAGTTCCTGCACCGATAGTGCCACAGAGCAAAGTTCCACTGCAGCTATGGCTACGGGGCTGCTGCTCATACTTATGCTGCTCTCCTGGCCTTTCGTACCTTTCATTGTTTGAATCTCAAAACAATCAAAATGATTTTCAAGAAGATAATAGGGAACAAAATCTTTTCACGGAATTTACCGAAATGCCTCTAACTTTCTGCCAATTTTTTTTATTACATTACATGTATTTATTTTTAAAGCTTTCAGAGTGTTATCTCTTCTTTTGAATGAAGATGCCCCTCTTGAAAAATAATTAAGTTTTACCTGATATAAAATCAAACTTTGGAAAAGTTGATGATTTGCTTGTACCCAACAATGAAAATATTTTTTTGATTTTTGTTTCAAAACTGATTTTAAAGTTTTTGTTTGTTTGTTTTTGTTTTGTTTTGGTTTGGTTTTTTTGGGTACCAGGGGGACTCAATCACTGAGCCATATCCCCAGCCCTGTTTTGTATTTTATTTAGAGACAGGGTCTCACTGAATTGCTTAGCGCCTTGCCATTGCTGAGGCTGGCTTGAACTCACCATCCTTCTGCCTCAGCCTCCCAAGCCACTGGGATTACAGGCGTGCACCACAGCACAAAATTTCTAGCTTTTTGTACTTGAAAATTTGAAATAAAATAATGAGGTATCCAATCTTGATTCATTTCTGTTTTTTAATTTTTTTTCCTCATATTCTTGGTGCAAGAAAAAATAGTATCAGGTTTTTGGAGCATGAATGTAAAACAGACAGCAATGGCTCTAATGGTACATTCCTGAAAACCTACCTTTATTGACTGGGTGATCATAGCTAAAGATTTCACTCTTCATCAGTAGAAGATGTGTTCCTTGCAGAATTAGAATTCACTTGAGGAATAAGACTTGTATTTGTGGAATGACTTGAATGTTAATTGGTAGGTCTCTGGCAGAATCTTTGAGTGAAAGGAAATAAACTGATCATTATAGTACCTTTGATGAAATATTATTCTACATTGTGGCAATTTTTAAATATAGAAACAGAACTCGGGATATCACAGATAAAGTCAGATTTTTAAAATAACATCTATTCTATACTTAAAACTGAAGTCTCATTAAAGATCATCTACCAAAAAACTAAACTAGGATGCAATGGAAAACAATTAAAATGATCATTGAGGAACTCCAAAGGCAGGCATACTCAATTTGCAATCATAGGAACTGGGCAAAACAAAGCAGTAGAACCATAAACACAATGATTAGCTGCATTTGGTCCACATTTAATTGATAAAGTCCGGTTGATCACCTTTGCAAAATAAGTAACTTATCGTATGATGATTACCCATGGAATCAAAAAGATGGAAAATAGGGCCATTTAAATTATATATTGAATTAATAATAGCCAAATAATCCAAACTTTCTTTATCTAGATTTAAAAATTGACATTTAAAATGAAGAATAATACCCTATGTACATGTATAATTTAAACTACTGGAATGATTCTACACCATGTACAGCCAGAGAAATGAGAAGCTGTGTTTCAAAATGCATTCAACTATCATGTAGAACAAATTAAAAATAATAAAATAAAAATAAAAAATAAAATTAATATTATTTGTGATCATTTATTGCAACATTAATAGCAACAGTATAAATAATTATCTTTAATTGTCATATTGCTGATTACACCTACTGGATGCTAATCCAGGGAAGGTGCTGGGGAGCTGTAGCCCTGGGACTCACCCAAATGTATTAGATGGTCATTGGTGGACACAGTCCCATTAGTCTTCATAACCTTTCTTAGCAAGGGCTGAAGTTCTTGGTCTTGCTTAAAGTCATCCAATTGTTTTTTGGTCTTCCTGGATGACATATCTAGTAGACAAACTCCAAAAATGCCAGTTGCAGACAAGCATAGAGAACAACCCCTCTGTCATCTGACCATCCCACCTGGTAGCTGAGGTGAATCTCAGCAGGCATTCCTGGGTCACACCTGTTGTTTATAGAGTTATTGTATTTTCTTGATGGTCATGTGCATCATGGGAAAGATACCTCAGAATTTGTTGATGATGGTGTTCAATCTATTTTAGAGGGTTACATACATGTTTCCAACCTCTGAATTTAATAGGGTCAGGAAGATGGCTGCTATCATAACAATCAGCTATGCTGATAGTGTGAGGGGATCTTTTGACTAGAAACTTTTATTTTATCAATTTGTGTAGACTGAGTCTAGAAACAGGATTCTGGGAAATGGTTAACATTTTTCAAATCAAATATTTAAAAGAAAATGTAAGGAAATTTCTCTAGTATGTAACAATTATTTTTTAGTTCACTCTAGCAATCTGTCCATTCATTCATACTTATCAAGGATCTGCCTATGTTAAACTCTGCCTATAAAGTGCTGAACCATGAACAAAGAACTGGATATTTCTATGATGTCATATCAACCTGAAAACTTTCCAGGGCATTTGAGGCCTTCAGGAAGCCCATCAGACCCTGGGCAACAACCTAATTACCCTTTTGGAGAATCCCCCTGTGGCCCTAATGGTCATTTATCATTTTGTGTCAGCCTCTTGACCTGGTCTAGAAGAAGCAGATCTAGTGTGGACATGAGGGATAGGGTATAGTTTTATCATGTATAGGTAGATGTATGGGTGGGTTCCTCCCAGATGAGAAAAGGACAACTGAGAATGTTGATTTCAAATTGAATTGGCAGGAACAAGTGTATGAAGGAGAAAATATTCTGGAAGGTTTTTTGTTGTTTTTGACTACTTTGGTTTGGTTTTTGAGACAGGGTCTCGTCTCACTATGTTGCCCAGTTTGGGCTCCAACTCCTGCCTCAGCCTTCAGAGTAGCTGAAATTACAGGTGTATGTCACTGTGCCCAGTTTAAAGTAACAAACTTGTCTCCTGGTGGGCTCCAAAAACAACCTTTCTGTTAACACCGAACGTGCTGACCAATTTGTGCCACAGACACATAAACCTGCAGTTTTTAAATGATGTCCTATTTGCATTTGAGAGAGCAACTAAGCTGGTAAGATAAACACTTAAGTGGAATAATGTGTCTAATTTTCTCTTCTGATTTGGAGTGATTGCTGGAGTTGATGGGGACAGAGAGCACCTCTGCTCCTTTCTCTGTCTCTTGTCCAGCTCCATCTCTCTGGGCTTCTTTGGGCTCCCTTCAGGAATGCTGCATAAGCTTAACTGTCCCCATACATTTGGGGGCAAGTCTTCCCCAGTGAGAACTCTGTGGGATTCACAAGAAGGGAACCAGGAGTGTCAAGATCAGGCTTTTTGCTCTGTGCCCCATAACCAAATAAAGTAAGTGGACTTCAAACTGTGCTCAGAGGAATTTGTTTGCTTTATAAAGAGAGAAGCCTTTAACCCTAGAAAATTCTGATATAGAATTTCTGGTGTTCTCACTGATTAAAAAACAATCACTGCTTCCAGAGAAAGCGGTGGGTTCTTCAAAGTCATAGCAGGAAGAAAGTGAAGGAAACGCATTCGAAAGGATTAAAATTATTGATAAGAAATGGGCCTCTCTTATGGGCTGGGAACATAGCTCAGTTGGTAGAGCGCTTACTTCACATGCACAAGGCCCTGGGTTCAATCCCCAGTGCCACCAAAAAAAAAAAAAAAAAGGAAAATAAAAGAAATGGACCTCTCTGTTTGGTTTCTAATTTCTTGGCTTTCCTGATTCATAGACATCATAAAAAGCACCCTGCCTGAGTCACTGATTTATTTTGGAATTTGTTACCATTCCCTGTTGGAAGGTACCTGTGACAAGATAGCAATATCAACAAGGATTTACAGCAGCTTTATAAATGGTCCAGAATAAAGGGCAATATTCAAAATAGAATCATGGGGGCTTTGGCTATTACCAACCCTCGAACAACTGCCAGTTTGGAATATAAACCAACCCTTACATACTTGGAAGCTTGAAATAAGACTCAATAGATTTTCCATGTTTGTTTAGAATTACCAACCTGTAAGAGCAACATTATTTATGCTCCCAATGCCTAACCTGTTTATTTCTCAAATCTTTAAAAAACTTAGAAATGTAAACAAACGATGGACAATTCACAGATATTTGGTTAACAACAATTGTAGAAAGATGACTAAGTCCTGTTTCTAAGGAGCAGAGAGGCAGACCAAGAAAGTGTAAAACATACAACTATAGGAAATATATTTCACATATGTGTCAATTTTATTCTAATTTCATAAATTTATATAAACTGGATTATGTCGGTTAAGTTAGGAAAAGTACTACATTCCCATGGCATTTGAGTTTCCTGTAAGCTGTTTTGGAATAGAAAGGTTAACAATGTCTTGGAGCCTTAAAAATTCAATTCTGTTGTAGCATTTTTCAATAACATTGATCAACTGTTTTTCCTGGAGTTACTCATATGGGTCCTCAAGACATTTTGGTGGTAGTGTGAGTGATGCGATTAAAACAAAAACGAAAAAGAGGTTGCTATTTCATCACAGAAGCAGGTACAAAAGGTTGAGTTTTAAGGACCAGTTATGAGGAGGTACAGGAGATGGTGACCAATTGCTGAGAAATTTTTGATTAAAAATTATCAATAATAGCAGCCAAACGGGGCAGGGAAGCATGACTCAGGGAAGTCTATGTGTTTGAGGTCTTGACTTAAACAGGAATGCTCAACAGGAAGGGTAATGGGGGAGAGAGAAAGGCAGAAGATGTTGGAAGACAATAAGTCAGAGGAAATGAAGACGAGAGGGCACAGGAGAGATAATTCTGTGATGAGAAAAACAAAACAGCTGAAGGGGTAGGGAACTTGGTTAGATGCTAGGAACCTGGCACAGGTTAACTAGTGACAGACCACCCAAAATGCACCTGGATTCAAATGCTCATGTGTCTTCCCTCCCAAAATCTTGTTGCCTTAAAAATCTATTCATTCCACACAGACCCTATCATATGCACTTCTCTAAACACTCCAATAGTTTTTTAAAACATTATTTTTATAAAATCTAAACTTGTAAGCTAGCTTTTATGAAGTCCAGTTGATTTCCCACCATTTTCTGTTTGCCAGTCCCAACTGCTGCCCTCTGGCCTCCTCATAGATTAAGAGTATGGTCCCAGAAAAGCAATGTGCGAGCTTATTAAAAATGGAAAATCCCAGGACCTACCCCAGATTTAATGAATCAGCAATCTGCATTTTAACAAGGCTTCCATGCAACAACCTGTTGCATTTTCAAGATTGAGAACCACTTGCTGCCTAGTTGTATTGAACCACTGGCAATTCCCCAAGCCACACTATGTGTTGAACATCTCTAAGCCTCTGCACATGCTATTCTCTGCCCAGACGTCCTTCCTCCCTCCCATTCCTCTTTTGAGAGTCAGTTCAAGGATTTGTAAACTATTTTCTGGCCCATCTGTTTTCTCCTACCCATGGTAACCGCCTCTCTCCATTATGCTTCCATGGAAACCAGTGAAAATGTCTACCATTTATGTACCAAGCTTCACTGTAGCTCATGGTTTATGTGTCTGCCTCCTTAAAATGCAGCAAGCTCCTGAAGGTGGTGGCTGTGTTTGCCTTGGCACAGTGCTGTGACTCAGGAAATGTTAAGTTGAAATGTTATTGAAAAACAAAGGACAAAGAGAGGAGAGAAAAAGGAAAGTGATTGCATGCCAAGAGATTGACAGCCACCCCAGCTATAGCCTTGACACTGACTGTGATAAGCACTATGCTAATGCTTCATGGGGATAGTGCTATTTACTCCCTCAGTTACCTCTCTGGGTGTTATTCTCCTCACTTAGCAGAGATGGGAACTATGGTACAGAGAGGTTGCATAATATGCTCGAGTTGTCCCCCCCACCAGCTGTACATGGTAGAGCCCACGTTCACTCACAGGCAGTTTTACTCTAGAGTCTATGCTCTTAACCCTCCAGTCTGAGGAAGGAGGTAGCTTTGGTTATCAATATTCACTAGTTCAACAAACATTTCCCCAGAGAATGCTCTTTGCTAGACTGAGAATACAAAGGAAGGCCGGAGAGGACACAGAAGATAAAAATCACAGTCACTTACAATCCTGCCCTCAAGGCACTCATTTTAGCAAGGAAGCAGAGATGTGTAAACCAGCAAATGATTCATCAATGGACAATAACTGAAGAATATTTAAAGTCAACTTAGATCTAGCAACAGGCAGGATGGACCTGTTCTACCAGTGGGGATATTTGATTTAGATCTTGAAAGATGAGCATAAACTCAGAAAGCAGAGAAGCAAGAGAGGGAGACAAGATTCAGGGCAGAAGGAAATGTAGAAATGTAAAAAGAGGCACAAACTTTAACCCTGCAGCAGGGTGAGTTGTCCTGTGCGGCTGGATTGAGGAGTGTGTGCAGACACTTTGGGTTGACGTGCTCAGCGTGTGCTCCCTGTTGCTCACTGTTCAACAGAATCAGAAACAAAGCCACACGTCCAGAGGATCTTGAAGCTACGATTCTACCAACGAGATGCACTCTCAAGGTCCATCAACCTGCAGCACACAGTAGCAGAGCCGTTAATTGAAGTATCATTTGTGGTCACATTTGTGGGGAAAAAAGGTATCCACAGAATTAAAAATATCAGAGGCCAAATGGCCATGGTAATAAAATTGTATGGCCCAAATGATAAGTTCCAAGGCTGGAGGATTGATTGGCTGGTTTCTTGAGTCCCCATGGACTACACAGAAAAGGACTAGTATGGAGCTACTGGTACCATCCCATACCTAGTGCCAAATTCTGTGTCAGTGTTACCTCTTCAGCAAGGGGCAGACACCCAAAATAACAGTAGCTTAATCAAGTTAGAAGGCTATTTCTCATCCCAAATTCCAGAGGTAGGAAGTGCAGCTGTGGCAGTTCTGCTCCACGGTGCTGTCACCTTGCCACTCCTCATTCCCTTTGGTGTCATCTTCATTTTCATGGGCTCAGATGGTAGCTGCAGGATGAAGAAGGGAGAAAAGAATAAGAACCAACCAAGGACATGTGCCAGATTCCTCTAGAAAAAGTTCTCGGAAACTCACATTTTACTTTGTTGAGCATAACATTGTCCAGAACTTTGTCACCAGTCCACATCTAACTGCACAAGAGACTAGGGAAAAGGCTGGGGTTGTGCTTCAGTGGTATGTGTGAAGCACTGGGTTTGATCCTCAGCACCACATAGAATAAATACAATTCAGGTATTAGAGAGAGACAGACAGACAGACACTAGGGAAAGCAATCGCCAATTGTCATTATTGTATTCAGAAGGGGGCAGCAATCTGTAACTTCTTCTACAAAATGCACTGTGGAGAGTGTCAGAGGAGGAAATTGGGATGATGGGAGCCTGCTGGGGAAGGACACATCAAGGAGTTTGGAATTTTTCCTCCTGGCAATGAGGAATCATCAAAAACAGTTTGGGCGGCAGAGAAGTATGAGCTGAGCTGTATTACAGCCATCTCCTTGACAGCCACCTGGATGGATAGGTTCTGGTGGATGATTCTGTGACCCAGAGACAAGTAGAAAGCTGTTGCCCTGGTCCAAGTGGGAGGTGCTGAAGTCCTGAAATAGGGAAGTGACAGTAGAATGAAAAAAAAAATGGAAAGGTGAGGTATGTTAGAGTAGAGAGGTGAGCCCTGGTGACTATTAGGTAATGAAGGAGAAAAAGGGAATTAACATGACACCAGACTTTTGGCTTAAGTAATTTGGCAAATGATAATGCAACTCACCCAAACAGAAAGGAATGTAGGAGATGAAGAAGTCTACTACTAGTGGTGGGGAGAATGTGATTAGTTTGGTTTAGGATATGTTGAGTTTAAACCTCCTGTTAGGTGGAAGATGTTAGGCAAGCAGATAAAAATATATGTCTGGAGCCCCGAGGAAAAGTCAGGGCTGGAGGTACCAATTCAGGAGTTGTGTGACAGTTACAGTCATGAGTTTGGTTTGGCTTAACCAGAAAAGAATGAGGAAACAAAGGATGAAGCTTGGAAAAGCACCAGTTGTATGAGTCCCCTGTAGAGTCCATTCTGACAGAACCTTCTCTGGGAGTTATAGGTCAAGAAATGCTGGGTTTTTGTTGGCGACTAAAAGGCTCAGGGTCACTCCAGGTAAACTGGGCTGACTGGGCTGAGCAAAATAACCGCACAAGAGACACAAAATACCTTTTTCTTTGGGGTCATATGACGGCTCTCTGACCTTAAGGGTCAGCAGGAAGAGAGAGAGAGAGAGAGAGAGAGAGAGAGAGAGAGAGAGAGAGAGAGAAAACACACACACATGCACTGACCCCTTTTATTGAGGAGAAGCTATTCAAATGAGGCAAGGGGTCAGGTTTCAGGGGGCTGAGTCTATCTTCATGATGTCCACGGTCAGCAGGTTGACTGACATCTAGGTAGGCTGTATCTAAGGGCACAGTAAGAGAAGGGGACACACACAAGGCACTTCCATGGAACATTCTATCCTAAACAGGGCAAGGGGTTATATTACAAAGGAACAGGTGAGCATAGCTCCACCCATAGGGCTGTAGGAATTCATGCCCATGCACAAGACACTGTGCCTTGAACCCAAGAAGGGTGGAGAAAGTCTAGCACCCAGCCGGGAGTGTGACTTAGTCATGTGCAAGGTTGGTCTCCCACAAAGAAATTTGAGGTTGCAAATGTATTCCTTTCCAGATATCTAGGATTTGTGTCAGATCTTTCCATTTCAAGATAAGGTAAAACAGCTAAAGACCTTTTCTTTCCCTGGGGGAGATACTTTTACACCAAGTAATTTCAAGTGTTGGGGGAAAAAAGTCACATTTAAAGTTGAGGGGTGACCCCGGAGATCCAGGCTGTCTGATACGCGCGGCCTGCCCCGAGGCTACAGAAGGCGTGGCGCCGCAGAGAAGGGGTTAACCAGTCAGCAGGGAATTAAGTGGCTGGGACACGGTGGTATCCCACCAGCCAAGCCCGCACTGACCCCCGGGCTGAGTTCGGGATTGCAGTCGGGGAAGGAAGCCGGTAAGGCCCCGCCCCCCACAAGGGACACTCCGCTAAGGCAAACAGCGGCCACCATCTTAGAGGGCTGAAGTACCCACCGCCACTCTCCGACAGATTGCAGCAACAAAACAGGTGTGTGTGACCCAGCCCAGCCCCCAAACTTAGGGGGATTTCGCATAAAATCCCTCCTAGACTTTCAGGGGGAGGCAGTATCAGAGTGAGCCTGCATAAAGACTAAAGGGGAGCTAGAGGCACCTGACGCTCAACCCCCCCTCCCATCAGTGGACAAAACAAAACCTGTCTAGCCAGCGCTGGGGGAGGGGCAAGCAGAAAAAATCAAAACCATAGAGTGCCGGGGATCCCAAAAGCCAACGGTGTGACCCCGGAGATCCAGGCTGTCTGATACGCGCGGCCTGCCCCGAGGCTACAGAAGGCGTGGCGCCGCAGAGAAGGGGTTAACCAGTCAGCAGGGAATTAAGTGGCTGCGACACGGTGGTATCCCACCAGCCAAGCCCAAGCCCGCACTGACCTCCGGGCTGAGTTCGGGATTGCAGTCGGGGAAGGAAGCCGGTAAGGCCCCGCCCCCCACAAGGGACATTCCGCTAAGGCAAACAGCGGCCACCATCTTAGAGGGCTGAAGTACCCACCGCCACTCTCCGACAGATTGCAGCAACAAAACAGGTGTGTGTGACCCAGCCCAGCCCCCAAACTTAGGGGGATTTCGCATAAAATCTCTCCTAGACTTTCAGGGGGAGGCGGTATCAGAGTGAGCCTGCATAAAGACTAAAGGGGAGCTAGAGGCACCTGACGCTCAACCCCCCCTCCCATCAGTGGACAAAACAAAAGCTGCCTAGCCAGCGCTGGGGGAGGGGCAAGCAGAAAAAATCAAAACCATAGAGTGCCGGGGATCCCAAAAGCCAACGGTGTGACCCCGGAGATCCAGGCTGTCTGATACGCGCGGCCTGCCCCGAGGCTACAGAAGGCGTGGCGCCGCAGAGAAGGGGTTAACCAGTCAGCAGGGAATTAAGTGGCTGCGACACGGTGGTATCCCACCAGCCAAGCCCAAGCCCGCACTGACCTCCGGGCTGAGTTCGGGATTGCAGTCGGGGAAGGAAGCCGGTAAGGCCCCGCCCCCCACAAGGGACACTCCGCTAAGGCAAACAGCGGCCACCATCTTAGAGGGCTGAAGTACCCACCGCCACTCTCCGACAGATTGCAGCAACAAAACAGGTGTGTGTGACCCAGCCCAGCCCCCAAACTTAGGGGGATTTCGCATAAAATCTCTCCTAGACTTTCAGGGGGAGGCAGTATCAGAGTGAGCCTGCATAAAGACTAAAGGGGAGCTAGAGGCACCTGACCCTCAACCCCCCCTCTCATCAGCGGACAAAACAAAGGCAAACAGCGGCCACCATCTTAGAGAGCTGAAGTATCCACTGCCACTCTCCCACAGATTGCAACAAAACAGGCCCAGAGTATAGCTTGAACTGCCGAGAACCATCACTGAGGGGAAATCTGGTCTAGCAGGAGAACCCAAGCCTAGCAGGAGAGAACAGGAGACTAGAGGCAAGGCTCTCGTGACTGGGCAGCTGTAAACTGCAGGCCCGCCGGCGACAGTTCATCCACTGCCAGGGTAACTGGGCGGTAGGAGAACGCCCTCCCGCTGGCGATGGATCACCTGCCCACGGCCTGAGATACTGGGCGGCGGGAGTCTGCCTGCCTGCCACGACCGGGTGCTGAAACCAAACAGAGACAGTCCACTCACACCCCCCCATTAGGGCACCCCGGCAAGGAGACTGGGGCACGGCATAGCAGAGGAGTGTCGTCACTGGAGCTCGGTCGTCGGAATTCCTTCCCAGCAGAATCCACGTTAGCAGGCATAGTTCAACAACACAAAGGAGAGACATCAGAGTAATACAGAAACAAAACAAATCTATAGAAGAGAGCAGAAACACGACAATCAAAAAGAACTGGAAAGTAACGTGGACAACATGAGAAAACAAGGGAAAAAAGGATTTCAAACAATGCAAGACAACTCAATTCTACAAGAGGACATAGAAACTTCAGAAACAGGGATATGGAAAGAACTCAGGGGATACCTAACTCGAATGGAAAGGAATATTAGAGAAGACATGAGACAGCAAGTCCAAGAAATAAAAGTATATTTTGAAAATGAATTAAACAAACAAATTCAAATGGCAAAGAACGAGATCTACCAGGAGATAGAGATCTTAAAAAAAAATCAAACAATAATCCTAGAATTGCAGGAAACTATAAGCCAAATTAAAAACTCAAACGAGAATATTACAAATAGACTTGATCAAGTAGAAGTCAGAACATCAGATAATGAAGACAAGGTTTATCAACTTGAAAAGAATATAGTCAACACAGAAAAGATGCTTAAATCCCATGAACAATCTATTCAAGAGTTATGGGATGTCATAAAAAAACCAAATCTGAGAGTCATAGGGATAGAAGAAGGCACAGAGTTTCAAACCAAAGGAATGGACAACATATTAAATGAAATAATTCTAGAAAACTTCCCAGAGATGAAAGATGGAATGGATTGCCAAATCCTGGAAGCCTACAGGACCCCAAACATTCAAAACCATAATAGACCAACCCCAAGACATATAATTATGAAGATAGCCAACGTACAGAACAAGGAGAGAATATTAAAAGCTACGAGAGAAAAGAGGCAGATTACTTTCAGGGGTAAACCAATTAGGTTAACGACCGATTTCTCATAACAAACTTTGAAAGCGAGAAGATCCTGGAATAATGTATTTCAAACGCTGAAAAATAATGGATTCCAACCAAGAATACTATATCCAGCAAAATTGAGCTTCAAATTTGACAATGAAATTAAAATCTTTCATGATAAACAAAAGCTAAAAGAATTTGCAGCAAGAAAACCAGCTCTGCAAAGCATTTTGAACAAAACACTACAAGAAGAGGATTTGATAAATAGTGCCCAAAACTAACAGCAGGAGGTATCTCAGTAAAGGGGGAGGAAAACAACCAAAAAGCAAAACTAGCCAAACTAAAATAAATAAATAAAGAAGCATGACTGGAAATACAAATCATATCTCAATTGTAACCTTAAATGTTAATGGCCTAAATTCACCAATCAAGAGACATAGGCTAGTAACCTGGATCAAAAAAACAAATCCAACAATATGCTGCCTTCAGGAGACTCATATGATAGGAAAAGATATACACAGGCTGAAGGTAAAAGGTTGGGAAAAATCATACCACTCATATGGCCCTCGGAAGCAAGCAGGAGTGGCCATACTCATATCGAATAAAATCAACTTCAAACCTAAGTTAATCAAGAAGGATAAAGAAGGTCACTATATACTGTTAAAAGGAACCATCCACCAACAAGACATAACAATCATCAATTTGTATGCACCAAACAATGGAGCTGCAACGTTCATAAAACAAACTCTCCTCAAGTTCAAGAGTCAAATAGACCACAACACAATAATTATGGGTGACTTCAACACACCGCTCTCGCCATTAGACAGATCCTCTAGACAAAAGCTGAATAAAGAAACTATAGAACTCAACAGCACAATCAATAACCTAGACTTAACCGACATATATAGAATATATCAACCATCATCAAGTGGATACACGTTCTTCTCAGCAGCACATGGATCCTACTCAAAGATAGACCATATATTATGCCATAAGGCAACTCTTAGTAATTATAAGGGTGTGGAGATAATACCATGCACCATATCTGACCATAATGGAATGAAATTGGAAATCAATGATAAAAGAAGGAAGGAAAAAACCTACATCACATGGAAAATGAACAATATATTATTGAAGGATCAATGGGTTGTAGAAGACATAAAGGAGGAGATGAAAAAATTCTTAGAGTCAAATGACAACACAGACACAACATACCAGAATCTATGGGACACAATGAAAGCAGTTTTAAGAGGGAAATTCATTTCTTGGAGTTCTTACCTCAAAAAAAGAAAAAACCAACAGATAAATGAACTCACACAACACCTCAAAAACCTAGAAAAGGAAGAGCAAAACAACAGCAAATATAGTAGAAGACAAGAAATAATTAAAATTAGAGCAGAAATCAACGAAATTGAAACAAAAGAAACCATTGAAAAGATAGATAAAACTAAAAGTTGGTTCTTTGAAAAAATAAATAAGATAGACAAGCCCTTAGCCATGCTAACGAAAAGAAGAAGAGAGAGAACTCAAATTACTAACATACGGGATGAAAAAGGCAATATCACAACAGACACTACAGAAATACAGAAGATAATTAGAAAGTATTTTGAAACCCTATATTCCAATAAAATAGAAGATAATGAAGATATCGATAAATTTCTTAAGGCATATGATTTGCCCAGATTGAGACAGGAAGACACACACAATTTAAACAGACCAATAACAATAGAAGAAATAGAAGAAGCCATCAAAAGACTACCAACTAAGAAAAACCCTGGACCAGATGGCTATACAGCGGAGTTCTACAAAACCTTCAAAGAAGAATTAATACCAATACTTTTCAAGCTATTTCAAGAAATAGAAAAAGAAGGAGCTCTTCCAAATTCATTCTATGAGGCCAACATCACTTTGATCCCAAAACCAGACAAAGATACTTCAAAGAAAGAAAACTACAGACCAATATCTCTAATGAACTTGGATGCAAAAATTCTCAATAAAATTCTGGCGAATCGAATACAAAAACATATCAGAAAACTTGTGCACCATGATCAAGTAGGATTCATTCCTGGGATGCAAGGATGGTTCAATATACGGAAATCAATAAATGCTATTCACCACATCAATAGACTTAAAGACAAGAACCACATGATCATCTCGATGGATGCAGAAAAAGCATTTGACAAAGTACAGCATCCCTTTATGTTCAAAACACTAGAAAAACTAGGGATAACAGGAACTTACCTCAACATTGTAAAAGCTGTATATGCTAAACCTCAGGCTAGCATCATCCTAAACGGAGAAAAACTGAAGGCATTTCCTCTAAAATCTGGAACAAGACAGGGATGCCCTCTATCACCACTTCTATTCAATTTAGTTCTCGAAGTACTAGCCAGAGCAATTAGACAGACAAAAGAAATTAAAGGCATAAAAATAGGAAAAGAAGAAATTAAACTATCGCTATTTGCGGATGACATGATAATATACTTAACAGACCCAAAAGAGTCTACAAAGAAGCTGCTAGAGTTAATAAATGAATTCAGCAAAGTGGCAGGGTATAAAATCAACACGCATAAATCAAAGGCATTCCTGTATATCAGCAACAAAACCTCGGAAATGGAAATAAGGAAAACCACTCCATTCACAATATCCTCAAAGAAAATAAGATACTTGGGAATCAACCTAACAAAAGAGGTGAAAGATTTATACAATGAAAACTACAGAACCATAAAGAGAGAGATAGAAGAAGATCTCAGAAGATGGAAAAATGTACCCTGTTCATGGATAGGCAGAACTAACATCGTCAAAATGGCAATATTACCCAAACTTCTCTACAGATTTAATGCGATGCCAATCAAAATCCCAATGGCATTTCTTGTAGAAATAGACAAAGCAATCATGAAATTCACATGGAAAAACAAAAGACCCAGAATAGCAAAAGCAATTCTAAGCAGGAAGTGTGAATCTGGAGGCATAGCGATACCAGAGGTCAAACTGTACTACAAAGCAATAGTAACAAAAACAGCATGGTACTGGTACCAAAACAGGTGGGTAGACCAATGGTACAGAATAGAAGACACAGAGACTAATCCACAAAGTTACAACTATCTTATATTTGATAAAGGGGCTAAAAGCATGCAATGGAGGAAGGATAGCATTTTCAACAAATGGTGCTGGGAAAATTGGAAATCCATATGCAACAAAATGAAATTGAATCCCTTTCTCTCGCCATCCACAAAAATTAACTCAAAATGGATCAGGGAGCTAGGTATCAAATCAGAGACACTGCGTCTGATAGAAGAAAAAGTTGGCTACAATCTACAAATTGTGGGGTCAGGCTCCAAATTCCTCAATAGGACACCCATAGCCCAAGAGTTAACAACAAGAATAAACAAATGGGACTTAATTAAACTAAAAAGTTTTTTCTCAGCAAGAGAAACAATAAAAGAGGTAAATAGAGAGCCTACATCCTGGGAACAAATCTTTACCCCCCACACCTCCGATAGAGCCCTAATATCCAGAATGTACAAAGAACTCAAAAAATTAAACAATAAGATAACAAATAACCCAATTAACAAATGGGCCAAGGACCTCAACAGACACTTCTCAGAGGAGGACATACAATCAATCAACAAGTACATGAAAAAATGCTCACCATCTCTAGCAATCAGAGAAATGCAAATCAAAACCACCCTAAGATACCATCTCACTCCAGTAAGATTGGCAGCCATTATGAAGTCAAACAACAACAAGTGTTGGCGGGGATGTGGGGAAAAGGGTACACTTGTACACTGCTGGTGGGACTGCAAAATGGTAAGGCCAATTTGGAAAGCAGTATGGAGATTCCTGGGAAAGCTGGGAATGGAACCACCATTTGACCCAGCTATCGCACTTCTCGGACTATTCCCTGAGGACCTTAAAAGAGCGCACTATAGGGATACGGCTGCATCAATGATTATAGCGGCACAATTCACAATAGCTAGACTGTGGAACCAACCTAGATGCCCTTCAATTGATGAATGGATAAAAAAAATGTGGCATCTATACACAATGGAGTATTATGCAGCACTAAGAAATGACAAAATCATAGAATTTGCGGGGAAATGGATGGCATTAGAGCAGATTATGCTAAGCGAAGCTAGCCAAGCCCTAAAAAACAAATGCCAAATGTCTGCTTTGATATAAAGAGAAAAACTAAGAACAGAACAGGAAGAAAGAGCACGAGGAAAAGACTACAGTAAACAAAGACGAATGGGGGGAGAGAAACGGAGAGAGAAGGGAAAGCATATGGAAATGGTAGGAGACCTTCAAGGATACATAAAATTATAAGAGGTTATGAGGGGCAAGGGGGAGGGAAAAAAAAAAGGGAGAGAATTGAACAACAGCAGGGGAGGTAGAGAGGGAAGATGGGAGGGGAGGGGAGGGGAGGGGGGATAGTAGGGGATAGGAAAGGTAGCAGAATACAACAGTCACTAATATGGCATTATGTAAAAATGCGAATATGTAACAGATGTGATTCTGCAATCTGTATTTGGGGTGAAAATGGGAGTTCAAAGCACAATTTGAGTCTAATGTATGAAAGATGATATATCATGAACTATGTAATGCGATAAATAATCAATAAAAAAAAAATTAAAAAAAAAAAAATAAAGTTGAGGTTTCCATTTCTACTCTGTAACACAGCACAGCCTGTTCCTGGAAAAAGTCCGGCCTCCCTTATCATCCAGGGAACTGTCTTGCAATTATTCCACCAGGCCTGGGAGTCGGGGAGGGGAGGAGGATGTCAGCAGCTTTAGATGTGCATTGTAGGTAGCGACAGATAGGGAAGCTCTCTTACAAACTGCTTTCAATTTCTGGTGATTTAATGCCCTTATGATTGCTTTCAAGAAATAGGAATTTGGTTGTTGGCATCTGCTTCAATTTTAGAAAAGCTTTTAGAAAACTTGTTGGTACATAGCACCTTTTTTTTGTCAATTGATTCTTATTTTCCCTTCTCTTTCTCTACCTTCACTTCTTTTTTCCCTCTCTTCTCCCTCTTCTTCTTTTTATCTCCCTCCACCTTCTCACTTTGAGTAGTTGGATAGTATAACCCACCCTCAACACTTTGCTTTCTTGAAATTTAATGATTAGAATTTGAAAATTACTTTGGGTCAAAGAACACAACAAAATGTCAATCCTTGTGGTGATCACTGCAAGCAGAATAACTTCAATGACTGGAATCCAAATAAAGGGTCCTAGAATCCTCCTGAAAGCGCTGTAAATTTAATTCATCAGAAGCAATAAAAGTGATCTAAAATTAAAATAATTGGTATACTTGTCTAAAATGGAAAGTTTGTGTACAGGATTTGCACGGGATCCTATAATTAGTGTGAATTCATCCCAGCATCTAATATTCTTCACCTCAGTATACTTGACTATGTTCACTGATATCCATCATAATGGCCCTAAAATCAGCCTTCATCAAACAAAGATTCAATTATACCCACTGAGCTCTAGTAGCTAAGTAAATGGGCAAAATGCAATTTGGCAACAATATTTTCACTTCTGAAAAAAAAAAAATTAAGAAACTACAGTAAAACATTTCACGAAGCAAAATTTATTTTTAAAACAGTTCTTTATTCTGAGATCATGTCCTTTTTTTCCTCTGTCAACTGCCTTTTCTTTTGTAAAAAATGGTAGTGCCAGTATGACAGGTTCTTTTTGCAAAATTAAAAGTTGACACATCATTGCTACTTCCAAGAGTTATTCTGAATTTTACTTGTTGGTGAAATATCAAAACCTCAGAATCCCCATTGGAATGCTTTCCTATAGGCTGGGAAACAAACTGGACTTTCTGTCAGGCTGGGTCCAGCTGGTTCTTCATGGTCTTGCTCCCTGTTGCTGATCACACAAACTGGCCAAGTAGGTGAACAATAAGATATGGGAATGAAAGGCTTAAATAGGGTTAAACCCTTAAAAGTGTTCGTGTTTGTTTCCTCCATTCATCACCAAAATGTTAAACACTTTAATATACTTTTAAAATTGTGATTCTAAAAATATGTGTATTTTATTTATTTTTTATTTATTTATTTTTTTATTAAACTCAGGGGCACTCAACCACTGAGCCACATCCCTAGCCCTATTTTGTTTTATTTAGAGACTCACTGAGTTGCTTAGCACCTCAGTTCTGCTGAGGCTGGCTTTGAACTCATGATCCTCCAGCCTCAGCCTCCTGAGCTGCTGGGATATGTGTATTTTAAATAAATCACTTACATGTACAAAAGTCAAACCATGACACTGCCACAGGGCATCAGGGCACAGTAGATTTTGCATGTCAGCCTTAAAGTTTTGCACAAGCATCCCATGAAGACCTGGATTTAGGGTTTCAGGCCCTGAGAGTAGAGCATCAAACCCTTCTCTACTAGAATGTAAAGGGAGAGACATAAACTCCACATAATTCCCTGTTGGGATCCAGTTTGACATGACTCTATCCATGTTGGTCCCAAGCACTATTTTGCCATCCAGGTAACCCTGGCATGCATCCTAAACCCTAACAGGACAAACAAGTCATTCAGGTAGTCTACCAAGCTATTGTGCTGACTATTGACACTTGTATTTTTTCTTTCCTGAGTTGGATGTGTTAACTATTAAGTTTTTGAGAAAGCTCAGGTACCTCCTGATGGGCAAAGGCCTACCTTTGTCAAGCTTTATATCTAAACCACTCTTTCCTGTCTCTAGGTGCTGGGATTCTCTTGTGTTGCTGCTGCCCAAAGATAGCTTCTGTCTGTAAGCCCCTAATAAATTGTACTTTGTGCAATCGTGGGTCTATCTGCCTCTTTCTTTAGTCTCATGGCACCTTCTGCCTTTGGTCACTAGTGTCACATACACCAGGACTAGGTTTCCCAAAACAACATCAAAAACAATAAAGATTCTGGGTTGATTAGAACACACTTTAAATCAAAATTTGAGTTCTCTTGAGACAGAGACCACCATAGGGACAAAGGGCAAAGGCACTCCTGGGCCTTAACTCCACAAGCATGGTATGTGCTTTCCCTGCTGTCCCCCTTCCCTTGTGGCTTGTTAGCTATTTTCAGCATGTTATGTGCCTTTCTCTACCTACTCACTGACTCACTCTCCAGCAGTTTGGCCTCAAAAAATCAGTATATTATTAAAGCCAGGATACCCTCACCATAAGTCTCCAAGGACAAACAACATAAAGGATAAAACAGTTAAGGAGTCACAGAAACAGCAAATTCCCTGGACCAGTAACTTCTTACTTGCCAAAATTTGTGTTTTCTTCCACTCTTTCTTCCACTCTCCACATATATGTTCTCTTAACAGGCACAGAAACTCATCCTTATCACAAGGCAGGGATGTTTATACAGGATGTGGCATGTAATTATGAAAAACCCAAATAACATGTTATTTGCATTTAAAAATCAGTCTCTGCTAACTGTAGCAACCTACCCCTCCCTCAAGGTTAAAGTGCTTTTCCAGGAAAAGAAAATGTACCCCAAACCAATTAATATTCCTAAACTCTAGCCCACCTCAGTCACCCTTTCACATGACTAAAACTAGCCTTCTTCATCCTGGGGAGCCATCCTGACACTCTTCTGGCCATTGCTGTGTCTCCCTTGTGCCTAATGAAGAGTCTTGTTCCTGTGGCAATTGGGATTTTATCTGATTCTTCTGATGGAGAGTATAGGACCCACTGAGCCACTACCTCTGACCTCCAAAATCAAAGACAAAATTTCAAAATTGCTTTTCAAGAATCAGAAAAAATTGCCCCTTTGGAGAGGTCTTCAATCCACATGTCTTGCTAGCACCATCATCATGATTCTTTGTCATTTCCCAGAGGTCAGTGACCATTCCTGATAAAATGCTCCTGCAGCAGGGAAAGGTACAGGCCCAGCCCCTTATAATCATTAACCTTGGGGCTACAGACCTCCAGTTCCGTTGCCAGGGGACCCAAAGTACTGCTTAAAGAAGCAGGGAAATGATAGTGAACTACTCCATGAAAGGCAGGAACACTCTGGAGCCCCCGCCTGCAGTTGATCCCTTCATGTAGCAGGACAGCTCTAAGAGTAAACAGGATTTTAAAATAGGGCTGAGGATGACCACTTGTCTCAATCGAGACGATCCCAGCACATATTTTCATTATCTAACAATTCAGAAAGCAAGAATTATTCATAATTCTGCCACCTAGAAATTACCACTGTTAACATTTTGATTAACTTTCTTCCAGGGATGGATGGACGCTTGGATGAGTGGACAGCCTTGAAGATACCCTCACAATGTTCTTACATGTATACTAGTTCATTATGAAGAGGGAAATTAATAAGATGGTGCAGGAGGCTGATTTTTAAATATAAACACATTATTCGGATTTTTCACAACTGTATATTACTGTGTGTGCTCAAAAAAAATTTTTTTTTTTTTTTTAAATAGCAAAACCAAGGCAATCATTCTTGGGAATAATGGGGTTTATCAGGGGAACCCTGAGCACTAAGGAGGACCTCCTCCTGGCGAGGGTGCAGAGCTAGGGAGGTAGCCCATCTGCAGAAAGCAGCGGGAGGCAGTCCGGGCCCTAGCTAGGTGCTGCTCAGGGCTGCTGGAGTCGCTGCAAGAGGCTGGCCTGGCTAGGAAGTGGCGCACGCGCACTGGGCGCGCCAGGTTTCGCAGCGAGATGCGAAGCCGATGCACTTTTACTTAGGATACCAGTTGCTTTCCGGAGTGGTTTCTCCGGAAACAAGGTGCCTTCACCTCGGCGCTGGCTCTCCCGCGGCCATGGGAGGGCTTTTCTCTTCCACTTTACTGGAGAAGACACAGAATTACCCACGCCGGCACCAACTCTGGGAAAGGCGTGGACACGCCGGGGTTGCTGCCTCGTGGCGCCCTCTGCCGGGACCCAGGCGCGGTGCAAGCCTGGAGGCCGAAGTGGCTGGCAGGGAGGGAGCCCCAGAATCTCTGGGCCCTGAGGGAGAGGCACCCCCAGGATTAAGGCATCCATAGTTTCATTACCATCTTCCTTCCTCTCCATCCATGTTTCACTTTGCGTGTGTTTTTTGTTTTGTTTTAAACAGCATCAGCTATTTTTCTTACCCTCCAAAAATAATGCTTATTACTTAAACATTACTTAATAAGCAATGCTTGTTATTTATTAAAAACTTTTTAAACCCACAAAAGCATAAAGAAGATTAGCAAACCTTTAATTTCATCAGAGATTAGTACACGTTTAAAGTCCCCATTTTCTTTTCCTATACACAAACATCATATATAAACAGTAAATATCAGTTTAAACAGCTGGACAATGCTATAAAGAGTCAGACCTGGTGTTAAACTGGCCTGGTTGAAGAAAAGGCCAAATTACAAGCAGTGGGAACTCCCCGCCCTTAAAAGGGGGTCTGGATGCCTCTTGGCTTAATGAACTAATTATTCTTGTCTGCAAGAAACTGTTTTCTTCTTTGCCTGGGGTTACATAAGTGAAAGTGCATAGCTAAATTGCACAGCTAAAGCTACTTTGCTAGGGGCAAGTAGGTGGCAGTGGTTAGTGGATCTGCTGTGGAAAGAAAAATTGGTCTCAATGTAGACTTTGAATAGCTGGAAGACTCAGAGTTCCTCCCTATGCAGTGTAGCTCTGCCTCCACCCTTTGCACCTGATCCCATGCTTTTTCCTGCTGCTGTGTGACTCATCAGGTGCGAGTCTCTTGTCTCCAAGGCTAGGTTGTAAATTATCAACAGCAGGAATGCTCTCAAGGGCTTTGCACCTTTTCCCTTCACTTGGCAGAGTGCAAAGTCCCTTTGATCACTGTCTTTGTCTTTTTTTTTCCCCCTCTACATGCTTCATATAATCATGTTGCTAGTTTGTCAGTGTCATTTGAGAGAAGGGCACAAGAGAAGCAAAACTTTGTCATAGAGCTTCAGGACAACCTCTTGCCCACCTTCCCCTTACTTCTGCTGACTGCGACCCCTAAACAAGACCACTTTTATGAGTTAGTAACTTTAATTTAATGATTGGTCATGTTCTTTCCAGGCACATCATAAAAACATGAGGCTGGGGCTGGGGTGGTGGCTCAGTGGTAGAGTGCTCGCCTAGCATGCATAAGGCACTGAGTTCGATCCTCAGCACCACATAAAAACAAAATAAAGATATTGTATCTACCTAAAACTAAAAAATAAATATATATAAAAAATAATAAAACATGAGACTAACAGAGGGTCCTGAAGTTGCCTCTTCTATCTCCCTTTTTCTGGAAAGCCAATGAGAATCTTCTTTTATTTTTTAAATACACCCAAGAAAATTTCCATAATAGCTTGTTCCACTTTCCTTAATATGGGAAGATCTTCTTTATATCTAATTTCAAGCTCTCCCTGTTCAGTATTTAGTTTACCTTTTTTTCTATCCTTTTACTTTCAAGTTTTCTTCATCCTTGTGTTTAAGGAGTATCTCTCACAGACAACATACAATTATTTGTTTTCAATTTCATTCTGACAAAATTGATCTTTTAATTGGATTTCTTTACAAGACCCTTCTTTATGTTAATTCTGAAAATTGTCCCTCTGCTGGAGTGAAGTTCTAGATTAGCGTCATGGGTTTGGGAGTGGAATATCTACTTCACAGTTCACACATGACATCTGGGCTCTCCTCCCTCCCTCTCTGCCCATTCCAACCTCTCTCTCCCTTCCTCCTTCTCTCCTCTGGTCACCTGCAGCCTAGCAGAGTCTGAGGCAGAGAGAAGATGTAGAAGAGGACCCATTTGTAGAGATGATGGTGTAAAGTGTGGAGGGGCAAAGTCAATTCTCCAGCCTTTATGTCCCCATGAGTTGAAATGAAATCTCTAGTGACATACACATCATTCAGCAAGGCTTTATAGCAGGTTTTCCTCTGGGGGAACATGAAAAAGGGCTGTGTTTCCCTTCAAGTTCTGCTTGGGTGAAAATAAAAGCTTTAGGTTGGGCACATGGCACTCACCTGTAATCCCAGTGGCTTGGGAGGCTGAGGCAGGAGAACCGTGAGTTCAAAGCCAGCCTCAGCAAAAGTGAGGCACTAAGCATCCCAGTGAGGCCCTGTCTCTAAATAAAATACAAAATAGGGCTGGGGATATGGCTCAGTGGTCATGTGCCCCTGAGTTCAATACCTGGTATCATAAATAAATAAATAAAACCTTTAGAAAATAAAAACCAGCACCTGGATCATGCTGATAAGAGGGACCAGACCACGCCTAGTCTGACCAATTTGTATTTTTTATAGTCAGTGAGTGAGGTAGAAAGTCTGCAATCCTCAGAGGTAGAGACAGGCCCCCTTAGGGTTCTTATTAGCTGTGTACTCATGAGTAAATTACCTAACCTCACCTGCGGGTATGCTTCTGTGATTGTCGCAGGACTTGGATGAGCTAGATGGAGAGGTGGATGTTGCCTTGAAGCTACGAATTTTACAACCTTTAAAACATTTACAAGTTTTCTAACCTTGAAAGCATCAGACCTCCTTATGTTTGATTCTCCTGCATCAATGTTGAAGGCTCCAAATTAGTAATAGGGTGGCCTACTAGAGTGGACATGACTCAGCATTGAATTGGACAATCATGTAGTGGCAGTGTCTTGCACTTGTCTGTCAAAGACTTTTTTTTTTCTTTTTTTTACTGCAGTTGAAAAACCAAGTCTCAAAAAGATTGAACAACTTGCACAAAAGAATGCAGCTTAGTTAAGATAGGACCAGGACTGGAATGTAACCCATAAACCTTTTGACTATTCAGTTCTTTCACCATCTTCCAATGGAGATAGGAAAGGAGTGTTTCCTTGGGATTGTCCTGGGATGTCCCTGAGTCCCATGATGGTGTTCCATGCAGGGGACACAGAGAAAGGGATAAAAGTTCTAGACTCTGAAATGTTTTCAGTAGTGGGAGGAGAAACCCATTATTCTTTAGGCATTTAAAATCTTTTAACAGTGCTTTTTACCTGCCATTACTAAGCTGAACATGCATTTCAAAGCCTTTTGAAAATTTTATAGAGTAGAATTTCAAAACAGACAACTTAATAGGCTGCTTCTGTGTTAAATGATTCATCTCAAATTAAAATTCTCTCTACATTTTTCAAAACTGATAGGATGATGGTCTCTCTCAGGAACTAAGCTTCTCTAACCCGACCCTTTGTAAGTATTAATTGACCAGTTTGATGCTAAAACACTTGTTGCTCTGTAGACTGCAACTTGCTTACTTCCAGAACTGAGCCCTAAGCTGCATTTAGGACACAGAAGCAGTCTGAAAGACTCACCTACATGTGACCTCACAGAAAACATGCATGTGACTAAGCAACTTAGTTAAGAATTTTTCCATTAAGTCACATGATTTATGTCTGGCTTTATTCTTATGTATGCCTCTATTGACTATAAAGTATACGCTCAAAGAGAACTATCTCCCTTCTGTCAGCATAAGTTGGCACTAGTACTCTGCCACTCAACACACACACTCAATTTCCCCTGGGGTGCCCATGGGCAGGTAAAGATAGACCCTCCAAACTTGAAAGCAAGAACCAGAAATTTCAGAAATGGCTATTGGGATCAAAGCAATGTCCTGGGAGCAATCGTAGACTGTAGAAATAAGCTTTCTTTTGGAATCCTGTTGGGGGTTTTATTTTTGCCTGTTTATTTCAAGAACTCATCTAAAGTGAGAATCTTCACACAAGAATCTTTTTCCCAGGTGCAGAGGATGATAAACAGATTTCTTACTTGCCTGATAAGTGTTTGGAGGCAAATCTTATAGGCTGTGGCTCCAGTTAACCAGGAGCACAGATCAAGGACCAGTTCAGGCACACCAGCCCCAGGAATGGAGCTCAAGCCACGATGCAGGAGTCTTGGGATGCCCTTCTGCTTTGGGTTTCAGCACCTCTGAGCACTTCCTCTCCACGCTTGCTCTCTAACTGCAGCAGGCAACAGTTGGGGAAAAGAACTCTCTGGGTACAATGACATTAGGTGGTATTATCTTGTCCTTGGGAGAGGGGGAAATGAAGCTCTTAGAACAAGCCCCACTCAACTGAGCCATTGCTAACTTCATTTCCTGAGAGATTAAATTGAGCTGATTATATAATACCATAATTTGTTTTCTGAATTTTTTTTTTCTCAGCCTTGGGGAGCTGCGCAAATAGAACGTCAGCATAGATTATTGCTTAATGAGAGGGCTCTCTTCTCCCTAGGACATAGAGCAGAGCAAAAGGCAGGTAGGATTGGGAAGCAGAATTGCCAGGACTTCTCCTGTCTTTTCTGCCAGCAGCACTACTGCCCTCCGTCTTTCTCATTTCACTTTATAGTTTGGGGGTCAGCATTCCTGACACCTTCCCCAATCCAGGGTCAGATCGCCGCCGTGGGTCAGATGGAGGAGTTCCAGGAGAGAATGAAGCTTTAGCCAACTCCTCCTGAAACTCCATCAAAATAATATTCTGAGAATTTGAGGTAGATGTGATAAACTTCAACCTGTACTTTGAGAGCCATCGGGGTCTGGAGCAAACCTGACCATCACCATCAGCCCACTGGTAGCCTGTAATCCAGAGGCATCTAGGATCTAGTTACTTGCATTGCCATCCCCACGGTGTCTGGAGTGGTCAACTCTGGGCTCCTACGGAATTACTGTACTGGGTCATTTCTTGATAGCAATCTTGCTTCCCAGTGCAGTATTTTTTCCACTTACCCTCACTTGGTGACATTTATATGAACTGCACACTCTCTTCATGCTATCAGTTAGATTGTACTTTTCTATCCCTTTTTTTTTTTAAAGAAAGAGTGAGTGAGAGAGAGAGAGAGAGAGAGAGAGAATTTTTTTAATATTTATTTTTTAGTTCTCGGCGGACACAACATCTTTGTTGGTATGTGGTGCTGAGGATCGAACCCGGGCCGCACACATGCCAGGCGAGCGCGCTACCGCTTGAGCCACATCCCCAGCCCCTTTTCTATCCCTTTTGAAACAATGAAATACAATTGTGTGGGAATGGTAATCAGGATAAACTTGCATTTGCCCCAAATAACACTGGAGAAAGAATTTATTCACAAGTGTAACATTTTATTGTAATTAATGTCTTGCCACCCATAGCTGTGGATGAGAACCACTGGCCAGGCTCATGGTATTGGGATTCTGCTCAGATGCTATAAGGACTAGTCTGTCCATGCATCTAGGGTCCTCACCATTACCACAGACCTTGCCAACTCCATTTCTAGGTGGAATGGATCTTTTGCTCTATATTTCCAACTATGGGTGGGATCTTGTTTGGTTGGGGCATGTTGCTAATGCCTTTTCAATGATTCATTACATAAGTTGCCAAATTCTTTTTCCTATAAATTACTTCCAATTCTGTCTCTTATGCACAGAATCAAACCTGAGTTTGTTATGGTGGGACTAAGTCTGTGGGTCATGCTCCTTCAGGACCAGTCTAGCAACTAAGATGGTCAACATATACTTGGTGAAGCCCACTACTGTGTCTCTCTCAAAAGAATATTTCGCAAAAATTATGTGAAATTCCATTTCAGTGATCATAACTAAAGTTTTATATTAAACATACAAATTTTCATTTGTTTACATTAGATAAATAATGTTTCTTAGTGAATTCAGTTTAAAATTACAAGTCTGGGCTGGGGATGTGGCTCAAGCGGTAGCGCGCTCGCCTGGCATGCGTGCGGCCCGGGTTCGATCCTCAGCACCACATACAAACAAAGATGTTGTGCCCGCCGATAACTAAAAATAAATAAATATTAAAATTCTCTCTCTCTCTCTCTTTCTACCTCTCTCTTTTAAAAATAAAATAAAATAAAATAAAATTACAAGTCCAGACTCTTTACATAGTCTTTAGGATTGCTGTCATGCTAAAATGACATGCTAAGTAGTTGTGGTGGGCCTATATGCTTTCATTGCTTGGCACTACTGCTCAGTTATCACTGTGTATGACTAATTTTAATTATAACACAATAATGCTCCAATTGCCACAAGTTTCCCCACACAGTAACTTTTAAAAATTCTTTTTATTACTTATGCATAGCCATTGTGACAAAGAAAGCGCACTTTGAATTTTGCACTGTTGTTTTTTTGTTTGTTTTGGTACTGGGGATTGAACCCAGGGGTGTTTTACCAGTGAGATGCATTCCCAGCTCCCCACCCCCCTGGCCTTCCCCTTTTTTTGAGACAGGGTCTTGCTAAATTGCTTAGGGCCTTACTAAATTGCAGAGTCTGGCCTTGAACCTGCAATTCTTCTGCCTCAGCTTCCCAGGTTGCTGGGATTACACACATGCACCACTATGCCCAGCAAATGTTGCACACTTAAAGAATGTGATTTATTTTATTATCAACTAGATGTTAAAATTGTTTCATTATGTAATGACACTGTAACTGGGTTAAAATAAAAGGATACAATGTATCAGATTAAGAATTCATTACAGTATTCCCAAGTCATGGGAAAACAATGGCCCAAAAAATGAGCAGATTTAAAATAAAATATCTTTAGCATAGTAAAAATTCTCCACAAAAATTAAAAATGAAAAAGGAGGCTCCAAAACAAAATTAATTTTCCAAGTGGCTCATTTATTAGCCAAGTGAAAAGAACTGTTTGGCAGGGGTGAGATAATTACATGTATTTAATTGCTGCAACTGAAGCAATGTGTCCAAACAAAATGAACTTATTCAGGACTATTAGCTTTTTGGCAAGAATAGTCACTCACAGAGTTGGGGACAATGGAATTAGCATCCATACTCAATTCTAGAAAAATAAGATGAGTCATTTTAAATTATTTTTCTTGGCTCTTGATAAGTCAACAGGTATCACTAATACTACATAGCAGTTTATTTGAGAGGTCAAAGACAAATTTGAAGTCATGAGAGTTAGCCTGCATGGATAATTGACATGGAACAATCACAGTTAAGAATATTTTCAAAGATATCAAGAAAAACACTAATTCATTATAATTTGAAGGAGAATCTACTAAGGTATGACAAAACCTATGGTATTAAAAATGTCAACAGTGAAACATGCCTGCAGAATGAGTTGAATCTATCTGGATCTATTTTACAATGGATCTATCTTACAATGATGATTTAGCTGTTTGTTATTGAATCATTGGTACCACCAGTAAACTTCCTTATTCTTATGAACTTAAGCAAAATTCCATGAATGCTTATGAGAAATAAAATCTGAATATTCTGATCTTCCTAGTCATGCATTTGTTTGATGGCTTAACACCGGTAAAGTATTATTGTAATTTTTTGAATTCAGGGCCAAGATTAAAATTTTTCTAAGTAGAAAGAATCACCCTTATTCACTGTTTTTGAACACCGACTGGCTTTGGGAATTAGATAAATTAGATAAAATTAGATAAATAATGTTTCTTAGTGAATTCAATTTAAACTTACAAGTCCAGACAGCACTTATATATGAAAATTATTCTTCAGTAATTTTGACCACAATCAAATGGAAAAAAAAAAAAAAACTTATGTGAAGCTTCTTTACACATTTCCCACGCTGTCACAAGAAGTGATATCTTAATTCCCCCCAAATTTGTAGCAAATGTATTTTTTGAGCTCCAAAGATAATTCTTGCAGGACATTTCAGACCTCAATAAAACTGCAAAGGAAATTTCCATATTTCAAAGTCTGTCAAATGTACAATGGAAAAGCTTCCACCTAACCTTCAATTGGAAGTAATTAATTTTCAATCTAAAAGGAAAATATCAAAGCAAGAATCTAAGTCTATAAATGTCTTCCAAGCAATGAAAATGCTCAATTAAAGTCATATGTTCATGGAGAGATATCAGTATTACGGAATATCATCTGCATAAAAAGACATTTTTAAGGAGGAAATATGTAAAATTTTCTTCTGGATAAGCATTAACCAATAAAAATTTGATAAAATTTGATGAGAAAACTTGCTTTATAAGTAATTATTATTTTATTATGATATATTTATTATTATTATTTCATCAATAAGAAAATGGAAGAAATTTGCTGTCTCTTCTATTAAATAAGTTACTACTTAATATCCTCAATTTTGCCTTTTGGCTGACACAACCTAAAATATTTATTTTCTCGTCCATGACAGAAAAATTTTGCCAACCCTACTCTACTTTAATGCATCCTAAACCACTGTCTAACATATAGCATGACTTTGTTCTGGAACAAGTAGTAAGGGAAATTAAACATTAGGAATAAGATCGTCGATACATTTCTTTGAGAAATTGAAGCAAATGATATTCATATTTAACAGTCTTTCAAGAGGTCTAGAGTTGTGATCTAAACACTGTCAGGATTACAAGGGTTCATTTTCCGTATTTTCTTAATTTTAAGATATAAACAGCCAAATAAGCAATGAATCCCAGTAAAATATTTTCAGGAAAATAAGTCAAATTATATTAGAATAAAAACCAAATATATTGATCTGCATATTCAATTATACACATTGAATGAAAAAGCATATCCTAGTTTCAAAAACTTTAAAAAATATTAAAATATACACATAAACATATACATAAATATATATTAATGTGTATGCATGTATATACACACAAGTAAAAAAATTAGGAAATCAGATAATTTTCTGATCATAAATGTGAATAAAAAATTGGGAAATCTAATAATTTTCCACACTTCCCATTAAGTTTAAATATATGTTTAAGTCTACATCAAATAACTATTCCCCAGTCATTTAATGACAGGAGACACAGCTCTAAAGATTAAGAGCTTGTCTTTTTTTTCTAAGATAAGGTTGTATATTTTATGTGATCTGAATCCTTTCTACTTTGCAAAATTTGATGGGAGAGAAAGTGCCTATTAATAAATAATAAATTGTATAGCGGGTTAGAAATGATAATTACCAGGGGGTGGGGAGAAAGATCAGGACAGGGGAAAGGAATATAAGGAATGTCAGGAGTCAGAATGGTTTACAATTTTAAATAGTGTGGTTAGGGTAAGTGTCATTGGACTTGAAGGAGAAAAATATAAATGGTCAATGAATATGGGGGAAAAATCTTAAAAGATCAATAGTAAAAAAAATCAAAGCTAAGAAGAAAATCTTTATTGATAAAATTAGCAAAAGTGACAACTATATAAAAATACCAAATACGTTATTTCATGGTGTGCTAGCAGAGTGTTAGATTAATTAAATTCTGAGGGTCATTTGGCAACAAAAAATAAAAGCCTTAACAATATGCATGAGTCAAGAATTCCAATTTTAGAAAATTATCTTAATAGCAAGTATGCATAAATACTTGAAAAATCTTGTCTAACTAGGAAAGATTAAACAATTATCAAACATTCAATAGACTACCAAGCAACGAAACAATGATGCAATCTATATGTATTGACCCAAAAGATACCCACTAAAAATCTGTGTGTGTGTGTGTAAAGCAAATGTTATTTGGTGATAGCATACAAAAGACCTTGAACTTCCTGCAGGAGAGGAGTGTCCCTACCATAAGACTCTCCTCCTTGTGTCCATGAACACGAAACCCTGACAATAGGCAGTTTCTGAGGAACTAGCTAATGTCCATGTGGTACGGCCAACTGGGCCTTGTTTCACTGTTTTGGTGACTTTTAAATTCTGTTAGGTAAATGTCATACTTTCCACACGAACTTTAATTTTAAACACAAGCTGCCATTGGTTTCCCTTGATTATTCTACCAGTTTCAATCACTACGCCATAAATTTGTCTCCCTTAATTTTTTTTTTTATTGGCCAGACATGTTGTGAAGCTGTTGACAGAGAAGTTAGAAGGGCGTATCAGCAACAGTTTTCAATATAAGTTTTCCATTAGACATAGATCTGAGGAATCCTGGTGACCCAGAAAAAGACCCTGTGCTGTATAAGGTGTTCTGTTTTCACTCTGCTCAGTGAGCCTCAGATCCATGCCAGGCCATCTATGCATTTTTTTTTTAAATATTTTTAGTTATGGATGGATGCAATACCTTTATTTTATTTTTATGTGGTGCTGAGGATTGAACCCGGTGTCTCACACCTGCGAGGCAAGTGCTCTACCACTGAGCTACAACCCCCAGCCCCCATCTATGCTTTAATTCTGCTGGCCAATGGGGCATGCTTTGGTAGTAAATTGGCCTTTCCCTAAATATAATCCAAGAGACTAAAACATGGTTTAACATAAAATTATGAGAGTAAATATTTTATCAATAAAAACTGAAAAAAAAAAAAAAGGCTGAAACCAACCACTCCCTGAAGAACATCCAGATATTAAGCAGGTCACTCCCACATTTGAAGGGAAAGGCTCATATTTTTTGAGCTTCATCCCCTCTGTTTCAAAAAGAACTTAAAGTAACAAAAGATATGGCTATTAAAATATCTAAATTTTTGGCTCACGAGTTCAAGGCCAGCCTCAGCAACTCAGCAAGGCCCTAAAAGCAACTTAGGGAGACCGGCTCCAAATTAAAAAAAAAAAAAAAATTGTGCCTATGAAGTAGGATTGATGGTTATAGTGGACAAACTCCAGACTCCAGGATAGCTGATTGCCACTCCCCTATTAATCCTTTCCCTTCAAATGTGGGAGTGACCTGTGATTTGCTTCTGACCAATAGAATGTAGTAAAGGGGCCAGAATGTATGCACTTACATACATGATGATGTGTGATATACACATGTGATTGCATAGATAAGAAAGTGTGTTTTGTTGGAATCTCTTGTCCTGGCTTTGGAAGCAAGCTGCTGTGTTGTGGGCATGGCAAGAAATTGTGGGTAATCTGCAGGTACTTCCCTGCCTCTTTCCAACCCCACAGCTAGCAAGATACTGGAGCCTTCCATCATACCACTCCAAGGAACTGAATTCTGCAAACCTGAGTGACCATCTGAGAAGGTACTTCCCCATGGGGCCTCTGTGGCTACCTTGGGATACCTTGTGGCCTGACACCTTGGCGGCAGCCTTCTGAGACGCCTTCCTTATCTTGTTAATGATTTTATATTGATTGTGGTATGAAATGATTATATTTTGGGTAGATTAAATTATATCAAAACCAATTTCACCTTTTTGATTTTAGCTTTTATAATGTGGTTCATAGAAAACTTAAACTTAAATGTCAGTACTGTTAAGATTGAGAGCAGGTGATCTAGAAGTCAAGTCTGGACTAAATCACAGCCAGAATCCCTGGGGCATGGTGACCTAGCATTGTCCCTGGCAAATCCCTCATCTTGCAAGATGAGCCTTATCTAGCCTGGACCTCTCTTTTGAGCTCTAAAACCCTTGTATCCAATTGTCTACTTGACACATCAACTTAGATGACTACAGTCTCTAAATTCTAAGGGCCCAGAACAATCACTGTGCCTGTGTCAGGGGTCTCCAAGATCACCCTTAGACCTGATTATTTATTTGGACTCTCAGGGCTCAGAAAAGCGGCTATGTTCCTGGCTGTGATTCATCATGCCAAAAAGAAACAATCAGCAAAGGAAGAGACATACAGGCAAAGTCTAGGAGAAACCAAGCACAAACTTGCAGCTGTCCTTTCCCAGTGGAGTCACAATAATATGTGACAATACATGCCAAGTGTTGCCAGTTTACCCAGGGCTTGGTGTTTGGAGTTGTTACCAGGAGTACTTTGAGTAGATATGTAGAGCCCAACATGTGATTGACATCAGCTATTCAGACTCTAGGCCTAACATAGGCATTCACCATTAATCACATTGTTAGGATAAATTTTTTGCTCACGTTGGTACAGCCTGGACCAGGACCAGGCTGAGACATACAAATACTCTCTTAGCAGGCAGAAGATGCCAAGGCTCAGGGGTATTCTCAGGAGCCAACAGGGCCAGTCCTACAGACAGACCTGTCTTGAGAGTGATATGTAGCAACCCAGGTCTGCTAACTTCTTCTGCACTATCCCCTATCCCCCAAGATGTTCTTCCTCTAATCCCAGCATCTACCATTGCCTAAGCCATGAGCCAGCCTAGATCACACCACTTAACCCCAGCACCCAATCTGTGATTCTACCTATAAAATCTCTCCCTGCCCCAAATCACTTTTCCCTTGGGTTACTACACCCTGGTCTCTTCTCCAGTTTACTTTCCTCCCCACAACTCTCCATGTAATTGACTTACAGGGGAGAGAAAAACACCCAAAACACTATTTGGAAAAAGGACTAGAATAACTGATTTGTTTTCCTTATCTTTGTGGCCCAAATCCTTGCAAATGCTACATTAGATAACAGGGAGAATACCCTATGCTGCTTTGCATATGAACCATTTGTGAAAAACAATCTATTACATAGTACTTCCTGTGGTTAATAATGCCAAGACAAAATTGAAAGCCTGGTGTTACTATCACAAATGGATGAGAGGCCCTGGAACAGAACCATCAGTTACATTATTTAAGACTGAAAGTGTGGATAGTTTATTTTACAATTTAGATTTATATGGCCAATCTATCACTTAACTCAGAGATTCTCCACTGCAGGGAGTGTGTGCTTATCTTTTTATTCCCAAGGACTGGAAAGAAGTGATAAACCCTGACACATAGTAGGTGCTCAATAAATGCTTATCAAAACACTAAAAAAGAGTAAAGACAAACATAAAGAAAAGTGTTTTTACTAGAGTTCAATAATCCATACTTAAATTCAATCTAGAAATAAGAACATGATTTACATTGGGAAATATATTTCAAAGATTTTACAACAGGACAATCATAGAAGGCCTTGATAATTCATGGCGCTCCAGGCATACACACCGCAAAATCCTCTTTTGGGGTCCCCGGGCTTTCAGATGCTTCCCCGGCTTTCAGATGCTCCCCTAGGGGAAGTCAAGACTGGATTTCAGGGTACTCTTTTCTCAACATGCATTATGGAATGTGTTTTTCCATAGAAATCATGTTATCACAAGCCTATAAATAAATCCTGGCTAGCTAAGGTTAAATACAGCACTCTTTCCAAATAACAAAGAATTTCAATTATACCATGAGACAAACAATTTGCTATGGACTGTCCTGTATCAATTAATATATTCCTCTGTAAGAAAACACCTATTAAATTTAATGATTTTCTGGTATCACTGATTGTTCTATTAAGTTTTTCATCACTGTAAACTGCAAGTGCAAACATTTAAGAGAAAGAAATTTTTATCTCCCATTTTCTTTGCCACTTTTACACTTTGAAAATTCAAAACAGATGTCATATAGAAAAATGAATGAGGCATAAAATATTTCAGATTTACATATTGATAAAGAAGAAAACAAGATTATCAGGAGGGCTGATAATCCTGAAGTACACTATGGTACCATCATTTAATCATGGCTTAGATGTAAGACTGTAGCACAGCAGTATTAGTATATTGCAAATATCTTTAGAAGAGAAATTCTTGGAAATTTTATGTGTGGATTCAGGGGTTTTCCAACATGGAAAATCACACCAACATTCTGGAAACCCTAGGTGACTGGGGATCATTTTAGAACTGGAAAGTACATGCCAGGCCTTGTGTCATATACCTGTAATCCCAGTGACTTGAGAGCCTGAACCAGGAAGACTGCAATTATGCAAGATCCTGTCTCAAAAAAAAAAAAAAAAAAAAAAAAGACAAAAACCCAAAACAAAACAAAAATCTAGAATTACAAAGTATAGCAAAACAAAAGTGATAGGTAAAAAATACAACTTCTAGCAGATCTATGCAAATATCAAAACCACAATAAATCTGGTTTTCATTTTACTGTTTCTTTCACACCTTACATTTTCAAATAAGTCTCAAGGAAATTTTCTTTCCAATAAGAGAATTCAACTCAACAAAAAAAGATGCTGCTTTCTAGAAATCCATCCTCATGCAATACAGTATTCTCTAAAGAGGATTAATATAAAAATCAGATTATTTACCTCTGGCAAAGTACAACAAGAAAACCCCTGGGGAAAATTTATTTCTAAAATTTCTGATTGCCTTTTTTTCGACCACATTATTGCAAAATAGCAAAAGAATGATTATATCTTAGCTAGGTCCCTTCTCAGAATCTCTCTTGACATTCTGTAAAATTTGTAATATTAAGACTAAAGAAGTGTCCATGCATCAAGCTGAAGGTAGTGAGTGACTAATATTCAAGAGCCAGCTCCTTGGAACTATAAATAGGGTTAGTGTTAGTATATTCATTAACGTCTCAAGATACTATCAGCCCTGAAAAAAAAAAAATGGCCACTGCTACACAACGCTAAAGAGTCACATATAGTGAATGGATAACATGAAAACCTTTTTTTTTGGGTAGTCTTGGAAATTTAAATGGAACAGTTACAAACAGGGTGAGCATATGTAAGTGGTTAAATTGCTAGAAAACGGGAAGGTAGATGGGACTTAACTACCACACCTAGCAAAGACTGGACCTGTGTAGGCTTTTATATACAGCAAAAAGCAGGGAGGGTTAGGCACTTAAAAGCTTTTTGATGGAAATCCAGGGGAAGAACTTGGGCCTACAAGTATTATTATTACTATCAATAATAATATACTGTTCATGAAGAACATGCTATCAGAAACATTACAGAGACAAAAGAGCCTAAGATTGTTCTGAAAATGAAATGACACAAGACTGTCCAGAGTATCATATCTGGATTATAAAATTCAATACTTTTGTACTGCCATATTTACTTATCATTAGTGGTAAATATTTCATTGAAAAATTATTAAAAAATTATTGTCAATGATATAAAGTCCTAGCTGATATAGATTATTACCTTACTAGTACCCATCTAATAAGGAAAATATCACCATCCATCTTAAATATCTTTATCATCCAAATATCTTAAATCAATGCTCTTAAATTGTTATTCAAAGGTACTTTCGTCGACTTGCCCCATTACTCTATAATCAAGTCTTTTAAAAATTATAATATCCTATGTATATAAAATAAAAATCTAATGCTGTAAAAAATCTCAAAAATGTAATGTTAGTAATGTTGATTATCTAAAGAACTCAGCTTCATGGAACAGATTTTTGAATATTTATTGCCCATATGGATTAAAAAAAAAAAAAACCTTAAATGCAATGTGGCAATGGTCCTAACACACCTGTAAACAGAATACAACTGAAAATTTTACTATACTCATGGTTGTGTAGAAGTTTTTAAGTCTTAAAGCCTCTTAACATAATCATGTATATCTATGTACAAAACATACATAAATTTCATTTTATTTAAAACATATGAAAGAGGTAATTTCAAAATCACACTAAACATAATAAATATAGAACTTGCTTTGTTAAAAATCTACAGTATACATTCAAGTAAAGGTTAAACTTCCAATGCCAACTATATTTGGGACAAAAATTAAACATTTACAATAATCAGTTTCCTAAAAGTGCTATTTTTAATACCTATAGAGGAAACTCATTCTAGTGCTTTGTTTCCATCCAAACATCTATACATTCCTTTATTCACAGAACCAGATGTTTCTGTTACTAAAAATACATATCCAAAGCTTTTATATCCTTTTAAAGACATTTAGCATTTCAGCTCTTTGGGGGAAGACAGGAAAGTCCAAACAAACAACTCAGACCATCTTGAATTATTAGAGATGACGGACTTTATGGCATACCCTGTTTCAACTTAGATGTGAAATCTGATGAACATGTTAATGAAAAAAAAAATCCCATCCACACATCTAGGGTAAGTCATCTTTTTCCACATGAGAATTTGTATAGGTCAAGGAGCATCCACTGTAGCAACCCTCCTGTGACCCAGGTCTTGATGCTATGCTCCACTTCTGATTTGTACATTCTCTTCCAACCTGATTTGGTGTAGTTTCTTCAGGAGTTATATTCAGTACATTGACTGAACTGTTGGAAAAAGAAAGGTAAATCTTTATAATTATCCCTTCCCTCTTTTATATTATATATGCTTTAGATATCCCTCAATGTCTAAATTCTGGCTGCTCCCACATCCTGTGCTAAGTAAATTTTGAGGACATACTGATCAAGAACATTAAAGAGAAGTGCTTCAAAATGGGTCATCATTTTTACCTATCCATCTCCTTACTATCGATTTTATCGGTCCCTCTAATCTACTCTGAAGCATGCTGCCCAAGTGAAGCCTAGAGTAGATAACAGAACATGTGGATTTTGAAAGCTAATGCTCCATGTCTCCATCTTTCTGCTACTATTTTCTAATCCTATTGTTTTTTTTCTTTGCTTGTGTGCTTGTTCATGCTTGCTTTCATCAGTCCATCCACCCGTCCATTCAGACATTTAATGAGGGCCTATAAAAGTAATTAAGAGATCAGACTCCAAAGCCAGATGGTTTAAGTTCAACCAGCCTCAAAACAAAGAAATATGAAACGATTACTTTAAAATCCACAAAGCTGAGTCAATGAATAATATATTTTTATTGCCTGAATACCTTATATAATTTTTTCAGAAAAACTTTTCAAATGTACATTTCCCGTGACCTTTATTTACTAACCTGATCTTACAACATGACAATGTTGTTAGTCCTAAAAACTGAAACCAATAACCTAAAAATTTTATTTATACTTTATCTACACTTAAAAAAATTGCTTATACTTAATTCAGTCCTCAAAATCCCTGAACCTCAGAGCTGTCTCAGGTAAGTTCAATGATCAACTTAGTTCTGTAAGTAATACAGCACATGTGTCACCCTGCACAGATTCAAAGCACAGCCTTTGTATAAAGTTCTGCTCTATAGTAAAAGAAGTAAGGAAGGAGCTATTATAGAAATTAGTTACAAATACACCTAATTATTTTAATGTAATCTTATTATAAAATAAAAACCAAGTTTCTTCAGGAACAAAACATATAAATTTATAAAATAATATAAAATTCAAGAATTATGTCAAGATGTACAGCTTTATGTAATTCTATTCTGTTCATCTCATTCTCAGAGGTTAGAATAGTTAAACAGAGTTCATTTAAGCACCAAAATTTTGTTTCTTTGCCACTAAAGTTGTCTAGGGTAGCCCTCAAAATACAAAAACAGAAAATCTTTTTAATAATACATTTTTATTTACATATATTTTTGGTGCCACTGAATGTTTACAATGAACCAAACTTAACTTATATTAAAACTTAACTCACATCCTATCATGTAGGTACTGAATGTTAGACTTTTTAATTAAACCACAAAACAATGCCTTCAAGGAATACTGACCTGTCAAATATTTCATAATAAAAATAATTATGTAAAAAAGCAAAAATTTACAAACTTAAAAATGACTGAGATAACTTAGATATAAAATGACTTCTTTGTATATGATGAGAATTTATATCTATATGTAGATAATTCTGACTGATAAATTTGGGAGTTTCAGTAACATTCATGTAAGAAAATACTAGGTTTATATTATTGTTAGATTATAAATTAAACTTTCATTTCCCATATTCAACGTGTCAATCAATCTACTGGCCTTATCTTCAAATACACCTCAAATCTCTACGTTTTTATCTTCACATATGACCTGAGTTCCAAAGACCATAATCTCTCATCTCAACTCCAATAATGTACTCCTAACTGGATCCTCTGGCTTAATTACTGACTCTTATACTGTTTTCCACATAACAAAACTGTACACTTTTAAAAACTTGGATTTCCACCCAAATCTTGAATAAAATTCTGTAATGCTTATCCAATGCCCTTAGAACAATATGTGATCTACAAACTATGTACTACATAAAAACTGTGAAAACAATATTGTTATATTATTTAAAATATTAACTATTGCAAATAAAATTGTATTTTACATGTAAAGTAAAAAGACACACATTATATAATTTTGAGCTCAAAGAATAGGAACCGATGTACCTTGCTTGCTGCTGTACTCCTGGCACAATGCCAATATACTGGACACCTAGTAAGTACTTGTAGATTGAATAAACGCATCTACAAAATTTCTATTCCAAACTTCTACTATTGCTAATACTACAGGTATGTCAACTTCTCCTCAGCATTGCAATTTTTGGAAACACGTAAAAAGATCACCCACAAACAAATACCTATGTTCAGATACACAGGAACGTGTTGGGCAAAAGTCTGAAGTAGAAGGTGAAGCAGGAAGAGATTTAGTCAGTTTAGAAATGCAAACTGGAGACCCATTAGACACACTGTGAGGCTTCTTCTGCTGTGTCCTTGAGTGCACTATAAGATTGTCCCGATCAGAACCTGTTAAAAAAAAGGGGGGGGGGGAGGATGCAGTACATGTGGTGAGGTATTAAAAACAGTGAAGACAGCTACTAGGATGATCCATTTGAAAGAGATATGAGAGAACAAATTAAATTAACTTGCCAACTCTGTTGCATATCCTGCAAACAGAAAGATCTAGTTATAAAAATGTTACCTCTAGACTGATTTTTCAAAAACCTGACATTATTTCATTCACAATGAAAGTTACTTAAGATAGGCATAGTCTTCCTCTCATTCTCATTTTGACTCACTAAATAAAATCTTAAAGTTGATTTTTAGGTCAAATTAAAAGAACTTTTTCTCGTGATCTACAAAGGTTTATATTAATAATCTGTACATTTCATTTGGATACATTTTCAGATTAAAGAGTTTATGAAGTACTCACTTCCTGAGAAGGCACTGAAAAGTTTCACATTTTCTGAGTTCTGGTGGTCAAATGTAGTCATATTTAAAAACTGCTGTTTTAACCAACTGGCTCTTTCTTCTTCAAAAGCCTTTCTCTACCATGACGACAAACCAAAGAAATAATGGTTAATACTTCAACATACACACGGTTGCCATTTCACGACTTCTCTATTGGTGTTTGCTCTCTGGCTTATTTATACATATTCCTTATATATCAAATAAATTAACCTAGGAAACTAAGAAAATCATGTTTAAAAATTCTACCCATTTCACCAAATAAACCAACAATCCCTATTTTCATAGTAATTTTGAATTCAAATGAACAATGCCAAAAACATACAAAACACATTAATTTTAACATATATTATCGGATGAATCAATGACTGTAAAACAAAGCTTTAAAAAGAAAAGCAAAAATTAAGATTTTTTTAAAAAGCAAAAATTAGAACATTTAAAAGATAAATTCTGAAAACAAACTATGTGGCTAAAGTGAATAATAAAACTAACTCTAAACACCAGTTTGGTGATTCACAAGATAAAGGTAAAAGAATATCTAAAGAAATACTCAGAATGCCAAACATTGGGGCTGGGGATGTGGCTCAAGCGGTAGCGCGCTCGCCTGGCATGCATGCGGCCCGGGTTCGATCCTCAGCACCACATACCAACAAAGATGTTGTGTCCGCCGAGAACTAAAAAATAAATATTAAAAATTCTCTCTTTCTCTCTCTCTCTCTCCTCTCTCACTCTCTCTTTAAAACGGAAAAAAAAAAGAATGCCAAACATTGTCTGAACATACAGATGTCTAGAATACAGCAAAGTCAAAAAAAAGAGAAAAATTAAAAAATAGATAAAATTTCCGTAGACACAATCTTCCAGATAAAAATAACTACTTAGACATATCCTGGTAAATTTTCAGAATAGCAGGAACAGAAAAGTCCAAACACTTCCAGAGAAGGGGATAAAAACTAACGTTATCTACAAAGTAATATAGGTTATAACATAATCTGGCCTTTCTTTAACAAAATCAAACATGAGAAGAAATGGAATAATTCTTCCAACACTATGAGGAGAAAAAAAGGTGACAGAACAAATGTGGAATGTATTTTTGGGTACTCCAGGATTCAAAATGTTTATCTCTTATGTACTATTTATGAAAAGTTACTTCAGATGGTAACATTGGAAATTCAAAAGAAACCCCTAAGAGAAAAGTATGAGATACATATAAGAAATACAGCAGCTAAGTCTGTATTTAGAAAATATAGAAAGTCAGAAAGGAAGCTACAGAGAAATTCAAAGAATTCACTAACTAGTAATACAGCTCTTCTGGGTAGCGAAGTGTTAATAATACAGAAAATTTTCTATGTGTCTAAACATGTTAGTTTATGGAATGAACAATATTTATATAATCATGATGCTATCAGTGTTGTTGCCTGGTTTTAAATTTTCAAATCTCAACTTTTGACAAAGTACTTATTTCTACCCTGATTATATTACAGGATGGAACACAAATGTATTACCACCTGACAATGAAAAATAATACCATAAACAAAAATAGCCAAGTAAAGGGGGAAAGAAAGGTGGAAGAGGATAACTATCAGAATTTCTTCATCTTTCTTTGCAGGGATTTGATACTGTCTGAAGATGAACAAATGTGATATGGAAACATCAAATATATTATTTATTTACAGTAAAAAAGGAAACCAAAACAGCAAAAGTTAATATTATGAAGAAATCAGATGTGAATGAGGAAGAGTATAGATGGAAAATACCAGAAGATCACTATATTCTTTATCTTACACAACAGAGAATTGATAGACTAACATCGAGAAAAAATTATTTAAATACTAAATATTTAAGTTAAAAGAATACTTTCAGAAGAATTTACCAACACAAACATTTAACAGTGGTTACCACTAAGGAGTGAAACTAGGAATAAAGGAAGAGGATTTTTTTCTCACTTTGTAGTCATATATATTTTTTTAAAAAACTGTGTTCAGACATTACTTCTATAATTTTTGAATGGAAACATATAGGTAATACATTGCTTTAAAAAGCAAGCTGTAGAATTATACATGAATAAACAATCTAAACTATTAATTATTAATGCATACATCCCTGAATGAGAGACTGGAGATAGAAGGAGAATTTTGTTTTTAACTATTTTTTTCCCTCCAAACAAAGCACATGTTCTTCTGGCATACCTACTGATAGAGGCTAAGGTGCCTAAGACACTGTTGTATGAAACTAAAACACTTCACAGAAAAAAAGCCAATCTGAAAGGAATAAATAAATGCTTATAGCTTATATTTTAAAAACTGCAATTCCCAATCTGGTAAGGGAAAAAAGATATCATTCTATAATGTTCATATGCTTAGCCTCCCTTCAGTTTATGAGATGACCAATAAAATCCTTTAGAGAAAAAACTGGATAAGAAAGAAAGAAAAGCAAACTAAAAGCACTCTACTGAAGGCTATGTCCCAAACTCCCGAATTTTCAAAAGCACAACTATTTAAAATACCTCCAATCCTAGGCGAATAGCAGCTTCTGTAAAGTTTCGTCTTTCTTTCTCAAAATTCTTTTTTTGCTCTTTAAAAAGAGACCATTCTTCTTTGAGGCGTTCCTTTTCTTCCAACAAATAACAGTCTCGAAATAGTGAAGTGGTATCATCATCACATGCAGTAGCGAGCTGCTGCTATTAATTTTAAAACATAGTAAGTTCCAGGGGATCCCTGCAACACTCCGAGTTGAAATGAAAGCAAGGGAAGACAGGTTAAACTTTAGCGAAAGGGCAGAAATTTATGAAGAATCAGAAAGTCACATGACAATTCTCCTTTCCCAAATACTACTACCTCAGCTATATAAGAAAGGGTACAGGACATCACCTGTTAGCAGACAACTTGGTTTAGACTGGGAAAAGTGATAAATATAAAAATCTTAAGAAATACAGGAATAAAATCTAGTAAGATTCTGTAAAATTCTGGCCTTTTATAGGAGAGAACAGCTTTGAAAGGTAATTCACATTTACCTGTAAAAGTTGCTGCTGTGTTTTAATCATTTCTTTACATTGCTGAATTTCTAACTCCAGTTTCTCAGTTTCTTGTTCATGGTCTTGTCGTGATATCACATCTTCATCATTAAAACCTTCTAAATGTACCTTTGAAACTAACAGAAACCCAGTAAGATGACAAAGATTAATACCACCATTAGTTTTGGGATGTTTTGAGCATGTATTTAAAAATCAAGGGTCTCAGAACTTTTTGTAGAATCTCATAGTTTTTTTTCAAAAAGATAGGGTCTTTTTTTTTTTTTTTTTTTTTTGGTACCAGGATTGAACTCAGAGGCACTCGACCACTGAGACACATCCCCAGCTCTTATTTTATTTAGAGACAGGGTCTCACTGAGTTGCTTTAGTGCCTTGACATTCCTTAGGCTGGCTTTGAACTCATGATCCTCCTGTCTCAGCCTCCCAAGCCGCTAGGATTACAGGCGTGAGCCACTGCGCCCGGCTAGTGCTTTCCTTTTAATAAACAAAATAAAGTTAAATTTGTTATTTTAACATTATAAAGTTTTTAAAAAGCAAAGCAACTAGAAGCTCATAACAACTCTAAATTTGTATCACTTTATGGATAAATGATATTTTTGCAAAGCTCTGTTGTCAACCCTTAATTTGTAATCCAAATATATGCAAGACTATGTCCTGATTAGAAATAGACAAATTAGCTACATTAACAGAATGTTAACAAAAATAACAAATTCATAACTATGTTCTTGTTGATAGTGTTTTAGAGGATCAATGCAGTCTTCAAATCTTGTTCTCTCATACTACATTCAACAAATAGGAAGTCCAGACATACTTACTGAAAGGGTAAAGTTTCTAACCTGCAAAGCCTGAATTAAAATGTAAAAGACCAGGCATTGTAAAGTTTCTAAGCTGCAAAGCTTGAATTAAAAAGTGAAAGACCAGGTATTGTTAAGTTCCTCTGCTACACCCAGAACCTGAAATTCCTGAGATAGTTAAGACAACGCCCTACTGGCCATTTAGCCTAAGGCCCTGTGCAGTTTGTCACATAAGCATACAGGGCCCGAACCAATCAGTTTGAATGTGTACCCCCCCCCCCCTTAGGAGTGACCAATCACCCCCGGCCCGAGCTGTTCCCGCCAATGAATGTGCTAATCATGTATGAGAATTGTTGTTCAATTTTCCCACGCCTCATGCTGATTTGCTCTGATGTATGCAAAGCCCCGCCCTCCCCAAAAAGTGTACTTAAGCACTGCTTAGCCTCTGCTTGGGGCTCTGGGCTGCTCTCCTTCTTGAGTGAGCTGAGCCTAGAGCCTCAGGGCGCTGAATTGGATCCTCAATAAATCCCCTTCTGCAATTGCATGAGTCAGTCTCTTGGTGGTCTCTTCCTCCGACTTTTCGCTGGACCCTTACATTACTATGTATTTTATTTTTAAATTTTTTAATATTTATTTTTTAGTTATCGGCAGACACAACATCTTTGTTTGTATGTGGTGCTGAGGATCGAACCCAGGCCACACGCATGCCAGGCGAGCGCGCTACCGCTTGAGCCACATCCCCAGCCCCTAAAATAAATTTTCTTTCATGAACTTCTTTTAAACCATGTAGACTTTATTTAACAAATATAAAATATTAGGGATATATTCATCAACATAGATTTAAGTGTAAGTCAGGGAATAATGTCTAAAATAATACTGTTGAACTGAACCAGGATATTCTACTTTATATTCTTCTTAATTGATATTTTGCATTGAACATCTATTATTTTGAAAATAATTTTTAATTATTTGGAACCTAGTGACATGCAAGTATCTTGGAGTGAGCAAAAGATTCATCTTTTTCTGTATTAATGAATGTTTTCATTTTCAAGATATAGAAAAAAAAACCAGTTTGCTCGACTGTATACTGCATTCAGAGCAGATGGATACATGAAATCCTCTTTTCAAAGATTTACTTTGAGAACAAAGTATATTTTTCTTACTGAAGTTAAAATTTCATGGCAAAAAGTAGGCAAAATCTTGCTTTAAAACCACCAAATTGAGCTACCAGCTTCATGGCAGAGCCCATACTGTGGCTTTCCAAGTGACTGGAAATAAATGGCTTATCACAAAATCATTTTGCATGCAGGAAAGAAGTAGTTACCTTGATTATCAAGTTTTTCTACATGACTTTTCAAAATTCTCCACTGTTTTCTGATGCTGTTTGTAAGCTGCTCTCTCACAGTTTCACAAGATAGGTCCCACATACTCTCTCTGGTTAGTTCTCCAGCATCTTCTTCAACATCAGAGATAACCTACAAATGATGACAGTGAAAAGAAAAAGACCAGTATTTTAAAATGGTTTTACAACCAGGCAGTAATGATCAGATTGATTACAAGAAAGAGACCTACCTAAATAATTTCTGCGTTGTATTTTAGGTATACATGCCCCAGTACTTTTATTTTGAGAAAAAACAATGTTGAAGATAATAACTCCCCAACTTAGTTCTCCTTAAATCTGAATTTGAATCTAAGTAGTGACAAAAGTCATGGAGCTGTTTGAGGAAGAGATGCTCACTACCTGTCTAAACTCATATAGAGAAGTGTTACATTAAGTGTCACACAGTCAAGTTCAATCAACTTGTTACTAATCTTAAGCTGCTTATAACATATATATATATATATATATCATAAACAAATAAACCTTTGAAATAACCTCTAAAGTAAAAGCAACTATTAATCCTACTTTCCTCATACAATTTTTATACAACTAGAGATCTTTTAATTATGACAAGACATGAAATTATAGAAGAACGTAGCAAATTTTAGTGATAAATTATTATATAAAGAATTACAGTAGGACAAAGGACATGGGAAAATAATACTAAAAGGCAAATGTCATAATGACCTGCTGTCTACATAAAATAGTTCTAATTTGTTATTATCATCCAGGAAGGCAGATATACTTTATTAATTTGAACAATAAAAAGAGAAAAAAATAAGATACAAGATGGAAAGAAAGAGTTGATTAGACTGTTCCCACAGCAGATATAATAGCACTGGGCTAAAAGAGGTCAAGGTCCCCAAGGCAGAACAAGCACAGGAAAGGCCCAGGATGTGGCTCTTGTAATTCTGACTGTTGATAATTTATCTTCAGGAGTTACTTGTCAGTAACTTCCAAGGAGTCACATCTTTTCTTCTGTCCATTATATACAAGTCTATCAGAATACAGATTGAATATCCCTTTTCTATAATGCTTAGGACTAGAAGTGTTTCAGATGTTTTTGGATTTTGCAATATTTGCAATATATACGTATACATAATCTCAGGGATGGGACTCAAATCTAAACCCAAAATTCATTTATATTTCATATATACCTTATACACACAGGCTGAAAGTAATTTATATATATTTTAGTAAGCTTTTGTTTTGACTGCAACCTACCACATGAGGTTATCTGTGGCATTTCCTACTTGTAGTATCATGTTGGTACTCAAAGTTTCAGATTTCAGACCTATACTACAAATTAGTTGTTTAAAAAAACTAGTAAGATTTCTTACTGGGTGTTTCCCAAACAGTATAACAAGATGAAAATTAAAAATTTACCTAACTTGAATTTTAGGTATCAAATAGCCAACGTAATAGGTATTTCATTTAGCAAGCCAGCTAAATAATAAATGAAATATGGATGTTATTTAGGCATTCTAAGGTTACCTCTTGCTAAAATGCTCCAAAATCTTTCCTTTAAAGAAGGGAATGGTTGATTACTTAAATTTTAAGATTAAAGGAAGCTAGAAAAATGGATCTTCTAAAAACAGCAAATATACTTAACAGGTATTTCCCCAAACTTAATACATTGGAATTATGAAGAATTACACACTGGCTAACTCATGGGAGGAAAGGCATCTGAGAAAAGAAAGATCTCCTTGATTTATTACCCACTTTTTCTGAATAAAGGTGATAATGAAAGATTATTAAAGGATGGGTCAAAAACTGAGAAAGACTAAGTAATGGAAACTATGCTAAGTCTGAAGAGGTATCTGTGAAAGTTAACAACTGACTAGAAATGAAGGCTTTGTGAGAAAAGGTTAACAGCTGATTAGACTGTTCCCACAGCAGATACAATAGCACTGGGCTAAGAGGTCAAGGATGGGTCAAAAACTGAGCGTATAAAAGAATACAGTTTGTATTCTCAGTTTCAGTTGTGTTCAGTTATCTTAGTCAACTAAGATCCTAAAATACATTTGGAGCAGTAAGGTATTTTCAGGGGAAGGGAGAAATCACATATAACTTTTATAAAGACAAAATATTAACTACTTTATTATTAGCTACTAATTATTAATCTCTTATTGTGCCTAATTTATAAATTAAACCTTCTCAGAGGTATATGTTATGGTTTGGATATGAGGTGTCCCCCAAAAGCTCCTGTGTTATGCAGGAATATTCATAAGTAAAATGATTAGATTAGCAGAGCTGTAACCTTCCTAGTTTCAATGGACTATCTGGGTGGTAACTGTAGGCCAGTGGGACATAGCTGGAGGAGGTGGGTCACTGGGTACATTCCCTGAAAGGATGCATCTTTCCCACAGTCCCTTCCTCCTTTCTTTCTCTCTCAGCTTCCTGGCTTCCATGAATGAAGCAGCTTGTGTCTATCATGTCCTTATGTCATGATGTGCTGCCTCATCGTGGGCCCAAAGCAATGAACTCAGCTGATCATTGACTAAGCCTGTGGTACTGTGAGCCAAAATAAATTCTCCCTCCTCTTAAGTTGTTCTTGTTGGGGATTCAGATCACAGTGATGAAAAACTGACTGATATAGTATATGTATAGGAAAAAACATGAGAAAGTTTAATAGGAAAACAGGATATACAGGGTTCAGTATGATCTGTGGTTTCAGGCATTCACTGGGGGTCTTGGAATGTATTCCTATGGATAAATGGGGTTGGGGGACTATGCATTCAAGTAACATTTAAAAACAAATTTTAAAGAAAAATAGGAGGCAGGATGAGCTTATTAGACTTATTTGTTAAACCCCCAAATAAATAAGTCTCAAATATGGGTTTAAAATACAAGTTCTGGTGACTTGCTAAGAAATTAGCATTTCTCATCAACAGTGTTATTTTTAGATTTTAATCACTAATGTGAATTAAGATTACTATCAGATTACTTAACATGTACAACGACCACTTCTCCACATGTCTCTCCCAAAAAGAGCTTTTTAAAAAATATATATTTATTTATTTATTTTTTAGTTATAGTTGGACACAATATCTGTATTTTATTTTTATGTGGTGCTGAGGATCAAACCCAGGCCCTTGCACATGCTAGACGAGCGCTCTACTGCTGAGCCACAATCCCAGCCCCACCAAAAAGAGCTTCTTGAGGGGAAGAGTCAGTATCTTTTTGCTTTTTCTTTCCAGAAACTACAACATAATGAACAAGCAATAAATACGTAGATGAAATGATTACTTGGTTCCCAAAGTTAACAAAAGTACATCACATGACACTTAGAAATAGTTGAAAAGATATTTGGGGGGCTGTGGCTGTGGCTCAGAGGTAGAGCACTCGCCTAGCATGCGTGAGGCACTGGGTCCATCCTCAGCACCACATAAATATAAAATAAAGATACTATGACCACCTATAACTAAAAAATAAATATTAAAAAAAGAAGATATTTGCACAACAGTTACAGCACGAGCTCTAGAAATAGACTTTGATTCAAATCCTAGTTTTGTCATGTATTATACTGGGCTACTACTGTGGCTCAGTTTCTTCACCTCTAAAATGGGGATAATTATAGTACCTAAATAATCAAAGCTTAATATTAATACTCTCACATATATAGTACATATCATAGTGCTCAGCGTGGACTAAGTCACCAAAAGATTATCTCCACTATTTCCCAGGGCATGTCTAGAAACATGCAGGGACACTGGTTGTCACAGTGACTGGAGGTAGCACAGCAGTGACTATCCTGTTCAAATTACCAATAGTGTATTCACTAAGCATACCTACCCAATGTTTGAACTGCCCTACTGTTATGGTTTGGATGTGAGGTATCCCCCAAAAGCTCACGTGTGAGACAATGCAAGAAGGTTCAGAGAAATGATTAGGTTGTCACAGTTTTAACCCAATCAGTGAATTAATCTCAGGGATTAACTGAGTGGTAACTGAAGTGGTAGGGTATGGCCAGAGGAGGTGGGAATTGGGGTGTGACTATGGGTTATATTTTTGTATCTGGCAAGTGGAGACACTCTCTGCTTCCGATAACCATGTGAGCTGCTTCCCTCTGCCACTCTCTACCACCATTATGTTCTGCTTTATCTTGAGCCATGAGGAATGGAGGTGGCCTTCTATGGACTAAGAACTCTGAAACCGGGAGCCCTCAAATTTCTTCCCTAACATTGTTCTGGTCAGATCTTTAGTCATAGCAGTGAAAAAACTGACTAAAACACCTACTTTGCAATCTAAAGAGCATATTAGAGAGAAAAAGGCCACTTACAGTTCCTGTACTATCATCTGCTCTTTCTCTAGGTTTCTTCTTTTGGGGAGAAAGAAGAGAAATCATTTCCTTTTTCATTTGCTGAAGAACCTTCTTAAGTTCAGCATTTTCCATTAGGATTTGTTTCTGACGATATTCATAATCATTCAAGAGAATTTTGTACATTTCATCTTCATTCCTGAGAAAGAAAACATTGTTATGAAAATGCATTGGAGAAAACAAAGTGTAAGTCTATCAATTTAAACTGGCCTTTACCTGGCTTCTGTTTTACCAGTCCTCCAGGAGCCTCTTTTTCCATCAGCTCTCCCCACATAATTTAAAACGTCCATGGCTACAAACATGAACACACAAAACAAAACCAATTATTATCATATGTTATTCAAAACTTTAATGCATCCTATACACACTAGGGATATGAGTCAACTTGATATATGGGTTCAGATTTGGGCTCAACAGCCTAATTTCAAATTTTTAGTTCCTCTGCTGGTGAGCACTGAGATCTTAACTACTAAGCCTCTTTCTTCACTGACACAATAGGAATAATGAAATTATTTACCAAAGAGTTTTTAAGATCATAAGAAATAATGCTAAAGGTAGAGCTGAACATAGAGTCTAGCACACAGTTAAGCATTTAATAGTTCTGATTTTTTCATTACTAATTTCATTATCAACAGTTGGCAAACTATGGCCTGAAGGTCAGCCACCTAATTTTATAAATAAAGCTTCCCTGAAACACAGCCACATCCATTTGTTTATGTCTTCTATGGATACTTTTTCTTTACAATGGCAGAGGAGTAGTAGGCACAAAAAACACCTGTAGACCCTAACGAAGCCAAAAAATATTTATTATTTGGATTTCTATAGAAAAAGTTTGTCATGCCCAATTATCGTCATCATTATCATCATCACTGTCATCTTCAAAGAAGTCTAGAATCCTGACAATAGCAACACCTCTTCTGCCCTAGATGGAGGACACATTTGCTATAAGAATGAAATAAGATGAGAATAAATTACTGCAATTTTATAGTTAATAAAATCACTATGAACATTACGTCATTTCCAACTGGGTTTGAAACTGAAAACAACTAGACCCCTAAATATAAGGGCCTGTTTTCCAAAATTAAATCTTTGATAAGCCAGTAAAATTGTATTGTACAGCCTACTTTCGTGTATATATAGATTGATTTTTTATCTATACTATTTACTTGCAATTAGGCATATACTTTTGCATGAATAGTTGTAGTTTTCAGAAGAATACTTTTAAAAAGGAGACCTTAGACACTAACTTTTACAGTACTTCTTTATGACTAATCACTTCAAAACATAGAACCAAACTTAAAGGAATTCAAACTGATATAACTGATTTGGTCTGATGAACAATTTTCTGAACTCTAAAATCATTCTTTTGACATTCAGAAATACACCCTGGTTCTTAATATTTTCAGTTCTTTGCTATGGAAAAATTAAGAGTATCTTTGGGCTCAGTTTCTCTCTATGGCCCAATACTACACCTGTTATGTTAAACAGATATATACAATTAATAAATCAAACCAAAATGACTTTTTTCCACTAACCAGTTCTCTAAATTTCCAGTTTATACAGACATACTAAAACTAAAATCAATCTAAAATCTACTGTATAAAGCATGAAAATAACACATCTTGAGCTGTTGTCCTCAATCCTTTTATAATTTTAATTCCCTTGGCCAGATCTTAGCCAGCTGCTTACTTATTTTTTTATCCTTCTTGTTCATAACAAGTTGATGCAGACGTTCCTTTAGCTTATTATATTCACGTTCTTTTCTCTTCATATCATGATTATACTGAGTAGCTCGGCTTGCAATGATATTTTGTAATTTTTGTACCTGAAAAAAGCATTTCCATCAAATGAGAAATGATAAATCCAGTTAAAATTCACAAATTCAAAAGAGAAAAGTATTAGCAGTCATCTTCCCATAGTACTTAAATTGAGATGATTCTCCCTTCTTTTTAATGATTACAAATCACTTAAATGAGTCACGAAGTTTATATTTCTTAATTTTAAAATTTTCAGAATATTAACTTTCTAAATTATCTTCTACAACTTTTTACTATACAAATATTCTTAGTAACTTAGAAACCAGAAAATCTATGGAAGTATTAAAATATTAAGGGCTTTGTCTGAAACAAGTAGGACCCAGATAGTCATCTTAAAAAGTGACCTCCTTCTCCTATTGACTTGCAATCACTTTACTTCATACATTAGGCCCGGATAGGCCAAGTACACCAAGTGATCATGAGGTACATTAGCTAGTGGACATGTAGCAGGTAACTAGGCCCACTTCTCTCTGATCAACATTTGCTGATCATCTATTATGTGTCAAAATAGGTATCTACCAAAGCTTCTCAGGCAGTACTTGACATAAGTGCTTTATTCTACAAAGACATTCTCAATCCTTGCTAGAGAATAATATGATTAACTTATTCCTTACCAAAGATGAACTGTTTTCAAACCATTTAAATCAACAGATCTGGTCAAACTTTTCTGACAAAAGTTTATTAAATATACTACTAAATATTAAATAGACTACTAAAAATGAAGTATGATAAAATTATCCAAATCAAAGGGTTTTAAAGACTTACACTCCCTTAAGAGTCTTTCATAAAACACTGAAAGTGTATTTTTATAGCTATTACATGGAATAAAAATAAATAATAAAATAAACAATAAAAACAGAGCAATAAAAACATAATAGTACAGGTACCAAGTATAGATACATTACAAAACAAATCCATTAATTAAGTCCAACTAACCACTGAAGAAATTAGAAATTTGTCAGAAGATGTCATAATTCCAAGAACCCACTGGATTAGAAATTAGAATTCTACCAAGTAAACCTAAAGCAAAAATTAGAATTATTATATCTTTCACCTCAGAAATAAGATTTTTAACGAGAATTGCTCCTGTGCCCACTGAGCCAAGTAATTGCTTAACTGGACCAATAACATCAATATTTCAGATAGTACAAAAAGGGGCAAGTCAGATATCAAGTGCAGATATAGCAGAGCACAAAAATCCTGCATTTAAAGCACCTTGTGCCTGTGAAAAAGTGAGTGAATCTGTGTGCAGGAAGGATGGTAGAGGACACTGTTGTTATCTGCTATGAACCTAAGCCAAATCGATCCCCTAGGAGTGGAAGGCAGAGTGTGTAGAAGGGAGGGTTCCAAACCTCTTAGTTAAATATGATTTTATACACAAAGGTCCACCACAGCAATTTGACATAATAGGTTTTTTAAAAGTTACATGGCTCTTATGGTTTCCCTCAAATTACAAAAAATAAAAAAATAAAACATCATATGCAATAACTTGATAACTTACCTCATCTTTTTCATTTTTCAGGAGCTGATGCAAATTCCTGTTTTTGCATTGCAATTGTCTGTCTCTCTCCTGAAGCCCAATCATTTCCCTCCTGGAGGTTTCCAGTTGTTCCTAAAATATTTGTATGCCATTTTGACCAAAATTATATAAATTCAAAACAATTGAATTCTTAAGTCAATAACAAAAAGTTATACAGACTAGTTTTGTAAGCTAAATTGTAGTGGCACACAAAATGTTTATTTAGAGCAATTACTATGCAGCATTTATCTAAATTTACATATCAAATTCTATTTCATTTAAGTTCCAAATTTTGTGTGTATATACAAAAGGAGCTTCAAAATGGTTCCCTTGAAAGGCTTTTCACTTATTCCATGATGATGCCACTGAACCCATTTAAAATTTCTTCAGACTTTTTATTTCTAATACTTTTTATTTTTTACTTTTTGGTACCAGTGATTGAACCCAGGGGTACTTAATCACTGAGCCACATCCAGCCGTTTTTATTTTTTATTTTGAGACAGGGTCTCATTAAGTTGTTGCTCGGGGCCTTGCTAAATTACTAGGGCTGGCTTTGAACTTGTGATCCTCCTGCCTCAGCTTCCTGAGTTGCTGGGATTTCAGGCACTTGACACCTTGTTTTTAATAAACAAGGTGTCAAGTTCAAATAAACATCTGCCTGTTTTTAATACTTCTGCTGAACACTTTGGAAGATATCCTCATCTATAATATCATCATCACCTCTCCTTTGAGAATAAATTTTTGGCTTTGAGAAAGAGACAAGTGAGCTACAGCTAAGCCAAAAGAAGGGTGGGAATACCATCCCTGGCGTTACTTTAGTTCAAGTCCAAAACCTCTGCAAAGACATGCTAACAGGCACCCCCATCATGAAGTTTTCTGAGCCCCATATACCTCCATCCTGAATACAAATGTGCACTCTCCCAATCATTTCTCCACCTTTCCACTAGAATGACAGTTACACGATGTCTTCCCTCTGTTTACAACTCTTCAGCGCCTCCCAGTTTCTGAACCATGACTTTCAAACCATTTGGAACCCGGGGTTAAAAGCCTCACCTCTCACCATTCTTCATCCATATTTACACACTCCAGCCCCTGCAGGGCTTTGTGGTTACTTGAAAGTGAAATGCACTCTCAAGCTACCATGCTTTTCATGCAAGTTACATGCTCTTCCTGGAATGTCTTTTCCAAGAACAAAGAAATCCAATATACAATAGTATATTTAGGAAAAAATTAGACTTGGATACCAGTACATTATATCCTCAACAACAAACATAAGCCCTCACCATATTTTGAACACCTTATTCCTCTCTGCCAATATTTTTAAATATAAGCCAGGTATGGTGGTACATGCCCATAATCCCAGTAGCTTGAGAGGGTGAGGCAGGAGGATCACAAGTTCAGAGCAAGCCTCAGCAAGTTAACAAGGCCCTAAGCAACTTAGCAAGACCCTGTCTCAGAATAAAAAATTCAAAACAAGTTTTTAAAAAGTGTGGGGCACTGGAGGGAGCAGTATAAGCTACTGGGATGTAGCTCAGTGATAAGCAGCCTGGGGGTTCAATTCCTGGAACCAGAGGGCGGGGGGAAGGAAAACATAAATGAATGTTAAAGCAAACCAGGAACCAGTAACAAATGTTCTAACATTTTAAGGCAGCAGGCCAATGGTCTTGTGAAAATAATTTCATTTTCTCGGAGAAAAATTTAATAAAGCATCTTTCTATATGATCTTTTTCTAAGCCCCAGGACTCTTAGATATTATCTGGTCTATTTTCATTATTGAGCTTTAGAATGTTTGACATAAACACATCAAGAATATTTTTCTTAGGGCTGGGGATGTGGCTCAAGCGGTAGCGCGCTCGCCTGGCATGCGTGCGGCCCGGGTTCGATCCTCAGCACCACATACAAACAAAGATGTTGTGTCCGCCGAGAACTAAAAAATAAATATTAAAAATTCTCTCTCTCTCTCTCTCTCTCTCTCTCTCTCTCCCCCCTCACTCTCTCTTAAAAAAAAAAAAAAAGAATATTTTTCTTAGAATGAACTAATAAAGCTCTTACAAAGAATTTTAAATTAAACATCTACTTTGTTAAGGAAGATTACATGGGGTGGTGTAATCCTTTTCCTCAGAATATAAACATTTTCTAAGTTAACTTTCTAAAGATTAATAAGTCATTAGAGTAGTCATAAAATCAATGCCTTCAATATAGATAATAGGAAGCAGTATAACTGATTTGTGCAAATTAAGCTCAAAGTTTCAAAAAAAACTAAAGCTTTTAAAAACAACCTTAACATTTGATAGTCAATGGACATTTATAATAATTAGTTATATAATAATGACACTAAAATACATAATGATATACGTTTTCTACCTTAAGTTTTGCATAGCAGTTCTGCAGATGGTCCATATCACTTCCCAGTTTCAGATTCTTTGTTTCCACATTTTCCTGAGCTAGAAGGTTCTTCCGCTGAAGTACAAGTAGCTCATTCATACAATTCAAAACAGCAACTATATTTAATTCTCTTTTTGTGTCTTTACTTTTGGATTCTTCATATAATGAAGGAAAACCAAAAGTGGTCAATTCCTGGTAGGAGAAAAATGTTTTTTTAAAAGTTGGTTATCCTTAGGGAGATATTGGTCAAAAAGACACAAAATTTCAGTTAGATATAAAGCATAAGTTCAAGAAATCTACTGTACAACATGTTGACTATCATTAATAACAATGTATTGTATTCTTGAAAATGCTGAGTAGATTTTAAATGTTCTTACCACAAAAAGTATGAAGCATGTTAATTAGCTCATCTGAGCCACTCTACAATGTACACATATGTTAAAACATTGTGTTGTATATAAGAAATATATACAATTTTTACTTGCCAATTAAAAATTTAATTTTTTAAAAGTTGACTACCAGAGAGCAAAATAAACAAAATATTTTCTAAAAAGAAACAGAAATATTTTCTAAGTCAGAGAACTATACTGAGTTCATTAAGAAACTAGTAAATTTCCCAAAGAACAAAAAAATTAAAAGAACTGTTTTTTTTTTGTTGTTGTTGTTGTTTTCCCCTAGACTCTGCTCTATAACCCCTGTGACCTGGAGTAAGGTACTTAGTTTTCTGCACCAATAAAATGAGGTTAAATTCAATGGAGAAGCCTGGGATGATGGTGAGGCCAAACTGCTCCAAATACAATAGCTAACCTTATATGAGACTAGATCATTACCAAGGTTCTCAGTAAATCTAATCTAAGTCTCTGGCCACTGATAACAATGTACTTGTGCTCGACAAATGTTTTTATAACCTTCTGTGTATGTTCTACTGTATAATGATTTATGCTATTTATGAAAACATGTTACCTGATCAAGATATGAAATACTTTGTTCAATATTCTCTTCTGTGCAGAAGGCACTGAAAAAGCTGTGCACATTTTTTGATAAAGGTATTGAAGAACATAGCACTTGCTGTGAATATAGACTTGATGGAGACATCTTTGTTTCTGAGGTATATTGAGAGATATTTTTACTTTCTGAAAAGAATCAATAAATAGCATTTGCATAACTAATTTAAAAAAATGTTTGTAAAACTAACTTACCAAAGATTTTAAACTTTACACATACACACATATTTAAGAATTTTTAAATTGGGATGAAGCCATTTTTATCTGATACCTATGTTTTTTTTTCCCAAAAAACATAAAATTAAAGTAGTATTCTTAGTAGACATGTTAAGTGACAATACACCTTAACTTCTACTACTTTAGACTTATAAAAAATTATAGACAAAACACACTTGTCTATTTCACTCAATGCTTACATGACAAAGGAACAAACCTGGGAAACACTGAAGTAGCCACTAAATATATTTCAAATGCATAAAAATTTTACTCAAAAATACTATGGATCCAGTAAGCTATCTAAAGCACTGAACCCACTGATTACAGCACCTTCTTAGCTCTCTCTGATAACTTTATTGAAATGAAAATTGGACACTTGTAATTATTTATCTCTCTCTCTAGTCACATTTTCAATATTTTCGTAACTTTTTAATATTTTTGTTGAAAACATTCACCTTGACAATTATTGCTTTGATTGCTAGTTATTTTAGATTCAGTTAAACTGCTTTGGTTTCCCTTTACTTTAGATTCAGTTACCTGCAGACAGACCTGGATCTGTAATAGTCATCCAATCTCCCATAGCAATTTCCAGAGCCAGGATACCTGAGGAACCAGTTTAGCACTGAAACATGTAGACCAGCTGCTGTCACTCTTCTAAGTAGGCATCTCCTTAAGAAGCAAATGACAGAATAATGGCCTCTAATTTAAAATATGAAAACCAATATAAAACCATTATGTAACAATTAGTTGCATGTGCTTCAAAAACCAGAAGGATTTGCAACATTTATTCCCACCCATGTGAATACAGAACATTAGTAGAGTTTAAAAATTATATAAAAAGATGTTACATATATGTACAAATATATAAGGATCAAGGCTAAAGGTTCTCTAGTTCTCATGGGGGTATTTGCGTTACTTCATATATAAGCTACATGGTACCTGATATGACTCATAATATAAATCTAAGATAAGGCATTTAACTAAGTAACATTTTTAAACAAAAATATCCTTTAAAACAAAGCATAACTCTTATTTACGTAGACAAAAAGATGAAAAGCTTCTTGGCCAACATTCCCCATTTTGTTTTCCCAAACTTTTCTTTCAAATTTTAATTGCCAGTGTTGGCATAGATGTAGGGCTTGATGCTATTCAAATAACATCAATTTAAACTACTATCAAGCAATCTGGCAATTATGTATCAAAATTAAAAGTAAAAAATGTCTTCATCTAGAAAGTCCACTTCTAAAATTTTATTTTAATAAGGTAATGTATACAAAGATTCATATACAGGTTGTTCATTACAATAGGTAAAAGAAACAATTATGTTCCACAATAGAGGACTAGATAAATGAGACATTTATACACAGAACACTGAATAGCCTTGAAACAGAACTATATAGAACTAGGGTCGCTAACAAATATCTAAAGGCCAGAATACAAATGAACTAAAAAAGTAAACTAAATAAGACATGCAACCTTTTCCATCTACCATTCATGTTTCCTCTTCTTTAGAGATAATGGAAAAGATATTTCTCCATCACAAGAAAAACAATTCAAGTAAAATTATAAATGGCAACTGGCAATTGATTTCAAGGTCAGGGACAGAAGGAGGAGGGGTGGAGTCTGCAGGCAAGCTGAAGAACATGTGCCAACACTTTGGACAGCTGCTTCTCCACTAAAGTAACTTGTCAAAAGAGAAAGCAGGTTCTATGTTGATAGAACTTTGAGTTTTTAGAGATGTTGGAATTCTGAATTTTTATGTGAATTTTTATGGAATTCTTTATTTTTATGTGAATTTTTATGGTAGAAGCTAATTAAAAGTTCTTAGCTCTATGCAGGTTATATTGTCAGAAGTGGGGGAGTGGGTAGAAGGGTATATGAGAAACTTCTGGGTACCAAAAATGCTCTGTGTCTTGGTCTGAGAATTAATCACATATAAGTACATTTCATCAAGTTGTACACTTAAGATCTATGGCCCTGACTGTAAATTGAAACTCAAATAACAATGGCCATGTGTAACAAGCCAAATAAAATGTGTCCTCAGGCCAGATCTGGACTGAGGATTAACAGTTTATAACCAGTATCCTCAATACTTCAGGCTATGGAAAATAATTATGTGATGTTAAGTTAAGATGAGTTGGGCACAGTGGCACAGGCCTGAATCCCAGCAGTGTGGAAGGCTACTGCAAGTTCAAAGCCAGCCTCAGCAAAAAGCAAGGTGCAAAGTAACTCATGAGTCATGTCTCTAAATAATATACAAACAGGGCTGGGGGTGTGGCTCAGTGATCGAGTGCCCCCGAGTTCAATCTCCAGTGCCTCCCCCCCAAAAAAAGTTATATGAAACTTTTCGTTCCTCCAACAAACATTTATTGAGCTCCTATTATGTATCAGACATATTTTTTTTAGGCACAAGGGAGGCTTTGCTCTTAAGAAGTCCACATTCTGGTGTAAGGGGGAAAAAGACACTAAAGAAACAAGCAATAAACTAACAGTGGCAAGAACTAAAAACAAAGTAAAACATGATAATGAGATAATATGAGAGTTTGGGGATGGGGAGTATCTGGGTTAGTAAGGAAGGCTACACTGAGATAGTGACATGTGAACTGAGACCAAAGCAGACAGGTAGAAAAACAGCAGGAACAAAGAACTGAGATGGAAACAAACTTGATAAGTATGAAATACAAAGAAATCCAGTGTTTGAAGCACAGTAAGCAAGGCTAGAAAAGTACTGGGTCAAAGTTCTCTGAATTGCAATAAAACATAGGTAAACAGTTTTATTGCAATAGTGCCCTGTGAACTGAGACCTAAATAATATCAATGACCAAAAGCAGATAGGTAGAAAAACAGCAGGTACAAAGACCTGAGATGGAAATGAACTTGATAGGTATGAAATACAAAGAAATCCAGTGTTTGAAGCACAGTAAGCAAGGCTAGAAAATTAGTGGGTCAAAGTTCTCTGAATTGCAATAAAACATAGGTAAACAGTTGTAGGCAGGAAAGTAACATGATCTCCTTAATGTTTTAAGAAATTTCATCAACTGCTGTTGAGTAGACCACAGGTAGGCAACAGTAAAGGTTGAAATCAATAAGGAGGCACTGCCACAGCCCAGGTGTAATGACCAGTGATACACCCCAGTGCTTCCAACAGTGGAAGTTCAAACAGATGAATTAGAAATGTCCTGTGTGTGTGTGTGGGGGGGGGGCTGGGGATTGAACCCAGTGCCTTGTGCATGCAAGGCAAGCACTCTAAACTAAGCTATATCCCCAGCCCTAATGAAGAAAATACCTTTAGGACTTGCGGATGGATTGAAATGTGGGCAAATGAGGAATCAAGGATTATTTACAGTCACTAGTATGGCAATATGTGAAAACGTGGATGTGTAACCGATGTGATTCTGCAATCTGTATACGGGGTAAAAATGGGAGTTCATAACCCAGTTGAATCAAATGTATGAAATATGATATGTCAAGAGCTTTGTAATGTTTTGAACAACCAATAAAAAAAGGATTATTTCCAAGTTATGGAGAAGCATCCAATATATTTTAATGCAGAGGATGTTACGTGTTATTTTACATGTCATGTCACACATTCATACATACACGTGGAAGCTTATCCAGTCTGGCACTGATCTTTTGCCAGTATGCTACTCATGTGCTTTGGTAAGAAAGGGTACCCTGATCAATTCTGTACATCCCACTATCCTTAAATGAGTGCCTTCAATAACAGAATAAAATTTGAGTCTGCACCAAGTAAGAAAAACATTTATTTTATTTCTGGTTTTCAGAGATAGCAGCTATAAGTAAAATAAGACTGCAAAGGGCTATGAACCCATTTGTTCTTATGTAGCTCTGCTTTAGGTAAATAACCTCTCTGAGCCATAGTTTCCCCACTGGTAAACTAACAAAATAATGGCACTTATTTCAAATTTCCCATGAGGATTAAATGAGATAATGTATGAAATTGGTACACTGTTTGGTATATGGAACACACAAAATAAATATTAGTTATCATCATCATTTAGACACAGGGCTGTATAGTGTAAATGAAAGGATTCTAAAATCTGTAACAAAATGCACATTTGCTTTTAATAAAAACTGACCACAGATCCTTAGAAGATTGAAAAACATATCTTCATGGATATATTAGTAGTGGGCTAATTCTTTGTAATCAACAGATATGGGCAGAGGAACAAGAAGAAAACAAATAGGTATCTTTTAAAGATCTTTTTGTTGTTTTGTGAATGTATGCATGTGTGAAGATATTGTGTGAATATTCGTAAATAAAATATAATAGTGCCCTGTCTTTTCTCCTCATACTCAAATACTAAACACAAATATGTCTACTACAGATCCATTCTTCAACATTGTAACTTAAACCAGCTATTCTTTCACTGTGAATTTACCTCTTCACTGTCTACAGGTTTAGAACGTGAATTGTTCCCTGTCAACTAAAACAAAATCCTGCAAAATATCCAGGTCCTGTTAAATGTTTATGATGAAAACCAAGACTCCATTTTTAAGTCCTATGAAATAAAGAACTTTCTAACAGTATAGAATTTCAGTATATGATCTCACACTATCTAAGTTTCCATGAAAACACTTCTGTTCCATGATGTATCAAAGTATATACTATGAGACTTTCAATTAAAAAAAAATTTTATTCAACCATTTTTTTCAATAAAGGAAACTTAGGACTCCTAATCAATATATACCTGAAAACCAAAGAGGATAATTCAAGCAAGGTATAGTATTCTAGTTCAATCATAGCTAAAATTTCATTGTTGGTAGTTGCAAATATTTTTATGAAGATGTTAAAATAAGTCAAAGTTAGTTTTAAAAGAAAAAACAGAAAACTAAAACTACTTTGCATAAAACTAAAACCAAACAAGCCCTGCCACAAGTTTCAAGAGCACTCAAGGACTCCAATACAAACCTGGCACTGGAATACAAGTTCATACTATACACTGACCAATTCAGAGCAAATCATTATAGAGTGTACATGATTAATTATGATGAATTAAATAAGAACAAACCTTTTATACTAGCTTTGATACTACAGATTTATTAGAAGAAAAAAGTTAACAGTAAATCATGTTTTGGTTCAAATAATTTGGAACCTAAAATTTTCTATATATGTACCATTGGTTGGGGCAGCTGATCAGATTTCAAGATGGGTGAGACCCACCTATCATGAGTAAAACTTGAAGAATAAAAAATTTAAATACCTTTTAAAAACCATCATTCATCTATAATTTTTAGGAACAATTTTGAAATACACTAAAACAAGAAAAACCCTATAAAGTAATTTTAAAAATAAGAATTATTTTTCTCCTGTTCTAACACCAGAGACAGTTTTGTTCACTACAGATAGAAATTATATATCCATCTAATAACCTTTCTTATTTGAAGTACTTCTAAACACAAATTCCAATCAATAGACTTAATGATGAAAAAATCTTTCTAGAATAAAATGGCAATAATTTTGGTAAAAAGGTTAACTTGCCACTTTTGAAGCAATAGGGCTATATCATGTCTTCCCTGCTGTGGGTTCTAAAGTACCAATGCCACATACTATAGATAAAAAACAAGCAAGAGTAGTCTGTCTTTTCTGAAAAAAAAAGGATTATGCAGAGTTTAACAATAATCTAGTAGCTTTTTCTAGATTAGAATCTGAACAGAGAAATGGGAAGCAGTGAAACATCTGAACTTATTATTGTACCTTTTCTGAAAGAAAATGAAGATTTTACTAAAGTTCACATATCCGTCATCTTCATGTTAAAGAATCCTCACACACACCACCAGGACTGCCCAAGGTCACGCTTATAATTGGCTGTGAATGCAGGACACAAAACTAAGTTTTCAAAATCCTGTGCTCCTTTCATTCTATCATTATTTAACCTTTCAACATTGTAAATGTAAATTTACCTATAGCAACCAAAAATAGAATGAAATAAAAAATCTCCAGAGTTTCTTTAAAAGATCACTTTGCAGGGCATGGTGGAACAAGCCGGTAATTCCAGCAGCTCGGAGGGCTGAGGTAGGAGGTATGCAAGCTCAAAACCAGCCTCAGCAAATTAGTGAGGTCTTAAGCAATTTATCCAGACCCTGTCAGAAAATAAAAAATAAAAAGGGCTGGAGATGTGGCTCAGTGGTAAAGTACCTCTGGGTTCAATCCCTGGTACCAAAAAAAAAAAAAAAAGAAAGAAAGAAAAAATAAATTCAGATCTTGTAATCCACTTTAAACTATTCCATTTTTTATAAAATTTAAAATTCATCCCTGCTTTGCCACAATCAGCTTCTTTCTCATTTATAAACCCTTTCCTACCCTATCCTAAACATTAATGCAACACTGAAACTAATCTTACAGACCTAACAAAAACATTTGGTTCCTGAGAATTACATGTTTTTTTTTTTTTTCCATCAGAAAAGTTCCTTACCTAGTTCATGTTAAGACTCGGGTTCTTAATACACATCAAAACCCTGTAGAACTTTGGGGTAGGCAGCCTCTCACGCAGACCCGTTATTCCTGCTTCTTGAGTATGGGCTGCATTTAGTGAATAGGTTCTAACAGAAATACAACAAAAGTGATGGGATTTCACTTTGAAAATTGGATTATAGAAAGGGTGTGGCTTTTGTTTTGTTTGTTTGTTTGTTTACTTACTGTTTCTCAAATCCCTCTTCCTGAGGCAAGCACGTTATTGTTATTGTGTTATGAGTAGCCCTATTTAGAAGCCAATGTGACAAGGAACTTATGTATGTGGCCAACAGGACCTGAGGCCTGCTAAGTCATGAATAAGTTTGGAAGTGGATCTTACTTCAAACATTGAGCTGCCTATAGTCTGGCCAACAACTTGATGGAAACCTAGTGAGAGATTCTGAGCCACAGGCACCCGGCTAAGCTGTGCCCAGATTCCTGACTCACAGAAATTATGAAATAGTAAATGCTTGTTAAGTTGCTAAATTTTAGAGTAATCTGTTATGTTGAGGGCCATTACCAAGTAGAAATGACGCATCAAAATTTCCTTGCTAGCGTACCCCATGTTAATGATTTCGCTGTTGACATTGCATGTAAGGTGACCTTGCTCAAAGACCAAGGTGGATCCGGGTTTAGAGCTGATCAGGTTTGAGGAAGTATCCCGGTCCTTAGGTTTAGGGCGTTCCCGGTTTAAGACAAGGGTTTTAGGGAAGTTGGAGGTTGAAGATTATTGCTGCCGGGATTAGGGCGTTCCTGCTGCCTGAGCTCCCATTGAGCTCTCGTGAGACTCAGAGAGCATTTTGGGAAGAAAAGCCTCGTGGAGGAGGTGAATTGTGTGGCAGCAGAACTGGGATTGCCCCAGAGCGTGTGTGGAGGCCGGTGTGAGTTCGGGAATAAAGAATTGCTGTTTGAATCTACAAAGCTGTGGTGGCTCGTGATTCTGTGCCCAGCCAAGACTGCGGCATTTGGTGGCCCCTACGCGGAGCGTCTGAAACTTGGAGGTAAGTGAAATTCCTCGCCCCTGAGGGAAGGCGAGAGAATGGGTGACTATTTTAAAAAACAATGTGTTCTTGTTTTGATTTATTTCGTTTTTGTTTCAAGCTGCCTGTCCCTAGAAATTTCTCAGGCAAACTGGGAAAAATGGATGGCTCAAGGTTTGAAGTTTGTCAGCCCAGAGAAAGAGAAAATTGATACAGCGAATTTTTTTTTTTTTAAAGAGAGAGTGAGAGACAGTGAGAGAGACGGAGAGAGAGAGAGAGAATTTTAATATTTATTTTTTAGTATTTGGCGGACACAACATCTTTGTTTTGTATGTGGTGCTGAGGATCGAACCCGGGCCGCACGCATGCCAGACGAGCGCGCTACCGCTTGAGCCACATCCCCAGCCCCCGATACAGCGAATTTTTATTCAGTTTTTGTTTCATTCAGTTGCGGTTTTGTTTTGTGTTATCTTATTGGGTTGCGTTATCTTTATAGAAGATTAGAAATTAGTAAAAAAGAAACCGAAAAGGTGTTAAGTAAATTGTTAGAGACTCAGACCATGGAGAAAGACATTTTAGATCAAGCAAAAGAGAAGGTCTCTCGAGCTAGTCAGAGACAGGAAGAAAATTTAAAGGAAAAGGGGTTATTAGGAAAAAGGCCACAACAAGAGGCTGTTACTAACTCCGTTTTATTACCAGAGGGCATAATTCAACCAACAGCCCCACCGATGGAAACAGCTGAGTGGCCCTCAAACCCCGTAGTTGATAAGTGGGATCCTGAGACAGGACCTCAAAGATTAGCATGCCCTGTACTTGAACAGGTAGGAGGGCAGCGAATTCACCGTGCTTTAGATTTTAAAACAGTGAAGCAGTTAAAGGAGGCTGTAACAACCTACGGTCCCCAAGCTCCCTTCACGGTAAGCATGGTCGAATCCATTACTAACTTGGACATGATGCCAGCAGATTGGGCTAACATGTGTAAATCTGTGCTAAATGGAGGACAATATTTGTTATGGAAAGTTGCCAATGAGGAATTTTGCACGGAGACAGCTAGGCGAAATGCAGCAGCCGGTTACCCTCAAAGAAATCTAGATATGCTTTTAGGAAAAGGACCTTATGAGGGTCAACGGCAACAAATTGAATATGATCCTGCTATATATGCACAAATTGCTGCAGACGCAGTTAGGGCATGGAAGACTTTACAAGGACATGGAGATTCACAAGGTCAGCTATCTAAGGTAATACAGAGACCTAATGAACCTTACGCTGACTTTGTAGATAGGCTTATTCAAACAGCCGCCAAAATTTTTGGGGATACAGATCAAGCAATGCCATTAATAAAACAACTTGCTTATGACCAAGCGAATCGTTGCTGCAGAGAGGTTATTAGACCATGGAGACATGAAGACTTAAATACATATATTAAACTATGTAGAGATATTAATGAACAAGGGCAAGTCTTGGCAGCTGCAGCACAACAGGCTTTAGATGCCAGGCCAGAAACATGCTATAATTGCGAACAAACAGGACATTTTAAAAGGAGTTGCCCTATAAGAGGAGGTTTTAACAAAACTAGAAATCAAAGGAATAAAATACCGGGTATTTGCCCACGATGCCGTAGAGGGAGACATTGGGCTAATGAATGCCGTTCTCAAACCACCATAGAAGGTACTCCGTTATCAAAAAACGGACAAGGATCAGGTATTTACCCACGATATCGTGGAGAAAGGCATCAGGCTTCATTGCCAAAAAACGGAGTGAGGGGCCCAATGCTCCGGGGCCCAAAACCACAAATATACGGGGCAGTGGAGGAACCCAGCAACACCATCAGGGTGGTGCCCAGGACACATTGTCCATTAAATCCCTCATCAGACAAACCCGAGGGAGCACAGGGTTGGACATCTGCGCCTCTGCCAGAGCAGTATTAACTCCAGAGATGGGAGTTCAAATCATTCCTACAGGAGTAAAAGGACCTCTTCCCCAAGGAACAGTAGGCTTATTATTGGGACGTAGTTCATCTACATTAAAAGGACTTATGATAAGTCCTGGGGTAATTGATCCCGATTATGTAGGTGAAATAAAAATTATAGCTAGTTCTCCAGGAGGTGTATCAGTAATTTCACCTGGAGATAGAATAGCACAATTGTTAATAATACCCAGCCTACATAATAAGTTCTCTAGTCATAATGTAGAAAGAGGTTCTAAGGGATTAGGCTCCACAGGTGTAGATTGGGCTATGTTGTCTTTAAATTTAGATTCTCGCCCAATGCTAAAACTAAATATTCAAGGTCACGAGTTTAATGGGCTGCTGGACACAGGTGCTGACCTTAGCATCATATCTCGTCGAGAATGGCCAAGACATTGGCCATTACAACAAGCCACTCAAACGCTTCGAGGCCTAGGAGTGGCGACTAATCCCCATAGAAGTTCTATGGTATTAGATTGGAAGGATCCTGAAGGATGTGAAGGAACTATACAGCCATATGTTTTGGATCACCTTCCTATTAATCTATGGGGACGGGATGTCCTGGATCAACTAGGTTTGATGTTAACAAATAACATCAATTCTAATGCGCCCACTACTAGGGCTAGACAAGGTGTTAAGAAAGAAAAAAGATTAGGAAAACAAGAACAAGGTTTAGCAGCACCAATTCAATTAGATCAAGGAACAGACAGACATGGGTCGGATTTTCAGAAAGGGCCACTGAGACAATCAAAATTATTTGGAAATCAGAAAGACCAGTGTGGGTTCCTCAGTGGCCCTTGACTAAAGAAAAGATACAAGTAGCCCATGATCTGGTCAAACAACAATTAGCGGAAGGACATTTACAACCTTCCGTATCTCCCCATAATACTCCCATTTTTGTCATCAAAAAGAAATCGGGTAAATGGAGATTATTGCAAGATTTAAGAGCCATTAATAATGAGATGGTTATTATGGGACCTGCTCAATCAGGGATTCCTCAATTGTCTGCTTTACCAAAAACGTGGCATGTTTTAGCCATAGATATTAAAGATTGTTTTTTTTTCGATTCCAATTCATCCTGAGGATAGTCCACGTTTTGCATTTACTATCCCTGCATTAAATCATGAAGGTCCTGATGAGAGATATGAGTGGAAAGTACTCCCTCAAGGTATGGCTAACAGTCCAACTATGTGTCAAATCTATGTAAATAAAGCAATCCAGCCACTTAGAAATCAAAATCCTGAACTAAAAATATTTCACTATATGGATGATGTATTATTAGCACATAAAGATAAAAACATATTGCTGGAATGTTATGCCACACTTACGAACTTATTAAAAAATTATAATCTAGAGATAGGAATAGATAAAGTACAATTAAATTTTCCAATTAATTATTTAGGAGTTCTATTATCCTCAACCATGGTCCGTCCACCGAAAATTCAAATACGAGTAGATCAACTCAAATCACTCAATGATTTTCAAAAGTTATTGGGAGACATAAATTGGATAAGGCCTTATCTAGGCATACCAACAGGAGAGTTGGGACCTTTATTTGATATTCTAAAAGGTCCATCAGATCTAAATTCACCCTGAATGTTAACTCCTAAAGCTAGAAAGGCATTAAAAATTATTGAAACATATATGGAAAATATGCATCTAGATAGAATTGATATAAGTTTGCCTTTATTATTTATTGTACTACCAACAAAAAATATTCCTACAGGAGTATTTTGGCAAGAAGGTCCATTATTGTGGATACATTTATCTTATTCTCCTAACACTATTCTTACTAGGTATCCTGAGGCTGTAGGACAATTAATACTCAAAGGAATAAGAGCAGCAAAGGGAGTGTTTGGAATTTCTCCCAATAAAATTATTACTCCATATACTATGGATCAAATTGATGAGTTAGCTAATGAGATAAATACTTGGGCAATAATCATGTGTAAATCTAATGTTTCATTTGATAATCATTTGCCATCGAATCCTTTGTTGTCTTTTTGGTCTAAGCATCCTGTAGTTTTTCCTAAAATGACAAGGAAAACACCTATAATGAATGCTCCAAATATATTCACTGATGGGTCTAATAATGGTACAGCAGCTGTAGTTACCCCTGATCAAACATTTACATTTTTAGTACCCAAACAATCAGCTCAAAAGGTAGAGCTTAATGCAGTTTTACAAGCTTTTGTGATGTTCAAAGATTCTGTATTTAATTTATTTTCTGATAGTCAATATATAGTTAATGCTATTAATTCCCTTGAAGATGCTGGTAGGATTTCCCCTTCCTCTACTGTTTTTTCTTTGTTTTCCACTATACAAAGTCTAATATGGGACAGAAAAGATCCATTCTTTATAGGACATATTAGGGCACATACAGGATTGCCTGGAGCCCTTAGTTTGGGCAATGATTTAGCAGATAAAACTACACATGACGTACATATTTTCTCTACATTAGAAGAAGCTACAAATTTTCATAAAAGATTTCATGTTAATGCTAATACTTTACAAAAGCGTTTTAAAATAACTAAGGAACAAGCCAGGCATATAATAAGACAATGTCAAAATTGTGTGACCTTTTTACCACAAGTTAATCTTGGAGTCAATCCTAGAGGACTGATACCTAACCATATTTGGCAGATGGACGTCACACACTTGCCAGAATTTGGAAAATTAAAATATTTACATGTTACAGTTGATACTTCTTCTGGATTTTTGATGGGCTCCCTTCATGCCGGAGAAAAAACTAAAGATGTTATAGCTCATTGCTTACAAAATTTTGCCACTGTGGGTGTTCCTAAACAGTTAAAAACTGATAACGGTCCTGGTTATACATCTGCCTCTTTTAAACAATTTTGCTCATCATTTGGTATTACTCATATAACAGGAATCCCATACAATCCACAGGGACAAGGCATAGTTGAAAGAGCTCATCAAACTATTAAAACATACCTATTAAAGCAAAAAGAGGGAATTGGAAAGGGGTATATATCCCCCAAAGATAAACTTAAAATAACCCTTTTTACTCTAAACTTTTTAAATTTGGATTCATCAGGACTTAGTGCTGCGGAAAGACATATGTATCCGAAAAATGTACATAAGCCTAAGGTACTTTGGAAAGATATTCTAACAGGACAATGGAAAGGTCCCGACCCAGTTATTGTCTGGAATCGGGGTTCCCTTTGTGTGTTTCCACAGGGAGAACAGCAGCCGATTTGGATTCCAGAGAGATTAACTAAAGCAATTTCTACAGAAAAAGAAAATGATTTGACTCAAATCCATAACAGTTGATATCCAGAGTTCCAGCTTGGCTATTCTTACATCTGCGACAGTGATTAACCACAGTGCTTTTTTCAATATCTATTTTATTATTGCATTTTTCCCACATCGTAAAGTTCTATTTTATTTTTTGAGCTCATACAAACCTAGGTTAATGTTTTTCTGATCAGTTTTATTTTTTGACTGTGGAGTTCTTAAACATTGCAATGGAGATTTCACCTAGGTATAGCTACAAGGCCTTTATTCACTATTGTCTTATGTGTTGTATGTTGTGTGCACATTTCTGTTTTGTGTTGTATGTCTGTATGTGTATATGTCCATATTTCATTTATGAGGAGCGCTCATGAAAAAATGGATCCGAATTTTTTTTTATTCACGTGATTTAAATGGTTTAATTTAAATTAGGTAAACAGCTGTTAATGATTGTCTTTAAAGGTGGTTAACAGATCTGTTTGTTTACTAATTTAAATTAGGTAAACAGCTGTTAAGGATTGTTTTTTAAGGAGGTTAACAGATCTGTTTGTTTACTTTCACCTTTCCTTTTCATTATATTTAATAATTCTGTTCAGGATAATGTCTCTTTAGCGTCATTGCCAGAATTCCCATCTCCATCCCAGTGCCGGTGAAGACTAAGATAAAACCAAACTACAGCTTCTATGATAGCTATCACAGTAAACTGTATAAACTGATGCATCAATGAATATAACTCAACAAGTTATGCTCAATCAAGGACTCGATTTACTTTGGGAGGAAATGGACATATTGATATACTCCTCTGGTTTGAACTGCCTGCAGAACTTGCCTGGACTATATATCAGTTGCATGCATTGTGAAATATCGTCTGATGCAGCAAATTATGGTACTGCTGACATATCTTTGCTGATGGTGTCACCAGTGATGCAATTTTTCCAAAAGAGCCGTCAATTGCCTTGGTGTCGTGGCATTTCTGTATCTTCCTCCCTTCTACTAGTGATGGTCTAAAATTTGGGGGCCAACAGAGGTGAGGCTAAGAACCTCACCCCCCCACTGGCACCAAGGCTAAATTTGGGGGCCAACAGAGGTGAGGCAAGAACCTCACCCCCCCACTGGTGCATAGGCCTATCCACAAGCATGGCTGAATGCTGGACCGGTAGTCAGTGACGGGTTGATCTGATTGCAGTGGATTCAACCTAAGACAGGAGGCTGACGCCTAAAGGTCAGTTTTCCCATGACGGGTAAGAACCATATGTTGAACTGGACAACCTACCAGGCACGGTCCTTAAGCCACATTGCTTGTTGTTTAATTAATCAGAAGGGGGGAGATGCTGAGGGCCATTACGAAGTAGGAATGACGCATCGAAATTTCCTTGCCAGCGTACCCCATGTTAAATTCGCTGTTGACCTTGCATGTGTGTTTGAGAAAGGTGACCCTGCTCAACGACCAGGGAGGATCCAGGATTAGGGTGTGTCCTGCAGTTTGAGGAAGTATCCCGCTCCTTGGGTTAAGGGCGTTCCCAGTTTAAGACCTTGGATTTTAGGGAAGTTTGATGTTGAGGGTTATTGCTGCTGGAATTAGGGCGTTCCTGCTGCCTGAGCTCCTTTTGAGTTCTCGTGAGATTCAGAGAGCATTTTGGGAAGAAAGCCTCGTGGAGTAGGTGAATTGGGTGGCAGAAGAACTGGGATTGCCCCAGAGCGTGTGTGGAGGCCGGTGTGAGTTCGGGAATAAAGAATTGCTGTTTGAATCTACAAAGCTGTGTGGTGGCTCGTGATTCTGTGCCCAGCCAAGACTGCGGCACTGTTATACAAAAATAAACAAAGAATATGAAAAAATGTACATATGTATGTCTCTAAGTCCCTTCTAAAACTTACTCCATAATTACATGTCTCCTACTGAAACAACTAAAAATCGTATTATACATTACAAATGCAAATGATCAGGTTTAAAACAATATCATCCACTATGCAATTAATCATCCCACATTACAGTTAAATGCCTCCCCCACTATTTTATGAACTTCTAGAGGGTAGGGAATGTACTCAATCTCTGTAGCCACATTCCCCATATATAGCAGGTGCTCAATAAATCTCTACAATGAACTGAGTCTCACATTTGACACTCACTTCAAATTCTGTGCCTATAGCTATGTTTTCTTTCACATACCCCCAAACTAATGCTTTTTCACAACATAGCTCAACCACCACCAAACCCTGCACAGTCTTCTCCAACTACTCCAGCCCACAAAACTTTATGCTATACCCTCCATATATTTACTAGATAGGAGCTATCTGTGAAAGATAAAACAAAGTACCATACACTTATATTTCTGCATTCCCTCCCACTAAGCTTAACAGAATAGTCAGTGAATACTCAAGAGAATAACTCATCATAAATCCGTTCATTCTGGAAAGCAAACAAGATAAAGAAAAAACAGCAATGGAAAAGATGCAAAAGATGAGTCAGTCCTTTGAGAAAAAAAAAATAGAGGCATTAATCTTGATTCCATTTCTCCTATCCTTATTATCCTCCAAATTTCAGAGTTCAGCTGAAACACAGCATCTTTTTCTCTTTTTTTTAGTTGTAGTTGGACTCAATGCCTTTATTTTTCTATGGTGCTGAGGATCGAAACCAGTGCCTCACCTGTGCTAGGCGAGCACTCTCCCACTGAGCCACAACCCCAGCCTCCCCAACCCCCAACACAGTATCTTGATTACAAGATTCCCTTTACAGGTTACACTATTTTAAGTGTTCTTTTCAAGCTCTCTTGCAATTCAAACTTGAGAAGGTACAATGCCCACCTAATCATAATTCTAAAACCAAATGCAATCAAGTGTCAGGAAATAATAGCTTTCTGTTATACATAATAACATTAGACCACCTGGGCTTCTAAATATTGCACAGGATTTTTTACAAACAGCTAAAGGTTTTTGTTGTTGTTGTTGTTGTTTGCTAAAATATTACGAAGTTATAGTTCTCAAACTGTTGGGTTAAGAAAATAAAATTGTTAAAAATAAATCTTTAAACATTAGTCCTATCTTACAAGTTCAGTCATAAAACTTGAGAATTTAGTTATCCGCATATTTTAAATGTTATTATAACTATCAAAATGAAATATGATTATTTAAAATAATACCACCTCCTACTATAATTTTGTTCCAAAAGGGACTATAACTTTCAATTCTATTGCTAATACTTCTGCTAACTTAAACAAAACTACTGAAGTATGTATATTGGTATAGAAACACATTTAATTCAATTTCTTAGAAAATCTACAAATTCAAAATCTATAAATTATTTCATCTGTGTGGTATAATTTTATGGATATTTTCCAAAAATGAATTAATCTTAAATAAAATTTTAATACATACCAAAACAACCAAAATTCAAAAATTGCTATTATCCTAATAATTTGCCTTCTTGATGAGTTTGTAGCTATTAGGTGGCTTCACAGTTGGAAAACACAGGGCAAACAATGCATGGCTCCCTCACAGGCCTGGATCAACAGACTGGAGTCACATCCTGATTTAGGTCACTTATTGCAAGACCATCTCTCCAGGCTGGTTTCCTCACCTGTAGAATAGGAGTGATAATACCTATTTCTTAAGGTTGTTGTGAGTGTTTAACATGATAACTGGTGGAAAACTAAGTACAGTCTACTAATTTAATATACACATGTGCCAGGCACTGTTTATATGTATTATGAAGTCAGTCCTCACAACAACCTTGTAGTATATTGTTTCCCTTTCACAGATAAGATTGAAGCAGAGAGGTTAGGCAGTTTGCCCAAAGTCATAGAGCTAAGGAGGAGAAAAATCAGGATTCCAACCCCACCCTAGAGTGCAGACACATTCTCTTAAGGGTCCTGGTCCTGGTGTGTGGTGGGGGAGAAGCTTTGGTCCTAACGCTGCCCCTTAAAAGACAGGACCTCTTACTGGATCTTCCAATTGGGCAAAGAGATTGCATAAAATAGTGCAAAGCACAAATTATGGTAAAACATTTCATGTGTATCCCTTTGGGCTAAGGGATACAATCACAGCCAAGCTCCTAGCCAACACCTGCCATAACAAAGCTACCTTAGATTAAGGAACAAGGAGCTACATGCTGTACTTTATAAACTCCTTACATACCATACCCTTCAACGGTTTATTGCTGCAGTATGAGAAACAGTATGGTTAAAAGCACAGGATGCAAAGTCAGACCACCTGGTTTTAAACCATAGCTCCACCACTTACAAACTAAGTGATCCTGAACAGAAATCTCCTCTGGGCCTCATTTTTCTCATCTGCAAAAGGGGAATAAAAACAGTCTTTACCTCAAAGGATTATTATTGTGGTCAAACAGTAAATTTAGTTAATAATTTTATTTAATAACTTTTAAAAATAAGCTTATACATCTAAAGGACTTAAAAAAAAAGTTCTTGGGTACATGGTAAGTGCTCAATAAATGTTAGTTATTATTAGCTATTTCACTAACTTGGAAAGGTTTCCAAACTATGTTTGGTAACTTAAAAAAGGTTGCAGAACAATACCTAACTTGATTTTATTTGGTCTTTTAAAAAATCTAAAATTATACATAAAATATATATTTTAGAAATCTGCTCCATAAATTTATAAGTTTGCATGTGAACAGAAAAACAAAATGGAAAGACCAACCTAGGAGTAAAAAGGGGAGAAACAGGGCGGTACTTTTCCGTTTAAGAAATAGGACTTTTCTTCTCTTCCACTCTCCCTCCTCCTCCCTAATCTCTCCTTCTCCCTAATCTCAGGGGAAACAGGATTATCTTTCTTCCCCATCTAAGGCAGAGTTATCTGTCCTTGAGCACACACCCACCACAGAAATGAAGCCAAAGGCACCAGAGGACCTCAGGAATGACTATCACCCAAATTAATAAGTGAATTACAACTCCCAACAGAGAACACTGGGAGTGTAGCCTTAGAGTCACCTCTTTAGAAGCAGCCTGTTCCTGCTGATGGGCAGAGTCACACAGCCTATGGGACAGGAATCCCCAGTGTTTCTTCTTTGCTAGCAAAGCAATAAAACTTATTTTTCCTTTTTCTCAAAACTGTGTCCTTGCTATTGGATTGTCATCAGGAACAAGGACTAGGCTTTTCAGTTAACACTTTCATTCTATTCTCTACGTACATTCACACACACACACACACACACACACACACACACACAAAAAAAAAAAATATGGGTAATTTTTACTTTTTTTGGTTCTTTCCAAATTTTCTATAAGTGAATGTGTTTTCATATAATGAGAAAAAAATATGGTGACAATAGTAAGGGCAATTACGGTGATGTTAGGCAAAGGCAATGGGGATGAACTGCACCTCTCTCAACCTCCAAACCTAATGTTAGAAAGGCATAAGTAACAAAAATGTATTTTCAGATGATCTAAACACACAAAAGTAAGCAGTTCTTTGGGCAAAAACTGATCAGAAATTATACAAATGTCTGAGAGTTATGGAGATAATTGATAATATAGGGGAAAACAACTTTACCAGAGATCTACAAAAATATAAGCAATTATATTTCTTGACATTTATTACCACATTCAAACAAGTAAGCAAGCTAACTGACAAGGATGTTGTAGACTGTATCATTATTGTAATGACAAAAAGTTAAGACTATAGGCATCAGAGAAACAGCTAAAATCCAAAATATATGGAATAGTCAGAAGCAGCCCAACTCTGGGATAATTAAAGAACAGAGTAGATCTGCATGCACAGAAGATTAATGGGAACAGTATGATCACCACTTCTGAAAAATCAAACTACCTATACATTTAAGAGAAAAGTCCAAAAAAGTTACCAATTGTTACAAATATCACTCTTGGGGATCAGATGATGTTCCTAGCTTCAAGGAGGGGTGGAAGACCAAGACCTTTACTTTATACACTTTTATGCAGCTTGAATGTGTTAGGAGACATGTATAATTTTGTGCAATTTTTAGAAGCAGGGGTTCAAGCAGAGTTAAAAACGAGATCCTGTGTGTGAAAGCACTCAGCTTAATTTCAACCCCTACATTACTACATGGATGTCTGGCTATCAAAACATGTCTATGGGAATGTCTTTAGGAACATAGCCCAACAGGAACACAGAGATCCAAAACACAGAAGCCAAACTTTCCCCAACTGTTAGGAAGAATAAAGTCAGAGTACAAGCAGACCTAGCAAAGGTGGGACTCTGCCCTAGTTCAATTAATAATCCATCTTGGTAGGGGGAAAGGAGGAGGGAGACTGACTTTTATTTATAACCATTACAACTTTCTTCAAAAAGGAATGTTTTTACTCTATTAACTGTCCATGAATCAAGCAACTAAGATGCATTTCTGCTTCAATGGAAAGGTTCATTAAATCATATATGGCACTTAAGAATCTATGTACAACATCTGATATTTTGTTATTCACTGACTTTCCACTGGTAATGTATTCATCTGTTTTCGTCCTGTTTCTTCAACTAAACCGTTAGTTCAATTTAGTTCAGGGCAACCTCACTTCAGGAAAGCTGCACAGAATACTGAAAGAGCAACAGACCCAATGTCAGGGCCTGTGGTTCTCAGAAACATTTCCATCACTTAAGAAGCAAACTTGAACTGACCATAATTTCTTTGTTTCAGTTTCCACATCTGTAAAATTAGGAGGTTAAACTAGATGATCTTTAAAGAATTGTCTGTTCTACTATGATATTTACATTTGTCATGGGATCTAATATGAAATTGAGAATAGCCATTTATATTACAAATTTTTCTCCACATTTTTATAATAGAACATGTACATATTATCTTCATAACTCAATGTTTAATAGAGATTTCAACTAATTTTAATAATATAATAAAATTTATTAAGCATATACCATTTACTTGGAACAATTTTAGGCATTTTACATGGATTTACTTATTCAATCCAAATAGATACTGTCCTCCATTACAGATGAGGAAACTGAAGCCCAGGGAGTTTTCTTGTCCAAGGTTACACAGCTAGAACACAATAAAGTTAAGATTCCAACCCTGGTAGCCCAGCACATTTAACCATGACACACTACTATATCTACTGCAGGACAGGAGAGTATGTACACTACACCAGCTGCTATTTCTGGATACAGGTACTCTTTTCTAGCATATCACCCTGATGCTAGATTTCAATCAGACAGAAATGATTCCAAATGAACAACCAGAATGTGAACTATCTAAAAGTAGGAAAGAATATTAAATGTAGCTATTAAAAAAATTTTTTTTTAAATCTAGTGACTACAGAGCCCAAATTGCCAGGCTTTTCTAGAATTACCATCCCCCTTCACTTTGTGTTTCCAGAACACCATGCAGTGACTCTTACAGTGTAGATCTAACTAATAAAACTTCTCTTCCATCACTTAAGTTGAGTTCCAAATCAGCAGACATCATCATCTTCTTTGTATGGGTTATGCTTACTGATGATTTTCTAAGATGCTGTCTTATTTTTATATTGTAGGTCCTACGTATATTCTAAATCTATGAATACAGAGCAGAAAGAATGTTGAAGTTGCTATCTTTCCAACCAAATTGCAAATAATTAACAAGACTGATAAACTACAGACAAAAACCTTATCAGTGATGGATTATAAGTATCTATTGGCCACTCTCTAAACTAGATATTTTAAAATCTTATTTAGTCATACAAGTCCTTTAGAACAATATTCTGCCAATCTCCTCCAAACAATGTTTCCAAAATTAGCACCATTTTTAGTATCCCTGGTACAAAAACATTTTTTAGCGATCACATATGCCAGGAACTACACAAGTAAGTTGTCTAAAACTTCGCTTTTGCAGGGCATGATGGTGCATGCCTATATCCCAGCAGCTCCAGAGGCTGAGGCAAGAGAATTGTGAGTTCAAATCCAGCCTCAGCAAAAGGCAAAAGCAAGGCGCTAAGCAATCATTGAGACCCTGTCTCTAAATAAAATACAAAATAGGGCTGGGGATGTGGCTCAGTGCCCCTGAGTTCAATGGCTGGTTCCAAACAAAACAACAACTTTGCTTTTTATCCCCCCCTTTTTTTTACATAAAGCAAACACTTCTTTTATAAATAATATAAAAATATAGTAAATGGGAAAGTTAATGGTGATGGGCTGACTGGCTGACTTAACCAGTGACAATGAGGAGAGTTGAAGATACAAACTATAGAAGTCAGACTGACAACATGCCTAGTATACAAAGGGAAGACATTTATTTTCTCATGTAAAAGCCTACCTTTGGTACTGAACAGAAAATACTGTCATTTAAGTAGAGAGAACATAGGAGTAAGATTACTAAAACTGCATTTGGGTATATGGATAATAATGATTGCAGTGCAGAACTTACTGAGTTTAGAAATGCCCTCACCGTATGTTCAAATGGGGGATAAACTCTAGGGCTTGGAGACCAAGAGCCTTTTGAGCAGATTAAGGAGTCATCAAGTCATCACCCAATCCTTGAATCAGTTCACATTCAAATTATAGCACTTTTATATCAAATAGAAATACTATACATTCAATGAATATAACTTATTTTTCCAGGCATGGTCAGGATATTTATCAAATCATCACAACCCTATGAAGTAGGTAGCTGTATTACCATCCTTCAAAAATAAGACAGCTAAGGAACTGGGTTACATAGCTAGTAGTTTGGTAGGCAACCAAACATTTGATTCAATATGAGAAAGGGAAGGAAACATGAAGCAAGTTAAAAACTGTAGAATTTTAGTTAGGACTATTCTGATTGTTTACAACTGGTTACAGTTTAATTTCTGTTATGAACTTGTTGTTGTTGTTGTTGCTAACCTAAAAGACAATTTATCTCTCTTCTCATCTCAGGCTCCTGTACTGCTAGAACGTGAGGTTTTTATGCATTCTGATTTTGTAATTTCTCCTAATGGAGCTGTATCTTATTTATGTTTGAACCCTAATCCCCAAGTCTTAACAGTAGAAGATACTCAAAAGAAGTTTTTTACCAGTGGTCCATTTTATGCTTTGAATATAACCCTTGCTGCTCTGCCACTGCAATTTATTTTTAAAATGGACATGTTTCTTTCTCTTCCTCTCTCCCTGTTCCTCCCTAATCTCTCCCCTCCCTAATCTCAGGGAAAACAGGATTATCTTTCTTTCTGAGCCTAGAGCCTAAACAAGAGTAATCTGTCCCTGTATACATCTACCATAGGAACAAGTAGCACAAACTTTGGGGATGGCGATCTCCCAAAGTAACAAGTGAATTACAACTTCCAACAGAGAACACATGGAATGCAACCTTTAAATCACCTCTTTAAAAGCCCCTGGTTTCTGCTGATGGGCAGAATCACAGCCTCTGGGACAGGAGTCCCCTATGTTTCTCCTTTGCTAGCAAAGCAATAAACCTTCTTTTTCTTTTTTCTCAAAACTGTGTTTTGAGAAAATCACTATTGGATTGGCATCAGGGACAAGAACTGAGCTTTCAGCAACAGTTTGTTGTATGATTAATTATTCCTGCTTTTCGAAAGTATCTGATCCTTTAATAAAAAATTTTTTAAGTCTAACTGCTATGTAAAGTTAACTTCCAATATTATTTGGATTGTCAAAGTTAAGAACACTTTGGGTCATTCAAATTATTGACTGTGGTGGATGGACTCTTCTAAAGTAAAAAGTAAATATAATTCCCATAAACAAAACCTTTTATATTGCCTACCGGTCAAAGTTCATGGCACCATTCTTGAACTTTATCACAAACACAACCCACCTAGGGCTAACCAAACCACCTGTAATTCTTCAACCATATACTGCTACAAAATGCACCAGCTGCTTGGTGAAGTTCCCTTTAATCAAGGCTCAGCTGAAATTTTCTAATGCCTTCTACATCAGCATTTCCCCCCTTTTTTCTCTACTACTCATCTTTCTATCCTCAGGTCTGGCAAGTAGCAGCTTATTAAGTGTTTAATGCTACTGAAAGAATGATTACAACATGATTTGGTAAATCTGCTCGTACTACATAAAATATTGGCCCACCATCAAAAGGCATAACTCTAGGCTGTTTTCCATTATTAATAAGAATGGTATTTCTCTGTTCTACCCTATAAACTCATGAAGATAGCTTGTACCTTCATTACCAGCTAAGTATATCATTACACACAAAACTCATTTTAACGACTGCCTCTTGCGGCTGGTACCGACAAATCGCTGAAGCCCGCAAGCCCCACCGCCTCTAAGAAGCCACTGCAGCCCCAAATTGGCCAACCCCTCCTCCCCCACGTCTCCGCGTCGCTCGTCATCCCCAGCCAGGCGCCACCCTAGTTCCATCCTGGAGAGGGTTTGGGGCGACCCGGCCGGAGCCCTCTCGTGGGCGCAATGCTCAACCGCCAGCAGGAATGATCCCGGAGCTGGCACCTACCTCCTGCTCCAGACGCGGCGAGAACCAACACTCGCCAGCACCCTCCAACGGCCCCAACTGCCGCCGAGCTTCTGGCCGAGAAGCTGGGCGCCGAGCAAGGTGCCAGTGCACACCTCCAAGCCCGCCCCCACCCCGACCCGCCTGCTCCCAGCCCCGCCAGCCCCAGCGCCCCCTGTCGGGCCGGGCATGTCACAATCCCGCCGAGGGGCGAGCTGCTCACCGTCACAGCCCCCGGGAGCGGCGGGGAGTCACCGCTCGCGGTGTCCAAGAGCGGCTCCCGCAGCCCCGCGGGCCCGCACAGGCGCGGCGGGACGCAGCGCCTCGCGCCGACCGCCCCTCCTCCGCCGCGGGCTCCCGCCTTCCCCGCCCCAGACCGAGCTGCGCTCCGCCCCTTGCAGCCGCCTCCCAGCCCCCGGCAGGTTCGCGAAGTTCCCACCCCGCCCCCGCACGCCGGCGCCGCAGGCTTGGCCGCCGCCCATTGGCTCCGCTAGTTGCTAGGCGATGAACAACCGCGGCCTGCATTGGTCGGGTGGGTGCCACCGAGCCTCCTCCTCACCTCCAAAAAAACCCAGAGAAAAAGAAAACCTTATCCCTGGAGCCCCAGCGCTCTGCTGGTGCAGCTGTGACCGTGCCACCTGTTACGCCCTGCGATTCACCCGGCTGGCCCAGCTCCCCGCCCCCTCCTCGCGCCCGTTGCGCTCGGACCCGGGGCTCTGTCGGGGCCGAGGTCCTGGCTGGTTTAGGGCACGTTTTCTTAGCCCCCACTGAGTCCCAGTCCCATTCCAGGAGAAAAGTGAAGCTCCTGGAAGAGCCACGTGCGTTTACTAAAGTGGAAGAATAAACCAAACAACCGAGTCGGCGTCCAGAATTAGGTCAGGCCCCAGGGAAGGGAGGTTCAAGCCTCTGGAATCGTGGATGCAAACAACCAACCGGTAGAAAGGTACAAGTAAAATTAGGGCAAAGAAGCGGACTTGGGGAGAAAAAAGCAGGAAAAAAAAAAAAAAGGAAGATCTTAAGAAATGGCACTAGTGTAGTAGAAGTTTATCCAAAAATGGCTCACAACCACTCGGCAAAATGTGTGCAAAGGAAATGTATGCTGCACGTGGCCAGGGTCATGTCAGCTCCTCCCCAGTCCCTTCACAATAAAAAATTCTCCCGGCCAAGAAAAGAAAAAAGATGCAGAAATCTCAGGCATGTGAGTTGGGTTGTAAACACAAACCTGCACTTGTGTGTATATGTGTAGCCAAGAGAATTTACTCAAGAGGAGAAAAATAGGTTTGAGGGTTTTGAGGAGGCTCCTGAGGGCACTTCGAAACCAAAATAGGGATGAAAGAATAAGAAATACTAACACTAAAAAACAACTTAACACACACATTATCGCCAGTCTGGATGAAGGATCAAGGTGAGAAAATGAATGGACCAAGGTGACGAGGACCTCAAGAGCCCAAGGAAATTCTCCTTTGTGCCTTGGGCCTAGGTAGGGCCCATCTTTGTAGGGTCGCTTTTAGCGCAGAACTGGGGCTAGAGAGAAACTGATTACTGCAAAATATTAATAACTTATTCCCTGACTCAAAATATTAATAACTTGTTCCCTAACTCCCTCTGCTCCAACAGAGGTTTTGAAATTTCAAATGTCCACTTCTCAAAATACCACTCTTCTTCCATCTCAAGGAGCCACTTAATATATGACAGTTGTTTTTCAAACAGCCCTTAGGGCTTCATTTTGACCATTTCACCACCTCCCAGTCAAAAAAAGAAGAGCTCACCTCCTGACTAGAAGATGAATCAGTTCAATAAACAAGGTCTGGCAGACCCTGTTGTGACCTTACCATTGATGGTAATATTTGAAGAAGTTTTGAGGTTAGGCCAAGGTGAGCTTTGAAAAGTTTGACCTTCCCCTTAGCAGCCCAGGGATGAATCAATCAGGCCTATCTGAGTAAACCAGAGGTTTTCAATCTTTTGGTCTCTGGACTTCTTTCCATGCATAAAATGCTTTTCTTTATGCGGGTTCTATCTGTCAATATTTATCATACTAAAGACTCAAACTGAGAATTTAAAATTATTATTTTTAAAAAATAAGGATAAAAATTAAAGTCAACATATATATAGCACATTGTAATGAATAATAAACCAATTTTCAAAAAATTAATAAAAGAAATAGTATTTAAAATTTTTCATATATGTTTAACTTCTGTCTTAATATAAGAAGGCATTCAGATCTTCATACTTGCTTCTGCAATCAATGATTGCACTATTTCTAGGAAGGTCTGCAAAACTCCATTGTGCACCCATAAGAGAATGAAAACAGCAAAAAAAAAATCTTATTATTATATTAAAATATAACTCTCTGAAAAGATCTCCCCAGGATTCCACAGATCATACTTTCAGAACCACTGATCAGAACCACTGATTCTTTGTCAAGGACTGATTGAGGGGCTAAGAACGTGACTTAATACTGGTCAGTACATAATGAGAAATGAGGGGTGGGAGCTTCAGGGGAAGGGTTTTATTCTTCAGTCCCATAAAAAGAAATCTTTTCCTTACTTCTTGTCTTCACCACCCTCCAGTGAGCAAGATATGTTTAGAGAGTCACAGTGGCACATCTTGTAACCATGAGAGAAAAGCAGGAAAAATACAGAAAAGGTACCAGAGCCCAGATTTCACTGAGTACTAAATTAATCTTCCCTGGCTTTGCATTTGTCCCTACTGCTCATCATGTGAAATAGTAATGGCCTGTTGCTTAAGCCTTTTTGGGTCAGGTATTCAGTTACTTTCCACTAAGAAGATCCTGACTTCTACACAGGACAAAATAATTAATATTGTACCTGAAAGTAGTCTAGGGATACTCTGAGCCAAAATCTGGAAGAAATTGGGGTTGATAGAAAGAAATTTGCTATGATAAGGAATGATAAAGAGCAAAGATAGGATCCGAAATCTTTTTGAAAAATCTTTGATTTGGCTCCTTTCTCCTCTTTAATAAAATTAAGGAGATATGTCTAGGAAATGTTACTATTGTCCAAAACACATGAAAACTTTCACTCTTGCTCCTCTAGTTTATTTACATCACAATAGTCAGAGAAATCCTTTGAAAACACAGTAAGATGCTTTGGCTCTCCTCACTCTGTGGTTAAGCCAAAATTCTTACCATAGTTACAAGTTGCTTATAATCTGCTGTCTATCTCCTTACTTTCTGACTTTATGTCCTTCAGTTCTATCAACTAATTACTCAATAACTAGTAGCCACCACATTTTCCCTCAACCTTGCCAGCCACATTCCCTTGCATTGGCTATTCTCTCTATTTGAATGGTCTTTCCCTGAGCATCTGTGTATTTCCTCTTTGAGGTCTGCTTAACTGTCACCATCTTTGTGAAGCCCAACCTGACATTATTGAAAATGAGGACCCTCTTCCACCTCTCCAAATCTCTCTCACTTTGCTCTTATATAATCTTTAACAATAATTTATAGTTTCCTTATTTTGATTGCTCGTTTGGCCTGTCTCCCTCCACTAGAATGTAAGCTCAGTAGGAAGAGATCGTGTCTGTTGTGTTCATTAATATATCCCCAGTGCCTGAAACAGGTACTGGTACTTAGTGATTTGTGAATAATTATTTGGTGACTAAAATGATTGTTTTTTAACATTTCAAAGTAAGCATCTTAGTAAACTGCATATGTATTCCACTGATGCTACTCAAAAAGTATCACGTCTGTAGGCAATCCATTTGTTGAAAATAATTTTTTCTTTGAAAATAAGTCATTTTCAGGACAATCCAAAAGTCATTCAGAGCCAAATCCAATGACTATATTCTGGGGCCAAATGTTAAAATGCTAAGTTGGTGTTTTTCCTATTAAGATACTGTGTAAAGATGAGTAGGAAAAAACAAGATGTATTTGATTGGGAGACTGTAAACTAACCCTGAACATAATTTCATAGAGGAATTCGAAAAAAAAAAAAAAACAACCAGCAACCAGTTGTAGAATAAGTGCTATATGCCATCACTTTTTGCCTTTTTAAAAACAACTATATACTTTTTTTAATATCAGAAATTGAACCCAGGGGCATTTAACCACAGAGCCACATCCCCAGCCCATTTTTGTATTTTATTAGAAACAGAGTCTTGCTGAGTTTCTTAGGGGCTCACAAAGTTGCTGAAGCTGACTTTGAACTCATGATCCTCCTGCCTCAGCCTCCTGAGCTGCTGGGATTATAGGTGTGCACCACCATGCCTGGCAATATATACATTTCTATGTTTGTGTTTATGTGTGAATGAAGTCTGTGGACAGACTTCCATTTTTGCCACCACTACATCAGAGTCATCTTTCAAAAATAGAAATCAGTTCCTTTTCATCCTGAATTTAAAAACTTTATTGGCCTATCAATTGTATCCAGTAAGAAATTGAACTTTTTAATTCAATCCTACCCAGAATGATCTGATTCCTGAAAACTCATTCACAGAAATATTAAAGCTGTAAAGTTAAAGGGGAAGATTTAACTCCCCCTTTAACTCCCCTGGCCTTTTGCACTTTCCATTCACTCTTTGTCTGTGACACAATACTGAAATAAATCAACTTAAAAGGAGGAAAGGTTTATTTTGGCTCCCAGTTTCAGACTTTACATCCATGATTGGTTGGCCTGTTGCTTTGGGGCCTATGGCATGACAGGGCACCACTGCAGGGAGCACATGGTGGAGCAAATCTGCTCACTTCATGGCAGCTGGGAAACAAAGAGTGTTCCCAGTGACTATGTCCTTCCTTTAGGTCTCACCTCCTAAAAGTTGTATCACCTCCCTATAGTGTTGTGGGCTGGGGACCAAGTCTTTAACACATGGGCATTGAGGAAGATATTTCAAATCCAACCTGTAGTAGTCTTCCTGGAAGGCTCTTCCCACAAAGGTTCAAGACTCTGATTGTTCTCATCATTGAGATCCTGCCTCTCTATATAAAGCAACCTCCTCAAGCTCAGTCTTATGTGTTTCTTGGCTTGTGTTCTGGCTCCTAGCACTAAAACATAAGTGAAGGCAGGAACTGTCTTCTGTATCCCCAGATACTCATGCCTACAAAGAGTGCATTATTGTGATTTTAAAATATTTTAATTCTGCTGAAATAAATAGCTTCTGACCCCCTCCGTATTCTATTCATATGTCTTCCTTAGAAACAACTATTTCAAATAACCCAGCAAGCGTTCTAGATGCACAGCCTTTAGCATGCATATTCAGATCTGGATAATAATGGGCCAACTCATAAAGGCTTTCTGCTGTAATGCATACCATCTGGGTTATTTCAATAGCAGCAATAGTTTCTGGATCTATCAAAGTACATTTCTTATTAGAGCCTGTGTTCTGTAACAGATGAGAATATGAGCTGAATCACTTCTGCTTAATGGTCCTGCTTTCATTACTTTTGTGTTCTGGCCAGGATTACATTTTCAGGGATAACGGGGAGGATAAACTAAGTTTTTCTGGATTCTGAGCTAGGCACTTTTGAATCTGTAGGCTTTTCTTACTTGCACAATCAATTTAAAACTGTTATAATTCACTGTAAAACATTATGGAACAGAACTCAGGGGCCAAGAGACTTCAGAGTCTTATCCATGGGCTTTAGAATGATCAGGAAGTACTCTGTGATGGAGGAAAAACTGGAGCAACACCTTGGGACAGTCTTCATTCTGCAAAACAAGCAATAGTTCCATGAGTTTAAGAAGCCAACTAGATCCCTCCCCCACCAGAGCCCACTCACCTCCAGACCAGACCACCAGCTCTGTTTTCTGACTTGTAAAACATGGCCTTAAACTTAATAGGGTTTGGTTGCTCTACTAAGAAAATTTCTACATCATGCTGTTTTTCCCAAAATGATTTATTTCAAGCCAATTCCTTTGGATTTGGGCCAACATCAGTAGCAGTTAAAATGACAGTGTGTGCTGCCTACAAAGTGCCAGCTGAGTTTGCAACAAAAACAGACCACTGCTGTTTATAGTTCTTTTTACTTCCATCCAGGTGAAAACCCCAGAAAAGCAAACTGTCCTTTTTTCTTCACGACTCTGCACCACTGTGTCACACTCAACCATGTTAGCAGACTAACAATTGGTGTTCCACACTTCTGTATGTTCTTAGTGTTTTAGATTTTGTGTGGTCTGCTGAGTGAGTGTTTTACCATATGATTTCTTTCAAAAGGATTCATTTAGGGGAAGAACACCTGCAGAATTTTATCAAGCACTAATAACTTGGTTCCCAACTTTTCATTTGTCCAAAGATTCATTTATTAATTTTAAAATGTGCTACGAAAAACTTGATTATACATAAATCACTCAATCAGTTAATACGGTACTATCATAGAAAGGTGATCAAGTATCAACTAGAGTAGATCTCAAGTGGTATTTCTAAGAGAGAAGCTTACTACCTTTAGTAAATGCAGTGTGCACACATGCAAAATATGTACATGCATGCAAACATATGTGCACGATAGTCATCATCATAAACATTCAGGACGACTATTCTAAATCATGATACAACACTTCAACCAGGTAAACTCAAGTTGTTCACAGAGTCTCATCTTTAGTATCTAATGCCTAGCATAATATGACTCAGTTTGCTTGTTTTGAGACAGGGTTATCCTGTGTTGCCCAGGCTGGCCTTGAATGCCTGGCCTCAAGTGATCCTCCTACATCACTTCTCTAGTATCTGGGACTACAGTAATGTACCACTGTGACTTTTATAGTTTAACTGAAATCTTGTGGGGTTTTATCACACAGCCTATAACTATCACTTTTTAAAAAGTCATCATGTAATGTGCATACTCTCAGGTTTCTTCTCCAGTCTTGTTTTTGCCCAGTTCCCCCTTCCATTCTAGCACACGCACACACTTACACACAGATATGCAAACTCAAAGTCACACACAGCCATGCACACAAAACTAGCCATGCCAATTCCAGTGGCCTCTATACATTTCTCATACAGAGCAATTTAGTTCATTGTACTCTTAAACTTTACAATTTTAAACTCAGAGCTTTGCTCAGCCAACAAAGGACCTTCCAAGGAAGTGAGGGACTATAAATAATGCAAAATGTTTTCCAGTTATACTGAAATCTGTTTTAAAATCACAGAGTGCAAAGATCCAGCATTAACTTGAAAATTCAAACTGACTTAATTCTGCACCTAAGCATCCTTTTATTTCATATTGCCCTCTTCTCCCTTTTCCTTAAAATGGATCTTGATGATTTAATGAATATTTATTTAATAATTATGACATGCCAAGCACTAGAAAATGTAAGATAAGAAAAGGTCTTTGTCTACAACAGCAACTAAAGAATCTCCAAAGAAGACAAAATAATGACAGTGTGAGTATTGTAAGAAGTAGAAGCCTGACACAGTGGCACACACCTGAAATCCCAGCTGAGGCTGAGTCAGGCTGAGGCAGAGGATTGCAAGTTCAAAGCCAGCCTCAGCAATGGCACAATGCTCAGCAACTCATGAGACCCTGTCTGTTTCTCAATAAAATAAAAATAGAGTTTGAGATATGGCTCAGTGATCAAGTGCTCTTGAGTTCAATCCCAGTACCCTCCTCCAAAAAAAAAAAAAAAAAATTAAAAAAAAAGAAGAAGAAGAAGAGCATTCCAGCATTCCATAAGGCATTTGAGTAAGAATGCCTGGGCTGAAACCTTGGCTCAGGCAACTAGGTTCATGTTAGTATCAAAAAGCTCCAAACCCAACCTACAAACACTTTCCTCTGGCCATTTTGTTTAATAAACAACAAATGCTTTGTATTCTAAGCCACTATTGGGTTGGTGTTACTCCTAGCCAAAAGCACCTTATCTGATAGTTCACTGAAAAAAACTCTCATGAAGTGACCTGAGTTGGTAATATTTCATTTTATTGATATGAATATCAAATGTTACAAGTGGGAACAGTCAAAAGAGAAAAAAAAAAGTCAATGAGAAATGCAATATAGGACTTATTTGTAAAGCACAAATTGAATGGAATAATTAAGAAGCAGGAAAAATATGAGATGTTAGTAAGTTTTCCATCACTATGACAAAGTACTTGACAATCAATTTAAAGGAAGGAAAGATTTATTTTGGCTCCTGTTTCAGAGGTTTCAGTCCATGGTTGTTGGTTCTGTTGTTTGGGGGCCTGTGGTAAGGCAGAATGGTATGGTTGGGAGTGTGTGATAGAGCAAAGCTGCTCACTTCATGATGGACAGGAAAGAGGCAGAGAAAGAGAGAAGGAGGGAGGAATCTCGGTCTCAATTTCCCCTTCAAGAGCATGCTATAATGATCCAGCTTCTTCCACCACAACTCCACTTCTTAAGGACTCTACTACTTTCCAATAGCATCATCATCTTTGGACTGAGCTTTCAACATATGAGACTTGGGGGGACATTTAAGATTCAAACATAATTAACTGTTATGTTTTATATTAGAAATATGTACCTAAAGTATAAATGTCTTTCTGAATCATACTTTCTTTCCTTAATATTTTAATTAGGTCAGAAAAGTTTAAGCTTATTGTACATCTTTTCATTAAATTATCGCTGTTCTGAAAATTTCAGTTCACAGGACTAAGTTTTATTGCTAGTATTTGTTTTATGTAGTAGGTATTTTCGAGGAAAAATAATATGTAAATAATATCTTTATAAATCAAACCATATTCTCAATGTGACAGTTAGTGAAGTTAGATGTTTAAACGAAAACTATGGTATGGGTTGGGGATGTGGCTTAAGCGAGTGCGGCCTGGGTTCAATCCTCAGCACCACATACAAACAAAGATGTTGTGTCTGCTGAAAACTAAAAAATAAATATTAAAATTCTCTCTCTCTTTAAAAAATAAACCTATGATAAATCTTTCTGTATGATAGACTAGTCTTTTTATCATTTGTCTATTCTAAAAGAGTCCTAATTTAATATGATAGATTTCCTTATCTATCATCATTTAAAACCAAGATTTTTGTGAGGTGAAGAGTTTTCTGTAGTATGAATCACACTATAGAAGGCTAAGATGTTGCAATCAGCCAACCAGTTTGTATCTTTTTATTCTGCAATTGACTATTCAATTTTATCTTAACTTATAAATCTCCACTTGATTTTATCACTTATGTTTTACTTTGCAAAATTTCTTTTTCTACCTTCTCAGTAAAGAAGAAATCCAGAGGCTTGTCCCCTGATGGATTTTTTTTTGTGAACCTCTATCAGTGATGTCAACAAATCAGTGATCAAACTGAAGTATAATGAAGTAGTATCTGCTTCATACTGAATAAAACACCCTCATACATATTCAAGTCTGTAAAACTCTGATAGCAATTAAAATACAGTAATACAGCTTTAGACTTAATACCATATATGAGTTTGCCTGTCCCTTTAAAAAGAAAAGCAATTGCATTTTCGTTGCTGGGCTCTCTTGGCGTTATTTTATCTTAGCAGCTGTTCCTGAAGTCGACATTATTCAGATGAAGCTTTTCAAGCTCATTGTTGTGTTTTTCAACTTTTGTATGCTATCAAACACAAAATCCAAATTTAAAATGATGGGTAGGGGTGAGGACAATTAAAAATACTGGAGAAATAAAATAATACCATGAAAACCCCTCTAACTTTCATTTAACAAAGATAAAACTCTTGAACATAATCTGCCTGAAGCCCCAGTTACAGTAGCAAGGCAAAACCCCTGCACCTCTAAGCTAAAAGTTGGAGGATATATTTAGTAATAAGTGTGTGGGGGTGGGAGGAAGTATCCTAAATGGAAAGCATGGAAATTTCTGAGGCTATAAAAGGTGAAGAAAGAGAACATGAACCCCTTTTGGCCCCTCTGGAAATAAGCACATTATGAATTTTGCTAAACACAAATACTTTTGGTATAGGAAGAAGCAGCATACGACTCACATTTCCCACTTCAGATGTATTTTTGTTTCACTTGCTTTCCAGAAGGCAATGCATGCAGCACAATGCTCAAAAGTAAAAACTCTGGACAAGAACAGTGACTGCCATGTGCTTGTGTGGAAATTCACATTTTGTGTTTAGTTTACCAATTAAACCAGTAGGTTAGGTAAGAGAAACTTCACCAAGATTCATTACTTTAACTTATTTGGGGTCTATGGTTTTGATTTTTATGTCATCTATAATATTTTCTATAGTATGATGTTACTAATTTATTGAGCCATTACTATAAGCATTGTTCTAAGTGCATATTAACTCATTTAATCCTTAAAATAACTCTGTGAAGTAGATATTGTGATTGCCTTTATTTCCTGATGAGGAATTAAACAGGGAGAGGTTAAATAATTTTCCCAGTTAGTCAATCGCAGAACTGGAGTTCAGAGTCTTCTCTTAAACACCCTGTCATCACCAATCTGTTTAGAATGCCTTAATCTCTGTGCTGTCCAGTCATTTTACTTCAAAAGATTGCTAATTAATAAATAAAAATCTTCAGGGCTGGGGTTGTGGCTCAGAGGTAAAGAGCTCACCTGGCATGTGTGAGGCACTGGGTTAGATCCTCAGCACCACATAAAGTAAAGTAAAGATATGTGTCCACTTATAACCAAAAAATAAATATTTTTCTAAAAATGAAAATCTTCCTAAAACCGAGCTGCCTGAAAGCATGGCCAAGGTCTCTTTCTCACCCCTTTTCACAATTGCCATTTCCCCACTTGACAGAAAGTTATTCTCCTCACAGATCCACATTTCACCAAGGTGCATTGTCACAGGAGCAGAAAATTAGAAGCCGGGGTGGTGTTGAGAAAGGAAATGACTGTGATGACCCAAAACAAAATTGTCACCAGAGCAGTAAAAATCACTGAAGTCATAGATCATTGCATGATGTGTCATGTAACTGAAAGGAGTCCCAGGAGTTGAGTAATGCTGCTAAATAGATTCCGTATCCGCATCTATTCATTTCTATGAACATAGTACGTCAGGATTTATATTTACGAAAGCAGCATCATCAAGCACATGAATAGAATTGGGGCAGAACTCTGTCTTCTTCTAGCTGTAAATAATATCCATCTTCTGGTAAGAAAAAGCCTCTTCCATGTAATTGATGGATATACTTTCAATAAAATTCTATCTATCTATCTATCTATCTATCTATCTATCTATCTATCTACTTATATTTTGGTACTGGGGATTGAATTCAGGAGCAATTTACTACTAAGATACATCCCTGCCCTTTTCCAAATTTTTTATTTTGAAACAGGGTCTCACTAAGTTGCTGAAGATGGTGTTGAATTTGAGATTCTCCAGCTTCTGCTTCCCAAGTCACTGGGATTGCAAGTATGTGCCACCTCAGCAATAAAATTGTATTTTTATGTTTAAAATTATGTATTAAATTGTAATATAGCTACTATTTAATCAACTACTGTCTGTGCACACATCAATATAATTTTGTACTAGCAATTATAATAGCAATAACTATCTGGAGACATTTTAACATCTAGAATATTAGAGTCACGGGTAAGTAAAATTACATAAATATGTAGTTATAATATCTGGATGAAGAATGATATAATGATCAATAAAACTCTTTTAAGTATGAAAATATTCAATATGAATGAGAACACCCTGTGGGGGATAAGTGAAAATATGAGTTGAAGAAGAAAAGGAAACAATGCAATCTTCTATTGAAGAAAAGCTGATTCATGTACATTTTAAGTGAAAAGTGTTGAGTAATAAATCATTGCGGGATTTAGATTCTTTTGAATAAATTTAGAGTGAGCTAATTGCTTTTGCAATATGCTGGAAATTATACCCTTTGCAAACTCGTGATGACAAATTATAGGTGGCAACATAAAACCGTGGGAGGAATACTAGGTTTCTCAACTTATTTTCAGGGGGCCAAGTGGGCCTCACAAATGAGACTCAAATTTATCTTTACCCACCTTTGTCTACAGGTTGTCTTAGTCATTTTTAAGTCAGTTCACTAAGCTGAGAGCTGCTTCCTTTTCACGTAAGTAGGAAAAACTATCATTTGAGAATTTGCAAAGAGATTTCCCCTTATAATTTGAGTCCCAGTTTTCCCTAATATTGTGGCTTAACTTGTGCAAATTTACTTTTTTTTTCCTCCTTGCCTGTTTGCCTGACTAGCTTAGTCACTATAAAAGAGTGTTTTTTTGAAAACAAATTGTAATTGTATATATTTAAGGTAAACAACATGATGTCCTAAGATCATAAATATATGGTTATGTTTATTCTAAAATGACCAGTGTAGGGAAACAATGAAGATATCCATCATCTCACACACTCACTCATTTTTTTTTCTCTGTAGCAAAAGCAGCTACAATCTACTCATTTAGTAAAAATCCTGAATATGATGCATTATTGTTAACCATTCCCCTCATGATACACATTAAATCATACCTTGAACCATTGGGAAGAGCATCAAGTGGATTTAGAATAAAGGAGAAATTTGATTAAATGATTTACAAAGAACACACTGGCAGAAATATGGAGGATGGATTGGAAAGAAGTGAGACCAGTGAGAGAGACTACTTAGGAGGTAACTGTAATAATCCAGGGAAGAGCTAATGAAGACCTTAATCAAGATAGAATGTGAATTGCAGGTGGCACTGACTTGAGTTCTTCAGGAAGAAGGATGGACAGACAGCATTATTAAATCAACCGAATTCTAATGAATTTACTTCGTGCTTTCTCTTTATCTAAGAATTGCCTGACTCAAGTTCCAAGAATAATCAAAATCAATTATTCCTTCCTTTTAAGTGGCCACCAGGTTACCATGTCAGAAGTATTTATTTCGATGAGCTCAAGCTTCCCAGGTCAAATTTCACCACTCACCTCCTTATCTCCCTCTGTCATCAGAAAAATCCCCTCTAACTACACTGTTGTGAAAATTCTTTCTTAGCTGGAGGGGAAACCTGACTTTCTGCTGAGGCCCTGAGTTCTCTGAAGTCCTCATGAGTGGTGGCCAATTTTCTCTAGTGTATCACTTTCCACTGGGCCAGCAGGTGATGGAGCGTCCTTCTTGCTCCTCCTTATTACTTTCAAACTTTTGTTTCTTCCTTGCTTTCCTCCATCAGTTATTTTGAAGCTCATGGCATCAGACTGTATCTGTTAGTGAGTTTTCTGTTACTATAACAAATACCTGAGATAATCAACTCATAAAGATAAAAGGCTTACTTTGGCTCATAGTTTTAAAGATTTCAGGCCATGATTGAAATACCTGCTTCAAGGACATGCTGCCAATGACGTAAAGACCTCCTACTAGGCTCTTAAAGGAACCATAACCTCTCAATAGTACCACAGAGGGGAGCAAGCCTTAATCTTGGACGTTTGGGGAACCCCCTAAGATCCAAACTATAGCAACTTCCCTCCAGACCTCCTTGCTGTGGTCTTGCCTTTTGCTCCTGGTCACTTCCACACATTGTTGAAAATTTTAACACTTTTAAAAGACAGGTGTACTGTCTTTCTCTCCTCTATTCTCTTGTCATTATTCCCAGTAATTTTCATACCTACAGAAATAGTCCATGCAATCCTATGGGCTCCCTATTCCTCAATCTCTTTATTCCTAGTGATCTGGTCTTCTACCATTCTACTTCAGCCACTGTCCTCTGTGGTTGTCCTTAGACCTTACCATTTACAATTACTGCATCCCCTCAATTATCTTAGTTTCAAGCATCTTCTACAGTTTTAGATCACCCCCCCCCCCACACACACACACACACACACACACTCAGCTCAAAAAATTCACACTCTGGACATGACTTGCTTTTGTGGTCTTCGTCACACACAGTAACCTCCTCCAAGAGAGTCCGTAACTGCCACCAGGGATGATATAGCTTCATGAGTAACAGTGCAGCCAGCTCCTCTCTGTGGTACTAGTGGGAGGTGATGGATCCTTTAAGAGCCTAGTGGGAGGTCTTTAGGTCCTTGGCAGCATGCCCTTGAAGCAGGTAGCAGGATCTCAGCCCCTTCCTCTTTCTCTTTCACTTTGTAGCTCTAAGGTGAGCACCACTTGCTCTTGAGATGATGTGCTACTTTCCCACAGACACAAAAGCCACAGGGCCAAGTGGTAGTATGGAACTTAATATAAATTCTCTTGATACAAAAGGGTTTTTTTGTTTTGTTTTGTTTTGGTACCAGGGATTTAATCCAGGGGTACTTAACCACTGAACCACATCCCCAGCCCATTTTTTATCCTTTTTATTTTGGAACAGGTTCTTACTAAGCTGCCTAAAGTCCACTAAGTTGCTGAAGCTGGCTTTGAACTTGTGATCCTCCTGCCTCAGCCTCATGAGCCACTGGGATTATAGGCGTGCACCATGACGCCCCTGCTTACAGACGAGGTTCTAAAGAGCCATGGCAGTGTGTGTAATAAGAGTCTAGTTGCATTTTTCTCATCGTGGAAGATACCCTATTAGTGAAAAATAGTACATTTGACACTAAGGAAGATAAAGAGCTGATTCTTAGACCTGAACAGAAGAGACGGTGTGTAGATACTGCAAAGACGTTTCATTAGGGCTACAAAGTGAAAGAGAAAGAGGAAGGGGCTGAGATCCCGCTACCTGCTTCAAGGGCATGCTGCCAATGACCTAAAGACCTCCCACTAGGCTCTTAAAGGATCCATCACCTCCCACTAGTACCACAAAGGGGAGCAAGCCTGTGGACAATAAGCAAATACAAAAGTGTCTTTTCTCCACCCACTATTCTAAATCCTCAGCAATAAATTACTAGACCTTACCTGGACCTAAGAATTCTGTGATATATTCCTGAATCAAATTGTTTATATTATATCAACAGGCCTGCAAACATTATTTGCCGGTACTCTCTTCCCATTTCTCACCTCTGTCTCTTTTGGTATACTTGGCCTCATTCTGTCATACTAAGATATGATTTCACCAGGAGGTAGAAAACACAAAAAAACACGGGCACAGGTTACATATGAATATAGCAATTGAGTTACTTTTATTTGCTTGTCACCAAAGAGCCATTAGAATGATATCTATTCCAGAAAATTTCAGGGAGACACTCTGATTATCTCCAGATGGGTTATATGCCCTTTCTTGAACAAATCACTGTATCCTAAGGAATATGGTCAACAGATAGCTTAACTTGGAACCCTTACTAAAATCCTCTGCCAGAGGCAGGGTTACCATGATTGGTCATCCCAGCAGAGCTACATGGAGTAAAGGAAGGCAGTTGAGGGACTGCTGCCATGAAAAAAGAAAAAGGGATGCAGGATCAACGAAAGCGACAGGAATACCTACCAAAGGTTCTAAAGTGGAACAGGAACCTGGAAATGTGGGCAGCCAATAAATCCTAGAAGACATGACTGTAGTACATTTAGATTACAATTTGTTCCATACTCCAAGTGGGATTGGTAAAATGAATTTAAATGTTTTATCCAAACAGCTGTAAAGTTCATACTACTAAGCAAGGGCCCAGTAAACGAAAATTCAAGAACAAATTAAAAAGTCTATTGTTCCAAATTTCCATCACATGAGACACAAGTCCAATCAGAACAATATGATTAATGATGCCTTTCATTTATCATTTTCTTAAGAAGTAAAGCTTTAAATCCACCTCTGTGCTTTTATGCAAACCTGGTATAGGGAATCAAACACACAAACACATTCAAACATGGCCTTGAGAACCAAGAATAAGTGTTTGAAGCTTTTTATCTGTATACAAAATTTGCTATATCATTTATTTGGTATACTATTGTTGATAATAAATGTCTCCTTTTTCAACTATATAAGAAACAACAAGCAAGCAACGAAATAAAGAAAAACAGGAAACTCCACAAACTCCATTGGAGGTCTTCATTTTCTGTTGTTTAATTTCTAAAGCCCAATGAACTATTTATAATCTGAATATTTTCAGAATTCTACATATTTACATGCTGCTACCTGACTTGATAAGTGAAGGGACTTAAAACAGAACTGTAAGCAACATGGATAGAATAGTCAAACCCAGACTAAATGGCTCTTCAGTGTGAATGCAGTAGGCTGGTGGTAATACATGGTATTATCTAAGGATCCAAAAAGAGAAAAAGTGAAAAATTTTCAAAAATATATCTCCCTTAGTTGAAAGTCTTGATGTCTGAAACTCCACCTGAAGTAATTATGGGAGAGAGACGACATATGTTGCTCTTGTCTGCCTAGCACCTATTCATTCTACCGGTGGCAGCATCTTGATTTTCCTTAAGAAAGCATCTTTCCCCAACTCTCCTTGAAACTCTTCAGTACAGTTGATCTGACTCTCAGTCTGGGAATGGGAATGAGATCCAGTCTTGGCCAATCAGAATACTGCATGCCCCTAGCCTCAGCAATTGGTAAATAGATAGACACAACCCAAAAAGATCTAATGGTGAGATTTTGAATGATGAAGGTGTAGCCCTCCTTCGCCTGGAAAGCTGGAGTGACAGCGATATAAGCCTGGTTTGCACGGCCACTTCCCTTTCTTCTGCCCCTTTGCTCACACCAGCCACTGTCATGCCAGGCGCAGGAATGCCTTTGTAGGCTCCCACCTAGGCCCCCAGAGCCAACTAACGTTACTTCCCATTTACCTTTTCCAGCTTTTTAAATACTCTAGGATGATTCACTAAAGTCTACACAGCCTGACTTTCATGCTTTTCAGACAGACCCCGGAAGATCATTCCAGGAGAACCATGTTACCCTGAGTAAATGTGTGTCATTAATATTCCTGCTAATATGCACACAAAAGGGAGGAAAGACCTACCCATTTGTGAGGAATCACTTGAATTTTCTTCTTATTTTTTTTAATCAAGTCCTTGAAAAGGAGCTAAATGGACATTTAAATTTTTCCATTACAAAAATATGCTATAAATACGGAATTTACTGTACATAAAGTAAAAGAGTCCTATTGGTTGTAAGTTGTAGTCAACAAAGACCTTTGAAAATTTTGTTTTGTTTTTTTAAAGAGAGAGAGAGAGAATTTTTTTAATATTTATTTTTTAGTTCTCGGCGGACACAACATCTTTTGTTGGTATGTGGTGCTGAGGATCGAATCCAGGCTGCACGCATGCCAGGCGAGCGCGCTACCGCTTGAGCCACATCCCCAGTCCTGACCTTTAAAAATTAATAAATTTTGTTCTGCTCCTGGAAGTCTTCTGTGGTGACTGACGGGACATGAGGAGAAAGGCAAAGTAGATTTAGTTCTCTGAATGTACTGCACGTCTCCCTCATTTCCAGATTTGATAAGGTTCCAGAAGAGGGAGGGAGGCTTGGCAATAGGTCCATCCAAATGTTTAGAGTTGAGTTTTTATACATGTCTTGCTCCTTCAAATCATACCTTCCTCTGAAATTGCTTACTGCCTTCCTGTGTAGAAATAAAGGAACCCTGTGTTGACAGTGTAGAAATCCGCGATATAGCAAAAAAAAAAAAAAAGGACAGATAGAATCCATTTCTCATAGAGCTTATGTTTACTGTTGGGTGAGACAAAAAGAAAACAAATCAGTCTTCAGATGTGGATGATAATCCTAAGGAGAAAATAAGATAAGGAGTGTGACAAAGAGTGACAGGTGGGTGGGAATACCTCAGGTGTGGTGGTCAGGCTAAAATCCAGGGCAGAGCACTCCAGGCAGAGAGACAGGTGAGTGTGAAGTCTCCGAAGCCAGAACTTAGTGAGTTTACCCTACGGAAGGTCAGTGAGGGGAGTATTGGTTCCCAAGGCTGCTGTGACAAATTGTTGGAAACTTAGTGGCTTTAAATAACACACAGTTGTTATCTTCTGGTTCTGGAGGTCAGAAGCCCCAAATGGCTTTCACCACGCTGAACTCCAGGTGTCAGCAAGGCCACAGATGCTCCAGGCACTCTAGGGAGAATCTGTTTCCTTTTTTCTAACTTCTAGAGGCTTCCTGGATTTCTTAGCTTTGGCCCTGTGCTCCAACTTTAAATTCAGCAGTGTGGCATCCTCAGATCTCTGTCCTCTCTTCTTTTCCTTCTAAGGACCCCTGTGATTTACACTGGGCCCTCTCCATTCGCCTCAACTGTCTTAACTTAATCAGATCTGTAAATAGTCTCTTTTGCTTCATAAAGTAATAATTTCACAGGTTCCAGAGATTAGAAGATGGCCATTTGGGGCAGGCTATAGTCTGTCACAGAGTGTGAAGGAGAAAAGTAGTGGGTGAAAATTAGGCAGATAGGCAAGGGTCGGTTGGTTCAGAGAACAGAGGGATTGAAATGTTAATTCCTTCAGAGTCCTTTCTCCAGCCCTATCAAGGTAACTACCTGTGTTCCTACGTGTTGCTAAAGTGCCCCCTTCCTGCCCACAAAACTCCACTTGGGCCCCTCCAGCTCATCTGCTTCTTACCTTTTGGCCATCCCACGGAGCATCTCCTGGGCCTAGTCACTTACACAGGAAGGAGAGAGATAAAGAGCAGGAGAATAAAGAAAGCCTAGGACATATAAAAAATGCAGAATGGCTCTTACTTCTTGGGATACCAGGATACCAGCTATGGCCCCCTTCTCCCTCCCAGGAGAAGTCTATGTTACCCCTTTTTAAATAAACCCAGTTTTATATGCTTGCCATGGCGTGCTTCTCTAATGTTATACTTCCACATCATGTGAGGGAGCAGGACTCCTCACCAGTAACAGTGATATTGTGAGGAGTCTGAAACGGGCAGGCATTTGATCTGATGTAAATATTGTGTGTGTGTGTGTGTGTGTGTGTGTGTGTGTGTGTGTCTATGTGTATGTGTGTGTGTTACTAGAGATTGAACCCAGGGGCTAGTGCATGCTAGGCAAGTGCTCTACCAACTGAATTATATCTCCAGTCCCTGCTGTAAATTTTTAACAGGATTACTCTGAATATTGCATGGAGAATAGAATAGCAATGCCAAAGTGGGAGAAAGGAGATTATTAGGAGGCTTTTGCTATGGCTCAGAATAGAGGATGGGGGCCTGCATTTTGGGAGAGCTACTTAGCTTTTCTATATCTCAGAAGTCTTATAAAATAAAGTGAATATTTTAGGCTGTATTGAGTTTGAAATAATGCCTGTGAGAGATTCTGTGTTGTATTTGATTCCAAAGAACACTCAAGAAATGGTAGCTATACTTTCAGTATGCTTTATTAAAGTTTACATTTTATTTTAAAAACTAGGACACTTAAAAAGTAGAAGAAACCTTAAGAGTTAAGAAAATGAAGCTCAGTAAGGAAAAGCAACTTATTATCAAGCAGTACATCTAAGAGAAGGAGAAAGAGCAACTTCCTGTCTTTAAATAACCAGCAAAGGTGTCTCCATGGGAAGGCACAGGAGGCAGATACTGTGAAGTGCTCAGGCCAGAGCATCCTGGCTGGGTGGTGGGGTTGGGGAGGGCATGCAGGTGGCTTCCAAAGGCCTAGTTTCAAATCCTATTACAGTACTTATTGGCTATGCGATTTGGAGCAAGTGTCTTAATCTCTCTTTACCTCATTTATTTCTCTCAAAATAGTCACAATATCACATCCCACAAGGTTGTGTCATGCAGTTAAAATGGGAAAATATATCATACAACATTTGGTAAACTGCCAAGGCCATAAAGTTAAATGTTATTTATGCCCCCCTTCCCAAGTAGCCTACTTTCCATTCTCCTCACATCTGTAAGGCATGGAGACAAGCTTATTTTCAGTTTTGTAGCAAATCTCATCTTTTCACACAGGTTTCTGCCTGAATGACAGTCTTCTGATGTCCCTGTCTAGATAATAGATCCAGCAATGTTTATTTGTTTCTATTTCTGAGTACATCAATATTTCCTTTCAAAAGTTGACATTCAAACACAAAATGTGCTTTCTCCATTAATATGGTTCTGGGTTTTCATTTCTCCAAGCTTTTTTCTGCTTGTGATTTCATTTGTTATAAACTGGAACTGAGATGAAATAAAAATAACTGTACTCTTCCAAAAGATAGAATAGATTTAAAGCTATATGCAACTGGGAAATATTTATAGCAAAGTCAGTTTAAGGATGTATTTAACTAACTAGCATATATATATATATATATATATATATATATATATATATATATATATATATTTGAAGCCAGATTTAAAATTAGGCAGTCAGTGTAGTTAGGTAAATCGGGTCTAATATTGAGTGAAATCTAAAATGGAGGCCATGTTGAGAATGAATTTCCGGAAAAGTTGAGCAACGCTTGAAATGTTCATGAAGTCCCAAGAAAAGCCCTAGGCCCAAAGTCTATCCCAAAGAAATGTTAATGAACAGCCCTAGCAGATTTGAAGATAGCCCATCCCAAAGAAGTGTTAATGAAGTCCTCCCTGCCCAGATCACTTGTTTGGCCCACCAGTGTCCCACCCCTCGGGCCTTCCAACCTACATTCCATCACTGAAAGAACTATAAAAAGGGGAAACAACCGCACTTCCACGGATTCCATCTCTTGGGTCCCCTTCTTCCTCCGGGAGAAGTCTTTTCTGCTGTCCTTTAATAAACTTCTAATTTCTACTCTGACCTTGCCTCGGCGTGCTTCTCTGGTGTTATTCTTCAACATTGGGGAAGCAAGGACTTGTCACTGGTCAACAGCGGTAACATATATACCTTGCATAATAGGGTATGGAGAGGTTGAAAAGAGCATTGGAGATGGCAGAGTTCTGAAGCCAAGTAAATAGCTCTGAAGTAAATAGTTCTGAAGCCAAAGCTACTATCATACAAAAGGCCAAACCAAAAACAGTAATAGTACCCTTCAGCATTCAGGCACACAAGCTGCAATAAGCCAGCTTGGCAATGGCTTATCTGATTATTAAATTGCAACTATTTGCTCTAATACAAGGTGACACCTCCCTCCCCCACCCTTCTTTGTTTTCAAGAGTTCTCAGCTGTGAGTATATCAAATGCTGTCTCCGGTTAGGCCCACCAACTCCCTGGGGAAGGTCCGCTGAATGGAAAAAAGTCAGCCATTCAATGTATCTAGTCAGATGAAAAGCTATTCTCTGAGGGGTAACCTCAATCCCATGGTGAATGGGGAACAGAGCAGCCCATCAGTGAATCCCAGGGCACCAGACATTGTCTGGTAAACAAAAAGAAATTAGAAACAGAGGAGTAGGACAGACAAACCCAGACAAATTAATGCTTTCTCTGTGTTAATGTTTATCCTTGCTTAAGGGAAGATATTTGAGACAAGTGGTGAGTCATCTGTAAATGACTGTCTGGTTAGACCAGGGTGAGAAGGAAGGAGAAACATCATTCAATAGAACATGTGAGATTTAGATTTCACAGGTAAAAGCTTTTCAGACATTGAAAATAAAGATGACTTCCACTTACCACCAAACCTTTGTTACACGTTGGTTTTGAATTTAGGCTGGGCTCTATCATACTGTAGGTGTATGTATAGCTTAAAAGTGAAGAAAGATTTTTTAAAATAAAGGCTAAATATTAGCAGTAACTATAGGAACCATGGCCAGAGAAACATGCTAAAGGGTGTGATGGAGATCAGTAATGCCTAAATGTAAAAACATCTATTGAACAGATGTCTGGATATGCCAATAAATAAAATAGGAGGAAAAAACTTTAAAGAGAAAACGAAAACCTGCAGAATAAAAGAGGCATAAGAATCCTATCAATTAAATGCAATATGTGGACCTTGTTTGGATCTTGACTTGAATAAAGTATTTAAAAAGATCTATGAGACAATTTGAAATGGATTAAAGACTTAATAATGTAAGACCCAAAACTATAAAGTTCCTATAAGGAAACATTGGGGGAACTCTCCTTGACATTTATTAGAGCAATGGTTTTAGCCAATGTGACATCAAAAGGGTAGGCAACAAAACCAAAATAAACAGTGGGACTACATCAACTAAAAATCTATACAGCAAAGGAGATTATCAGCTAATAAAAATGAGAAGGCAACCGAGAGAATGGGAAAAAAATATTTGTAAACCCTATTATCTGATAAGAGGTTAATATCTAAAACATATAAGGTACTCTAAGAATTCAATAGTAAAAGAAACAAATAACCCAATTAAAATATGGGCAAAGGAGCTGGCTCAGTGGTGCATGCCTGTAATCCCAGCTACTGGGAAGGTTGAGGCAGGAGAATCCTGTGTTTGAGGCCAGCCTGGGCAGCTTAGACCCTGTCTTTTTATTGTATTTTATTTTATTTTTAAAAATATTTTATTTTTTTAGTTTTAGGTAGATATAATATCTTTATTTTATTTTTATGTGGTGCTGAGGATTGAACCCACTGCCTCACACGTGCTAGGCGAGCACTCTGCCACTTGAGCCACAACCACAGCCCAAGACCCTGTCTTAAAATAAAAATAAAAGGGCTGGGGATGTAGTTCAGTGGTAGAGTGACCTTGGGTTCAATCCCCAATACTTAATAAAATGTATAAATAAAGGGGCACAGGATCTGAACAGACAGTAGATTAAGAGAATAATGGCCAACAGATATATAAAAGTAGATATGTAAAAGTGCTCAAGAACATGAATTATCAGAGAAATGTGAATCATAATCACACACAAAAAATATCACCTCTAACCTAATGGGAAGGCTATTATCAAAAAGACAAAAAATAACCAGTGTTGTCAAGGAGGAAGTCTGTACATTGTTGTTGAGAATGTGAAAGTATAAGAATTGTGGAAAACAGTTCCTCAGAAAATTAAATATTGAACTGTTAGATGAGCCAGCAATCCCACTACTAGGCATCTATCCAAAGGGTGTGAAATTGGTGTGTCAGAGACACCTGCACTCCGAAGCTCACTGCAGCACTATTGACAATGACCAAGAATGGGAACAACCTCAGGGTCCATCTATGGAGGGATGGATAAGGATCTGTGATATACATATACACTAGAATATTATTCAGCCATAAAAAGAAAGAAATCCTGCCATTTGTAATAATTCGGATAAACATTATGTTAAATGAGATAAACCACACATAAAAAGACAACTACTATCCAATCTTCCTTATATGTGGAATCTAAAAAAATTAAGCACACAGCAGAGAGGAGAATGGTGGCTGCCTGGGGCTGGAGGGTAAGGGAAAGGACACAAACTTTTAGTTATAAGATAAATAAGTTCTGAGGATGTGAAGTAGATCATGGTGACTATATTTAATAATATTAATATATTGTGGTACCATGTTGCTGCAGTCCGGCTGCAGCAAAATAACCGGGGGGGTGACGAGCAACTTGTGTACATTGATACAGCAGGAGTGGGAGCCGTTTTTTGTAGGACAGGAGGGGTATATATACATTACACACAGCTTATCTTAATTAACATAAACTAGATACAGCAGTCAACCAATAAGGAATCTCCACACTTAATGGCTCGCTGGTGTTACTTCTCAAACCACTCCCTCTGGCAAAATGCCAGGCACCATCTTGACTTGTTTACAGACTCTAACATTTCCCCCTTTTGTTTAATTTAAATAACAACCATAGTGGTTTTTATACAAACACCATAAATAATCTGCTACAAGCAGAAGGGGAGGATATAAAATGCCACAATATCAAGCCAATTGATGGCTCCATGCAAGAAGCCCTTGGAAAAATTATACCAGCAATGACACTGTTAGCAAAGATACCAAGTTACAATTTGTTGTAGATTACAGTTTGTTGTCTCAGTCCAGGTAAAGCAGTGTCTCAATAGATTAACTCACAGTCCAGGTAAGTTCTGCAGGCAGCTAGCTTAAATCACAGTCCAGGTAAGTTCTGCAGGTAGCTAGCTTGATCCAAAGTCTCATTCGGTTCTCAGCAACACTGGAAATTCTTCCACCCTCGTCCTCACCGGCACTGGGATGAAGACAGGAACTCCAGCAATGATGCTAAAGAAAATCCTGTAGTATTCCATCAGGCACTAAGAAAACAACCTTCTGAACGATTTAGTACATTATCTCAAGGTTTTTTACATTCGAAATAAGCCTTAATGGCTCTCATTACTCATTAGGTTCCAGGTGTGGGAGAACCATTATCCCAGATGTAAGGATCTTTTTGGTCTGTAGAAATCACTTTAGCTAGTCTCCCTGGAATCCAAATCAGCTGCTGTTCTCCCCGTGGAAACACAGAAACAGAACCTGGACTCCAGACAATCACTGGGTCAGGACCTTTAATGATCCTCCGCCCGGCTGCAGCGTCCTGGGGCAGCCCCAGACGGGGAGTGTCCTGGACTCAAACTGCCACCGGGCACAGGGAGCAAAAGCTTTTGAGACTGTGCCTCCGGGTCAGGTTTGAATTTGGGCTCTCGAAGTGGCGTCCCGCTCCCCAGGCGGGGGTGCGGGGAAGAGCCAGCTGCCCAGGCTTGGAAAATCCTTGCTGCGCCAAGACCGGCTCGCACACGTGGCAGCCACCACGCCGATTCATGCACCCTCCGGTAACGAAAAGTATTCAGTAATAGCCTTTTGCTGCAACTTTTTTCCTGATAATCCTTCTTCTTCTGAACTTTCTTTGTCTTTCTGACTAGAGTTCCTGGGCTCTTATCAACACATGCCCTAACTATTCTTGGTTCCACTGGGGTGCCTCTTTCCCTTATCAATTTACTTAACACCCCTTCCATGTTTTCATCACAAAGACAATACAATACACTGAGACAAAACAAGACACAAACATACTGTATCAATCTTCTCCATTTTCTCAAAATGGCCATTTTTCCTCTCACCATATCTGCCTAGGGATGAGCAGATTTGCTCCCGTTCTATCTACGGATGGGCAGCTTTTTTTTCGTCACTTACCCCCAAGTGTCCCGGGGCTCCCCATACGGGCCACCATCTGCCGGCAGTCTGGCTGCAGCAAAATAACCCGGGGGTGACGAGCAACTTGTGTACATTGATACAGCAGGAGTGGGAGCCGTTTATTGTAGGACAGGAGCAGTATTTATACATTCCACACAGCTTATCTAATTAACATAAACTAGATACAACCAACAGTCAACCAATAAGGAATCTCCACACTTAATGGCTCGCTGGCGTTACTTCTCAAACCACTCCCTCTGGCAAAGCTCCAGGTGCCATCTTGACTTGTTTACAGACTCTAACACCATGTGTCATGGTACATGCCTAAGATGCCAGCACCTAAGGAGGCTGAGACAAGAGGATTGCAGGTTTGAGGCCAGCCTCAGCAATTTAGTGAGGCCCAAAGCAACTCGGCAAGATCCTGTCTCAAAATAAAAAATAAAAAGGCCCGAGGGTGTAGCTCCATGGTAAAATGCCCCTGAGTTCAATCCCTAGTACCCAAAAACAAACAAAACAAACAAACAAAAACTGTATTGTATACTTGGAATTTGCTAAGAGAATAGATCTTAAGCATGTTGATCTCACTATTAAAAAAAGAAAGAAAGTAAGATAACTACGTAAGGTGATAAATGTGTGAGTCAACCTGATTGTAGTAATCGTATCACAATAAATACGTATGTCAAACTGTCATATTGTATGCCTTAAACATATACAATTATATTTGTTAGTTATGACACAATAAAGCTGAAGAAAAATCATTGGGACAATTGGGAAATTCAAACACTAGATATTCAATACAATTATGGCTTTTTTGGAGCTATATACTGAATATAGATAAAGTGATACAATGTCTAGGATTTGGTTCAAAATATAAAAGATGATTGTCTATGGTTGATAATTACTAAGGATGGGAAATGGGTATATGGTGCTTCTTTTAAAAAAAAATTTTAGTTGTCTACAAACCATCATTTTATTTATTTATACGCGGTGCTGAGAATCGAACCCAGTACCACACACATGCTAGGCAAGCACTCTACCACTAAGCCACAACCCCAGCCCCTGAAGCTTCTTTAGACAATTCTATTTTAGTAAATTATTAAAAATATGCATAATTATGTTTGTTTCTTCAAAAAACAAGCAGGCTTTGAATAATAAAACAAATGGCTATTGTTAGAAATGCATGACCATATTTCTAAATATTTTTGAAAAGGACACTGCAAAAATTAAATCAAAGGTCATAAACAGGAAGCTTTTTCCTAAATGAGTTAATACACATAAACTAGTGTATCAGGTATACTATATGATGAGTGTTCAAGGAATGGGGTGTACAAGCTTAGTAGTACAACACTCTGTCTGGAATACAGAGGCCATGGGTTCAATCCCAAGCACTGCAAAAAAAGAAAGAAATTTTAACCTTTGTTATTATTTTCTTAACTGAAGTTTTTTGTTTGTTTGTTTGTTTGTTTTATACCAGGGATTGAACCCAGGGGCACTTTACCACTGAGCCACATCCTCAGCCCTTTTTAATATTTTATTAGAGACAGGGTCTTGCTCAGTTGCTTTAAGGCCTCACTAAGTTACTGAGGCTGGGTTTGGACTCACCATCCTCCTGCCTTAGCTTCCTGAGTCGGGATTACAGTTGTGATCCACTGCACCTGGCTGAAGCGGATTTTAAAAGTAGCCTATAAACTTTTTATTTTTATATAACTGAACATAATCTCTTTTTTTAATCCTACTTTCTCCTGGATGGTGAGAAAAAACTTCAGTCTGTTCTAGGATCCTCCTAAGTGTTTACCTGTGACTGTATCTAAGTTGCAGAGGCTTCTGTAGATTTATATACTGGAGTTGGAAGTGTGGGGAGTCTATCTGATCATCCAAGTCTTCTGCTCCTTCTTAGCATCTGCTGAGGCGTCCCATCCCTACTCACCTTCATGTTCTCTTTTCTCCATCTTCCAGTTGGGTGGGCCTCTCACACAATCTGAGCCCATCTCAGGCCTTGGGAATCATACTGCTGCACCCACCGCAGTGGCACATCCATGAGACTCTCCCAGGTCATTTCTTCTCTGGGGTTTCCCCCTCTCTGAGGCTCCATCTGGGAGACAAGACACTGATCTTCTCTTCTGCTGAAACTCAAAAGCATGGTGGGGTTTGGTCCCTTCATTGCCCCACACTGCTCCCCAGTCCAGGCTAAGCCCAGGCAGCTGCAGGGGCCTCCTTCAAGACCCACCAGCAACTATTTGTCACTTATCCATTATTTCCCTTCAACACTGCCTTCTCTTCCAACCCAAGAAGCACTTGTTCTCATTCAGCTCTTCCCTGTCACAGGTCTCTGTACCCTTTTGAAACTCAAATACCCTAAAAAAAGATGCCTTTTTCTCTGACTTCTACTGTTATAACTCTACCCTGAGGCAATTATTCCAGAAACAGTACCTGGCTGAATGGAGAGAAAACAAGATAGGATAATATGTCTGTGAATATTTCAATGTTTTTTTTCTTCCATTCCAACAATGCTTGAATGGGAAAAGTTACATAGCAGAGTTACTTAACCTTCTTCAAATTCCTCTAAGGAGTTAAGACAGGCTATCCATGTTTCAGAACTTTCAGAATGAGAATTAGGTGGAAGGTCAGCCTTCAATTCAGCCCCTGAAGGAACAAATGAACTCTCCAAGGTAAGGGCACAGGTACAAAGGAAATTTCCACTCCAGAGTTTTCCAAAGAAGATACAAACTCTATTCTGAACCCAGACCAAGAGAAATGTGGCCAGATGGCATTCACCAATTGCTGCACTTCAAGTTTTCATTGGAGTGCTCAAATTTTCAGGAAAGTCTTTTTTTTTTTTTTTTTCAATACAAAATACATGGTAGTAAAATTTTGTGCTTTTAATTTTAGGTTGTTCCATTCCTCTGCACATTTAGAAATCAGACTGTGCTAGAAGTTTCATTCATTTCTCCATTCATGCGTTCAGTGAATATTTAGTGAGTAACCATGGGCCAGGCACTATGCTGAGAATGGACAGTCACACAGCTAAGCATGAGGCAGTTTGGTTCTGAAATATGCACTGAGCTTCATTTCCTAATCCAACCTGATGGGTCTATGGATATGAATTTGAAAAAAAAACCATATAACCACTAAATGCTCTGTCTGGAGACATTAGTTATAATGGGCTAAGAAATGCGTAGTTAGGAGATACATAACTAAGAAAAAAACATTAATAGTGGTTTTCGGCTGAACAGACTGAGGATAGAATGAACAGGCCTTTTATCAGCGTGTAACTGTGCGAGCAGAGTGTGGGTGATGAGAGCATTGTGCCTGAGTGTCAGGTTAAATGCCACTGCGTTATTACTGGTCTAATGAATTTTAAAAGTATCATTCTAACGCAAATCCGGTGAGCAGCAAAGACAAAGAGGTTGTGCTGCCACAGCTGAAAACATTGTGCTACCAAGGCACTAACTAAACTTCTGCACAGACTGGCTGACACTCTGGGCCCATTAGAAACTCAAAACAAACATCTCTTTGAACTTGCAGTACTTAACCCAAGTTAAAGACCAAGAGGAAAAGCACTAATTGTAATCTAACAGTTCAGGAACCAAAAAAAAAAAAAAAAAAAAAAAACCACAAAAACCATGGGTTATTTCAGTCTCACACATTCTAGGTTTCCCAGTTTGCTGAGAGTAGAGAAATTAATTAATGTTCCATTCTTTCCCCCTGACACATCATGTATTCTTTCCCACCCAAATGTAAAGTTGAAATTTTCTTTGCTAAATTTCCATTAATTAGTGATTATTAATGGGGCCTGCAGCCAGTTGAATTAGGTCATTGGCTAAAAAGAAAGATTCCCTTATAGAAGTTGCTGGTGATTTTCCTTTCTTTTCTTTTCCTCCCATGGCATAATTTTATTATTTATAGAATAGTTAAGGGGTCAAAGTTATTTCCATATGAAGTCCAAACAAAGCTGGCATTCAGAGGAGATTTCTTCAGGAGATAGGGGGCTTTAAAAATAAAAAGAGAAAAAGAAATGTCCTTTCTCCATATTTGAACTGCAATCACAGTATAAAGATTACCCTTATTTTACACACAATACTTTATTCAAATAACCTTTTTTAAAAAAATCTACTTTTTTAGTTATAGAAGAACACAATACTATTATTTTATTTATATATTTTTATGCGGTACTGAGGGTTGAGTCCAGTGCCTCACCCATGCTAGGCAAGAGCTCTATCACTGAGCTACAGCCCCAGCCCCTCAAACCACTTTTTTGGTGACACAACTATGTCTATGCAAACCTACATAAGAAGAAATAAAGAAGGAAACAGCTTCTTCAACTAAGAACCACAAAACCTTTCACTACAGTGTTAAGAGTAATTGGGAACCACGACTCAGCTGCACCAGTGAAACCAACCTTCCTAAAGGAGGAGAGAATTTGCTGACTCAGGGTCTTTTGCTCCTCTGCAAATCAGGAAGTCTGCCACCAAGTCCCAGGTCTTCACAGGCAAGTCACACTGGGTAATTATTTCGTAACTCAACTTGGTATGTTAGTAATCAAAGCATATTGGACCTCCTATGAACAGTTGTGTTAAGGGTCTTTTCATGTACTCATTTAGCCTTAAACCCAATGACTAAACTGCGACAGATTATTTTGTTTCCCATTTTTCCAATTAGCTCAAAACCCAGATCCATGGCTTGCTTCCATTTTTGACAGTTGGCTATTCTTTCCCTGAAAGGGCAGCAAATCTGCTTCAAGCTTTATCCTCTTCATATTTTTGACTAGTACATGTGAGCTTCTAAGGAAAATGATCTTACTAAATTTAAATTAATAATTGGAAATTCCTCTTTTAAGGTTTCCAGGTTTAATTGGAAAGGGATTAGACTTTATGCTTTTCTTCGTTCTCTTAAAAGAAAGGGTCCCAGGAAGGGCCCAGCGTCCTGGGTTTTCCCACATGTGCATTGCAGACAGCTTTGTAAACTGACAAAGCACCGGCATCTACCTTTATATCCTACCTGGTGGTGAGTATGGCTTTGCCTGGGCTTGTCTTGATGACCTGCGGTCCCTACATCTTCTGGATCTAGTTGGTTGATAGTTTTCTAATACTGCTGTAGGTTTGGTAAAATATAGGAAATAGATTAAGTGGCTGGAATTTAGAAATTCTGGCCAATCTGAAGGTTAATACTACTCTTCTCTCATCGTGGCTAAGGAAGTAATCAGATCCCCTTCTCTTTCTCAAACCATGGCATGCCAGTATGTCATGTAGGGTCTCTCTCTTTTTATACTAGAGATTGAACCCAGAGCTTCATACAAGGTAGGCAAGTGCTCTACCACTGAGTACATCCCCAGCCCTTTTTATTTTCTTTTGAGGCAGGCTCTTACTAGGTCACTGAGGTTGGACTTCAACTTGAGATCCTTTTGCCTTAGCCTCCCAAGTAGCAGGGATTAAAGGCATGTGTCACCATACTTGGCATATTGGACATCCTTCTATGAACAGTTGTGTACTCATTTAAACAGTATATCTATTACACACCTAAGAGTAGATGCACTGGGTCCTAGAATAGGCCATGTCTTATTTGTTTGTGTGTCTTATTTTTGTTTTTCAGTGCTAGGGATTAAACCCAGAGCCGCACACATGCTAGGAAAGTGCTCTGCCACTGAGCTACATCCCCAACCTTATCATTTTGAGAAAGCATCTCTCTAAGTTGCCCAGACTGGCCTGATACTTGCAATCCTTCCTGCTTTACCTTCCCAAGTAACTAGATTTACAGGCCTGTGCCTCTGCACCCAGCACCTAGTATCTTTTTTTAGTCAGTTTGAACAGCATGGATTAAGAGATATTAAATCAGTCACCATGATGCACTGCTGAAGGTGTTACATGGGTCTCCCTTTCCCATAACCGACATTGTAATAGGTCCTCTCAAAGTTCAAATGAATTAAGAAATAAGATACAGGAAACACAAAATGCCTTCAGATTTGTGACAAATAGGTTTTCCCAAAACCCACATTTTCTAGAAAATATATCCACCAAGTCACTGGCACAGATAGGTAATCATACTTTTTTTTTTTTTTAAAGAATTTGTTTAAAAAAATGTGGCATCTATACACAATGGAGTATTATGCAGCACTAAGAAATGACAAAATCATAGAATTTGTAGGGAAATGGATGGCATTAGAGCAGATTATGCTAAGTGAAGCTAGCCAATCCCTAAAAAACAAATGCCAAATGTCTTCTTTGATATAAAGAGAGCAACTAAGAACAGAACAGGAAGGAAGAGCATGAGGGAAAGACTAACAGTAAACAAAGACGAAGGGGGGGAGAGAAAGGGAGAGAGAAGGGAAAGCATATGGAAATGGTAGGAGACCTTCAATGATACACAAAATTATAAGAGGTGTGAGGGGCAAGGGGGAGGGAAAAAATAAGGGGAGAGAATCGAACAACAGCAGAGGAGGTAGAGAGGGAAGATGGGAGGGGAGGGGAGGGGGGATAGTAGGGAATAGGAATGGTAGCAGAATACAACAGTCACTAATATGCCATTATGTAAAAATGTGAGTGTGTAACCGATGTGATTCTGCAATTTGTATTTGGGGTAAAAATGGGAGTTCAAAACCCAATTGAGCCAAATGTATGAAAGATGATATATCATGAGCTCTGTAATGTTTTGAACAATCAATAAAAAAAAAAGAATTTCTTTTTTTAGTTGTAGATGGACCCAATACCTTTATTTTGTTTATTTTTTAATGTGGTGCTGAGGATTGAACCCAGTGGCTCACACATGCTAGGTGAGCACTCTACCACTGAGCCACACCCCTAGCCCTGTAATCATAAGTTTTTGCAATGAGAACAAGCCCTGTAACTCTAAGTAGAGAACTGAAGCAGAGTAGTGTAAGTGTAGGAGAACTGACAGATGCTGCCTCAGGAGGCTGGCAGCTTGGAAGAAAAGTGAAAGGTAGAAAAGTGAAAGGTAGAGTTGGATGAGCTCAGTTCCACCACCAAATTCACGGATTAGGTAAGTCTTTTTCCTTCTCTGGGGAAGAGGGAGGAAAACAGCAGGTGGAAGTTGCTTGTATTATCATCTGAAGAGTAGAATGGAAATTCCTTTCCTTCTATGAACACATGAGCAATGGAGACTAAATGTTCACCCCTAGCACACATAAAAACATTGGAGGAGTTCAAGGGAGGGAGCAGGCACATCCAGTTGGGGTGTCCAGCCTGCCTTACCAACACTGCTGGGCTGGGCCCTCCAGGTAAAGATGTGGTAGACCCACAAACAGACCCTCTTTATCTTCCCTGGCCAGTGAGGCCTTGTAAATATTAGGCTTATGGAATCATAAGCCTCATGACTGTCTGAGCCAACATGAGTCTCTATGAATAATCTCTGGCTTTAGGGGGCAGTTTTAACCATTTCCATGACTATCTAAAATCCTAGACACAGATATCTGGAGCAGACCCTGTAACCCTGCCCCAAGCCTGATGGATGGACCACCACCTTCTTGATATTGCTATATTTTAAATTTTTACCTTTGATTTTTGCAACTGTTATGCTCGAATTCAGGACCCCCAAAGGCCACCAGAGACCCAAGATGGATGCAAGTAGCAAAGAGGTGTTTATTGTGAGCTAGCTCGGTCCTCCGCGCACACACACAGCAACTGGTGACGCTGAGAGGCCCCGAGCCCAGGGTTTGCAGCAGTTTTATACATTTTTTGGAGAGGGCAGGGACTTCACATACATCATAGGGAATCATCACACACCGCGGGAAAATCAAATAACAACTCTAAAATATGATTAGCACATTCACTGGCGGGAACAAGTTGGGTAGGGGTGATTGGTCAGTATTCGTTTGAACTGATTGGTTTAAGCCAAGAGGGGTATATGTGCTGAACTACATGTTTCCCAACTTGTTATCAACTACCATAAACTGGGAGGGTCATCTGGCATCCCAGGTATTTCCCTGTCTCATGCTGATTGGTGGCTGCTAGGGGGTTGCTATGGATCTCCACCTAGCCTGACTGAGTCAGGGACACCTGGCGCAGCAGATCTCTCCTGTTATTTGTAGATAAACAACTTAGCAGGGTGGGAATGTGCTTAGGAGTGCTCTGTGGGTTTTTCCAAGGACAAAGGCCATGTCCCTTCCTTGGACAGGCTTTGCTCTGAGATAGAGGCTGATTTTTCACAACATTAGGAGAAAAATTTATGGTCAATATAATTCTAAAGTTACTGAGAAATGTGATGAAATTTAACATAATTAACAAGAATAGACTTTCTTGAGCCTATGAAGTCCTATGCTTTACCTTCTCATCCAAACTTATTCAAGTCTTCTTAGTATATTAAGAAGGCAAGTATCTCAAGAATAAGATGTTGTTTCTCTTTCTAAAAGAAAGAAAAATTGAAAAAATGAGAGGACCATACTTTCAGAGAAGTAACTGATGCTTACAACCATAAGAGGTTTTATTACCCCTCTATCTGCAAAGACAACCATATGAGTATTTATAGATACATAAGTGATACATGTATATTTATGCTGAATAAAACAGGATTTCTAGTAACAAATGAAATGCAATCTGATTAGTTTAAACAGAACTACTATTTAAAAAGGATATTGAAGAATATTAGTTAGCTCAGAGTGTCCGTATTGGAGGCTATGAAGTAAGGAACCAGGCATTAATCACATTATACTCCAATGAAGACACTGTAACTCATTCTACTAGATTTGGGACTAAATGCCCAGAGTTCTGCCATGACCGCCCTCTAAGAATGGGATGCTTCCAACTTCACCTTCACCAGGAGATCAACTCTTTACTTGTGTCTATAATTTGTTTTCCTCACTTCTAAATGAGAATTTTGCATGGTAAGACTAAATCAGGGTCACATGTGTATTCCTTAGCAGCACGCAAGGCTACAAGAGTAATTTGAGGAAGAGGAAATCACTACAAATAGGAGATCATAAACCCGAATAATGGTGGCTTCAGTCCAACTCCTTGATTGTTCAAGAGTAACATTCAGCTTTCCTTCTACACCAGTACTGCTTGGCTCTTCATTTTAAGAGCTAGAATATGCTCCTTTTCTTTATGCCATGTCCTACTCCTAGTGAGGGGTCAGGATTTGATCACAACTACGTTCTCTAGACCTTACTCCACTAGCCTCTGCTCTCTTGCCTTTCCACCATTGATGGCTTGTGCAAGATTGCTAATTCCTCATCCAAGAGACCGTCATTCATTGCCTCTATTATTACTGTAGTGAACTTTTGGAAGGGAGAGGGTTTGATAGTTTTTATTTGTCAACTTGACTAGGCTAAGCTGCCCAGTTGTTTGGTTAAACACCAGTTTAGATGTTGTTGTAAAAGGTTTTTTTTTTTTTTTTTTGTGTGTGTGTGTGTGTGTTTTAATGGGGTTAACATTTAAATAGGTAGACTTTAAATGAAACTGATTGACTTCTATAATGTGGGTAGGCCTCATCCAATCAATCAGTGGAGGCTTTAAAAGAAAAGATAAAAGACCCCTGAAGAAAGAATTCTGCTGCTAGACTGCCTCAGACACAAGATTGCAACATCAACTCTTCCCAAGTCTCCAGCCTGCTGGGCTGTCTCACCCACTTCACACTTGCCAACTCCCAAAATGATGTGAGCCAATTCCTTAAAATAAATCTCTCCCTGCTTTTATATACATCCCATTGTTTCTGTTTCTCTGGAGAACTCTAGTACATAGGAGAAGGGAGGTTGAAAGAGACATTAGTAAGTTGTTAGCAGGGAATTTTCAAGATAGAACTTTAAAACACATATTTTTAAATGTTCTATTGTGAGGTTCCCCCCACCACCACCACCACTCTTAGCCACTCTGTTATTTTAACTTCCCTTTCAAAGTTTGACTACAAAGTTTAATATATGTCTTTCTCCAGGCATACTTTTCAATGGAAAGAAGGGCAGGTTATAATTTGAAATTGCAGTAACTGGTTTGTATCTCTTTCTCTAGGTTTCTTTGAGCTCTAGTTTTTCTCTGGGCTTAGTGACCTGGTAAAAATTATTTATAAAAAATTAAAGCTCTGGGCTGGGGATGTGGCTCAAGCGGTAACATGCTTGCCTGGCATGCACGGGGCGCTGGGATCAATCCTCAGCACCACATAAAATAAAATAAAGATGTTGTGTCCACCGAAAACTGAAAAATAAATATTAAAAAAATTTTCTCTCTCTTTTCTCTCTCTCTTTCTCTCTCTTTTAAAAAAAATTAAAGCTCTTCTCAGGTTAAAAAAAAAGTTAACAACTTTAATTTTTCTTCTATGTCAAGGATGACTCACATTAGGATGTAAGAGAGGACCAGGCACGTTATTATTACTCATTCATTTCTTTTATTTCTTCATTTTTGATTCTGTAACCCTTGTAACCCCAGAGGTTAATGTGGCTCAACGGAACATAACAGCCTCACATTCAAGAAGCACAGCCAAAGAGAATTCTACCACCTCCACCAGCTCCTTTTGAAGAACTTAAATAGGATCCCAGGACACATCAACATCTCTCCTAGCCACTTCCCACCAGCCCTTTCACATCTTTAGTGGCTCCCTCCTCAAAATGCTCTACCCTCCAGCAGAACATTATTTTTATTATTTTGACGATTGTAGACTTTAGTTTTGTGCTTCTCATTTATTATTATGCCAAAGTACATTTTGGGATGGGGCAACTCCCAAAGAGAGCTAGGCTTGGCTAAAGGAATCTGCATCAACAAACATCCCAGAGGATTCTGGTCAGGGAGGAGGAAAGCCCAGGAGGAGCAGAGCTCCTCAGCTCCATAGAGGAGAGCTGAGGATTTAAGAGCCTCCCCCTCCTGGCTGGCTAATCTCTCTCTCTCTCTTTTTTTTTTTTTTTTTAAAGAGAGATTGAGAGAGAGGGGGACAGAGAGAGAGAGAATTTTAATATCTATTTATTTTTTCTTAGTTCTCAGCGGACACAACATCTTTGTTGGTATGTGGTGCTGAGGATCGAACCCGGGCCGCACGCACACCAGGCAAGCACGCTACAGCTTGAGCCACATCCCCAGCCCCTGGCTAATCTCTTAATTCCATCCTTCTCTCCCTGCTTTCCATCACAAAGGCACAAAGAGCAAGTTCAGTTCTTCAATATCAGAAATTCCTAGAGTGGAGAGCTGGGCAAAAGAAACTAAAAAGGCCCCAAATAAATCACAGTAGGGAAAGAAGTCAAGTATGCAGAAACCCAGGGGGTCAGGTGATGGATGGTGTACAAGTAGTAGTCATTTTTATCTGGTTCCAATTCAATCATTTGTTCATTCTTTTTGCTTTCATTCTTGAAAATTTTAAAGATGCTAATGTGTACCACAGCAGTAGCCTAGATATTGGAAACTCAGTGATCAATAGAGCACAGTCCACACCCTTTAACCTTTCTGTGGGTTTTTTTCCCCACCCCGACTGGCTGATCTCTGAGCAGAACATCTGAGGTTCTCAATAACGCACCCCACAACTGTTCTCTCTCTAGCCATAGCAGACGTAGGGAGCAGAGGACCCTCCCAACCTCTCTGCGGATGGCAGCAGCTTCCAGATGCCTGGTCTAGACCTATTCCTGTGGGCACTTCTCTTTCTGTGCCTTTTGACTCAGCATTTTGCCAAGTTCTTGATCCTTACCACCAGGTCTGAGTCTCAGCATCATCTTCAAGGACAATGCTCAGAGCCAAGTATTGCCAATGGGGAACAGCAATGCTAGGTTGATCCCTTTTCCAAAGCCCTTACTCAGATACTGGAGTAGGTTGCTTGACTTCAATACGGTGCAGAATATTTTTAAAAGGAAAACTACCCTGAATAGCCTCATAGTCCCCCAAAGAGCTTGCAAACTCCAAGTTAAGACAAACTTTCTCTTTCATTCTTTTATTTATTTATTTATTTTCGTTCTGGTGAATTGGATCCAGGGATGCTTAATCACTGAGCTACATCCTCAATCCGTTTTGTTTTGAGACACCAGGTTCCCTAAATTGCTGAGACAGAGCTTGAATTTGTAATTCTCCTGCCTTAGCCTCTCAGTAGCTGGAATTATAGACCTGTGCCATCATAACTCACCTGGACAAACTTTCTTAAGTAATGTCTGAATCTTTTAAAAAATATTCTTTTTTTTTTTTTTCGGTACTAGGGTTTGAACTCAGGGGCACTCAACCACTGAGCTACATCCACAGCCCTATTTTGTATTTTATTTAGAGACAAAGTCTCACTGAGTTGCTTAGCACCTTGCTTTTGCTGAGGCTGGCTTTGAACTCAATATCTTCCTGCCTCAGCCTCCCAAGACTGAGATTATAGGCCACCCTGACAGCTTAAAATATCCTTCAATTACATATCATAGGACAAGAGAAGCTTTATTTGTATAGTAGATGAAATAAATTCCTTTTAGATTATCATTACAATGATGAAAGAAAACAATGTGGGGAGTTCAATAATCACCCAGAGTGTATCCATGGTCCCACACTTGGTCTCTGAGAAAGTGATCCTTGTCCTCCCCATAGCACTCACACCTGGCCATCTCCTTCTGGGACTCCTGAAGTAAGGTATGGAGAACTGACTCTCCAAGACTTATGGTCGTGACCCTTCAGTTTCCCAGAGTCCTCTCAGGACTGCTGTGTCCAAAGGTGGGAAACCTGGGAATTGGCAAAAGCAGGTGTTCTTTTTTTTTTTTTTTTTTTTTGCCAATTCCCTCCTTCTCCTTTAGAGGGCGCAAGCACACCAGACAAAACAAGTCCCAGAGAGACTTTCTTTCTCATGGTTCCCCAGCTTAATTATGAGTGGTGGATACTGCTAGCTGCCCACCTAGGACCTGTTAAGAGATTCTCAATTTTGTTCAAGATGACAATGTATCCAACTATATTTCCCTTGTGGAGTGATGAAGGATATGCTTTAGCTTTAATTTAAAGTTGTAAGCAGAATTGCTGGGCAGGGTCTCTGGAAAACTCTTTTAAGGAAGTAGTTTTGGACAGTTTTTGCCCTTCACTTTACTCTTTCTCTGGCGGTATGGGACAGGGAACTGCCATCCTTGGCCAGGAAATGGCCTTAGGCATGAAAGCACTGAGTGTGGTTGGGTACTGGTGTCCTCAGGGATCCTTTGTACTTCCTTCAGATTGCTTACCTCCAGACTTTGCTTTTGTGAGGAAAACAAACAAACAAACAAAAAAACTCAACCAGTTTGTTTAAACCACTGTTTTTAGAGATTTCAGCTACTTTCAATCAAGCATGCTGTGACAAGTTGTTTAAACAAAACTTGCATGTTACCCTCACCATGATATTTCAAGCAGAGTTTCTGTGAAATTATTCTGAAGTGTGTTGACTCTTCTTTCTTTTGAGACTTGCAAGTATTTTGGACAGATTTTTTTTTCCTTTATCAAGATGGAAAACAGATTCGTATTTCCTATATTTCACAGTTTTGTTGACAAAGGAGAACTGATAGCTTAAAATATCCAAAATGGATCAAAATGGATCTGTTTATGGGTTTGTATTAGTCCAGGCCTCTAGAGAAACAGAAGAGGATATGGACATACAGAAGGATATTTATCATAAGGTATAAGGAGATTTATTATAAGGAATTGGCTCATGCAATTATGGAAGCTGGAAAATCCAAAATCTGCATTGCAGGACAGCTGGGTGAAGACTCAGGAAAGCCAATGGCGCAGTGCCAGCCCTAAGGTCAGTAACCTAGAAAATTCTCTCTTGCTCTGGGAGGCTGGTCATTTTTGTTCCATTTAGGACTTCAGCTGACTGGATGTGACCCACCCGTATAATCGAGGGCAACTGGCTTACTTAGAGTTCACAGGTTTAAATGTTAATCTCATCCAAAAAAAAAAAAATAAATAAAACCACTTCCCAAGTTAACACACAAAATTAGCTACAATAGGATAAGTTTGTTTATTTTTTAAATCAGACTGACTTAGGGATAAATGGAATATGTATTTGTGTCCTTGCCAAGTCCCTAGAGTTATTTGTTTTTCCTCTTTAAGAATAAAAACAATATATAAAACTCATTGATACCTCTTAATAATCTTATTACTCCTAGCTTTAAGGAAAGTTAGCAAAGATATCTGGACTCAGGTGAAGCAAAACTACATTTATTGAAACTTCTACTCCCCTTAATCTTTGTCTAATATATATATTTTTCCCTACTCTAGGATTGGAATTCTTTGCCATAGGCCTGACATTCTAATTGTAATATTCAATAGTATCACACATACTTTTTTTTAACCATTGCAAATAATAATTTAAAATACCATGCAGTGTTCTGCATCTGATCTCTCAAGTATCCTGGGCTTGCCATCATTAGGGTATGGTCTGGTGAATCTATCCAAAGAGGCATAATCATGCATCAATCTTCTGTCTAATCCCTCCTCATTTTACAAAGGATTTGGGACATCTTAAAAAAATATATATGATGTAAAAATAAATTTAAAAATAGCATACTTCTAAGGTTAGAAAGGTGTTATGGCTTGGATCCTGAATGTTCCCCAAAAGGCTCTTGTGTTGAAGGCATGGTCTCCAATGTAGCAACGTTTGGAGGTGGGGCTCTTGGGAAATGATTGGATCAGAAGAGTCTTACCTCTTCAATAGACTAATCCATTCAATGAATTTGTAAATTGGTGGCATTATTGTGAGGTAGTGGACCCTGTTGGAAGTTGGGCCCAGTTCGAAGGTTTAGGTCACTGTAGGTGTGCCATGGAAGGGTATTTCTTGTCCCTAGCCTCCCCTTTTTTTCCCTCTGCTTCCTGGATGCCAGGATGTGAGCAGGTTTGGCACAGCATGCTCTTCTGCCATGACCTTCTGCCTCACCTCAGCCCTACAGCAATGGAGCTGGCTGACCTTGCACTAAAACCTTGGACTGAAACCTTGAGTCAAAAAAGTCTTTACTCTTGTTTCTCTCAGATATGTTGTCACAGAGAAAAAGCTGACTAACAGAGGGTAAAAATGTTAGAGGTAAGAGTAATTCACAAAATATAATCCATCTATTTTTATGTATTTGCTAGGAATGGGCCATAATCTGGTCCAGTTTTGGTTTGTTTTCGTTACCAGGGATTTAACCCAGGGGTGCTTAACCTCTGAGCCACATCATCACCTATTTATATATTTTATTTAGAGACAGGGTCTCACTGAGTTGCTTAGGGCCTCACTAAGTTGCTGAGGCTGACTTTGAACTCATCATCCTCCTGCCTCAACCTCCCAAGTAGCTGGGATTTCAGGGGTGCATCACTACACTTGACTGTCTCCAGTATTTCTAGTGGTCAAAGGAAGTGAGAAATCCAATCAGTTACAGGGTTCAGAAATTTCTATAAGATAAAGTAAAAGGGAAAAGAAATGTTCCAGAAAAGGACAATTTCCCTTGATTTTTGAGTCTCCTATTGATAAAAATATCATGGAAAATTACCCTTTATAATATTCTTATGAAATATGTATGTATATTTATGATTCAATATCCGTCTTTATGATAAGAAATCTTAAAGTAGGCTAATTCTGCACAGAAATAGTTCACAAGGGAGCAAATTAATACAGTCTCAGTATGTCATACTCTATAGCTTAACCTAATGGCAAAAAGGACTATGGAGTGGTGGTTTTTGAATTGTGTATCTCAGACACTTTTGAAATTCAAGGGTGCTAGTTCTAGAGCTGTTTGAGCTTTAGTATAAGGTCCAAGTTGGAGGGATCCAGGCTCTTGTTATCATCTATTATCCTTTTAATATATTTCTGGATTCACTTTGCTACTATTTTTGTTGAGGAATTTTGCAACTGTGCTTAAGGATATGGGTCCATAGTTTTCTTTGCTTGGAATGTCTTTATCTAGAAGAGATGCTGGCCTTATAAAATGAGTTGGAAAGTGTTACTTTTGCTTCCATTTTATGGAAGAGATTTTGTAGAATTAACATTTTTTTCTTTCTGAAATATTTGACAGAATTCACCATTGGCACTGTCTCATATTTTTTGCTTCCCATTCCATGCCTCACCTGGGTAGGGTTGCCAGATAAAATACAGAATTATAGTTAAATCTGAAGTTTACATAAACAACAAATAGTTTTTAAATTTTAGTTTGTCCAAGGCAATATTTTAGACAAACTAACATTAAAATATTATGCATTGTTTGTCTGAAATTAAAATTAAACTTACTCAGAAAAGTAAAAACATGTACACAAATCTTCATAGAAGTATATATAATAGCCAAAAAGTTAGAGCAGCTTACATGCCTATCAACTGATGAATGAATAAATAAAATGTGGTCTATCCATATGTATTAGTCAAGATTTGCCAGAGAAAGAGGATCAATAAGAAATAATAGAAGATTTATTTCAAAGAAGTGGCTCACAAAATGATGGAAGCATGACCTGCTATCTGTAAGGTGAAGACCCTAGAAAGCTGACAGTATATGCAGTTCAAGTCCAAAGACTTAAGAACTAGGGGAACCAATGATATAAATTCTAGCCTGAGTATGGGAGAAGATGAGATGAGGTCCTAGGTCAGGAGCAGGGCAGAAAACAAATTCCTCTTTCTTCTACCTTTTTGTTCTAGTTAAGCTTTTAACTTTTTTTTTATTTGTAGGTGGACACAATGCTTTTATCTTTATTTTTATGTGGTACTGAGGATTGAACCCAGTGCCTCACCCATGCTAGGCAAGCAGTTTACCACTGAGCCACAACCCCAGCCCCTCTAATTAGTCTCTTAATAAATTGTATGATAATGACTCACATTGGGGAAGGCAATCAACTTTTTCATCAAGTCCACCAACGCATATGCTAATCTCATCTGGAAATAGCCTAACAGACACAGCCAGAAATAATGTTTAACCAGATATCTGGGAATCCCCTAATCCAGTCAAGTTGAAAAAAGTCTAATATAAAAGGTCACAAATTGTATGGATTCCATTGTTATGAAATGTCCAGAACAGGCAAATTCATGAAGACAGAAAACAGACAAGTGCTGCCAGAGACTGGAGGAAAGGAAGAATGAAGAGCAAAATTGCTAGTGGATATGGGGTTTTTTTGGGGGAGAGATAAAGATATTCTAGAATAATCAGATAGTAGTAATTGTCACACAACTTTGTGAATAGACTGAAAACTACTTTAAAGTGCATTGTACACTTTAAAAAGGTAAATTTTGTAGTGTGTGAATTATATCTCAATAAAAAATATATATACAGGGCATCCTGTTTTATTAGCTAAGTTGAAGTGCATCCAATTGGGAAAACCTGAGTTATATCCTTCTTCATTCTAGCTGCAAGGGAGTCTAGGAATTATAATAACGTGGAAAATAACATGGAACACTACAAAAATGCAGGGAGAATGTTTAACACATGTTAGGCATCCTGAAATGGCAGATGTTTATTATAGATTCTGAAGTCCATTTGAATTTGAATTGAATTGAATGCCATCTCTACCACTTACTTGCTCTGTGACTAGAGAAGGTTGTTTAATCACCCGTGTCTCAAGTTTTCTCATAAATAAAATCTGTCAGTATTCTGATTGCTTCCTAATTGGTCTCTCTGTTTCCCTGTCTTCTCTCCTTCAGTCTTTGTTCAACAGAGCAGCTGTTGTGAGACTTTTAAGGAATAAGTTACATTATGTCACTTCTTTGCTTAAAATGGTTTCTAAGTTTACATAGAATGAAAGGACAAAGACCCATACTGAGGAGAAATTTTTGGAAATGGAATCAAAGTGGAGCAAAATAGGGACAATATAAATGAAGGAAAGAGAGATACAGCTGAAAGTGGTGGAAGGGAACAGAGCCAGGAGATCTCAGAAAGTAAGTAAGTCATCATGTTTCTAAACTCTACATTACAAAAAAAAAAAAAAAAAAAAAAAAAAAAAAAAAAAGCACAGAAACACACAAACGTAAGAGGGAGCTATCTGTGATGTGTCAACCTACATATCAACCAGAGAGTCTCCAAAAGCAATATTTTTTGGGGGGAACAGCAGAGCATTTCATTAGGAATATGTGTGCCATAGTAAAATAGGGGCATATTCAAGGAGGTAGAGGCAAGAGGGAGTTTGTAAAGGTCAAAATGAGGAGGATTATATCAGATATTTTGTAACAATTATCCTTGACTTGGATTAATAACAATCTTAGGTCAGCCCAAGCTCAAACAGAAAGTTGCTGGGCAGATGTCCTTGAAGAAATATTTTCTATTTAAGTTTGTTTGGCCTTTTTGCAAGATTCTGGTTCTGGCAGAGTTTTGTGATAGTTACAGTCAGACAGTCATACATGAGAATCCTGTCTCCATAAACTGCTTGGCTTTATTTATTTTTTGTTAGGGTTGATACAAGCAACTCCATTTTGATGTTGATAACCTTCACAGATGTTTAAAAAAAATTCAATATTTGCCAAATGCAATGGCACATGCCCAGCTATTTGGGAGGTTGAGGTAAGATAATTGCAGATTCCAGACCAACCTGGGAAAATTAGGACTGTGGATGTAGCTTAGTGGTAGAGTGCCCCTGGGTTCAATACCAGTATTGAAAAAAATAAATAAATAAACAAGTAAAAATTAGAATAAGTACAAAGACAGGAAAAAGGAAATTAGTGCCTTTAAATAAATCAAAACTATAACCTATTACTTTAAAATATATTCAAAAAATAATGTAAGACATGAGGGAACAAGCTAAATGAAAATTAGTAAAATCTAAAAATGAAATCACAAAATTCAAGAACTCAATGAAGGATATTTAAAAAATTATTTTAGATATGAAGTCTAAACTAGGAAGAACACAGACACAAATAAACACAATAAATACTGTCTTAAAAGAGATGGAAGAGGAAAAATAAAAATGTTAAAAGTAAAAGATGTAAATTCAAGAAAAACACAATACTGAAAATAGTCAAGAGGTAGGTGTATAGATAAGTAGGTAGGTAAATAGGTAGATAGGTAAAAGGACCTGCTGAAGAAGAAACCCAATGCAGAGAAATAAACAAATACCGAAAACTACAATTAAGAAAGAAAATTGCTGAAATAAAAAATGAGTTAAAAGTATAATAATGAAGGAAAAAAAACCCCAGCAGTTATCTGAGAATATTAACCTAGTATGATTGACCTGGTAGGTTCTAGTAAAATTATTGGATTTTAAGGAAAAGAAAAAAAAAATCCTTTGGACATCTAAGTGAAACAAGTTAAGTGCCTTGTGAGGGAATGAATACTAGATTATCTTCAGACCTTTCAGTAGTTACACTTCATACCACAAGAAAACTGAGTAACATATTTAAGATACGCACAGAAAGAAAACATAAGCCAAGAATTTCACATCCAGCAAAATGACTTTCAAGTGTAAAAGGCACAAGCTGTTATCAGCATATAAGAACCCAGAGAATATTGTTCCCCTGAGCCATTTCTGAGGAATTTACTGGAGAATGTGTGTCAGACGGCCTGAAGGATTCGAGGCATCACCATATGGACTGGTGATGGGCACAAAATGTTAGCTTCCTGCAGAAAGAAGACTAAGGGAGGGTAGGGAGGGGGAGAGCTTTGAATGTCCTGGCTGTGTGCCCTGACCGTGTAGATACAGAACAACCATATACAAGAATAGAAAGAAAATGGAGTAACACATACAAAAAAGTTACGCTGTTTTCAATAATCATAATTGATGTTAGTACTGTTATTCTAAAACTGTTGTGTATGTAATGTGGGATAAAGCAAATGAGTAATCGTGGAATATTCTAATTATGTCATCCTCTGCATCCTTGAGAATCAGAATTCTTACTGTGGAACAAAAGAGTCTTGAAATTTGTTGTACTGTTATTTGAATGGAAAATGTCAGTATGAATACATGAAACATTTTATCTTTAAGAAACAAGTGTGTGGTGTGTGTGTGTGTGTGTGTGTGTGTGTGTATCCAGTGAAAAGTTCTAGACACAATGATCAGCCAGGTCCCCACGAATACCCCTAGTGCCCAGAGTGATCATGACATACTGTTGAAATAAACTAGGGCTTCCTGTTTTTGAAGACCTAGCTGATTTCAGGTCCAGGGCAAGAAATATACAAAATGAGCCTCGAAACATGTCATCATTCCAGATAGCAAGGAAGCTGTCAAAGATCAGAGGGCCATGTCAGAAAGGCCTGGATCAACTTAAAGAGTCAAAAAAGAAAAGTGTGAGGTTTAATAAACTATAAAAACTACAGTGAGGGAAAGAGGAACCTATGCACACTGTTTCACCAAAGCACTTAAAAGGATTTCTGGAAGGCTGGAAAAATTCTTTGACTTGAATGGTGATTACAAGATTGTCTGACTGATAATACTTCACTTTTGTTTGTGTGGTTTTTCTGTGTTTGTTTTATTTTTCAATAAAAAGTTATTAATAATTACTGTTGATTGAATGACATTGTTTAAACCGCTTGGGCCTTAGCTTCTTTGCCTGAGCCATGAAAAAGCTTCTCACATACACTCTGCGGCAATTTTATGTTAGGACCCAGATAGTGTTGATCTTATAGTAATATCTCATATTATGGGAAACAGCTGCATACATTGTAATTCTCCAGACCAGTGCTGAGGTGTTGTTTAGGGAGTAGAGGGAGTAGAGAGGACTGGTTTGATTTTGAGGGTTATTGCCTCTATATTCCCATTCTCTATTTACAGCTGCTGGGGAAAGACAACTCTCTCACCAGGAGCCCATCAAGGAAGAGGAAGAAGGTGTAAAGGCAAAACTTTTTGATATAAGATTATAACCCTCTTTGCTTCATCTCTTCCTCCCAGGAGGAAGTATGTTTACAACCATTCTCATACTATCTCACTTAAGACTGGAATCAGCGCACCGACAAAATCTGCTAAGAATGGTCATGGATTCAAGGTTTCACAGCTTCTCTCAGCTCACATAAGGGACAACCATGGTAAGGAGGCTTGAGTGTGCCTACACAGCAAGGTCCAGTCCCACAGGTGACGGAGCTGTTATGATGTGCATGCTCAGTGGAAGAGCTCCCTGGAGGGGAACTATAGAGCCCAGGGGACTGGCTCTGCTCTTAGCTGACGGCAATCTAACCACACCTCAGTGGTGGCCAAACCAGGGAAGCATGTGCCAGGATGTCTTGGGATTATTGTGTGGAGGAAGGACACCATAATGGGAGTTTGAAACCCCCTACCTGGTTTTGGAACATTTACATCCCTTATTTATTTGTGTTCTTCTTTTAAATGCATATTTATTCCTCTAATATATAAATGCTTTAATGTCTTTGCATTATAATGTAGAGACATTAATGCATGTCTAAACATTATAATAATGTGTTTTTTTTTGTAGTTGTAGATGGACAGAATGACTTTATTTTATTTGTTTATTTTTATGTGGCGCTGAGGATCAAACTCCTGGTCACTCTCACAGGTCCCACACTGCCTGAAACCATCACATTAGATTTCACAGCAGGACCCTGGGGCAGTGTAAACATACAGTCTGCAGCAACAGAAGCTAATTTATTATATGAAGTTGGGACATCTACCCATGCTTTGCCCTTCTGTCAGCATGAATAATGTTCACTCTTACAGAGGGGAAGCCTTTGTCATCATGGAGCATAGTGACCCTCCTGATCACTGAACATCTTCCTGTAAGAGACACAGAACAATCTCATGTGTCCACATAAAGCCCCTCCTGGTGGGCTCCACTCTGAAAGAAAAGCTACAAGTTGTGCTGAAAAACTATATGCGGGAAAAGTGTTCTAATTGCCAACCATTTGAAACAAGATGTGAAATTTCATGCTTAATTACAAGAGTGAGAATTAATTTTCCGTTGTCTCCTCTGTGTTTCTTTGAGAGTTGCAACTTGCTGGTTTCTGTAGCTCTTGTCTGTGAGTGACTCACTGTTGAAAATAAGCATCTCTAACTCAGGAACAGAGTGAAGATTAATAGGCTGCTATAAATCCTGTTGCTTCACGGTTCGAAAGCTCAATTTGTACAGAAGTTAATACTAATTTGTGGCTTGAAAACACTTCTCCCAATGTTCCATTCAATATCCCCTATGGAGGGCTCTCTATTCTAGCGCTCAACTCTCTTAACACCAATTCTCACCTGACAGCAAGAAGCACAGTCTATCTTTGAATACACCGGAAGGTAAGGTGAGGACAACCTTCTTCTGAGTTAGAGAAAGGACACACAGTGAGGGGAAAATGTGCATGTCTGTTTTTATAAATGGTAGATTTTTATACTCTTCCTACTAATTATATGAATCAAAATGTACTAAGGCTTTATTATGTGCAGATTCTATCCTAAGTTTGGGGGGTCATGACATTGAATAAAATGCAGTCTCCAACCTCTGAGTTCTAATTGGTCCAGTGAGGGTCAGTACTTGACTACTATAGAGTCATTCCTTTACGGCTTTTGTCAATCTTTAAAAAAATCCCCATGTTGAGCTATACTTATTCGTCATAGGAGCATCAGTCTTTTAGATTATGAGATTGGAAAGCACCAACTTAAATTTCCATTCTCTTGACCCAGCCAGATATATTTCTGAGGCATTTTCCTCACTCTGTGCCTAAAGAAGAGAAAATGTGAAATGTGGTACTGACACGGTACTAAGAGCATATCCATGACCAAGTTGGTATGTTATCAGTTGATGACAATTGGGATATATAATGATTATCACTTTCTCAAAAAAGTTCAATGAGGTCTCGTTAAATGAGAGGCCATTTTTTTTCAGGTGAGCCCTTTCTGGGGAGCTGAGTTTGGACTGGAGAAAGTGGAAATGTTTTGCCTTACAGAGTCAGAAGAATTGGGAGTTTTCAGTGCCAATTCCATGGAGGAGGCAAAGAGCCAAGTGGAGAGGCAAAGGGGATGGGGTTGGAAGAGAGTGAGGATGGGTAGAAAGAGGCTAGAAAGCTCTGTAGGATGAAATGGCCAGGAACCACCTCTATGGTGTCTGAGAAAGTGTTTGAACTAGAGTGTGTAGCTGCAATGAAGCATCCTCCTTCTCCATCCTTCAGTAAAGTCTGTGACTCATAGGAATGGATATTGGAGTGTGTGGTCCACAGAATAATCACCCCAAGTTGTCCTAAGCCCTGGAACCCATGACTAGGTTTGATGACTTTGTAGACATGATCGAGTAAGGGTCTTATGTGGGAAAATTACTCTGCATTATCTGAGTGGGGCTCCATGAAATCACAAAGGCCTTGTAATTTCAAAGAGGAAGACAGAAAAGGAGACTCAGAGAGGTGTTCACAGAAGAAAGTCCAGAGAGATGTAACATTGCTGGTTTTGAAAATGGAAGGGGGCTGACGGTCTGAGCTGGAGGAGGCAAGGAAATAGATGGAAACATGGAGTCTTCAGAAGGTAAAACCAGGCCTCTCAACAGTTAAATTTTAGCCCCATGAGACCCATGTTGACTTAGTACCTTCAGGACTATAAGATAGTAGTTTGTGTTTTTAAGCCACTAAGTTTATGGTCATTTGTTACAGCAGCAGTAGAAAACTAATACAGAGTATAAATCAGGAAAGAACTCCAAGTACCAAGACAGGAAAATCTAAGCATGATTTAGGGACAGTCATCAGACCAGAGGGTTGCTGTAGACATAAAATAGAATTTCAAGTCAGAAAGGTCAGTTTGTATCAGACTGTGGGGAATCTTAACTGAGAGATTAATGCATTTAGACACTATCTTTGGACCGTGGAAAGGCAAAGGTTCAAGTATGGAGTGATGTAATGAATAGGGTTTCAGAGGCAGAGATCCTGAGGCTCTTAGGAGTGCTCTCAATAAAGATGCCCAGGGGCTCAGCTGAGTCAGGGCAAGGGGATATGCTCTGGGATGACCATTCTGACTTCTCATAGCCCCTTGCTTTGTTACATGTTTTATATTCTGGGTTTCCATTGCATATTTTATTTGAACAGGGAGACTTTGCTTCTAAAATAATAAACTGAAAACACTGGATGAGCGCAACTCACTGTACAGAGAAATAAAGCATCTCCTCCCAGGTCACCCAGTTAGCAGGCAGGAGGGGCAGGGACTTATTCCCTAAGGAATCCTGACTCCCAGTTCTGAACTCTTCTGGTGAAGGGCCAGAGGGATTTGGAAGGGGAGTAAATAAGGCCACCAGTGAGGTGCTCCAGATATTAAGTCATGGACTTTGGAAACTTTGAGCATAGAAGGAAGGGTTTGGAAATGAAGGACAAGTCCCACCAATCAACATTATCTGGGAGACTCAGTGGGCTCAGAGGCACCAGAGTTTCATCTTAAGGGCAGCAAGTACTCGTGAGAAACTGACCCCTGTCAAGATCACTAATCCTCAAACAGGAGGACTGGACACTTTAGGGCTCGCAATAGCACACCCCAAAGAGGGAACACAAAAATAGCCAAAATGATACTTTCTCAGAGGGGGTTCAGTCTTGGGTTACAAAAGCCAGAAAATGAATGAAATGAGGAGCACAAAGCAGACACCTGGACTCGGCTTCTGCCAACAACCATCCCAGAGGACACACAGACTTCCAACCTCTTCATGACCCTGCTTCCAGGAAACTGGTAAAATCATAAACGAAGGAGCTCAGTAAAGACTCAAATGAATGTTTAGGTCCTTCTGGTTCTCTAAACACACCTTTCAACTGTCAGGGTATTATTACTGAAACAAGAACATTGTAATTACTTGTGCATTATTATAATATGCAAAGTGATTTAAAAAGTAAAAATGCTTTGATGAATTAGTAATTCTTCTGATTCCTACAGCTTTGCAGCTCATGTTCAAAGACATCTTCTGAAAGTTTTTGGATTTGTGGAAAAGCTGCTGTAGCTCTTACACAGATTTTTTTTTCTTTTTGGAGATTTGGATCTGCTTTCTGGATACTTCATGTACAAGTCCCATACTTAACCTCTGACCCAACTGGTTCAGAATTAAAATGCAACCCCTCTCCTTCCCAATTTGCATTTCGTTCTCTTATATTTTGTATCTGGATAAATGGTCCTTCCATCCATTTGGTTCTATAAGCTCTAAATTTTGGAAGTCATCCTCATTCTTTTCTTCCTTACACCTTCTGCCATCACTCTTTATATACCATCAACTACCCGTAACAATAAATAATAGTGGTAACCATTGTTTGAATGCCTGCTATAGTCTAGGTATTTATTATTACAAAGGATGTATAATTATATATTTTATTGCAAATCCTGCAAAATTTGTATTATTATCCTCATTTTTAGTCAAAGAGCCCGAGGTTCAAAGACATTATTTGCTCAAGTTTCACTGGCTAGTAGATGGTAGTCAGGGTCAGAATTTGAACCCATATCTCTAAGATTTGAACTCATATCTGTCTATTTTGAAAATATGCATTTTCCACCACACAGGGCTGCATCTAATAGATCACCAAGTTCTGCCAAGTTTTTCTGTTACATGTCACTGAAACTTTCCTCCTTCTCTGCATCCGCAGGGTTGTCTACTTCCTTAGCTCATGCTTTCATTAGTTCTCACTGGACAGGTGACACAGCCCTCCCCCACTGTTCTCCCTGCCTCCAGCCCTGCTATATTATTAATGAACTTCTCTAGTAGTGTATCGGCAGCCTGACTGATCATAATCAAGTTCCTGTGCCCATCCACTGGACCTGCTAAATCAGAACCCCACTTATCCTTATAATGAGCCAGTGTAGCCAAAGACATTTCTAAGAAGGAATCTCTCAGCTCAAAATCTTCCGACTACTGGTCACTCACAAAATAAACAAAGTGCATCTTAACTTGACATACAAGGACCTTTTATGATCTGCTATAACTCATCCTGTCTTTGTTCATAAGCTTTTTGTCACCATGACCAAAATGCTTGACAAAAACAACACAGATAAAGGATTTATTTTGGCTTTGGTCTGAGGTTTCTGTCCATGGTCAGCCCGCTCCATCACTTTTGGCCTGAGTTGAGGCAGAGCATCATGATAGAGGAAAGTGGATCACCTCATTAACAGCTGGGAAACAGAGAGGAAGGGGCCACAGACAAGAAATGCCCTTCTGGGGCATGCCCTCAGTGACCTACTTCTTCTACCTGTGCCCGTGCTCTATGCCTACAGTTTCTACCACCTCCCAGTAATCCATTCAGCTACTAATGGATTAATCCATTGATGAGATCACTTCCATAAAGCTCTACCTCCGAACCTTGCTGCACTGGGGACCAAGCCTTCGACACATAATCTTTTGAGGGACATTCCAGATCCAAACTAGAACAAAGTCACTCAGCAAACTGATGTAATGTGGTAGACAGAGTAATGGATCTCCATGTTCCAATCCTCAGAACCTGTGAATATATCACCTCAGAAGAGACTTTGCATATATGACTGAGGGTATGAAGTTCAAGAAGGGGAGATTATCCTACAGGGGATTAGATGGGCCCAATCTAATCACATGAGTCATTAAAAGCAGAGGAGTTTTCCAGTTGTGGTCAGAGAGATGATGGGATAGCAGTGGAGAGCTGTAACATAAGAAGGACTTGGCCTGTCATGATTGGTTTTGAAGATGGAGGAGGGAGGCCATGAGCCAAGGAGTATGTAGGCTTTAGCAGCTTAAAAAAGGCAAAGAATCACATTGTCCCCTAGAGTTTCCAGGAGGAACACAGCCTGCCAATTCCTTGATTTTAGCCCCATCAGACTCCTGGCTTTCAGAACTATTAGATAATTTTGTGTTGTTTTATGGTGTTAAGTTTATGGTGATTTTCCACAGTAGCAATAGAAAAGGAATCTTCTGGTTTTCCAACCCACACATCTGCACTTCCTGCATATACCACTTTCTCTACCTGGAATACCCATTCAGGTCCACTTGGAAAATCCCTACCCCTTCAAAGACCCAGATCAAAATGGTTGAGTTAGGCATTTATGTGTGTCCCTTCAACCTAATAACACCTAATTCACTTACTTCATGGTAAGTGCTAACATCACCTCGTTTTGTTTCCATTTGTGTATTTTTGTACATTCCCCATTCTCTTTAGGGCTAATATCTTGTTCCTTTTATACTACCATCCTGGGATAATGGCTGGCATCTAGTCAGTCAGAAAATATTTTCTGGGTAATAACTATGGAGATACTGAATTAAGTATATTATAGAAGCACCTTATGTAAGTCCATCAATGTTGGCTTCTATGAGTTCTTGTTATTAGAATATGAATCTCTTTGAGATTGAGAGTTTATGTTTACCACTTCCAGTTAATCACTTTCTTTGAAATAAGCTTATTTTTATTTTCTTTATATAAAAGCACTTATTTCTACATTTTTATTCCATGCAAGAAAGAAGAAGAAAATTATCTCAATTAAAATTCTATACCAGTGTCATTATTAAAGTTGGATTTACACATCTTTCAAGGATTTTGATTTTCACTGGTGCCCTGGCCAGTGGAGAAAGTGAGGGACCTTGCCAGTCTCCTCTATAACACGTGAGAAAGCCTTTGTAGCTGGGAAAGCCCTCCTCAGACCCAAGGTGAAAATAAGATGATCCCAGGAGGAATCCAACAGTTATGTCTTGCATTTCTAGATTGGCCCATGTTACAGCCTACACCCTATTTCCCACTAACCTCATAGCCCTGAGAAGAACTAACACAGGGACTGTTAGGTGTCACACAGCTTTATTCCCTAAGGTACCTGGTGAACTGTTATTGTTTGCTTTAAGGATTTGCTTTGGTTCTAAACTCTGGCTGCAAATTAGAATCACCAGGAGAGCTATTAAATTCTGACATCACCACAGGAATTCCTATGAATGGTCTATGGTAGGTATTTTTCAAAGCTCCTCAAATGATTCTTATGTGCAGCCAGGGCTGTGGTTTGCATCAGGCAATAGTTTTCAAATTTCTATTGGAATGAAAATCACCTGGAGTGAGTACTAGGCGTGCAGCCTGCAGAAGTTTGCCCACCCTGTCCTTGGGCAGCTTGCTTCCTCATCCCAAATTCTCCATGGGCAGCTCTGGGGGTGAAACCTGGAAATCTGCTAGCTTAACATGCAGGTCTAATGTGTCTGATGCCTCCCAGCCTCCACCCCAACTCCCTGCACCAGAGCCCCTGCTGTCCACAGTAGAGAGCACTGAACTGTTCAGCAGCTGCCCTCTGTAGGTGCCTCATTCAACCCAGTGCTGAATGTCCACAATGCTGTCATGAGAAGAAGAAATGCTGGGAAGGGACAATTAGTTAGCATCCCCCAAACAAAGGCCACAGTTCTACAAAAGCATCTCTTTGTCTATATGATGCTGACGATGTGAAGGGGGAAGAAAAGGAACCAGCGTATATCCATGGAGCATGCACAGAACCACCCCTCCATATGGTAAAATGAAGGAGACCTTCACCAGTTCCTCTGGTCACAGTGCCACCCTGGCTCCATCTTTCCCGCAGTGCCTGTGTCCTGAGATGACCAACCCACATCCTGAATTTATATGGTAGATTTTAAAGGCTGAATTTCAAAGAGTTAGAATGAAAATCCACACATGGACACCCATCACCGGTTGCTTTAGATTCATCCAGATTTTATTCATCCAGTTTTCATTCATCCAGCTTAAGTTTTGTAACAAAAATATTTTGACTTTATTGACATAAGAATAATGGGAATTTGTGAGTCGATCATGCCTATGCACAAGGCTGCTGTCAAGCAGATCAGCTCTGCTTAGCCATCTTGGTTTTAGCTTCAGAATTTACAGAGTCCATCCTACTCATCAAAGGAGAAGCAAACATTTCCTTGTGGGAAGCTGGAGAACACAGATTTTCTCACCTCTCACCCTCACCTTCCCAAGCCTTCTGGTTGGATGCAAGATGGTGTGAAATGAGTGAGTCAGGGCACCTTATTGGCGGAGACCAGCTGGCTTCTAATGTACCCACAGATAAGCATCTGAATGATCCAGATGGAGGCTTGAGGCAATGGTATAAGAGTCGGTTGTCTTGAGTGAATTCTATTCCTGAGCGCTCTGAGGATGGTTAACAGATGGCAGTAGGCCAAGGGGTCTTCTAGGACCAAGCTTGATGATGCTAGAGTTTGCTGAAATCTAAGGATTTGAAATAAACTGTTCTTCGAATCTCCTACAGACTCAGGCATCTTGGAACTGGCGGCAGGTTGTAGTCTTCAAGATGGGTTGACATTTCCTGGCATCTGTGGATTTTCCCAGTCCTCTAACCTGGTCATGACCCACAGTAAATGCTTACAAGCCAGTCCCTGTGGCTCCATGAGGTCACCTCCATCTCTTCTTCAGGAATGGCTGGTAAGCAGGAGGCACAGCATTGAAAAATTATTGCTGGTATATCTGGAATAATTTCCAGGAAATCTAAGAGGGAGAAGTGACTAATTGCTCACCTGAATCCACTTTACCAGCTTGTTGGTGCCCCTGCTAACAGCTAACACTGACAGCATAAAGATGATTCTTTCCCATTAGAATCTTACCAATTGTAAGTTGCCTGCAATATGTGAGAACAGTGTAAAAACCCCAGGAAAAGGGAACATGTGAAGCCATTTCTGCACACCCTTGGTGAGCCTCACCTGTGTTCTGAGTCCCTCTCCTGTGTTTCAGACAGTATGTGATGTGCTCTTGCATACTAATTCTTGAGATTGGTTTGGATCGAAAGTGGAGGAGGGGCAATCACTTTACAATAGTCACATGTCACCTGCATTATTGATTCAATGATACAATTACCAAAATGTCTCTTCTGTTTAGGATGGGCAGAGCCTCATTCTCTTCCTCCCAATATATTGTTCTCCATAATTCCATCCCAGAAAGGAGAAGAGTCAGTGACTTGCTGAATGCTCAGTGGAGGCTTGAGCTTCCTGGAGCACAGACCAGGCCATTCTACCATTCCCAGCACCTACCACGTTTGCACTTATTGGAACCTTGTAAATGTTAATTGAATAAAATAATTAATCAGTGAATGACAAGCTATATATTACTTGGTTCAATCAATGGTAATTGTGCTTCCATGGTTTCACAGCCTGTATTTGGAGGTGAGAATTTGAGGCCTGCCCTGAATTCCACCAATAACACAAAGACTTTCAGAAGATATCAGTGCAGGGAAAAACAGTGGTTTATTGAATCTGCTTAAAATCTGTTAGTGACAGAAGTCATTTGTTTATAAACAGTTCTAACAAAATGACCTGGAGGTACTATAAAAGATTCCGCAGCTTTGTGAGGCTCTGGGTGACTCCCTGGCACAAACATTTGTGGTACTCTGACTTGTATTTTCTTGCCTGATGAGGCAAATTACTCAAAGTGTTGTCATAAGGCTTTTTGGGCCAGCCGGGGTAGGACATACATGTGCACACATGCTTATGATGGAGAATTCAGAATATTTCAGTGCCACTCCAAAAAAGACATCTGTTTGCAAAAAAAAAATGTTTATGCTTAGAACAAAAAATTCATTCCACCAAATTCTGGCATAAATTTACATATATTCAGGCTTTAGAGGAGATCTAAGTTTAAACTGGGACCTCTTCTCTTCAATTCTGTGTGAGAGTTTGGAATTGCCATGGAGCAGAGCACTAATTTACTGTGGCAGGAAAGTTTGTCCTGGGAGCTTGTCAGAGAAGGATCACCTAGCAGGGCTGCCACTATTCCCATATCACAACTTAACTTTCAAAAAGCTTTCCTTTACTATGAAACACTCCTGAACAATTTCCATTCTATTCCACTTTGTTGTTTAAAATTCTGGTCACATTCACTGTATTGATTACCTGGCCCCACTAATGGGTTGTAATCTGTAGTTGGAAAAATTCTGCAGTAGAGAAATGAAGTGTGACCCCCAAACTACAGACTATAACAGGAAGCCACAAGGACAGCTGGGAAGGTTTGGGAATGTTGTGGTGAGATCCACACCCAGAGCATACTCATCAATGGAATCCTGTGGCTCTGGGTCTGGGAAACCAGGCTATCTGGATGCACATGGTGACAATTTCCTGGGCTCAAAAAACAGGGAGGAGGAATGGGAGAGGTCTTTCTCCTCAGAAGCACAGTGTGTTCGGGAACATGCTACCACTCCTTGCTTGGATGGAGGCTCACAGAGTTCTGGCACTCCCAGGAAAAAACCTCTCACCCTTGAAATGCAACTCAAGTGTTACCTTCATGAAACTCTGCTTGACCCTCACAGTTGAAGTCCTCTTTCTTTCAACCCCAATAGCACTTAAGCCACACTTCACTTTGCATACATAACACTTTCTAGAGTATGGGTTAGTTACGCCTTCCTAGACTGTAGGAAGCACAAGGACTGTGTCTTACTCATTTTTGTATCCTCATATCTGTGACAGTATCTTGCACAGAGTATGTGCTTAACCAACATTTGCTACATATACAAGGAGATCAGAGAAATGTTTTCTTTTATCCCTGAAGGTTGTAAGGATTTTTTTTTTTAATCTTTGAGAAAGTGTCACTAGAATTCTGTCCAAGTCTCAGTTATCCAGCACTGGCATTTCCACACCTCTTACCTACTGCCTTCCCATCCCTCTGTCCCTCTCTCTCTTCATCCTTCCTTCTACCTAGCATTTATCGAGAGCATACTGTGTCTCTAGGCTAATGTGTGCTTACCAAGATGGGTAAATCTGTCCTTACCTCTGGGTCCCAGAGTCTGGTGAGGCAGAAGTTAAATTAGAGTAACAACAATATGGTATGAGAAATGCTGTAAAGCTGGGCAGCTACCCAGTCACCTCATATTCCAATGCTCTCTCACCAGACTGCTTCTGTTTTTCTCAAACTTTTAAAATTCTGCCCTACTAGCAAAGATTGGATTATACGTTACACACTGTATTTGTATTATTTCAACAGCAGCCATGTAAAAAATACAAAGATGGTAAAACAATTCCCACAGCCAAGTGGGAATTACAATATGGTGTGAAGAGTACACTGTTTAAGTTGAATAACCTCACCTTACTGCTTAACCTCTTACCTTTACCCTAAGAATAAATTCTGCATTGAGGTCTGAAGGGCCTGAGTCTTCTGCACGAACTGGTCCCTACCCGCTTATCCTTGGCCATGCCCTCCTCTCTCCTGGTGCTCAGCCCAGTGGCCCCTTTCTGTCTTTCCACTTGGAACCGAATTCTTTCATTCCTCCAGAGGGCTCTCTCCTTATCCTTCGGATCTTCAGCCTAATTACTCATCAGAAAAACCTTCCTGACTACCTTGAATAAATGCAGTCGCCCACGGTTAGTCTCCATCACCATCTTTTCCCTCCATGGACCTAATCACAACGTGTAATTATTTTACTTGTTTCCTTTTTTCTTTAGCTGGACTATGAGCTCCACACACTGTCTGTTCACCCTCCTATCCCCAGAGACTCACATGGCTCGGCACATAGTAAACACTATAAATGGTTTTTGAATAAATGAATGTCTGGGCGGCTCACAGAAAGAAAGGGACAAGGAGGCCATCTTTCACGAGCGAGCGAGGCGGCAGCAGAACCAGCGGCGGAGCAACAGCGACACCCAGTGGTCAGTCATTACCCAATGCACGCGCTCCTTCACGGGACCCTCAGGCATCAGGGCTCTTCCTGGCATTCTAAGGTGGATCCTGATCCACTAACTTGCTACTTTATTCTATTCCTTAATTTAAAACATCAAAAAGCAAGCAAGCAAGCAAACAAACAAAAATCTGCCCTCCAACTTCGCTCCACAGAGCAGGACATTTGGAAGCAGGTGGTTGCTCGCTAGATTTTGGGGTTGCCATGGTAACTTTTCCCTAGTTTGCTAACCGCTTGGAAAACTTACATTTTCAAATCTGCATGCTTTGAAAAGGCCTTCTTACATCTGTTTGTTTTTTTTTGAAGCCTTTCTTTGAATGACCGAATTTAATTTGCTTCACCTTCTAATTTGTTCAATGACATGTTATTAAAATTCCCCAGGTAGCTGGCAGGAATTTGTGCTACTGGGAGTCAGCACATATTCTGGAAGTCAGTGATTCACTTCCAGGCACCCCTGACAAGGTTTAGGGGAACCTATTAGGTTTTTCACTGCGGAGCTGCTGTGGACAGAATCAGCGCTGGCTCGGAAGTGGAACCGGGCAGCTCAAGTGTCTGGGTAACGCTGGAAAAGCCTGTCCTGTCTTTTCATTCTTGACATCCATCAGCGCGGTCTCTGCTGATGATGGTCGTCCTTGGTGCAAGAAAAGTGACCCTGACTGCCCATCGCACCTGCTTGTTTTCTCTCATTAGTCACCTCCGCAAGACAGGAAAAGAAGGCTGAAGGAAAACAGAGCATTCTGCGCTCAATTAGAATGACCCTAACATGCATCCCTGAGGCCCGTCCATTACGATAGGAGAGGCACAGCGCAGCAGAACACACCACTAGACGGTAATAGCCCGGACCCCGCCTGGGCCTCCAAACTGGGGGAAATGAGGGTGATTTAGATGCTGAGCAACGCACGACCACATCGCCTCACCGGGGCAAGCAAATGGAAGCAAATGGGAGTGTTAAGTAAGGAAAATGCAGACAAACAGTGGTTACAGAAAGGATCCTGATGGTTATAGGGCTGTGAGTGCCAATTCAGGAGGAAAATTTCTATACATTGTGAGGGGAAATAGATCCCAGCTCCCTCTTAAACATTATTAAACATCGTAAGGGACCATCTTATCCTTCGAATAAAAGAGAGGCAATTTCTCCCACAAAGACCAAAGTCCTTGCAACTCTTTTGCAATTGATACATGCTTCTTACTCCACTGCTCCCACTCGCCCTGCATTTATTTATTTATTTTTAAATAATAAATATGTAGTAGTTTTTATATGAATGCATGTCCATTAGAAAAGACAAAAGTCATATAACAGAATTTATAAAGTAATGAACGTTCTTTTACCTTGCACTCACCTTTGCATAGGGTCCTATTGGAATGGTTTGGTGTACAATTTCACTTCATGATGTAATTACCTCTTTGTGCTATTTCCAGCACACAGTTTTTATTTTTATTTTGATTCTGGTCCAGGTTGAGTGAGGCCCAGGCACATAGCTCCTAGCTTTATGCTGCTTTGACCTATCCTGGAATCCCACTCCCCCAAGCTCCACTGGATGCTGGTCCCTCTACCACCATGCTGTGCTTCTTGCATATTGGATTTGTGTATCACAGATGAGCAACTGGATTTTGTTCATACCTTTCTGCTGGCCTCCAGTTTTCTTAAGAGCACAGCTCTGACACTGACCACAAAAATCACTTCCCCAGAATCACTTCACCTAAGAAAATCCAACCCCTGGGGCTGGGGTTGTGGCTCAGTGGTAGAGCACTTGCCTCGCATGTGTGAGGCACTGGGGTCAATCCTCAGCACCACATAAAAATAAATAAATAACATAAAGGTATTGTGTCCTTCTACAACTAAAAAAAAAAAAAAAAAAGAAAGAAATTATAAAAAAAGAAAGAAAAGAAAAATCAACTCCTTCCTTTACTCCCACCTACTCACCCATGACCAGTGCCACAAGCTTTCATGATGTCCCCTTAACTTTAGATGTGACACATAATTTCCTCTGTCTTCTTCTAGTGGATCTCCTTAGACCCTACACCCACCCAGTTCTCTTTTTACCAATCTTGCTATTGTCTTGACACCCTGACATCCAGGGACTTGGTTCTTTCAACACAGGGTTTTCTGGATTTGGATATACAGAGGACACATCAATCATGCACACACAATTTATATGGTCAGCATTCTGTGTTTAATATGTAAAGACAGCCATTTTGCTAAGGATAAAATAAGAGACAAATGTGTTGTTGTAAAGTTGCTTCACAATGAAAAAAAATTTTTTTAGTTGTTGATGAACCTTTATTTTATTTATTTAAATGTGGTGCTAAGAATCCAACCCAGTGCCTTACTTATGCTAGGCAAGTGCTCTGCCACTGGGCCACAACCCCAGCCCTGAAATCACGCTGTTATTTGCCTCTAGAATTATAACCCGTGGCTTCTAGGCCCCGCCCCCTCTGGCATCTTTTTGCCTCCTTCCTTCATTTTTACCTGGTTTCTTTCACATCCACGGGGAAAGTATTTATTCAGGGCACAACCCTGTGATAGGCACTGAGCGGGATATGAAAAAGCCATGGGGCCAACTCTTTAAAAAAGGTGTTAATTGGATTTTTCCCATATAAAAACCCCCGTAGCATTTTATTTCCTAGCTCTCTGCTTCTCACAGTCAACTTCATTTGCCCATTTAATGCAATTTGCTTCTCATGATAAGATTCTATTAAGTGATTATTAAGACATTCTGAGTTACTTCAGCCAAGTGCGTCTATAATCATTACCTACCTCCTGGGGGTGGTGCGAGGTGTAATTAGTTAAAGCTCACTATTACTTCCCAGCACTCGGGAACTACAAACAGAGACCACCTCCACACAGCAGTCCTAGACCTCCCAACCTAGTCCAGCAGCCACCGTACAGCCTGACTGTATTGATATGAATTCCGCAGATCCTTGTTTGATGAGAGTTAAGGTTGGGTGGAATATGTGGAAATAGACATTAGTGTGGAAACACTAGAAATTGCCTGTCTTTATTTATATTAAATTATATTCCTAAAGCTTAATTTCTTTTGGTTTCTAGGCCATATTTTTTTAATAATATTAAACGTAGTGTTAATTAAAAAAAACACAAAAAAAGTTCCACCCAAAACTGAATTATGTTGAATCAAATCAACTTACCACTACTCTCAAATACCTCATTCTTTTTGTCTTCTAGAAATATCTGTTGTATTTCTTCTGTACATGAAGCATTGGACTAGGATCTAAGGCTATGAATGTTGAGAAAGAAAGTCCTTGCCACTGAGGAATTTAAGATCAGTAAACAACACAAATGATAATAATGACTTTTGGCAAACTTTCACATTTTCTGACAACCTACTTAGTATTGAGAGATGGAGATGGGATTAAAAGAGGGAAGGAGGGAGAGGGGAAGGGGGAGGGGAAGAGGAGAGGGAGAGGGAGAGAGGAAGAGAGAGAGAGGAAGAGAGAAGAGGGGAAGACGAAGTGGTTTAAATACTTGAAAAATACTCAAGTCAAATACCAAAGGCCCCAGACCCCTGGGGTCTGTACTCTTGGTGACCTACTTTTAAGTCCAGGAAGGATTAGAAGCATTTAATTAGAAGAGGGAGGTGAATTGTTTCAGTAGGCTCAGAGACAGCAGTGAGAAGGGACATGGATGACATAAGGGATCAGGCAGAAAAACTGAAAAAGGAAACAAGAATTCATGGAGTGTGCAGTGTGGGGACATTAGCAGGAAGGCAGATTGCTCTATAAACTCCAGTAGCTCCTGAGGGTTTCTCTGCAATTCCAGGACAATAAAATAATTTATTTTCATAATGGCTCTCTCACACTAAGAAAAGTTCACAACATGGCTACTAGACAGGGCAATACATAATAGAGGATGATTTCCATCCAAAATATTTCTAGAAATTAAATCAGCTCTTAAAGGGATTCTTTGGTCGTAACATGAAGTAGGCAAATTCCAGGTCAATAGGAAGAAGTGTTTTCTGGTGATATATGTTGCCTTTAAATGTATTTGGTATCTTTAAAAGGTGGTGAGTTTCCTATAGCCTGGAGATATATATATATATATATATATATATATATATATATATATATATATATATATATATATATTTGCCTGGAGATATTAAGTACAGTATGGACAGACATCTGTGTGGATGCTGCAGAGGGACTTCAATTGTCTGCCTGTGGGTCAACTCCAGTTTTGTGTATTGTGTAGCTCCAAAGCTAGAAGTCATTTTTACATTTTAGAGGCAAATTGCAAGATGAAACCAAAAAGCTTTTCAATGAAAACAGTTACTCAATGTTGCCTCGATCCCCAGAACCTAAACTGTCACTCACCTGGTCCTTTGCAGAGCTTTGCCAACCCCTTTACTAAGGAGTTGTTTCCCAGTTCTGAAGTTCTGGGGTCTGAAACACACTTCATTTCCCAGGCAGACCTTCATCAGAATAAGCCCATATGGAAATTGCTTCACAGCAGCCAGAGTAGATCGTCGCTGGAGAGACACTGGCAGCCTCTGGAACAAACCTTGAACTAGCATTAGATGGTGCTTGTGGAAATAAACAAACATTAGATTTCATCCTTCTCCTCCCTCTGCACACATTGAATTTTATATTTCCAGATTTCATTTCATTGGCTGGCAGAAGGACAACTTAATGAACTTTACTAGGGAAAAGATAAGAATAGGGGCATATTTCAAATTTACCTGGATCTCCCCTTACAGCCATTGGAACCTTTCCCAGGGCTTCCCACAAATGATACTCAACAAGCTCTGGACCATCCTTAGAGGTCTCAGAGGGGAGGCAGCAGAGGCAAGGGCTACCTTCTCTTCATTGTAGATTAAGGGTCAGGGACCATTACAAATTATTTACCCTAAAAGAGAAATGCCTGCAAGAAAACAAAAGTGTTTAAATTTCTCTAATTTGTTTTTTCTAATTCTGAGGGAAAAGATAATCTTAGCTTAGAGAAATGCTCTTTCTGCCTGCTATGCCTTAGTTGAGGGATCAGCAACCCTTCAAAGGCTTTGGTCTCTGGGCATGCTGGGGGCAAGAAGCCAACAACTGGTTTTGTAACTATCCAGGTACGAGGTAGCAGTGTCAGGAAGGTTGGTGTGATCCATGGGTCTCTGAAAAAAGGTGACACAAAGCAGAGGGAAACCCTGACACAGCCCAGGTAATCTTAGCTTCAGGTGATAAATTCAACCACTTGGAGCATAAGTCAAGAGAGTAACAGTCTTCAAGGGACTTGATGATCTCCAAGGACAGATATGTGTTTCCAGTTGGTTTTAAAAATATGCGTCTATGTATGTTTGTGTATTTCCTGGCACCGATAAGCCTAGATAGGGATCAGTCACTCCAAAGACAACAGCATACAGCATGTGACATTAAACATCACACATTGTAAGTATCTTTGATGAGTTACATGCATGTACACACACACACACACATGTGTTATATGAAATCTCCCAGTGCCTCCTACTGTGCTGTGTGTGCCAGATTATAGGATACAGAGCAAAGTTTGCCATACAAAAATGGCCAAACTAATGCCATGAGATGTATGTGGATTCTCCATGTCTTTCATTTCAGGACATAAGGATTATGGTCCTGTCACCTTTTACTAAAGATTCATTTTGTAATCCAAATCACTCCTGAAAACACTTTGCACCAACCATGGGTTTCTTCGAGGTAACCTCATAAGCATGTGAGAGAGAGGCTAGACATATCAAAATACTACTTAAAGAGAGATAAATTGTGGTCAGGAACCTACAAATAAATAGTTTTACTTTTGCATCTTGGCTCCCTTGTCCCTGTTCCCTTCTCTTTATACCTGTGCCCTTTCCCTTCTCTTTTGTTACACCTATGGTCTCATGCCTTCCCCCAGGAGAATGGACTTGAACCACGTGTGTAATAAATGACAGTCTGCATGGGCACATTTCCTCTGTTATAAAATCACATCTTCTGTCCCAGCCACTCTCCCTTCCCTTCTTCCACAGCCTGTTCTACAATTAGAATTCAGCTTGGAGTGAAAAAAAAAAAAAAAAAAAGCTGGCACTCAGCAGATGGCTGAAGGCAGTCCCTTCGCACACCCTGGATGCCCACTCCTCAGCAGAAAGAGCTGGGGAGTGCCATATGTTGGAACTGCCACGTTGCCAGCAGAAGGGAGGCTTTGTTCTTTTGATGGGTTTGTTTTGAAAGGAGAACATAAATAATACACACCCACTACTCCTTCTCCGGCAATCTGGGCAGAGCTTACTGGCAGTCCTCATGGGGGTTCTGAGTGCCCCCATTGTTCCCTGCACACGGTTGGGTCTGAGGGCTGATCTTGGCTACCAGAAGAATTAAGTCTGACTAATTGCCAACAGTAAATAATACTCCTATTGCTTTTCTCCTACTCAATCAGTGAATGAGTTTTTGCTCAAACAATCATTGTTTCCCTACAGAAATTAAGGTCTTTGTTTTCATGTAACCCAAAAGGCTTCTTGTGAACTCAGTTGGAATGATGAATGTTTCCCCCGCATTGGCCACTGTGCACGTGGTGTGGAGGCGAGGGCTGAGGTGGGAGGTGTGCAGAGGGGCAGGAGCAGGGTCAGAGTGTCCTCATGGCCCTTTAGGAAGAGTGTCAAATGAAGGAGCCACAGGTCTGCTCTGCCATCAGCCAGCAAGCCCAGTCATTCACAGTCATCTCCCATGTTTTCAAAGTCACTCATTTCAAGCTCTGAAGAGACCCTGGAATAAGCCCTGAGAAGTCAGCATGGCCTTGCTCACCACTTTGCTCAGTCCTGGCATCTCAATTTTTTTCTTTTGCTGGATAAGTGAACAAGTGGTCAAATGAATGCTTCTTGGGTTAGATTTAAGCTATGCTTCATAGCTTAAAATGTGTTTGTTTGGGAAACATATTGTGTATGTGTGAGTGTGTGTGTGTGTGCACATATGCATACAAAAAAACTCTAAATAATCTATCCACAGACCCTACCCCATCAGGAGTGAACTATAATGTAAATTGTCACTGATTGGAATACATGGACCACTCTGGTGGGGATGTTGATAATGGGTGAGGCTGTGCATATGTGGAGGCAGGGGTGCATGGGAAATCTCTGTACCTTCTGTGCAATTTTGCTGTGAATGTAAAACTACTCTACAAAATGAAGTCTATTGTTTTATTAAATTAAGCAAAAGAAAATAAATCTATGCAAGGTATGAAAAGGGTTGAACACTATTTATTGCTAGCCTTTATGTGTTTCATATATTGCTTTTAATATTATAAAAAAATTGCTTCATTTTGTAAAGGAAGCAAAATATGTAATTCCTAGGAGTCTCCAGGCTACCAATATGCTGGTAGGAAGGAAAAGTAAAGCAAAACAATATCAATCATCATCATCATAGTAATTGCTATTTAAGGCAAACTAGAATGGGTGCTATACTACAGGTACTGTCCTAGGTATTTTACATGCATTAATTCATATCATCATTATGACTACAGTATTAAATACATTTATTAACACTTTTAATAGAAAGGACAGTCATTATTAATGCAAATGATTTATATTCTTAAACAGGGTGAATGATGCAAAGATAAATAAATGAACACAAAATATAATACTTGCTATAGTTTGAAAGTTGGATGGCCCCCACAGTTCTCTGTGTTAAAAAAAATTGGTCCTGAGGGTGGCACTATTGGGAGGTGGTGGAATCTTTAGGAGGTGTTTAGATCATTGAGGGCTTACCCCCAAGGGAAATTATGGGATTCAGAACCTCCTCTTTCTCTTTGCTTTTTTCTCTTTCACCATGATGTTAGCACTTTTGCTCGGCCACATGCTCCCCCCCATGACTTGCTGCCTCCCTGAAGGCCAAAAACAAGGGGGCCAATTGGTCACATACTGAAACCTCCAAAATGGAGACCCAAACTAGACTGTTTTTATAAGTTAATTATCTCAGGTATTAAATTAGAGCTGACTAACACAAATGTCTAACCATTTTTCCAGAGCAGTATGTAACTGAAAATGAGGCTCCAAGGTACTAGCAACATGATGAATTCCCAGTAAGGGCCTGCCTTACTGGGTTTGAGGAATAAATGAGATATGGAGATTTTGAGCACTGCCCCTGGGTCTAAGCTGGAACTTAATGAATGATGGTTGAACTTCCCCAAAACTTTCTCTAGGTCCTTTAGGGGATGAGTGACAACACCTCAGGCCTCAGCTGCTGTCTTGGACACACAATAGCAACAATATGATCAGTTTTGAGGCCTCTGTGTGGGCCAGGTTGTAATAGATATTTTATAGCTGATATCTAATCAGTTAATTCTATCTACTAACTTTGCTGGCCAGGTGGTAACTTATATTGCTCCCATTTGCCAATACAGTGATAGCAACTGGGATTTAGACAAACACCATGAGATTGCCAAATGCTTTCTGAAAAAAACAAAACAAAACACCACCCCTGAAAACCCCTGTTCCATGCCATTCTGGTATAAAATGGATTTTATTTGAAAAATGTTACTTCTTGCAAAGTTGGTAATCTATAGAGAGTTGTCACCTCCATTAATCCAACTATTTGCTGAAGGTTCATGGACCATGCATTCGATAAATAGGAAAGGCAGCTGTGAGTTTTTGAAGGAATTGGTGTGAACTCAACTTTGGCAGGTGGGGTATTAATCCTGACTCTGTCACATACAAGCTCTGGGTGATGTAGGGCTTCAGTTTCTCTTACCAAGACTCGACAGAGTTAGCAATTTGTGGATGCTTCTAAAGCTTTTGGGTCAAGAGGAAGTGACAGATCTTCCCTCCAAGGCAAGGGTGTTGTTGTGAGTGCACAAGGGGCCCAAAGTTCATAAAGTTTGAGCTGTGGCACCATAGGGTGGGTCTGCATTATCACTCACAATGGATTTCTTAGAAGGGGTGAGTGTGTGCTGGGTTTTGTGGGAACGGAAGAGAGGAGACTTTCTGTTTTAGTGGAGGAGGATCAGAAAAACAAGTCTGGGAAATGTTTCCCTACTTGGAACATACTGAGGTCTGCCCCGTTGGAGTGGATCACATAGTAGGGGACATTCAATAAAAAAGAGGAATGCCTTCTTTTTAGTTCAGCAAACATCTGTGGGACACTTGCTGAGGGCTAGGCACAGGCTGGTACTGGGATGACAGAAGTCCTGGTTCCTGTACTTAGGGAGCTTGCAATCTATGGCCAAGTCTTGAGTGGGCCAGGTCACCAGAGGCCTCAAAGTCCCCAGACATTTTGGGAAAATGGGAGCAGTAGAGGGGTCTCACAACTCAGATAGAGGCACCTAGAACAACTTAAAAGATTTCTGACCCAGAAATGAACTGACCTTAAGGTCATGCAATATCGGCGTGGAGGGAGATAAAGTCATTGCATGCTTTCCTTTAAGGTACTTGCTTCCTTCTCCAGACTCCCCTTTGGGCAGAGCCCCTGCACACTGTTGACGGAGTTGCTGTTCAAAAACATGGAGAACTTTGGGTAATTCAGCAGCCATTGTTGGCTCTCCTTTTTTTTTTTTTTTTTTTTTTTTTTTTGCTGCAGGAAACTCTTAGCACAGCATTCAAGTTCCTGTGCAGAATAACTTCAGCCTGTTTCTAGTGGCATCTTCTACTTCATCCTTACATATCCTTGAATTCTCCAGAAGTGCACTTCTATCCTTTTGACTGTGCCTCATGCTCTTGCCCATTTCTCAATGGTCTTGACTTCCTCTTCTCTTTAAGAACAACTCCATTATTTTCTTTCCTTGGAAGATGTGCCCTATCTTAAAAATTCTTTCCATTTAGCTCAACAAAAAAAAAAAAAAAAAAAAAAACATCATGCTGTCCCCCTTCTCCCAGTGGCCAGTACATTGTCCTAGACTGTAGCCATCTTAGTGAGATAAATTCTCAGAATATGAAGTCACTGAATGAACTTGCTAATGGATGACTCTGATTTGCAGACCAGAGTTTTGTCTTGCCTGATAAACCCTGTCCATCCATAGCAGCCAGCTGGAGTACTATGCAGAGGATTTCTAAACAACATTTTGGTCATGTGGGAAAATATGGTGCTGGTTTAATGATGTCTACTGCAATTAAAGAAAGGGGGTACAGGGTCTATGTCTTTTTTTTCATTACACACGTGTTTTTTTGTTTTTGCTAATATAACATCATCTTGATTATTCACAATTCAGTTTTTCATGAGTATAAGATGATCTTTGTTGCTATAAGCCAGTTTTTCATCTGTCTGTTGCCCTTCTAATTGACTTCATCCACATTTTGCCTATAGATTCTTGGAGGCTTCCACTTGTATGAAAGTTCCTATCATCCATAGCTCTGGTTAAATAATAGCTCTGGCTGAAAGAATCTTTTAAAAGAGCAGCTGTATCGAATACCTCTGATTGATATTTGAAATTATTAAGGTATTATTATTTGGAATTGTAGTTTCCAATGTTCTGAGCCTCTCATGCTGCTGATCATCTGCATAGCTAATCCTGTCTAATGCTGTCTTCTACATCCAATTAACAATGTGTTCTGGGTGCTTAACAATGAAGCAGAGTCTGATTTCCATCCAGCTATTGGGAGAGCAAAATGCTCTTCCAAAACACCAAATATACCTCTTCCCATCCTTATTCGACCTGGTGCCCACAGCAGGGAAATTTGTGCCTGAAGCTCAAGCCAGGTCCCCTGTCTCTGTGCAGGGATGTGGGGAGAGCACAGGGCAGCTGGGTTACATCCTCACACGGACCCCTACCTGCCTCATGAGTTTCCAATGCAAGTCAGGCAGTCCTTGCAGTGCCCTGTGATCAAAATCAACTCACGTAAAACAAGGAAACCTCCTGAGTGGAGGTTGAAAGCAGGTTTTATTCACTCTGGATTTTTTTTTTTTTTATTTTCTCCATAGGCACTGAAAGCGATTATCTTCTCAATCAGGGAACAACCACGGCAAAGGAATGCAATCCTTGTAAAGCCCAAGGGCACACAGGTTTCTCTAACCAGAAACACGCCTCACAGTGTGGAGAGGCCACCTGGGAACGTCTCCACCGCTAAGGGGAAGGCGAACCAGAACACAGGAGGGGATGCCAGTGCTCCACTGAGGGGAGATGCCTGCCATTTGAACTAATGCTTTTAAAAATCTCTTGCTGGGAAAAAATGGGGAAAGTGCTAATGGATGTAATGAACCAAGCCTCCCAGGGAAGCGGAGAAAGCCGACCCATCAACTAACTGGATCATTCAGAACTAGAGCAAGGAAATGCTTTGGCAGAGAAACAGAAAAGTGAAACAGCAAGGCCCACAAGTCCTGAAATCAGGGCCTAGTGGTCAGCTCTGTATCCCTGTTTATCTCTAGCATGATTTATCCCAAACAGAAGATCTTGTGGGCCTTGAGGAAACCTCTGGGCAGGTGAGCAGAGCTCACAATCCCAGATTGCAATCAGGGATGTGGGGAGAGCACAGGGCAGCTGGGTTACATCCTCACACGGACCCCTACCTGCCTGTGTGCACATCTGGTCATCTCACCCTTGTCTGTGGGTCTCACCTGGTACCTGTTGCACCTCAGTCTCCTGAATTAGTTTCCATGGCTGCCATAACACACTGCCACATACTGAGTGGCTTAAAACAAATGCATTTTTCTTTCTAATAGGTCAAAAGTCCAAAATGTGTCTTAGCTAGCAAAAGTCAAGGTATTGTCAGGACTTGTCTCTTCTGGAGGCTCCAAGGGAGAAACTATTTCCTTGTCTTTTCTGGCTCCTAGAAGATACTAACAGTTCTTGGCTCACAGCTCCTTTCATCTACCTACCAGGCCAGTAGCACAGCATCTTCAAATCTCTCTCCCTTTCCCCCTTATAAGAACCCCTGTGATTACATTAAGCCCACCCAGATAATCCAGGATAAAATTCCCATCTTTAAATCCTTAGCTTAATCATGTCTGCAAAGCTCCTTTTGTCACGTCAGGTTTGGAGGACTAGGACATGGACATCCTTGGGAAAGCATTGTTCTGCCTACAATATCTCCTTAGGGTCTAATTTCAGCAGCCAGATTTGCAGTTTCTCAGCAGCAAGGGAGGAGGAGTTGGGACTCCTAGGAAAAATTCATCTTCTGCCACTTTCTGGGTGGACAAATCACTTGGAGCTTGGATCCTCTCTGCTCATGTCCAAGAGTTTACCCTCCTTGGGGGGCTGTGCATAGCTCTTCTCTGTTATGCTTCTTCCCACTAGGCCTTGTACATTAATGAACTATTTTTCTTATCCTCTCTTTCTCATCCACTTGCTAGAAATGGCCCTTGAATCACCATAACACAGGGGCATTTGAGTCTTGGCATACCCTATTGGAAATTAAACTGCATTTTTCAATGAAAATAGTATTATCATGGAGAAATCAATGAAAGTGTACTATGCACAAGGTACATGTTGTCTTAAAGAAACTAGTTATGTGGCTGAGATCTGCCCTTCACCTTAAATTTTATTTCTATGGCAAAAATGCTATCTAACAGCAGACATTCATCAGCCAGCTCTGTCTGAATGATGGTTTCCTAGTTACCGTGTGGAACTATTTCACTGCATAGCCTGCTCAAACTCCTGCCTCTGCTATTGCTCTGTTAAATTGCTCCCTTCCTAGGAGCTTTATATTTCAATGGTAGCTTTGGTTTCCTCACTATGCTGCAAATATTGTATAGGTCTCTTTGTCTTATAGAAATATTTTATAACACCGAGGCTTCAATGAAAGGTTAATGGGAAGAGCAGAAAGTACAATAAATGGGTAAGTTGTTAAACTCAATGTAGTCTTGTGCAGCATAGGAGGAAAGTGTCTGGTGGTGATTGAGTCTGGGCTCAAGATCAGACTTTCCTGAATTTTAATCCTAATTCTGCCATTTGTAGCTATGTGACTTGGGCAAATATAAGTGTAACCTCCCATGCCTCAGCTTCCTTGTCTGTAAAAGGGAGATAACAATGGTACTCAGCAGAAACCAATTGACTGCAGACCAACGCCTGATTCCATCTTCTTTGCCTTCAATATAGGGGATACATGCTTTGGCCTGAAGGGATGGCCGTGCCACCTGCCTCTAGCCAATGGGTTGGAAGTGGAAATCTTCTGGGGAACCTGGGGAAACTGTTTCTTTATCATTACAGGCACTAAAGGAGTTGCTATTCTGCTTTTCTCTTTTCCTGCTTTGGATGCTGTCATGTGAGAATATGATATTTGGGGCTGCTATAAACAAGTTACCATGAAGGGAAGACCAAGAACATTAATTGATCTTCTGTCAGATTACCACAACTCAGTAATTTATAATGAAAAAAGATTTCTTTGGCTCGTAGTTCTAAAGGCTGGGAAATCCAAAATTGAGGGGTCATATTTGGTGACAGTCTTCTTGCCAAGTCATAAGATGGCAGGATACATCACATGGGTAGAGCACTCAGGAGAGACTGAGAGGGAAAAAGTGAGCTGACCTGGTCACATATGCACTCTTGCAATAACTGACCCACTCCGTCCAGAGTGGCACTCATCCATTTGTGAGGGTGATGTCCTCTGGTCCTAATCAACCTTTGAATGTCTCACCTCTTAATACTGTGGCAATAGCAATTAAATTTCACCATAAATTTCAGAAGGGACATTCAAATCATTACAGATTCTCCTTAGTACTTTGGCTTTTACCTGCCCTGAAATGCTCTTCTCTTTGTTAAGAAGATTAAAAGGCTGTGTATTCAAATTTTTGTGATTTAAGCATTCCAATCAATATGAATTCCTATCTCTGAGGGTCCACTGGAAAGATTAACTGAGATAGTGCAAATCTTTCTTCGTGGCATGAAGGTATCATCCCATAAATGGCAACCCATAATTACTACTATTAATAAGCAGCAAAAATTAAAATGTAATATTAATTACTTTAAAAAATTTGTTCTAATTAGTTATACATGACAATAGAATGCATTTTGACACATCATACATAAATGGAGTATAACTTCCATTCTTCTGGTTGTACATAATGTAGTGTCACACTGGTTGTGTAATCATATATGTACATAGGGTAATAATGACTGATTCATTCTACTATCCTTCCTATCCTCATACCCCCTCCCTTCCCTTCACCTCCCTCTGTCTAATCCAAAGTATCTCTATTCTACCTAGCACCCCCTGCTTCTATTCTGAGTTAGCATCCTCATGTCAGTGAAAACATCCGGCCTTTAGTTTTTTGGGGGATTGGCTTATTTCGCTTAGAATGATGTTCTCTAACTCCATTCATTTACTGGAAAATGCCATAATTTCATTCTTATTTAGGACTGAGTAATATTCCATTGTGTATACATACCACATTTTCTTTATCCATTCATCTATTGAAGGTCACCTAGGTTGGTTCCATAGGTTAGCTATTTGAGTTGAGCTGCTATAAACATTGATATTGCGGCATTACTGTAGTATGCTGATTTTAAGCCCTTCGGGTATAAACCACGGAGTGGGATAGCTATATTAATTGCTTTTTACTTCCTACTTTTCAATATCACCAGCTCATTCATTTATGTTTGTACTGGAAAATGAGGTGAAATCTCAGGTTCAATGGCATCTGTTGAGTAATTTATGTCCTTATTTGGGGACCTAGGACAGCCACTTCTCACAGCACTAGAGGCTGTGTCTTGTTCATCTGGTGCATGGAGTCTCCTCAGTAGTTGGTCTTGGTGGATGGATGGACAGATAAATGAAGAGGTAAGTGGATATATGGATGAATGGATGGGTGGGACAGATGGACAAGTAAACTAACCCCAGAGCCTTTGCAGAATATCTTCTTATCCCAGATTAGTCTGGTAGCCTGTTGTTCTATAAAACGCATTAAAAAATGAAAACCCAAATTAGATTTTTATAGAATTTGGTGCTTCTAACCTTAAAACCCTAACCAATGATGATTTATAGTCTGCTCAGGGAGCTTCCTATTTGGAATATGAATACAGTTCAGAGTTCTCCCTGCCCAGCATGAACCAATATGTCTATCTACTACTTTGATGAAATATCTAAATATGCTGTAACTTTTTTTTTCCAATAGGAAGGAGAGGATTTACACAGTGGAATTTTAGGAAAATTACCTACTGTAAAGAAAAAGTGATGATGTTTTTATTATACAACAGGGGGCGGGGGGGGTGGGGGGCGGAAAAATTGTTTCCAATAACAAACTTCTGTTAGAGCTTCTGCTAGACAAGATAATCTGATTCCCAAATGATTGTAGTTACTCTGTCATTTGCAAAAAGATTGCTAAATTTGTGAATAGATGTTGAATCAAGGGTTGAGGATGAAAGCAAGACACAGAATACTTCAAAGCTACTGGACTATTAGCTCAGGCGATATCACGTGTTCTTCTGACTGGCCTGATATCCTTCCTCTATGCAGAACCATGATGGTGTGTGTGTGTGTGTGTGTGTGTGTGTGTGTGTTGTTTTCAGGTCATTCTTGCCTCCAAGTTTTCTTATGCACAGAAACTACAGGTCAAGACAAAGGAATTTCTTCTTCTTGCCCTTTATACTGTCATTATCTGTCTTCATCGTCCAAAATTCTTTCATTTGTATTCCACGGACCAGAAGTTGTCCTGTATTAACCATCTGCAGGGGAAACTGGGAAATGCAGTCATTTTGCTAGGTATGTTGTCACCATGCATAAAACCATGCTCCTAACTAAGGGAGTAGGAGAGATGGGATACCAATAGAAACAATCAGTATATGCCTTGCCCTATCTTCACTCTGCTAGTCCCCTGTCACCTCCAAGAACCATCTAAGTGTGACCTCTGATTTGCTTGGAATTGGTTTTTCCTTACATCAGTGTCTTACCTTTAATGCCTGTTCTCTGCATGGATTAGCCATTTGTGACACTGTTAATGACACACTTCAACTAGACAGAGCAACTCCACCCAACAGGGCTGCACTGTCTCTGTAAGCAGAAGCTAAATCCCAGCTGGGCATGGTGGCACAAGCCTGTAATCCCAGCAGCTCGGGAGACTGAGGCAGGAGGATCACAAGTTCAAAGCCAGCCTCAGCCTCAGTGAGGTGCTAAGCAACTCAGTGAGACCCTGTCTCTAAAAAAAATACAAAATAGGGCTGGGGATGTAGCTCAGTGGTCGAGTGCCCCGGAGTTCAATCCCTGGTTACCCCTCCCCACCCCCCAAAAAGAAGCCAAATTCCCCTAGGGTAACTTGCTGTTAATTAGCCAACAGTGTCTTTGAAAACACAAATACAGAAAGAAGCAGACAACCTGATAACTGAGCCTTTATTGTGCCTCATTTAATCCTTACAACCTGCATCACTATGAGGTGAGTGCTATTATTAACCTCCATTTTATGGATGAGGAAACCGAGGATCAGAGAGGTTAAGTAAGTTGTACAAAGTCACATTCAGTTGTGTGTGGGATTTAAATTTGGGTATGTTCTATTCCAGAGCTTTTCCTGCTGTACTATGTTTTAGTAAATTTTGGGCTGTCTTGGGAAAGTGAGGCTAGTCCCAAACTGAAGCCTACTAGATGTGGAGATGTGCCCAGAACACAACAGCCCCAGTCTACTTGGAGTTACTAATTTCAGAGGCTGCTCTTAGCTCTTTTTCACTCTGCAAAATGGAAAAAAGTAGAAAGGTTCAGCGTTGTTCTAGCCTTCAGCCTGGGTGCTGCCCAATTTCTTTCCTATTGTGGCACATATAAAAGGTGACACTCTCTGTACAGCCCAGAGCTGGCAGAGGCTGATCTGAATCCCCTCCTGCCAGAGATAAAGGAGTCCACATCTTGGCTGGTCTCATGACCTTTTCTCTTATTGTCCCCTCTGCCAGGAACACAAGTGCCCTTTTCCTGTTTTAGGACCCAATCCAGGATCCCACATTGCATATAGTTGTCAGTCTCCTCCGGTGTGTGACGCCCCCGGTCCTTCCTAGTCTTTCATTACCTTGACACTTTTGAGGGTACCACTCAGTTATTTTTGTAGAATGTCTATCAAGTTGGGTTTGATTGATGCTTTCTTGTGATTAGATTGAGGTTACACATTTTTAGCAGGAATGCCATAAAAGTGATGTGTCCTTCCCAGCCCATCGTATCAGGGGGCACAGGATGCCAGGGCCTCTTATTATTGGCGATCTGGACTCTGACCTTTTGCTGTGTTTCCCCACTATGAACTTACTAATTTTCCCTTAGTAATTAATGAGTGTCTTAGAGGAAACACCTGAGACTATTCATATATCCTGTTTCCCTTCAAACCTCTTTTCCTTAATTTTAGCATCCACAGGATCTTGCCTGTGGTATTCTAAAAGTGATTTTATATGTTTCCCATTCCTCATTTATTGATAGTGACTCTGGAAGGAAGTTTTGTCCCTTTTCCCTACGTATTTATGTAACCAATTATTTATGCCAGTACAGATAAATACTTGTTTTATTCTATGAATTATAATGTAACATTATCAGTACTTATTTTGCTATGTAAATTGTTCCAGCTCTGTCCACTGGAAACCCTACCAGGTTAGTTCTCAGGACCTCCTGGCATGCCCTTGTTTTTATTGGGGTATTTACTTTCTGGCACCACCAAAGTTTCCGGGTTCATTTTGGATTTTTCACAGTTCCAGTCCAATAATCAACTATTTCCCCAAAGAGACCCTGAGTCCCTTTTACGGTAGAAAATGGTATTTCAGGAAATACAGTCGGAGTATAAGTGGCATCAGCTGTCATTCTAAGATAATTTGGAAGCAATTATATAAAAAATATAACCCAAAATTTAGAGATGGGAAATGTAGAGACCAGTGAGTGAGAGGTCACATGATGGCCGACGGTCACACAGTTCAGAAGTGGCAGAAAAATGTTGAGCTGGGGCAAATCCTATGCTCGTAATCTTCACACAATGGTAAATACTGTGTCTATTAGAAATATGAATTATTACTTGGCAGTAAAAAGTGCAGATGTGCCAGAAAAAGGTGATTTCTCGTTGACAGAATATTAGATAAAGTAACTAATACACAAAACTAAACTTGGCATCCAGTAAATATTTCTGGATAGGTTTTGTTGAATGAATCATCAGTATGCTCAAGTATTTCTTGATTTCTGTGAAATTTCCCTGGCTCTTTGGTTGTACTTTCATTTTTTAAAAGAAAAATATGATAGGGCAGATATAAAGTTGTAAAAAACACAGAAAAATAAAATAACAAAATAAAAATCACGGAAGTTTCACTTTCTAGAACTCCTAGGTCATTGGGTGCACATTTGATGAAGTATCCCTGCCCCTCTCCTGTGGTTTTAGTAAGCAAGAAACCAAGGCTCAGGGCTGGGAGTGATTTACATTTGGTGAGTGGTAAGCAAAGTGGAGCTAGAAACCCGTTCTGTAGCTCAGCAGCTTGCTTAGCATGTGTGAAGCACTGGGTTCAATCCTCAGCACCACATATAAATAAAATAAAGGCATTCTGTCCACCTACAACTACAAGAAAAAAAATTAAAAAGAAAAAAAAAGAGACCCGGTCTGCAGGATGAATTCCTGTCTGCGCTCGACTTTCACCATGTCAAGACTGAGCCCTGGGAGAGTTGACGTCATCATCCCTGTTTTCGACTGATCGCAGCTTATTCAACCATAGAACACGTAATTTCAGGCTGCCATTTGCCTGCGCCTCGCAGACAAATTACTCAGGCGCAGTGCTAAAGAACCCGCGGAAACTGCTTCTTGGGGCCTGCTCCTATCAGAACATACACGGAGCCCGGGGCGGCCGGAACTGCTCTGGCCCAGGGCTAAGGAGCCCGTGGAGACTGCTTCTTGGTCTGGATCCTGCTGAGTGCTGTGGGGGCCAGAGGGGCAGAGCAGAGCTGCAGCCCGCGTCCAGAACAGCCCCAGCGACCTGCCGGCGTGGTATCACTTCACCCCAACTGCGGTGGGGGCTGAGCAGAGCTGCCGCCCGAGCCCACAAGGAAGGCAGACCACTGGCTGATTGGCGGAATGGGCCCAGCGGCCTGCCAGTGTGGTAGACACGTCACACCAATGGGAGTAGGGGCAGAGCAGGGCCGCCGCCCGCACCCGGAGTGGGCCTAGTGACCCACCGGAGTGGTATCGCTTCACCCCAACTGCAGTGGGGGCCGAGCAGAGCTGCCGCCCGAGCCCGCAAGGTAGGCAGACCTGCGACCGTCCAGCGGGACAGGCCCAGCGGCCTGCTGGCGTGGTAGACACGTCACCCCAATTGGAGAAGGGGCAGAGCAGAGCCGCCACCCGCGCCCGCAAGGTAGGCAGACCTGCGACCCACCGGCACAACAGGCCCAGCGGTCCGCAGGTGTGGTAGACACATCACACCAATTGGAGGAGGGGCAGAGGAGAGCCGCCACCCGCGCCTGGGACAGGCCCAGAGGCCCGCCGGCGTGGTAGTCACGTCACCCCAATTGGAGTAGGGGCAGAGCAGAGCCGCTGCCCACGCCCGGAACAGGCCCAGTGACCTGCTGGAGTGGTAGACACGTCACACCAATTGGTGTAAGGGCAGAGCAGAGCCGCCTCCCGCGCCCGGAACAGGCCCAGTGACCCCCCGGCGTGGTAGACACGTCACCCCAATTGGTGTAAGGGCAGAGCAGAGCTGCCGCCCACGCCCACAAGGTAGGCAGACCTGCGACCGACCGGCAGAACAGCCCCAGGGGTCCGCGGGCGTAGTAGACACGTCACACCAACTGGAGGAGGAGCACAGCCGCTTCCCTGCCCTGCAAGGGAGACTTTTCAACTATACAAGAGTAATATAAATATATAGGGGGAAAATTTCAAAAAGACAACAGTTTCACCAAGCAGAAAGAAACACGAGCAGTATGAAACGACAAGGAAAGAAAGGACCACAAGCAATGAAGGTCAACTCAACTTTAGAAGAGGTAATAGCTGCAGCAGATGGACTGTCAGATAAAGAATTCAGGATATACACGCTTCAGATAATCTGGAGTCTCAAGGAAGACATTAGACAGCAAAATCAGTCAATGAAAGATCACCTTGACAATGAATTACATAAACAAATCCAAGAAGCAAAAGATCAACCATACAGGGAGATAGAGGTAATAAAAAACAAACAAACAGAAATCCTAGAAATGCAGGAAGCAATAAACCAACTTAAAAACTCAATTGAGAATACTACCAGCAGAGTAGAACACTTAGAAGATAGAACATCAGACAATGAAGACAAAGTATTTCAACTTGAAAAGAACATAGACAGCTCAGCAAGACTGTTAAGGAACCATGAGCAGAACATTCAAGAAATATGGGACAACATAAAGAGACCAAACTTAAGAGTCATTGGGATACAGGAAGGTATAGAGGTCCAAACCAAAGGAATGAGCAATCTATTCAATGAAATAATATGAGAAAACTTCCAAAACTTGAAGAATGAGACAGAATCCCAAATCCTAGAAGCCTACAGGACGCCGAATGTGCAAAATCATAAGAGATCCACACCTAGACACATTATAATGAAGATGCCCAGCATACAGAATAAGGAGAGAATTTTAAAAGCTACAAGAGAAAGGAAGCAGATTACATTTAGGGGTAAGCCAATCAGGATAACAGCTGATCATTCAACACAGACTCTGAAAGCTAGAAGATCCTGGAATAACATATTTCAAACTCTGAAAGAAAATGGGTTCCAACCAAGAATCGTGTATCCAGCGAAATTAAGCTTCAGGATGGAAGATGAAATTAAAACCTTCCACGATAAACAAAAGTTAAAAGAATTTGCAGCTAGAAAACCATCTCTTCAAAACATCCTTGGCAAAATATTTCAGGAAGAGGAAATGGAAAATAACAATGAAAACCAACAGTGGGAGGTAGGACAGTAAAGGGGGGAAAATAATCAAAGAGGAAGACAAACCATGTTTAGTAACATAGATAAACAAATATGGCTGGAAGAACAACCCATATCTCTATAATAACCCTAAATGTTAATGGCTTAAACTCACCAATTAAGAGACACAGGCTAGTAGAATGGATCACAAAACAAGACCCAACAATATGCTGCCTAGAGGAGACGCATTTGATAGAAAAAGACATACATAGACTGAAGGTGAAAGGTTGGGAAAAATCATATCACTCATATGGACTTCGGAAACAAGCAGGAGTGTCCATACTCATATCAAATAAAATAGATTTCAAGCCAAAGTTAATCAAAAGGGATAAAGAGGGACACTACATACTGCTCAAGGGAACCATACACCAACAAGACATAACAATCATAAATATATATGCCCCAAATAATGGCGCAGCTATGTTCATCAAGCAAACTCTTCTCAAGTTCAAGAGTCTAATAGACCACCATACAATAATAATGGGAGACTTCAACACACCTCTCTCACCACTGGACAGATCTTCCAAACAAAAGTTGAATAAGGAAACTATAGAACTCAATAACACAATTAATAACCTAGAATTAATTGACATATATAGAATATACCACCCAACATCAAGCAGTTACACTTTTTTCTCAGCAGCACGTGGATCCTTCACAAAAATAGATCATATATTATGTCACAGGGCAACTCTTAGACAATATAAAGAAGTAGAGATAATACCATGCATCTTATCTGATCATAATAGAATGAAACTGAAAATGAACGATAAAAGAAGGAAGGAAAAATCATGCAACACTTGGAGAATGAACAATAGGTTACTGAATGATCAATGGGTTATAGAAGACATCAAGGAGGAAATTAAAAAATTCTTAGAGATAAATGAAAACACAGACACAACATATCAGAATCTATGGGATACATTGAAAGCAGTTCTAAGAGGAAAATTCATTGCTTGGAGTTCATTCCTTAAAAAAAGAAAAAACCAACAAATAAATGATCTCATACTTCATCTCAAAATCCTAAAAAAGAAGAGCAAAACAACAGCAAAAGAAGTAGAAGGCAATAAATAATTAAAATCAGAGCTGAAATTAATGAAATTGAAACAAAAGAAACAATTGAAAAAATTGACAAAACTAAAAGTTGGTTCTTTGAAAAAATAAATAAAATCGACAGACCCTTAGCCATGCTAACGAAGAGAAGAAGAGAGAAAACTCAAATTACTAGCATACGGGATGAAAAAGGCAACATCACAACAGACACTTCAGAAATACAGAAGATAATCAGAAATTATTTTGAATCCTTATACTCCAATAAAATAGAAGATAGTGAAGGCATCGATAAATTTCTTAAGTCATATGATCTGCCCAGATTGAGTCAGGAGGATATAGACAACTTAAACAGACCAATATCAATTGAGGAAATAGAAGAAACCATCAAAAGACTACCAACTAAGAAAAGCCCAGGACTGGATGGGTATACAGCAGAGTTTTACAAAACCTTTAAAGAGGAACTAATACCAATACTTTTCAAGCTATTTCAGGAAATAGAAAAAGAGGGAGAACTTCAAAATTCATTCTACGAGGCCAACATCACCCTGATTCCTAAACCAGACAAAGACACTTCAAAGAAAGAAAACTACAGACCAATATCTCTAATGAACCTAGATGCAAAAATCCTCAATAAAATTCTGGTGAATCGGATTAAAAAACATATCAAAAAAATTGTGCATCATGATCACGTAGGATTCATCCCTGGGATGCAAGGCTGGTTCAATATACGGAAATCAATAAATGTTATTCACCACATCAATAGACTTAAAATTAAGAACCATATGATCATCTCCATAGATGCAGAAAAAGCATTGGACAAAGGACAGCATCCCTTTATGTTCAAAACTCTAGAAAAACTAGGGATAACAGGAACATACCTCAACATTGTAAAAGCAATCTATGCTAAGCCTCAGGCTAGCATTATTCTGAATGGAGAAAAATTGAAGGCATTCCCTCTAAAATCTGGAACAAGACAGGGATGCCCTCTCTCATCACTTCTGTTCAACATAGTTCTCGAAACACTGGCCAGAGCAATTAGACAGATGAAAGAAATTAAAGGCATAAAAATAGGAAAAGAAGAACTTAAATTATTAGTATTTGCAGATGACATGATTCCATAAAAGGGTTCCCAAAAGGGTCTACAAAGAAACTATTAGAGCTAATAAATGAATTCAGCAAAGTGGCAGGATATAAAATCAACACGCATAAATCAAAGGCATTCCTGTATATCAGCGACAAATCCTCTGAAATGGAAATGAGGAAAAACACTCCATTCACAATATCCTCAAAAAAAAATAAAATACTTGGGAATCAACCTAACAAAAGAGGTGAAAGACTTATACAATGAAAACTACAGAACCCTAAAGAGAGAAATAGAAGAAGATCTTAGAAGATGGAAAAATATACCCTGTTCATGGATAGGCAGAATTAACATCATCAAAATGGCGATATTACAAAAGTTCTCTATAGGTTTAATGCAATGCCAATGAAAATCCCAACGGCATTTCTTGTAGAAATAGAGAAAGCAATCATGAAATTCATATGGAAAAACAAAAGACCCAGAATAGCAAAAACAATGCTAAGCAGGAAGTGTGAATCAGGCGGTATAGCGATACCAGACTTCAAACTATACTACAGAGCAATAGTAACAAAAACAGTATGGTACTGGTACCAAAACAGGCGGGTGGACCAATGGTACAGAATAGGGGACACAGAAACCAATCCACAAAACTACAACTATCTTTATTTGATAAAGGGGCTAAAAGCATGCAATGGAGGAAGGATAGCATCTTCAACAAATGGTGCTGGGAAAACTGGAAATCCATATGCATCAAAATGAAACTGAATCCCTTTCTCTCGCCATGCACAAAAGTTAACTCAAAATGGATCAAGGAGCTTGATATCAAATCAGAGACTCTGCACCTGATAGAAGAAAAAGTTGGCTACGATCTACATACTGTGGGGTCGGGCCCCAAATTCCTCAATAGGACACCCATAGCCCAAGAGTTAATAACTAGAATCAACATATGTGACTTACTCAAACTGAAAAGTTTTTTCTCAGCAAAAGAAACAATAAGAGAGGTAAATAGGGAGCCTACGTCCTGGGAACAAATCTTTACTCCTCACACTTCAGATAGAGCCCTAATATCCAGAGTATACAAAGAACTCAAAAAATTAGACAATAAGATAACAAATAACCCAGTCAACAGATGGGCCAAGGACCTGAACAGACAATTCTCAGAGGAGGACATACTATCAATCAACAAGCACATGAAAAAATGCTCAGCATCGCTAGCAGTCAGAGAAATGCAAATCAAAACCACCCTAAGATACCATCTCACTCCAGTAAGATTGGCAGCCATTAGGAAGTCAAACAACAACAAGTGCTGGCGAGGATGTGGGGTAAAGGGTACACTTGCTCATTGTTGGTGGGACTGCAAATTGGTGCAACCAATTTGGAAAGCAGTATGGAGATTTCTTGGAAAGCTGGGAATGCAACCACCATTTGACCCAGCTATTCCCCTTCTCGGTCTATTCCCTAAAGACCTAAAAAGAGCATGCTACAGGGACACTGCTACATCGATGTTCATAGCAGCACAATTCACAATAGCAAGACTGTGGAACCAACCTAGATGCCCTTCAATAGATGAATGGATAAAAAAATGTGGTATGTATACACAATGGAGTATTACTCTGCATTAAAAAATGACAATATCATAGAATTTGGAGGGAAATGGATGGCATTAGAGCAGATTATGCTAAGTGAAGCCAGCCAATCCCTAAAAAACAAATGCCAAATGTCTTCTTTGATATAAGGAGAGTAACTAAGAACAGAGTAGGGACGAAGAGCATGAGAAGAAGATTAACATTAAACAGGGATAAGAGGTTGGAGGGAAAGCGAGAGGGAAGGGAAATTGCATGGAAATGGAAGGAGACCCTCATGGTTATACAAAATTATATACAAGAGGAAGTGAAGGGAAAGGGAAAAATAATACAAGGGGGAGAAATGAATTACAGTAGACGGGGTAGAGAGAGAAGAGGGGAGGGGAGGGGAGGGGAGGGGGGATAGTAGAGGATAGGAAAGGCAGCAGAATACAACAGACACTAGTATGGCAATATATGTAAATCAATGGACGTGTAACTGATGTGATTCTGCAATCTGTATACGGGGTAAAAATGGGAGTTCATAACCCACTTGAATCAAAATGTGAAATATGATATATCAAGAACTATGTAATGTTTTGAACAACCAACAATAAAAAAAAAAAAGTCAAACACTAAAAAAAAAAAAAAAAAAAAGACTGAGCCCTGGACAGACAAGGCCCCAGGAGGATTCTCTGTGCCTTGTTGGTTCCACTGAATCTGAATCTGAGGGCTTTCTCACTGAGCTCTGGAGCTAAGAATTGAAGACAAACATACCTAGGGAGGGAAAAATTGGTGGCTTGTTGAATGAGATTGATTCAGAAGTGGGGAGACTGGCTTCTAGTCCTGGTTTGCGCTGAACCAGTTGTTTACTCTGGACTAGCTCTTTCATCTCTGAGCTCATAAAATGATAGGATTGGATTAGATGACCTCTAAGGCCCCAACCTGCTTTGAAATCTTTGGAAGCTACAAATTCCTTCCCATTTCCTAAGAGGGCATTGGTAGAGCTTCTGCGCCACCCAGTGGCTAATCCAGAGGCTTCGTTCTCCCTAAATGCCTTCTGCTCCCAGGTCTTGTATCAATTACAGCACAGAGTCATTTCAGCCCTTCCTTTGCAGGAGCTCAGCCAACTGCCAGAGCTGGGAGGAGCACATGTTAATTCATGTCCTAGAAAGTTATGCTGGGTGAACCCACGCCGCTTTCTATGGCAAAGGCCTTGGTGCAGTGGGCATATGGTTACAAAGCAGGCTCCCCATGTCAAGAACGCTCAGCGAGGTGCCCTGATAAACGCAACCCAGAGGAGATGTGTTTGGGTTACTCCCCATGAGCTAATCTGTTACACGCTGGTCCTTAATGCTTTCAGCTGCTCCCCAGTTAACACTCATTAAGCATGCATGCAGTGCTTTTATCCTGGGGCGGCTGTCAGACCCTCCTCCAGAGTCTGAAGTAGAAAGAAGGTCCCCTGGGTCTCCTGTGGGTCTGGAACAATTCTTCATCCTGTGGAAGGTCCCTCTGCAGTTTTCCTTTCCCTGACAATATCATTCAAATAAAAACCATGTGGAAAGCCTGCCTGACCTGCAGAGTTTGAACCCTCTGAGCTGTGGGGCATTTATGCCTGGCATCTTGGTATTTGTGGAAAATTGCCACTGATCCTGGGATTACATCTCACTACCTCACTGCTCGTCATCTTCTCATGGTGACTGCTGTTCAGCTGGATCCAGAAGTTGTATGTCTTTTGCTTTTGGTGTCTAAGTTCAGTGAGGCAAGCGCGGACAGTACTGTTGGTGTCCATTGCACAGGCAAGAAAACTAAGGTTTAAAAACAGGTTAGAGTTGGGTGCAGTGGTGCATGCTGGTAATCCCAGCTACTTGGGAGGCTGAGACAGGAGGATTGCAAGTTCAAGGCCAGCCTTAGCAACTTGGTCAAACCCTGTCTCAAAATAAAAAGGACTGGAATGTAGTTCAGTGGAAAAGTGCCCCAGGGTTCAATCCCCAGTACCTAAAACTGAAACAAAACAAAACAAGAAAATGGGTTAGGCTCAAGTGCCTGCCAATAGATGGACAGATTAAGAAATTATGGTACATATATACACAATGGAGTTCTACTCAGCCATAAAATGAATAAAATTATGGCATTGGCTGGTAAATGGACAGAAATGGAGAACATCATGCTAAGTAAAATGAGGAATGTTCAGAAACTCAAAGGTCAAATGTTTCTTCTCATGTGTGGAAACTAGAGCAAAATAAAGGAAATGAGGGCAGGATAGGATATCATAAAGATGAATGTAACGCACAAGAAGGAGATCGAGTGGCAGAGCGGAGGGATGGATAAGGGGAGACACTGTGGAATAAATTCTTTTAAAAAAATCATATTTTGTGCATATATAAATATACCACAGAGAATTTTACATTTATGTGTAAGTAAAAAGAACCAACCAAATATAAATAAATAGATGAATGAAAGGAAATCTAGCAGAGCAAAGAAACAACAATAGGAGAGGGGAGGGGAGAGAGGATGGGAGGGAAAAGGGAGAGGGAAAGGGTCAGATCTTAAACTGAAATCAAATTCCATGCATGAATGACTTATTTGGAATGAACCCAATAACAGTATATAACTATAAAGCTCTAATAAAAAAAAAGGGAGGGGACTAGGTGACTCCCCAGGTCTCCAAAGAGGGAGGGTTAGAGTTATACTAAAAAGAAGGTGTGCTGACTCCCTTGTTCAATCATGCAGTGTTCGGGAATTTGTTTTTTATGGTCTCCGTGAGGGTCCATTGGTTCATTAATTTTTACCACAAACACTATTGAAAACCATTAATTGCCTCTGCCTTAAAAATAGCATGTTTTTTCCTTGCTAAACTGGACACTATAATCAGTAAGTGGAGGAAGCACTGGGTTGGGGAATCAGAAAGCCTGGGCTCTTGTCTGACATGACCACCACCAAGCCAGTGACCCAGGAGGTCACAGCCACTGAGGCCTCCCTTTCCTGGGGAGGATAGGACAGGATGAATGTCCTCTCTCTCCCAGAACTCCATACCTACAAGGAAAGGGCAGTTCTCATTTCCAGTGTCTCAATATCTCTACCCTTGAATTTATCCACATACAATGATAGAGCAAGGATATCTTTGCTTAGTAATGAGTATCACTCGTTGGCTAGTCCAGATTATTCAGGTGGGTTTATTGCCTTCTTGATTTTTAACCTTGTTTATTTAGTTTGTTATGTTTTTGAGTGGCTTTGCCTGTTCTGGGTACAGAATTCCCTTTCCAGATGATGCTTTCTTTAAGAGCAGTGAGTGCAAATAGGTTTCCTCTCCATTGTCCTTAAAATCAGCACATAGGAGTTGGCTGTAGAAACTCTCTGTGAAGGTGGCCAAGGCCAAGCTCCAAGGCTCTGTGGGAGAGCGATTGATTAGCACATCTGCCCTGGGAGGGGCTGGTAACGGTAGAGGGCGAGGGCCATATGTAGATAGCACTGCAGAATGGAGAGGATGAGGGAAACCATGCCAGGTACAAAGGCACAGAGCTGCTTAAAAGCTGAGCAGGACCCAGAATCCTGCCCTCCTCTTTTTAAGTTTGGCTTATACTCAAGTCTCTTTAGTCAGAATGGTGGCAATCGGTGCTTAGAAGGTGCTTTCTGATGAGGAGGATATGATGATGATGAGCCTTGCACAACTGGCTGGTGGCAGCAGGAGGAAAGGTGGACCTGGGCTGGAGGTGGGAGGATGGGTGGGGGGACAATGAAACCAGCCTTCTCAGCCTTACAGGGGGCATCTGAATGAACAATGATGGCTCATAGCCTTTCAAATGGCAAAGGCACATTCCCAGAGAGGCCAATTGTAGGGGCTCTCCGCCCAGATGGGCATGCTGTACTGGGGAGGAACATTCTGTGCTCTCCGGCTGGCAATGAGTGCCCAGACCATCAGCTTCCCCTGACTGCACACCGTTGGCCCAATGCTCTCTCACTGAGCCCCTGGAGCTTCTGCCTCGAGCAGATGCCTGGGCTTGGTGTTCCCACAGAGCAAGCTTGCCTACGGCGGCTCATTCATCTTTCTGTCCTTCGTTTGGGAGGCCGTGCGACTGCTTGAGCCTGTGCCGGGAGCTTTCTCACCAGATCAGGCAAGATGCTGCCAGGGTAATTAGGGCCCAGAGCCTGAATGCCTCTTTTGCTTGTAATGAAATAAAATCTGCCCTTTGAAAAAGCATTCAGGCTGCCACAATCCTAGGTAAATGGGATGTGGTTGCTGGACTGCTAGGCAGCAATGGCTTCAGCCTCCCTGAAAAGGGCTTATAGCTCAGGAATTGCTGGCAGCCCTCTACAGGAAAGCCTGGGCCTGGCTCTTGATGCTGGGGGATTCCCCATCACCAACCCCAACACATACACCTTCCTTCCCAGGCAGCAGCTCAGAAGTAAGGAATGGCCAGACCCTTCTCAATGGCATTCAGAGGAGAAGCTCTGGATCAAAGTCCTCAGATTTTTCTAGAGTAATTCACCTTCCAGTCAGTGCCCAGGACGAGTCCTTTCCATCCTCTCTAGAGCTCCTCAGGTTACAGGTCCAAGCCCTCTGATGTTGAAAGGAACCCAGTTGCTAATCATGCTCCCAGGTGCCTTGTCCTCCATCTGTGAGGCTAGTCACCATCATCATACACTCCTCTAACAAGGAAGCCCATGAGGCTGGGATTCTGCCATGCTTGGGCTGTGTTTATTTCTCCATTGTGATAGTTGCCAAGAGGTCATGATCTGAATGTGATTTGGGACTCAAGAGGTCTTAGACTAATCAAAGGTGAGCTTGTTATGACCTGGCTGGCTGGGGTGAATATTTCTGTCTCCAAGGACTCCATGGAGGAACCTACAAGAGAGGAGGAAGCACTTGTGGGTGAGGCCAAGATGAATCCCAGCTCCTCAAGCCATTCTTGCCCTTGGGATCAGATAAGGTGGTATTTGTAAGCATTCCTGACCCGAGCTGTCATTGAAGCCAAGTGCTAAGGACTTCATGTTTAACTTCACTTGACGATGTCCTTCTCTGGGAGCTACTCACTCCAGCCTCTCCCTTGTGTAATGTGTCAGGAACCACATGTAGGCAAACTAATCAGTAAACAAAAATGATCACTGTTTTTCTTGAAATTTGCAGAGCCAAAAAACATCTGATGATGGTAATTAAGATCAGTACATCATCTGGCCACAAACCCTGAACCATCCACAAGCAGCCCAAAGCCTATATTTACTGTTGCTAATTTACCTTCCCAGCTAGATGGACTTTGGACGATCATCCTCCAATGTCTTGGTCAGCCAGATCTTGGTATAAAGTTGCTTTCCTTGTGTCAACACCTTGTTGTTTGACTTCATGGACCAGTTGTGCAGTGAGCAGACAGTCACGCGTGGTAACATTGAGTCAGGTTTCTTTACACACCTGGCCACAAGACATGTTCAGACCCATCATGGAGTTCTTTGCATTTCTGGGGTAAGGCAGAGGTTGTTTCTGTGCATAAGTAGACTCTCTGCTACCCTCAGAAGGAAAGTCCTCAGACAAATAAGTGAAAGTTTCATGTATTCAGCAATAATTTCTTTGCTATCTAGGCACTATGTCAGACTCAGTTTCCCCCACAGGTCCTCAAAAACCTTCAGATATGAAAATAAAGTGCAAAATAATACAGGTGCCATGTTAGCAGTTAAGTATTGGGCTCAGTGGGGATGCAGTGGAGGGCAGGGTCATTTCCTCCTTGGGGAGAAGGTTGAAATGAGGGGGGAAGTCTCCCAGCACCTGCAGTTGCTTGGAGTGCAAGATAAAATATGGACTCTTACCTAGACTCTTAGCTCCACTTGCCAGGTTTTGGACCTGAAGCCATAGGCTGTCTACCTGCCACCCTCGTGGGGACCAGCATCTGCAGATGGGTTAAGTTCTGCAAGGTCCCAGGAGATGGATGGACAATAGCTTATCAGTTTTCTGGGATTGCACAGTGGGAGGTCTGTGTGTGCCTATGAGACCATAGCCCCTGGAGAGAGGCTGCTTAGGAACCCCAAAGAGAGGTTTTCTTCAATAAGAGCTATGTTTTTCTAAGAAACGCTTCAAACCAGGCAGAAGATAAAGGAAATAAAAGGGAAAAAAAAAGACTCATCCATAACCAGAGACCTGAACCTTACCAGGAACCCAGCAAGGCTGGTCCAGTGAGTCTACTGACGTGTGACTTCATGTGAAATGACAAAGGAAACACACTTCTACTGCACATGTCTGTGCCTGCCCCACCATATGGGCATGGCAAGTTGGATTCTCCCAACACCCAAGTCCATTATTTGGGTTATTAAAGCTCTTAATGACTGCATCTATCTATGGGCTTTATCCAGTAGAGTTACTGTCATAGTTACCTGATACATCATGTACATTAACACGGAAATAATGTCTACCTCATAGATGATAATTCACAGCTAAGGAGCAGAGGCAGCTTCCTCTTTAGCCTGCAGATCTTGCTGCTCATTGCACATACAGAGAAACTCAATCCTAACATGAGTTATTGCAACTGCTAGGTCATGGAAAGTTCATGGAGCATGCTTTCCTTTTTGATATCTGTTATTTAATTTATTTTTTTTCTCTTTTTCCCTCATCTCTCTGCTTTACAAAGGCTTTGGAAAGCTACACATCTGCTTATTAGAACCTCTGAAAGTGTTTGGAATTTACAAGCCTTGCATTTAGGAAAGACTCCACGCCCTTTAGAATTGCCTCTAAACCAATCTCCACTGGTGGCTGAGATGCATTATTGTGCAGCTCAAATGACCCCCATGCAGTTCACCTTCCATCTGGCTCTTCCCTGGAGTGGGTGAGCCCAGGAGCTTGGCAAGGCAGGGTCAGGACATCTAGCACTCTCTGACCTCAGTTGCTCTGGCCTTCACTAAACAGCAGCAGTAAAGAGGCTGCTGTTTGTCCACAGAGCTGCTATGCCTCTGTACAGCTGCTACCCACAAGGCTGTGATATGTAGATCACAACTTATGAATCACAAGCTGCTCTACTTCAGTGGCAGCCAGGTAGAGCTAGAAGCAAAATCCACTTTTCTTTTACTTATTGAAAACCATGAGCCAAGCTATGTACTACCATTAAAAAATAATTCCCAAGTTTAAAAGCAGTAAACTATCCATTGCCATAGGTTAGTTTGAAGACATGCTTCTTGTCCTTGAGAAAGGGCCATGACCCAATAAAGAATCCTGGAGGGAGATGGGGAGGCAGAAGCTGGGAAGCATTGAGCTTGCTTGTTGTCACTACAGGCTATAACTTTTCTAGCAAACTGCTGAGCCATTTGGGATCCCCTCCAGCCTGGATCAATGATTGCTTTGGACTTCTGGGCTGTAGGGCTCACCAAGCATAGCTCAGTTCCTTGGTGGGTTAGGCCTTCTCAGTCACTACATCAGTGGCTCTGAAGCCCAAGGCTTGTCCCAGATATGCAATAGCTCCTGTAACAGATGAACAGTTTTCAGCTGCACCACTGTGTGGAATCACAAATACATAGGAGAATGTCACAAGTTCACATGCATTCAATAAGAATTTACTTTGTATGCCAGACCCTGAGCTAGGCACCAAGAATCCAGCAGTGAACACAACATATTTGCTGTCACCATGAGGCTCATACTGTAGTGGGAGGAGACAGAAAATAAGCAAATAAACACATGAATATATTGTATAGCCTCTAGGCCAGGTCCATGAAAAGCAAAAAGTGAGATGGGTGGCGGCAGCTACTTTGGCCTGGGTGGTTGGGGAGGCTACTGAGCTGCTGGCCTTTGAGCAGATGTCTGACTAGAGGGGAGTGAGACTTGGCTGCCTAGGGCAGAGCATTTCAGAGGAGGCAGCAAGTGCTGATCCATCAAAGAGCACCAGACACTCTCTAAAACAGGTAATTTTAATGAAGAGCTCCCAATATATCAAGCACTTTGCATACCACATATGCTCCTTACAACCATGGTGTCAACAGTCCTGTGCCATAAATATAGCCATTTTATCAGGTGGAGAGGTCACTGAGTTTGCCTCAGGTCACATAGTTGGAAACATCTCAAGAAATAAATTTTGAACATTCATTGCAGCGTTATTTACAATAGTCAAGCAATGAAAATTATCTAAACATCCAACGATGGATAAATGGATAAAGAAATTGTGACACAGATATACAATGGAATATAATTCAGACTTTAAAAAGGAGTTACTCTCATTTGCCACAACATGGATGAACTTGAAAGATTTCATACTAAGTGCAATAAGTCAGAAATAGACAAATACTGCATAATATCAAAATCTTAAAAAAATGAAAAAGTCCAATATGTAGAAACAGAGAAAAGAATCATGGTTACCACAGGTGGGGAGGGGGACAAAAATGGATGTGCTTGCCAAAGGGTACAACTTGTGGTTGCATAGAACAGATAAGTCTAGAAAGTTAATTAATTCTCAGCTGATAATAGTGTGTTATATATTAAAAATATGCTGGGAGTAGGCTTTAGGTGCTTTTAACACATACACAGAACTGGAGAAAGTAGGAAAATTGATGGTTATATTAATTTGATTACCTGTATATGTGTATGTATATAAAAGCATCCTGTTTTATACCTCAAATACATATAATAAAAATAAATGCATTTGTATTAAAATATCCAAGATACACATGGATGTCATTAGAGGAATGAATTCTGAGATACTCCTTTATGTTCAGATCATGATATGTAAAAAGTAAATTGATATCTCTGAACCTTTATTTCATCCTTTGTAAAACTGAGAAATAACAGCACCTACCCCAGGGTTACTGTGAGTAACAATAAATAAGTGTGTATATACAAACATGCACATGCGCACGCGCACACACACACACACCCCACTTGGAACACACCCTAAAAAATTAAGCAACATTTAAGTGTTTTCTATTATTGTAAAGGAAGGGCTAGGTAAATGCTAATGTTTACTTAAAAAATTAAAAAGAAAAGGGAAAAGCAACAGAAAAAATGGAAGGAAGGAACAATGGAAAAGAGAAACAAGAAGAAGAAGAAGAAGAAGAAGAAGAAGAAAAGGCACACTCAAGGATATTCCATCTAAAACTACCTAGTTTAGAGTTAGAAAGAAAGACAAAAAGCAAGCCTTGGCCACAAAGAAGATGCAGTCCCTCAATTATTCAAGAAACAGATTTTCTTTAGGAAAAGGAACCAAAAAATGCTTCCTGGAAAAGCATTTCTTAGGCTGGAGATGTGCAGGCGGGGCTCTGGCTAGGTGTGGGTTGAAGAGCAGCTCCTCCAGCTCTCCAGGCAGAGGAGGAGAAAGGCTAAGTGTATGCCGCATTGTCGTTAATTAATTTCTCAAGGGCTGCAGTCATCAGGAGGCTCATTAATGTGTTTTTGCCTTTCATTAGAGAATGAGTAGTAAATGTAAATGCAGTGCACTTGGAAATCTTAAAAATCGCTTATGCTGTAGTGGGAGGGAGAAGCCATGGTATGTCTCTAAGGAAAAGAAAAAAACCCACAAGGGCTTCTTTAATCACATGAAAGAGGAGCAACTCTAACTCAACAACGGCAGAGGCTCCCTGTGGTTTTTCAAAATATTATCATTTGGACCCGGTTGTTCCTCTCTTCTTGTACAGTGTTTAAAGATGCCATGCGCTCTCCATATTTATATTTCTCCCAGCAGAGAATGTAAATCCTGAAGGGCAGATTCCAGGGCCGGGGCTTTCAAGGGCCCTTCCAAAGGGGGCTGCTGTGAGGTCAGTGGAACATGTGGACTAGGTGGAAGGAAAGGCTGTCCCTACCAGAGGCCTGGCTGCCAGGCCAGGCTGCAGGCAGGGGATGAGCAGCTTCTTAGACACCTTGTGAAGACAGGCTTAGGGGTTACACAAGGCCTCCTTCCCTCTACTCCCCACATCCCCTGCCCTTCTGGCTCTGAGCTAATTCTTCTCTCTGCAGTGTGCCTGTTCCAGTGGACCCTTCATGGACCCTGACAGACCTGCCCCTGCTACTCCTATTCAGTGTGTACACAAAGCACTTAGAACAAAGCTTCCCCCGAGGTAGTCCTCTAGAGGTGTTGACTGGTTCCACTATTGTTATTGCTACCAATTGGCAGACAGTGGACCACAGAATTTGGAGGAGTTTTTAATCCCTTTTCAATTTTCCAAACTGGGCTTCCTGACAATAACCACATGACCAGCCACAGCTGGATTGTGGACCCAAACCTCCATCCTTCCTATTTTGCAGCCTCGATTTTGGTCCATGTAGGTCAGTAATACTTACTCCATTCTCCTCCCATCCCCAACGAGGAAAGGAGAGGCCAGGCCTAGTTCTACCGACCCTGTAGAATGGGACTTGCCTCTGATAGGCATGGAGATGAGCCCACAGAAAGCATAGCTTCTTTTGCACCAGGTATTCTACATTATAGCCCTCCCTAGGTGCCGCGTCCGGCAAAATGGACCGAGTCCGGCGAGAGACGTCGGGGTTAAAAGAGTTCACAGGACACCAAGGTTCTTCATCCAGGAGGAGGCATGTGTGCCTCTTTATTACCCAAGTTTGTTCCCTTATATACTTTCTATAACTGCAGTGGAAATTTAGCCAAAACAGGGGAGGAATAACACCTGCTACTCTTGGGTTACCGTGACCGTCCCTTATCAGGAAGCTCCGAGAAGGCCAAGATGTTCCCAAAAAGGCACATATGTCTGAGGCAGATAAACATGAAACCGCAAGCCTGCATCACGACCCTGTGAGCTGGCCACTTTGACATGCAGAACAAGGAACTGGGGGCTGGGCCCCAGGGGCCAGGGAAGGCCTGCTACCAGCACCTAGGAAATGAACACTAAGTCACTTAACACACACACTGCCCCATTTACCCCCCACCTCTCCTAGGGGACCTTGGATACAACACCCTCCATGTGACCCCAGCCAGCTTTTGCTTTGAAGTTCGGTTTACTAAAAAAAAAAAAAAAAAAAAGAAAGAAAGAAAAAGAAAAGTTATTGTTAATAATCAATAACTTCCTGGTTTTTGTTATTTGATAATCAAATATTTAGTCTTGAGACACTTGGTCAGAAGTTTATAGGGTGAAATTTTCAACCTCTACTTTAGTTCCCAAACTGGAAACAGCTTTTGATTTTTATTGAGATGCTTTCTCTTTTATGAACAGCTCCTATTAATAAGGGTTTGTTCCCACTGCCTGTCCTTAACCTTCCACCATCATAGTCATGAGCACACAGTCCTATTTGGGTCTACAGCCTGGATCCACTTCTCAAGTGGAATAAGCAGCATGTTACAGCAGAGAAAAGACTTCATTCCAGGCTTGGGCACAAATTGGGCCACATATAAAATACAATGAAGTGGTGTTTGTTGTAATGTCTAATCTTAAGCCTGAATCATGTATCACTTTTAAAGAGTTTTGTTACATTTTAGTGATTTTTCTGAAGATTAAATGGAAAAATGAGTTAAGTGCTTAAAAATGCTCTTGCCCAGTTGTCCATCACGTTCATGTCCATCACTGTAAACAGGAATAGTTCCTTGGCGGAGTTGCATTGTTTACACTTCCAGGGATGAATTGAAATACTTACTATGAGAAATAAGTTTGTTGGTTTTTAAAATGTGGATTATTTTGGCTTTATTTAATGCTTCTATTGTTCTTTAACTTTTTGTGTTTATTTCTTGGTCCCCTACTTAGACTACAAAGAATTTGAAGGCAAGGATCCTGTTGGATTTCTATTTTTACATCCTCTAGAATCTAGCACCGTTTCTTGTACGTGATAGGTACTCAATAAATGTAATATCTAGATTGACTAAATGCTAGACGGATTCGAGTATTAAAGTGTTGATCTCCACAGTACACAGCAAGTGATTATCTATTCCCCAGGCCTTTGCTTTACCACTACTTACTATCTCAGGAAGACGATCCGGACAGTGTTTCAGGAGGTGGGTGATGAGCACAAAGGACTAAAGACTATGCTGCCTGACCAGTTCACACACCTGGCTTATCATCACATCTTTCTTCCTTACACACACTGTACAACAGACCATCAAACAGTGATCTTCCCTCACCTCCAGTCTTGAGGTCCGGGATGCAGCTCTGGTTCCCCAGGCTATTTGCTTTGCCAAAGTGCAGATGAGGCTCTGAAGGTCAGCAGAAGAACTGGAGAGGCTTTTCCTTAGGCATCCCCTATAAGAAGTTGGGGTAGATTAAGTTGGCTCCAGCCTCCCTTCAAAATAATATGCCATTGAGTCTTGGGGAGAGAAATGAATCAGCAGCCCTAGGGCCATTCCAGCGGCCCAGACAACTGCCAGTTGGACCCTGTGTTTCAAACAACCAATTAGCATGAGCACCACAGGTTGATTTGAGCAAATCCAGGCACCTCTCCGCAAGTACGAGTTGGGCACACACATCTGTGTGGAAGACGAGGCCATTCCACTCCCAGGAATCAGCTTCATTTCCTTCAAATCTTGGCTTCCTTTTACTTGCCAGATGAATAATGATGTGAAGTTATGGAAATCATCTGCTAAGGGAAATGAATCCAAGCCTAGTAAAAGATTTTTTTTTGCTGCATTTTCAAAGCACACCAGTCACTCAGCCTTATGAGCGACATAGAGTATTGCTACCAGACAGTATTTATTTCAATTAGCAATTGTATTAGATATAGCAGGTAGTAAGGAATAAAATGCTGAAGCCAGCCCAATAATTCACTTCATTTATTTCTCTTTCTTGCTCTGGTTGAGGTAGTGATAAACTGAGTGGATTCACTCAGAAGCCATAGGAGCTTCTCCTGCCAGGAGGACCAAGTCACAATTCACCCTTCACTGTCTTATGAAGAGATGCCACAATGTCACCACATGGACCACATGGACATGAGATGGATATAAGATGCCAATAGTGTTTGATCCACCCTTGGTCCCACACTCCGTGGTACACAGCGGCTCTTTTGGAAAATGGAAAACTACAAGGTTGTGTGTTAGCAATCAACAACTTCCTGATTTTTGTTTTGTTTTGTTTGGCTTCTTGCTGAAATGAAATAAGGGAATTCTGAGGATCTAGAATATTTTTATTCAATATCTTCTCAGACCATCTTTTGATTTTATGTAGGTGTGTTTCTGCAAAGGAAAAGAAAGGTGGTAAGAAAGCAAAAACAAGGGCCTTCTTTTTTCTAGAAAGACTATGACCAAATTGGACTAATGTGGCAGAAGAGACTGATGCAGCTGTCAGTCCTTTTGCACACTTAGCACATGTGAAGTTTCTGTGTTGATTAGTGCCTCTGTTATCTGAAAAGTCTATCACAAAAGCAGATACTGACAGCACGTCAAGGAGTAATTGACAAAACTGTGATCAGAGTGGGAGGTTTAGCATGTCTTTCTTAGTAACTGACAGATCAAGTCGCCAAAAAAAATCCAGTGAAGTTATAAAGACTTTAAACAATATGATTAGCAAGTTTGATAGAAAAGACTTATATAGAGCACTGCATTCAAACATCTGAGAATGCACATTCTTTTCAAAATCACACAGTACACGTATGAAAACTGACTAGGGCCTAGAGCAAATCTCAAATTTCAAATTAAGTTTCAAGGAATCAGCATCCTAAGAGGGCATATCATAACTGAGTTAGAAACCACTGAAAATTATAAAATAAAATCCCCATACATTTAGAAATTTAAAAACACATTATTTAAAAATCCATAAACAGAAAGTAGATTGCTGATTGCCAGGGGCTTAGAGGGGAAGAGATTGGGGAGTAACTACCGGATCTGGTACAGGGTTTGTTTCTGTGCTGATGGCAACATGTGGACACCGGGTAGAGGTGGTAGTGGCATAACATTGTGAATGCAGCAAATGCCACTGAATTGTACACTTTAATATGGCTAGCTTCATGCTATATGAATTTCTCCCCAATTAAAAAAAAATGTTCATCTCCTTGTGCTTATATCCTAATGTGTGGATGCATGTATAGTTTGTGAAACTTGCTCAAGCTATATGCACTTATGATATGCACTTTTCTGTATTATATGTATTTATATTTTCTATATTATGTTTCAAAAGAGTTTTAAAAATTTAAAAGACATATTACTTAATAACTAATGGGTCAAAAGTCCTACTATAATATATAAAACGCTAATAACTGCTTGACAACTACACTCAAACTTTTGTGGTATGCAGCACATTCATTCAGGCCAGGAGATCTACAGGTGGGAAAGCAGTGGAGACAAGATAGTAATGGCTTCCCCAGAGTACACATGAAAGAAAACTTAGAGCCTAAAATGTTTAATTGGAAAAAGAAGAAAGGCCTAAATTAATACAGTAAGCATCAAATATAAGAAGATAAAAACAGAATATTTCCATAAAAAGTAAAACAAAGAAATAACAACTTGAAATTAAACAGACAACAGATATGATAAGGATGATGGATAAAGCCAAAAAAAGACTCTTTGAAGAGATTAGCCTTTGAAAAACTAAGGAAATTAAAATATATACAGATTTTTAAATTTGTGTGTGTGTGTGTGTGTGTGTGTGTGTGTGTGTGTGTGTGTGTGTGTAGAGGGGCACAAATAATATTAGGAATGAAAAAGGAGAATACAAAAAGATCAAAGAGAGGGGCTGAGGTTGTAGCTCAGTAGTAGAGCACTTGCCTAGCACATGTGAGGCACTGGGTTTGATTCTCAACACCACATTAAAAAATAAATAAAACGAAGGTATCGTATCTATATACAACTAAATTTTTTTTAAAAAATTAAAAAATCAAAGTGATAATAGAAATTGCCAATAAATTTGAAAATGTGCATTAAAACAAATTCCTTTGAAAAATATAATTTACCAAAAAGAATAATAAATAAATAAATAAATAGCTTGGGTAATCAATCAGCAGCAAAAATCCACCCACACATAAAAAAACCCCAAACAAACAAACAAACAAAAAATTTAGGCCTAGAGTTTTATTTGAGTTTTAAAGACATTCAATTACAGCCTCAGATTATAACTGGTATGTTAAATAAATAGAATTTATGAGATATAATCAAGAAAGTTATTACAGTTTTGTCTTCTACTATCCCTTTAAATCATCCTCTGGCATTGGATGAAAGCCAAGGCAAGTTCCTTGGTTTTTATGGTTATTATACCTATATTTACTTTTAGCAGCAAACCCAGACTCAAATGAAGAGCTTGAATGTCCAGTCTGATATACTAGCCAGGCTTCCATTTTAACAGTTAAGGTGTGTTGCACCATCCCTTTCTCAATACCACCTGTGGCTGGCTGATCACTTGTTAGAGTAGAAAGGAAATGGAGTCAGTCTTCTCTTTTTCTCTCTCACCTTCTGACTCACCCTTCCCCTGTACTAGCCAGGGTGTAGTGAGGATACAGAAAACACACTTGTTATCTGAGAAGGAATTTAATGTAAAGAATTATTAAATAAATGCAAAGCTATTAACCAGATAGCTGAAGAGACAAGAAAAGAACTCTTAAGATATCCTAAGCAATAATTTCAGGAAGCACCTACCATCTCCCAAGCTGAGGGAATGCAAGGAAGAGGTTAGAATTCTTAAAGCTTAGACAAAGCATCCTGCAGAGCTAAAACTCTGACCCCTGAGGAGGGCGTGATGCGTGGCTGGTGCTGGGGTCTCTGAGCTCAGAGGAGCAATCCTGGGAGGCTGGGTCGTAGAGTCTGAAGAAGAGGTTGTGGCCAGCATGTGGGACCATCTCAGGATAAAGGGGTAGATGTGATGAGTCTACTCCTAAAGTTTTGTAGAAACTCCAAACTGGATCAGCAGCTGCTATGGAAGAAATTACCATGGAGGTAGGTGGTCCCGTACTGGGAGCTCATAGAAACCAAGAGCAGACAGAATGCCCTCACGCATCAGACCAGTAGGACCACGTCCCCTCTGGCTTCTCTGGCCTTCTTATCTCCCTCTAGCATGCCAACTGGCAGAGCCTAACAGGGAATAGCAGGCAAAATGTGATTTTCAGGGTTCTGGCTTTAGCATCACAGAGCAGAGCATTAAAGGATGAACTTGGTGCTGAAAGACAATCACTTACTGACACTCCCCCCAATTCCCTCACTGCTTTTGTGATCCTCTCCAGGTTTGGGAGATGGGGCAGGAAGGAAACAGAAAGTCCTTACCTAACTGATACTGGTTTCAAAGTGTTCTGCTCAAGCTGGATCCGTCAGATATTTGAAGTCAGTTCTTTCTTTCCTGGACTGTTTTGTGTGGACTTTATACCTATTTTCTTACCTCACCACTGCTGATTTCCTTTAATCTGAATGAATGCATTGTATTCTGGAAATTGCCTATTTGCCACCCTTAGTGCCAAGGAAAGCAGTATCCACCTCCAGCCTCCCCATAATGAAACCTGTTCACCTCTCTAACTGACCTATTTGGGATAATCTGACAGACCCAATGCCAGCTCTTTTGTGCATATCTGGCTGTGTATAAGCCAAGGAAACATACATGTCTTGCCTGGGCAAATTGTGAAATTGCAAGCTGATTCAAGCCCAGTTGCACTTTTATTTCACTAGATTACCAAGACAGCAGGCCAGTTCTTCTCTTGCCTTCTCTGTTCTAACTGGGAGCCAAATACAAGTTCACTGGACCTGTCTCTCTATGGAACTCTCAGACAGGAACTACAGAATTCCTTCTCAACTGGCACAATTCATACAAGGAATGTTTTCCAAAGATATTCTCTTGAGAAGTCTCCATTAAACTCCACTCTCTCCAGCCATTTACATGCTTGACATGGGGAGAAACTGATTTCCTGGACATTTTCTTTGACTATTTTGGTCTAGCATTTCACTTTGGAAGATTATACCTTTTGAATCTTGATGCTCAATTGAAACTTAATTTAACATTATCTTACACCAATCCTAAATTTTTCCCATTCTTCATGAAATTAGTATAATGTTGATCCTAAAATAAAGTAGTACTAGAAAGGAAGATTATAGACCAATCTTATTCATAAGCAAAATTTCTAAGCAAACTATTATCAACTAAATTCAGCATGGTATGAAAAAAATTTAACTATCATACTAAGTTGGATTTGTCCCAGGAATGCAAAGCTGCGTTACCATTATAAGATTTATGTAATTAATTATATTAACAGATTAGAAAAGGAAGACCATTTGATCATTTCAATAAATGGAGAAAATGCATTTGAGGGGAAAAAAAACCAAATTGGGATAGAAAAATTGAGAATTGTAAATAAGAAGCTAACTTTTTTAACAAGATAAAGGCCAAAACCAAAAACTTATGGCAGCTTAATTTTTAATTGCAAAATTTACAAGTAAGTATTCTCTTTAAAAATCAGGAACAAGTTGAGGATATCCAGTATCATCATTCTAGTCCACATTATTCTAGTGATTCTCATTAGAAAAAATTTAAAAATAAAATAAATAAAGATACACAAATTAGAAAGGAAGGAATAAAATAATCATTATTATATGATTGCTTATGGAGAATATTCTGAAGCATAAAAAGTTAAATTGTTTGACTTAAAAGTTTAGGAGATTGGCAGGGTATACAAAAACCAATAGCATTTTCATTCAATGATCATAAAATTGTAGTAATATAATTTTTAAAGATATCATTATAATAGAAATAAAATTATAATAAAATAAGAGCAATAAATTTATAGAAAGGCTTTGTCAAAAAAATTTAAAATACCCAATATATCATGTTCATAAATAGACATAGTTTCATAAATGTGTTGACTCTTCCCCAAAAGAATGTGATTACAGTCAATACTTAGTTTATCATGATCCTTATTAATCTGATTTCAAAATTTACATGGAATAGTGAAAGCCCCCACAAAATGGTCAATATTTTAGAGGAATAAGAATAAGGAGAGAGAGAGAGAGAGAGAGAGAGAGAGAGAGAGAGAGAGAGAGAGAGAGAGAGAGAATATGAATGTGTGTGTATGAGAAAGAGAGAGAGAGATGGGGAGCTTCCCTGAAATTTGAGGTAAATCTATGTAAATCATAATAAATCTGTGTAAAAATGTGGTAGGGGATAGGCAAATAGACCAATAGAAAGAATAATGAGCCCAAAAATGGACCCATGAATATGTGAAGAGTGATAACGGGCATTGTAGAGCAGCTGGGGTGTGGGAGGGTAAAGGGCGTGGCAGGAAATGAACGGTTAAATAAAAAGAGTAGAATGAGAGTTTATACATATTGAAAAAAACCCTGATAATTGGATTCTTTCTTCAAAAGATATCGTAAACAGAATGAAAAGACAAGCCCAAAATTAAGAGGGCATATTTGCCATGCATACTATTATCACAAGGTTAGTATGCAGGATTCATGAAAAACTATTAAAAACTAGTACAAAAAAATAACAATTACTGAATAGAAAATAGGCAAAAGTCAACTAAAGGGATATACATAGGAAAAGAAGAACTTAAATTGGCACTATTTGCTGACGACATGATTCTATACCTAGAAGACCCTAAAAGTTCCACCAGAAAACTTCTGGAACTAATAAATGAATTAAGCAAAGTAGCAGGATATGAAATAAACACCCATAAATCAAATGCATTTCTGAATATTAGTGACAAATTCTCTGAAAGGGAAATGAGGAAAACTACCCCATTTACAATAGCCTCAAATAAATAAATAAATAAATAAATAAATAAATAAACAAACAAATAAATAAATAAATAAAATAAATACTTGGTAAAATGAACAAAAGAAATGAAATGGTTTCCCCCGTCCCAGAAATAGGAAATAAGAATGGCCAATTGATATACAAAATAGCTTAATTTTATTAGTAATCAAGAAAAAGCAAGGTGAAATCACAATGAAGGATAATTTTATATACATGAAATTGGTATAAACTAAAAGTTTGACAATTTTAAGTGTTAACAAGATGCAGTATAATGGGGTCTCCTAAACACTGGCAATGGGTGATACAATTACTTTGGGAAAAAACTTCCCATGATCCAGTACAGTTGAGACTGCACATCTCTGATTCCTAGGATTATGTCCTATGAAGAATCTTGCATATAAACACCAGGTGTCAAGTTCAAGGCAGGCTTGTTTGTATTAACAACAAACTGAATACAACCCAACTTTACACCAATAAGAGAATGGACAAATCAATTATGATACACTAAAAAATCAGCTGGAGCAATGGAAATGAATCAAGTATATAATTGAGTCTTAGATATATAATGTTGAAAGGAAAAACCGTTACGTGAAATATGAAATTTTAATAAACTTGGAAAAGAAGTGATATTTTGTTTAGTAATTCATATAAATGTGCTGAAACTATCATCAACCCCTGCCATGACAAAACAGGTTACCTGTTAAGGTAACAGTTATCTACCAGGGAGGGATTTTGGAATTGTGACTGGTGAGAATCTCATAGGTGTTGCCAGGTAAAAGTCAGGAGGCCCAGGTAATTTTGAATTTAAACAATGAATAAGTGTTTTTAGTGTAAGTATGTCCTAGATAGTGCATAAAACAAACTTATGCTAAACATTAGTCATTGTCTATCTGAAACTCAAAGTTAGTTGAACACCTTTTTCACTGTTGTTTATTTTGAGCTAAGTCTGGCAACCCTACTCAGAGACCATCAATTTTATTTATGATGTTCTATTACTTAAATAGGGTGGTAGGCTCATGGAAGATTAAGTCTTATTGTTTATAATTCAATTTAGTGGATCCAAAGCTTTGGTTAAAAAAAAAAAAAGCATCAGTTTGTGGGCTGTGCTGTCCTCCCTGGCCATCTGGGGACAGGTTACATTGTTTGTAGTTGGGTTTTCTTCTTATCTCTCTCCACAGTCCTGTAGTGATTACCTCACTCCATTCATAACGAAATAGCCCTTGCCGGAATCTGCTAGATTGGGTTTCCCACCATCTACCTTTCACGGTGTCCGGAAGTGTGGAGTGTTATGCCACTGAGGATCCACATTAAGCTCAAGTTTCAAACTATAAACGAATTTTCAAGCATTGAAGGTCCCTCCATCTCCCCAGCTCACACGCCTAAGAGAAAACAGAGAGAACACAAAGTACATCCAGATTAAAAAGGTGATGAGTGCAAAATCACTTTACTTGGTGAAGACACAATATCTCAAGACATTACTTGAGGCAAGTACATAAGCGAAGACTGCAAAGAATCTGAGGACCCGGAAACAAGAAGCAGGACATTTCAGCAATAACAGAAGCAGCTGGAGGCTGGAAGCACCGCACAGTACATTCAGAAGAGATCTCAACCAGATCCGTCACTAAGCGAGTCCTGGCAGAGTGACAGATCTGCTTTGCTCGTTGCTGTTATTTCCAGGGCTTACCCCAGTGACTGCCATAGAGTTGTTCTCAGGAAATGTTTGTGGGTGGAATGTATAATGAATGAAATAAGTAGCAAAGGGAGATATTAAAGGTTATTATCAGATCCTACGAAAAGTGGAATATTGGAATCTACTCATGATCTTGTAGATTTCATTGTATTAAGATATGAACTCTATTTATTGTTCTCAGTACAAAGCCTGGAGTTATAAATCCCTGAATTAAAAGAACCCCTGGGTGAAAACTGCATATCTACACCAGGCAGAAAACTTGTGTCCAGAGTGGGCAAAACCAAAGAGACATGGCCTTAACCAAGCTGCTTCTGTCTGGGTTTCCTGAGGCATCCGGTGGCAATGTCTGATATGTCTTCAGTTCCTTCTGGCAGACCTTGAGGAATGATAGCCCAACTTCACTTTTCCTTTTGACATGAGGTACCGATATGTTGTTTTTCTTTATCAATTCTTGCATTTAACCATTCATCCAATAAAAATATATAAAGCATGTGCCACATACTGGAGTAAGCCCAGAAAAGTTAGAGGTAGCATTTAATGAGCACTTCATAAGTGTCAGGCACAGGGTTAAACCCATGATTTAAATGATTTCACTTGTAACCCCAAGCAGTGTGTACTATTATTATCCAATTTTACATATGAAGAGAATAAAACACGACCAGTGACTTTAAGAGTAGAGACAGACATTGCAATACACTGTTCTGAGGATTTTCCCAAGGTAGCATAATGTATACATCACCTGAGATTCTGTCCCTAACCAGCTATATTAGTTATTTGTCACTTCATTACAACAGAGCCACCCAATTAGCAGCTTCAAACCACACACATTTATTTTCTCACAATTTCAGTGGGTCAGGAGTCCAGGCAGGTCCAGGCAGGTTAAACTGGGTCCTGGGCTTCCAAGTCATTATAGTCTAAAATCAGTCAGGGCTGGGTTCTCACCCCTCAACCTGACTGGGTAAAGAGCCACCTCCAACTCACGCAGCTGTTGATAGTCTTTGGTTCTTGTGGAATGAGGGCCTTCATTTCGTCCTGGTTGTCGGCTGTTGCCTGCCCTCTATTCCTTGTATCTCCATCCATGCTCAAAACATGGCAGCTGGCATCTCTGCAGCTAGTGAAGGAAAGTGTCTCCTGGCAAGACGGGCATTACTGTCACTTATAACATAATCCAGAGGGGAAATTCTGTCAACTTCACTGTATCCTGTCAACAATGAATGGGAACTATAGTCCTAAAACTAGAATTGGTTTCTATTTCAAGATACTTATCCTGTGGTTTTCTCTGTGGGAACAGAGTTGATTCATAAAATTAAACAAACAAATTTAAAAAAAAATCAAACGCTTGCCTGAACCCCACATTCACCACACATTTGGGGAAGAGAGGCAGGGGTGAGCAGAAGCCAAGCTTTGATGGAATGCACGTTATCTGCTCAGTCACTAGAGGCCTTTGGACCTGATGTTCCTCCATTTGGCAAGGGACGCTTTCATTCAGGACAAAGGTACTCAGAGTGAAGTTCACAACCAGGTGCTGCTACCACTGCAGTGTAGATCACCTTTGCACTCTGATTCATTTCTACTGACCGCCTCCCCTGGCCCAGTTCCTGAAGGATGGAATAATTAAAAAGTTTCTTTTATGCTGTTTCTATTAAATATGAGCTTTTTGGTGCCCTCAAGTGGTTTTTTGAGGGCAGTAAAAACTATTCAGAGGTTAATGTTGCTTTTAAAAATTAATTTCAATTTATTAAAGTTACAGAGTAAGAAATTTAATTTTTTTCCCAATGTTTTTAAGTCCTGCAACACATCTTAGTGTTCTTTATATACTGTACATAGCCAGTTGTAGTCTTTAAAACCCTGCTAAGGGCCTTTGAATGGGATGTGATTCTACTAATAAGCTTAGATAATTCAACACCTTCAAACATTTTAAACCAGTGTATGCTATTTCTTTTTAAAACATTTCTTCTCTGTTTTGATTAAGTTAGTGTAACCTTTCTGAGTACTCAATACAGAACATCAGTAGATCAAACTCATAAATAGGGTCAACCTTGACTTCTTTGAAATATTTTAAAACTGTGTATAAGCAACGAATTATCATTTAAACATTTGAATCAATTATCCATGTTATAAATTGGAATTTCAAAACTCTTCATTCTAATATTAGCTCAAATTGTCTTCAACATACGGGCCCATGAGATATCAAAGATGTGCTTCTCCCCCACATAAAATATTAGTACACAATGGGTTGATTTCCTTAAACACATTCATACTTAAATCTAAATTGACCTGGGGTTTAATGATGCTTACTCACTGTCATAGTTTCTTAGGGCTGCCCTAACAAGTCACCACAAACTGGGTGGCTTAAAACAACAGAAATTTGTTACCTCACAGTTCCGGAGGCCAGAAGTCTGAGACCCAGTGTCAGCAGAGGTCTGCCCCCTCTGGATTCTGGAGACTGGAATCCTTTCCTCGCCCCCTACACTTTTGGTGGTGGTGCGGGGAAGGAGGTTGCCAGTGTTCCTTGGCTTCCTTTGCTTGTAGCTACATCATTTTGATCTCTGGGTCCATCTCCACCTCACCGTCTTGTGTGTCTTCTCTCCTGTCTCGTACAAAGTCACTTGTCATTGGCTTCAGGGCCCGTTCAGTTATTTCAGATACTCTTTTTTTTTAATTTTAAAATTTTAATTTTTAAATTTGTTTTAATTAGTTATACATGACAGTAGAATGCATTTATGCACTTTGATATTTCATACATAGATGGGATATAATTTCTCATTTTTCTGAGTGTACATGTTGTAGAATCACATTGGTCATGCAGTCATATATATACATAAAATAATAATGTCAGTTTCATTCTACTATCTTCTTATCTCCACATCCCTTCTCCTCCCCTTTCTTTACTTCCCTCTACCTAATCTAAGGTAACTCTATTCTTCTCTAGTGACCCCTCACTACTTACTGTGAATTAGCATCTGCATATTAGAGAAAACATTTGGCCTTTGGTTTTTTGGGGACTGGCTTATTTTGCTTAGAATGGTATTCTCTAACTCCATCCATTTACTAGCAAATGCCATAATTTCATTCTTCTTTAAAGCTGAGTAATATTCCTTTGAATATATATGCCACATTTTCTTTATCCATTTATCTATTGAAGGACACCTAGGTTGGTTCCATAATTTAGCTATTGTGAATTGAGCTTCTATAAACATTGATGTGGCTACATCACTATAGTATGCTGATTTTAAGTCCCCTAGGAGTAAACCGAAGAGTGGGATAGCTGAGATAAAAGGTGGTTCCATTCCAAGTTTTCTGAGAAATCTCCATACTACTTTCCATATTGGTTGTACCAATTTGCAGTACCACCAACAATGTATGAGTGTACTTTTTCCCCACATCCTCACCAACTTTTATTGTTGCCTGCATTCTTGATGATTGCCATTCTGACTGGAGTAAGAAATCTTAGTTTTTGATTTGCATTTCTCTAATTGCTAGAGATGTTGAATGCTTTTTTATATATTTGTTAATCGATTGTATTTCTTCTTCTGTGAAGTTTCTGTTCATTTCTTATCCCATTTGTTGATTGGTGTTATTTGTTTTTTTGAGTTCTTCATGTATCTTAGAGATTAATTCTTAATCGGAAGTGTATGTGGTAAAGATTTTTCTCCCAATCTGTAGGCTCTGTCCTTATGTTATTGTTTCCTTTGCCGAGAAGAAGTTTTTTAATTTGAATCCATCCCATTTATTGATCCTTGATTTTACTTCTTGCTCTTTAAGGGTCTTGTTAAGGAAGTCAGATCCTAGGCTGATGTGGTGAAGATTTGGGCCTACTTTTTCTTCTAATTAGGTGCAGCGTCTCTGTTCTAGTGCCTAAGTCTTTGAACCAATATAAGTTGATTTTTGTGCAGGATGAGAAATAGAGGTATAATTTCATTTTGCTACATATGGATTTCCAGTTTTGCCAGCATCATTTGTTGAATAGGCTATCTTTTCTCCAGTGAATGTTTTTGGCATCTTTGTCTAGTATGAGATAAATGTATTTGTGTGGGTTTGTCTTTGTGTCTTCTATTCTGTGCCATTGGTCTACATGTCTATTTTGGTGCCAATACCATGCCATTTTTGCTACTATAGCTTTGTAGTATAGTTTAAGTTCTGGTATTTTGATGCCTCCTGCTTCATTTTTCTTGCTAAGAATTGCTTTGGCTATTCTGGGTCTTTTATTTTTCCAAACGAATTTCTTGATTGCTTTTCATATTTCTATGAAGAATGCCACTGGGATTTTAATAAGAATCTAATTAAATCTGTATAATGCTTTTGATAGTGTGGACATTTTGACAATATTAATTCTGCCTATCCAGGAGCATGGGAGTTCTTTCTATCTTCTGAGGTTTTCTTCAATTTATTTCTTTAGTGTTCTATAGTTTTCATTTCTGAGATCTTTCACTTCTTTTGAAAGGTTGATTCCCAGAGTTTTTTTTTTTTTTTTTTTTGAGGCTATTGTGAATGGGGTAGTTTCCCTAATTTCTCTTTCAGTGGATTCATCATTGAATTTGTTTGATTTATGGGTGTTGATTTTATATCCTGCTACTTTGTTAAATATATTTATTCTAGAAGTTTTCTGGTGGAATTTTTTGGGGTCTTCTATATATAGAATCATGTCATCAGCAAATAGTGATAGTTTGAGTTCTTTACCTATATGTATCCCTTTAATTCCTTTCTTTTGTCTAATTGCTCTGGCTAGAGTGTCAAGGATGATGTTGAGTTGAAGTGGTGAAAGAGGACATCCTTGTCTTGTTCCAGTTTTTAGAGGGAATGCTTTAAGATTTTGTCTATTTAGAATGATGCTGTCCTTGGGTTTAGCATATATAGCTTTTGCGATGTTGAGGTATGTTCCTGCTATCCCTAGTTTTTTTAGTGTTTCGAACATGAAGTTGTGCTGTATTTTGTCGAATGCTTTTTCTGCATCAATTGAGATGATCATATGATTCTTGATTTTAAGTCTATTAATATGATGAATTATGTTTACTGATTTTCATATGTTGAACCAACCCTGCATCCCTGGGATGAACCCCACTTGTTCGTGGTGCACTATTTTTTTTTTTTTTAAAGAGAGAGTGAGAGAGGGGGGAGAGAGAGATAGAGAGAGAGAGAGAGAGAGAGAGAGAGAGAGAGAGAGAGAGAATTTTTAATATTTATTTTTTAGTTCTCGGCAGACACAACATCTTTGTTGGTATGTGGTGCTGAGGATCGAACCCGGGCCGCACGCATGCCAGTCGAGCGCGCTACCGCTTGAGCCACATCCCCAGCCCACTATTTTTTTTAATATGTCCCAGATACTCAAAGCTAGGAGGTCCTGGAATAATATATTTCAAGCTCTGAAAGAAAATGGATGCCAATTAAGAATTTTATATTCAGCAAAATTAAGTTTCAGATTTGAAGATGAAATTAAAACCTTCCATGGTAAACAAAAATTAAAAGAATTTACAACTAGAAAGCATGCACTACAGAGCATTCTCAATAAAATAGTCCATGAGGATGAAGTGAAAAAAAAAATGAAAACCAGCAAAGGGAGGAATTACACTAAAGAATTATTTAACCAAAGAGAAACTAAGTCAAATTAAAAACAATAAATAAATCAAAATGACAGGGAATACAAATCATATCTCAATAATAACCTTGAAAGTTAACAGCCTGAACTCATAAATCAAAAGACATAGACTGACAGAAAAGATTAAATCAACAATATGCTGCCTTCAAGACACTCACTTCATGGTCAACGACATCCACAGGCTGAAGGTGAAAGGATGGGAAAAAAACATATGACTCATAGGGATTGCCTAAACAAGCAGAGATTTCCATCCTCATTTCAGATAAAGTACACTTCAAGCCAAAGTTAATCAGAAGAGACAAAGAAGGACATTTCATACTTCTTTGGGAAGTACATATCAGCAAGACATAGCAATTGTAAATATTTATGGCCCAAACAATGGAGCATCTATGTACATTCCAGATACTCTTATTTCAAGAATAACTTTATTACATCTGCAAAGATTTTTCTCTAAGTAAGGTAATATGCCCAGTTTTCAGATATTTGGACACAGGTGTATATTTTTAGGGGTCCTCATTCAATCCACTTAATCCACAAAAGAGCTATCATTCCAGCAGGTCGTGGGAATGCCCAGAGCTAGTAGCTGGAGATCTCCTGCCTTTCTGGTAGCACCCCTAAGGACACACGCTTTGTTCTATTTATAGCAGTGCTGTCCATGTCCTTCAGGTGAAGTTGTCTTCCAGTCCCTGACCTCAAATTCTCATCTGCTTTATTAAATCTATTTATCTCCCCACAGAAATTTGGACCAAACTCTCACCTTCAGACTGCATACTTCACTTGATTACGTTTACATTTGTTAATACTAAACATATATAACTACATTTAAATGACAAAATCCTGCTTTCTTTTCGTAGCATTCCAATCTGTCAGGATCATCCATTGAATTCTGGCACCTCACTGATGGCTTTGCCTGACTGATCATCACACTTCTGAGGTTTTTTCCCACTGTTAGTTTCAAACAGTTGGGTAGTAATGCTCTCAGAGTTTTGAAACAAGTGTTGCAAAAGGAATCTCAAAGAACCAATTCTGACAATAAAGTTTTTTGCTTAAAGGAAGTGGAATTGAAGAGTGGTTAAGAAATATATATATTTAAAATAAATATATAAATAAGAAATATATATTAATAAAAATATATACATACCTATATACACATATATACAAATAAATGTGTGTGTGTGTGTATATATATATATATATATATATATATATATATATATATATACACACACATGTATATGTGTGTATGCATGCGTGTGTTGTGTGGCTTGGGAAATGACTTAACCTTTCTGAGGTGGTATATTCCTGTCCATGCTATGGAGGAAAATCACTCCAAGGTACTTCACTGGGTTGTGAGGATTAAAAGAGATGGTGCATATCATGTGCTTCCCCTAGTGCCCAACTTATAGTGAGCACACATAATGTTAGCGATTAGGGTACCAGAGTTCGTGTCCCTAGTAGTTGTGTAACTAGAGTGTTGTGGGGGTGGGTAGAGAAGGAGAAGAGGTAGAGAGGTGAGAGGGTAGATCGTGAAGGCCTTGGCATCACTTAAATAAGATGGGAAGCCATTGCAAGTTTCAGAGCAGAGAAGTGACATGATTGAATTTGAATTTTAAAAGGATCACCTTGGCTGCAGTGTGCAGAATAGACTTTAAGATGGGAAAAGTAAAAGCTGGGAGGATGATCTGAGGATATGTAGGAGTCCAGGTAAGCAATGGAGACAGTTTGGACCAGGAATTAGCACGGGAGGTGGTGAAAAGTAGGCAGATTTTCCTTCTAGGTGAAATAGAGGCAAGGCCATTCTCAATGTGAGGGTGAGAGATAAAGAGGAGAGAGGGAGGCTTTGAGACTGTGTTACCATCAGCCGAGGAGGGGAGAGCTGTGAGTAGAGCAGGCTCGGGTGAGAGGGAATGTTGACCAGACCTCCTAGTGGAATTTTATCTATGAGTTTGGAGCTTAAGAGGGAGAGGACTTGGCTGTAGATATAAATTTGGGAGTTGTCAGCATGGAAAAGATACTTAGAGCTACATGACTAACTGAGATCACCAAGAGAGGGCAGAACCAAGAGAGGAGAACCGGACCAGGAAAAGAACCTCCAGCATCCAGAAACCAGGGAGAAGAGCAAGACTGGTAAGAGTCTTGCGAGGGGCAACCAAGAGAATGCAGGGCCCTGGAAAGCAAGGAGCTGTGCTCTCAATGGTGCTGCAGTCTGCATGTGACTCTGGGAAAGTCCTCCATGTGGTTACTCTGAGCTCCTTAGCAGTCTATTTGTGACTTGTCCTGGCCCTCCCAGCACCCCCTGGTCTTCCTCTCTAGTTAATGTCTGTTGACTTTCTGCACAGATTTCTATCAGGGAATCAAAGGATTTTTTTCAAATATTTTTTTAAGTTGTTGATAGACCTTTATTTATTTATTTATTTATTATTTATTCATATGTGGTGCTGAGAATCAAACCCAGGGCCTCACACATGCCAGGCAAGTGTGCTACTGCTGAGCCACAGCCCCGGCCCGGAATCAAAGGATTTTTAACAATTAAAAACTAGCAAAGAAAATAAAAATCAAGGAATACGCTTTAGGATAGCAATAATCACTCTTAAAAGTATGCCTGCAACTCAATCTACATAAAATGTGCTCTTCACATTCAAATACCCTGGTAGTAGAAAAATGCTGGCTGGTTCCATAGCAATGATAAACTTTGTGCCTTACTATGCAACTTCTAAAAAGGCAATCCAGTGGCACTGTGGGAGAGTCAGGAGTCTGGGGAGAGACTTGGACTTGGTCACACATTTTGGACAGTGAGGGCAATCCATTCATATGAAGCCCCTTCTTGCCCCATGAATATCTACTGGAAGAGCTTTAGTCACTAGTGTAAGTTCCTTTTTTTTTTTTTTTTTGAGTTCAGGGTTCATTTTATTTTCCTTGGTATCATAATCCCCATCACACTGTTTGGTAGTCACTCTATAAAAGTTTGCTCAGTGAATGATTGAAAAGTGTATGCTGCATCAATGAATGTCTCAAACTAAAAAGACTTTCTTGGGCAGAAACTGAAACTTAAAACAAACATAACCATTATACTCAGAAGCTGCCTTTTATATTGGATTTATCGCATACTTTTAGGTAAAAATCATTGGTTCTTCTTTTTTTCCATCCATAACATCAAAACTCAAAAATGAATGCTTTCCACTGGAGGATAAGCAAGATTTTTTTTCCACCTTATTTGAACCAGAGACATTTCTGAGAGGAATAACTAGGCAGAGAGATTGGAGATGCAGCTTTCTAATCAGCAGTACTATTGATGACAGATGCTAGTTTGCTTTCCATATATCACAATTTTTTTGCTACCATTCCAGGAATTATGATTTTCTATATTATCAAAGTAAAAAAAAATACCTCTGTGAGAAGGCAAGCAAACCAATGTCATTACTGAGCTCATCAAACAGATGCACGTGACTCCACTGGCCAGGAGGGCAAAAGCTTGAGTGACTCTGCAACCCATCAAAAGGACCCTGTCACGAGCAGCTGCCTACTTGTATGCACAATCAACAGTCTACCCTGGGCCTCTTTCTGAATCAGAAGTGGGGGAGATAGAGATTCATTTCTTGGTGTGTTCTAGTTTTTCATGATTCTTAGCTGTCTCTAGACTTTTCTTCTGCATTCAGACAGACAGCATAAAATGGATTGGCTTGAAATCCCAATAAAATAAAACACAGTAGCCTACTTTATCATTTAATACTAGCTATTTGTTATGAGCAGTGTTGTGTTGGGATATCGACCCTGAGATTAAAGCTGGAGAAATATAGATTCTGAGATTCTGTGGACACATAAAGCAACCAAGCTATGGTGACAGATGATAATGAGCTTCTACTCAGAGGCCATCTTTTATCTCAAAGGAACCCAACAGCTATCATTTTTTTAGAATAATGAATTGAACAAACAATGCAGGGAATGTTTGCTTAGCAGTTTTGCAGTGCAGCTTCCTTGGGCCCCAAGTATATTGTCGGCTGCCCAGCTATCTGGCTATTGAGAGCAGACACTCTCCCAATCCATTTTTTTGGGGGGTGGTAGGGTGGGTTATTAGCTCCTTCATTTACTCCAACCCACCTGGCTGCAGGACACATCCTTCCCCTGGTTTTTTTTTTTTTTTTTTTGTATAAGGGATTGAACCCAGGGTGCTTTACCACCAAGTTACATAGACAGTTCTCTTTATTTATTTATTTTTTAAATTTTGAGACAGGGTCTCACTAAGTTGCTGAGGACCTCCCTAAGTTGCTGAGCCTGGCCTTCAACTTGTGATCCTGTTGCCACAGCCTCCGGAGTCACTGGGATTACAGGTGTGCTCCACTGCACTCTGTTTATAGTCTTCAAAAGCAAAAAGTTAGACTACATTGGTTCTGGATTCAAATCCTGGCTTTACTACTTCTTAGCTGTTCAGTTGTGAGTAACTCACATCACCTTTCTGAGTCCCCGTTTATTCACTCTAGAATAGAGGCTGAAAATCCTCATCGAGAGTTATTTCAAGACCAAGCATGTAAAAGGCATAGCACAGTTCCTAATCCACAATAGGTTCCCATTCAGGGTTGGTTCTCCACCCTTGGCTCCTAGTCTATGAATGATGATAGCGGTTAAAATTATAGCCGACACTTAGGTAATTAAGCAGATGTTGAATTTTTATGGCTGGATTTCTTTTCCTGGATCTCAGCCTCTTCAGTGTACCTTCCCGTCACCTTCTTGCTTGCATTCATGGTTCTCAATCTTGGCTGCACAGGATAATCACTTTGCATGCCCAAGTTCCAGAGATTTGGTTTTAGCTGGTAGAGTCCTGGCTTTGTCTGACAAAACAATTCAATTCTCTGTCTATACCATGACAACAGCCAGGGAGTTAGATAGGCTGAGGAGAAGCACCTGACCTTTCTGAATGGTCTCACCCTGAGTCTGTGCCTGCTCCCCTCATGGTGCACCTTGGCCTGGCAGCCCTACCCAGGAGTTTGACTAACTGCCACCCCACTCCTTTGGACTGTGATTTCTTCTCCTCTGCTCAAACCCCCAACACCTCCTGCCTTCTCATTACTATATGCTGCTAACTTGGAACACACATTCACCCATACGATAGGAGGAAGCAAGTGTCTGTCACAACGACTTCCAATCCCCTGCATGCATACCCCACCTTCCCTCCTCTTACTATGGATGGAATGTCCCTGTATGGGTTGAAGATCCACCCCCTCTGCTCATACCCTGGAGCTCATTCTATCATTTATTCCACCTCTGGACCATCCCACCGCTATAATACTTCCCATCTTAAATCCCTCCCAGACCTCACATACCCCTCCAGCCTGCCCCCTTTCTCTGGTTCCTTTTCAAGGAAACAAACAAATAAATAAATAAATAAATAAATAAAGAAAGAAAGAAAGTAACAAAACAAAAAACACCTTGAAAATAGCCTGTCTTCACTGTTTCCAAACCTCTCCTCCCTTTCTCCCTTGAACCATTCCAGTCAGGCTTTCACCCCCACCATGCCACTGAACAGCACGGTCAAGGTCATCAATAACTTCTAAGACCAAATCAAGTCAAATCTCAAGCTTTGATTTATGCCTTTTGACACAATCATTCACTCCCAGGTCACCACTGACTTCTGGTTCTTTTTGTGCACCACTGACTTCTCCTTCTCAGTCTCCTTAACTGACTTCTCATTTCTATAACTTCAGACATTGGAAATCCTCAGGGTCAATTCTCGGACCTGTTCTTATCTCTACTTAACTTGCTGTCCAAGTGATTTTTTCTAATCTCATGGCTTTAAATACTTCCCATATACTGGTGACTCTGAGATTGATATCTCCTGTCTGGACCTCTTTCCTGAACTCCACATTTGTTTATCTTGACATCTTCACCTGATTCTGTCTCTGCAACATCAAATATCACATAGCTAAAACCAAATTCCTGATTCCCACCTACTGCTATATTGGCTGCTTCCACCACCTTCTCTATCTCAGTAAAAGGCATTTCTACCTTTGTAGAAGTTCAGAGCTATGCCCTTGAAGTCATGCTTAATGCTCATCTCTTAACATACCCATCAGCAAATTCTATATTATATATGTTTTTCAATATTATTATCCATATATATAATTTTATTTATTTATTTACTTATTCATTCATTCATTCATTTTTTTTTTGTGTGTATGTGATGCTGGAAATTGAACCCAGGGATGCTTTACCACTGAGCTGTATTCCCAGTCCTTTTTGTTTTTCATCTTGAGACAAGGTCTTGCTAAATTGCTCAGACTGACTTTGAACTTTGGATCCTCCTGCTTCGGCCTCCCGAGTTGCTGGATTACAGGCATGTGTCACCTTACTCAGCACATACATAAAATTTAAATTGCCAAATAGCATTCATGTATAATAAGAACTACACAGACGGGGCCCAGGACTGTTCTAAGTGCTTTACATATAAGTTATCTAATCTTCATAAAATACTTCAACATAGGTACGATTATTATCTCCATTTTATAGATAAACTAAGTCACCAAAGTCATCCAGTTATTCTACACTTGAATACTTAGAGTGGTTAGAAGTTTCTAGTTGCTATAAATCATGGAGTTTTAATCACTTTTGTGTTCAAAGACTTTTCTAATTTAGAATAATTTCTTGGGCATATATTCTCAGAAACTGAGTTATTTAAAGAACGCAAACCTTCTGAATTCCTAAAATAGCTAAGCTATTATTAGTAAAATTGGCTCTTTGAAATCTGAAGTTATATGTAGTTATTAGGAAATTAGGTTTTTTTAATAGAGAAGATATAAAGAACTTAGATAGCTAAACATGATCCTTGATTTAGTTACAATGTATTTAAAATACTCTTTCACAAGGTGTTTAGTTTCCTTGTGTATAAAATAAAGATAATCCCGATAGTACAACTTCCTTACAAGGTGCATTCCTCAGACCCTCATTTCTACCAAAGTAGAAACTGTAGTGTTATTTTCCCCCAAACAAGCCACCAACTCTGAAACTTAGATCTAGTTCTGCTTCTTCCTAAAAAGGGATTGGTCCACTGCAGTCTTTAGGATCAACGGAACACTAAAGTCTGATTTTTAGTGACTCTGCGTGTCTGCATTTTACACCTACCTTTGCTTGTTCATTACTGTTTCACAATCCCATTCTATTCTCCTTCTGGACCTAAAGGAACGATCATAGTGATAGATTTGCCATGGTTGTGTATCAACTATGACCACCATAGTTTATTATTGTGCTCTTATCTCAATTTCAATATCATAGATTTGAACAAAGAATAGTTACTAATAAGTGACCTATGCTGCTTTTTTTTTAAAAAATCTAGTCTTCAGACTTCAGAAAACCCCATTATTATAAGGCAAAATTTCTTGGTTATATGTACCAACACTTTATTTTTTAGAGAATTTTCATCCCTATGGTAGAACTAGTTATATTATCTTCTTCCTTCAGTCAAGAAAACCTAACAGAAGTGTTTTCTTAGAAAGGAGAAAGTTCCAGAAGCCAGGAAGCCCCCACCTTTGCTTTTCTTTCTGCGTGCATTGGCTTGTTGGTTGGCAGTTGCTCTTTTGTAGATTCTTCTTTGCTCTTCCCAGTACTTCCCAGTAAGCATCCCTGTCGGATTCTGTCAGCATCAGACAATCCTGAAAGATGAAGAGACCAGAAGGAAAACAGTGCCCGTATTCTTCCAGCAACAGAGATTTGAGATTTGAAATTTTGCAGTGGCTTTATAGTGTTGCTCCACAAATCTCCTGCCTCTGGAGGCCCTTTCCAGAAGCTCCTGACCTTCGGGCAATAATTCCCTAAAATTTAGCTGGAAACCTGAGAGCTAATTATGGGTTTGCCTTTTCACCTGTTTTATAAGCACTTAATTCATTTACTAGTTCTAGAAGTTTTCTGGTGGAGCTTTTTGGATCTTCTAAATATAGAATCATATTGTCAGCAAATAGTGCTAATTTAAGTTCTTCTTTTCCTATACGTATCCCTTTAATTTCTTTCATCTGTCTTATTGCTCTGGCTAGTGTTTGAAGAACTTTGTTGAATAGAAATGGTGAAAGAGAGCATCCCTGTCTTGTTCCAGTTTTTAGAGGGAATGCCTTCAATTTTTCTCCGTTTAGAATGATGTTGGCCTGGGGCTTAGCATAGGTAGCTTTTACAATGTTGAGATATGTTCCAGTTATCCCTAGTTTTTCTAGTGTTTTGAACATGAAGGGGTGCTGTATTTTGTCAAATGCTTTTTCTGCGTCTATTGAGATGATCATGTGATTTTTATCTTTGAGTCTATAAATGTGATGAATTATGTTTATTGATTTCCTTATGTTGAACCAACCTTGCATACCTGGGATGAATCCCACTTGATCATGGTGCATGATATTTTTGATATGATTTGTATTCGATTTGCCAGAATTTTTATTGAGAATTTTTGCATCTATGTTCATTAGAAATATTGGTCTGTAGTTTTCTTTTTGCCCAGATTGAATCAGGAAGATATACACAATTTAAACAGACCAATATCAAGTGATGAAATAGAAGACATCATCAGAATCTTACCAACCAAGAAAAGACCAGGACCGGGTGGATACACAGCCGAGTTCTACAAGACCTTTAAAGAAGAATGAATACCAATACTCTTCAATTTATTTCAGGAAATAGAAAAAGAGACAGCACTTCTAAACTCATTCTATGAGGCCAATATCACCCTGATTCCAAAGCAAGGCAAAGACACATCAAAGAAAGAAAACTTTGGGGACTGGAATTCAATTTATGAATATGATTTAAGAAATTCGCTGATGCCTTCAATATTCTATTTTATGGGAGTATAAGTTTTTGAAATAATTTCTAATTATCCTTTGTATTTCTGTAGTGTCTGTTGTGACATTACCTTTTTCATCACATATGCTAGTAATTTGAGTTCTCTCTCTCCTTCTCTTCATTAGCATGGCTAAGGGGCTGTCAATTTTATTTATTTTTCTAAGAACCAACTTTTGACCCAGCCATCCCTCTCCTTATTCTATATCCAAAGGACTTTAAAACAGCATACTACAAGGACACAGCCACATCAGTGTTTATAGCAGCATAATTCACAATAGCTAAACTGTGGAACCAATCTAGATGCCCTTCAGTAGATGAATGGATTAAAAATGTGGCATATATACACAATGGAATATTACTCAGTAATAAAAGAGAATAAAACCATTGCATTTGCAGGTAAATAGATATAATTGGAGAAGATAATGCTAAGTGAAGTTGGCCAATCCCCAAAAAACAAATGGTGAATGTTTTCTATGATATAAGGTGACTGACTCATAGTGGGGTAGGGAGAGGGAGCATGGGAGGAATAGACAAACTCTAGATAGGGCAGAGGGGTGGGAGGGGAAGGGAGGGGGCAAGGGGTTAGCAATAATGGTGGAATGTGATGGACATCATTATCCAAAGTACGTGTATGAAGACATGAATTGTGTGAACATACTTTATATACAGAGATATGAAAAATTGTGCTCTATATGTATAATAAGAATTATGATGCATTCCACTGTCATTTAAAAAATAAAAACAATTAAAAAATAAATAAGATGCAAATCCAAAAAGAATATATAAGCACTTAATGTCCTGTTTTAAATATCTTCTTACTTCAAATACCAGAATAGTTTCTGTTTTTCTGACTAAAGATTGACTGCTATGTCCTAGCTCTTGTATTTACGCAAACCTGTGGTCAGGCATTCACCTCAGCAAAGCAAAACATACCAAAACAGAGAAGTCTAGTTTAGATTATCAGCACCAGATCCCTAACCCATAATTTGCAATATATTTTTTTTAACCCAAGAAGTAACCCATTTGTGTGATTGCAATTTCTTCTCCAGGTCTTATAGAATACTGCAACACAAATCATAACACAGAGGCCAGATCAAAGAATTACCATACGAGCATCACCAGTGTTCCAAGGTGATACCCTGAGGATGGGGGATACAATATGTACATGTCCATCCCTAATATTTTTCTGCTCCCTTTTACTTTATTCTGCGTATATGTGTATTTATTGGATTTATGTTTTGTCAATTCTTTTAAGGAAAGGTTTTTTGGAGGTGCAGAGGAGGGTCCTCAGCTCCTAGGAAATGTTAAAAAAATATGGTTAAATTAAACGTAAAATTAATGGGTGGTTTTCTACTTGTTTTGTTGGAGCAAACAGCAGTTCACACATTTCAAATTTGAGTTAAATTTCAGCTAAAATAAGCCTCTCAGTTTCTCCAAATGGGTTAGCTGTCCATTTTATTTTAGGATTTATTTCTCCCCTGTATTCATGATGGATTTATGATTATACCTTTCACACCTATTTAAAACAGATTTTAGATTATCTCCGTAAGTGATTCTTGTGTACACTAAAACTTGAGAACCACTGCAATAAATAAAAGTAGAACTTTGTTTCTTTGAAATCGTCATTCAAGGAGTTAAATCTAAAGAATCCAAAGCCTTAGGGCTCTTCACAGGATCCACATCTGAGAGATGATGCATAGAATCAGAATTTTGAAGGTGCAAAGATTCTTACAGATCATTTAATTTTAGCCTCTCATTTAGGATGTCAGCAATCACATTTAGAGTTCATAGACAGTTTTGAGCAGAACAGAAATCAGAATGCAGTTATGTGAATTTCAATTCAGTGCTTTTTAAAACATGGTTGTCATGTGCATTTGTGGGAGTGGTGAACTACACAACTTTATACATGCCAGTTATGCTGCAGACAAGCATATGCATTAGCACGTTTTTTTTTTGACCAGATAGCAGTAAAGTTCAAACATAATTAGTGTATTAACTTTTCAAAACATGCAGAAGTCCCTTGAGGAAGGGATACTATTTTTTTAATATGTACAAAGATGTAACACAAGTTTGTGGTCGGCAGCCCCTCTCAGCTTTTAATAAAAAGCATACCTTTTTATTAACATACAATCTACAGGCTCTAATCTCACTAACATACAGTACAGATACATTTTATGGAAATTTGAATTATACAATTTGAGATTGCTGAAACAGGAAAAAAAAACTTTACAAAAACAAAGTTTTACTGCAAAAACTACACATCTCTTAAAAAGCTGCCGAGAATTGCAAATTCCGAACTGGCTAACCCAGTGAAACGCAAACTAGATTCATGGATCATCATGCAGAGGTGGTGCATCACACAATATAGAGTGACCCACACTCCAGTTGATGGGCACTGCAACTTCCAGTGTGAGTCAGTGACCATGATACCATTGCTTGCACTATAAACTTTTAGCATAGAACTTACCAATGATAAAACACTTGAACTCCTAACCACTGCAACAACGGTTAACTTAGGAGACAGCATACTCTTAAAAGCACTGGAGAAAATGATGTAAAGGTGATATATAGAAGTAGGGCCAAAAAACCACAACAGCATCCCACCTAACATTTTTTTCTGTGAAAACTGGTCTTACGTTATGAGTATTTGAAATTATGTGGTATATTCAGGACAGCATTCCTCACACAAAGTGCAGCTTCCTTTACTTTAAAAATTTTTGATGTCTTTCAGTGATTCTAATTCCAACTCTATGCCTGAAAGACAATGTGTAAAATTAGAAGCCCGGGGGGTTTCCAATTGAACATGACATTTAGTGATCCACAAAGGGGATGTAAGTCTATGGTAAGCTTTCCAGAAGTTAGATCTGTTTTTGTGTGTTATTAATTTTTTCTAGTACACAGTGAAATGCAGCATCATGTAGAATAATGCTGTGGGTAGATTTGGTCCAGGCTCTAATAGGTTTTGAATTTGTCACTAAGTCACCTTTGTGGGTGTCTTCACAAGCTTACCTTCACTGTACCTGTTCAACCAGTTAAAACAGAGGGTCAAGCAATCGTATTGCCTCCCCTCCCCAAGTTAGAGGATTAAGGAGCTACTAAGCACAAAATACTTTTAACCTAAGGAACACAACAAATACTGTGGCCTCGTGGGGTGATATCCACAGGGGAATAGAGCCACACCCTCGTCACCACCTGATGCTGTTGCAGCCAATTCCTTGGTCCTGGGACATCAACTCTGCATGTGCTCAAATTTCCAGGGAAGCTGGCCTCAAATTTGATATATTTCAATTTTTTTCCCTAGCACAAGGGATTGAACCCCGGGGTGCTCTACCACTGAGCTATGTCCCCAGCCCTTTTAATTTTTTTTATTTTGAGATAGGGTCTCCCTAAGTTGCTTAGGGTCTAGCTAAGTTGCTGAGGCTGTCTTTATACTTGCAGTCCTCCTGCCTCAGCCTCCCAAATGGCTGGGATTACAGATGTGCACCACTAAGCCTGGCAAATTTTAGTATTTGTAAAAATCATCAAAGTGCTGACTATGAGGGTAACTAGAACTTTGTTGAAATCCTACATTTACTTTATGGTTTTGTATTACTTGTAATTGGATTATCACAAACTTGTCCCAAATGTACTACTCAATTAAAAAAATTTGCCAAGAAATTTTAACAGTTTATTATTTTTAAAATTACTTCTTTCCAAGCAGGCAGTCTTCATGAATAACCAAGTTCTCTTACCAATATAGATTGATCAGAACACCTTGGAGAGTACTGCAAATTTAAGAAGAATATGAAATCTTGTTTGGTTAGGGAATAACCTATGTTTAAAGTCAAGGGCTGATCTGATAAATTCTGGGTGACATTTTCAGTATTACTATCTTAATGACTTACAGATAAGCTTGGGATCTTAGAATTTGCAGAGGAATATTATTTAAAAAATTTTTTCTTTCCTATTAAGGCCAGGTTTGCTGAGAGGTCTCGATGAGTTCTGTCATTTCCAAATATACATGATTTTTCTACTCTTGTACCATCACTGAGATATGTGTGTGCATAAAAACAAAAACTATATATATATATCTACCCTGCATTTCCACATTTTGGATCCCCTCCAGACACCATTCCGAATATGACAGTTGGCTGCAGGGTAGTAAAAATGGTTCTTTCCTCAAAATAAAACCTTTAAAGATCCCTTAGTAGCTATTTGGGGACTGGAATTCAATTTCAATTCTCCACCCTTTGGCCAGCTGTAGATTCAAAATGCTTACATAAAACATCCAGAGTATGTACTTCATGGCAAATTTGATTTTTCTTTTGCAATAGAAATGTGTGCCATAGTTACCACAAACTTTATCTTTATTTAGAAAAAAAAATGCATAGCAGTAATGTACCTCAACAAGAGAGAACAGATCTTTTTAAAATTTTATTTTTATAGGTGTCTTTGATATAAGCTTCTTACAACACAGAGCTCATGAAATCTACACCTGCAAATCATAATACTCTCTATTTTATATCTAAAAGCATTACTTCTCAAATTCTATTATTACAAGTAGTTCTTGCACATAAATGTTACATCACAATAGCAAAAAAATGTAAACTTCTTTTGCAAACTACATAAATACTATAATATGTGCCTTAAAGTTATTCTTATTTTAAATCAGAATATGTTCTAACTGCCTTACACAGAAAACCTTGGTCAGTAGCCTATATATTATATATCATATCATATTCCTTTTTTTTTTACTGGTTTGCTTTTTCATGTTGCCCACGTAAGTCTTTGAAGAAGAAAAATTCAAAATAGAACCCATATCAAAATTCAGTTCATAAGTTGGACAAGTACTGAAGTAGGTTGATAACTTTGAGCAAAATATGAAATGTGAAATTATTCCACACACTAAATCTAACAAGCCAACAGCGACCTGGAAGTAACTGAAAATCAGGACTCTAGTCATGCTTGTACTTGATCCTATATGGAAGGGATTCTGCCTACTTGTTTATATACCTTTTACTATGCTGTTATTAAAAAGTCTGCTCTTAAATGAACACTTCTTTCTCTCTTTCTCTTTTTTTTTTTTTTTGAGCATAATAGGTTAATTCTATAGCTACTGTCCTGGACTGAAAAGTCTAGATGTCCAGTGACTTTCCACTACCACCACTGTCATTGGAGTCTTCAGACACAGAGTTCATGATAAGCAGATGTGCTTCTGTAGGCATGCCCATGCAGAGGACCACACTGAAGCCTTCCCCATTTCCAACAAGGTTTTAAAACCTTTGCCTTTTTGTTGCTATTTTTAAGTAAATGGTTTCCTCAGAACGTTCTTTTGGTTCAAAGTCACGTTTATCCTGCAGCTCTCACTGATTTGTTATTCTTAGATTCCTATTGAACACCTTGCTACTGGCCTAGTTTCTTTGAGGAAAGAAAAAAATACAAATTGCTGAAGCATTTCTGAAAATTTTGAATGCATGCAGAAAGAACTATGTAGGTTTTTCTAGCAGCTAAATAAGATGGCTCAAGTAACATCATTTATTATTTATTTCAGCTTAAGCCCTTTAACAACATCTTTTAAAAACCCAGGGAGAATGGCTACAAGGTGGCAGCAAAGCCCAGAATGCTCAGCTGGCCAGCCAGATGCTCTGAGCAGTTCACAGGACAAGCAGGAAGACACTGTGCTGTCTTCTCTCTTTCTGTGCATTTTCACCAAATGCATTGTGTCTTCTCGTCCCTGCCCATGCTTTTAAACTATGAAAAACAATATATATATATATATTTAAATTTACCAGTGGTTAATTCAGACCTCAAATAACACTGTGCATGGGCTTTGTTAGAGACAGGTAACCATTCTTAACAGCTCTTTCCCCAGGGGAGGCCTGGATTGAAGGAGAGGTGTCCACAGCTTAGGAGCTGTTTTTGTTGCAGACTGTGCTTTGGCTAATACTATCTTCCGTATACTGGCTGCCTGTGTCGCTCCTGCTGAGGACTGTGGAGGGGATGCGGGAGGGACGCCTCTCTGGGTTGTTCTCCTGAGAAAAGCAGCAGATCATCTTCTTCATGGTGCTGTACATGTCCTCATCTTTGTAGGAGTAGATGATGGGGTTCATGACGGAGTTGAGCAGCGCCAGCAGCAGGAACCAGCGTTTCACATGCTGCACGCCACACTGTGTGCAGCTCAGGCCATCCAGGAGCAGAACCACCAGACCTGGGGTCCAGCACACCACGAACGCCCCTGGAGGGAGAGAAGAGGAAGAAACATGGACTCAGACTTATTCAGGATCCTTTTCTCCTAAGGGACCGCAAGGATTTGTCAACTGCAAAACAAACTTTCAGCTTTCATCTGAGCATTTGAGACCTGGATTTGTGAGAGACAAGTAGCTGGGAACCTCCTTGATTATCAATCATATAGGTTTCACTATCTAACCCAGGTCTTGTTATTGTTCAGAGCTTACACCAATCTCCTGCTTAGGAAGCCCTATACCCACATGATCTCCAGCAGTTCTCTGACCCACCCACACTGGAAGGCTGATGCGATCATTATCCACATTTGACAGATGGGGAAACTGAGACTCAATTCCAGGGGAACATGGGGGAAGCCTCTCTAACACTAGGATCACACACCCAACCCTATCTGCTGCTGTTCTCTAAATCAGACATTCTAAATGCTTTCTTGAAAATAGGACACATTGCATCCATGGTGTATCTCCTAAGGTTTTAACTAAGTCACCCATTCAAAAATGCTATTCTTTACAGATTCATGCCAATGCTTGGTAAGCACTGTATTTTTTTTTTTTGGCATCTCCACAGGTCATCTGCTTAATCATCTGGCCAGAAATAAAATTTTCCTGGGAGGGTAGAAAAGTGCTTTTGAGACTCCACAATAGAACAGAAGATTCTTATTGTCTTTCTTACCCTGTAGCCTAAGTCTCTAGCTATTGGAGCACTCTTACCTTACTTGCAAGTTTCCTGAAATTTTTCTTTTAAAATATAAATCAAGGATGCAATATTCTGTACTTGGTTCTTATAACCAAGTAGAAGCTAGACTTTATACAGTGCTCAGTGAGCTAGCACTGGTGTGAATGACTTCCCTTGATTAACTCAGGACTACCATATGAGGTCGGCATTATTATTATTTCTGGGAAATGGAGACACCAGGAAAGTTATGTAATTTGCCTTTGTTTTAATAGCTCTTAAGGGACACTTAATTTTGAATGCAGGGAATCTTTTGCCAAGGGCTATGCTCTTGACCATCATGTGACCTGACCCCAATAGTGTGATGTGGTTACCTTCTTTCAATGTCCTTGTCATTTCCAAATACACTTGCTTATTCATGTGAGGAGCTCTACTAGACAGCAAAGGAGGTGACGGTCATGTACTCAGGGAGCTAAAATGCTAATGCTGGACAAAGAATAAGCAGATAATTCTGTAAAACCATAGCAACAACTAGTTACTCTTAGTGGTTAGAATTAATCTTGGGCAGTTTCTTCTTGTTGCTTTATTTTCCTTCTAAGAGACAGAATATGAAGCAAAATACCATGAGCTCACTTTATGAGCCACCCAACATAGGCAAATTACTTCATTTTTCTGAGTCTTAATTCTCTCCTTTAAAAAAATAAGACGATAAAGTTAACTATGTGGGGTGGTTGTGGGGATCAGAGGTAATGGAAAATGTTGCTCACCAGTATGCTCAAAGCAGCAAAGGCCCTGAGACGTTAGGTGACATCCTCCACAGCGTCAAGTGTCAGAGCCGGGATTTGCACCCAGGATTAGCACCAGAGGCTGTACTCCTGTCCCTAAGCTGGGATGCTCAGTGGTGGGCCAGAAACTGTCTTATTACTAAAGTGAGTGACGGGGGTACTTCTGGATCTAAAGTTCCTTTTGAGGTATGTCACGTCTGACCATGAAGCTGCATATATCATAACTAAGTTATGCTTTGACATGCTAAAGAAAGATTATCTGGCCAGAAAAAGGAAAGAAGGAGAAGAAATGGGGAGGGAAGCGGAGGAGAAAGGAAAGGATGGGACGAGAGAGTCTGGATACAGGGTAAGAAGAGAATAAGAATCTGCTGATCTTGTCTTCATAGTGCTTCAGAAGACCAATGAAAGACAAGTTTTCTTTGACAGAATGGCCCCAACACACCAGGCTGCTAAACTAGGGAACAGATGCTTCAGAGACATGGCCATGAACTGAGAGTGACACTCCATGGCAGTCACCTGGGGAAACACTCTGGTACCCAGAGGCCAAGGTTTCAGCTCAAATACATCTCTGGAGGTAGGCACAGTTAACCTAACAGTTCATTCTTTAGAGCTTTTTTCCATATGTCAGTTTTTAGATATGAGTCTTCACCCCAAAATCTTTCAAAGACAAAATGTCAGGAATGGTTTTGGTTCTGGGGATCTGTAATCTTGGAGAATTCTTAGAGGATGTCAGAAATACACAAATGAGCAATTGTCCTAATTCTTAAAAGAGGAAGGGAGTGTGTGTGTGTGTGTGTGAGAGAGAGAGGGAGTAATCCTGGGAGATACAGGTCATTTAGTCTCCTACTAATTCTCAGTAAATTCTAGGGGAAAAAAAAAGCTAAAAATAAATTTCTGGACTGGGGATGTAGCTTAGTGTAGCACTTACCTAGAATGCTGGAGTTCAACCTTAGTACAGCAAAAATAAATAAATACATCAATAAACAAACAAATTCTCTTTAAAAGTGAAAGAAAAATTAAATTAAAAAAGTAATGTTTTTTGAGCTGGGAGCCATTGTGCACATCTGTAATCCCAGTGGCTTGAAAGGCTGAGACAGGAGGATCACAAGTTCAAAGCCAGCCTCAGAAAAAGTGAGGTGCCAAGCAACTCAGTGAGACCCTGTCTCTAAATAAAAAAATACAAAGCAGAGCTGGGGATGTGGCTCAGTGGTTGAGTGCCCCTGAGTGCAATCCCCAGTACCAAAAAAAAAAAAAAAAATGACCACAGAGGTGAGAAACACCATGAGGCATATGGGGAATTCCAAATAGTTCAGGATGGTTTTAACCCAGGTATGTGATTGAGGAAGTAAGATGAAGTCTGAGAGGTCAACATAGGCCAAGGTGCAAAACATAGGCAAGATGCAAAAATTAAGATTTATTGTATAGATCAGACACTAAGAGCCTTTTTCAAAAAGGAGTTGATCCAGGGAACGGAGCCTAAATGCCTTCAGGCATCCACTGTACGTAAAGAATTAACTTCTTTCCCAAGCTTCTAGGTGGTATGATTTATATACTATCCTTGATAGGATTAGGACAATATTTGTGTTCCATGATTCATAAGCAAACCCAAATGAAAAAGGTTAGATCAAAGGTCTTTCAGACTCAGTAGCAAGTTGATGCATTGTGAAATCCATTTAGTGGATTGCAACCAGCAGTTTTTTTAAGAAACAATATAGAACAGAAAACATCAGGGTGCTGTAAGTTTACTTCAAGAAATTTGTTTCCATCACACACACAAATGTGTGTTAGTCTGTGATTCAGAATGTACACTATTTCTTACTATGAGTCTTTTTTTCTTTTTTTTTTTAAAGAAAAGTTTTAAATCTACTTCTATAGATCACAAACTTTTTGTCTGTTTGTTTGTTTTAAGTAGAGGAATACTTTTCCCAAAGGAGCTCTCTCATTATACTCAAAAGCCAGGTTTCTCTGACTAAAGAAAGAGCTGGGGAAGGGGGTATGGATAAAGCCCTGCAGGGCAAAATTCCCTCTATCTTCCAACTCCAAACGCTGTGCCCATACACACATGTATATTGAGATACCTCTAAGGAACCCTTGGCAACTCCACTGACCATAGTCTAAAAACTACTGCTATAGGATGATAGTTCTTTGAAGATTTCTAATCAGGGGTGGGATAAATCTTTTATTTTAAAGTGAAGTTTTACTCACATGCTCAGGGTGGACAGGAGGCATGTGAAACTAGATGTCTGTTCCCACCTGTGTTAGAATCACCTAGATGTCCGCTTTCCATGCAGATTCCTGATCCTTCTCTCAAGTCTAATCAAATGAGAAACTGATGGAGGTGTGATCTGGGCATTTCCAGTTTTAACCAGCTCCCTGGGAAATGCTATAGCATGGTAAGATTTGAGAACCGCTGGTCCAGGCAGGGAAACACATCTAAAGAAGGGCTAAAATCCCAGGGGATCCAATGAGGACCTGAAGAGGTAGTGACTGAGATGGACAGAAGTGGATGGGTTTGAGGGGGGAGTAAACAGGAAGGCACTAAAGACTTGATGAGTACTCAGATCTAGGAAGTGAGGGGGAGGAAAGAATCTAAGGTGACTGGGTGGCATCTGGCTGTGAAAACCAAGTGGAGGAGACAGAGGAGGACTAGATTCAGAAGGCGACAGTGGTTCAGTTTTAGGCATCAGGCACTTAAGGGTATCTGTGGCTCCTTCATGGGCAGGAAGCAGCCAGAATCCTGGGTCAGAACTCAGCGCTCTAAACACAAATGTTGACTTGGGAGTCACCAGCAATAGATGGCAAGTGAATCCATATGTCCTTCCATTAATAAATATTTACTAAGCAATCATCTTCCCTGTGCCAGCTAATAAAAGTGAATGTCTTCATAATGAAGCAGTCTCACTTCCTTCCATTGCCAAGTGACAGGTCAGTTATATTGATCAGATACAGTTACTTCTAGTTTTAATGGTGGTTTATGTTCTTTCAGTACCTGTGTAAGAGACTCACTAATAGTCCAATTAGACTACAAATGAGCTTTCTGCCAATAATCAAATAAACTAGTTGGAATGCTATTTTCAAAAATCAATAACATGAGTTCAATGTTAATTTTTAAGTATAGTGAATCATATACTCGAATATTCAATTACAGTACTGAGATGACATTCTAATGACTTCAATTTAAGTAATCAGCAACATCAAATTAAGGACTATTTTACTCTTTGGATGGTACAATTATAAATGAAAATATTGGTGACAAGTGAAATAAAAGATCTTTCCAAGTTTCTAAATCAATATGAAGTTTAAATAATCTATATGTCCCCCACCCCAATTTGGAAGTTTACAAAACATCTCAAATAATGCCCTGGCTAACACCTCCCCTCCAAAGTGTAGGAAATAGTGAGAGAGAAGAGCACTTTAGCTGGGAGAAGTGGCCTCACTGGAATACATTTAAGACAGTTCAGCATTCCTGGGGTTTTGGTGACAGATAGGATGTACACAAGATGGGATTTTAAGTTGCATGTAACCTGATCTTCAGGACTCATACTTTTCTATTCCATGTAGTTAGACTTGTAGCCATATTTTCATTTGTTTAAAAATTCACACATGCAATTAACAACAAAAAAAATCTTGACATGTGAGTGGCACACAAAACATCCATAATGATAAAAACAATCACACAAAATAGTCTCACTTTGGCACATGGACTACTAATTTCATCAAACAGGAAGATATATTTTAAATCTGTTCACTCTGTTATTCTTTGTTTTTGGTCCAGGAAAAAACAGCAATGCACAAGCAATAATACTAACTTACTAAGCCACAGGGCTGTCTGATTTACTAAAATAGAAAATTACAGCTCTACATAAAAATCAGGTTGTGAACCTCATCCTAGGGAAGTGCTGTTCTTATTTGAAAAGAAACTTTAAAAGTAAAAATTTAAAGTAAATAGCTGTTTGGGGTTGGAAGCATCATAATGTGGAAGTCATATTAACAGAATATTCAAGGGAAAATGCTCTTTGACATTAAAAAATTTGTTCAATTTAAAAATAGTACATCTAGAGCTGGGGTTGTGGCTCAGTGGTAGAGCACTCGCCTAGCATGTGTGAGGCACTGGGTTCGATCCTCAGCACTACATAAAAATAAATAAAGATATTGTGTTCATTACAACAAAAAAATTTTTTAAAAAATTTAAAAAATGAAAATAACACATCTAGATGTGATGTGCATTCAATTCACATTCAATCACAACGTTTTAGAAGTTCAATAATTGAAAGAATACATTTTCATAATATGAAAATGTATACTTTTAGTAAATCTGACTTATTTTTATTGCAGAATACAAGAAAGCACTAAAGTATTGAGATAAATGATGAGCAGTTAAACTTCCCACAAATAATTCATTTGACACCATTGTTATGACTGTGGGGTGGGTCTTTTGATTCCAACAACCAGTTTTAGACACTTGTTTTAAATTTGTGGCCAGCTTTGGAAAATTGAAAATCTTGATGCCAAGAGGTTATGAGGTAAAGGTTAAAGCAGAGGCATGACAGCCTAAACCACAGCTAAGATCTAATTCTAGTTTTAATTCTAGACAACAGCTGGAAACCATAAACTGTATAAATAAGAAACACCATCTCCACCTCCAGATTCTACTTTAAGCATCGTATGGATTGACCAACAATACTCAGCATCTCACTAACTATTCTATCAAGGGCTCTCCAGCTTCCAAGAAAAGGTGTGAGGTCAGCTGCATGCATTGGCAGAGCAGCAGCTGTTTGCCTTAAAGAATGACAGATCCCTACCCACCTGCCCAAGGAGCTCAAGTGCCTCCTTGTGCAGTCATTCCTTTGGATTAGGAACACCTCTGTTGCACTTCACTTGGAAACCTAACGCTGAATGAAGGCATGTGTTATTTTATCACATGAACTGTCATTAGCACAGAACAGGACCTTGGGGAATGTAAAAGGAATACCCTTGATGGGGTTGAAAATTTTGAAAGGATTATAGCATGGGGTACTGCACAGGAAAGTTCACCCAGATTCTGGACATGCAGATGGTACAAAATGCCATTCCGAATGGCAAGTAGCATGAATACAAGTAACAATAAATATTGGCAAGGATGTGCAGAAAAGGGTACACTCATAGATTGTCAGTGGGACTGCAAACTAGTGCAACCACTCTGGAAAGCAGCATGAAGATTCCTCAAAAAACTAGGAATGAAACCATCATTTGACCCAGCTATCCCACTCCTTGGTTTACATCCAAAGGATTTAAAATCAGCATACTGCATTGACACAGCCACATCAATGTTTATAGCAGCACAATTAACAATAGCTAAGCTATGAAACCAACCTAGGTACCCTTCAATAGATGAATGGATAAAGAAAATGTGGTATATATACATACAATGGAGTATTACTCAGCCATAAAGAATGACTTTATAATATTTGCCAGTAAATGGATGGATCTGGAGAATATCATGCTAAGTGAAATAAACCAATTCCCTGAAACAAAGGTCAGATTCTTTCTCTGATATGTGGAAGCTAATCCGCAATAAGGTGGGGGGGGGCAAAGAATAGAAATTCTGTAGACTAGATAAAGAGGAATGAAGGGAAGGGAGGGGGATAGGAAAAGAAAAGATAGTGGAATATATCTGACATAACTGGTGAATCTTACCATCATATAAATCCACAAGAAATTAATTAAAAAATTAACTACAGTAAATGGCAGAAAAATAAATAGAGGGAAAGGAGCAGGGGGTGGGGAGCGGGAAGAAGAAGGAGAGGTACTGGGAACTGAATTAGAACAAGATATATTCCATACTTGTATGTCAAAATACATTCTGCTGTCATGTATAACTAAAATGAACTAATAAAGTAATGAAATAAAATAAAATAAAATTTGAAAACACCATTCTGAGCTCAGAGAGAGGGAACAGGAAGTAGAAGGAAATGGAGGAGTTGAAACCATGATGAGGTTAGAGATGAACTTGGAAGGAACTACAGCATGGCACAGCTTAGGAAAAAGAAAGTCCTGGGAGAGCTACCATTTTCTGTCCTACTCCATGGCCACTCTCACTAACTCCTCATGAATCTCTTATAGCACAGGGCCCAAACAACCTCTAGCAATCAAATAGACTTTGTCCTTGAGATGAAATCTCCTTAACATTTCTGTTAGAGTAAAAAGCACAGCCTTGAAATCAAGTGAATCCTGAGTTGAAATCCTGGTTTAGGAGGCAGGGCAAATCAGTTCATTTGCCTGTGCCTTCGTTTTTTTTTTAAATTGTGAGATGAGCATGATGATGTGACCTGACAGGATTTTTTGTGAGAATTTAATGAGATACTAGGTGGAGAGAACCCAACCCAGAAAACATTAGTTCTGACTGCCCAGATACTGTTGGTTACTTCCTGTGCTGTGCTTCTTGCATGATTTACAAACAGATCTGGTAAAGTGCTTTAGCTGCTGTTGTGTGCTCACTGCGTGCATGAACACACTCATGTGCTGTCTTAGATCATTTTCTGCTGTTATGATGATTGCCACAGACTTGGGAAATTACCAACAATAGAAGTTTATTTGGCTCACGATTCTGGAGGTTGGGGAGTCCAGGAGCATGGTACTGTCATCTGTGTTACCTGATAACATGGCAGAAGGGCAAGCAAGCAAGCATGAGACAGAGAGCAGGAAGACAGGGATGGACTCACACCAAATCCACTCTTGAAATAACTAACCCACTCCTGGAATAATGACATCAATAAGAGCAACTTTGAGAAGGAAGAAAAGTTCATTTGGGGCTCATGGTTTCAGAGTTCTCAGTCCATGGTTGGCCAATGCCGTTGCTCTATGCCCAAGGTAGAACATCATAGCAGAAGGGTGGCAGAGAAAAGATGCTTCCCACCCTCCAGGAAGCAGAGAGAACAAAAGGAGAGGGCCACAGGGCAGATGAACCCTCCCAGGACACCCCCCACCCCACCTCCAGTGACCCACTTCCTCCAGCCATGCTTATAGTTACCAACCAGTCATCTAGTCAAATTACTAATCCATCAAATGGATTAATCCACTGATTGGGTCACAGTTCCCATAATCTAATCATTTCATTTCTGGACATTCCTGCATTTACACAGGACTTTTGGGGGATACCTCATATCCAAACCATAACCTGATGGCAGAGCCCTCCTAACATAATTACCCCTTAAAGGTCCTACCTCTTAATCCTGGTACAGTGGTGATTCAAGTTGGGTTCAGCATGAGTTTTGCAGGGGATGTTCAACCCATAGCACATGCACACACAAAAAATTTATTACATTCTTCTCTGTTTCTATATTCATTTGGCTGCCCTACTAGACTGAGAACCTTGGGGAAGATTCTTTTTGTATCTTATTCGACTTGGGACACCCAGTGGTTAGCCAAGTGCCACACATCCTCTAGGTACTTAATAAATTCTTGTTGAAAAAAGGAGTAAAGGATCTTGATTCAAGTCCAGACTTAAAACTACAGTATGATTTTTTAAATCTTCCAGTTTCTTCATCTGTATATTAATGGGATTGGAAAAGAGTGACCTGTAAGGCTCTTTCTGACTCCTACAGTCAATGATTTCCTTTAATCATAGTGGATACATAGTCCAAGCAACTGAATAAAATGGCAAAAATGGATTCTCTGCAAGGTGCCAGGCAAAATAATTTTGTGTTAAATTTAAGATGCATATCATGTGATTCCAGAAGAAACTGTTTTCTTGATGGAGCACCAGATAGTTGACATTAATTTAACATACAGTGAACATTTGTTCAGTGTCAGACACTGCCAATCACAGGTAACATCAAGACAAAGAGGTAGAGGATATGGGATTATTGTGCTGGGTGTATACAAGGTGCTGTCAGTACAGGGCCTAATGGTCTCCATTATAATGAATGTTCTCCGTAGGGGTTACCACCACTTGAGTTTTCAAATGGGTAGAAATGTTAAGACTACCTCTGGTCATGAGTTATAAATAAAGGAGACACAAAGGGGGACCACTGAACTGTAGCTCCTTCCCTAGGACTGGACTTCTCTCTGCTCTACTATGTAGTCTCAACTCCATTTCATTATGTTTATTTGCTCCCTCTGCTTTCAAGTACATCTTTAAACAAAATATTTCCAGGCTTGATAATGACTAAGAAATTTTTAACTCACAGAAAAGTCAAAGAGGCAGGGTCTGGTCTGTGTTGGCCATCAGAGACATGGGCAAGCCCTCAGGATCCCAATTCCTGCTTACAGTGAGTACTCGGAAATATCTGACAATGGGTAAAGGAACAAATGAATGAACAGAAAAAGTTACAAAGCAACCAGGCTAAGTACTAACAGAACCCCACAGGCTATTTAAATAATGCAAAAGCCTGCAAATACACACCATATGGACATCACATCACTCACGGGTAAGGCTTCACAAGGTGTGCACTGTAATATTCCAGAAAATGTCATTCACAGAAAATACAATGATGCTGCTGCCCCTGACGTCATCCAATGCAATGATTCTGTGCTAATGGTAACATTACTACTCAATAGCTCCATGGGTATTTCATATAAAAATATTAATTATTTTTACATATATATTATACATAATAGCTAAGTAGTGCTCAGTAGCTGTATCTCAAAAAGAAAAAGGTGCAATTTTTACAGATAGTCTGGAGAATATCTACTAACTCACTTTATAAATTCCACATTTGTCATTTCAGATGAAATGTTGACCAGAAAATTCAACAAGAACGTTGGTTAAGATTTTTGGTCAGAAACATTCTAAGAGTACTGCAGGTCTTCAAACTCCTTTTTCTTTTCTGGTTGTTTTCTCAGGTCCCAAGTACTTTTTTCTTTTTTTTTTTCTTTTTAAGATTTTAAAAAATCCTTAGAAATATAGGTACTTATAATGTAGCTAAGTGCCCTGAGAAAGCTAAGATTAAAAATGTGTTGCATATGAAGGCTCAACTAACATATATGTATGATTTATCCAAAGAGTGGTACAACATGTGGCTATTGAAAGCAATAATACTCATGTGAAATATGTTCATAATTTATTGGTATTTAAAAACAAAAAACAGACTACAAAACACTATGCGCAGTAAGACAGCATCCTGCCTAAATAAATTATTAACTTATTAAAAAGACTGATTAATCAATAAAGCACATATCATGTATATTTGTGTACTTAGGAAAGATCCTAAAACAGATATCCAAAAACCCTAGCAGATACAATCTCTAAGCAGCATGATCCAAATGATTTTTATCTTCTTCTTTACACTTTTCATTGTCTTAATTTTTTTGTCATGAGCATATCTGTCTTTGAAGTAATACATCTTCACTAAAACCATTTCTGTATCCATTATGGGAATAAGTACATTTTCACTCACTACTGCGAGAAACACCATAAGATTGATTCCACATTGAGAATCTATAAGGTCATGAGTACCTTTCCCAGTGAATCTTTTAATGGCAAGATCACTCCATTTTGTCTGCAGCTAATTCACTAAATAGGAAAATGCAAAACAAGAGTATGAAGGAATCATTGCATGGTAAAACCATGCCATAAGCCTTAAAGTAGAACCAATTATGAAATCAATTATATAAGTGAGATTTGTCATTATTCATTAGAAAAATTATTAATTGGAAAAATGTATTATTAAATGGAAAATTTTTACGAGTTGTACATTAAGTTACTAAAAGCACAAAAGTTGAAGAATAAAAAACATCCTCTATTATATACTGAGCCAAAAGGACTTGAAGGATCACTTCTCCTCTCCCCTTAAGAGCAAAACTATAGCTGGTCACTCTCTGAAACCAGGGCTGAGGGAGATGGAAGCCACAGATTGCCTATTATGGGTGTGAGGGATGCTAGACTCCTTCATTTATCTATTCTCAGAGGATGATCATTCATGCAAGTCCACCTCTCAGATAATTGAAGATTAAAATTTTTCTTTGAGAAGTGGAGGCTACTGACCACAAGTCTGCTTTTCTTGATAATCATGGCACTACTGTGAGCATCTATTACCTGTGGAGCGAGTGATATCTCTCCACAGCTTCCTTTCCCTTGTTCCTTGGCTCTCAGTTATCCACATCCAGCAGTCCAGGTGCCTCTAACAAGCCCTGCTGCCCACTTCAAAGGTATAGTGGGCTTATAATGCAAACACATTTGCTAAGAACTGCAATTAAAAAGTCAATAAGGCCCTGAAGAGTGACATCATATATAAAGCATATTGAAAGACATCAAGACAACTATTTGTGTTGGAGACCATTTTCCATGATGAGTGCTGGTGCCAGAAGATTGTCAGGGGCATCAGGAAAACACAATCCATCTCTTTATGGGTTAATTTTAAGACTTTCTCTCATAAAAGATAGAAAAGCAATGTACCACAATTATGACTACTTAAAATCAAATCAAAACAAAACAAAACATAAAACAGCTTACCCCCATTGCAAGAGGAAAAAAAAAGTTATTAAGCAAGTAGTTGGTAGCTCAGCTCCAGAGGTCCATCTGAGCTCTGGACACTGGTACAAGAACATAGGAAAACATATTCACCTTTTTTTTTTAAGCCCACATGTATGAATGTAGGCTAAGCCAGCTCTGAACACACGCAGATGTAGACAGCCTGTTGTGAGTACACACACTACTAATTCTTAAATAACCAGCTTCTCCAATAACTTTCATTTTGCTTTTTAATGCTTTTTGTTGCCAAGAGGTGTGTGTGTGGCGGGGGGGGGGGAGAATCCAAATAACAAGGACCTATACTTTTAACTCAGCAGGGGTATGATTCAAAGGACCATTCAAATTCTATTGAATACCTCCCACTTGTTACTTCTGATCATATCTGACATTTCCCGAAGCTAGTTGTAACTGTATTTACCCTAATTTGCTTCAAAGAAATGTAATGTAACTTCATCTTTGTTTTCTAAGGACTTATTTTTCTAAGTTAACTTTGTAATATACAAAGCAATGCTAATAAGAGCACAGTACTCAATCCCAAGAATACGGCCACAATCACTGATTAACTTCTTAGCGGGCAGCATGTAATGCCAGAGGTATGCCTACCGACTGCTTTCCCAATCTCTTGCCTCAACTCCTTAGCTGTCCTACTGCCTTCTCCACCACCTATTCTTCTCAGATGTTTTTATTTATTCACTTTTCTTCATCTTCTGTTTTTCCTCGGGAATTCCGATCGTATCCTATTTGTGATAGCAACCCCACCTAACTAGGTAACTCCGTCAAACTTAAACGAAACTCACTTGCTTCCATTGTTCAGAACCTGGGTACAACATTGGCATCTAGGGATTTCATGCATTACCTAACAGATATTTAATGAGCCTCTACGAGAGGCCAACATTAGTGCTAATTGTTCAGGACACAAGAAAACAAGACAGACACCAGCTCTCTCCCAGTCAGTTTCTGACTTCATTGGCAACTTTTCAAAGTTCAGATATAAATTTGCCTCTTTGGAGAGGTTTATTTTGTGTCAAATAAAGTAGTATCCAGTCCAACAGATCCCCCAAACATTATTCTGTTTGGTTTCTTTGTATTACTCTAGGCAGTTATTTTGTTTATGGGTTGGTTGGTTGAGTGATTTATTGTCAGCACCCCAGTTGCAAAGTAAACTTGAAAGTGGGGACTTTGCCCATTTATTTCACCCTACAGGCACTTCCCATGTGTTCAGTCCCACTGAGTCCTCCTCTGAAAATTCTGATTTCATGAATCTGGAGTGAGGCCCAAGAGTAAGAATGTTTAACGAGTGGCCCAAGAGAGCCTCATGCTTAAGGGAATGTGGGAAGTACCGATTGTTTTACAAACCTAGATCTTGAACTCTCATCTACAATCCAAAAATCTATGATCATATCTGCTTCCATCCCACTATGGGAATGGTTTCTCAGGGGTCCTTTTGCTGTGAAGAAAAATGTCTTCAATGCTGAGATATTCTGGAGGCTCCTGTGAAATGTAATTTGGTAATAATGAATGTCCTGAGCCGATAGGAATTTGTGAAAAGTCATTGTCAGTTAGGCTCATGCTCAAGAAAAAGAACATGATCCTGCTGATAACTGTGATGAGCAAACTATGCAACCAGAAAAAGGAAAAATACACATTATCTGGAAATATTTTCATGATTTGTACTGAGCAAACTTCCAAAGTTTGACGTAGGAATATGGGAGAAGAGTGGAAAGTGGATTAAGCATACAGTAAGGAATAAAGCAGAAGGAATAAAGCAGAAGATGGAAAGTGAGGGAGAGGACAATAAGATAAAAGGGAAAGGAAAGGAAGGACAGACATGACAAGCAGATGCCATTGAGGAGTTCCAGGATAACCTGGAAATGAGAGAAAAAAGGTTGCCCCGTGAATTAAACCTGAAACCAAATTCACCAGACAGAGCTGTTCTAGACCTCAGAACTGCAAAACCTCCATTGCTATCAGACCAAAGGCTACAGCAACTCATGGGGGCTAGCCATGTCTACAGAGACCCTTTTCTCTCTGGGAGAAAAGTCCTTGGTCAAAGTCAGTCTGTTCTTGGGGCTGGGTGGATATTTTTGTTGTTCTGATTCTGTTCAAAAGGCAACTTCTCATTCTAATTGGACTTGCTAGGTATTGAGTATCTGAACCCCTTGGTAATTATATTTCCTTTGGTTAAAAAAAAAAGGTATTCTCATTAAACACATACATGCACACATGGGGGTGGGGGTAGGGAGTAGGCCAAAGGGAGGAAGGAAAGAGGCAAATGAGTTCTGATTTCCATTCTTCCTTCACATTCTTCCCTCTGCCACTATTACTGCCTGGTGATCTCATTCTTTAAAGGCCAGTTCCTCTGCCACGTCTTCTGTGATGTCTTCCCCATCACTCTCGCCCAGATGAGTCAAATGTTCCCCATGCCACCTTTCCAAAGCATCTGTGGGCTATTGCCCATGTAGCCAGCTAGATGGAAAGCACCTCAAGGGCAGAAATTCACCTTGGAATCCCACACCTGATCTGGCCCAATGTTTAGTAGGTGACTCAGTTTTCAGGGAATCAGGACGTGGAAGCTGAAATGTCACAGAGAGGATACCCAAAGGTAACACAATGGAAACGAAAATGTTTTCCCTGCCAGTTTTCCACCAAGAATGACTCATCCCACTGTACCATCCTCAGACAAAACAGTTCCCAAGCAATCAACTGATCACTTTTTGGTGCAGTCAGGGCTCCAGCGCTTCAGGAGTCCCACCTGATGAATTCCCCCAGTAGCCAGGTCTGTTCCCACCCTTGGCAAGTTGGTTGGTCAGAATTCAAAGCACACTTTTGTTATGAGGACACTGATATATGTGGCTCATAAGTCTCTCATGAAAGCCTATTTCACTCACCTGTAGTTAATTACTTTATAAGCAATTCCAGACTTTGAGAGATTTCATTTGCCATGGTTGTATTCATTGATTTATGCTTGACAAGTTATATCCTTTTTACCCTCACTGATATTTAGAAAAACTTCCCATACTATTCTCTAAACTGTGAACCTTACTTTGTGTAAGGCCCCACCAGGTGCTCTCTCTCTCTCTCTCTCTCTCTCTGGTTATTTCTTCAATGCCCTTCAGTCCTTTCCCACCATTCCAGATACATTTGATGCCTCTGTATTTGAAAACAAGATAAACTAAATCTCAAAACACAATGGATAGCTGGGCTATAATCCCAGTGGCTTGGGAGGCTGAGGCAGGAGAATTTCAAGTTCAAAGCCAGCCTTAACAATTTAGCAAGGCCCTAAGCATCAGTGGATCCCTATCTCTAAATAAAATACAAAATAGGACTAGGGATGTGGCTCAGAGATCGAGTGCCCTTGAGTTCAATCCCCAGTATGCCCCCACCATGGTCTCCCCCTCCAAAAAAAAAAAAAAAACACCCACAATGGATGGGCTGGGGTTGTGGTTCAGTGGTAGAATGTTTGCCTAGCATGCATGAGGCACTGGATTAGATCCTTAGCACCACATAAAAATAAAATAAAGGTAGTGTGCTCACCTACAAATTAAAATCTCTCTCTCTCTATATATATATATACACACACACACACACACACACACACACACATACACACACATAATGGAATACTCTCTTCACCCTAAATAATACATCTACATTTTATACAACATATAAAGTCAATATATATATATATATATATATATATATATATATATATATTAGCCTTATGTTATATATAAATAAGTATATAATTGAGTTGATACATTGAGTACTGGTATAAATTTCCTCTAGAGAAAGACTGAAACTTCCAGGCCCTTGGATGGGAACACTATTCCCCATTAAGACATTGTTCCTACTGGTTCAACTGAACTTAGTTTCTATCACTTTGTTCTAGAAAGTAGGCAGGGAGCTTAACCATGAGGAGTACTCACACTGGCAATGCTACACTGCCAACCATCATGATATCCCATTTCAGAACACTAATGGAAAATGCCAAAGTACTTCTTGCTCTTGTTCCTTCTCATAACTATCGACACATTTTTTAATCTCTGTTATACATGTTGGGAAGTCAAGATGATGTAAGGGACAATTCCTGCCCTTCCAGTATTTGCCTTCTAGTAGGGCAAAATGGACTCACACAGGAAAATAACTGTCATAAGATAATAAATGACACATATTAAGTGAAGAGAATGGGTGGATGAGTCAGGAACTCAAAAGAAAAAATTGCACATTGGGGCCATTGAAGAAGACATGATGGAGAAGATAGGGCATGAGGGGATCAGGAAGGAAATACAGGAATTGAATTATTAGGGAAGAAGAATATTCACAGTTTTGTCCCCTATCCCCTGGCCAAACATATAAATATACCAAACATCTTCAAGATGGGGCACCACATATGGTGCTATAAGAATGACAAGCTGGGATAACTCCCAGTACGTATGTCACCCAAAGGAACTGGGGACTGTTACCAGGTCCCTGGGAAGCCAGGGCTTCTCCCATTTTGAAAGAGTTTATCATGATTTCAACAGAAGCGACTGGAGCTTTTCTTCCAGTCCCTCTGTTTCCACATTTGGGCAAATCAAACACACTGAAATCACATTACATTGCGGTTTGAAAGAATCCTCTGTTTAAAAAGTTACTTTACTAGTATTTCATTTACTAGTATTTGATTACTTAACTAGTAATCAAATGAGATTAGTAAGTCAAAATGTGTAAACAACAATAAATATTTTGCAAACTATTAATCAACGAAGAAGAAACTTCTAAATGACATAAAAACAGATGCTAAGAGAGATTGTTCAAGGTTTAAGGGAGTCTTTCTCTGAATTAGAGATGGTCTACATAGGTTCAGGTAATGGAAAAAATCAGATGCCCTAATTTCAACAAAGGGAGTCTGGACACTCTCTCACTGAAACCATGGAGCTGAAGACATCTTGATACTCAAATAGCACAAATCTCATTTTCTGGTCCCTTATGACTCCTCTCCCCATGGAGAACACATCAAAACTTCCTCTTTCAACATGTTCCTTTTTATTTTCATGAAACAACTGTTTGTTGTTGTGTACGGTGACTGATGTGGTATTTTTACCCACTGATAGAGATAACTGGTGGATTTACTAGTTAGGTAAACTTGGATAATACCCTCTAAGCCTTGTTTCCTCAGCCACAAATCAGTCAATAAACCCCTCTCCAGGGCTGGAGAGGACCGAGTGAGAAGGCAGGTAGAAGGCCCTTCCATGTGGCATCTGGCACTGGCTCCTCTCATAATTGTGATGGTGGCCCTGGCTCTCTTACTATTACTCCCAGATGCCTGTTTTGATCTGATGCTTGGCAACCTAGGACAGTTGGACAGAAGCACAATATGGTGCAGTGTTTTAACATCCAGGCCTCTAGAGCCAGACCCCGGGGTCTACCCACTGCTCATGGGTAACTCTGCCCCATGTTTATTTGATCTACGAACCCACATGTATCTCAGCTACCCTAGCTGTCACCTGGGGATGATAAGGATGCCTACCTGCTAGGTGGTTGGAAGAGCCAAGTGACTTACTTATATGAGGCTTTGTGTGTGTGTGTGTGTGTGTGTGTGTGTGTATGTTTCTTTTTAGTTATACATAAGGCTGTTTTTGGTGTTGATGCTGCTCTCCAACTTTAACAATGGTCAAAATCAAACTCAAGAGTTTGGATAAAGCTGGAAAAATGCTAAGAAACTAGAGCTATCTGAGTTGCAGAAACTAGCTGTTGCTTGCTAAGGAATCCTAGAGGGGTATTGATTTTAAAAAATAATAAATTTAGTTGTTTAGAACAAAGCTGTACAAATGGAAAGATGTGAAAAAGACCTAAATGCTGAATCTACCCAGTCAGCACACTTCTATTACAGAACTAACAAAGCTGCTTTTTTAAAAAACAAAAATTTATTTATTTAGTTTTCATGTCAATTTTCTCCACTGGACCATATGTATCTCAAGGACAGGGACCATATATAGCAAATTTACTTTCTTACTTCCAGTTTTTAGCATGCCTGCCATACAGCAAGAACTTGATCAATATTTAGTCACAAATGAATGATCACATGAGTGAATGTAAGGATGATTTAATGATACATGTAGATATTTGCCCAAGTGCAAGAACTTTGAATATTAATGGACCAGCATTTGACCCTTGGGTAACCAGATGGGAGCTAATGGCAGATGAGAAGACAGATGAACAAGAGTGCCATTCCTATAACCTGGAACCTCAATTTTGCAACTGCTGTGTGTCTATTTTTACTAAACAGAGGTTATATTATGAATCATCTTGTGTGCTTGGCAATTCTAATCAGTTCAGTCAGAACAAAGGCACTTCATAGGCCTTGGAAAGATCATTTTGCTTTATGCAGATGATACATACCTAATTAAAGTATTTATGCCTAGTTTGAATGAGCTCAAATCTTTTTTCCATACTTATAAAAAATGCTTACTAATAAATCTAATAAATTTTTTTGGTAGAATCATAGACTCTAAGGCTTGCCAGAATTTGTACAAGTTGTCTATCTGTCCTCCCACTCTATGAAAGAATCTGCTAACTAACACTATGTACAAGGGTCATCTAACGGCCACCTTAACACCCAAGGAAGCATTCATTCCTCTAGGCAGGCAGCTCTATTTTTAGAAAAGTCTGATAATGGAATAAAATATTTTCCCCTATTTTCTATACTTTATTCCTAGTTATAACTCCCAAACCTGTGAAATAAAATAATTCATTTTTCCAAGTAACAGTTCTTTAAATGTTTTAAGGTAATTGTTGTGTCCTCGGATCTTTTCTTCTTTGGAGATACTTTTCAAATTCCTTCATATGTTCTGAATCCTTCAAAACCCCAGTCAGCTCCTATTGGTACTGACTACACTAACAAAATTCCTATTAAACTATGAGCTGCAGAACTGGCCTTAAGAGCCACCATAGTCTAATTTGTATCCAGAAAAAAAGCAAAATTATATCTTGTCCAATCCAGAATTCTATACATGCCCACGACTGCCTTTCCCTTTCAGATGATAAGAGCCCTCTCCCGTGTACTTGTGGTGACAGAAACACTGAGGTCTTTGGTGTCCTCCAAACATGCACTGTTGTTTAGGAGTTCTCATCTTTGTGTTCATGTAGTTGGGAAGTGCATCTTATCCAAACTTAATGGCCGTATCTATTCTTACAAAATGCTATCATTTGGGGGAGATATCATTCTGCTCCATTGATGGCTGTTTGAAATATCTTATCTTACATGTTATTCTTCCCCTTTTTACCTCCCATGTATTTTGCCACACACAGCTTTATTTATTTATTTATTTTTATATCTTTCCTAAATCATTGCTGTTTTGCTCAGGAAATACTTACCAAGTGCAGGGTTCTCCAGCACACTTTAAGATTCTTGCTTTGTTGACTTTGATCCTGTCTCTTCAGGTCATCTTCAGGTGTAATTGCTCAGTTATTGATGAGTATCCTGACTGTTCTATCACCCTGCCTATAATTCTTCTCGGCCACCAGAACATGATGTCCAACTACCAAAGCCCTTCTCAACACCCACTACACAGCATCTATAGATTCTCTTTACCTGATCAGAGTCCATAACACAAAGTGTAAATTGGGTTAACTTGTTACTTATGTGGTACTTTAATAATATCTATTTTGTAATTTTGCTGAATAGTTAAGATTCTTTTTAAAATATTAAAATAGAAAAGCAATACACATTCATGTTATAATTTTCTGACTTTATACAAAACTGCTTATATTTATCAAGTATTCAAAATCTTCTAATGTTGGTCAGAATGTAAAAATTAAAGTTCTATTTTTCAAAACTGTAGCATTCCTTATTTAAATATACACTCTGTCCTGGGAAAGAATAATAACTTATTTCATTTTCTATTAACTATATTAACTTTTTTGGGATTCAGTGTAAAATACTAAAGTGTTAAAACCATTGTGTTCAATAGTAACAATAATGAGTATGCTTTCTAATCATCTCATTTTATAGATGAGGAAACTGATACACAGAGGTATAAGGAAATCTTATTAGTGAATAATACAACAAAAGCTCATCTATTCTGAAAAAAAAAGCCCCATATTCTTAAGAAAAAAATTCTAGCCAAAAGGAAAAGAGGAAATAAAAATCTTAATATGAACACATCATTTTAATTATTTAAAGAAAAAGAAAATTCCCCTAGGCTGATCCCATCTAGTCAGTAAATATACTTTCTCATAGGATCTGAGCCAGTTTGGGACTCACGAAAGAAGGATTGGGTGTCTTTTTCCATTCTAGAAAGAAACAAGATGACATCAACTCTGATAAGAGTCAACAGAGGGATGTGTGAAATGTTAAACCGAGGTTGGAATTTCTCTTCATAAACATGGAAATGTGGCCCATTAGCAAAATCTGTATTTTGTGTGTGTGTGTATATGTGTATATATTTATATATAATACACACACACACACACACACATATACATATGCATTTTAGTGGATTACAGAATTTTGTTTATTTATTTATTTTTTAAATGACTGCTGTGGGGCTGGAGTTGTGGCTCAGCGGTAGAGAGCTCCCCTCACACGTGTGAGGCCCTGGGTTCCATCCTCAGCACCACATAAATAAATAAAATAGAGATATTGTGTTCAATTACAACAAAAAAAAATTTTTAAAAATGATAGCTGACAGGGATCCAACATGGCCGCCAGCGAGGAAGCAGCGATTCCAATGTCTCCACATTAACGGGATCAGAAAGACCCATTGGAACAGCGGCAGTCTACCTACTGAGGAACTTCTAGCAAAATTCCGTTAAGAGGGGACCTGCCGAGAATTGGTAGGTTTATTAGAAGTGTCAGTTTGTCCCAGACAAGTGGATCTTGGCCGGCCATGTGGGCGCGTAGGTCCAGTCCTGAAGCCACCAGTTGCTTCTGCAAGCGGCCAGCGGCCCAGAGCGGCGCAGCCCGCCCGAACCCGCAGACGGCACCCGCCATCCCGCTGTCCTGGGGAGGCCCTGCTCTCGCTCTTCGAACGGCCACCACGCCTGCCAGGCTCGTAGCCACGCGGCTGCAGCTGCCCGGCTCTACAGGCAGCCCCCGGTGGCCCGGCGCAGCGAGAAGTGTCCCCGCCTAGCCCAGCAGACAGCCCATGCCCTCCCGGCTCTACTAACAGCCCCGCCCACTCGGCGAACGGCTCCCCCCCCCCCCCCAGACAGCGTGAAGGGAATCTAATCAACCCTTTACGAAATAGCGAACTGGGAACTAAAACCAGAGATTGTGTCAGACCAGAGACATGCCAGTTCCACCCCTCCCTTCGGACACTCCGGCAAGGAGCCAGGGGCCCACCATAGCAGAGAGGGGAAGTCACCAAAGTTCCGCCAAAGAGATTCCTTCCCAGCGGAATCTACTTTAGCAGGTGTGTGACTCCCACCCACATCAGATACAAACAACCGGGAAACTTCAAAATCTCTCCGTGGGCGTGACCGTAAGGGCCAAAGGACTCTCGACCCCCAACTCCCCCTACTGCCAGTGACGAGGGCGTGACTGTAGGGGCAGAGGGAAGCAGAGAAGACTCCCCACCCCCAAATCCCCCAACCGCGAACTGAGAGGGTGTGACGGTAGGGGCGGAGGGAAACAGGACACTCCAGACCCCCAACTCCTCCTACCGCCAGCAGTGTGGTTGTGACTATAGGGGCTGAGGGAAGTAGAGGGGATCCTCGACCCCCAACTCCTATTACCACCAGCAGCGACACCAATGGTCTTAGCTGCCAGATTCCGAAGGTGTGCCCACCAAAGGGGTCCGGAAAAATTAAACAATTGACTCCCAGACCACAGCTCCACAGCACTGGGGCTTAGATGAATGACAGCGAGAGTGCTCAGTAGTTAGGGAAATAGAGCACTCGGTGGGGCTGAAAGTGTAACCAAATCCTTGGGGAACTGCCTCCGGTGAGCAGGACCTGGCTGGCTGGCAGGAGGAAGGGGAGGAGGGGCCGTAGAAGTGAAACGGCTCTGGACCAACAGGATTGAGAGACTCCCAGGAACCGTCTTACAGGGATTGCTGTTGACACATTGAGGGCAAAACTCAGCCCGGAGGGCACAGCTTTGCCTACGGGAAGAGAAGAAAATGGACCTCTAAGACCTAATTTTATTTCCTATTTCATTTTAATTTTTTCTCTCCCTTTTCCCTCTCTCTCTCCCCTTCCAAGTTTTACTGCTCTTTCCATTCTCCTCTATGCTATCTATCTCCCTCTCCTTCTTTCTTTTCAAGAGCACCTACCTTCCCCTTCCTCCCAACTTTCATCCCAAGCATTACGTCCTCCATTTCGCGTAACTGTCTAAATACAAATAGGTGTGCGCCCTCCCCCCGCGCCTGCAAGGTAGCCGGACCTGCAACCCACCAGCAGGTCAGGCCCAGCAACCTGGGAGTGGCAGAGCCACCCCACGCGCCTGCAAGGTAGGCGCACCTGCTACCAACCAGCAGAATAGGCCCAGCTGCCTGCCGATGTGGTAGGCACAGTGACCCAATTGGAGGAGGAGCAGAGCCCCTGCCCGCGCCTGCATGGGAGACTTTGCAACTATACAAGAGGAATACAAATATATAGGGGGAAAATTCAACAACACAACAGTCTCAGTAAGCAGAAAGAAACGCAAACAGTATGAAGAGACAAGGAAAGAAAGGACCACAAGCAATGCAGGTCAACTCAACGTTAGAAGAGGTAATATCTGCAGCAGATGGAATGTCAGATAAAGAATTCAGGAGATACATGCTTCAGATGATCTGGAATCTCAAGGAAGACATTAGACAGCAAAATCAGACAATGAAAGATCTCTTCAACAATGAAATACATAAACAAATCCAGGAAGCAAAAGATCAACTATACAGGGAGATAGGGGTTATAAAAAACAAACAAACAGAAATCCTAGAAAGGCAGGAAGCAATAAACCAACTTAAAAACTCAATTGAGAATACTACCAGCAGAGTAGAACACTTAGAAGATAGAACATCAGACAATGAAGACAAAGTATTTCAACTTGAAAAGAACTTAGACAGCTCAGCAAGACTGTTAAGAAACCATGAGCAGAACATCCAAGAAATATGGGATAACATTAAAAGACCAAACTTAAGAGTCATTGGGATACAGGAAGGCACAGAGCTCCAAACCAAAGGAATGAGCAATCTATTCAATGAAATAATATGAGAAAACTTCCCAGACTTGAAGAACGAGACAGAATCCCAAATCCTAGAAGCCTACAGGATGCCGAATGTGCATAATCATAAGAGATCCACACCTAGACACATTATAATGAAGATGCCCAACATACAGAATAAGGAGAGAATTTTAAAAGCTACAAGAGAAAGGAAGCAGATTACATTTAGGGGTAAACCAATCAGGATAACAGCTGATCTCTCAACACAGACTTTGAAAGCTAGAAGATCCTGGAATAACATATTTCAAACAGTGAAAGAAAATGGGTTCCAACCAAGAATTGTGTATCCAGCAAAATTAAGCTTCAAGATGGAAGATGAAATTAAAACCTTCCACGATAAACAAAAGTTAAAAGAATTTGCAGCTAGAAAACCATCTCTCCAAAAAATCCTCAGCAAAACATTACAGGAAGAGGAAATGGAAAATAACAATGAAAACCAACAGTGGGAGGTAGGACAGTAAAGGGGGGAAAATAATCAAAGAGGAAAACAAACCATATTCAGTAACATAAATAAACAAATATGGCTGGAAGGATAACCCATATCTCAATAATAACCCTAAATGTTAATGGCTTAAACTCACCAATTAAGAGACACAGGCTAGTAGAATGGATCACAAAACAAGACCCAACAATATGCTGCCTACAGGAGATGCATTTGATAGGAAAAGACATACATAGACTGAAGGTGAAAGGTTGGGAAAAATCATATCACTCATATGGACTTCGGAAACAAGCAGGAGTGTCCATACTCATATCAAATAAAATAGATTTCAAGCCAAAGTTAATCAAAAGGGATAAAGAGGGACACTACATACTGCTCAAGGGAACCATACACCAACAAGACATAACAATCATAAATATATATGCCCCAAACAATGGTGCAGCTATGTTCATCAAACAAACTCTTCTCAAGTTCAAGAGTCTAATAGACCACCATACAATAATCATGGGAGACTTCAACACACTCTCTCACCACTGGACAGATCTTCCAAACAAAAGTTGAATAAGGAAACTATAGAACTCAATAACACAATTAACAACCTAGACTTAACTGACATATATAGAATATACCACCCAACATCAAGCAGTTACACTTTTTTCTCAGCAGCACATGGATCCTTCTCAAAAATAGATCATATATTATGTCACAGGGTAACTCTTAGACAATATAAAGGAGTAGAGATAATACCATGCATCTTATCTGACCATAATGGAATGAAACTGAAAATCAATGATAAAAGAAGGAAGGAAAAATCATGCATCACTTGGAGAATGAACAATAGATTACTGAATGATCAATGGGTTATAGAAGACATTAAGGAGGAAATTAAAAAATTCTTAGAGATAAATGAAAACACAGACACAACATATCGGAATCTATGGGACACATTGAAAGCAGTTCTAAGAGGAAAATTCATTGCATGGAGTTCATTCCTTAAAAAAAGAAAAAACCAACAAATAAATGATCTCATACTTCATCTCAAAATCCTAGAAAAAGAAGAGCAAAATAACAGCAAAAGAAGTAGAAGGCAAGAAATAATTAAAATCAGAGCTGAAATTAATGAAATCAAAACAGAAGAAACAACTGAAAAAATTGACAAAACTAAAAGTTGGTTCTTTGAAAAAATAAATAAGATCGACAGACCCTTAGCCATGCTAATGAAGAGAAGAAGAGAGAGAACTCAAATTACTAGCATACAGGATGAAAAAGGCAATATCACAACAGACACTTCCAAAATACAGAAGATAATCAGAAATTATTTTGAATCCTTATAGTCCAATAAAATAGAAGATAGTGAAGGCATCGATAAATTTCTTAAGTCATATGATCTGCCCAGATTGAGACAGGAGGATATAGACAACTTAAACAGACCAATATCAATTGAGGAAATAGAAGAAACCATCAAAAGACTACCAACTAAGAAAAGCACAGGACTGGATGGGTATACAGCAGAGTTTTACAAAACCTTTAAAGAGGAACTAATACCAATACTTTTCAAGCTATTTCAGGAAATAGAAAAAGAGGGAGAACTTCAAAATTCATTCTACGAGGCCAACATCACCCTGATTCCTAAACCAGACAGAGACACTTCAAAGAAAGAAAACTACAGACCTATATCTCTAATGAACCTAGACGCAAAAATCCTCAATAAAATTCTGGCGAATCGGATACAAAATCATATCAAAAAAATGTACACCATGATCAAGTAGGATTCATCCCTGGGATGCAAGGCTGGTTCAATATACGGAAATCAATAAATGTTATCCACCACATCAATAGACTTAAAATTAAGAACCATATGATCATCTCCATAGATGCAGAAAAAGCATTCGACAAAGTACAGCATCCCTTTTTGTTCAAAACTCTTGAAAAAATAGGGATAACAGGAACATACCTCAACATTGTAAAAGCAATCTACGCTAAGCCCCAGGCTAGCATCATTATGAATGGAGAAAAATTGAAGGCATTCCCTCTAAAATCTGGAACAAGACGGGGATGCCCTCTCTCACCACTTCTGTTCAACATAGTTCTCGAAACACTGGCCAGAGCAATTAGACAGACGAAAGAAATTAAAGGCATAAAAATAGGAAAAGAAGAACTTAAATTATCACTATTTGCAGATGACATGATTCCATACCTAGCAGACCCAAAAGGGTCTACAAAGAAACTATTAGAGCTAATAAATGAATTTAGCAAAGTGGCAGGATATAAAATCAACACGCATAAATCAAAGGCATTCCTGTATATCAGTGACAAACCCTCTGAAATGGAAATGAGGACAACCACTCCATTCACAATATCCTCAAAAATAATAAAATACTTGGGAATCAACCTAACAAAAGAGGTGAAAGACTTATACAATGAAAACTACAGAACCCTAAAGAGAGAAATTGAAGAAGATCTTAGAAGATGGAAAAATGTACCCTGTTCATGGATAGGCAGAACTAACATCATCAAAATGGCGATATTACCAAAAGTTCTCTATAGGTTTAATGCAATGCCAATCAAAATCCCAATAGCATTTCTTGTAGACATAGAGAAAGCAATCATGAAATTCATATGGAAAAATAAAAGACCCAGAATAGCAAAAACAATGCTAAGCAGGAAGTGTGAATCAGGTGGTATAGTGATACCAGACTTCAAACTATACTACAGAGCAATAGTAACAAAAACAGCATGGTATTGGTACCAAAACAGGCGGGTGGACCAATGGTACAGAATAGAGGACACAGAAACCAACCCACAAAACTACAACTTTCTTATATTTGATAAAGGGGCTAAAAGCATGCAATGGAGGAAGGATAGCATCTTCAACAAATGGTGCTGGGAAAACTGGAAATCCATATGCAACAAAATGAAACTGAATCCCTTTCTCTCGCCATGCACAAAAGTTAACTCAAAATGGATCAAGGAGCTTGATATCAAACCAGAAACAAGGCATCTGATAGAAGAAAAAGTTGGCTACGACCTACATACTGTGGGGTCGGGTTCCAAATTCCTCAATAGGACACCCATAGCACAAGAATTAATATCTAGAATCAACAAATGGGACTTGCTCAAACTAAAAAGTTTTTTCTCAGCAAAAGAAACAATAAGAGAGGTAAATAGGGAGCCTACATCATGGGAACAAATCTTTACTCCTCACACTTCAGATAGACCCCTAATATCCAGAGTATATAAAGAACTCAAAAAATTAGACAATAAGATAACAAATAACCCAATCAACAAATGGGCCAAGGACCTAAACAGACACTTCTCAGAGGAGGACATACAATCAATCAACAAGTATATGAAAAAATGCTCACCATCTCTAGCAGTCAGAGAAATGCAAATCAAAACCACCCTAAGATATCATCTCACTCCAGTAAGATTGGCAGCCATTATGAAGTCAAACAACAACAAGTGCTGGCGAGGATGTGGGGAAAAGGGTACACTTGTACATTGTTGGTGGGACTGCAAATTGGTGCAACCAATTTGGAAAGCAGTATGGAGATTTCTTGGAAAGCTGGGAATGGAACCACCATTTGACCCAGCTATTCCCCTTCTGGGTCTATTCCCTAAAGACCTAAAAACAGCATGCTACAGGGACACTGCTACATCGATATTCATAGCAGTACAATTCACAATAGCAAGACTGTTGAAGCAACCTAGATGCCCTTCAATAGACAAATGGATAAAAAAATGTGGCATTTATACACAATGGAGTATTACTCTGCATTAAAAAATGACAAAATTATAGAATTTGGAGGGAAATGGATGGCATTAGAGCAGATTATGCTAAGTGAAGCTAGCCAATCCCTAATAAACAAATGCCAAGTGTCTTCTTTGATATAAGGAGAGTAACTAAGAACAGAGTAGGGAAGAAGAGCATGAGAAGATGACTAACATTAAACAGGGATGAGAGGTGGGAGGGACAGGGAGAGAGAAGGGAAATTGCTTGGAAATGGAAGGAGACCCTTAGGGTTATACAAAATTACATACAAGAGGAAGTGAGGGGAAAGGGAAAAATAATACAAGGGGGAGAAATGAATTACAGTAGAGGGGGTAGAGAGAGAAGAGGGGAGGGGAGGCGAGGGGAGGGGGGATAGTAGAGGATAGGAAAGGCAGCAGAATACAACAGACATGAGTATGTCAATATGTAAATCAGTGGAAGTGTAACTGATGTGACTCTGCAATCTGTATACGGGGTAAAAATGGGAGTTCATAACCCACTTGAATCAAAGTGTGAAATATGATATATCAAGAACTATGTAATTTTTTGAACAACCAATAAAAAAGATAGCTGAATGCATTATAATTCTTATTACACATATATACCACAATTTTTCATATCTCTCTTTGTATAAAAAGTATTTTGACAGCCAATTTGTGTCTTCATACATGTACTTTGGATAATGATGTCTATCACACGGGGATTAGCAAGGATGGTGTTCTATGGAGATTTGTTAAATCACATCCTATTACACCAGTGGGGACTCCAGGGGCTGTCTGATTCAAGGAAGATATTTCACAAATAATACATCAGTTTGCGGACACTAAAAAGGATGGCTAACAGTGATAACAAAATAAAGACACAGGAGTGCAGCGAGACCAGAAGAGTTTGTACAGATTGTAAGCAACCTTCACTTTCCTCTACATAGCACTTCTTATCTGGCCCACTGTAAAATCAGTGGGGATATGGTTTCTACTTTTGTGTAGAAACTTATGTCCTTATTTGCAGAAAAATCAGTGACAAGACTGTTGTTTGAAGCTAGAAGAAAAATGGTGTGATTCAGAAATGACATCCTTGCAATACACACAGGTCCCCGTATTATGACATCTACTTGTGAAATATCTTCCTTGAATGGTTGAATCAGACAGCCCCTGGGGTCGCCACTGGTGTAATATGATGTGATTTAACAAATCTCGGTAAAACACCAGAGCTCAGCAAAACACTCATTTTAGCATGTTTTGGGGCATAGAGGGCATCAGGCCAACTTTGGGAGATACAAGTTGTACTTACCACCCACCTGGGCAGGCCCTGGAGGCTAAAGGACAAGCAGGAGATGCTTAGGGCAGGAGGTTTAAGGAGGAGGATCACTGCTGCCAGCAACCCTATGCCAGTAGTCTTAGCATGAATGCTAAGAAATCTGCAGCAGCCAGTATGAACACCTGAACCCATGGTGGAGTCATTCACAGATCACCCTCCCCTTTCACAGTGTATACAAAAATCAAGTCTGACAAAGCTTCTTCCCTGTTGAGAAGTCTTCTAGAAAAGACCAACAGTCCACAATCTGGCAGGCAGGTCTTCATGACTTTGCTCCAATGGATTGACCCACCAGCCTGCTTGCTCCTCTGAGTAACCCCCTTTTCACCCTTAGACCTGTCTTCTGTGTTATTTGTAGTGTCCTGGTCTGGCCATTATTAAACCACTTGGTTTAATAAAAATAGTAGCTTACTGTGGGGTGTCCCATTGAAAAAAGTTTTGTACAGTTGGTTATTTAGTCCTTACATCTATGCTTTGAAGTATTATGACCATGTTACCCTTTTACAGATGAGGATGTCTAGGCAGTTTAGGTGACACTTGGTCTGGGAAGCTTGTGTGAGATCTCTAATCAGGGGTGCTCCTTCTGTGTGCTTCCAGAGTTCCTTGTTGATCATAGAACTGACTGTGATCTGTTTTCACAATTTTCTGTACCATGGACTGTAAGTCCTTAAGGGAAAAGACAAGTCTGATTCTTGGTAGCTTCATAGATGGAGCTTAATGAATGTTTGTGAAATAAATAAATAAATGATAACAACACACTGTAATATGGTGTGTTAGGAGCATACTCTGGTACCAACGTGTTTGTATTCAAATCTCAGCTCTTCCAATACTGACTGTGTGACCTTGAGCAAATTATTTGACTTCTCTGCTTAGAATGGGGATAATGATAATCTGTACTTCAGAGAAGAACTAAATGGGTAAATATCTGTGGAGTGCTTAGTTAAGTGCCTGGCATATAGCAAGGATTCTGTGTTTGCTATGCTATTATAGGCATTTAATGATAATGAAGAAACTAAAAAGCATTTGTTAAATGGAACGAATATCATTAGCTCAGTTTTACAGGCAAGAGGAATAACAGAGATAAAGTGACAATCCTCAAATATATGCTGGTCCTAGAATTAAATATCATCACCCAAAGATTTGTTACAAAACATCAAATACTTAACCTAAGGATTCCTTACAAAATACCTTATCAGTAGACTTTTGAAACAACAACAAACAGCAGATGAATGAGTAGGATCCTAACAAACTCTAAAGAGGCAATGATCTAGAAGTATCATTCAGCGCAAGCACACCACTTACTCATACGAAAGATAAACTCCTACACATAAGAACAAAATTAACAAGAAACTTATAAGGAAATGTTTCCTTAGGTTTGTGAGAATGTTTAGGACCAATGAAGTTTCATCTCTGGGGAAATTTTCAGAACAATTTGCAACCTCAGACCTCAACAGAGGATTTAGTGGTATACTCTTCAAAGTAAAGCAGATGTCTCATTAAAACAATAATTTGGTTTAAGAAAAGATATAACCAAAGGAGTCAACAACTGTGTGCCAGGGTTTTGGGGAGTAATTAAATACTGGATCGCTTGTTGGGGACACTGTCTTTTACTGGAATGGAGACTTCTCTTTCTGAGAGTAGTGACTGGTTCTCACCAAAGGAGACACAGAAATCTGAAAGATTTGAGTTGATCCTCCTCTGAGCAATCCAAAGACTTTGTCTTCATGTCTGTGACACATTCCAACTTACTGGTGAAGAAATGATAACCAAAACTTTTACTATAAATGGAACCCAGGCCCTCAGTCCTGAACAGTTGTTCTATGAAAATAATACAGCATTTACTGAGGTTCACATCTTTTTTGTCCTAGATCACAGATCAAACATGAATTCTGAAATATCCTTTTCCATTTTTTTTGTGATACATATTAAGACCTGCTTAAAATGTTAGCAAAATCATGAAAATATTTACCTAAGAGATTTTCAAGGACAACCCCAGGTAACATGGTTTTTAATATACTCATTAATTTAATCAAAGCCTTTTGAAAAACAAAACCCCATTGCTACTACAACTCCGGAGAGTTTTTGGATTTCAGTAAAAAGGAATTTGTCCTTGAGAGGATGAAGCCTCCATGAAGATTCTAGGCAATGTTAGTCTCCAACTTTCTGTCTCTGCCTTGTCAGGTTTTCAGTGGGTATAGCTCCATGTTTTGAGATGAAAATGAGCACCTACAAGTCAAAGATTCCCACTTCTAGGGTAACTACTGCTCTCTGCATACTCCTCCATTAATCACGCTCACATCCTCATCTATACAATTACACAGGGGAGACTCCTAATCTTACTCCTGACCAAAATCAGTTTCTTCTTTCTTTACACTGGACCCAATATAAAAGTCCCTTTCCTAGACCCCAGTTTCTGGCCAGACTTGAATGGTCTAAGGGTGTGAGACTGATTCTAGGCTGGACCAGCTGGATTCCTCTGTCGAGAATATGCAAATCAGAGAAAGAGAGAGACCTTGGTATATGCACATAGGAGCTAGGTATGCCATGTTTTCCACTGTTTAAATAGAAGGGGGAGGGGAGGTGTAAGTTGGCAAAGGAAGAATAAAATAAGTATGTGGAGAGAAATTGAAATGAGAAATGAATAGAAAAATTTTCTGGATAACATAGGTCTTTCCAAGCCTGGTTCCAGGCTATTCTTTGAAAAGGTAATCTCTATGCCCTTGGGTTGTATGAGGCACCCCTATTCCTCTCTGACATGGCATTGTTTCTATTTTTACAATCAAAATATGATTGATAGATGAATGAAACTCTACATGTAAGTCATTTAAGTCTAGGATCCCAAACTGAAATATAAACTTTTTATTCCAGATAAGTCATTACCACCTATATCAAATCAAGCATTTGTTGTAATTGTTAAGTTCCAAATAAAAGAATCAGTCACTGGTCAAAGGCAAAAAGTGCTTCCAGAGAGTTTGCATGGGTATGTGGGTGATTGTAGTATGTAAACGAACGAGAAGACACCATTTTCCTAACATTTCCTTTCGCTTCATAAGTTAGAGCTTTGAAGAGATGTTTTAAAAGAAATGCACTTAAGTAGATTAGTTTTCATTTTGATAAAATGAAAAGTATTAGTGCAAATTATAAACCTCATCAACCGGCTTATTCATAGCACTCTTTAAAAATTGTCCACTTTAAAAAATTATCTGTTGGAGGACTCATGAGCAAGCACATTTTTTTCTTTATGTAGGTAAATGAGGGTGGATTTGGGAGTTGCTTTTAGAGCAGAAGATAATTATAACAGTCCTATGTTTGAATTTCAAGTTCAATATCACATTTGGCACGGATTTCAAAGTCTACCAGGGGTGCTGCTGTATTCACAAGGAGGTTTTTCTTGTTTGATTCCTCTTGCATAACACTCTGAGAAACGAGCAAAGAAAAAAAATAAAAAAGATTCCCTACATGTTGAGACCTGGAGGAATTAGTGTGCAGGAAATAAAACCACACAATAAGCTATACTTCAGTCTCTATAAGCTTTCTATCAAGTCAATTTCATCCTCTCCTTAATATAGGTTTAATAGGCTGGGACCAAATGCTGAAGAGAACATGAACTTCTGACATGGTCTTAACGCTGCTGAAAGACATTGAGCCTGGGTTTGTGACAGGGTTAAGCCATAAGTCCACTGCTATGGAGGCTCTGCCTGCAGGAAATTCCAAGTCCATCTTCACATTTAAAACAGCCCTTTTTCTTTCACCTCATCCATTCCTGCTGCTGTCAGCCAATGCTGGGATCTCTAAGGAGGGGGTGGTAACCATCCTGAGACTCAAGGCTGGTCAGTGGAAGCTCTGTGACCAGTTTCCAATACACTTCATCTGCACCTGTGATTTCTTCTCTCCAGGTTAGAAAGCAGGAAGAAGGACCCATCAGTCCTGAGGGTATTGATCTAACCTCTTTTGCCCTAGAGGTGCAGTGGGCCTGTTTTGCCCTTGTATATAATTCGCCATGCACAGTCTTTCACTAGGTAGAGAGGTTGTACAAAACACAGCATCTGCTGGTTGTTGGCAGAGACTTGCTGGCAGATTTAAGTGTTAACATCCTGCTTTTTATTAACAGCATTACTCTTCTAAAGAGACATGAGGAGTTCACAAGTTCATTTGCCTGAATGTGAAATTCTACAAAGAAAGTGAGTAGCCCAGTTTTCCCTCTTCTGACAATCAAAGTCAGTGCAGCTTCAGGGCTATTTCTAGAAGTTGCCAAACTGGTTTCTTTCTCAGGCCTTTTGCACTTGCTGCTGTCAGCTCTGCCTAGATGGAGCTTTCCCAGGTCACAGCAGTGGGCTCAGACTTCACTGTGCTTGGGTTTCTATTCCAGGGTCACATCAGCAGAGAAACCTGTCAGGGCCACCCTGTCGAAAGTAGCTTCACTACCCCCCCACCCACTACCATACCCCACTAATTTCTTTCTCTGTCTTCTTTCTCATTGAAGATCTTAACAGTACTTGATGTTACATTCTAATTTATTTATGGTTAACCCACACTAGAATGTGAGCTCATGAAGGAGGGACTTTGTCTTGTTTAACACTTTATTCCCAGGGTCTAAACAGGGCTTGGCCCATAGCAGCCCTCAGTTAGTGTTACTTGAATGAATGAATAGGAATGGAAGCCAAATACCTCAATTTCTAGTGTAACATCTGCTTGTCTTCCCAACAGCTTTAATTTACCCTTTTATGCTTCCTCCCTTTTTTGCTGACAGGGACAATAGATGGATAGCTCTTTCCTTTCAAACACCTTGTGTTGAAGCAGGAATCCTTCATTTAAAGGTACATGAGTTATAAAAATGTAGTATTCATGGAAAACATAAAGAGAAAGATTTATTGAACTGGTTGTGGGAGTATAGATTAATGAGATTCACTGGAGAACAATTTATAAATACCTAATAAAATTGTAGAACAGGTATTTTCTTGACCTACTAATTCTAAATAATACAGTCCATAAAAATAGCTTATGAATGCTTGGAGAAGAATATAGAAGGAAGCTCATTGTAGCATTGTTTTAGTGGCGAAAAATTAGAAATAGTCCATGAAATATCAATAATTCACACAGCTACAATACAGTGTGGAATACAATGTAATCTTACATAGTCACCGAAGAGAATTATATACATAGAATTATAGATATAGATATGTGTCTATAGTGACATGAAAAAAAATTACTATATTCTCAAGTTTAAAAAGCAAGCTGGAAAACTATCATAAACAGTAAGAACATATTTCTATACAAAAATGATCATTGTGTGCATTGGTAGTATGCACACCCCCACAACTCTCAACATACACATGCACACTCATGCACACATACCCACATACACATACACACACACACACACACACACAAAATTTATATTGGAGGCAAAATGTCTGCAAAATGGTGCATCAAGCTGTTAGTAGTGGTTTTGAATCTCTAAATAGAGAGCTGAGAAGGACTTCCACTTTCTAAATCATAAGTTTTGTAATATCTACATTTTCACAATAAGCAAATGACATTCACAATAACAAAAACAGTAAAGATGTTAGACTTCATTTAAATTCTGGAGCCAAAGTACTTCAATATTTAAAAAACTATTTAAATTCTGAGCTCTAGTCCCAGTGTTTATATGAACAAATGTTGTTACCTCTGTAGTTTTATTTATTCTTGATCCATAAGATGGAATACTTGCCTGTCTACTGCTTAGGGTTACTGAGTGACTAAATCAACTTCATGGAAAACATTTAAAAACCACTAAGTAAATTCCAAGCAATTTTGTGTATATAGTTTAAGCTCTTTGTTAGCATTACTAATTAATTTATCTCTAAGAATACACTCTGTTACAACTCTTACAGATGAGGAAACTGTGGTGTAAAAACATTAATTTTTTTCCTAGAAAGCAGAACTAGATTCAAACTCTCCATCTTTAAGCCCTTGTTCCATCTCCCATATTCCCCAGAAAGCAGGTAGTGCAAAGGCCCTACAGACTATAAACCTGTTCAGGACCAAAGGGACTAGGATCATAGTAAATGGCAGTGACACATTGCTTTGAACTATAAAATAAAGTAAAACTGTACTGAAAAAAATTATGTTTCTTATCTTGCAAAGTGTGTTGGTCCATTATTACCAAAACAAGTCAATCATTTTAATTATGTGCAGATGATATGCTTTGAGGCACCCCAAACCAGAAACCAAAACAGTTTAGGAAAACCTCTTCATAATATTCAAGATGATGATGAAGAATATAGAAAAAGTGAGAGAGAGGGCTGGAGAAGATGGAGAAAAGTGAAGGGGATGAAAGAGGAGGAAGAAAGAAAATGTAGGTTTTGATAAAACAAGCATGCCTTTATTGGAGGAAAATTAAACTTTTAGAAAAAAAAGCAGAAATTTGTTTACTAAACTGCAAAACGGATACTTTATCCTCAAGAAATTTGTCAAAGTTTGCTTATTACAGTCATGCCACCATTATACATATCAAGGTATACCAACCTGGGGAAAGGACCACATGTTCTACCAGGTCCACACAACACAATACCAAATTGCTACTCTTACCATGAAGTCAGTGGGTGGGTGGACTTCAATCCCCTAAGCTTCAGGTAAGCAACTAATTTTAGTCTAGTATTACAAAGTTCTCTCAAATTCCCAGTTCCAGAGTTCTAGTAGGATAATACACAATTCAGGAAAGTGTCTGTTGATCATAAAACACTGCCAAGATGATTTCAAATGTAAGTTGCCCCAAGTGTTAAAAAAAGTTACCTTAAAGATGCTTCAGCTTTGTAAGGGATCAGTAGATAACTACCAGTCACATTGCCCCAGTTAAAGTCAGAAATGTTCTGCCTAGTTTTCATGCACTGGAACATTCCAGTCCTCTCAACGAGTCTCAAAACACAAAACTGTGGAACCCCACACAATTTTTATTTGCATAATGCTGCAGTGACAGCTCCTGTGCCCAATTCAGACACCCTGATGGCATGCCACTCAAAACTAGTAAAACTTGCCATCAGAATAATTCTAGAAAGCACTTCTTGCCTCTTATTTATAGCTACTTATACTGCTCTGCTTTTCTTTATGTCTTCTCTACGAAGCATTCTCTAAAATATTTTCAGGCAAGACTTCATTCCAAGCTTCCTCGGTGTGCTATAATATTGGAAGCACAGTTTGTAGGTCACTGTAAGAGGTCAGCAAGAAGTCCCCTGGTGTTAATAGCTTGAGTAATACTGCTTTCTCCTTCAGACCATACCATTAAATTGTTTTCATTACCCACAGAGGGATTATTGTGTTAGAGCAAATGAGATCTCACACAAATTCAAACTGGCTAACTTCAACCTAAAATAGTTTATTCCTAATAACTAAAAGAATGAGACAATGACAAAAATTTGGAAAGAATTTTCTTATGATATACAGGCAGAAGACAAAAAAAATGTACTTAACAGATGGATCCTAATAGAACAAAACAGTGCAACTTCAAAGTGCAATCTGGAAATTTAGGGTGAGGGGGTCCACTCTACAGTTTATATTAAGGCTGGAGTTAGGTATTGAGGTTTTAGAAAGAGCTTATATCTTATGTTCCCTGGGAATAGCAGAGATTCCACTTTGGGCCTATTTCACTGGAATTCTTTCATTTCTAAACCACCGTTTTCTTTAGTTAACTGAATTTAAAAGTCAAACTGAATCCATGCTCTTGCTGTTCTCCTCATGCCTAGTGTGTCTCCACCTCCTGAGGCTTCTGCCCTTTTATTGTCTTTTAGGTGCACTCTTCTTTGCCTCTCTCACTGCCATCACAGTTACTCTTGCCTCTCGCATGCTTCTGCCTGGGAGGAGGGCATTCAGAACAACTCTGTCATTACTCCAGAGTACACCTGCCAGGACACTACCAGCAGAACATTGAATTAGAAACTGGGGTGTGTGTGTGCATGTGTGTGCGTGTGTGTGCATGTGAGTGCATGTGTGTGTATGTGTGTGTGTGGTGGGGGAGGCTCATGCATGTTAAATATGTTGCCTAGTGATCTTGACAAAAAAGAGTCACATCACCTCCTACAGATACATTTCTACAATGTCAACTTTCCAAATCCAAATGCCAGTCAGAGCCCATCAGCAGGCCCAGGAAGCAAACTTTCCTTTGATGAGGAGGGATCAGGAGTCCCAGGCCTAGCAGACCTGGCTGACCAGGACCTGGATGTCTGCTTCCTGTCCTAGTCCCACTAATTAGAATCTCCAGGACAACCTGATGCTGGGCCTCCCACTGTCCTTCCAAATGATATGTCCACTTATCCCAATTCCCATCCTGGCCCATGTGAAGGGCCAGGCCCCATCACCTGCAGTTTCCTTGATGCTGACATCCGACTACTGATTGCCAAGTGCCCTTAAGCACCTGATTGTTAGGAAATACATTTCATTCTCCCTGACTCTCATTCCCAGATCCCCATGCTTTCTTGGTGGCTCCTAGACACATTCTAGGGTACATGTTATTGTGCTTTGTCATCTAGGAGCTGCCACTTTACATTGATCAGTTGTCATGCTCCAGGCAGGCACAGCCTCTAGGAATCTGCCCAGAGAGAGCTGGTCCCTCCCCTCCACTGAATTATCTGGCCATTCTGATCAGAATTGAGACTCCAGCCTTTCCACTGCTGCAGAATCACAGTGGCACCAGAAAGGGTGCTGTCCATCTCAATGGGCCATCTTCAATCTGTACTACTTCCTTTATCTAAAATGTAGGCCCTGCCATGACCTTTGACCCTTTTTTTGCTGTCCTGGAGTATTAAAAGAGCTCCACAAAGGGGCCCCTCAGATTTTCAGGCACTCCTTTCCTCTATCTTGAGGGACTGGCCAGAGATCTTTCTGGGAAACTCAGAGCCCAGAGATGCCGAGGACTTTACCTCCCCGGAGAAATGCACACTGTGTTTTTTGCATCTGGTCTCACACTTCCCTTGGAAAGGGGTTCTCCTTCCACTACCAGGGGTTCTCTGCTCACTGGTAAATACAGGATGTCCATTAGTATGTCCCAATAAATCTCCAGGGACCTTATGAGAATGAGGACTCTCTGATGCAACCTCAAGCCCTAGCCTACCCTCCATTCTTTTATCCAAAGTTGCCTCTGGCCCATGAACCCAATGGGCTCAGCTGGTTCATTTGTGTCCTCTGAACCTCCAGGACCTAGTTATGTCAGTCTCTAAGTCATCCAAGATGGCTGCCCTGTCCAGAGGCCCTGAGCCTCTTGGGGCTGTCTGTAAGTCCCCAGATCCTGGAGCCTAGCCCTAGAGGCTTTATAGGTTCTGCAGAGCCAGATCTCAGTAAGGTTCTCAGTTTAGAAATCTCCATCCTTCTCTGCCACTTCCCACCAGTCACAACCCCTCCACATCACAATCACTAGATCCCCCTAGACCAAGGCCAACCATCCCCTTAACACATGGAGCAGAACAAGGCCTGACTCTCTCATGTATCTCATTCCTGGCTTTATAGGAATCCAAGAAAGCTTTCCACTTTTGAACCTTCAGACTGTCCCTGATGGGCCCTGAGGCCAGTCACTTTCCCTTCCACTTGGCAGAAGTCCAGAACCCAGTGGTTGGTTCTTGGCATTGTCCATATGGACCACATTCAGAAAGACTCCCTGAGGCAGGAGGCCCTGCATTCAGAGGCCAGCAAAGAAAAGGCAGGAAAGGTTACACAAACGCTACCCTCCTAAATAGTCAGTTGCCTTTGCCACATGTTCTTCAGCATCTAGACCCTGAAAAGCAAACTCCTTAGGGCATCTCTTGGACCCAGAGCCTTCAACAGCATAAGAAGCCCTAGGAGTAAGAGCTTGGAACATTTCCTAGGGAGGAAGACACTGACCTGCCAGGGCAGGAACTGCCCATGTTGTACAAAAAGTCCCCTTGGACTTTGCTTCAGGTGAACTCAGTCACAAGGAGGACGAGTTTGGATATAACATTTATATCATAAGCCTTGTCTTGAACCTGATAGGAAGGCTCAGAACAGATACAGAGTGAGAACAGACTGTCCTCTGACTCATTGGTGAGTCTAGTTACGCATGCTCAGAAACACAGAAATTCTAAGTGGAGCCCTAGGAGTACCAGTTGAGTGCAGGATTCCTCAACCACACAGTGCTGGATGCCACTTGTCAGGGCTCCAGGCTGTCGGTAATGAAACTTGGTCTGAAAAAAGTATATATCAGCCCTGGAGAAGACAAGAATCCTCTAAGAAAATACTGCTCTAAATTGAGGTTGATCATAAGATAACATACACAGCTGGCCCTCCTAATCCTGGGGAGCTACTTTAATGAGAGCTAAGTCTCCTCTAGTGCCATGGACCCTAGTAGGGTTGGTCCTGGTCTGGCATAGACCAAGAGGCTCCTCTCAGCCACGAGGGCCTCATGGGCTGGGCCCAGTTACAAGATGTCAGCACCCACAAGAGCTAAACCTTGGTTTATGGCTCTACTAACCTGTCTTGAAATCCTCAATAATTTTGAGTTTACTTATTTTTTGTAAGGGGGGCAATGGAACATAAGAGAGTCAGGGGAGACCAGCGAAGAACAAGGAAAGAGCTTTATGTTTTAGAATCTTTAGTGTATTTCCCCTCTGCTTTTTGAACAAGGGACCCACAAATTACATAGCAGACCCTGTAGTAGTATTAATATAACCCTTTTCCAAGTAACCACCACCCTGTGAAGGAGGGAATCATGCTAATCATCACCAGGGACCCTGGAGGTCCCCCAATTCTAGTCCTAACTTTTCCAAAGAAATCTCATTTCATGCTTTAGGGTCACTCACAAAAGCCAATTCTAGTCCCAGGATAATTAGGTTTTCTACCCAGAACTGCCCCACCCCCACGCCCAGCTCATAAAATGATGGTCCCTGGTAAGATCCAGGACATAGGGGCTATCTGCTAGGAAACAATCATGACATGATGTCCAGAATCAGTAAGGCAGGTCCTTAGTGATGTTGAACCTGTCCCCACAGTAAAGGTCAGCACAAGGACTGAGGTTCTGGAAGCTGCTCAGGGCAGAAGAGCCCTGAAGGGAAGAGTCCTGCCTCTCACCAACTGCACAGCTCTCCAATTTCCTGAGTGGCGCTGCTAAGAGGTGGGCTCCAGCACTGTGAGGGTAGCACAGCTCTCTCTGGTCAGGCAGTGGGGTTGGAATGGAGGCTTGGCCACAGTTTGATGTCTGACCTGGGGCAGGTTTCCATCTCTGAGCCTCTGTTTCCTCATATTCGAAATGGTGGCAACAAGGCTTCCCTACAGAGCTGTCAAGAGGATTAGAAAGCACAATGTGGTGCTTGATTCAATAAAAATCCTCTCTTTTTTCCTGATAAGGTTGTTATTAGAAATGAGACAATCAAAAGACAGTAGAATGAATCGAACATTACTTTCCTATGTTCATGACCAGTGTAACTCCACATCGTGTACAACCTCAAGAATGGGAAGTTATGGAAGTTACTCTGTGTATGTATAATATGTCAAAATACATTCTACTGTCATATACAAATAAAAAGAACAAATAAAAAATAAAAAAGAAATAAATGAGAAAATCATACATACAAATGCATGACAATTCAAGGTGCTCAATAAATGTCAATTCTGTTCTACCTTCTCCTTCTTTGTCCCTTTGTTCTTGTGATCAGACTCTTCATTAACTGTTGGTTCCTACCCCATTTGTCACCAATACATGTGTTTGTTAGTTCATTATATAAGCACTTGTTGAGTACCTACTGTGTGCCAGGGATTGCAGATATAAAAACAGATAGTCACAGTCTTATCTGACAGGCTCACAGTCTCATAAGAGATGTAGACATTTAGCAAAGATAATTTAATTGAATTTAGCAAAAATTATTTAAGTTATTTTATTACAAATTATAACAAAACAAGTTAAATACTTTGCATACATAGATAGTGCACTATAGAAGCATTGGATAATTAATTCTGCCTGAGGGAATCCAAGAAAATATGGAGACAGGAGAATTTTTAGTTGGATATTGAAGGAAGGACATGCGTTTGCCATACTTAAAAAAAAGAATTGAGAGGAGCATGACGCAGTCATTGCACATCTGCAGAACTGTGACAAGTTTGGTGTGACAGGAGCTGCATGTGTGTGAAGGGGAGAATGGGGAGAAGTGGTGTGGGGACAGAAATAGGAAAGGGGCCTTGAATTCCAGCTAAGGAATTGGAGCTTCATCTACTTTACAAGAGGAGACATGAAAAGATCAGGGTTCACTCTGCTTTTTAGGAAGATGCCTCAGTTGGTAGTATGAGGACTGGAACAAGAAAGCCTGGAGGAAGTAATCCAGATCCAGACAAAGGTCTTAAGGATGCATGGCAGGATCTGACGATATAGATTTGGTGAGCAAGCTTTCCTATTTGGAAGCCAAGGCAGATGGGGCATCCTCTGCAGAGATCCAAAGCAACACAAGAAACAAGATTATAGGGTGGGTAAAAGGTAGGATGCCTGTAGCACATCCAGATGTGCCTGCAACAGGCAGCAGGAAAGAAGGAGCTGGATACCATGTGAGAGTCCAAGGATGGAGACATTCCCTCCAGAGGCACTCACGGGGATGTGTTGGCTCAAGCCTCAAGAGGGAGGAAGATCGCCTTGAAAGCACTTGGAAAGCTGAGGAGAGGGACAAAGGGAACTTCAGGGATGGCCAGAAATGGAGGAGACTGGACAAGCAACAGAAAAGGAGCAGGAGGAGACAGAAAGCATCAAAGGGTCACATGAAGCAGCAGTCACACCACAGGGAAGTCAAATTAGGCAGCTAAATGTGGCAATGGAGGCTTAATTAAGAAGTGTTGTTAGAGCGGTAGGGTAAGAAGCCAGCTTGTCACAGTTTGACGTCTTAAGAAAATAAGATAATGAAGGGTTAAAAACTCTGGTAATGATGGCAAGGAGACAGGACAGTAATTAGAAGAGGAGATAATGTCAGAGGTTGGACTCTACTGGTTAAACACACAGGAGAGCAGGCTTCAGGCTCCCCAGCTCCTGGATGGAAGTAATGGGTTCCAGCAGAAAATTAGAAAGTAAGGACAGGGGGTAGGAAGGTCCATGCCAGATGAAGGAAGGGAGGGTGTCAAGGCCAGCTGGGAGGTGAGAGAGGACACAGCTCAGAGTCCTTAAGGAAAGTGGCAGCTTGATGAGTCCAATCTAGTTCTTGTCTGTCCTCTGCCTCTGACTCTCAGTATCCACAATAGAATCCTACTTCTGTGTTTCTCTGGTTTCTACCATCTACTTTTGGGATCTCTGCTTCCTGCCAAGTTTCCAGAGGATTCCAAGAAGCCCACACTCTACTGACCTGCTCCCTGTCTGCTCCCTGCAGCCCCTGATAGGCCTCCCTGGCCGGCGGTCTCTCTGGTATACACTGTGCTGCTGCTGGCAGAGGCTCCTTCCTGCAGGGGTTCCTATGAGAACCAGCTCTGTCTGTCTCTGGCACCTGAGCTGCTGACCACTGTAGGGCCCTGGGCCTCTCCCACGAGTCTCCTATATCATTCTTTCTTCCACCTACCTCTCACCTTTCTAAAACTCTGCTTTGTGCTTTTCAGACGCCACCTTCATGTTAACCCATCAATACCCATCAAGATCCTACAGAGTTTTCCATTGCTAGGTGGGGCAGTTTCACTAGGGCCTGAAGATTGGTCACAGACCTACTTTAATTCGGTCTGCATGATCTTTTAGCAACACTTGAAATCTGAATGTCATTGCATAGGACATGATCTGTCTAATTGGCCACAGGTACCACCCCTCACTGCATTATGCCCACCTCAGGTCCAATTTGTATACTCATGTATCTTCCTGGTCTTTGTTCTTCCTTTGGCAAAAAAAAAAAGTCCACACTATCTTGGAATTCAAGGCTTTCCATTCTCTGACTCCAGGATGCCTCTAAAACTTAATTGGCATTGCTACTTAGTTCTTTACTCCAGAAACAGTCTGTGCTGCCCAATACTAACCCATGGCCTGGCATGACCTCCCTTGATCTGTGGATGCCTGTCTCCTGCCCTGCCACTCCTCCTGTCTTCAAGGCCTTGTTCTCGTCTCTTGCTTCCTCTGCTAAGATCTGGTATATATCCTATCTCCTCAGGAAAGCCTCCAAAAGCCATCCAAACTGTTTTATTTTCCTGGATCCCCTCACTTGGCCATTGCATACATTTCTTTGTTCCTTTAGTTATCTTTTGGGGAGCCATCTCATTTTCTCAGATAAGCTCATAAACAGCGTTCCTTATAAGTCAGGCATAAGAAAAAGCCACATGGAGCAGACCTGCCTGTGTGTGCTCTGTCACAAGACACAACTTGCTGACTCACAAGCCTTGGTCATCTCCCGACAACCATAAACCACCAGAGCAAGTACAGAGTCAAAATCCCTTCAGGGTGGAGGCCATGTCTTAGAGTTATCTACTGCCTAAAACCTAGGAGGGAGTCAATAAATGTATATGATGAAGGAAAAAAAAAAAGCAGAAATCTCTTGTTGAGAAAATATAAAGAATAAAATAGACCTACAGTTGGGTGGTAACCTGTCTGATCTGATAAAAACAGATAATCTTTGTGTTATATCGCTACTACTCAGACATCTAAGAGCAGGTATATTTCTCCAAGACAAGAAGGTAGAACTCACTAGAAGCAGCAAGAACTAGGAAACCCAGGACTCTGGCCAAAGCTAGCAACGATTTACAAGGTGAACTTGGTTAAATCTCTCAACTGATATTAATTCCTCAAGGCAATGGGATCTTTCCTGCACACACTCCACAGGTCTCATGATAACAATCTGGTGGCAAAGGAGAGCAAGTGTCTGGGCTGGAGGGACAACTGTCAGAGCAGGAGGGAAGGGCTGCTTGCCTGTGGTGTCCTCATAGCTTAGACTTCCTGATTCTCCTTCCCTTTACCCAGCTTCCATGTTGAACCCCAGGTCCATGAGAGGCTTTCATTCTAGAAAACACCTCTCATTCTGGATTCCTGCTGAACATTTTTTGCCTAAGCTACACACTGAATGCAGAAGTCTCTAGTTAAAATTTTCAAAGTATAAACAATGCTAACATGAATTTGATAAAATTCCATAGGTCAGAATACACCATAATATTCTAGATGTTAAGTGAGCCTGCTGATGTGAGACCTGATAATATATTATATTACAGGTAATATATAATATATTATATTACAGATAATAATCACTTTCTCCTTTAGCAGAAATCAAGGCCCTGAGAGAGGGCTTTGCTGAGTTTTAGAATTCTGAGCCTTCTAGGAGGCCAGGTGTTAGTAGGAAGGTTGGATGTGTTTGGGTAATGGAACTTCTCCCCCAAGCATGTTCTTCTCAAAAAAGGTCAAATTGAGGAATGTTTCTGTCCCTTGCACTCAGAAAATACTCAATAATTGTTTGTTCCTGCTGAAGAGGAAGATCTCAGTTTTCTTAAAAAAAAGAAAAGAAAAGAAAAGAAAAGAAAAGAGAAAGAAAGAAAGAAAGAAAGAAAGAAAGAAAGAAAGAAAGAAAGAAAGAAAGAAAGAAAAGCAGACTGGGGTTGTGGCTCAGTAGCAGAATCCTTGCCTTGCACATGTGAGGTACTGGGTTTGGTCCTCAGCACCACATAAAAATAAACAAGCAAAATAAAGATATTGTGTCCATGTAGAAATAAAAATTATTTTAAAAAATAAAAAGAAGAAAAGCAAAGGAAAAAAAAATGTTTCAAAGAAGGGAACATGAAAGTTGAATAATGCAACAAAACCGGAAGTGCATTTAATGCAACAGAACTTGAGGGTATGTGGAAGAAAGGGAAGAAGGCAGAAGGCAGAGCAGTGACAGCACTAGAAACAAGGACAATGGTTTGGAAAAAATGACTTTCAAACTGACTGCAAAGGGAGGCACTAGCAGCAGGGAAATGGGGAAGAAGGACCAATAAAAGCCAGAGTGGAGATGACAACAGCCACACATGGTAGAGGGGAAAGAGAGAGAGAGAGAGAGAGAGAGAGAGAGAGAGAGAGAGAGAGAGAGAGAGAGAGAGAGAGAGAAAGATAGATTCCTAACAGTGCTGTGCTACTGAGAAGAGGCAGTGAGGTGGCCATCTGAAAAGGCAGGATGAAGTAACATGGGACAATGGATTTTTGTTTTTTAAATGTGAAGGTGATTTCCTTCTAACATCAGATATTGAGGTCTTCCCAATCCTCATGACCCAAGGGGAAAGGATATGTCCAAAACTGTGTTGCTGGGGCAGCAGCTGAGAGTCAGTGACATCTACTCATTCACAACTTGCCCAGGAAACAGATTCGTCCTTCCCCGTCGCCACGTCATGATGCAGGAAGGTCACAGTCTGCCACATAGGTTCTCTGAGTAGTTGTTTCAAGACCAGAGAACAGCCCTGGACACAATGTACTAAGTAATGGTGCCACAAAGGCTTCACTCTGAAAAGATTTACTCTTTCTCTGTCTGATATAACTCTGCACAGTGATAAGAGAGGCCCTGCATGCCAACAGTTGGCTCACAGCACAAGGCAAAAACTTGAGCTCATTTTTTTTTTCAGCTATGAGTTCAGTAGGGCAAGGTGGCTAACACTGAAAGCAGACTTCTGTGCTGTGGAGGTACTACAAGAATCTACATGAAAGCTGAAAACAAATGTCTCAGAATTCCCAGGTTCCCTGGTTAGCTTCCCCTGCCTCTTGGTTAAGCATGTGTGTCTATGTGCGTGTGTGTGCATAAGCACACATGTTTGTTTGTTTGTTCCTTCCTTCTTCCTTCCTTTCCTTCCTCCCTCTCTCCCTTTCTATCCAATAGGGCAAACACAATTCACTGATTGAAGGCCATGAACAATGACAAAAGGCCTAGGTTCTGGTCCCAGTTCTTTGCAGACTCAGGGCAAATTTTTTAATCCTAGCAAAGGAAATAAAGGCAGTTGACTAACAAGGCACCCTGGTAGGATTTGCCTGCAAGATGGGGACAATTTCATACAAGGAATGTCCAGTATATCTACACACAGATGCTGGTGCTGTACTATAGGACTTGAATCAAGCAAATTATTGGTGATCAAGGTCTTATTTACAATGTTTTATTCATAAATGTTGCAAAAGTGAAATGAATTATTAATGCAAGATCATCTGTCAGAGACAGTAATCATTAACAGAATTTCATGGGGGAGAAGTTAGTTCAGAGGAACTAGCAATGCAAGCGCAAAGCTTCTCAGTTTTGTGGTGACTATGCGCTCAAATTGGTCTGGGTTTCTGGAAACGAAACTGGTACCATTTGCCAGCTGTTAGGCAGCCTCTGCAAAGTACACCTGGTTAGCTTTCCTTTGGCTATCTGTCTATATTACAAAATCTGCCATTGGGATGACACCAACAGTAGGCCTTTCCTCACTGTCTCCAAGGTACTTGGTAACATTACCAGAAATAAAAGAGTACTCGGCTTGAATAGGCAAAAGCTCTTCAGAATCAAAGTTGAAGAAGAGTAGCTAATATTTACTTAGTACTTACTGTGTACTAAGCACTATACTGTATGCTTTATGCATATTATCTCACTGAATCCTCAAAACCTCACCATGCCAGGGGCTGGGGTTGTGGCTCAGTGGTAGAGCGCTTGCCTAGCATGTGTGATGTAACTCTACACAGTGAAAAGAGAGGCCCTTGCATGCCAATAGTTGGCTCACAGCACAAGGCAAAACTTTGATTCTCAGCACCACATACAAATAAATAAAATAAAGGTCCATCAACAACAAAAAATATTAAAAAGCAAACATGCCAAACGTGCTAATATTATTCCCATTTTACAGACAGAAAAAAGAAGTCTCAGAGAGGTTAGGTAAATTGCTTGAGAGGGGGTCACATAACTTGGAAGTGACAAAGTCAGGATTTAAATCTACTTCCCTCCCTGACTCCAAAGCTCATACTCTTACAGTCTACTTTCATAAGTACAAAATTTATGGAGTATGACAAGTATGGAGTTGTTGGTCCCCTGGAGGTGTTATAACCATCACTACCATTTTTCAAAATCTTTAGAACAAATCAAGAGTGAGTTAAATGTTGGAAGAGAATTATAGGAATAAACTAGAAATAACTAGAATTCAGGGGAGATATAAGTTATGAAACCCATGACTTGAGTCTGGGTCATTCTAGCCCCATTACTTGTAAGAGGCCATTAATTGACTGTGAAAAGTGGGGTCCTGGAGCCAATAAACTTGAATTTGAACCTTGGGCAAGATCAAGACCCTGAACCTCTTTGGGCCTCAGTTTGCTCATCTGGTAATGATAATAGAACCTCCCTCATACAGTGGGCATGAATATTAAATGGAATAAAACACATAAGTGAATGTAAAACACACAATGGATATGAAATTTCAGTGTTTGTACCAGTGTGAGTCTAGGGCCAAGATATGGAAGTCCACTCAAGTTTTCCTGTCTGTAAGCTAAATCTGCACAGAGTTATCATGAGGGTTAAGTGAAACAAAATGCTTAAAGCTAGGAACATGCTGACTTCGTAATAAGGGGCACCCAACACCGGTCCTTTCATTTCTCCTTCCCAAGACAGTTCCATCTCTTACCCTTCTGAGACCTTGGTTCCTCATACTGAAAACAGGAAACCCACCCATTCCCTTCCACTCTCTACCTCACCAGCATGTCCCAGCCAGAGCCTGCCACAGGTCAAACTGGAGCTGAGGAAACCTGGGTTCTTCTTTGAGTTCCAGCTTTTGAAAAGTCACTTAACTTCCCTAAATCTCAATTTCCTCATTTATCCATTCTATCATGAGCTCAACAAGCATGTGCTAGAGATAGCAGTACATGTTAGGGACACAAAGACAGATAAAAAGGGACACTTCCCAACTTCAAAGTGCTCTAGGTAAAAATAAAAGCATGTAAACAATTCAGTGCATTGATTGTTTACCATCAATTTAAGTGAAGAGAAGAAAGGAAGAAGTGAGAAGAAAAACAACCTAGTTTCTTGTTTCAACTACTATAATAAAACTTTTCAAAGTCCCATTAACAATAATAATGTTTCATATTTTAACAATTTGGTCCTTTTACTGCCCCCAAAAGAAACCGTGATTTTTCAAATGTTCTTGACTATATCCTGTGGCAAGAAATACATTTTTATCATGATCCAGTGTATACATGCACACATGAAAAGAAAGGTTATGAAACGAACTTATACCTATTCAATGCAAGATATGATGACATTACTTTTTATTTGATGTCATTTAAAAAATGTGTTGGCTAAAAATCCCACTACTTTACCCACTACCACCACCATTTTATTTTTGCCTTTTCATAGTTTCAATTACCTTGTTAATTCCAGTCTGAAAATATTAAATGGAAAATTCCAGAAATAAACAATTTGTAAGCTTTTTATGTGTGACATTCTGATTAGCATGATGTATGTGAGACTTACCACCTGGGATGTGAATTTCCCCCATCCCACCTGACATGTGAATCATCCCTTTGTCCAGCATGTCCACACTATATGTGCTACCTGTCTGTCAGTCACTTAGTCATCGTGGTGACCAAGTCAACTGTCATGGTATCACAGTGCTCGTGTTCAAGTAACCCTTATTTAATTTAACAGAAGCTTCAAGGGACAAGAGTAGTCATGCAAACAATCTGAGTATGCCAAAGAGAGCCAAAGTGAGTTCTTCTATGTGAAAAGATGGATATTTCAACTTAACAAGGAAAGAAAAGAAAAACTTTATGCTGAAGTTGTAAGCTATTGTTGTTAATCTCTTACTCTGCTATTATTATAAATTAAACTTTATATTTGGTATGCACATACAGAATAAAACACTGCATATAGGCTTTGTACCATCCACAGTTTGGGGCATTCACTAGAGGATCTGGAACATACTCCCATGGACAACTGGGGACTAAACAATGCACCATCTGAAAAACATCATCCTGAGAACCAGGAAGGTTTGTGAAAGGCTCCAAAAGTATGGTTCACAAATTCTTCACCCTTTCTTTTCTTTTGTATTTCAAGACATTGCAAAATAGAAGAAAGTCCAGCCCATTTTCTGATCCCTGTGTGCACATTTCACATGATGTGTTGTTTGACAATAGACAAGGGGGGTGTGTGTGTGTGTGTGTGTGTGTGTGTGTGTGTGTGTGTGTTTAGTAACTGAAGCTAATTAGCCTTGTTGACATGTAAGTAGGATTTCAAAATCTCTGAGGCAGGTCCTCAGTGCCCTTTGAAAAGCAGGATCATATGTCTCTAGTGTCTTTTCAATGAGAACCAATATGCAAGTTTCTTCCTCCCTCCCTCCCTCCTTCCCTCTCTCTCCTCCTCCTCCTCCTCCTCCTCCTTCTCCTCCTCCTCCTTCTTCTTCTTTCTCTTTCTCTTCTCTCCTTCCTTCCTTCCTTCCTTCCTTCCTTCCTTCCTTCCTTCCTTCCTTCCTTCCTTCCTTCCTTCCTTCCTTCCTTCCTTTCTTCTTTCTCCATCTAAAGGACCCTACCACACATCATAACCCAGAAGCCAGCAAGCATTCTGCCTCAGGGCTGCTAAAATGGGAACATGATGCCTACATGCCTTTCCACCCATGCACAGATTTGAAACTCACACCACCATCATCATCACCAACAACCTCAAAGAAAGAGTCTGCTCCTCATCCTGCTGTGTGTGTTCAACAAAATCTTACACTACAAAGAAACACAATGGATTTCTGGTCTACCTCTTTCCTTCCAAAGAGAGCAGACAATAAAACTTCTCTGCTTCACAATTATACTGTTTCCCACTGTGCCATGACAATCATGTGTGTTCATGGACCCTTCCTTTTGGTACTACACAAGCTTCAGATGTTTCTACTACCACACTTTTCATTGTGCAGTTTTTCCTACTCAGAATTTCTTTCTTCCTGCTCAAACAAATCCCATCTATCCTTCCTGATTATACCCCAAGCTAAGCAGCTTCCCCAAACTTGACAGCCCCTGCTCATCCTTCCCTCCTTCTCAGAACTGAGATTAAGCCCATTAAATCCATGAAACGCCTTGCCTCCTGCATGCTGTTTAGTAGACAGTCAATATGTATTTACTGACTGACTTTCTAACATTTAAAAAGAATAGTATTTGTAAGAAACATTAGGATTGTGTTTTAAATTACCTTTCCCTACAGGATATATATCAAGGAGTAGTTAGAAAGGTTTGGCACTTTGTCATAAAGATATTTAAAACATGTAATTTTTTAATATTTTAGTTTTGGATGGACACAATACCTTTATTTTGTTTATTTAGTTTTTTAATGTGGTTCTGGGGATTGAACCCAGTCCTTCACACATGCTAGGCAAGCGCACTCACTACCACTGAGCCAGAACCCCAGCCCTCAAATCGTGTAATTCTTAAAGAAATTAATATTAAGTTATTGATATCCATATACCAATATAATGATGGTAGATGTCAATGGTGTTGGTTTTTCTAATATACTATCCTTTGGGAGATGCTCATTTTAGGCAACTGAATTTTTATATTTATTAGATAGGGCATCTGGGAACATCTTCCCTAGGAGAATACTGCAGTAGGTGCTCTCGTGGAAAGAGGATCTGCTTGCAATGTATTTATTGCCTTGATCCACAGTCAATCCATAGACCTGTGTTGGTTGCTGCCCCACAACATTCTCTATCATCCTCTCCCAGCCCTTTCTCTCCGACTTACACCCCCTACCCCTTATACCCTCTCTTTCTTCTTATCCCCATCTTTGATTAATTATGTTTTAATGGGATCATTGAACTTTATAACTTGGAAAGAACTTGAAGATTACTTATTCCATCTCAGATAAGAATATTTAATGCAGAAAAAAATAATGTTCTTCTGATCACCGTATAGAAAAATGAAAGGGTTGGAGCCAACCCCCAAATCTCTGTTATCCAAAGAAATTAGGAGTTCAAGGTTTTAAAAACCTTTAAACTACCTAGCTCAGTTTCATTTCCCCTGTCCCCAAACTTCCCATCTTCCACCAGATCTCTCTTTCTCACCATTGAGGAACTTCCCTAGGCCCTCAACACCAAGCTGTCTTCCCGCTATAAACCAATTCCCCAGTGCTGTTTCATATTAATCCCACTACTTCTCTTATCCTACTTACCTATTTCATTATTTATTCCTCTTTTTCTCTTACCCAACACCACATCTGTCAAAACCACATATCCTTTATTTTAAACTCTTCCATAACTGTTCCAGATAAAGTTACATATGACACTGAAGCTAATGGTTATAACCACCACACGAAGTCCTGTTCTCTCTATCTAGAAGGACAACGACTTTTCAATCTCCTCTTACATGCTGTTTATAATGTGCTGAAAGAAGAAAGTTTTTTCTTTAAGTAAGCAGGTAATTCATCAGGACACAATATCAAGCAAATGATTATGCCTACAAGTTAATCAGGGAACATGCATACCACAGTTCTTTGGCACTACTTATAAATGCCAAACTTCACTCTTTACCAAAGATGTCAGTATCATCTCTAATTGAAGCAGGGAAATATTGATGAATGCAAACGTAACTTTTTCTGTTCTTGTCAAGGTTATAAATGGAGAATGAGGTGGTCAAAGCAGAAGACCAGATAAAGAGGATACCAGTTAAAAAGTCCAAATAAAGCAAAACTAGCTGCAGGGTGCAAGTGTGTTCTGGAGGCCAGCTGCACAGAGAGTTAGGGTCCCATCACTAATACTGAAACGACTCTGGGCACACTGCCTAATCTCTGTTCAGTCTCTTCATCTGGTCAATGGGGACAATAAGAGCACCTACCTCACAGGGTTGTCATGAGGACTAAACAAGCTAATATTCATAAAAACACTTAGGACAATGCTAAGAACATATACTAAGCACTATTTAAATGTTTATTAACCCTCTGCTTGAAATTGTGTTGACAACCACACTGGGCATCTGCTGATCTCCAAACCTTATAAGTAGCATCAGGACTGCAAACATGGTGATGGTTTCCATCCCACACCACAATGCTCTGCATCCTCCAGGATGAATGGAGTCCCTGAAGGTCATTGTATAGTCCCTTCCTTTTGGCACATGGCAGGAATATACAGCTAGACCTCTCAATAATGGTCCCCACTGCAGTAGCCACCACTCATGGTGAGCAAAGATCTCTTTGCCTTAGAAGACAAGATAACCAAAATCACAAAATATTTTATGTGCCCACACATCACAGAATCTACCTGTAGCCAGGACTGGAATTTGAGCAATAGGCTACCCGCAATGGAAACAAAACAAAGGGAAAAGTTCAGAATACTGCATTCATCTTCTTGGGACAGGACTCACTGTTCAAAGCAAATCTCTTCAGAGCTGTCCAAGCTCCCTGTCCTAAGCACCTCCTCCTTTTCTTTCTTAGTTTTACTCTAATCAGGCTCTCAACTATACCAAATTCGATCCTCTCAATGTCACCAAACAACCACCACTCTGCTAAACCCAGTAAGACCATGTCTTCTTCCACCTCTCAGGAGCATTGACTGATAATACAGGTTGAACATACCTAATCTGAAAATCCAAAACCCATATTACAGCACAATCTGAAACTTTTTGAGCACCAACACATAAAAAGTTTGAAACATTCAAACATTTTAGGTCAGGGACTCTCAGCCTGTACCTGCTTCCCCTGGTTGCTTTCTTCTCTTGGCTTCTAAGCCACCCTAATCTCATGGAGTTTCTCTGATGGTTGCCCCTTGCTTCCCAACCTCCCTAAACCAGGGTTCCCCAAGGCTCCTTCCTTGACCTTCTTCTCTTCAACATTAACATTCACTTTCATGGTGAGCTGGTGTCGTCTTGTGGCTCAAAGTACCATTTCCTCCCCACCATTAACTCTCAAAGGTATATAAGCCCAGACCCAAATACTGGATTTCTGATTCATATGTTCAACTGCCTACTCACTAGGATTGACCCTCCATTTGGATGTCTAATAGAATACTAAATTGGACATGTCCAAAACCAAACTCCTGCCCTTCCCTCCCAACTTATGTTTTCCCCATCTTAGTTAATGACATCCCCCACCTCCCCTTCTTCCTTCACCTTTGTCATCAGCACACCTATCACTTCTACCTTTAAAAGCTATCCAGGATCTGACCATCATCTCCAACGTCCCTCTGGCTGCTGTGATTCTCCCCAGTTTTGAAACACCCTCTCAAACAGTTCTCCTGCTTCTTGCCTTGACCCACAGCATTTTCTAAAAACAGCAGCCAGAGAAACATCACTCAAAAGGAAGTTGGATCATGTCACCCCCTTGTTCAAAAGCTTCCAATAGCTTCCCATGTCACTCAGAAATCCCAAAGTCCTTGTAAATACATGGCCCTACATAAATTGAGAGGCTCCCCCTCTCCCCATCAGCTCTCGGACCCTTGCTCACTCCTCTCCAGCCACACCAGCCTCTTTCCTATCTGGACTCCTGTGTTTACTAGGTCTTCTACCTGGAATTCTTCACCAGTCATCCACGTGGTTTGCTCCCTCATACCTTCCCATCTCTCTCTTTTTAAAAAAAAAAAATGTTCTCATTAGTTACACTTTCACATCTCAGCTTAAAAGCTATCATCTTTAAAATTATAAACTATACTTGCCTAGTACTCTTTATATCTCTTCCCTGACTTATTTTTCCATATGGAACTCATCTTATTTTATGGCTGACTTGTTTTGCTTACCTCCATTAGAATAGCTATTTTCACCTTTCCCTATTATAGTATAAACTCCAGGTGGGTTGGGATTCATGTCTGTTCTTTTTCACTGCTGCCTTCTAACTGCCTCATAAGTAGAAACCCTGTGAAAACTTGCTGAATGAATGGGAATAATGGATCACCTGGTTCCTCTTACCTAAGACAGTCATCACTGTCTTCATGAGCTTCATGGGCGTCCTCCGGCGGCTGATGGACCCACTTGTATGCGGAGACAAGACGTTGGTTTTCCTCTTGACGTACATGTAGATCCGCAGGTACACCACCACCATGATGAAGAAGGCCACAAGGTTGGACACAGTCCAGAATATGAGGTAACTCCTGCTGTAAATGGGGGCCAAGGAAGAGCAGGCAGAGATGTTGCAGAGGCAATTCCAGCCCAGTGTGGGGACTGCCCCCATGAAGATGGCGATGGCCCACACAAGCAGAATGAGCAGTGTCACCCTCTTTTTGGTCAGGTTGCTGTGGACTCGCATCCTCATGATTGACATGTGCCTTTCCACAGCAATGACCAGTAAGTTGGTCAGAGAAGCTGTCAAGCTGGTGTCCAGAAGCCCCTGACGGAGAAACCAGCGGTTGACAGTCAAAGTTTTTGAAACTGGGCCAGTGTTAAACATCAGGAATACATAGGCAATTCCAGCAAAGAAATCTGCAGCAGCTAAATTAGCCAACAGGTAGTAGAAGGGGAAATGGAACTTTCTGTTTTTGATCACTGCTGCGATGACCAGAGAATTAGAAAAAAAAATGAACAGGCAGAAAAATGTTCCAACACACAAAACAATCACAAGCTTTGTTCCTGTCCACTCATCGGGAGTGTCAGTGTTGCTCCTATTATAAAAAAAGTCCATGCGTTTGTCATAGTGACACTCATTCATTGTGGAGAAGAGTTGAACATCCTAGAAGAGAAATTTAAAGAAAAAACAAATATCACTCTTTATGAAATTCGTCACTAAGCTACCAATTACCACTGCTAGGTCCTTTCTTCTGGCTAATTCCTATTAATATTTCATGTATCAACATAAATATCACTTACTCAAATACACTACTACCCAACCTCCTACCCCAGCATTGAGCTTGCATGTTAGTTATTGGTTTCCCAAGCTAGGCTGCAAGCTCAGTGAGGGAGGATTTGGGTTTATTTGGTTCACTATTATAAATAACCTCAGGATCCAGTTGCCCTGCCTGCTTCATGACAGGTAACTGCTGAGTGGCTGGCTGAAGGAATGACTGGATGATCATGGAGGCATCAATGCCAAATGCACTGAGTGCTACAAAATCTACTCTGCACTAGAAACAATTACCATACAGCATAAAACATTAATGAATGCTTCCCCATGGTGGTTTCTAGCCCACTTCTTATTTATGGAACACTTTTTGTTGTTTGTTTGTTGTTTTTGTGGTGCTGGGGACTGAACCCAGGATCTTGTGCATGCGAGGCAAACACTCTACCAACTGAGCTATACCCCTAGCCCCTATGGGAAGTGTCGATTACTCAAGAGCAGGTTGGTAATACCAGGCACATTCCTGCCAAGATAATGGGTGATGAGTTATTCATCACATGACCAAATGACTTCTCAAAGAGATCAAGTTTCTGTCACTTTTGATTCTACTCCAGATCCTCCTCTGATCATATTTTAGTCTCAAGATACAATTACATTTTCTTATTAAGCATGTGGTAGAGGGAAGGAAGCTTGGGTCTCAATACTTTTTCCTTACCTTTTTTGTTTACTTCTTTCTTATAGTTTCCTAATCCAAACTCTACTAATGTGAGTTTGTTTACTGGATTTTCCAATTCAGTCACTTCAGGTCAGTCCCCCAACCCTGGCACTCTCCACCAAATAGGTGTGGAGGATGAGACAGACCTCCATGGCAAGACTGAAACCCAGAGTTTGGACAGAAATCCAACTCAGGATGGATGTGAGAACACACCTGCCAAGTAGGGGGAAAGTCCTTGGGGCATGTGTGTGAAATTGGACAGACAGGGAAGACAGAAATGCTCCCGGTACAAGAGCTCATTGATCTAAAAGATAAATGAGATTCTGCCAAGGAAGGGATGGGCAAAGGCTCCAAGGACCCCCATTTATCTATGATTGGTGGGGAGAATCAAGAGTTCAGCCTCACAGTGGTATGGCCATAGCCAGGAAGGGGCCTATCAAAAGGAGACTGGGGTTTAAAGCCAGGAGTCTACCTCTAGGTGGAAGGACGGTGAGGTTTCTCCCAAGGAACAAGGCCGCAGCTTATTTACTGGATAGCCAGAGACCCAATAGCCCTAAGTGCTGAGCCATCCACTTGTGGGAGTTAAGTGGCTCTAACAGAAGAATGTAGTTGAAGTCTTGGCTTTTAAAGGTTCTGAGAAATCTGGAATCCAATACCACATCCAGAATCAGGATAAGCAGTCCAAATAACAATTTTAAGTTAGAAACGTATCTCAATCTATTTTCTAATTTATATTTTATATGGTATAATGATACTTTTAGATGAGTTAGATACTTGCTTCTCTTTCATGCAAATGGTAGGTAAAATATAATTGTATATGCTTAAACAAACAAGGAGTGGTCTCAAGAGACAAATGGTTATCATGGCTTTCAATTACAAGAAAGGGGGACTCAGTTTTAATAAAGACAAAACAAAATTGCTTTCTTTGGCAAACACCTGCCAATATTTAACTACACATATCCCGTAACTTCATACAGTAGGCCAATATAGCTATATAATCTTGTGATAATTTCCCCAAATTAAAAATACAGATGGTATAATTTTAATAGCTTCATAATATTTCCTTATATTAGTATATTATACTTTATTTAGTTATCCCTAAATGTTGGACATTAAGGTTGTTCCCACGATTTCACTTTTGTAAACAAAGCTACATTCTTCTTTTTTTTTTTTTTTTTGGTACTAGGAATTGTACTTAGAGATAATAGATCACTGAGCCACATCCCCAGCCCTACTTTCATATTTTATTTAGAGACAGGGTCTCACTGAGTTTCTTAGCCCCACACTGTTGCTGAGGCTGACTTTGAACTCATGATCTTACTTTCTCAGCCTCCTGAGCTGCTGGGATTATAGGCATGTGCCACTGTGCCCAGTCCAAGCTACATTCTTGAGCAGTAACCTTTATATGTATGAACAATTCTTTCTTTAGAAATAGTCCATAAATTTCAAATTGATATAAGTATACTTAAAGGTTTGTGATGCATTTTGCCCAACTGTGCTTGAAAGGGTTCATATTTCTATTCCCATCAGCAGCATAGGAGAGTTAATAGAGGATACTAATCTAGTGAAATTTAATTTAAATATCCCACGAGAAAAACCATCTTTCAACCATGTTGAATGTATATAAAAATTTAAGACAAACAATGCAAAAACCACCAGCTTTGATCTGAATGTTTGCATCCTCTCCACCTAATGCATGTTGAAACTTTTATCTCCATTTTGGTAGTACTAATAGGTAGGGTCTTTGGGAGGATTGGGTCATAAGGGCTCAGTCCTCGAAACTAGATTAGTGCCTATGGCTATAAAAAAAGCCCACTTATTTATCTAATATGTAAGTAGATAGACATATAAACAATAGTTTGAATCCCTTTTTTGCCATTCTACCATGAGAAGACATAGCAAGGAGATTCCATCTTTGAAGTAGAGACCAGGCCCTCACCAGACAAAACAAAATTGCTTTCTTTGGCAAACACCTGCCAATATTTAACTATAAATATCTAGTAACTTCATACAGTAGGCCAATATAGCTATATTATCTTGTGATAATTTCCCCAAATTAAAAATACAGATGATATAATGTGTATTATACCACATGTGCTGGCACCTTGATCTTAGAGTTCTCAGCTGCCAGAAAGTGACCAATAAATTGCTATTGTTTATAAATTATAAGGTATTTTTGTTAGAATGTTAGTAATGCTAACATACCACATGAGAAATTATAACGATACAATTTTCATGTGTCCTTTCACTAATTAAAATGATTTATGTATTTTATTTTGCTCTAGATAGCCAGGAGGAACATATTTCAATGTTACATTATCTTTGATTAACTTATCTGAAACATCTTGATTAGTATGTCACAAATATTTTGGTATGCAGATATTACCAAAAAATACTGTTAAATTTTTTTTTCTAATTTTTCAAAGGGATCTTAGCATTTTAGTTTTGGTTCTTACATTTGGTCAAATTTGTAATTGTATGATGCACTAAAACCTCAATGACTGTTACTTCAAAAATCTTCAAATTCAACTTCCCCTCATCAAAACCAAAATTGTACATTCTTAGACACATTTTAGCAAACTTTGTTCTGAGACTGACAAGTAGTTTGGTTTACAAAGTTGAGAAATCACAGAAGACCAGGATTAACCAGACTCTCACTAAGCAGTCCCCCAACAGCCAGCCAGCCCAGATTCTACTTTTGAGAGAAACAGGTAATGAGAGTAAGAAAGTTCTTATTGGGAACTGATTTTTTTAAAAAAAATTCACAGAATTAAAATACTATACAACAAATAAATACATGTTTACCATGAAGTGGTAATACAAATAAATGCACATCATTATTTTAGTTACAAATACAAATAATTAATGTATACACAGAGAAACACACATTCAGTTCTGTGTATGTGTTGACCATCTTTTAAAGTTATAGAAAAAGGTAAGGAAAAAAATCCTAAAATGTAAACAATTAAGAAACATGAAATTTTGGATCATAAATTCTTTCCTGATTGTTCTTTTCTGGGTTTTCTGTAATTAGTAAATAAATAGAATTTTAAACATTAGTTTGCAAATTCTGTCTTAGGAGCATCCATTCTGCTCAATGTAGTGTACCTTTATTGTAGAACAGTAGTTCTGAAAAATGAAATTCCATGTTCAAAGGAAAAGATCAAAGATCTGCCCATGTTCATGAAATCCACTCTTATCCACACAGCACTTTACAGTTCCAGTAACAATAAAAAGAAACTGGTTTTCTACTTAAAACTTCATATAACCATAAAACTTTTCTTGCTGGCAAGTGAGTATAACAGGACATAACTTTCATCAGTTCTCCTATAAACCATTTCCTTAATCACCCTAGATCTCCCAAAAATTAGTAACTAAAAGTTTTCCAATGAGAACTTCTGATTTTTTTTTCCTTCCTTGGCCATATGCTACTAAGCCTATGGTCAGTTCTTGCTGACAGTCTCTACTATAGATGATCACATTTTTTAAAGCTGGAATTTACTAAAAACTTTAGTGAGCTTATAATAAATGACCAATTTATCATCACTTGATCTCTCTCAAACCTTAAAACATGATTCTGTGATTTGAAACAATTTAATAAGTTATTTCAGTCCTAGCCTAAAAGTTCTCCCCACAAGATACCTTCTCTAACCAGTTCAAAGCAGCCCTGTTGCTTTCTGAGAGCCCTGGTTAAGTTTCCATGCAGCTACCCAGCTGTATGTGTGTTGCCCAGGATTTACTTTGGCATTTGCCCTTATGGTCCAACTCCCACCGCTAGACCACTCTGCTCCCTGCCTATTATGCTCCCTTGGCAGCATCAGTATGTTTAGTGTAATAAATGAATGATCCTCTGTCCTACTCCATTCCACCCCAACCCCCATTTCAAGTGAAAAGTTTCAGCTAAGTGCTTTGCTGACTAAATAACAATTGGAGAGCTCCCTCACTTACTAACTATGTGTTCTCAGGTGAGTTACTTCATATCTCCACTCTCTTCTGACTTTTAATTATTATTGCTTGAATTCTTTACTCTGTGCCATATTAAGCATCTAACCTGGATCATTTCATTTGATCTACCAAAAAAATAATGTAGATACTATTATTACTCCCATTCTGCAGATGAGGAAACCGAAGCACCTGTCAAGGGTCAGACTTCAGGGTAATGGAAAAATTTGTTCAGGCATAAGCTTATGTTTATGTTAAATTTGTTCCATAAATGTGCATGCTTATCTATAACATTATCCTTTCTCTTCCTATGCAAACAAAACACCAGACAAACCAAGAACTATAGTTAAATTTACATTACAGCATTATTGAAATAAAATGATCTGATCAAGTCATATTCAAAGACTGTCCTGCACTATAAAAAAATAGAAAGGCATTCTAAATAGTCTTTAGTCTTTTTTTTTTTAAGTAGTCCTGAGAAAGGTAGAAAAGGCACTTTGCTGAAAATATGCTTCCAACTTCTATGGTGAGTAGAAATGCGATATGGTCAATTACAAGACCACATTAGCACTGCTAAATCTTACTCTGCCAAATCCCAAGCTGTTTTTTATTTGTTTGTTTGTTTGTTTGTTTTATACTAAAGGTTTAGAAGGTTTAATAGTTCTGACCCAGAAACAAAAGATGCTAAACTCTGGAGTGATTACCACAACTTCAAACTCTGGTAATTTAAGACTTCATAAAATGATGGTCTAGAATGTCTATATGTAGATTCCAAATGAAAACTTCATGAGCAAACCTTTCATTTAGACTCTCCCAAACTTGTTTCTCTGAAAAAAAAAATGTCCAGCCATCCCAGAATGTGGAAACAATTATGAAAATTAAGACATCTGGAAACCACTCAGGCTGCTTTTATTTCTAGCTACATCTGACAAGTTGCTGCCTGGCTGTTTAGTTGGCTTCCAATAACACCTTCCTCTCCCTCTTGGAAAGCAACATGGCGCACCAAAGACAAGGTCAGTTGATGCTCTGCAAATCTTCTTTCCAAAGTACATGACAGTTCTTTCCTCTTTAGAAATCCCATCCAGATGTGAGTTGGAGGTTAGGTTAGTTGGTACTTTAGCAACAAAACCTGCATAAGCAATCATGGTTTGGTTTTGTTCTTGTTTTTGTTTGGCATCTGGGATTGAACACTCTTGGGTGCTTTACCACTGAATCACATCTCTGATAAGTGAATGCTGGCACATACCTAACTCTTTCTTTTAATTTTAATTTTGAGACAAGGTCTTGGTAAGTTGCTGAGGCTAGCCTTGAACTTAGATCTTCCTTCCTTAGCCTCTCAAGTTGCTGTACACCTATGGGTGTACACCACCAAGATAAAATCATGTTTATTCACTGAATTTGTTTTAATAATGCATGGTAATTGCAAAATCAGGACAGCTTGGGAGTTCTAAATCTACCACTGAGGCTCGCTTTAACCATTAGTTTCAAGGCCTTTGCATTTGCCATTCTGTCTTTCCAGAAGCCTCTTCCCCCAGACACCCAAAGAGCTCATTCCTCTACCTCATTCTTGCACAAATATCACTTCATCAGAGATCCTTTCCCTGCCACTCTCTAAAAAGTACCCCACCCTACCCTGCAACACTTAAGCCATTAAACTTGCTTTCTTTTTCTTTACAGCATTTCTCTCTACCTGACACTATCTAGTTGGGGTCATGGTCTATCTCTCCCAATAGAAGTTTTGCTTATGAAGACCAAGATTTTGTGTTATTTCCACACATCCCTATTGCAACACATCCCTGCAGCAATGCCCAACACACAATAGGCTCTCAGTAGATACTTGTTAAGTGTAGACTTATGTCAAGTATCCTTGGGCACCCTTGCCCATATGTTCCCAATCTTTTACCCAAACTGACCAGCATTACTTTCTTCTTCTGTATAATGTGCTCTGTAATTTGGATCTCACCACTCTTTCATTTCCCTGGATAGACTTGGCTCCAAGCCCTGCAGACTGAGAGGTGTGAGGAGTGGTGTTCACTGACCCTGGCAGCAGAATAAGCAGAACAGAGAAGTCTGGGTGGTCTGAAAGGCAGTCCCGTGACAGGCTGCTCCTCTTGAGTTGGACATAGAAAGGAGGATTTCTCTGTGAACACAGCCTCTAAAGAAAGGTGGACCCCACAGCCAAAGCTAGATCAATTCAAGTAGTAACACAAGTAAGGCAGTACAGGATTATAATCTAAAGTGCAAAATAAATACCCATGAGTCTATACTTATAGAAATAAATTGCTAAATAAAATAATCAATGGAAATGAAAGGACAAATCTCTTAGGTACCTAATAAATTACATAGGTACTCCACCCTGGAGGAGAAGAGTGTAACATCCCTTTTGGTGTGGAACCACTATTTGACCCAGTTATCCCATTTTTTATTATACAGCCAAAAGATTTAAAATCAACATACTATAGTGACATAGCCATGTCAATGTTTATAGTAGCACAATTCACAATAGCTAAGCTATGGAACCAACCTAGGTGCCCTTTAACACCTGAATGGATAAAGAAAATGTGGTACATATACACAATAGACTACTACTCAGCTATAAAGAAGAATGCCTTTATGACATTTGCCAGTAAATGGATGGATCTGGAGAATATCATGCTAAGTAAAATAAGCCAGTCCCCCAAACCCAAAGGTCAAATGTTTTTGCTGATAAGCTAAGCCACAATAAGGGGGGGGAGTAGACTAGACAAATAGATATTCGATATATATTCAGTAGAATAGACAAAGGGGAACGAAAGGAAGGGAGGTGGGCCAGGAATAGGAAATACAGTGGAACAAATCTAACATAATTTTCCTATGTGCACATATGAAGTTACCTAAGTGAACCCCACCATCATGCCCACCCACCAAGAACGGGGTCCTAATCAGAATAAGATATAGCCTATGCTTGTAAGAATATCAAAATGGATTCTACTGTCATATATAACTAAGGAGAACCAATAAAATAAAAATTTTAAACTGAGACAAATTCAAACGAAAAAAAATGTGGCTACCTAGTAACCTCCTTCCCAAGACTACAGTATGGAAATAGGGTGGGGCAGTGACTTCTCAATGGAGAAGAAACTTGAAAATCGCAATTTCAACCAGATGATCAAGTTCAAGATCATCAGCTCTAAGTTGTGTTACTAGTCTGTAGTCTTGATATGATGCATTAGGAATTAACAATTTACTCTGTGATCTTCCTCTCAATAACTATAACTCTAGGCTAATCATAAGAGAAACATCAGACAAATATTAGTCAGGGGACATTCTACAACACCCTGACCAGCACTCTTCAAAACTATTAAAGTCATTAAAAACAAGGAAAATCTGAGAAACTATCACCGCCAAGAGAATCCTACAGAGATAGAAAGACAAAATACACTGTGTCTTCTGGGTGGACATTGGGGGAAAACAAGAAAGTCTGAATAAAGTAATTTATATCAGTTTGTTAATGATAATAAATGTACCACATGAATGTAAGATTTAGTCACAGGGGACACTATGTGTAGGGGTGGGGTGTACGACCTGCTCAATTTTTCTGCAAATGTAAAACTGTTCTATAAATAAGGATTTAAAGTTTTTGAAGGAGGAGGAAGGATTATATTATTATACGGCAATAATTTCAAAATAAATAATACTCCTGTGTTTCACAAACAGTTACTTTACAGAGGAGGAGCAATTGGTGGCAAATTAAACTGAAACAGACATTGTTCATAATAGAGTATTAGGAGACACCGATTATCTTGGATAAAGCTAATTTGTTGACTTTAGCGGTGCTTGCTAAGGGTAGGGCCCTTACAAATCTGCTTCCTTATCTTATTACATTACAATTTCTCTTGAGAAAACTAAACTTTGCTCAGGTTTGTTCCATTTCTAAAGAACAAAACTTAACCCCCACCCACCCACACACACACCTAAAAACCACTCTGATCCAGAGTCTCTGTCCTTCATGTAGCAAGAAAGTCTCCACCATATCTACACCCTCAGGGAAGGTCCCCAGAGGGGCCGCCACAGGAGCTGAGGTAAGCATCCACTGGTGTGTGTACAAACGAGAAACTTAAATGTCTCAAGTCAGCTTTGGCTCAGAGGTGAGGACATGCAGGGGGAAACTGTGGCCTGAGCTTAGCTGAATGAAGAGGTTATTGTGGCAGAGCACATCTATGAGCTTTTAGTCAGGAAAGTCAGATAGTCTGTGATATGTCAGCTGCTACACCTACTGCCCTCTCTCCCCATCAAGTGGGTGGGTTTATAGTAGGTGGTATATACACACAGCTCCTTCCCTAGGACTTGTTTAATAAACAAACCACAACCCTAGGTATTGTTTCCCATATGTTCCTGGTGACTGAAGACTGTCTTAAGCCTCTTGATTAAACAGGAAGACGGGCATGGAAACATACAGAACTAAATAAAAGAAGTGACACACAGATTTGATGCGAACAGTAAATTCCCTTAGTTTATCCAAGCATAATACAATCTTTAATTGTCTTTACTTTATCTATTATGAAATTTTAATCTTTAACTCATTGAGCTAGAAAGATGAGGTATATTTTGTTCGTGGACCCTCATAAAAGTAAAGATGTTAATCAAAATGTTTAAATTGAATATTATTTATATAGAACTCCACATGTGCTAGGACGCAGCAAGTCATTCTTACGCCATTCTGTAATCACATTTCAGTAGTTTAGCCAGTGGAAGGAGTCAAGGATGTCAAAATTTAATATGTGAACAGTCATAACTGAAATAGATATTCTTGCCCAAAGAACTTTTGTTATCTATAAAATGTAGTTTGGAAAATTTCTAAGTGCTTGCTCACACCACATGACTTTAAACTCTCAAACTGACAATGGACAAACTTGAGGCCTGAGCTGTCCTAACCCAACCACGGTATTGCACTCCCTCATGCAATGCCTTGCGTGACCTGCCTCTAGTCCTGAGAAGGATGTGCAGGAGTCCCTTGCTCTACAAATAATCTCCCACAGTGACCGTCAAAAGGCCAACAGTGACCTGCAGTGGCTCCATGCTTCTGGAGCTACTCCCCTCCCATGTCAGAGCCCAGCTGAATCCTCAAGCTCTCCATAGAGAGGAAAACAATATTTTAAAAGCATGGCAGCTGCAGTGGCCATGATTCTTGATTCTTCTAGTCAAGCTTCATAGTCCCTAAAGGAGAATGCTTTGTTATGAACTGCTAAACAAGTAAGTCAGAGGGCCTGTGAGAATGCTAGGCTTGGGCCAGGAAGCAGGAGTTCTCATCATGGAAGTGGGAGGCTCAAACTCTCAGGTCTGCCTGCTCCTCCCACCTGCCTGTCTGGTAGTGAAAACAGCCAGGTCACGTATGTGAACATAAAAGACATCTGAATGCTGTGCCTGATCATGTCAGTTGCTGCCTCCAGCTCCTCTCCCTACCCATCTCTGATTGCTCCGATCCTACAGGGATGGTCCTTACGGACTTCATCAACCAGCTTCTTCACTTTCCAGCTTCTGCAGATGAGAGGACCATCCAGAGATGGGAAGGAGGGAGGAGGCTGAGGTCAAGACACAGCTTTCCCCTGTTCCTTCCCCTCCAGGTGGCTGTGAATTGATGGGTTACCTACTATCAGGCAGCCCCCTCCCCTGCACTTTCAGCCTCATCTAATTTAGCTCTTCTGACCACTCCTTCCCATCAGAAGACAGACACTTATGGGGAAGATCAGAGGCAATTCCCAACTTTGGGTCCTTTGTAATCTGGAACTTTAATACATATATAAATTGATTCTCCTAATGCAGACTTATATTTACTATATTCGGGCTCTCTTTTAGTCACTGATGGGGTGTGGGGGGGGGGATCCCCAGGTACTGTACTGTATGAGCATTTTTTTCCTGCTTGTCCATCTTTACCACCAGACTCTTAGCTTCTTAGGGCAAGAACATTCATGTTTGTACACATAATGCTCAGTATAGCAGCTGTGGTAAATGTACATTTAATTTCTGTGCTAGTCAGTTGGTGGGTCTCAGTTTTTGGAAGTAGAGGAGGTGGAAACCAGATATGTTATGTTGAACAATGCTGAGGTGATTGTTTTCCTACAGAAGTAGGAAAAAAAAGCATAGGTTATTCTGTTAAAAAAAATTGGCTGAGAAATATTTGATGCCTCTCCTATGGCATTCCACATACTTTACTAAATATTTATTTGTCTTAACCACACTTCTAAATTTACTGGAAGCAGAGCTGTTATCCTCCTGTCTCCATGTTTTGAAGCACAAACACAGAATCTGGCTTGTAATAGGCACGCATTTTAAAAAATATGTTCAATCTGATTGAATGAGTCCCATATTCTGATTCCAGTACTTCTTTTCTTTTATCTCCCTGTGGGAACTGACAATGGTTATTCTCTTCCCCTTTCTCAGCCTCTGTGATTCTACTGTCCTAGTTCTTCTCCCACAATATTCTCATCTATCTCCTATTCTTCCACTGATCATCAAGTAGAGACACTCTTGGACTCAGTTCTCAGTCCTCTCTTCTTTTCTCTTTAAATTCTCTCTTACCAAAAAGATTATTATTTAAATTATTTCCTGTATTTGGATGATCCTAAATAATCACCTTCAGCTCTGACATCTCTCATACCCTCTCGAAGGCTGAGTTTCCATCTGAATGTCAGGAACCCAAGGTGCCTTGGAGAAAACCAAGAGGCCCGTGTGGGCAGCATGCATGCCATTTTTTTTTAATGGCTGAGAAATACAACCTCCTTCAGCTCAGTGGATGGAAAATGGGGTCACATTACCAAATAAGTTTCAAGTGTAAGGGCTAAAATGATGGTGACTGCCAATACTCACTTCAGATATGGCCACAGAGGGCAAGGACATGGAAAGACTTCCCAGCAAACAAAGTCAAAGACTTCAGGTCCCCCTAGTTGTTTATAGGACAGCATTAGCAAGTTGGCAGGGTAGTTTAGAATGGGAAAACCCTTCTAACCACACTGGCTAGGACTATTTTTCTCCCCCTCTAGTGTTGTACTGGGGCTCTGGGTAGACTACTGTAGCCAGTGTCGTTCATGCACTTTTGGATCTTCATTCCAGTAGTAATCCTTGCCTTTGGATCTACACTCTGGTTATAGCTCTGTGGAATCTAACTCTGTTCCCAACATGAGTAATTTGGTTTCCAGACTTCCCCTGAGAATGGGCCTCAGCTTCTTCTGACAGGAACTTCCCATTATCGACCTCGCCACACCATTGGTATTTGACTGTCAGTCTGCGTTAAAGGGCCAGCAGAACTCCAAACTCCTTTTCTAGAAACCCTTTTCTGCATGACCTGAAGTCACCATCATTTTAGCCCTGTTCTGACACTGAACTCACAGTCAATCTTCTAACACATTTGCCCATAATTGTATTTTGTCCTGTTGCTTCTCTTGTAATTATTTCTCTGTATTATTTTTTTAGCCTTATGTTCTGCAGCACAGACTGTTAAATCATGTTGTCTTTTTTTTTAAATGCTTCCTACCTCTCAGGATTTTTTTTTAAGAGAGAGTGAGAGAGGGGGGAGAGAGAGAGAGAGAGAGAGAGAGAGAGAATTTTTAATATTTTATTTTTTAGTTCTCGGCGGACACAACATCTTTGTTGGTATGTGGTGCTGAGGATCGAACCCGGGCCGCACGCATGCCAGGCGAGCGCGCTACCGCTTGAGCCACATCCCCAGCCCCCCATGTTGTCTTTTTCTTAAAGAGTAACACACTTGTAACTGGGCACCAGGATATCCAGCTGAAGGAACACTCCATTTCCCAGCCTCCTTGCAGCTGAGGTGGCTGTGTGAGTAAGCACTTGCTAATGCATCATGAGCATAAATGAAACATGCTATGTCAGGTCAGCTCTACATCACCATGTGTGCACCCCTCCATGCTCTCTTCCCCTCCTGCAAGTTGGAACACAACAGGCCTGCAATCTGGCATTCAGCCTTCAGACATGGCAAGCCCTCAGGCAACACAAATCAAAGTAGTTCACAGACTCGTTTCCATTAATGAGGCAATCAGTACCAAAAAAAAAAAAATTGAGAATAAACACTTAGAAATGTTTATAGCAATTTAACATTGCTGTGAGATACAAATGCTCCATCAGTGGATTTTTCTCTGAAAAAAACAAAGGAATTAGTCTTTGGCAGAAATTACAAAATAATTTATTAGACATAAGGGAAACCTGGCTTTAGCCAGAAAGCATTTGAGAAGCAGTGTCCTAGTGTCACGGCAGAGAAATGAGATGAAAGGAACCCTCTGATCTAAACACTGCTGGACTATTAACATGAGAGAAAAGTAAACTTCTGTTTTCTTCAAGTCAGTCTTTGAGGCCTCTTGGCCTAAGAAGACTGTGACTCTAGGTGAAGGAAAGAACCAGAATATGAGCAAGTGTTGGCTGCTTCTTGCAGCATTTAGCAAGTTATGGCCAGAAAGAGATGAGCTCAGGCAAGAACTGTCTATAAGTTCGTAAGCAGAGGTGGAAAGGAATAGACAGAATCCAGAAACTAAGAGTCCCGGAAGATGCCACATTTTTTTATCCATTCATCTATTGAGGGGCATCTAGGTTGGTTCCACAGTCTAGCTATTGTGAATTGTGCTGCTATGAACATCCATGTGGCAGTATCCCTGTAGTGCGCTCTTTTAAGGTCCTCAGGGAATAGTCTGAGAAGGGCGATAGCTGGGTCAAATGGTGGATCCATTCCCAGCTTTCCCAGGAATCTCCATACTGCTTTCCAAATTGTCCTCACCATTTTGCAGTCCCACCAGCAGTGTACAAGTGTACCCTTTTCCCCACATCCTCGCCAACACTTATTGTTGTTTGACTTCATAATGGCTGCCAATCTTACTGGAGTGAGATGGTATCTTAGGGTGGTTTTGATTTGCATTTCTCTGATTGCTAGAGATGGTGAGCATTTTTTCATGTACTTGTTGATTGATTGTATATCCTCCTCTGAGAAGTGTCTGTTCAGGTCCTTGGCCCATTTGTTGATTGGGTTATTTGTTATCTTATTGTTTAATTTTTTGAGTTCTTTGTACATTCTGGATATTAGGGCTCTATCTGAGGTGTGGGGGGTAAAAATTTGTTCCCAGGATGTAGGCTCTCTATTTACCTCTTTTATTGTTTCTCTTGCTGAGAAAAAACTTTTTAGTTTAAGTAAGTCCCATTTGTTTATTCTTGTTATTAACTCTTGGGCTATGGGTGTCCTATTAAGGAATTTGGAGCCCGACCCCACAATATGTAGATCGTAGCCAACTTTTTCTTCTATCAGACGCAGTGTCTCTGGTTTGATATCTAGCTCCTTGATCCATTTTGAGTTAATTTTTGTGGATGGCGAGAGAAAGGGATTCAATTTCATTTTGTTGCATATGGATTTCCAATTTTCCCAGCACCATTTGTTGAAGATGCTATCCTTTCTCCATTGCATGTTTTTAGCCCCTTTATCAAATATAAGATAGTTGTAACTTTGTGGATTAGTCTCTGTGTCCTCTATTCTGTACCATTGGTCCACCTGCCTGTTTTGGTACCAGTACCATGCTGTTTTTGTTACTATTGCTTTGTAGTACAGTTTGACCTCTGGTATCGCTATACCTCCAGATTCACACTTCCTGCTTAGAATTGCTTTTGCTATTCTGGGTCTTTTGTTTTTCCATATGAATTTCATGATTGCTTTGTCTATTTGTACAAGAAATGCCGTTGGGATTTTGATTGGCATCGCATTAAACCTGTAGAGAACTTTGGGTAATATCGCCATTTTGATGATGTTAGTTCTGCCTATCCATGAACAGGGTACATTTTTCCATCTTCTGAGATCTTCTTCTATCTCTCTCTTTAGGGTTCTGTAGTTTTCATTGTATAAGTCTTTCACCTCTTTTGTTAGGTTGATTCCCAAGTATCTTATTTTGTTTGAGGATATTGTGAATGGAGTGGTTTTCCTTATTTCCATTTCAAAGGTTTTGTTGCTGATATACAGGAATGCCTTTGATTTATGCGTGTTGATTTTATAACCTGCCACTTTGCTTAATTCATTTATTAACTCTAGCAGCTTCTTTGTAGACCCTTTTGGGTCTGTTAAGTATATTATCATGTCATCCGCAAATAGCGATAATTTAATTTCTTCTTTTCCTATTTTTATGCCTTTAATTTCTTTTGTCTGTCTAATTGCTCTGGCCAGTGTTTCAAGAACTATATTGAATAGAAGTGGTGATAGAGGGCATCCCTGTCTTGTTCCAGATTTTAGAGGGAATGCCTTTAACTTTTGTCCATTCAGAATGATGCTAGCCTGAGGCTTAGCATAGATAGCTTTTACAATGTTGAGGTAAGTTCCTGTTATCCCTAGTTTTTCTAGTGTTTTGAACATAAAGGGATGCTGTACTTTGTCAAATGCTTTTTCTGCATCTATCAAGATGATCATATGGTTCTTGTCTTTAAGTCTATTGATGTGGTGAATAGCATTTATTGATTTCCGTATATTGAACCAGCCTTGCATCCCAGGAATGAATCCTACTTGATCATGGTGCACAAGTTTTCTGATATGTTTTTGTATTCGATTCGCCAGAATTTTATTGAGAATTTTTGCATCCAAGTTCATTAGAGATATTGGTCTGTAGTTTTCTTTCTTTGAAGTATCTTTGTCTGGTTTTGGGATCAAAGTGATGTTGGCCTCATAGAATGAATTTGGAAGAGCTCCTTCTTTTTCTATTTCTTGAAATAGCTTGAAAAGTATTGGTATTAATTCTTCTTTGAAGGTTTTGTAGAACTCCGCTGTATACCCATCCGGTCCAGGGCTTTTCTTGGTTGGTAGTCTTTTGATGGCTTCTTCTATTTCTTCCTTTATTATTGGTCTGTTTAAATTGTATGTGTCTTCCTGTCTCAATCTGGGCAAAAAAATGTGGCATCTATACACAATGGAGTATTATGCAGCACTAAGAAATGACAAAATCATAGAATTTGCAGGGAAATGGATGGCATTAGAGCAGATTATGCTAAGTGAAGCTAGCCAAGCCCTAAAAAACAAATTCCAAATGTCTGCTTTGATATAAAGAGAGCAACTAAGAACAGAACAGGAAGGAAGAGCATGAGGAAAAGACTACAGTAAACAAAGACAAATGGGGGGAGAGAAAGGGAGAGAGAAGGGAAAGCATATGGAAATGGTAGGAGACCTTCAATGATACATAAAATTATAAGAGGTTATGAGGGGCAAGGGGGAGGGAAAAAAGGGAAAGAATTGAACAACAGCAGAGGAGGTAGAGAGGGAAGATGGGAGGGGAGGGGAGGGGGGATAGTAGGGAATAGGAAAGGTAGCAGAATACAACAGTCACTAATATGCCATTATGTTAAAATGTGAATATGTAACAGATGTGATTCTACAATCTGTATTTGGGGTGAAAATGGGAGTTCAAAGCCCAATTTGAGTCAAATGTATGAAAGATGATATATCATGAGCTATGTAATGTTTTAAATAATCAATAAAAAAAGAGTCCCGGAAGGCCAGAAAAACTAACTGCTTCTGTAACCCCAAACAGTAGAAAACAGCACTACGTCTCATGGCCTTTTCCCAAAAATCTCTCAGTTTGATATTGCAGTGGAACAAAGTAAGGTAGGCCTTCAGTAAAGATCAGAGTAAGGGGGTATCTTCCCATCCACACCCATATTTCAAAGGAAGTCAAAGTAGATAGTAAAGAGAAGAAGAAAGAGATGGGACAAGCTCTAAAGCTGGGAAATAAGCATGCTTGAGAATTATATCAGAATGGAATTTGGAAATGAGGTGACTGGTATATGGAACTGGCCAGAAACCAACAGACCAGAGGCCTGTGGAGTTTTTAAGGAACTATATTTCCAGGGAGGTCATAGTTGGTCTGGAAAGGCCCATGTTCATCCTCTCACAAGGAGAACAGGCTTCCAATACTCACTTCAGATATGGCCACAGAGGGTCAAGGACATGGAAAGACTTCCCAGCAAAGCCAGAGTCTGGAGCTCTGGGAGGCCTGACCCTGAGAGCAGAAGCAGGGAACAGTCACGGAACCTACTCCACTCACTGCCAAAGCAAAGAGGTCTTCATAATTCCTACCCAGCAGGCTGCATCATTTGTAGGCACCTGTGACTATTCTGTTTCCCTTTTTTCTAAATGGAAGCTATTCTTGTGGTTCTCTTATTTTTTGTTCCTTCATGATATAGTAGGTGTTGATCAGTCAGAACAAAGGAAAAATAAAAGAGAATGTTTTAGCATTTGTATTTAAAACAGAGGTTAGAGAACAGAGAGCTACATCCGTGGAGTTCTGGAGTAGCTTACAACCTACAGAGAAAGCACAGCAGGGTATGATGCAGAGCAGGAGCAGGATGGCGAGGAGACATCAGCTGGACCTGGGTCTGTAAGCCCCTCACTTGCAGCAGTGGCTGTAACCCTGTGCCCCACCTATATGGCCAGGACCTTTTCCTTCTCTGAAAGTGATGTCATCACTACAGCAACTGTACAGGCGGTTGAAAGGATTAACGAAAGCAATCCTTCTAGGCCAGAGCCCAGATAGTACTCAGTAGGTTGCAGACAGTTCTTCCTAAGGTGAGGTGACTCAAAATTTCTAAGAATTCAATGAAATATACAACCGGCATTCTGAGAGTTTAACTGCTCATGCTCAAATGAGGGATGATAACAAAGTCATCCTATACACTACCCTAAAATAATGATAGTCCAGAAAAGCCCTTCTCTTGCTTGAGTACAGACTTACTGCCACGATGACCAACCCTCAGACCTGCCACTCAAAACACAGCAGGGAGGCAGCAGTAGAAAGAGCAAGAGGAGGGAGAAGAAGGCAATGCATTGTGGTAGAAGAGCACAAGATTTTGTATTCAAGGTTCAAATACTAGCAGAAAAGCAGGTAGTTGAGAGGTTAAAGAATAGGACCCCCCTGCTTCTCAGAGCAAACATCATGTTCAATGGTGAAAAATAGAAAGCTTTCCTCTAGGATCAGAAACAAGGCAAGGATGTCCCCTGTTTTCACTTCCATTAAACATCCTAGCCAGAATAATTAGTAAGAAAAAGAAATGGTATACAGATTGGAAAAAAAGTAAAATTATCTCCATTACAGATAACATGACCTATTATATAGAAAACACTACAGAGTTACAACAGTAACTTTTTGTTACAACAGTAACAAAACCCTCTTGGAATTACTAAACTAATTCAGTACAGTTGCAAGATACAAATTGAACATACAAAAGTTGCATTTCTACACACTAACAATGAACAATTCAAAATCAAAATTTAAAAAGCATTGACATTTACAATATCATCAAAAAGAAAAAAAATGAGGGAAAACTTGACCAAGAAGAAGACTTGTATGCTGAAAATTATGAAACAGTGATTAAAAAAATAATAATAAGGAAGACACAAATAAATGGAAAGGCATCTTTAGTCGTGGATCAGAAAGCTTAATATTATAATGTTCCATAATATCCAAAGTTATCTACAGATTTAATGGAATCCCTATCAGAATCCTCATGGCATCTTTTGCAGAAATAGAAAAAATAATAATACTGTGGAACCATACAAGACCCAGAATAGCCAAAACAACCTTGAGAAAGACGAAAGCTGGAGGCCTCACACTTCCTGATTTCAAACCACTTTACAAAGCTACAGTACTTAAAATAGTATAATACTGGCATAAATACAGTTGTATAGATCAGTAGAACTCTGTAGAGATCCTAGAAATAAACTCAGGCATATCCAATCATCTGATCTTCAAGGTACCAAGAATACACAATGAAGAAAAGGGAGTCTCTTCAACAAATAGTGTCAGGAAAACTGACATATGTATACAAACAGTCATGGCCTGTGGAGCTAGCCAGCCTGAGTGTGAAGCCCTGCTAATTAGCAAGCTAGTTAGCCTCTCTGTGCCTTAATTTCCTCTTCTACAAAATGGGAATAATAAGAATACCTTCTTCCTAAGACTACTGGGAGATTTAAATAAGGTAGTTAGAACAACCTCTGACACATGGTGGTGCTAATTTAGTTACTGTTGTTACCAGTAGGGCCTGGATAAAATTACTTAACCTCTTTGAGCCTTAGTTTCTTTTGTTGTAAAAGGGAGACAAGATCTAATTTAGGCTATTGGGATGAAGTGAATGGCAGAGCAAGTGTACAGCCCCAGTTCACTGCTGGGTCTAGAGGAGTCAGAATGTGGAGTGAGCTCCAGGGTGAGCCCATTCCCAAGAGGTGAGGGGGCATTGGGCTGGGGGATACCAACAGAGAAAACTGAGGAGGAGAAACCAAAAAGGAATCCTCTCCCCCAGATGAGGTGGGTCACCGGAAAGACTACTGAAAAGCCAAGACAATCTCTCCTTTTCCACCCTGTTCAGAGACTTAGCTGGTATGTTTTCACCACCCTTGAAAACATATAGTTCCAGATGAATATGCACAATCAGGAAAGAGGGAAATAGCCAGCCGGGCCAAAACCCTGAAGTTTGATGTTCTAACTACTGATGGTTCACAACCTTAGATGGTTCAACTTGATTTTTTGACTTTACAATGGTGTGAAAGTGATGCACATTCAATGGAAACTGTAACTTGAATTCTGAGTCTTGAGCCTTCCCCAAGTTAGTTCTTTCCTGCATTAGTATACTCCCTCGGTGTTGGGCAGGGGCAGCGAGCTACAGACCCCTGCCTGCCATGTGACCACAATGGAAACTCTACAGCATGCTGTGCTGCTAAGCCAGAATGTTCAGGAAGTCAGGTGTCCTAAATGCATTTTCAACCTACAACACTTTATACTTATGATGGATCTATCAAGACATAATCCCATTGGAAGTTGAGGAGTACTTGTACATGACCATGGCTCCTCTAGACTGCTCCATTGGGATATTAGAGTAACCTGTCAAAATGCACTCACCAAACAGCTTGCCAAGTGAGTTCACATCTCTCGCTCCATCTGATCCCCAGTGAGATGGGCAGTGTAGCTTCCACATAGAATAAAACTATCACCGGGAGATCAGTTCACTCTGATCTGCTTTCCTCCTTCTAGCCCAGGGCTCTTTTCCTTACACTGACCACTGGAGACTCCTTTTGGAAGCCAATTCTCTGCTCCCATAAGAAATGAAATATGTAGATTTATTCTCCATAATAACAATAATGCCTTCTGCAAACATACAGTGACTCCAGAAGAAATATAATCTGATTGTGGTTAAATGTCAATAAAAATTTGTAAGTGCATCTCTCCTTAGAATTTTTGATAAAAGTTTATGGGAAAAGGTCCATCTAATTAAATGAGAATGTCAAAATAAAACTTTAAATACGTGATAGAAAATAGCAATGCTTAGTCACTTAGTTTCAGAGAAAGCTCTGAAGAGAAGCAACTTGGTTCACATCAAGCACAATGAATGATGTAACGTTCTTAACATCTTTTCCACCAACAAAACAGAGGTTACCATTTGATCAAGGGTATAGGGCTTCAATTATTTGACTAAAAGAAAAAGGGTGAAAATAACATGAGAAAGGCTAGTCATGAGTGGTAACAATCCATGGAAATTTAACTTTTCTGGCATCCCTTTTCATTTTCCTGTATTGGATGTCCCTGGAACTTACATATATGCAGGATTGTATGCATGTCATGGACAAGTTCTACGGGTCCTGTTATAGTGGGTTCTACCCAGTCAGTGATTCTTCCCATCTTTGTTAAAGCTTTCTCATCATTCATGATAAGCAAGACAAAGACAGAAATGTGCATGAACATTTAGGAGGATATAAAATGTCCTCAGGAAGCTCACAATCTAGAGCAGTGGGTTCCCAGCCAGGGTTAAGTCTCTCCTCTTCCCAAGAATACCTGGCAATGTCTAGAGACCTTTACACTGTTCATAACCAGGGGTGCATGTGGTGGTAGGCTAGAGATACTGCTCCACAGGTACAGCACAGTCCTCCACACAAAGAATTATCAGACTAAAATGCCTACAGGGGCAAGGTTGAGGAATCATGACTTAGAGAATGATGTAAGACAGAAGAGTGTAATACAGGGATAAGTGTGGTAGGAACTGAAATAGAGATAAAATTGAAGTGCTAGTCGATTGACAACATTTAAACAGGTGAGTAATACTCAAGGATATGGTGCAAATGACACCTTTATAACATGTTGGTGAGAATGTAAACTGAAACAACTTTTTGGGAGGGCAATTTAGCAATGTATATCAACAGATTTTAATGTACATACTATTCCTATTTTTGCCTTCCTTCCATCCTCATCTTCTCTCTTCCTTTCCTCCCTCCCTTGAACAGAGTAGTCAGCTTATGGCTGAGACTGCAATATGATGAAGAGGACTGTGGGTAGGTGCACAAGGCACAAGCTACAGTTGGGAGCCACACAGGGCAGTGAGCTGGAGGGACCAGAGGCTGATGATGAAGCTGCACAGAGATGCAGACTAGGAGTCCTGTCAGCCAAGGATAAGAGACAATGGAAAAAGACACATGGAGGAGGCAAAATGGCCTCTGTGTCTGGGAGACTGGTTACTCTGAGCAAATAAGTAAAAATACTGAAGACAATGAGAGTCAACTTTCTAACTGCCAGAGAAGATATATACAGACATGCAAAGAGGGAAGAATAAAAATGTCCCCTGGGCCTTGAATTGAAATTGGAAGTATTAGTGTAAACATAATTTTACAATGCATGATCTAATATAGAAAAATTTATCTGTGTGTGTGTGTGCGCGTGTGCACACATTGTGTATGTATTTCTTAGTTCTGTCCTCTGAGAAATCTAAAAGCAATAACACCTAAAAGCAATGGACATCTCAACCTTTTATATCTTGGTGTCTTCATACTATTCTCAGCTTCTGCGTTGGCTCTCTAGAATTATTCATCCTACCTAATTGCAACTTTGTACTTTTTGATCTGCATCTTCACATTTCCCCCATCCTCTCCCCTGCCATGTATGACCTGAGGACCATTGTTCATTATATTGTATTGTATACTGGTAATTTTCCATGAGAGTAGAAAACAACAGCAACAAAAACCTAGCCAACTATATGAGATGATGGGTATGTTCATTTGCTCCACTGTAGTAATGATATCACTATGTATAGGAATACCAATGTTAGTATATCAAAATACTATATCTTACTCCTTAAATGTATAAAATTTAAAAGGAAAAAATGCTAAAAGGGAGGACTAAGTAGGTCAGGGAAAATACAAGATTAACCTGGATTATCTGTGATGCCATAAAATAAATAAATGTTTAATGAATGATAAACATATGTCAAAGAAACAGGAGCCAGCTTCACAGGGTTTCTACTAGCCAAACTGAGCACAATTTTAGCATCAAAATAAATAAAGATAGTAAAAGATTTTAATGTAATGAATACAAAAGGAACCCATGTGTGTTTCTTAATATATATTAACACATAACAATAAAAACCTTATACTCCAGGTATGTATAATATGTGAAAATACACTCTATTGTCATGTATATCTTAAAAGAACAGATTTTAAAACCATGAGAAAATAAGATTCTTCCATACAGTAGAATTCTAAGTAATATATGTTGAGGGAGGAAAAAAATAATCACCCTTTGACAATCTTCAGAGGAAGCTGATTTGGGCAAAAGTCATTAATGAAGGGTAAGTCTGTAGGTGAAGGTTTAATGAACAGGCCATTAACATCATCTTAGAATATTTCCCCACAATCACCAATAAATTTCAGAAGAAAAAGTGGTGGATTTAAGGCAGAAAGATCTGGTGGACACCAACAGAATGAGGTGACCAAGGTCAATACTCCAGTGGTGGAATGGGTGGGTACCATGTTGTCAGGAGCTGAGAAGAGCAGTTTCACTTCTGTGGTACCCTGCTAATGCTGTGGGGCTCAGTTCCAAGGAGACACCCAGCAGATTCAGGTGAGAGTCATTCTACAGGATAAAACCTGCCCTCTACTTAGACAACTGCCAGGACTTTAGGAACAGAATGTCTGAAGAACCACTCCAGAAGACACATGACAACTAGATACTACATGAAGCCTAGATCACGTGGGGAATAGTGATCTGCTGGGACACTGCATTGGCACTATGGATTGGATGAAAATTTTGGACCAATGCCCATTTCCTAATTTGGTGGTTTATGTTCTGGTAATATAGGAGAGAATGTGCTTGCTTTAGGGAAAAAGATGCTGGAAGGTTCAAGGGTGGTGGAGAATAACAACTGCACTTTACTCCCAAATATTCAGAATAAAGACTAATCATCACATATATATGTGGATGTATAAGATATATTTTATATTGAAATTACATAGAAAAAGACAGAGACAGAGACTGACATTTTTATCCAAATTCTATGGGAACACAGAAGAAGATTATACAGTTGTCCCTTGGTATCTTTAGAGGACTGGTTTTGAGATCCTTATAGATTTTACCAAAATTCATTATTCTCATATAAAATGGCATAGTATTTGTATATAACCTTACACATATCTTCCTGTATAGTTTAAATCATTTCTAGATTATTTATGATAACTACTATGAATATAAATAGTTACAAAGTATTGCTTAGGGACTAATTAAAAGGAGGAAAGACTATATATGTTCGCCACAAATGGAGTTTTTTCCCAAAATATTTTTTATTGTATCTGCAAACATGGAATGCATGGATACATAGGGGAAAGTGTGCTTATTTTCTTTTTGTCAGAACCATATGTTAATTTTTGTCCAGAGGAAGAGCCCTGGTCAAGGAACTCATATTATTTTGTCTCATCCATAGATATGGAACACCTATAACAACTTAAACAACAAATATACCACTTAAGGTAATTTTAAAATAATTATTAAGTTTTTAGAGGTCCATTCTTCTGAGAAAACTAATAGGCAATTAGAGCATTTGAAAATATTTTTAAATTCATTGTGAAAAATGACAAACTTTGCTGTGAACATTATTTCTACTTAAATATTTAATGGAATGAAATACTTCATAACTGATATGTAATGTAAGAAATGCATTCATGGGGCTGGGTACCATGGCACATGCCTGTAATCCCAGCAGCTCCAGAGGCTGAGACAGGAGGATCACGAGTTCAAACACAGCCTCAGCAAAAATGAGGCACTAAGCAACTCAGTGAGACCCTATCTCTAAATAAAATACAAAATAGGGCTGGGGATGTGGCTCTGTGGTTGAGTACCCTTGAGGTAATCCCTGGTACCAAAAGAAAGAAAGAAAAAGAAAAAGAAAAAAAATCCATTCATGAAAGTATTTTCTAGAACTATATTGTCCTTTTATTTTCAGAAATATTCTGTATTTCAAATTATCAGATACTATATTATTCTGGTGCCTTATTTACAGGACAATTTGTATTTTTGTTCTTAATGATTATATATATATATTTAGATTATGTCCCCAACCTATTTTAATGAACCTGTGTTAATTTTGTTCTTTGTCTCTTTTTTTTTCTTTTTTCTTTTTTTTGTGGTGCTGGGGATTGAATCTAGGACCTTGGGCATGCGAGGAAAGCACGCTACCAACTGAGCTATATCCCCAGCCCCACTTGGGTCAATTTCATTGAAATATTTACAGAATTGAAAACTTGGGATTTAATGGGTTAAAAATCAAGCGGGACATGATTCCTTGATGTTCTCCCAATAGGCTCTTCAATAACTAGTCACTGCCAAAGGCTGTGAGTCTTGAATTTGGGTTTCTAGCTCTCATTGGGTAGTGAATGTCTCTGCATGTCCCCACTGCCCACTTCTGACTAATATGTCAGCAGGGAAACTCCAGAATTTCCATAAAGGGGAGAGGTTGTAGTAACCTGATGTTTTAGTCAGCTTTTTTTTTTTTTTTTTTTTTTTTTTGCTGCTGTGACCAAAAGACCTGACAAGAATAATTTTAGAGGAAGAAAAGTCATTTGGTGCTTATGGTTTCGGAGTTTTTGGTCCACACAGATGGCCAACTCCACTGCTCTGGGTCCAGGGTGAGGCAAAACATGACAGAGTCAAGGCAGAAGAGTGTGGCAGAGAAAAGCAGCTCAGAACATAACAATTAGGAAGGAGAGAGAGAGAGAGAGAGAGAGAGAGAGAGAGAGAGACGCTCCCCTCACCATGGACAAAATATAAACCCCAAAGGCATGCCTCCAGTGACCCACCTCCTCCAACCACACCCTACCTGCCAAGTCACTTCTCAGTTAATCATTCAAGTGGATCAATGAATTGATTAGGTTAAGGATCTTAGAAACCAATCATTTCACCTCTAAACTTTCTGGCAGTGTCTCACATGTGACCTTTTGGGGGATACCACATATCTAAACCATAACACCTGGCTTAATGGAGAGATAAGGGCTTGCTTTAAAGCTTCATTTACAAAAGCAAGTATACTGCTTCTATTTAGACTGCATATTTACTTGAAAGTCCTTTAGCTAAACTGTTTTGTGCACTTATAAGGGAGTTAATGTGCCCTCCAACCACATCTTGCCACCTGCTGAGCTTTTCCTTGATAACACCCCCAATCTGCACATGGCTTAGTCAAGGACAGGACTAATAGAACCTCCAGCCTATAGTTTAGGGAGCAACAAAGACTTAGGACTAGCTGATGAGTAACTAAACAGACTAATTAACATTCTTAGGAAGGGATGGGGTGAGCTACAAGGGTAGGTTATTTTCCAGAATGACCTGCCGTCTGGTGTATGAATAATACACATTTGAGGAAGGGAGACAAGGATACTGGGAGTGGGGCAGTATCCGGGATCATGTGCAAGGTAGGAGTTCAAAGCATCACCAGGACAGGAGGTTAGGAGTCAGGTGCTACAGAAGCTAGGCCAGGCCAAGGGAAGAGAGAAGAGGAATAGATCTAGGGGACGATGAAGAGGTGGGGTGAGACCACCCAGGATGTTGGAAACTTTCTCTCAGTGGGTACTCTCCTGACTTGCTGTCACGTTGAGAGCAAGATGACATGACATTTTACAGATTGAATGAAATAAGTAAATTGTCTTTAAGTCGTGTTGCTTTGCAGAGTGAAGCTTAAAGACCCGATTTAGCAAAAAAGACACATCAATGCTGATGACTGCCATTGTTAGTCTCTTCCTCACTTACAGTGTCTGTAGCTAGCTCTTTGTTTTTGCCCACTAGGAACTGAGATGAGTAGATAATACATACAATTATAAAAAGGAATTAGGGCTTCTTTGGAACATTTTCCCGTGCATCCATCACATAGCATTGGGTAGTCTCAGTCCTGATATTAATCTTATATTCTCCACAGAGCAGTTTCTCAACTCCTGGTTATAATTTCCCCTTTGAAGTCTAGTATGACTTCAGAGGATAGCAGAGAGGGAAGTGGATGGACTACAGTAGTGCCTAGTTGGCACACAAGATACCCACATGTGATCCTGCCATTTCCAGCCAATGAGTGAGCCTACCTGGGTTGTCTCACATTTTAATGTCATGCTTTTTAATTCCAACATTTATATGGCCCTTCACAGGGTGCAAAGCTCTTTCAGACACATGACTTAATGGGACCTATCAATAACCCATGCAGGCAAGAGAAAAGGAATTATTATCCCAATTGTATAAATGACAAAATTGATCAAGGATGACAAGTAATACATTGAAGGTCACAAGAGTTCATAAAAGTGGTGCTAGGATTAGAACCCAGACTCTTGTACTATAAATGTCTTGGGTCCATTATCTGTAAAAGCACAAATTCTCCGTGCTTCTGCATACAGCTCCCTACCTGCACCACCATCAACCCCATCAATGCCAGCACTGAGTTCCAGATGACTCCTTCACCTACATACAAAATCCAGGATAAGGGACAAAGGATCAACAAGGCCAGAAGGAGGAGGCTTAGGATCTGCAGGAGGAATGATGAAGGAAGAAGCAAAAGGTGTGTTAGAAAAGGGGACAGCACATACAAAGAGTATGTCATGCATCTCTCCAACATCCACAACTTGGGAATCAGTAGAATAATATACATTTACATCCATGTTTACACAAATGTCAACACTTGCATGTTTATCTAGGAGGAAAAGAGGACCACCACCATTCACAAAGTACTTCCTGTATACTGAGACCCTGTTAAGTGCTTTCTTTTTTAATCTTAGAAGGTAGATACAGTCTTCATTTTTACAGATGAGGAAATTAAGGCTTAGGGAGGTGAAACAATGTTCCCAAGGTCAGAAAGCCCTTCTGGAATAAAGGCTAGAAAATCCTTGCTCTTCTCTTTATTCCACACTAATAATGCCTTGGGCCTGATCTCTGCCCATTTAGACACTTGCAACCAGACTTAACCACTCTGCTGGGTATAATCAGAGACCAGAAAGCATTTGAACTAATGTATACTCCAAGGAGAATGGCTAATGGGTAATTTGAGTTATAGTAATTCCCACTGGAGTTATAGTGATTCCCCTTGCCCCAGCCCAAAGAAATAAGAGGTTGAGCTTGATTTATGGTGGATTACTGCACCTCAGCAGGAAGTTAGGAAACTTCAAGAAACAGCAGCAAGTCTTAAAGATGTATGTTCAACTGACTTTGAGAGTGTGTGCCTTGGTTGATGCCTGGCTACACTGCTATGTGTGCATTTGTTCCTCTACACTGGTATTCTGGAAAAACGAGATACAAATTAACATGTTGTATATCTCAAATAGATTCTGGTGAGCATACACAAATAACAATCCCCTATTGTAACATTTTCATTTCAGTCTTCATTCATAGGAAACACATGCAGATCTGTTCTATCAAGCATCTTGTAAAACAGCCAGATATCTAAAATAGATCTGATCTGGTATAAAGAGACTATAGTTGATGAATGCATTGACCAGATTTAGAAAAGTGTCATTTGTAACTGAATCAAAGCTTCAAACCTTTGAATTCTAAAGCCAACAAGTAAAATAAGAAAAAATTTGCCAAAATGATCTATTTTACTAGTTATATGGTAGTGACAATCAATACAAGTGTTGTCCAGATGTTTAGACATCCGGGTCTCTATATGACACTAGGTCTATAGTCTCAAGACACAAGAGAGAGCTCTGAAAGCTTATGAGTATCCAAGCCTCACTAGCAGAGTTTGCTTGCTGGACTTTTTTTTTTTTTTAGAATGGCCCCATTTGTTTAGACAAAGATTGTTTAGCCAAGATTGTGTATTTCTAACTGTATTACTTTCGGACCAAAAAAAAAAAAAAAAAAGTGTGTGTGTGTGGGGGGGGGGGGGAGCTATTCACTGAACCCAAACCACCATACCAACCTGAATCCAACATCTTATGGGAAACAGGGCTAGCAACTATTGATATAGTTCCTACTAGAAAAACCCAACAACTCTCCTTAAGAATACAAAAGTTCATGATTAATGAAATGCAGCGTATGCATGGAATAATCACCTACTTGCAAAGAAGAGATTGCCTGTCTGAGACTGATGTTCATTCACTTCATACTCCTACTTATGTAAGGAAAGTAGGAACCATGAGAAGTTGAGCAGCCCTTTTCTTCTAAAGTGACGTTCCAAGATAAGACCAAGTAATAAGGAAGGAGAAAAGAGTTGCAGTGACAATAACAAATTATGGAGAAAACATTTTGTGAAAATTACTGTTTAAAAGTTGACCTATAAATGCTTTGAAGGGCTGTTTTAATGATTACCTTAATAAGACTAAATTGTATTCACAGTCACTTCTCAAATTACATGCCTGTGAACTTTCTAAGAGATTTTGGGTAGTTACAACTTGCCAAGGGAAAGCAATAAAGTAACATTACTACAAAACAAAGCACTTCTGTCCACCCGGATGGTTCATGCTTTTACTTACCCATCACAATTCTGATAGCATTATAAGTTAGTAACTTTCCCCAATCGTTAGATGCCTTCGAATGGTTCAAGCTGTTTCTCAACGGACAAACCATCCCATCGGGCATCACTGGAAGCCGAAAATGTTATCTCGCTAGGATCCAGGGAAGAATCTCAGTTTCCTAAGAACCACAGGACCTTAATCAGGCAGAGTTTGGAAAAGCCGCATCCAGGCGGAGCGCCACCTGTGCTGTGCTCTCCGCGCCTCCGCGCCTTGCGCCTGGCCCACCAGCCCACAGCTGAGTCGGAGGCAACCTCTAGTTTGCCTCTTGATTGCTTTTTAAAGCTTCTGGGGGTGCGGGGAGTGGAAAAGAGCACCGCTGAGTCGCACACCCGTTAAGAGAATTCTGTCCCAGGAATTCGCAGTGGACTCGGGGTGTCCAGGCTACAAGCCAGGTAACCCTGAAAAGGTGCGAGTTGGGGTCGGCGGAGACCCCTGCGCCCGGTGTCCCCACGCGCGCCCAGGCAGGCCATGGCCCTGGGAACCCTCTCTTTGTCCCGTGCTGCACTCACCGCTTATACTCTCCCGCACCTCCAAGCCCCGGAGCGGGGACCCCTGAGACTGCCGCATGCCCTCGGGGCCGAGCGCGACGGGGCGACCGGGCGCTTGGCTCCGACCCGGCACGGAGAAGCAGTGGAGGACGCGGGAACCGGCGGCCGATCGGCCGAGCTCCTGCTCTCCAGCGGCCGCGGCAACGCGTCTAAAGCCAGACCAAAGTCTGGCTGTGCGAGGGAGGGGATGGAGGAGGCTGCCTCCCAGCCTGGACCCGCCCTGACGAGTGATCTGAACGTTCCCACGGGAGAGCGCCCTCCGCGGGTAAGGGGTCCGCAGGAGCCAGGGGACTGCAACCTTCTGCAGAATAACTTCTTCTGAGGCTTGATCCTCAGGAGGATGGCCCGAGGAGAGGAGAGAGTCCACCCAAGGACCACCAACATTCCCTCTACAGAGCCATACCTCAAAGGATTATCCAGATTGAAACGCAATCCCTCTGTCCCACTCCTTACTCGCCAGGGAGGTATTTGTTTGAAGCGGCTGAGGGAGAAAGCTCAGCCCACACCCGCCACCTGTGGGAGGCAGGCTCACTGCCAGGCCCAGACCTAATGCTCTTAAACTGGAACCCCAAAGCTACCCCAGGGGTGCTGGCAACCACCAGAGGCCCAGGACGTTGAAGTACATCTGACCTGGAGCCTATCCTAGGCATCTTTTAAAATGATTATTATTACAGCAGGAAACAAAACATTTAAGTTTCTCTTCTTGCCTCCTGGGATAAACAGTACTGGATGCATTGTTTTTTCAAAGCTGACATAAAACCTCCAATGACCCACCTTTGGTAAAGAAAGATGCAATGTAAAACAGATGTCATAAAGAGTTTGTTCTGTCTGGACCCTACAAAACAAAATCAAGGTCACAGAGATGCTTAAAGATGAGTCTTCTAAACTCACAAGAAGGAAATGCCCTAAGGTGAAAAAGTCTTTCCTATGCATACCTCAAACCCAGGAAACTCTAAAAGCATGTTCACAGATATGTGCCTGTACCCCTTTGCCATTCCCTTCATTGTGCATTCAACACTGATATTGAGCCCTTTGGTGTACCTACTAAGAACCACACTGTAGAGGAAACAACCTGTCAATCCGCTTCCTACCTCCAAAGAGATTCTGCTGTCTTTTTTTTTTTTAATATTTTTTTTTGTTTGTTTTTAAAGAGAGTGAGAGAGGAGAGAGAGAGAATTTTTAATATTTATTTTTTAGTTCTCGGCGGACACAACATCTCTGTTGGTATGTGGTGCTGAGGATCGAACCCGGGCCACACGCATACCAGGCGAGCGCGCTACCGCTTGAGCCACATCCCCAGCCCCCGATTCTGCTGTCATTGAAGACAATGTTCTATTAATGTTAGATTCTTTACCCCATGGATCTCATCCCTTTATGGGGCCATGGCAAAAAAATTTGATGCATGTGCAAATAATTGTTGTTCATTTGGGAATTCAGAAAATTGCTGCGGTAGTTTGCAAATGAACTGTGTAGAGAGAGATACAGTTTTCGAAACTAATGCCAAATAAAGATCATATGTATGTTTATCAGAACAAGCAGGAATGTTGCGTGTGACATATGAGAATAGGATCAGGGAAGTAAACCACACAACTCAAGCAGCACGGTGCTGAAAGGCAACCTGGTGGACATAAAATTCTCAACCACCAGTACTTAGTGAATACTTGACTCAACAAATGTGTAGTATGTTAAGTAAGTTGTAAGCTGGCCTGGGAACTGTAAACACCACTTAGAGCCTTGTTCCAAGTTACAAACAGCTTACTAACAAAGGCACTTTGGAAACACATTATGTTGCAATTTGGGAACTTCCTGAACTTGAACACTGCAAAGGAGAACAGGCATTCTCCAGAGTCAGGTGCAACTACATTTAACTCATGAATCCTAAAGGAGAAAAGAAAAATAGGTCTGGGGACCTATTGTTGCAAAAGGAGAAAGACATTCTAGCTACTATTGTTTGGTTTTTTTTTTTTTTTTGTTGTTGTTGTTGTTGTTGTTGTTGTTATTGTTTGTTTGTTTGTTTTAACAAATGTGGGTAAGTTGTGAGGGGAAGGCAAGAAGTGACTTAGGAAAACAGGTGCAGTGATAAAGACTTGGGAGCAGGAGTAGGGGGGGAAATGGGCAAAAGGTAAAAGACAACTAAAAGAAAGATGAGCCCCAAATCCAATTTTTGGCATGAAGCTCAGTAAATAGCCACCCAAACTTTCTTTCAGTCCTAGTTGGGTCTGGGATATCTCATTTCTCTACCAAAATGTTTATATTAGAAAAAAAAAAACACATTAAAATTAACATCAAAATTGGCAGGCCTGAAGCCTGAAGATCTTTACTTTCCAATAGTGGTCACTAACTGGAAAGTCTTTCAAAACTTTTCCAAAAAAACATTTGCTGATCAACTTCCTTGTGTTTTTATGTTCCTGGAGATGCAAAGATTCATAAAATTGTTTCTATAAGAGGAAAACAGGACATTCTGTAGTGCTGGAGAGAACAGAAACCTAATGGCTGAAGGAATACCTTGGAGAGCCTGTGCCAGACAGCATTTACATGTTAGAGCACAAATGCTATAAGGTAAATAAATAAAAATTTAAATTGTTTGCCTCCTGCCACAGTCAGAAGCAATATGGGACTCCAGGGATACCTCCTCTCTGGATCTATGGAAATAGGGCTATGTTCCTCTGCCCAGCGACTCAGCATGGACTTGAGGTCATGTGGACTTGAGGTCATGTGGGCTGGAATTCACAGATTTTCTGTCCTTTATTTTGGGGAGCATCTGAACCAAGGCTCTGTTGAAACTCACTTATATGTACTAATGATGGATGAGGATGCCTACAGCAGGTGAATGGTGTGAGACACTGAAATAATGTGAAGTGAGAGACCTAAGTGGTACCTGAAATCACAGTTAACTATATGGTTCTGAAAAAAGATGGATTGAACAGGTAACTACATAGAAACCAAAGGAAAAAAGAGGTGGTGTAAGCAAGTAGGTCACCTGTGCAGTATTTCTCAACCACATCTGAGTAACTTCCAAGTGGAAGACAGCAGGAAGTTATAGAAATAGACCATAAATAAAAAAAAATCAAAATCAATGCAAATTCATTTAGGTTGTGCAAACCATGTCCCACATGAAGTATGGCAGAAGTTTACATATGAAGAAATAAAAACACATATTAGATATTCATCCTATCACTTCTGAATTTCGCATTATTTTTATGCTTTAGAATAGAGTGGCTGGTTTTGAAAATAAAAGTCATGAAGGGAATCTTGTTTAACAGATATTAAAATTACTAAAAGCATAATGTGTTTGTCCAGGACAATCCAGATCTGTATCTATCATCTAAGCATTATTTGTTTGCAAAGGTATCTATTTGGTTACTAAATTATGTGGTTACCTTGACTAATACCTAAGACTGGGGCAAGACTAGAGAAAAGCTATGCCATACAAATCCTAGGAAATATAAGAGTATATTTGAATAAGTTGACATCTTAAATTTAAATAATTAGGAGAGGTAAGTCTTACTGGCACTGGTACAAGTCATTGTTGAGGAAAAATAAGGATAGATACTTAAAGAAATTTTAATACACATTAATGAATTAATTGTGTCAAAAAGAAGAGAGAACCATGAAGTAATTAGAAGGAATAAAGATTAAGGGTTTATTTGATTTCAAGTTTAGTAGGAACTTTTAAACATAAAAACAAGGGAAGAAATCATAAATAAAAATATTAACTACATATATATATATATATATATATATATATATCTGTACATAAATACAAAAATAATCCTAGAAATTGCAGTAAAAATTAAACTAAACTAGGAGAGAAAATTATTTGTAACATATGATAGATGAAAGATTAACTGGCTTACTACATTACTAACTGGGAATCATGCAGGAACTCTTAAGAGTTAAGATTAACATCAAAACAGAAAAATTAACCAACTATATGTACAATTGGCAGGAGAAAAAATTCAAGTGACCAGAAATATGTAAAAATAAATTTCAGCTAGTCTAACAATAAGTGTAAGTTAAAATGAGATATCACTTTTCACCTATCAAATTGGTAAAGGTGTTTTTATTTTAAGGATCCCACCATATTGACTAAGAATTAAAGGATATGAGTAGCACTTGTGCTGCTGGTGAGAGTACAAATTGGTAAAATCTTTGTGATGGACAATTTGCAATACAACATATTCATTCATCCCAGAATATTTAATATTTCTAAATTGAGTAGTGCTTCACAATTGCTATCAAGGCAGCAATTGTGGCTAAGCTGCCATTGCCTGTCCATGTGCACCAAATTTTAAGAATGTAGGGCAGTGGTTGGAAGGAAATTCTAGAGCAAAGAAAGGAGCATGTTCTTTCTTTCTTTTCTTTTCTTTTTTTCTTTTTTTTTTTTTTTTTTTTTTTGTTGTTGTTGCTTAATGATGCATCAAGGCGCTTCTGATGGCACTCAGATCATAGACCACACAAAGTTGTAGAGTGACTCAGAATGAGGAAGTTTAGGAGTAAATACCTTAACCAGGGTTTTTGCTTCTCCTTTGTGGATATACAAGAATAAAATATAAACTAATTTTATGTTTAAATAAGTATAAGGAAAATTCTTTCAATAATGATAAAAGCTGAAAGTGATGAGAAAGCATTAGGTTTAATTGTCATTTTTTTCTTACAGATGTAAAATACATAAATAATAAAGATACATCTTATAATTTGTGAGGTTTTGGGTATGATGAACTATGATATATCAAGAGCCTAACAATGTTCATAACATTTAATCCAGTAATTTCACTTCTATGAAGTTATCATAAAACACCAATGTTTTAATACCAATGTAAACATTTCAGTATGATTTACATAATTGAAATGTTAAAAATATCATAAACATCTAACCAAAAAGTCTAATACAAAATTGATCACATAAAATATCATACATCCACAGGATGGAAGATTACACAGCTATAACAATCACATTTCAAAGAAAGTAAAATAACATAGGAACATATTCATCACTCTGTTTTTAGAATACAAAACAACATAATCAATTTTTTCCCTTTCTAAAAGCTTATGTTTATTTGTATGAGAGAAAAAGCACCACAAATAAATAATCTTATCTGTTAAATGTTATTATTTGGAGGAGGTGGGATTATGTATATTTTGTTTATTATATACTTCTCCATATATTCAAAATGTTTTGTAACAAACATGTATAAAATTGATAACTCCAAATCTTAAAATAATATTTTAAGTTATTCACAAATAATTATAAGTAAAAGAAAATGTATATAGTCTAATGGAGATCTGAGGGTTTGCTAACTTTTAAATGGTCCAAGAAACCAGACTCTTAAATTGAGGTTCCTGTTTTACTCATTTTCTGCTTCAGTCTAATCTCATGTGGGTTCACTTGAGTATTAGTGGAGCATACCTGTGAGCTTGGCTAGTCCTCTGCCATGGACAAATATGGTCATTCTTAAAGGAAAGGTCCTAAAGAAAGCAGGAAGCCAGCATTGTAAATCTTTTACACATTCTTCACCATGAGCCTTGGAGATGGCAGGATGGGTGACAGCAATTCACTACCCAGGGAAGCCAGCTCTAGAAGTCACTCAGGGTACCAGCACCCAGGCAGCTTCATTCAGACACTTCACCATTTCCCATTGTGATGGACTTGCATCTGGAGATAATAATTGAGGTTTTCTTTGATTACCTTCCTTTGTTGCCCCTGAGACTCCTCAGCCCACCACTAATCAAGGGACAATACAAAACAAAAAGACAAACAACAGATCTTTAAAAGAAAAAGAAATAGAGCAAAGAAAGCTTATTTTCAGCTACTTGGCTCCTAATTAGGTTTTCTTAAACTCATAACAAAAATAATAATCTTAAACACCAAGATTGGTGATTTGCAAAAGGTGGGTTCTCTGGAACTTCAAAATGCCAACTGCAGAAAGAAGCAGAACATGAACTTTCTGTCCACAAACAATCCATGAGAAGAGAACAGATGAAGAACCCGACGATCCTCCCTGGAGACCAGATAGGGTTTCCTGACTCCAGGAGGAGAATTTGGAAAAGAAACAACACTGAAAGCCAGGGGTGTGGGGTTTCTGACATCTCACCACTCCTCAGGTTAAGTTATTAGAGAATCTTAGATCCTCCCTTCAGTTCAGGAATGTAGGAACAATGTGGTCAGTTGTATTTAGAACTGTAACCTGTGCTGTTCTAGGAGAGACTTACACTTATCTGTGCATTGCTCTCAAGCCTATCCACTTGATTTGCTTTGGCCAATAATGTGTGAGATTTACTAAGCAGGACAAGGTTCATTTTATTCTCTTTTCCCTCTACCCTGATATCAGGAATACCAGCTCCATCAGGCTGGATCCCATGGCCAGGAGAGAAGAGGGTGTGGAATGGCTCCAGGGCTGACCCAGGAAGCCTAGAAAAGTGAGGAATAAACCTTTGACCACCTAAGCCACTTATATTTGGGAAGCATTCAGCATAGCATAACCTGACCCATCCTAACTAACACAAAAAGAATACTGTGTCCTGACTTGCATCTGCAACTTGTATAGGAAATACTCATGCCTATGTGCTTCATGTGATGGTGCCTCGGAAACGGCAATATTGAAGTGATAACATGGCATAGCTGGACTTGGGAGGTACTCTTGAGTTTTCTATGGGCCCTGGAGTAACACAGAACTTATCAGTTCTTTGCTGATAACAATCCAAAGAAGAGCATCAGCAGTGAGTGGGGACAGAGGCATCAGGGACAGAATCCAAAGATTAGAAGAGAGAATCACTTTTCAAAAAAAATGTATTGAATCAGATGTTTATGACTCACCAACTCTACCTGAGCACCCGTGTACTATAAAGTCCCTTCAAAACTTAGATGCCACAACAGGGAGAAAATGGGAGGGACAGAAGTATAAACTTAAAGTAATGGAGCCCATTGAATTTGCTGAGTTTGCCCGAAAAGAGACAAGACAAAATTCACTCTCAGTGATAAATATAGGGAATTCAAGATAGAATTTAGATTCACTTTTACAAAAATATTTAGGTTGGCCTGCCTATGTTTGCAGCCTGAGATATGTGTACATATCGCAGCATCATCAAACAACTGTGTGGTGCTGAGGGTTCACGCAGGCAAACATGTGTGTGGACAATGGCAACACCTTATATAATGGACTAATTTCTTCCAAACCTGATGCTCAGGCTAGGGTGAGATATCTGCCTTGCCCGAGGCAGCCAAAAAGAACCTGCTACTAGCAACACTTTCAGCTGCACAAATATTTACTCTGCTAAACTTGAAAAAGAAAAGAATTGAAATAAATCCTGCTAGAATTTTCTGCATTGTATGCACTAAACTTTTCCCCTTGTTTTGCAAAAGAAGGCTGAAATATGACACTAACATTCTCATCTCCGGGACTGATTTTTTTCATTTGGGTTTGATGGATACTGGCCAGATTAATATTTAATGTTTTTGTGTAATTTGAATAATAACACAGTGGACTAAGATACGAATGTACTATAAAAACAATCTGAGCTGTTAACTTTTAGTCCATTTAAAATTGAGGATTGATTCATTTAAAGTGGAACATCAAGAGCTAAGTAGTTTCCAGTAAATCTGTTTAATGTAATAAAGTTTTAAATTAAAAAACTAATATAAAATAAAAGAGGATTCTGTAATATTATGAAGGAAGCACATTGTAATAATTATACCACTTGATTTTAAACTTGACTTTGCAGTCATTAATATTTTACTTACCACCAACAACAAAAACATGTCATTCTAAATTCTCTTGCTGTAAGATGATTTTTTAGGGGCTCAAATCTTAGTTTCATCTTAATGACTTGGACGTGGTTAACTTTGATTATGTTGTATTGTGATGGTACAGGCATAGTTAGGCAAACAACTAGAGAGAAAATACAAAAATTAGTAAGAAGACTCATGGTGTGGGAATAAACATGTAGATAAAAAATTGTGAAAACCAAGAGAATAAAAGTAAGATATGTTGTAGGACTTATCATAAATGATTATATTAATTAAAGTACTTCACTTCTAAGACTCATTGTCAAGTTCAAAAACTTTATTACCCTCTACCATATTTACCAGCTGAATGATTTCAGCCAATTTCACTCAATATCTACAACCACAAATAAAGTAATAGTACATTACCTCCAAATGCAGTGACAATGAAAAAGAGTCATTATTATACTACAATAACTTTAAAATGAATTTATTACTAGGAAAAAAGTATGATTTTATGATGATAAAAGGCTTAACCTACCAAATAACAGACCTTCAAAATATATGAAATAAAAATTAACACAGCTAAAGGGACAAATAAATCTATAATCATGATTGGAGATTTCAACATTTTTTAGTAATCGATAGGACAGGCAGACAAAAAAATAAGATTATAGAATATCTTGATAATGCTGTCAACTAATTTAATCTAATTGGAATTTATGAAACATCATCTCCATCAATTATAAAATAAATGTGTTTTTAAGTATATGTGCAACATTCACCAAGATAGGCCATATTCCAAATCACAACATGAGTTTCAATGAATCTAAGAGAACTGAAATTGTTCTCTGGCCAAAATTGTGGTAAAATTGAAGATAATAACAATAACAACAAAATAAAATAAAATCTATGAAATATCCCAAATAGTTGGAAATCAAGCAACACACATATAAATAACCCACAAAGAAATCACAAGATAATTTAGAAACTATTTTGAACTAATAATGAAAAAATTACATATCACCAAAGCAGTGCTTAAAAGGTTGTTTATACACCTCAATGATAGTTTCTTTTGTGGAGAAGAAGCTTTTTTAGTTTGAGTTCATCCCATTTATTGATTCTTGATTTTAATTCTTGTGCTACATAAATCTTATTAAGAAAGTCTAATCCTAATCCGGGCCTAATCCAACATGATGGAAATTTGGGCCTACTTTTTCTTCTATTAGGTACAGTGTTTCTGGTTGAATTACTAGGCCCTTGATCCACTTTGAATTGAGTTTTGTACATGGTAAGAGATAGGGGTTTAATTTCATTTTGTTGCACATGGATTTCCAGTTTTCCCAGCACCATTTGTTGAAGAGGCTATCTTTTCTCCAATGTATGTTTTTGGTGCCTTTGTCTAATATAAGAAAACTGTAGTTATGTGGGTTATTCTCTGTGTCCTCCATTCTGTACCATTGGTCTACCAGTCTATTTTTGTGTCAATATCATGCTGTTTTTGTTATTTTTGCTCTGTAGTATAGTTTAAGTTCTGGTATTGTGATGCCACTTACTTCACTCTTCTTGCTAAGGATTGCTTTAGCTATTCTGGGTCTCTTATTTTTCCAGATGAATTTCATGATTGCTTTTTTTTTATTTCTATTAGGAATGTCATGATATTCTGATTGGAATTGCATTAAATCTGTATAGTGCTCTTGGTAGTCTGGTCATTTTGACAATTATAAATTCTGCCTATCCAAGAAGAACTCAAAAAGCTAAACACCAAAAAAAAAAAAAAAAAAAAAAAAACAAATAGCCCAATCAATAAATGGGCCAAGGAACTGAACAGACACATCTCAGAAGATGATATACAATCAATCAACAAATATATGAAAATACGTTCAACATCTCTAGCAATTAGAGAAATGCAAATCAAAACTACTCTAAGATTTCATCTCATTCCAGTCAGAATGGCAGCTATTAAGAATACAAACAACAATAAGTTTTGGCAAGGATGTGGGGAAAAAGGCATACTCATATATTGCTGGTGGGACTACAAATTGGTACAGCCAACATGGAAAGCAGTATGGAGATTCTTTAGAAAGCTGGGGATGGAACCACCATTTGACCCAACTATCCCACTCCTTGGTCTATACCCAAAGAACTCAAAAACAGAATACTACAGGGACACAGCCACATTACTGTCATTAATGTTTATAGCAGCACAATTCACAATAGCTAAACTGTGGAACAAACCTAAATGCCACTCAGTAGATGAATGGATAAAGAAAATGTGATATATATACACAATGGAATATAATTCAGTAATAAAAGAGAACAAAGTCATGGCATTTGCAGGTTACTAATGGAATTGGAGAATATAATTCTAAGTGGAGTTAGCCAATCCCCATAAACCAAATGCTGAATGTTTTCTCTGATTTAAGGAGGCTCATTCATATGGGGTTGGGAGGGGGAGCATGGGAGGATTAGACAAACTTTAGATAGGGTAAAGGGTTGGAAGGGAAAGGGAGGGGGCGGTAAAAAGGACGGTGGAATGAGATAGATATTATTATCCTAAGTACATGTATGAAGACACGAATTGTGTGAATATACTTTATATATAACCAGAGATATGAAAAATTGTGCTCCATATAAGTAATATGAACTGTAATGCATTCTGCTGTCATATGTAACAAATTAGAATTAAATAAATAAATAAGGATGTTTATAAGCTACTCAGCAGGCTGAGACAGGAGAATCACAAGTTTGAGGCCAGGCTGGTCTATTTAACAAGATTCTATCTCAAAATAAAATTTTAAAAAATATTGAAGTCGTAGCTCAGTGGTACAGTGTTTGCTTAACATGTACAAAGCCCTGGTTCAAACCCAATACCTCAATCAATAAAATAGCATTTATTCTTTTAAATACTTCTATTAGAAATAAAACTTAAAATTAATTGCCTAAAACTTTCACTTTAAAAAACTAGAATTTTTTTTTAAAAAGTAGAAAACAGAAATCATAAAGACAAAAATGGAAACCAGTGAAATAGAAAACAAAACACAGAAAATTGAAACCTCAAAAGCTGGTCAGTTGAAACGAGTAATCAAACTTGGTATGCCCATATGTTGGTCAAAATAAGGAAGAAAAAAGTATGAATTTCCAGTATCAAAAATGAAAGAGGGACATCACTACAGATTTCATTCACATCAAAATGTAATGAGAGCCAGGCGTGGTGGCCCATTCCTGTAATCCCAGTGGCTCAGGAGGCTGAGGCAGGAGAATTGCAAGTTCAAAGCCAGCCTCAGCAACAGCAAGGCACTAAGCAACTCAGTGAGACCCTGTCTCAAAATAAAATACAAAATAGAGCTGGGGATGTGGCTCAGTGGCCGAGTGCCCCTAAGTTCAATCCCCCATACCCTCCCCCAAAAAAGATAATAAGATAATATTAGAACAAATTTACACAAATAAATATGATAACTTAAACTAAAGGGACAAATTCCTTTACCAAAACTGATAGAAGTAGCAATAAAATATCTGACTAGCACTCTGCCTATCAAAGAAATTGAATATATAATTTAAAATCTTTTCACAAGCAAAAGTCTAGGTCCAGATGTCTTCACTGGTAAATTCCATCCAATTTTGTTTGTATGTGTGTTTTATTTTGAGACAGTCTTACTATGTTGCCCAGTTAGGCCTTGAACTCTGGGGCTCCAGCAATTCTACAGCTTCACCTCTAGAGCAGCTAGGATTACAGGCATGAGCCACCATGTATGGATCTATCAAATATTTAAGGAAGAATTTAAAAAAATTTCTATAGCTTCTTTATTTAGTTTTTGTTTGGAGGATCTATCCAGTGGTGAAAGAGGTGTGTTAAAGTCACCCAGAATTCATGTGTTGTGGTCTATGTTTCTTGAAATTGAGAAGATTTTTTTTTGAGGTATATAGATGCCCCATTCATTAGGGCATAAATGTTTATGATTGCTATGTCTTGTTGATGTATAATTCCCTTAAGCAGGGAATTATATATGAAATTATATATGAAATGTCCTTCTTTATCCCTTCTGATTAACTTTGACTTGAAGTCCTCTTTATCCAATATGAGGATAGAAATCCCTGCTTATTTACAAGACCCATGTGAAAGATATATTTTTCCCATCATTTTACCTTCAAAACTGTCTAATTTTAAAGTGAGCAAAATACTTGGACACTTCATAAAACAATATAGTGCCTGAGTAATAAGCACATGGGAAAGATGGTCAAAAGTCAACAGAGAAGCATAGATTAAAACTGCCAGGAGATATCCCCTCACAATATTATAATGACTAAAAGTGAAAAGGCTAATAATGTCAAATGCTAGTAAAAATCAAGGCTCATACATTGCCAGTGGGAGTATAAAATGGTAGAACCACTTTGAAAACCTATTTGGCAGTTTCTTATAAATTTAAACATGCACCTATTGTATGTCTCAGTAAATTCACTTGGAGTTATTCATTCAAGAGAAATTAAAGCATGTGTCTACCAAAAGACTTGTACAACAGAATTCATGGCAGTTTTATTTTTAATAATTAAAAACTGGAAACAACATAAATATTCATCAACAGATGAATGGATAAATAAATTGTCATATATCTAAGCGATGGAATCCAGGGAAAAGGGTAGAATAAACTAATAATGAGACAGCCAGGATAAATATCAAAAACATTAAGTTGAATGAAAGAGGCCAGACATGAAGAGTTCATAGTGTTTGATTCCATGCCATTTGTATGAAGTTCTGGAGCACAAGAATCTAAAGAATGGAGATTGAAAATCAGAGCACTAGGGACTTAGTGAAAAGAAACATAAGCAATTTCCAGGGGTGATGTAAATATGATTTTTTAAAGTCATTAATCTGCACGTTGAAAATTAATATTTATTATGATTTTCTCTACTTTGATGTATATTTTCCATATCCATAAGTAAATTTTTGATTAAAAAAAATGATTCAAATACATTGCTATAAATGGCTTTCTCTTCTCGGTTTTAGCTGAAGTTCTATAAGTCTAGAATGAAATAGATACCAGGATCTCATATTCTAAAATATCCTGCTAGACCCCACTTGTACAAGTATGACGAGGTGTTTCTCTCTCCCACTGCTAGGTATAAAAAATTATGTTCCCCCTAGATCTTATGCAAATGAAAATATCATTCAGTGAACCTGACTTTATATGCACTAGAGTCTTCCTACTCAAAATGTGGTCCATGGACTGACTGGGTAGTAACTGTAGGCTGATGGGTATGGCTGGAGATGGCGGGTCATGAGGCACACTTGGAAGGGTTGTTCTTCCTGAGGTCGGTCTCTCTCTCTCTCTCTCTCTCTCTCTCCTTCTTAACTCTGCCATGAGCTGAGCAGCTTTTCTCCACTGGGTAAGAGCCCCCTCTGTCTGTCTGTCTTTCTCTCTCCTCCAATCTGTCTTCCACAATTCTGCCTTTTCTGGTCTGGTGGCTCCCAGGTCTAAAGCTCTCCCAGGGCATACATATTCCCTGAGGCCCTGCCATGTTTTCCTGACTGACCAGGTTCTCTCTCATCTCATCTCCCACTCCCTGTGACATGAGTCTTTGCCATTCTGTTCTCTTAGTATAGAAAACCCTCCTGTGGTGAAGTGCAATTTATTCTTCAAGTCTCAGATCTAGCATTGTCTAGTCTCCTTAAGAAGCTTTGGTTTATACTTAATTACTATATCAAATAGAACATTACAATTACTATGTCTAAAAATAATCACAAGATACCTAATTACCTAATAATTGCTAGAACATTTTAAGATCTACTCAAGATTTCTCCCCCTACTCCCCCCCCCCAAAAAAAACACATAAAAAGACCAGATCTTATATCAAGTTTAAGTGGGCAACTTGAGAAATATTGAATTTATTTTCTGTTCACATCTTATTGAGTTCAGCTTACTTAAGAAATAGAAATTTTAGCAGACACTTTTAAAAGGAAAGTGGTCAGTTATAAAAATAGAAGTGTAAAACTTGAGTCATTGAAATTAAAAATATACTCAATGAACCACTCAAAGGTTTAAAAATAGCTGAAGACAGAGTTAAGGAACTGAAAGATACATATAAAGAAATTTATTAGAGTATATAAGAAAGCAAAAAGGGATGTAAAATATAAAAAAGAGGTTAAGAGATAAGAAAAAAAAGAGAATGAGAAGGTCTAATGTGTTTCTTACCAGAATTTCAGAAAGCAAGGGAAAAGAGAATGGGCAAAAGAAAATACTATTTTTCAAAAACTAAAAACTAAGTATTTTTCAGAATTGAGGAAAGATGCATTTTCGGATTCAAGATGTACAACTACCTCAAATCATTAAATTTAAAACACACTCATAAAGTGAAGCCTTAAAGATGAATAAATTTTATAATCAGCAACCAGAGAGAAAAAAAGGAATTATTTTGGCTGATAACAGACTTCTCAGCAACAGCAGAGGCCATGAGAAAATAGAACATCATTACCAAAGTGATGAGGGAAAATATTAGGTAATCTGGAACTTAATTTCCATCTAAAGAAGTACTGCAAACTGGGGGTTTTTAGATGAAGACTGAAACACAATAAAAGAGCTACTAAAGAGAGATGGAAATTAAACCCAGAAAGAAGAAGTGATCACAAAAAGTATTTTTTTCTATGGTAAGTGGTAAAAACATAAGTAAATTTGAATAAACATCATCTGTACCAGGAAATCAGTAAAAATAACAATTAATGTGGGGAAGGGTATGGGGAAAAAAACTAAAATAGTGGACAAGAAAGAACATATAAGAGAGCTGAAGGAGAATGAGGGTGACCTGAGACGAGATTTTGATGAACTTGGGATTTTTCAAGGTCAGGTAGAGAGTTAAAAGATTGAGTAAGTACCAAAAGAGAGGAAATCAAAGGGAATAAAGAAAAACTCCACTCATCCAGTAAAAGAGAAGGAGAGGGGAAAGAAACAAGAAAAAAACATGACTTGTAGATGACACAAATTAGGGTTATAGACCTAAGTCCAAACATATCACTGATCGCAATAAATATAAACAAAATAAACAATTGAGTTCAAATAGAATATGGTTATTGAACCAACGAATCCAGCAGCATGCTATTTGAATGAAATGTCTTGAAATCATAATGATATACTAAGCAAATACTAACCAAACAAAGCCTGTGTAACTCTATTAATATCAAACAAAAGAGACTTAAAGCCAAAAGCATTACTTGTGATAAAGAGAATTGACACATATATAACTCCAAGACATTACTTTGCTAAAAAGCAAGGTTTTGTCTATAAAACCACAACTTTCATTGTATTTTTTAGAAATGTATTCCTATTGGAAAAAAAATAACAACTCTCCTATCCCACCTCAGAGGTAAATCAGATCTCTAATTACTAATGTTTAATTCCCTTTTCTCTCTTTTTAAATTAACCCCATGGAAACCTAAGAGGTTTAAAATTACTTAAAATGTTCAACAATGTCAAAGGAAAAGGATTCATATTCAGTAACTATGTTGTTTTATTTATTAAATCCCAATTGCCAAAAGCAGCAAAAGGAATTGTATAAGGTTATCTACAGGTTGGCAACACTGACATTCTAGTATATTAGAAATTATATTAAATATTAAACATGTAAAAGAAATGAAATTTTCCAGGCCTAACAGTAAGTAGTTTCAGGAATGGAATGCCTCAAGCCAGGTTTCAGAAACATTTCTTAGGATACATGGGCATTTCAATTAACTTTCTTTGATTTTTCTGTTTGTGAAGAATACAACACCCCCCACCCTCATACACACACAAAATAGTGATAATAATAATACAAGCTCTGCCTAGCATAGGGTTATTGTGAGGATAAATCTAAATAATACATGTGGAAGACTTTTGCAAACCTTTTAGTAGTATATAAATATATTATTCTTATTATGAATAATGCTTTTATGATTGATTGTTAGCATTAAAAGACTTTACTCATCATTTCTTGAAGGTGTCTGTAAAAATCTCAGTTATGTTATTGTGTGCTTTGTCTAACCTTTAAGAGCAAAACTACTGTCATTTATATATTTACAAAAATATAAGCAAATTATGACCCAGGAAAACAGTTCCCAACATTTACTTTTCTATCACTGGACATGCACACAAATAGAATACATGTATATACAAACAGAAGAAGAAATACTTCTGATGCTTAGTGTGAAGAAATTTTTTTCATAGTAATGGGCTTCGTAGCTCTGGTAAGCGTGACTAGAATGTCTTGCCATGCCTCGCTGCATTTGCTCTTTTACTTTTCCTCAAATTACCCTGGATTCTTGAGGTAGATAATGAGTTTGAAAAAAAGCAAACAACAACAATCAAAAAAAAAAAAAAAACCAACCACTAATGAATAAATTTTTTAAAGATACGGGTTGCAATGCTAATGTAGCCATTGACTGATTGGCTGGAAGAAGTCAATGGGAAGCCAGTTGGTTCCCAAATAGATGGATTCTGAGCACAGTAGCCAGGGCAATCCATCAATTACATTTCTCACAACAGGAGATCTGAGCCATGTATTTTTATGACCATCACACCAATGGAGGAACCCAACAATGCGTTCACTGGGTGATGAAAATAAATGTCGCCAACCAGGGGCAGACCAATATTGTGTGCCCCTGAAGAGGACACCCTGAGAGGGACAACCCAGTCTATGTATTCTTGCCCCAAATGCATAACCTGAATCTAGTCATGAGGAAATATCAACAAATCCAGATTAAAGGGTTATTTGTAAAATAATGACCAATTATTCTTCAAAATTTTCCGTGAAATGAAAGACAAAGAAAGACTGAGGAACTGTCCCAGGTTAAGGAGACTAATGAGAAATGACAACTAAACTCAATAGCTACCCTGGATTTGATCCTGTGCTGAAGGGGACAAGAATGCTATAAAGAGAACTATTGGGAGAATTTATGAAATTGGATTTAGGGACTGAAGATTTGATAAAAACATGTATCAGTGTTAAAATTCCTTAACTTGATACCATTTTACTTTGACTGGACAAGTGATTACTCTTGAGTTTAGGAAATACATACTTGGCATGGTTTAGATCTAGGAATGGCTCCCCAAAAGCTCATTGTTAGGAAATGCAGCAGTAGAGATTGGACTAGGAGAGCTGTAACCTCATCAGTGGATTAATCCAGTTAATGAATTAGTATTTTGAATGGGTTACTGGGTGGTAATTGAAGGCAGATGGGGCATGGCTGGAGGAAGTAGGACACTGGGGGTATACTTTTGGTGACTATATCTTGTCTCTGACCCCTCCCCGCTTTCTCTCCCTCCTTCCCTCCCTCCTTCCCTACCTACCTCCCTCTCTCCTTCCCAGCTGCCATGAACTGAGCAGGTTTCACCCTTCTGCCATGATGTTTCTGCCCCAGAGCTGGCCATCCACAAACCAAACCTGTGAAACTGTGAGCCAAGATAAACTTTTTCTCCTCTAGGTTGTTCTTGTCAAGTATTTTGGTCACAGCAAAGAAAAGCTAACAAAACTCTAAAATCTGAAGTCATCCCCTTTATGCCTCATAATATCATATCATGCCTCTTTCATAATATATGCAATCTTCTCTCAAATGGTTCAGAAAAATAAAATAAATGAGAGAGAGAGAAAGGCTATGAAGATCATCTTCCAAGAGGTGCACTGAGGTATTCGTGTGACTGCTGGCTTCATCAGTGATCCAATGGAAAGCACATGAATGATATTAAAATATGTCATTAGCACTGACTCTCCTGGCTTCCAGCCAGTGAGATAAAACAGGTGCTAAGTCCACGTTTTATGGGGTGACTATCTTTTTCCAATCTTAACTATTTGATGATTCATTATTACACATGCCACAAACTCCACCCCAGTAGATGCAATTTTTTTAAAGGATGTAATTGGATAAAAATCCTAATTGTGGGCATGTTGACTTTGATCCATTAATCAGGACTGTCACACTGGTTTACTGTAAAAGGGGTGGTAAGGAGAGGATTATCTGTCTACCAGCTTCCATTTTAAGATACAGAAATTTAAAAATAGATATTAGGTCAAGAAGGGCACACTCAGGAATCCCTTTTGAACTCCACTTTTTAATTCTTCTTGCACAAAAACCAGGCTTAGTATATTAAAATTTCTCTTCATCGTGTCCACTTTATCATTTTCAAAGTGTGCTTACATCCCTTTTCTCCTAGACATTACATCAGCCTGTGAACTATCCAGCTCTAAAGATGGGCTGCCTGGATCCGATGCCTTGTGCTGGTGGTTACCGTTGCATGACCTTGGACAAGTTACTGAGCCTCTCTGTACCCTTGATTTTATTATCTGTGTATGACAAATAAGGATTCCGAGACTTGGAGCAGCTTAACAACTTGTCTAAATCACGAAGCAATTTAATGTGAGAGCTGGGAGCTTCTGAGGGCCTTTCCACTCCCTCATAAAGGTAAAAATGATTTTCCATAAGCACCAGCACTATTTAAATTTAAGGCATGCTCCTAAGTAAGGTGTTGTTTGAAAAGAGAAGTCATATTTCTCATTAAGTAAGCTAAACATATTTTTTCTGCCATTCAATTCGAATAAGTAAGCATTTATTCAGATAAAGGCGAGCAGCAGAAAGGGAAGAAGGGAGAAGGCTCTGGGAGTCAGAGCCCTGGGTTTGAAGCCAGTCTTTGCCACCTGCTCTGTGCTCAGTTTTCTCTCTGGTAAAATGGAAATCCTGTTAGTTTACTGGGAGGAATAGCAATAATACATGCAGACTGTGGGCATTCAATGAAATATAGCTTTTTAAAATATATTATTTGTTGAACACTTATTACTCACCAGGAACCTTACTAGACATATGAAATGGAGAAAAGGCTTTAGGCATTAGTAATGATTCCTTACCTAGTAAGGAGACTAGGCTAGTCATATACACTATAAGTATTTTCTCCAATATGTTTTTAAAATTTCTTGTTTATATTTTAAATTTTCTGAAAATTTTGTTTTATAGAATGCAATATAGTGGATTTTTTTAAAAAATTTCCATTTGGCTACCTGGCTGAGTAGTTATGATTTTTAAGACATATTTCTGATGATACTATCTGTGATACTGGCACCTTTGGCTTGTACCCATTTCTGTTTCAAGTACTTACCTGCTAAGCTGCCTACTGTGAAAATGGATCGTTATTCTTTGAAAAGACCTTGAAGGAGAAATATGTATCTGTGGGTTTTATCCTATTTAGTTGTTTCATTTTTAATGCAGAAAATAAAAGGCAATTCTTTCGATTCAATCATTTAAGTGTGGAAATTTGACAGAATATTTTGCACAAGGGCTAAAGGTCAGGGCCTCCCTACGGGAGGTGAAATCATGTCACCACTCCATTAGCCACCCCACCCCCAATATCTTTTATCTGAAATTCCTTCACCTTGTGCTCATCTTTTCCAGAGGGACTGTGGAACCATTTATGCAAGGGAGATAAAATCTAGTAGAAGAATCATCATGGATCCACCCAACCCTTTCTCCATCCATTACTCTGATTTCTTAAAAGCTTTTCCAGGAAGAGAAAAGCAGTTAAGACTGCTAAGGAAGCAGTCTCCATGTTAGTCTCCCTTGAGATAGAATACATTTTCACCAGGATCAGATCTAGATGGAGAGATCTTATTTTCCAGCATTGAGTGTGGACAATGATGGTTTCCCTCTTGTGTTTTGATGATCATCCTGGGTCACTGTGCTGGTAAGGATCACCATAAGGTCACAGTTGGTCCTATAAGCATGCTGCAGAGGGCAGAACCTCCAGCCATCTGTGCCAGGCTGCCCACTGTGCCTCCTAGGACAAAGATAGGTTCTCTGTGCTATAGTAAGCTGCAGGGCTGCAGGAGTTCTCTCTTACCACTGACACCTAGCCAGGTTCCCCGACCTGCGTGAAGAGGTGAGGAAACCCCTGCTCCCTGCCCACCAACACGGAATACTAAGAAAGTGTTAGGAGTCTGTTACCTGGAAGCTATTGGAAGAGGAAGGAGGCATCTCTGGGGTTGGTTTGGGCACAACTTGCAGAGGGTCAAATGGAAGGAGGCAAATCAATGCCTAGTTCACTCAGGCATCTGTGCAAATCTGCCCTCCCTGCCCCATCTTCCTAGTCTCAGGCTAGCTGGGCTCAGGAACATCCCTCTAATATGGTTGTATTCACTACCATCTTTCAAAGGGAGGCAATTACAGGAGCAGGCACAAAGCAATCCTTTTTCATAGTCCCCCCATCCATTCACAACCCCCTTCTCCTAACCCTTCGCCTCCCACACTGTCCCATATAAGCTGCCCCAGCTGAAGGGAGGGTAAAAGGGATGCATTTCCTAGCATTTGCTTCAAACACCCTCTCCCTGGCAGCCACACTGAGTTCTAAACCTTTGTCATCCCGTTCCCAAATCTTGATGGTGGTCACCTGTAGGGAGCAGGGGGCAGGTGGAGTCTTCATAACACACCTGTGCAGTGGTAACCTTCAGGCTATGGATATCAGGTTGACCCTGTTAGTGGGAGCACTTGCAAGTCTTGTTACCTTTATGCCACGAAACTGCTGCTGGCCAAGGTCAGAGGACTTCAGAATGTGTGAGGGCCAGGGTGACTGAGGAAGGATGATGCAGAAACAGAGTCTTGGATAAGCTTCTTTTCTTAAATCTTCAGGAAGGAGAAATATCCATATGATAGAAATTCAACCCATTGGGCTGGGGATGTGGCTCAAGCGGTAGCGTGCTCGCCTGGCATGCGCGGGGCTCTGGGATCAATCCTCAGCACCTTATAAAAATAAAATAAAGATGTTGTGTCCACTGAAAACTAAAATAAATAAATAAATAAATATTTTAAAAATTCTCTCTCTCTCTCTAAAAAATAAATAAATAAAAAGAAAGAAAGAAATTCAACCCATTCATCCTAACACATGTATTTCTCAATAATAGAAGTTATGAAAGGATACCTTCTTCTTTCAGTATATAGTTCAAAAGCAGGAAGACTCAAATAGTCTTCTGAAGAAGAAGAATATGTATACAGATAGTGAAAACATATCTACACAATCTGATATATTTCCTTAGAGATAATTTTCAGGAAAATTTCTCATTGTGTTTATTATTATGTTTAAATACAGAATAAGAGCCCCCTCTGTCTGTCTGTCTTTCTCTCTCCTCCAATCTGCCCTCCACAATTCTGCCTTTTCTAGTCTGGTGGCTCCCAGGTCTAAAGCTCTCCCAGGGCATACATATTCCCTGAGGCCCTGCCATGTTTTCCTGACTGACCAGGTTCTCTCTCATCTCATCTCCCACTCCCTGTGACATGAGTCTTTGCCATTCTGTTCTCTTAATATAGAAAACCCTCCTGTGGTGAAGTGCAATTTATTCTTCAAGTCTCAGATCTAGTTTCCTTAAGAAGCTTTGGTTTATACTTTAGGGAAACAGGAGCAATTCCATTCTGCTCTCACGTAGCACCTGGGGCTGACCTCGTATTATCCTTGCTTTTTACAAGGCTGTCTCTACCACTAGACACCAAACCTGCTGAAGGCAGGGGTCTTGCCACACATACCTTAGTGCTAACACAGTCCTGGAAATCAACAAATACATATTGAATTGGTCTTTAATAGCACCATCATTTTCTTTCTACACATCACGTCGATATCTAGTGTTTTCCAAAACTAATGATGCTTATCATTTCCCATGCCTGGCACTTAGGAAACTCCCATGCTTATTAGCTAAGACCACCTTTAAACCCCACAGCTGGAGAAGATTAAATATTGATAGCAGCACTCTGATTTCCCCCCAGAGGCAAAGAAGAGCTAAGACCAAACTCACCGTCCTGTCATCACAGATGATATGTGTGGAATGACACAAACATAGGTTCTGGGTCTGAAAGGCATTTCCTCTGTAGACCTGGCATGGCGGGTTCACAAGTGAGGATATAAATTCACTTTGTCAGAGCAAACATCCCTCTTGGGGGACATCTGCTCAACCTCGAGGAGAGAGTAATGACCACAGCCCACAGGCAGCAGGAGATGAGTAATTTACTGCTGCTAGGCAATTAGTGTTGCTAGAAAAAAAAAATTGCTTTCATTTAAAATTCTCTTTAAACCATACGTATCATGGCTCATGGGATAATTTACGTATCATTAGAAACTAAGAAACATACATCACGCTAATAAATTGCCTCCTCCATTCACCACAGCCAATAGCTCCCAGGGGTCTTTAGGAAGTCAGGGTTTTGCTGTCCGTGTTATGTAAGGTGGTATGGAATGTTCATACTCTTCTCATGCGTTCTAACTGTTTCTCTGGCAGAGACAGATGGCAAGAGAAACATTTTCATGCACTGGTTTGCCACAGCATTTGCTGTAAATGAGCCCATAGCAGAACAGCCATGAGCTCTATTTTTTTCCCTGGCAAATTGAGAATTTATTTTGAATGTGGGTTTTTACTTTAAGGCCTCCCATTACTAATGTGCGCTGTTCTCAAAGATAACAGCATGTTTAACAATCCTACTGGTTCCCATGCACAGAGAGGCCCTTCAGACTGAAAGCGAGGGACTGAGAAGAGCTCGGAGAGAATGTCTGTAGGTCCTGTGTATAGACAGGTCCCCAAAGGCCTCACTGTGTGACGTCCAAGGTCCTACAGCAACTGGGCAAACACACTTGAGGTTAGAAGTCAAGTCACCGTAAATTGATTGTCTGTCAAGAGGAAATTATTAAATGGAATGTCAGAAAATAAGACTGTTCATTGAAAGAGGTTGGGAAGAAGCAAAGGAGATCACCACATCACCCAGCCTGCCCAAACAATGTAGAAACTGATCAACATCACCAACCATGGAGGTTCAGTCTCCATCTTGCTGAGGTGAGAAGCAGCTCCACAGCCACATATTTGAAAAACGCTGTGATCAAAATGCCTGTTGAAAAGTGATTCTGTGAAAAGACAAAGAGGAAACCTACGCGTATATATAAAGGAACCAGTCTGAAAGGGTGATGTACTACTGAAGTGTTCCAACTGTATCATATTCTGAAAAAGGAAAAACTATGAAGACCACAAAGAGACCCATGGTTGCCAAGAGTTGGAGCAAGGAGGAGGGAGGCATGACCAGGCAGAGTGAGGGATTTTCAGGGCAGGGGAACTATTCTGTATGACACTGTATTGGTGGATACATGATACTATTGGTGCAAACCCATGGAGTGTCCACCACCAAAAGTGACTCCTAAAGTAAACTGTGGACTTCGGGTGATGGAGTGTCGATGTAAGTTCATTGATGAGATGGAAACAAATGTACTATTCTGGTGTGGGATGTAGATAAGGGAGAGGCTGTGCCATGTGGGAGTAGGGGAGATATGGGAACTCTCTGTACTTTTGTCTCCATTTTGCTGTGAACTTAAAACTGCTCTGAAAAGTGAAGTCTAGTTTTGAAAAAAAGAAATTCCAACTTAGGCTCACTCTTCCCTTTAATTAATCCTAGCCTTTTCTTAAAAGGCCATGCTTTAATGATTGAGTTAAAAAATCATGTCATCTAGATTGACCATCTGACTTGTGAGATCCCCTGAAAAATGAACATATGGTGGGGGGCCTTGTCCAAAAAGCACTAAGAAACCCAACGGGGTGGTGCACACTTGTTATTCCAGCAACTCAAGAGGCTGAGGCAGGAGGATCGCAAGTTCAAGGCCAGCCTCGATAACTTAGAGACCCTGTCTCAAAATAAAACATAGAAATGACTGGGGATGTGACTCAGGGGTAGAGCACTCCTGGGTTCAATTCCCAATACCACACAACACACACGCCACTAAAAATTTCAAGACTGTCATTATAGACCAGTAAACCAAACAGATGGTCCTTCAAAAATGCACAGGTCACACAGCCACAAAGCCAGTCCTGCATATCATCAGTAGCAAGAGACTGGAACATCTCAAGTGAGAAAGAAAGAAAGCTGAGCTGCTTAGCATTTGCTTAGATATATCAAATCACCAGATTCCTGTTTCTATGCCAGTGGTTCACTGTCCTTCCTAAAGTGTCTAGAATCAGAAAGCTGTGCTTTGGATTTAGCTGTGAGGTCCCCTTCAACCTATAAGCAAAAGACACTTCAAGCATTTTTTACATGTAGTGTAAGATTCTAGATGCCTGTAGAGAAAGACTCAGTGTCACTGGAAAATAGCTGAGATATTCAAACTCAGTGTCAGGCAAAGCAAAATAAAAATTTCCCAAATTGCATGAAAATAAAAAAGAAACTGATTAGCAATAAGGTTTGTTCATCCAATGATACTTCAACAAGCAGCTGTTATAGGAGAGTTGTTCAGATATATGGGATCGTATCTATGAGCATTGCAGCACTTTATATTATTATCAGGAAATAAATCTGTGGCCAAGAATGCAGTAACGGATTATTGAGCATACTTTGCTAATGACTTTAAGGCCCTTGAACATCAGTGCCAGTGCTGAGCTATTTTTACAAGAAGGTCCTCAGGCAACAGAGGGTGACAGGCTATTTGCCCCTAGGTTGAAAGGCTGGGCTAGTGCCGCATTCATAAATCCAGGATTCCAAGGCTGGGCCTCCTGTGGTCTCTGCACACCTCTCCACCGTTATTAGAGTATAGGCCCTCAGCAGGATCTGGTAGGTGGTGACCGGAATCCTCTGAAGGACTTTTCCTAAATACCACCCCTCACCCTTTTGCACTCACTACCTTGGTTAGGTGCAGGCTGAGAAGCAAGCTGACATGTGTTTTCCATGTTCTGACAAATATGCTAAAGCAATAGGCTCCCTTATGAGAGGACTGAGGGTGAAGAACTGAGGGCCAGTGTGTACACGTCCAGGACCATTACCCTTCCATCAGGACAGCTGTGCCCCTGGTGGGGGGGCCATTTGGGCTGCTTCTTCATGCTGCTTCTCCACAACTAAGTGTGAGCTTGTTAGGACTGAATTGATACTTGTCTCCAGGACAGAGCTAGATGAAGGAATTTTGCACTCATAACATCTTTATCAAAACAAAGTCCACCAAAACTGTGTGGTGAGGTCATTAGGAAATAAAGATCTTTTTGACTGGCCTGGGTGAACAAATTTGTACACATATAGACCATGCAAAAAGAAAAAACAAATTTTAAGAGCTAATGTCCACTGAGCACTTAAGCGCCATGCCCTGTTCTGGGCACTTCACATTTGACATATGTAATTCTCACAATTTCCATATTACAGATAGGGAGATGTTCAAGGAGACTCAGGAGGAGGAGGAGGAGGAGAGCCCTGTCAGATGTGTTGCAGAAGAAAGCTCTTAATGTCTGCACAATTCCATGGACAAGTGAAACCTACTTACAAACATGGCAGACAATTCAAAGAACAGCTTAGGTTTCCATGCCAGGTGTTTTCCATGCCATGAATAGTGTGACTTAAATGCCAATTCCAATTATTGAGACTTATCATCACTGAGAAGCAGGAAGTGACTTGTCTACCAGGACCCCAAAGCTGCCACCTAAACTGAAATTCTAAAGGGCTGGGGATGTAGCTCAGTGACATAGTGCTTGCCTAGCATGCATGAGGCCCTGGGTTCCATGCCCAGGACCATATACACATGAAAATTGACTAGTATTTTAACTCAAATCTGTCTTGATGGCTTCCATACCCATACTCTTTTACCATCCCAAGTCATTGAGCTTAAGATGCTACATTGGGCTTTGACTGTTTTCACTGCAAGCCAAGGAAGTAAATTCTACAAAGGAAGATTAGAGAATGAAGTCATTAAGCAGAAAGGATATGACTCCTAACTTTTATAGTCAACTCCCCAAGTGAAGGCTTAGGAGAAGAGAGAAAATGGTTTGTCCCAGATTTGGCCTATTAGCAGAGTTATGAGACAACATTGTTCAATAAAATCAGATAATACAGTTGGTAAAGTAAGAACTGTTGAAAATCACTAAAAAGGGACAAAACAATGTTTCCATAGATGCAGAGTAACCTTGAAAAAAATTTTTTCTTTGTCCAGTTTAAAAGGGAAAAGAAAAAGAAACATGAAAGTCAATAAAAGACTAACATGAATCAGGAAGACCATCATTAATCCTCTACTCAAATGGCAGTCACAGCTGCAGACTGAGAGGAGATTCCATTCAGAGACAAAACTGAGTACATGGGGTTACTCTCAGAAGTTAACAAGTAGCCTAATTATGTCCCTGATTATGGAATCAGGCAAATGATCTCAGAACCATCAGTTTAAAGGTTGTTAGGTTGAAAATTAAACATAACTCTTGACATTTTCATAAAAAATTAACTAAAATGATAATTTTATCAAAGTATTCTGAGTGTAGACATGAGTTACTTACTCCTTTAAGAACTTCAGTGGTATGAACTAGATGATCTTCCCTGCCTAGATTTGGTGTGTGCACTTGAAAAGTGGGGAAAGGAGAGAGAGGAAGGTAAGGCTTGGGGGAGAGAGGCATGGCTGAGGCCAGGGAAAAAAGGAGCAATCCAAGGATGAGAGTCCTGCTCGACTCAAGTTCTAGTCTTCGCCACAAAATTAAAAATTGTTGACCCCTGTCCCTTTTATATACCAGGTAGTTAGTAGAAATGTGACCTGAATTTTTTACTAGGTAGATGTTAAAAGGTACTAATAAATAATAATAGTGCAATATGGTACAATAAAAATAAATTTATTTGAGGAAAAATATACCGTATTTCCTTGCTTAACAAAGCTGAAGTCTCTACCACAGTGGAGAGCAATTGTTAAAATGAGTGACCATTGCTACAGTTCACTGCCACATGTCATGTGTGCACAATCAGGAATTAGCACAAGTGACGAGGTATTCTCAGGTTCTGTTTCCAATTCATCTGATTGACTATGCCAAAAGACACTTAAAACATGTTGAAAAAGAAAACTTGCAGGAAAATAGATCAAGAATTGTCTATTGCAGGTCTTTCTGTTGAATGGAGTGTGATCTCAATATGGTTTAATAGTTCTCCAGCACAGAGTCTTAATTTGGTATTGCATCCAACTATATTTCTGTGCAGACCATGAATTAACATATGTCTTTGAACTTAATAATCACTATTAATACAAATACTTATCTGACAATAAACACACACATTTAAATACAATGGCTTTCAACATCATTGTTTTGTACAGTCTAAAAAGGGATTTTTTTTCCATCCCAACAGCATCATGTCATAAATTAAGAGAGCAGTAGAGAATTTCATTATCACTGCTTAATTGCACTGATGCCCAGTAGCAGCCTGTGGTCTATTCTTCACCCTCCAACTTTTTATATAAAGTTTGGAACTTCGGTCATGGTCAGCCAGCTGACAGTCGTTCTTCTTTCCCAATCCACAATTAAATAAGACAATCCTTTAGGAATCACTGGTCCAGGATAATCTGTGTTCCATTAGCATTGCTGCTGGAAAAGGAGGCCTGACACTTAGTTCTTTAGCAGGACTTTAGTTAATAAGTATCAAGTGGTCATCGCTTCCTTTCCTGTAACAGAAAGGGGGTGGGGGGAAAAAAGCAATGATTCAAAAATCTTCACAAAAATACAGAAATACTCTATTCTAGGCACACATAGGTTATGTGGGTGAAATAAGTAAGAATAAAACAGATTAAGAAGGGTAATTTAAATTATTTGAGATCTGAGTAGATGTTTGTAGAAACACACTTGAGCATCTGTCCATCTCTTAGGACTTCCCTTTCCCCTTCTCTAACAAAGCCTATCAATGGCTTAAAGGCTGGTTTCCCTCCTTCACTGCAGGAGAGAAGAGGCAAGTTTAATTCACATCTGCTTACACAAGCATCTCTTAACCAAAAGCCATGTCACTTTATTCCTGGAAGAGGTTTCAGAGACCACTTAGCTCATCCTGATGGCTCACCTCCTCACCAGTGGAGGAACCAAGAGGTTGAGAAGAGGTCACAGAACACACTTGATAAGTGGCATGCCCCCAAACAAAACCCAAGTGTTCTGATGATCAAGCTAGGAGCTCTGTCAACAATCCAAAGGAGGATCAATGTGTGAGGGTTTGCTGAACTGCTTTGTTGAAAAGGAGTGAACAGGGACTGGGGTTGTAGCTCAGTGGTACAGCACTTGCCTAGCATGGGTGAGGCCCTGGGTTTGATCATCAGCACCACATTAAAAAAAAAAAAAAAGTGACCACGCCCACATCCTGCCAGAGGCAGAGCTGGTATGGAAGGATGTGGTCCATAATGTGGACTGGACACCAATCTCTGCAGTACATCTCTTCCCTGGGTTGCCTCAGGGAGGTCCTTCTCCAACATTTACTATGCATTTATAGCCTTCCTCAATTTCATTCATTCTTCTGTTCCTAGCCTTTAAGCACATTAGGGCATAATTATGGATGGAGTCAAAGCTGTCACTTGTTCTCAAGGCCTCCTTAAGATCCACTTCCTCCCATCAGACCCCGTGGCCTTCACTTGCTCTTTGCAAGGTCCATACAACCCCCAGGTCTAGCTGACTTTAATCATAGCCACATTTGGGGCAAACATGGTGACAGCGACCTCAGTCTTATTTGATATCCTCTTGTTTGATATCCTCAAAACTTTCATTGTACTTCTGCTCTTGACTTTCTTGGTGAATTCTCTTGTTCCCTTAAATTCTTTCATTCCTGCCATGGGCACACCCTCCTTCACACCATGCATCTTCCAAATAACCCTTAGCAATGGTCTGCTGAGTTTGCTCCCTTCTTCTCACCTGTCAAACCCAGTCTTGGCAATCAGGCTTCCAGTCCAGCCTTTAAATCTTTCATTATTCCATAGGGCTGCACAAGAAAATCCTTAACAGCCTCGGAGGGCTTTTTATGATGCAAACCAAGGTCCATATGGTAAATACCATAGACCCATCAGTCACTTTTCAGAATTCACAACTATGTTTCCCAGTGATTTTTTTTCCCACTTATATTTAACAACATAATAGAAAAAAGCAACTGAGATACTTTCCTTACCCAGGCCAACTCCCAGAAGGCAGATGCCTATTAAGAAAATTATTTTCCCTTTATCTCAGTTTCCACGGCAACAATTTAATGCTCACAGAGGATGAAATATGATTTTGAAGATTCAAGTCTTCTTAGAAGACCTCATTTCATATTTACCAGACATTCTTGGGATATGCTCAATCAGATCATTTCAAGTCCCAAGATGCAGTATGAATTGATTAACAGAAAAATACATCCTGAAGTTTTAAGTGGCAATTATGTTCCCCCATCTTCCTTAGGAATTTGATTTTAGAGAAGCCTTCTCAAAAAACATGGGTAGGGTATACTTTAAGTTAAAAACTTCCATTCCTGACTTTTGATGAAAACACACATGGGATCATCATTTAAGAAAACTGTCCTTGTTTGACCCCCATTCTAGACCCCAAACCACAGTGCGGTATCCTTTGTCCACTGAAGTTGAGGAAATTTTCCTAACAGTCTAGATGACAGCAAGCAAAGCACAGCTCTCCAATGAAGAGCTTCCTCTACGGGTGGGTTTAATGCTCTTCTCAAGAAGGTTATTTGCACCATAAACTATAAGAAGGGAAAACGCCTTTGACATTCTCAGAGTTCCATCTCCAAAATCAAGAGTTCTTAATTTTGACCTCTTGCTATAGCCACATGAAAGTTCTGCCTCTTGACTTTTGGGGTCTAATTCATGCCTTTCATGATATCCCTAAGAGATTGCAATCACGTCATGTAGCTTTCTACAACCCTGTTTTGCAAGAAATAATTCCTTTCAAAAGCCAATTTAGGGAGGAAAATAATGAAGGATGAAATATCTCCCACAAGAAACTGATTCCAGAGTATAGGGTTAACCTTGGAGCAACCCTTTCCTAAGGCAACGGAGTAGCTCATATCTGGATGGTGGACATTAAATACAATACTGACCTCCTCAGACAGCAGACACTGGACAGGAAGGCTGAAGACTCTTTCTGACACTCCTCTTTGCTGCTACATTCCTTCAGGAATTCCTGCAGATCCGTTTCAGGAAATCCATTCTGCTGGTATTTCTTTTAAAAAGCACACAATGCTGTTACCCTCTCTATAGAGCATGAGAAATTGCTCCCTTTGTCAACGAACCAAATTCACCTTTGCTAAAATAAAAGTCTCCCACAGTGCAAGCTGAGATCCAAGAAGTGATATTAGCAATGATGAATTAATCTGTCAGTCCCAGAACAGCCAAGACAGGGCCACCATGGGAACAGAGAACAAACTAAAGGAAAATTCCAGAAAGAAAGCCAGGGAGAGCAAGGGAGGGAAATAGTCAAAAGTCTAAAGCTAGAATGCTAATTGCAAGACTATATAAGACCTCCCACTCCACACCCTGCCAAGGTAGAATCTGCCTGTGAAACTGACCGCTGAGACAGAAAGAAGTAGATTTCTTCCAAGCAGAAACAAAGACCCTAGGCCTAGGACCCCTTCCCTTCATAATTGGTGGGGTCACCGACTCAACAAGAGGCTTGCCCATGCACAGGGACACGGCCACTCAAGGACACCAACCTCCACAGCAAGAGCATGCAGGTCTCCCTCAGCCATGTCCTGCTGTTGGAGTCAACCACCATCCCCTGCTGGATGTTAATCCCCACTAAATCAATACCTGGCTTTCTTCTGAGCTAGTCTGGGGAAGGGTTAAGCAGAGGGCAGCACCTGACGGTGCCAACATGGTACCCAGTGTTGTTCAGGCACTGGCCCTGAAGGGGTCTTCCAAGAATAGCCATCTGCTGTGCAGGTGCCTGGGGAGGCCAACTTCCCTCAAGATACCAACTGATAAATTAGGCCCAGCCAGGTGGCTTAGAAAGGTCCAAGCTAAACAGAGAAAAACCCTTCACCCTCCTGACTTAAAGGAAACCTGCACCATGCAAGTGGCCAATTCATTCAATATAAGGTCCAGCAATATCTGGACAGTGGTCAGGGTGGCAATCATCTCTCATCCCTGAAATTTACCACCCAGTACCTAAGTTCCAGGTAGCCATGCAGGTGGGTGTGTCCATCAGTGTCTAGAAATCTGCCCAGCTACTAGACTCACCTCCTCTCCTATTTCCTTTCTCTTTTCCACCACACCTACAAGCCAACACACCAGGTCTGGGTAACAGGGACATTGTCCTAAATGCATATTCAAAATTATTTTCCAGCATCTAAAAGTGTATTTTCTATAAATCTTCAAAATCTAAATAAAATTATAATATTTTAAGTAAAATATATTTTTCCTGTCTTCTAATCTATACAGAATTTACAGTGGAGTTTCTTTCTTTTTTTTTTTTTTTTTGCAGCAAATATAGATAACTACTTACTTTAATGGTGTCGTAAGAATCCGTAATAAGTGCAATAAAAAGGCTGAGAATCATGTATATAAAAAGGCTAATGAAGGAATACAAGTACAGACGGCTGAATAGCCACACCAAGATGCTCTTCTGCTGGATTTGAGCAAAGGTTGCAAACATGTCGTCACCGTTGACCAGGGAAAACAGGCACTCGGCAACTATGTTCAGGTTTTCAAACTGCAAGAGGGAAACAGATCAGCTTCTGAGATAAATTAGGCTCCAGAGCAGAGAGGTTTAAGAGTTTTCTTAAAGTTGTTTTTGTCATTAGTAGAAGACAGAACACCAAAAGAACTAGACAAACATTATTCAATACCCACTCCATACTTTCAAAGAAGATCTTTTGACATTTCTCTTGGCTTTTTACCATGCATTTTGTATATGTTCACGGTTACTTCATTTAACAAATTTGGATCGTGATTTTTTTTTTCTGTTTAACAAAGCATCTTCTTATTCACGCATAGAGAGCACTTGTTATCTAATAGACCATTTCTTGAACATGCCAAATTTAACTACTTCCCAGCCACTGGATATTCCAGGTTTGCTATTATAAATTATAACAATGTAATGAACATTTCTATGCACAATGTTTTTTCCTGTTATTGGGTCTAAGCTGTTAACATTTTTAAGGCTACAGTCTGCTAAACTGCTTTCTGAAGAACTACAGTGGCTGTACACTAACACCAGCAACAGATGTAAGAGGCTAGGACATAATATGGGGCCAAAAAGTTCTGCTATGTGCATGGCTTCCCTGTAAATTTTCCAAACATGAGTCCAAGTAATTTTAGTGCATTAAAAACTAAAGGCTAGGCTGAGATTGTGGCTCAGCAGTAGAGCGCTCACCTAGCCCGAGTGGGACCTGGGTTCGATCCTCAGCACCACATAAAAATAAAGGCATTGTGTTAAAAATAAAATAAATTAAATTAAATTGATAATTAAAAAAAAACTAAAGGCTGCCCAGAGGCAGGAAATATTGAAGGATGAATAACTAAACATGGCTAATCCAAGGACTCCCCATTACCAGGTAGACAGGCCACACAGCCAAGGTGTATGATAAAGCCCTGTGGCACAGTGGAGGTAGGCCATACATGGTACAGTGACCCTCAGACCAGGACCAGGACCAAAGGCTGAGTAGCTCCCCAGTGAGAGGAGAGGGAAAGTTATGTCCAGTAACTATGGGGATGCAGGGTGCTGAGCCTCAGTAGCAGGGACTGGAGAGGGATGTCCACATCACACTGCACAGGGCCTCCCTCCTTGGGCCCTCTACACACTTCAGGCTTTATCTAGTTTGCAAGCAAAAGAAATTCAAACCAGATGGGGACCATGATCTGCATTCCTCAAAGAAACCAAGAACAAGCACACAGAAGATCTAGAACAGGAAGAGTCCAGGGCAGGATGCCAGTCAGAGGCAGTGGAAGTCCAAGTAGGATGGGAGACCCCCTGACCAGAGCTGAGGGAAAGGACTAAAAGGGCTCATGTTTAGACAAGGTGAGTCTGAGGTACCACAGACTAGGTATTTTAGTTGAAGGTGTGCACCTGGAGTTGAGGAGCCCCTAGGGAACACCACCAAACCTTGGAACCTCCAGCTGTCCTGGATTTGAACAGTTGACAAACTTTGCCACATCCACTAAGTACAAACAGCAGTGCTTAGTGGGCTTATCTCTAGGGCCAGAGGATTAGGTGCCTGTGAAAAGCTTCTATCTAAAGAATAATAATGAACTAGTACACAAAAGACAATATAGATATGTTTTTTCCCGGTGCTGAACCTGAACCCAGAACCTTGCATATTCGAGGCAAGTGCTGTGCTGCAGAACTACATCCCCAGCAACAAGATATTTAAAGAAACAGATGAACTAAGTTCCTGTACTTCTGCCCTTAGGAGCAACGGCCTGCATGCCCATTAGGTCAGTGTGGCTTTGGGGGTTCGAAAGCCCTTGAATGTCTGGGACACCTTCATTCAGGAGTTGTGCTTCTACTTCACATGCAACAAAATAAACCTCCCACCACCCTAACCAGGAAAAGGGACATTCCTTCCAAACTTACTGATTTCTGTCATTGAATCCAATCTCCTATCAAAGGATCATTAGTTCCAAAATAGTCAAGTACTTAAAACTATGTGTGGACTTTTTATCTTCTGTCCCTTCAATCTTCTAAGGCCTGTTCTTTTGACATGTTTCTCTGATCCACTTTTTTTACTCCACTCTGATTATCAACATTTATAAGTGGATTATTACCGAAACCGCCAAGGAAGTGTCTTTCACTCCAACCTCTTCACCCTACAATCCAAGCTATAGTGAACCCTAAACTTCATAGAAGATGGCTTTCAGGTCATTTCTCTTGCTTAAGGTTAGACAAAGTCTGGATGTAAAGTACAAACCCAACCAAGAAGACTGGAGTAAGTTCCTCCTTCATGCAGCCTCTCTGCCTCCCTTCACTGTAAATATGAACATCCTGTGCTTGTCTCTGCCCACAGCACCATGCCCATGGTCTATGTCTTGTCCTCATAGGATTTATTCTCTTCATCTCATGTATTTTCCTTCAAGTCAAAGTTCAAGGACCAATTCAAAGTCTACTTCAAGACAGCCTGCCCTGGCAGTTCCAGTTCTTTCTCTGCTCTCTGTATCAGCAAGAACCACAGAGCAATGCACACTTCTTTTTACCCCTATGAATAAACACCAAGTCTTATACTTCTTGTCCCATGGCTGGATTGGGTTGGGTGAAGTTGGTGGCCCAAACAATAATCACATACATACTTTGATAAATCGACAATTTTCAGAAACCGGATTAAAGATACTCTCCATAGAGACCTGTAGGGAACATCCAGGTGAGCAATGCACTTAATATGCAGATTATTTCACAGTAAGACAGGCAATTCCTAGTGTAAATATTTTCCTCTTGTCTACTAGTCTTAAGCCGGTGAAGTTAAAGCTAGTTCTATAGATGTCAGTAACTACTCTAGCCGTACTGTATTCCTCAATGTTTCTTTAAGAATCTGGTCAATTCCTTTCTTTAGTTTAAAAACCCCAACAGTTTGTGCTTCAGGTTTCAAAACTGTAAATACCTAATTAGTCAGTACCTACCATATTAGTTTCTGAGTTTTCTATGGTTATTTAATTTCAGCACCTACCATATTAGTTTGTTAATTTTCTATGTAGTTATCTAATTTCAGCCTAGACATAATATCTGCCTCAACATTAATATTATTCACAACCATTAAACCTCTCCTTCCCATGTAGACCTAAGAATTATTATAGCCCATCAAAAAGTTACAACTGAGACCAAATAAATTGATTGGTAAATTTCCTGTCATTTCTGTATTATAAGAATTAGCTATAAATCAGAGTCAATCTCAGTGGCCAAATCCCATAGAAATGATCTTAAAATACAAAGTAACATCATAATGTGCTTCCAATTAGAAGGACCACATTTACAGGGCATTGTTTTGGTTTTTTGGGAGGGATAGGGTACCAGGAATTGAATCCAGGCCGCTCACCCACTGAGCTACATCCTCAGTCCTTTATGTGTTTTATTTAGAGACAGGGTCTTGTTAAGTTGCTTAGGGCCTTGCCAAGTTGCTGAGTCTGGCTTTGAACTCAGGATCCTCCTGCCTCAGCCTCCAGAGCCACTATGATTAGAGGTGTATGCCACCATGCCCAGTGTGTTTTGGTTCATGAGATCTTGGACCCCGGAAAGTAGGTACTGCTGTCTCTCTTTCAACAAAACTTTTTGGGCACCTGCCACCTGTACTGAGACTGGACACTGGGAACCTAGAGAATAAGCCATAGTTCCTGCCTCCCAAGAACTCAGTCTAGAAGAAACTGACAAAGTCTGATGCACTGCAGACATTTAATAAAAATTAAATGGGTATTTCCATAAAAAGTCCCCGTAGTTTCTACAGGACCACACTGCAAACCCAAACATTCATTTCATAAATGATAATTTAGTGGTTGAGCCAAAAAGAACTTTCACTTAAATACAAACATAATTTTCAATAGCTTATGTTGGAGAATGATAGAAAAGTTTGCTTCGAGAGCTGATGACCAGAATCTCATGCAATATTTAGATAATATGTTTTAACTAACTAGCTTTTCTTTGGAATAAGAGGTACTTGGTTAAAACCAGAGGCCTCAGAGGCATGAAGGTATATCAGGTCTGCAGAATTTTATTGCTGGCATCAGCAAAGTCCAACAATTTTTCAATGCCTTGGTCTTTTCATTTGTTAAATGTGGACAATGCAAGACCATTATTTATCCCTCCAAGTTAAAAAAAAAAAAAAAAGTCCCTGGAACTATAAAAGCCACATTAGCGTAATGTTTAATAATTCAAGATGAGGTCTGGAAGAACATCAGCAGTCTTTAGCTCTCTGTGCCCAGACATTTTGAAAAGGCCTGGTGTCAAAGTCCATTAGGGCCAGAAATGAATATCAGTGGGACACTTTTTGTACCTCTGCTCCCCTTCGGTCGAACCAGTGAAATCAGATGTCTAACAGGAAAACAGGAAGATGAAATGTCATGGGACTCCAGCTACCAAACAGTAGCACCAAATTATAATTTTTCTGATACGACCCCCCCCACCCCGCCCTTTAGTGTTGTTTGCTTGTTTCAAAGAAAGAATTAGCTTTAACCCTTAAAGTCACTGTGTTTTTAAAACAGTAGAAAATGCTTGCTGGGATGCTCAGCTCCTCGGGGTTTTGGGTAACACTCAAGGTCCTCTGATTCAATGACTACTAGAAGAATCTGAAAATTCTGACACTTTGGATTAATTTAGAAGTGCTGGGACAGGGAGCGGTAAAATTTTCAAACTTCAGATTAAAAGTGGCAGAAATATGGAGCAGAAAAGCAAAAACTTCAGAACCTGACTTGCGCATTTATTGAATTAACTGGTCTAAATTTTCCCAGTCATCAGCCTAGCAAAAGATAAGAGAGGAATGCTATTAACAGACCTGCTGGGAAACCCTAGAGTCACCCCTCATGCCTGTATTCCCCAAGAGAGACAAAGAAGCTGACATGAAGTGAGAAATGTGTGTACAAGTTTAATGACCAAAATGGGAGCCACCTGCCATGTGTGACTCTTGAGCACCTCAAATGTAGCTTATCTTAATTGGGATAAGCCATGAGGACAAAATAGACAATAGATTTCAAAGACTTAGTATGAAAAAAAAAAAAAGGAATGTAAACTGTCTTACTATTTTACATTGCTTACATGCTAAAATAATATTTTGGCTATACTAGGTTTAATGAAATATAATTACGATTAATTTCATCTGTTTATTTTTTCTGTGTGGATACTAGAATATTTTAAAGTGTACACATGATTCCCATTTGTAGTTTGTGTCACATTTTTACTGGATAGTGCTGGCCAAGAGCATCCCAACTTCACCTAGATCCCTTGAAAAGACAAAACTGGACATATGGAAATAAGGTCAGGCTCATCAAGCAAATAACCTGATTTTCCACTAAGTGATCTTGACACACATCAAGAGAGTAAGACTGATTCCTGTGGCTTTTCTCTCACTGTTGATCTTGAAGTACCACCTTGTTCTTTGGGTCAAACTAAACACTCTTTTATAGTGGTCTGTTCTAGATAATACCGAGAGAAGCCCTACAGACACCAGTCAAAGCATTTATACTGAGGTCAGGTACATCCAGGTTTGAATCCATTCACTCTCTGGGTAACCCTTGAAAATTTTAATATATTAAGGTTTCTATTTCTATAAAAGGATAACAGTATTTTCCCACAGAGAAGAGGAAGAGAGGTACTGTAGTTCTGATCTCAAATGTTCCCCAAAGAGCCATGTGCTAAAAGCCTGGTTGCTAGCCTGTGCACTACTGGGAGAAGGTGGAACCTTTAAGCTTGGGGCCTAGTGGGAGGCAGGTAGGTCATCAGGTGTGGGCCCTTGAAGAGGTTACTGGGACCCCAGCCCTTCTCATCTCATTTCCTTCCTGACTGCCATGAGAATAGACCTCCTCTCCCATGCATTCTGCCTTGAGGTACTGCCCTACCACAGGCCCAAAGCAATAGGGCCAAGTGACCGTGAACTGAAACCTCTGAAGCCGAACCAAAATAAACCTTTTTCTCCTTAAAAGTTGATTCTCTCAGTATTTTTTGACTGTGACAGAAAGCTAACTTGGGAGGGTTAACGCAATAGGGGAGATAAAGAACTTGGATACCAGACTAACAAAAAAACATCTGAAATGATAGCCATTTAGTAAAATTAAAGTGACATTAATTGAGCATCTTCCAGAATAATGATGGAGTGGGGAAGACAGGAGTGGGGAAACAAAGGAAATGGGACCCTTTGTCCTGAGGTCTTGGGGCCAATGGATCAAAATCAAATCCTTAGGTTCAGTATCTATTCCACACAGTACAACACTGCCCTCTAGTGACAAAGAGATGGAATGTTCTCAGAGTATGAGGAAAGTAAGGAGCAAAAATGTAAATTTTCCTAGTCATGGAGACAATCAGTTCTCCAGATCATAGATATCATATCAGAGAACAATTTTTACTCATGAGTCACCTTCAAAGCAGTGACATAAAATTGGAAAAGCAATAAGATTACCAAGGTTTATTATTAACCCAGAAGTTGACTATCTGCTAATTATATAGTGTCTCAAATAGGAAAAATAGTAATTCCCTTTGCACATAGTATGCCAGACATTCAGAGAGGAAAGCCTGGGTTACTAGTTTCTAGATTTTATTTTGGTTGTATAACAGAGAAGGCTTGAGCTTCAAGGATAATTTTCCTCTTTGTGAACTGTCTACAAACCACAGCGTATCACAAATTTGTTTAATGCACCTAATCGTGGTCAAAACTTAGGGTTGCACTGTTACACAAACTTAGAAACAATCCTTTGCATTTGGGCCTCTTTTACCCTGTAGAGTGCCTGAGGATACCAGTACCCCAGGCAGTTGTGGGGATGAAATAAAAAAGAACACAGAAACGCCCCGCACGGTGTCCAACACAGAAACAGCAAGTGTTAGCTGCTGTGATTCCAGTCATGAGTCCGTGGAAGAAAAACTGAAGCTATGATCATTACTTTTACTTCTGTGGTTTGAAAACAAGACCCAACTTATCTTGTTTCATTTCCTGATGTCTCAAAATTTGTCAATTTAAAGCAAGAATATCTTAGCATAACTTGGGCATTTATGAGTTTATGATGCTCAGTACTGATGACTGAAGCTCAGTAATAGTTTGAAACCCAGATTCTGATCTTTAACCCAGCACAAAGATGGTTCTCACAAAGATGGTTCTCATTTCCATCAGAGATGAAATGGCCCTCCAGGCAATCTTTACCACCTTCCTTCTCCTCAACTGGTGTGGACAAAAACCCTAATACTTGGAAGTAGAATGATTCTGTAATAATTTTTCTCACTCAATTTTATTTTTACTAGAGTGACCTTATGCCCAAACACTTGTCACATGATGATCAGTTGGGTGAATGCGTGACCCCTCAAGCCTACTACAGACAACTAGGACACACATACTCTCCAGACTTCTGCAGTTCTTGTTTCAATATCCTAAAGTCACTTCAATTTCCCAAAAGGAAAAGAGATACAAAACCATGGCAAAGACACCTACTCACTGACATCACAGGTGAGTGCTGGGGAAGAATGTTTAGAAGGCAAGTGCTACAAACCCGTTATAAAGGTCCCAAGGGCCTGTGGTGCAGAGGGAAGAGTGAGCGCTACACACCTTCTCATGATATGGGCCCAAGACAATCCAGCCACAGAAGGTGTAACCCAGATAGATCATGCCAGCACAAGCACAGAACCGGAGAACTTTGGGCAGTGAGGCTTGCATTGTTAAAATGAGCACCTGGAAAAAAATAAGGGAATTAACAGAATGGAGGAAATAAAAAAGTAACTATGAACCCAAAGAAGAAATGAGTCCCACCCAATCACAATGGTCCTTCCCAGCATCAAATGCTTACGTTATATGCTTGGAAATACCCCAGGTATCTGATGACACCAACCCAAACGAAGAGTGTAGATGTCCCAAGCAAAATGCTGCACAGGTCATAATTTGTGAGATTCTAAGGAATGAAAAAAAAAAGGCAATAAATCATTTACCTCGCTTTTGATGGATTGGAAAGAATGTTCTATCTGTCACCCTATAGGTGCTACTAAAAGTTTTTAAAAAGAATGCACAAAATGCAGTCCCCAATGTTTGTTTCTTGTTTCCTTTTAGTACTTCAATAGGTTGAACTGAATTTTTTTCCATATAGTCTGAAATAGAAATCGCATTCACCACCAATCTAGGCATTATAGAATGTGTTTATTAAATATCAAACAATACAATTCAGCTACCTGTGAAAGCAAATTCCAACATGATCTGCTAGTCCCACTCTCAAGGAATTCCAGGTCTAGTTGAGGACACAAACACATAAATGCAATTCTAATAAAGTATATTAAGTGCAATGAGAGAGACAAGCTCTTTCTGCTTGTCGAAGAGGGATTCTCTTGGGGGCGTGACCCCAAAGCAGAGCTCCACCTGCAGGACGGGATGGAGAAAGCTCCACAGGCAAATGGATGAAGGCTGAACAGACAGACACATGACACCAAGAACCAGCAAGTTGTCCTGAACAGGCAGGATCAGAGCCAAGGTTGGGAGTGGGAGGAGAGCCAAGGGACAGAGACAGAACAGGGCAAGAAAGACCTTGGGAGCCACTTCCTAAAGTAGGTCCTGGGAGGTAGGAAGGAGGGTAACAGCAAGATGGGACACTTCTGAGGAAATTACTCTGACAGCTGGGTGAATGGATCTGAGTGAAATAAGGCTGAAGATGGGAGACGAGAATGGAGCCTGCTGGGACAGTCCAGGCCAGAAGAGAATGGCCCAAAGAAGTCAGCAGCAGCCATGATGGAGAATATGGGCACTGTGGTGGTGGGAGGCCAGGCTGGTGGGATCCATCAACAGTACAGCATGGAGGGCAGAAGAGATGGGTGAAGGAGGGAGCCAGCTCTCTTTCAAGCCAATCTCATAGTGATGAGATTGAATCAACTAATTTCTGCAACGTGTCAGTTACTGGTCGACTGGTCAGTATTCCTGCCTTGCGCTCATCTGTCAGGGTGCCCAATACTCTTGGGTCATTACCACCAGCTCTTGATGCATGTTCGGGGGAAATGATTGGTTTATGGCTCAGTTTCTCCTTCTGCAACTACCATAAATGGATGGATGGGTGAATAAGGCCCAAACAACCAATCTTCTCAAAATTCAGTTATTATTCCAAAGATGCCACCAAATTTCCTGGAGGATAGTCATAGGCATATCAGTAGCCAAGCACACTAGGTTCCTCACTCCCTTCATGAGAAAATTAAGAGACAGGAGGCCTCACTTGGATGGGTGTGAGAAAAGAGGAGTAGACCAGTCTCCATAAAGATTTTATATCTTAAAATGCCTGACGTCATCCAGAAGAATATAAAGAACACAAGATTTGAAATGGGTTGTCCTCACCTTTGCTTTGATTTCCATTTTTAATATGGATCCAATGATTGTCATTAGGTCGCTGATAATCACCAGGACGTACCATCCACTGATGAACTCCCACTGGTCAGCGTCACACACACGTCGCTTGTGCTTCTCCAGGAAGAAATTTAGAAATCTCTACAGCAAACATTTAAAAAAGCATTTCTTACAAATCCCATTGCCCTCGGGAAGCAAAAATAGGTGCAAAACAGTGCTCTTGCCTGTAAAATGACGTGGCATATCTTTCCCAACTCGATAGTTCCATTTCACAGTGGGGGTGATGGCACACATTTTTCCTCATCATCTCCCCCAGCTGTAAGTAAGCTTTTGAGTGGCTGCTAAATTAACTCGAACATTAAATACACATGCTCCGGCTCCAGAAGACTCTTGTCAAAATAGCTGACACACAATATGTTCCAGATACTTTGAATATTATCGACTCATTCAAGCTGAGGACAACTCAGGGGACTAGATACTATCCGTTCTGTCTTCTTGGTGAAGGAATGGAGGCCCAGGGAGGTTGAGCCAGGAACTGAGTCCAGACAGGAACTGGCTCCAGAGTGTGTGTTCCCAGCAGGCCCCCTCGCTTTGGCACAGAGTAAAGTGAAACTCAGGGGAGAATTTTTAAACTATTTAAAAAACAGAAGAAAGCATTTAATGTTTCATTATGACCCATTTACCAAGATTCCCTGTCAAAACGAACTCTGATTTCAAGACAAAAGATGAAGCTCACACATGCTATTACTCTGTTCATGCCTGAATTTAAAAGGGTCTCATTTATTCTGGAAACACCCCAAAGCGTGAGAGTTCACTTCTGTGCACCTGCACTTGTTAACTCACTATTAAGCAGGATCATTATCTGATTCCCACCTGACATCCCCAGAACCTGTACTTCCTTCCCACCCCTCAGGCTGGTTACAGCCTCCAGGAAGGGGCCATCATTGGACAGAATTAAGTGAGCCAAGGGGCCCAGGAAGAGTAGGGAGGGCCAACATCAGCAGCCCACTGTTTGGACAAGCTGAGGGTGCCTGCCCACACGGGAGGGAGAAAGTGCAAACACACACTTACCTTTCGTAATCGAAGAGCAAGAACAACAGACCTTGTGCACAGGATGAGGGAGGCCAGGCAAATCACAATGACAAATGCATCAAACACCAGGACATACTGCGTGTTTTTCTGAACTGAAGAACAAAACAGAATGTAAATGCTAAACACATCTCACCTGAGAATAACTTCCAAGCCAAAGGGCAGTCTGAACAGATGTTCAAATGGAAACTTCTGTTCCTTGTCAGAACACAATGGCAACTATCAGAAAGGATCCCACTGAAATCACTCAGAAGTCAGCCAGCAAGGCGAAGCATCCCCTGGTGTGAAGAGTCACACGTTTAAAAATACACCAAGTGCTAATAAATGCACTGAACTTAACTTATAAATATTTACTGTAGCATAGAATTCAATAGAAGGTGATCCATTTGGGCGGACCTACCAAGTTGTTTCACACATCAATTTGCCATTAATATGAGGAAAAATTAAAATGCCACCCTAGAAGCCTCATTTCTGCTTCTCAGCCTCTCTGCTCACGTTCCCAGTGGAGAGTGCTGATCTGATAAACGTTTTCTGCATGTACAAGAAATAACTTCTTGGAATGGAAATGAGGAGGATAGTGGTAATCAGATTTTTGTTCTGGAATACACAGGAGCAGAGAGAATGTGCCAGAAGGAAATGAAACTGTACTTTGAGCTTCTCTCAGACTTTATGGGAGCATCCTACACTCCAATCACTACCCTCTCCTTCCCTACCCTGTGGCCACACTGGTCCTCCTTCTTCCATCCTCTTACCTCAGGGACTTTGCACATCCTGTTCCCTCTGCCTGGGACAGCACCTCTCTCCCTACACACCTATGCCCAGGTTATTCATTTTCAGTGTCAAGTTTCAGATTAACCACCCCCTCCTTCTCAGAACAAAATTTCCTAAATTCTCATCTCTATTAGCCACTCTTATGTTCTTCTATAGCACTGGCTACAGCTACACACACCCAAAGACACTGATCTTATATCCTCAAAGAAGACACGTTGTAGAGCACAAAGACAATGAAAAATGGGAAAGGACGTAAATCTCTGGAACCTGATGGCCTGGGTCTCAGGGAAGTCACTAATCCTAAGCCTCCATTTCCTCCGAGAAGTAGATAGAATGGTAAAAGTTAATAACAACAACAACAATAAGACAAATATCATGGGGCTATTGTGAAGATTACAAAAGTTCATGTATGAAAAGCACTCTGAAGAGCCCTAGGGAAATAACAGGAGCAAACACCCGCAGTGCTTACCATTTGATCATTCAGTGTCCATCTTCCCCAGCAAATGACTGGCTGTTTCTGTGAAGCAGGGTCCCTGAGCAGTGTTAAAATACAGCACTTGTGCCTAGCATAACGCTTTAGCAAGCTCACAAATAAGTGAAGAGCTTCATGCGGAACATGAGCAGACCACTAAGTGGTCTAAATTAGAGCTTACGAAAATCTGAGCCAAATCAGAGGCAGAGGGTCAAGAGAAAGCAAAGAGTTGCGAGAAATGAAGGAAGGTCATGAGTTGGACCTCAGGTGGACCTAGGGAAGGAGGACAAATAAGACTGAATGACAATTTTCTGTCTTGGGTAAACTGAGTTCAGTCTGGACAATCAAGACCAGAAAGGATGGCATGGACTAGGGACAGGTGACCTTCAGAGGAGAGTCTAGGTCAGAGTGCTCCACGGCGACCTTCAGCAGAAGAGGCATTAAGAGAAGGACCAGAGCACCCTCAGATTTAATAACACAAGGATGTGAGCAACCCTGGACCAGTGTCTGAGGGCAAAGTGGCTCATCCAGTAGGGCAGGAACACAGCTGGCTAGTAAATGTGATTCACAGAGCAAATGATTCCACCCAGCTAAGTTTCAGGCACCTCTGCTACAAAACAGTGTGGGCAGCATCTGCTCCATAGGGCTGTCCTGTGAGCCAGGCACAACAACCAATGGAAAGTGAGTGCCCAGCACTAAATGCTCACAGCTGCTTTTAGCCATTTTATACTGAAGAAACTTAAGTTATCTTGAAATGTCATCTGACAGATAGATAATAAGACAACATAGCTCTACCACAACACAGCCCTCCCCTACCCTTGGGCCTAGGGCAGAGAAAATGGGAAGTTCTTGGGAAGATGAGTCAGAAAATCCTATGAAAGGCAAAGACAGCTTCTGGTAACTTTCTTTATAACCTATTCCTAGAACAAAACCTGAGATTGCTTTCATTGAGCCTAATCTGCAGATAGGAAAATAAACAGACCTAGAAAGATAAACCTGCCCTCCCAACAAAGAATCTGGCATTCTATTTTTCCTTGAATTACTGAAAAGACAAGTCTGGTGTATTAAAAAAAGTAGAGTTTTATAAACACAGCAATTGCTTTCTCACCCCATTGAAACTACGTTACCCTACAGGAACTTTTTCCAGATGTGGGTTTAGAAAACACTAGTCCAGAAAGATGCTCTACTGACCTGATTAGGAGTGTCCCACACCCAACTCCACCCTTCCCTACCACTGGTCTGCCTGAGAGGCTGTAACCCAGGGTCACCTAACTCACCACCCTTTCCTTTTAATACCCGTGACATGCCCATCAAGGGAGAATCCTGCCCACTAATCTCCCCAAGCCTCCCATCCATGAATTGCTCTACTTACAAACTTAAGTTAGACACTCCAGTCAGAATGGCAGTTATCAAGAATATAAGCAACAATACATGTTGGCACACTCATACATTGCTGGTGGGACTGCAAATTGGTGCAACCAATCTGGAAAGCAGTATGGAGATTCCTTTAAAAACTTGGAATGGAACCACCATTTGACCCAGCTATCCCACTCCTTGGTTTATACCCCAAGGACTGAAAAACAGCATACTACAGTGATGCAGTCACATCAATATTATAGCATAATTCACAGTAGCCAAACTGTGGAACCAACCTAGATGCCCTTCAATAGATGAATGGAAAAAGAAACTGGCATGTATACACAATGGAATATTACTCAGCAATAAAAGATAATAAAATTATGGCATTCGCAGGTAAATGGATGGAGTTGGAGAACATCAGGCTAAGCAAAGTAAGCCAATCCCCCAAAACCAAAGACCAAATGTTTACTCTGATAAGTGGATGCTAATCCATAATGGGGGGCCATGAGATGAGTGGAGGAACTGTGGATTGGGCAAAGGGGAGGAAGGAGAGGGGAGGAGGTATGGGGTAGGAAAGATGAGGGAATGAGATAGACATTATTACCTACGTATAAGTGTGATTGCAAAAAATGGTGTGACCCTACTTTATGTACAACCAGAGAAGTGAAAAATTGTGTTCCATTTGTGTACAATGAATCGAAGAGCATTCTGCTGTCATGTATAACTGATTAGAACAAATTTTAAAAACTTAATTTAGAGAAGATTGTAATACATGTGGAGATGGACATCAGAAGTCATAAAAGTCAACATGAGTTTTGTATGTGAAAAGGGATATTTCCTCCTATTTTGCTTTGAGATAATACAGATAATGGCAAGAAGGAGAGAGAAGTGTATGTGAAAGAAACTCAGAACACCTTGGAAGTAGCATCAGGAGTCCACCAGATGTCGCCCTTGCCCTCCTCCCCCTTCCCCCAAACGAGGGTAATCTCAACCCACTAGATAGCTTCACATGAGACCGGGGAAATTTCCTAAACTGTTTTCCAAACTTCCGATTTTTAAGTCTTTCACATCCCCTCATTTTATTTTAAATTCGTATTCTCCTAACGACAAAGAATGGCTTCTTAGGATGCAGTTCCAGAGAAACACATGTAAATTTTTACTGTTTTCACTCTGCGATGTGAGGTTTGTATTTCCCTTTGTTGGCCACAGGAGGGAGCCACGGCGGACCCCGCTGCGCATAGGCAGGAAAACCCCAGGGTCTGTGTGGAAGCAGCTGCTTTGGAGACAAGATTTGATCTACCACTCATTCCCTCATTTTGACCTTCATACTGACTATTCCTAATCACAATTTACATGCGACAAAGGTTAGGTTGAGTTTTTGTTTGTTTGTTTGGGTTTTTTTTTCCATAGAAAATAGATGCAACCCATACTCGGGCTTGCAAAACATGCATCTGACCTGTGCCAACCTGTGAAAGTGGTACCTACTGGAAATAGAAACCCCTTTTAAACAGAAACCCAAACTGTCCATTCTGATCGGAGGAACTACTAAACCAAAACTTTTAAAAAATGTGAAATCATCAGGCTGTCTTATACAACTGAAAAGTAGCAGGCCACAAAGCTACCTGTTAAAAAAAAAAAAAAAACTAAAATGGAAACCACAGGTATTTTACATTTTATTTAATTCTGTTAAAAGGAACTTCATCCAAAGAAAGCTTGCCAATTAAAGAAAAAAAAATGCTGACCACCCACCACTGACATCATTTCAACCCCTCACTGGGCAAACAAGGCTGGGTCCACATAGCCCATTTATTTATTTATTTATTTAAAAGAGAGAGAGAGAGAGAATTTTTTAATATTTATTTTTTTAGTTTTCGGCGGACATAACATCTTTGTTTGTGCGTGGTACTGAGGATCGAACCTGGGCCGCACGCGTGCCAGGCGAGCGCACTACCGCTTGAGCCACATCCCCAGCCCAACATATAGCCCATTTAAACATGCAGATTAAGAGGTGTTTTGCATATATTGACTGAACAGATGACCCCACATTTGTACAGGTGACAATCTGGGCTCTGAGGCCTTGATCCTCCTCCTCCATTATCCAAGGCTCAGATCAAAAACATACCTTCTTCAAGAATCATTTAAATTTTATTTCCCACTCTATCCCAGTCGAATATATCTTTTGCTTGCTTCCTCTTCATCCCTCCAGCACACCCCTCACCTATACCCACCAGAAACACACTAGAGATTTTATCAGCACATAATTCTCCCTCACTGAGCCTTTCTTTTTTTATCTTTGCACCACAGGACCTAGCAATTCATATACACCCACTTCTGTTCTCAGAGCTTTGCTTCCCATGCTAATCCTTTGATATCTGACTTCCTGGAAGGTAAGTACCATCCTGACTCCTCATTTTTTCAGAGAAAGGTACTAAGACAGAGAAGTTTAGAAATTTGCCCCAGATCACAGGTAAACAGGACTGGGATTCAAACCCAGGCCATCTGGCTCCAGAGCTGGAGTGCCTAACGACCAAGTCACATAACTTCTAGCAGATGTGTTATCCACACTTGCTGAACAAAAAGCACAGAGCTGTGGGACATGCATCACAGAATCCAATTTTCAATACATGGACTTCCAGAACCCTTTCCCCCTATCACCATCCAAATCAACCACTCAGATACTCCAAATCCCAAAATAAAGTGTTGAAATCCATCCCATAATCCACAAAGGCCAAGCAGAGCGCATACTTACTAGAGCCAGATATGTTCAGGTCTTTACATTCTTCAATATCAGCATCACTGTCAAAATAGATTTTGATTTTGCCACTGTGCACTTTATTATCGAAGGTGATCTGGAGACACAAGGAGATTGAGAGGTTATCGCTCAGCAGAAATTAAGACTCACTGGGTCAACTCTGCTTTAAAAAGTAGGGGCATCCAAACTGTGCTGACCCAAAGAAAAATATACTGATAAAAACATCCTTATCACATGATTTCTTCACAAGGTTCTATTAGTAATCCCAGGAACTAAAATATGAAGTCACCAATCTTTAACAAGAGAATGCAATGACCTTCATTATTAAACAAAATGGCATTTATTTTTATTTTTACTTTTTTAGTTTTTTGTACTGGGGATTGAACCTAGGGGTGCTTATCCACTAAGCCATATCCCCAGCTGTTTTTTATATTTTATTTTGTGATAGGATGTCACTAAGTTGTTTAGGGCCTCACTAAGTTGCTCAAACAGGCTTTGAACTTGTGATCTTCCTGCCTCAGCCTCCTGAGCCACTGGGATTATAGGCATGCACCACTGTGCCCAGCTACCCAGAATGGCATTTAAAAGCATTTGCTTCCATTCTGTCCTATGGGTATGAAATCCTAGGCTTTTATTAGACTGAAAATTCTTTTTCTGTTTGCCTCAAGAGCTATATGCAATGTTTTCAGAAATTACAGACTTGTTCCAGGGCTGCAAGCTGAACTTAAAATGTCCTAATGCCCTCACTTTCCACATTATAGAACCCAAGTCAGTCATTTAAATCATTCAAGGTTTATACACGATGCATGCCAAGGAGTTCTTAGGGTAAACACATTGAGAAATCCAAATAAAAGAGCTGGGAGAGCTGAATGTATAGGTGACCAAACCCACACGCCTGAGCATCCCTGAACACAAGCCAAGTTCTGTGTAATCCAGAACATCACTCAGACCAGCCCACTTCCCACCTATGAGCTATGATGGCTTACAAAATTACTTCCCTAAATTACTTCCCTCGAGCCTTTGGAAACTTGAGCAAAGTCCAAAGAACTAAACAAAAACGTAAAGCCAATGCTTTGATCCCCCATTGCTGCCCATGTCATGACAAAGCCATAAGTGACCCATCCTGGCAGGCCCTGCTCCTCCGTGATTCTCTCCTGCCTCTGTCCTTGTCCTCCAGAGGATCCCAGGGAGGCCCTGCCCACTCAGCTCAGGGCGATAACCATTATCTTCTTGTCCAGAACCAACCCTCCTTACCACATGCTGCAGCTTAAATGTGTCTCCCCCAAAATCCACATGTTGGAAAGTTCATCCCCAGGGCAACAGTGATGGGGAGGGGACCTAATAGGAGGTGACTAGGTCATGAGGGCTCTGTCCCCATGAATGGATTCATGTCATTACTGTGGGGGCGGGTAGTTGTCCCTAAAGCGGCCCCTCTTCCTCTCTCACGTGCTCTCTCACCGTGTGCTGCCTTCCACCATGTCATGATAGCAAGAAGGCCCTTGCCAGATGCAGCCCCGCCAGCTTGGATTTCTTAGTCTCCCAAACTATGAGCCAAATAAACCTCTATTTACAAATTACACTGTCTGTGGAGAAAATGGGGGAAGATACCAAACAAGGCAATTTATAATGACTTATCTATTGACTTATCTTTCTGTCTGCTCTCTCCTCCCTTCTATAAGCTTGGGGGGGTGGGGCACGTGCCTGGAGGGCATAGCATAATGCCTGGTGCATAGTAGGGACTCACAGTATTTATTAATTGTGGGGTTTGGGACTCATAGTATTTATTAATTGTGGGGTTTGAAAATACTCAATAGGACATTCACAGAGATCTCCCTTGGAAGATGGGAAAAGTACCAGAGACTGAAAATACATATCAGAAGTATCTCTTTGGATATTCAGAAGAGTAGAAGGTCAAAGCCAACTTTGAAAACTCCACTCAGATATCTGGTTAGAAACAAAGGGCTTCTTCAGAGGTCATGGTCTCTGGACCATGAACACCATCAACTGCCACTAGAACCATTTTAAACACAGCCACATGGAACATCTCTTGGTGTGATATATACTCTGCAGCTACAAAAGCGGAGACAGCAATAGAAAGTGGCTTAGTAAAACCAAGGCACTTGCCTTGTTCCGGAAGATGTAACAGTCGGGTAACTCACGGGAATGAATCGTCTGTAGGTCAATGCCTTTAAGGTGAAAGGAGATTTCAACTTGTAAGAGCCTGAACAAAACATATTAAAAGGTGTAAAATGTCACAGTTTTACTCGTCCACCCTCCTTCCCCCTCCCTAAGCTCCTGGGAAATGAGACTTGAAATCGTGTTTACCGATAGAATTCCAGACTGAAGAATGGGGACTGCATCCAGTCCTGAGGGTCCTTGTCAAGTGTCTGAAGGTCCAAGTTAGTGCAGTCTAGGGAAAGGCCAGGACAAACAAGGAAACATCGGTTGCTAAAACTAGCGCACGGAAGTGCCATGTGAAGCAGGCTACTTAGAAAATTTCAAAATACCTCCCCAGACAATATTTACTAATTAACAGAGGAAGAATAGTGACCTTTCCGTGGAGAACCTGGCAGACCCTACACTCCCCCAGTGACCAAAGTTAACATCAGTCATGAGATACACAGGCTGTGCCTCCCACCATGGTGCTAAGGATGCAGCCGTTACGTGCTATTCCTACCCCAAGTCACTGCCTCAACCCAGTCCTGAGCAAACAAACTTCCAAAGTGCAGGACAGTCCATTCTTTAAAAATATTAAGAGATTGGATGCAGTGGCACATGCCTGTGATCCTAGTGGCTCAGGAAGCTGAGGCAGGAGGATTGCAAGTTCAAAGCCAGCCTCAGCAACTTAGTGAGACCCTGTCTCCAAATAATAATAATAATACTAAAAAAGACTGGGGTATAGCTCAATGGTTAAGCACCCATGGGTTCAATCCCTAGTATCAAAATTTAAAAATTTAAAAATGTCAAGATCATGCCAAGCAACTTGTAATTCCAGCAACTTGGCAGGCTGAGGTAGAAGTATTGCAAGTTCAGGGCCAGCATTAGCAAATCAGTGAGACCCTGTCTCAAACATTTTTTAAAAAGAGAGTGGGGTGGGGCTGTAGCTCAGTGGTAAAGTATCCAGGGTTCAATCCCCAGTACACAAAAAAGAGCCAAGATCATAAAAGAAAAACAAATCCAAGCAAATTTCTTTTGCTCTAGATTTAAAAAAAAACTAAAGACATAATAGCACAAGGCAAGATGTGATCTGGATGGGATCCCAGGAGTAGGGAACAGTTTCTCTACAGCTATAAAGATCGTTAAGATAATTGATGAGTTGAGAATAGAGTTTGTGTATTATGGTATTGCATCAGTGTTAATTCTTCACTTTGAGCACTATACAGATCAGGTAGAATGTTCTTGTTTGGGGAAAAATGCGCACTGAAGTATTTTTTAAGCAAAGAAACAGCATATCTATGCCTTCAGGAAAAATATTTATACACAAAAATAAAAAGTAAATAAGATAAGACATTAGTATTTGGGAAATCTGGATGAAGAGAACACAGGATATCTTTGTGATGTTCTGTAACTTTTCTGTTAGGTCTGACACTTTCTTCATAATTAAAAAGAGAAGGGAAAGGAACCCAGGTTGCATGCAAGTAAGAAAAAATTATCAGCTATAAACTATAGAAGAATAATCCCAAGAGCCTCCCATAAAAATTAGTCTCATTATCATGGATCCCAACACCCTTGCTTTAGAGGTTAGTAAAACCAAGAGGTCTAGAAGTGAGCACCTGTCAAGGTGACCTGGTAACAGAATTGGTGGAGGCCAGCCTGGCCGAATCTCCCCAGCTATGGCTGTGCCTCCTGTGCTGTCTTTGACATGGAGAAGTCAGGACCTACTATAGTGTGGGAGGCCATCCTCGCAGGTGATTTGAGTACCTCCCTGGCTGGGCGAGAGGCGCTTAGGCACATCCTTGTGTCCAGAGCTTTCTCCACCCTTCTCAGGTCCAAGGGCTTGTCTGTGTGGAGGTGTGTCTGACCACTACTCCTGAAGATCCAATCATCACACCTGACCTTGGGACACTGCCCCCTTTCATCTTCATTGGATGGGATTTTCCCCAGAATTTTTTGTTCCCCAATAAAAGCCCACTCCCTGGAGTGTTCTCTCTCTCTCTCTCTCGCTGGCCTCTTCAGTAAACCTTGCTACCCTAATAGGTAGCTGGAGGCTGGAGGTCGGAGAAGCCATCCTGGAGCTGGTTTAAAGGTAATTAGATTCTGTCTCTTTAATTCAAACTCCCTTGGGATTTCTCACATAGCTGAACCTTCATTTATGAAGCCTGTGCTGGCTGCGGGCTAAACTACAGTGCCTGGCACCAGCAGGTCCTCCAGCATCTTGTATACTCAATGGTTCATTCTTTCAGAATGGCATCCCAGGATTTCAGCTCCTTATTTGTTTCCTTATCCCTCTAACTGGAGCACAACGTGTTTGAGCACAATCACATTGTATCACCAAACACTTGCAGCCTACCAGATAACCGACACTTAAAAGATGTCTCAATATGTGGTTCACACTGCTTTTTATAAAAATCAGATATCCTGAGCCAAACATGGGACACAGATCTGAAGAGATAATGTGTTAGGGCTGTATATTCTCTCATTTAATGCATCTTTCCATTTAAACCTTAAAGCAACCTTGTGAGATGGGCACTGTTGCTGCCATTTTACAAGTGAACAAACCAAAGCACAGAGCAGTCAAGAATCTCCTTAAGGTCACACAACTGGCTGGTGTCTATCCAAAATTTAAATCTACCTGCTCTTGGTTCCAGGTCAGGAGCCCTGCTGAAGCTGACCTCTGAACATGTGTTTTAGAAGAGCATCAAAGATCCAGGCTCCCCACCTGACTCTTCATTTATTCAGTAAATATTTGCTGAAAGCCAAGCACTGTGCTGGGTACTGGAGGTAAGCAAGAAAAGGACACATGTGGCCTCCGTGGAGCTTACCTCCTAGTAGGGGAGGTAAATGGTGATTTTAATATATATATATATATATATATATATATATATATATATATATATACACACACACACACACACACACACACACACACACAAAATAACTCAAGGTGTGAGAAGATAGTGAAGACAAAGTGATGTGAATAACTTGGTGGGGTGGCCCTAGACAAGGACACGTGGTCACAGAATGACCCTGGAGGAGCTAAAGGTGTTTGAACTGAAACCTTTCGCTGAAGGAGGAAGAACCACCCATGCATAGATCCAGGGGGAGTACTATGCATAGATGCCAGCAAGCAGTAAGGACTCCAGGCAAGAAAGAGCCAGACTCATTCCTCAAACAGAAAAGACACTGAACAGGGAACTGAGGGCAGGGTTATGAGGAGCTTGGTGCAACAGGTAGGCAGCCAGCTCCCACAGGGACACAGATTTTATTCTCAACGGAATGGGGAGCCACTTTGAAGCCAGAAAATGATATGACCCAATTTATATTTTTTTTAAAAAAGACCACTCTGGTTGCATGGGGGCTGGGCAGGGAAGGGAGAACATAAGACCAGAACCAGGAGAACAATCTAGGAGCAAGGAGCAGCATGGATTAGAGTGGTAATTGTAGAAATAAAGAAATCAACACATTCAAGCAAGGGGCTTGAGCAACTGGGAATATGATAGTGTAAAACAAAAATGCTGTTATCATTTTCCAAGAGGGGAAGACTGAGAAAGGAACAGCTAGGGCCAGGGGTGAGTGGGGAGATGGGGAAGTCTGAAGCCTTTTGTTTTAGACACAGATTTGAAATTCCTTCCAGACATCACAGTGAGGTTGTCAAGCAGCCAGCTGAACATATGAACAGTCTGGAGTGCAGAGGGAACTCAGGTGAGAGGTGTAGGTCTGGGTTCCCCAGAGAAAGGGCATGACTTCTTAGAGACAGAGGACTGTCACCTGCCATGAGGTGAGGCTTCAACTGTGGCCTCCCCTTGCACTCCTTTGTGACACAAGGGAGAGGATTGCAGGAAAGAGATGCAAGGAACATGGAAGAGGGGAGGCCAGAAGACAGTGTCCTGCTCTGTCACACCTCTCCAGGAGGCACCAGCCCTGAGATAGTGGGTAGGGAATGGAGGAGGTTAGGGACAATTCACAGTTAACAGGATTCAGGTGGGAAAAGACAGGCAAGTGCCCTGACAGCTTTTGTGAGGAAGTGATAGGGTGGACAAAGGTATCTATGCTACATGCTAAAGTCACTGAAGACGGGAGGTGCAGATGGAATACAGAAAATAAAGTGAAGTCACTCAAAAGGTAGGTCTGTGTGAAGTTAAAGATGTTTAGTTGGAAAACATTGAACCTGAGCCTCAGAAATGCAATGTGCATGAATCACAGGGATCTTGTTGGGATGCACACTTGGCTCAGGAGCTCGAGGGTGGGGCCTGAAGTTCTACACAAGCTTCCACTAGGGATGTTCATGTTGCTGTATGTGAGTAGTAAAGACCTATTGCCACTATGATTGCATGACTTTGGCTTAGTTGCCTAGCTTAAAGGAGTAGCAGTTTTCTCCACTGTGAAAGGAAGGCCACGCTGTTGATAATTAAGGTGCTTCTAACTCTAAGATGAATTTTAAAATATCAATTAAATCAATCTGAATGAATGATTACATTCTGAAAGAAATAATGTGTTCAAAACAGATGTTCAAGACATGGTCCTGGGTCTTTTTCTTCTGTATTTCATTCACTGTAAGATGTATACTATTTTGCTTTAAACATCTCTAAATCAGTTGGATGTTTTTAAAGTGATAGTATCTTAGATTCATGGAAATAGGACAGAATTTTGTCAGTTAATTTTATGCTATTTGTAAAATTTGCCTTCTAAAAGTCTGCTTAACTGTTCAAATCCAGCATTGATTTGTAGTTATGAGCTACACATTATGCCAACTCATTTTCAGAACTCTGAAATCTGGTGATCTTACACTACAGTCATTGCCACTGAGGTCACCAGCACCTGATGGCAACAAGACAGATTTAAAAAAAAAAAAAAGATGGAAAATGTCCCAAGTAAAATATCAAACCTCCAGCAGAACATAGCACAACAGCCTCACTGCTCGAATGAATCTTATTTACAGAGCAGAATACTTTGGCCAATGAAATAACAGCCCTCTTAGAAGGAGCACAGGTGAGACACATTCTTAAAGCAGACAGGAAAATAATGAAGCAATCATCATGACTCATGTGGAGAGAAGAACATGAGCAATTGCACTACAGATGCACTACAGAAACTAAAACTGCACTAAAAAAAGTGCAAGTTTTTAGTGAAGTTTTTTAGTGCAACTGTAGTGCACTACTGAAAATAAAATATCATATAGGGTGAGCATCCCTGACCCAAAAATCCAAAATCTGAAATGCTCCAAAATCTGAAACATTTTGAGCATGGACCTGATACAAGTAAAAATTTCCACAGTTGACCTCACTTGATGGGTAACAGTCAAAATAAAGGTATACTAATAATGCTGTATAAAATTACCTTCTGGCTCTAAGATGTATAGCATGCCATGTTTAGACTTTGACCCACAAGTATCTTTTTCATTATGTATATGAAAAATCCAAAAGAATCTGGAATCTGGAACACTTCTATTCTCAAGCATTATGGATAAGAAATACTTGACCTGTACTAACATAATAGCCACTTAAATATTGGGGGGAGGGGGAATCTCTTTTTTATAGGATTCCTAATAATTCTTTCAATAAAGCTGAACTGGAAAGCTACCATTCTACAGGCAGAAATGGGAGGAATATGACCATCAATATTAATTAAGGGAAACTTGGCTTGATCTACACAGCCAACTACAACTAAATAGAAAACCACCAGGAAAGCTGGGTGTACAGGCCGATGTCTACATTCAGCACAAAGAAGGATGGTTCTCAATAGTAAAGGAAATGCAGAATGTATGAGCAGCCAACCTAGGACAGCTTCCATCAATTCACCTACTTAAACTCTCACGTCACACGGCCGAAGTCAAATGCAATTCCTATTTGTATCATCTGCAGGCTTCCTCCACTATGTCCAAAAAGGATTTAAAATCAAATAGCAAGTATTTTTTAAAGTATTTATACCTTTTTGATAGGTTGTAAGATTCTCTTTGACAAATTTTAATTGTTAAGTCAAAGAATACAATTAACCTACTTAAACAATCTCTCTAAACAAAGTCAAATTAAAAACCAACCTCTCTCCTTTAGTAAAAAAAAAAAAAAAAAAAATCCATATTCTTGCAGAAAGGAAACGAACAAAGGCACTATTGTCTAATCATATAAATAAATCCTGCTTTGCAGCCCTGCCCATCCTACCTAGCCAGTGATATTGACTTTGGCCACATTTCTTTAACCAATTTTCCAAGAAAAGTCAATTGAGAAAAACAGCATCTGAATCACTGAACAACAGCTGTATGGTGTAGCCACTTTTAGTCACACATTTTCCAAAGGGTGAATGAATTGTAGCTTACTTGAAGCAGAACTTTGAGGGGTTTTGTCATTCAATTAGGGTGATAGGACAAGCCATTAGTCTACCTGTGAGTCCTCCTACCTCAGATACAGGAATCACCTACAGGGAGGGCACAGCTGGGCACCCAGCTAAAACATTCAGAGGAATCAAGATTAGCCCTTTGTAGATGGGCTACCAGATTGGTCTCAGGTGAGGCAGTGCTTCCAGAGCCATAAGACAACATTGGCTACAGAACCAAACAACATCCTCTAAAAGGTCTCTGAGAGCAACCTTGGAGCCATGCAGCACCTGAACCCCAGATGATATGGCTTAGGCTTCTTCTTCCCAAGTCAAAATTCTGGAACACATTTACTCACATAGATTCTAAACAGGCAGACTGAGTTAAAACCAGTGTCTTGCAGGAGTGTTCTCCTCTTGTGTTACCAAGGCACCTTAAAATCAGGTTGTAGGACATACGGTCAGATTAACTGTGTTAACACCCCATTTAAAAAAAAAAAAAAACTTCCAAATTTAAGCTGATATTAAGACCACTACTCCATATCGTTAGTGTGAGGATGGCCTTAGGCTTGAGCCTAAGCAACTCTATTTTAAAAACTCCAGTTTGAAACCTGCAGTCTCACCAGGCACTTCCAACAAAGCCCTACAGTATGCCATAAACAAGTTACTTCCCTTCAATCTGATAAACAGAGTGAAGCCTTGGGCAGGCTATCCTCACCTGATAAGAGGGAAAGGTGAGAAGATCAGGGTGAAGACTACCAGACCAGATGTATCTGACCCCAGGGTAAATGATGTCATGGAGAAATCTGGTGGTAGCTGATAAGGATTGAAAGGGGGGTCAAAACCCCCCAAATTTAGTATAAATAATAGAGCTGATGAACAGGGATTCAGCCAGCCAAAGCAAGTATGCACTCAAGCTGGAGAACTTGATGAAGACCTGACATCTCATCACTTGTCACCGTTTCCTGAGCCTCTGCATGATCCTCACAGCTCTCAAACTCTACCCACCTCGTCTGGACCTTGGTGAGAGCCGCCACTTCTCCCTACAACCCTCTCCTCAACCAGTCTCCACTCCATGCCAGGAGAAGCCTGCCTTGGTTCCAGACCTGATCACCATGGTCTGAGTGAGTGTGCATCTGCTGGACATAAAGCCTAAGGCTTAAGACTTCTGAACTTAGCATGCAGAGGGAATGTCTGTCATTAGCCTGTCATGATTAAGTGTGTTTTGCAGTGCTTAGAATTAATCTAGAATTGTTTGCTGTGAATTGATTATGTCTATTGTAGTGCTTGGCATTAAGGATTGTCATTTTCTTGATTAGGAACCTATAGAGTGAAATTGTACTGAGTAATTTGAGTGAATAAAGCATTGAAAGGGGCAGAAGTGTACGGACATTCTTTATCTCTCCCCTTGACTGCATACGTCACAATTTTACCCCCTTGACAGTAACTTGAGGAGCCATAATGGAATAATCTTTGCAACCCCAGTACAAGCCACTGTGAACACCATGGGAACAGTGGCCATCCAGAAGTTTGTTGAATGAAACTTCAACCCAGACAAAGTTCTGGGTCAAACATTTTGCATTCACACATTACATATGGTATTCTTTTACGTTCCTAACAGAGTGGTGCACAACAGTTCTACATGATTAGCTGTTAACGTTTTGTCAAGCAATCTCCTAAAAGAGAAAGTTTGTAATCACAATTCACCTTTAAAGAGCACTTACATACTTTGTAGATAGTAAAAACAAGTATGCAAGGCATTTTTGCTTACATTATTTCATTTGATACATATATAGACTTATTTTTTTTTTCAAAATCTAATCACTCCCTAATGGGGGAAAAAACTAAACAAACATGAATACTTATGCATTTATTCCCAAACTAACAATTTTGAGAGACACCAAAGAAATCCACAGATGCTATCCCTATCCCATTACCAGAGCCACAGTCTCCTGAGCCAAAGCTTCTGCAGGCTCATGCCAGAATGGGTTCACTCTCAAACGAGGACTTTGCTCTCACCACAGAAGACAACCAAGTCACATAATGAAATTATCGCTGTGTTACCTGTCTCAATGTCACTGTCAATGTTCAGGGTCTCATTAGAAGAAGGCATGGTCCCTTTCTTGTAATGCTGCTTACAGATTTTTAAGCCAATTATGTTGTCTTCATTTTCTCCATAGTCAAGGGTCGCCAGGGAAATGTTCTTTAGACGATGATACTATTTTTAAAAATAGTTAAAAAACACATATGAGCTTTTTAAAGTTTGGTCAGAAGTCACAGCCTATGGAATGCAGTTTTAGCCACTTTTTATTGTTTATATCCTGCCCCCTCAGTAGCACTTTCCAATTTTAAATAACACAAAGTCATTTTCTCAGGCTGCAAGGGAACAAACTACCCCCACAGAACTCTAAACTAAAGCACACCCGCTCACAGCTGGCTCCCATCTCCCTCAGAGCCCAAGACAGGGTCCTGCTGATCTCTCAGACCTTACTGCCTACAATGGTCCCCGTGCTGCACACCACAAGGTCACATCCAGGGAGCTCCTGGAGCTTGCCAAACACACATCTGCCTCTGGTTGCTGTTCCCTCCACCTGGAACCTCAGGTAACTACCTAGCTCACTGCTTCAGGTCCTGACTCAAATATCACCACCTCAGTCAGGCATTCCCTTACCAAGCCAATGAAAATTGCAAACAAAACCTTACATTGTACCCCCCAAAACATTAATTTTAATTTATATATAAAATATATATGTAAATTAAAAATTAAAATTAAACTTTAAAAAAACTGTAAGCATTGAGCTGGAGATATAGCTCAGTTGATAGTGTGCTTGCCTCACATGCACAAGGCCCTGGGTTCAATACACACACACACACACACACACACACACACACACTCTGCAAGCATCCATCTCATGCCAAACACACTCCTCCTGTCCTATTCCATAGGAGTGATTACTCTCAGAGAAGCTACAGCTTACATTAACACAAATAATACCAGCTTACACTAACACAATTTTGCTCTCTGCACTAACAAGACTTCACTAGCTCCCATCTTCACAAATATCATTTTACTATTCTAGGAAACTTTTACCTAGGAACACAAAAGTTGTTGCAAATAATTATATTGTTCAGGAATATCCAAAAGACTCATATAGGTGGCTAAACAATTTGAAGATTTAGTCTGATAATAATTCCAAGACTTTTTGAGACTATTTCCCTGACCCTTGCCTTGCTAGATCCACTAACTTTAAGCATGATCCTTACCCAATTCTAATCGAGGGCCCCCACATTAAAGGACTCTGATTCTACCCGAGGCACCCTTTGGACTGTTCAAAGTGGCATCTTCCTTACTGCTGTAGCAAGGATCTCAGCTTTGCTTATCAGCATGTTTTTGGATAGTGATCTTAGGGAGCTGGCATTTGATACTATACATTTCATTTTGTTTCATTTGTCTGGCTCTTCCCTTTACAAAGGGCAGGGATTTTGTTTGATTCACTGATATATCTCCAATGTCTGGAATAGTACTGGCTAACACTAGGGACTCAAATGTTTATAGAATGAATGAATGAAAAAGAAAAGATCAATTTCTCTCCCCTAAATTCTCTCCTCAGGTCCACCAGTCTGCTGTCTCATACCCGTCCAGATACAACTGTTATATTCCATGTTCTTAAGATTTGGATAGAATTACTAGTGCTAAGACATCAAAATTGAGACCAACAAAGACTCTTCTTAGTTTCAAGTCTTCATCAAGGATTCTGAGGTGATAAATGTCTTGGTTATTTGATCCGAAGTAATCTCCCCAAAGTAGTGAGTATGAAGAAATAAATTAAAAAAACAAATCTTAGAGAAGAGATCAAATAGGCAAACTTTACTATGTGGTTCCAAAAATAGTTATAAACATTTTTTTCAGCAAATTATTCAAAATTTACATGAGGATATTTGAATGATTGTATTATTTTTGTTTGCTTGCTAAGACAACAAGATCAAATATATATGTATATTTATATATACTTGGTCTTTTTTTTTTCTTTTGGTACCAGATATTGAACCCAGGAGTGTTTAACCCCTAAACCACATCCCCAGCCCTTTCTATTTTTCACTTTGGGACAGGGTCTCACTAAGCTGCTTAGGACCTCACTAAATTGCTGAGGCTAGCCTTGAACTTGTGATCCTCCTGCCTTAGCCTCCCAAGCTACTGGGATTACAGATATGCACCACCATGCCCGGCTCAAGTATATATATTCTTAAAGTATAGGTCAACATAATCTTAAAGAACAGGTCATTCACAACAAGTACTTGCCTGATGAATAACAAAAAAGATGCTCTCATAGGCGTCCTTTTGAGTATATACACTGCAACTGTAGTCATCTTCATCTATTCCAGAATATCCTTTCAAAAACAAGTGCTTAAAAGCAACAGTGTTGTCTTCTTTGAAAGCAACCACCAATTGGTTACCTAAACCAAAACGAACAATCTGGAAAAGAAAATCATATAGGAATATGAACTTGACCATTTTCCAAGGAAGGAAAATGTCTTCTGATCATTCACCTTCTGCTCAAACCCTATAAGAAAAATCTCAGTTCCCTGCTTGATACCAATAGCAACAATGTCAAAATACAGTCCCCCCAAATAATAACTTCACTGAGTTACATCAGCAATTCTAAGTAGCATTAAGATTGTGTTGGAGCTCAGACAAAAACAAATCCCCAAGCATGGTGCTTTGACAGGCTGAGTACCTTGAACTTCAGCAGCAGCCCAAGCACAAAGGTCTTCCTGACCTTCTCTCCCCTCCCTACCTCTCCTGAAACACAGGAAGGGCCTTTCTCTGAAGTACCTTTACCTAAAAGTTCCTCCAGTAGGAAGTAATTGCCATGAATCCCATCACTATAAGCTCATTAAACAGGAAAGATTAATTCAAAGGAAAGAGGACTAGAGTTAACACCATAGTCCAGAGAAACTTCGTCCCAGGCTATTGTCTGTTCTTCAAGCCCATTTATTCCACCCCCCCACCAAACAAAAACAAAAACAAAAAACATTTACTTACTGCACTACTCTGAGTTCTCCAGAGAAACAGATCCAATAGAATGAGGGGGTCTATTAGATTGGCTCCCATGATCAGAAGTTAATTTGCCCCACAGCAGCTGACTAGGGGGGCCAGGGAAAACAGGCAGCTGCTGAATCAAAGAAGCAGGAAGTCTCAGAAGGAGAGAGAAAGGCTAATGGGGTCCCAGTGTGAGGCCAAAAGCCTGAAAACCCTGAGAGCAGCTGGTGCTGGTCCATATTCAAAGGCTGATGAACTGGAGGCTGATGTACCACACAACGGGGGAGAAAGGGATGAATGCACCCAGTAGAGAAGGGATGAATGCCGGAGAGAAAGCTTCTCTCCAATTTTTTGTTCCATCCAGGCCCCCAGCCTAGTGGATGGTACTGCCCTCATTAAGGGCAGGTCTTTCCCACTCAATTTGCTGACCCACATGCCAATCTTCTCTGGAAATACCTTCACAGACACACCCAGAAGTATGCTTTATCAGTTTTTAGGTATCCCTCAACCAGTCAGGTTGACAACCAAAATTAACCGTTGTCCTTACTCTCTCTTTAAAATGGCACATATTCTCTCTTCCCACTTCCCTCTTCCCTGTGAAGAAGAGTATATCAACTTCTAAATTTTGTTGGGTGATCTCCCCGTGCACATAATAAATGAGTAATTTTTTTCCTCTTGTTAATCCATCTCCTGTCAGTTTATTTTAGTTGACACAAATACCAAACTTTCAGAGAGCAGAGAGGAAATTTCCTTTGCCCCTACAATTAAAAGAAATTCACTCCCAACCCTACTTGGTTGTGTGTGTATATATGAGAGAGAGAGATACTGGAGGTTGAACCCAGGGCCTCTACCACTGAGCTGCATCCTCATCATTTTTAATTCTTTATTTAGAGATAGGGTCTTACTAAGTTGCCCAGGCTGGTCTCGGACTTGCAATCCCCCTGCCTCAGCCTCCAGAGTCACTGGGATTACAGGAATATGCCACCATGCCCTGACTCTACTGGCTTTTAAAAAAGAAAGAATTCATATCAGCTAAGTCTGAATACTTTTTTCCTATATTTGAGTTTTAAATTAATTGCTTTCATAAGTGATTAGTTGGCAAAGCAATAATGAATGTTTTATTGGTAATATACTTAGAAATTGTGGCTTTTAAGAATGCCTTTGAGAAGTTATCAATATAAATATTTACTCCAGATAGGGTGTAACAATTTTTCAAAGAATTCAATTAATCCAGTTCTGCAAAAATTCTTATACAGCATTTACAACTAAGACTTTGCCCAACAAGATCTACAGTATCAAAGTTCATAAAAGAGCTGGGGCTCTTTTATAAGCTGGGGCACACTGTAATCCCAGCAACTCAGGAGGCTAAGGCAGGAGGATTGAAAGTTCAAGGCCAGCAGCCTCAGAAACTTAGTGAAGCCCTAGGAATTTAGCAAAACCTTGTTTCAATAAATAAATTAATTAATTTAAATGGCTGAGGGTGTAGATCAGTGGTAAAGCACCCCTGGGTTCAATGCTCTGTACCATTAAACAAATAAAAATTTAAAAGTTCCCAAAAGCATAACAGGGCTCAGTTTACCTATATGATGTTAAACCCATTCATTGTCACCAAGCACCCACCTGCTCCTGATAAAACATTTACTTGCTTTCCCTTCCACTGTATCTGATACAAGATTAGGCACCCAAGGGCTCTCCTCACCAAGAGTGAAAGTTTTCTGCCTGGAACCCAATAAATAGGGAAAATTAGCCAATACCAAAGGTTTACAAAAAACTAAGAAACCACACAAATGGCCATATACACACAGGTGCATGTTATCAGGTGTATTCTCTCTCACACACACACATGTGTGCAGGCACACTTACACTCTCTCGTGTATGCCCTCACCTCTCACACCTTCTGTGTATTCTAATTCTCTCTCTCTCTCTCTCTCTCTCTCTCTCTCTCTCTCTCTCTCTCTCTCGCTCTCTCTCTCTCTCTCTCTCTCACACCCACACACACATACACACACACAGTAACATTTTTGCTGAAGCCTGTGCCACACACTTTTTCCCACTTCCCTGTTTCATAAAACAATGAGACTCTAGAAGTTTTCCTCAAGGCCTTACCCAGCTGAGTCAGATCATTTTGCGAATGTGTGAAATTAGCAAGTTTAATTAGATGACCATTTCTTGCCATCCCATCACTCAATATAATAAAACTATACAATAATACATAAAATATTAATTATGAAAAATTCAGATGAAATTAATGTTAATTTGCACAAGCAAATTAGCACAAGGGTGTTTTTTTAGTAGTTCTTATTTCAGCTTTTACATTTTGACAGCAAAAATGCATTACTGTCCCATCTAGATCTTAAGATTTGCTAATTAAATTAAATTAAATTAATTAATTATTACAAATAATATTGACAGGCTGGAGATATAGCTCAGTTGGTGCTTACCTTTCTTGCACAAGGCCCTGGGTTCAATCCCCAGCACCATAAATAGATCGATAGATAGATAGATAGATAGATAGATCTGACTATTTTCTAGCAATTATATGCCAGACATTGTATTAACTGCTTTACCTGTATTTTCTTGCTTACCACTGTAACTAACCATGAATATGTTACCACTATTATCTGCATTTTACATAAGTGTAAACTGATACCTAGCCTCATTAAATTGCTCCAACCCACTTAACTAGAATGGAAGCCAGGTCTGATTCCAAAACCATCTTTATAATGCATGAACAATTTCTCTCTGCTAGAAAAAAAAATTATCTTTGGGACATTTCTTATTAAAAAAAACAATTTAAGTGCTGGCATTTCATAATTAGGAAAGGCAGCTATTGCTTAAGAATGTACATAGATGACACTCTAGAGCATTTCAATTTCACCATGTCACATTCCTCAAATACCAACTCAAAGGATTGAGCAATTGCAAAAAAACACAGCTATTCTAAGAAGAACATCAGATAAGACATCCCACATCATTCTACCTGTGCTGAAAATCAAGCAAGCTAAGGTTAAAAGTTCTTTCAAGCATGTGACACCTGTCAATGGCACCTATATGAGAGACAAGGAAAGGTCATGTTGCTTTTTGAAAGTTAAAAAGTAAACCAGAGAACCAGCACACACAATTGATTCAAGATGTTAGAAGGGAATACCATTGCATCCTCCAAACCCTCCTACCTCACCTATAGCACCACTAAATTAAGTTATTCAATCAAAGTTTGTCAACTGCTTCCTTTTTGACAAACTTGATACCATGTGGGCAGGGTCAACCCTCATGGTATTACATAATAGCACACAGGCACTGTGCTAAAATGTACAAGTATTATTTTTCATTTAATTCACCCATATTCTATGATAGAGTAGTTACATTGGAATCTATATTTTTTAAAAATACGCCTTCTTTTCTTTCTTTCTTTCTTTTTTTTCCCCCCCTAGTACTATACAGACTCAAATACTGCCCATCACAATGTCAGGGCTAAATATGATTGCAGTGTATACATAAGCAATCGTTTTGGACAATTAATTTATCCCAGCTGGAATATATAGAAGGTATCAAATTGAGGATTCAAACCAGGTCTGTTGACATTAAAGCCTGCTAATTCTCTTGACCATTGGGCTTCCCCAGCTCTTATACTGAAACGCTGCTGTACTCAGATATTAGATCTATTCCTCCTACACCCACAGGAAAAGAAACACAAATGGTCTGAACAGAAAATGGACAATCAATTGAGAAAGTGGCATATGATTTGCTGATATATGAAGCCATCATTTTATTCAAACTCAAAGCCATCGATTCAACTTTGAGAAGAAGAAAAGGTTAGTGTTGTACTCTCTGCTTGAAACCACCTGTCTGGCATCAAGAACAAAAATCTCCCTCCATTCTCTTGTTCATAGAACAAGCCAAGATCTTCATCTATGGTCTACCACCAGGGAGGTGTGGGCATCTTCAAAGCTTCTCTCAAGAGAAACAAACCCTGAGGAGGAAACTGCAAAGGCTTTTTCTTGCTGTGACAGAACCAAACCCTCCCTGCAGATGAAGAATAAGGGGTGATGGTTGTTACGGTTTGGATGTGAGGTGTCCCCCAAAAGCTCATGTGTGAGACAATGCAAGAAGGTTCAGAGGAGAAATGATTGGGTTGTAATAGTCTTAACCCCGTCAGTGAATTAATCCCCTGATTGGGATTAACTGAGTGGAAACTGAAGTGGGAGGGTGTGGCTGGAGGAGGTGGGAACTGGAGCCAGACTTTGGGTATGCACTTGAATCTGGCAAGTGGAGACCTCTCTCCCAGTCACCATGTGAGCTGCTGGTCTCTGTCACACTCTTCCACACTCCTCTTCCTGTTCTGCCTCACCTCAAGTCCCAAGGAATGGAGCCTGCTGTTTAAGGACTGAGACCTCTGAAGCCTTTAGCCTCCATGTAAACATTTCCTCCTAAAATTGTTCTGGTTGGGTCCTTTAGTCACAGCAGTGAAATAGCTGACTAAAACACTGGTGTTGACCAAAATGACTTTATGTTCAAAAAAGCAGAGGACAGTAAAAATGCATTCCTGTCCCCCCAGCTAGATCCTAAGATTTGCTTAAAATGTGACACAAGACAGAAAAATAATCAGTCACTAAATGTAGTCTGGCAAAGACTGTGAATTAAACACCTCATTATGAAATCAATGTAGAAGAAAATATTCTGTACCAGGTAAAAACAAGATACCACTCTAATGAGGCACAAGGACCATGGGAGGGAAAGAGTAGAACTAGCAAAAGAATGCAGACACCTCCCTCAAGATTATAAATTACTGCAGAAGGCAAAGTTGGAACTTAAAAAAAATAAGATTCCTTCTCATCGACCTTGACCTTGATAAAATTCCATCCATCCCATTAGATTTGAGAAGGGAGTGTAAAAGAGAAAAGGAGGAAGAAAGAAAAGTGGGATTTGACAGAAGGAAAGAAATCTCCAATTAGATAGCACCCAAGTAGCAAAACTTAGTGGAATGATCCTACAGGGGAACAAAAATTCAATCTCTCCTAATTTTATTAGGGGAGACAGGTAAGTATGTCCACACAAAAAGTAAATTACTGGTTCCCAGAAATACTTCATTATTAACAGTAAAATTAATGATGTAGACAGTAAAGAGTATTAAGGAAAACTACATGTCAAGTGGTCAGGAAAAGCTGATAGGGAGATGGGACTTCAAATAGCACCTGCATGGTGAGGGAGAAGGACCCACTCTGGTCATGGGGTACCAACAAGCAGGAATGAGAATCATCTGGTTGGTCTGGTTATTCTAAGAAAAGTAATGTGATATTAGCATGAAATAGACTGGTATGTGGGAAGGTAAGAAGGGCACACAGGATGATGACCAGAAGCAGCCTAGTTCACTCATCTGTGTTGATAACTGTGAGCTCCAAGGGCAACATTTACATCCAGAAGTCATAGTATGAGAGTGTGAGAGGGCAGACTCCAGAGGAAGTACCAGACCACCAGACGGTCTGAACTCAAAGCCTGGCTCCGCCATTTACTAACTGGTTATAAACAAACTCCTTCACTCTTTTCCCCCAACTTCTTCATGCATAAAAAGGGGATTATAACTGAACCTACCTCACAGGGTCACAGTAAGAGGGAAATGAGTTAACACAGAGAAAATGCTTACTGTGTCTGGCACATGGAAAATTCCATGCTAGGTTCAGCTGTCAGTAGCAAGGTAATATGCGTCATTTTACAACCAAAGGTGCCATACATCGTATATTTGCTTGTGGCTCCTAGCACAGCTGTATCCCCAACTCAATATCCAGCAATGTTTCATGTGTTTTTTAAAATTGGGGCTCAGAATCTGTGCTAAAGAGAAGATAACAAGATGAAAAAACAAATACATGCAATTTAGAGAGAAACAGATCAATGGGATTTAGTAAGTATCAGGACAAAGAATGCTAAGTCAAAGATGGCAATGGCATTTTATGCCTTTGTAAATAGAATTTTACTAACATTAGAGTGAAAAGTCAAAATAGAAGCTGGTTTAACAAGATAAGGATTTGCAAGACAATTAAAATTAACCAAAGGACAAATCAGGACATGACTCTCCTTCCAAGTAATACTAATAATGCACCTATTTTATTATAAGAATTAAAACTTGAAAACCATGAATGAAAAGAGCTAAGAAGCATGCACTTTTAACAATGTCCCTGCATCTCAATCTTGTGTTTTCTTTTTTTTTAATCTTTTTTTTGAGAGACAGAGAGAGACAGAGAGAGAGACACAGAGAGAGAGAGAGAGAGAGAGAGAGAGAGAGAGAGAGAGAGAGAATTTTAATATTTATTTATTTTTTTAGTTCTCGGCGGACACAACATCTTTGTTTGTATGTGGTGCTGAGGATCGAACCCGGGCCGCACACATGCCAGGCGAGCGCACTACCACTTGAGCCACATCCCCAACCCAATCTTGTGTTTTCTGAAGCCACTTGTTTTCTCTAAAGCTGGATGAACTAGGACAGCATGCCATACAATGGGAAGTCCTCTTTATGAATAAAGAGGCAGCTTCAGGTAGAGCAGGGTCCTTCTCTCGTTTCTATAACTTCTTTTTTAATATTCTAGAAATAACATCTTTATACCCTTTTCTATTGGTGGCAGAATGATTATTTGCCAATAAAGCTGAACATTCCAAACTGGGTACTGGGTTTTCATTTTTTTGCAGGAGTTGGGTTGTTTGTTTATTTATTTCAGTGCTGAGGATAAAACCCAGGGTCTCACACATGCTAGGCAAGTGCTCTTCCACAGAGCTACATCCACAACTTAAGGACTGTTCTTAAAAGGGCATCTGTTTTAGATGTAGGTACCTATAGAGAAACTGACTCAAAACTAGTTCAGTGTCAAGCTCAACAGCTAGATGACACCTCTGATGGCTGCATTAATACGGTGATAAACTGTTCCATAGTATGAACTTAATCCAATGATCCAAATGTTGCTTTTATACACTACTGATAGTAACCCAGGGTGAGTGTTTACTTTGAGCATGTTTGTTGCTGATAAAAGGGAAACTTAGTGTTCTGTAAGTCAGGGGAAAAAAATTGTAGATTTCAAAAGCATATTTGAATACAGTATATTTGAAGGTGAGGGATTTCAAGAACACAAATCACTTCATACTGACACTCTTGGCAGCCTATGAACCTCACAGAGATATAGAAATTCTCCTCAGTTCAGATCCACATTTATGTAGTATTTACAGAACCTGTGGAGGGATAACCTCATGTTCTTACAAAAAAAAAAAAAAAAGGTTGCCTTCTAATCTGAACTTCAGCCCATCTTCTGCCTCCAGAGTCAGCATCATTTTATAGTTTCATGAACTTGAATGTGGATATTTCAGAACAAAAGTCAAGTGTAGAACACATGAAAACAGTTTCATCTTGGGGTAAGGAAAAAAAAGTATGAATTACCTGTGCAGTAACCATGACTATCTTCAAAATCTGCAAACCCAGTTTCCACGGAATCTGGTGTCTGGCCCGGTACTTCTCACAGGGGTTCATGAAGTAAAACCTCAGGTCTTCCCTCAGACATTCTTCTTTCACTTCAGAATCCAGATGTGCCATTGCATTTCTGCCACAGAAGATCAATTTTTAAATACCCACAATTGTCTGTTCCTCAAAAGGCTCCTAAACGACACTTTCTCTTCACATGCTTTACCTGTTTCTTATAGAAACACAACTCTCCAACCAATGAACTGCTTTTCTCTTCAGAAATCAGAAAATTATCCCAGACCTTCTACCACCTGACTTTCTACAGAGCTGTCCCTCCTGTTCAAAGTGGTCATTCTCAACAATAGTAAAAACAAAAATAAAATTTATTTGTAAGACTCAATTCCTGCATTTGAACATAGAACATTCTCATTTTTCTATCACAAGAAAGTATTACAAGATGTGTGTGTGTGTGTGTGTGTGTGTGTGAGAGAGAGAGAGAGAGAGAGAGAGAGAGAGAGAGAGAGAGAGAGAGAATGTGTAAGAGTATAAATGTACAAAAATGTCTGAGTGTGTGTATCAACAAAAATTAGATGGAACACTTTCAGGATACATTGCATATTTAATTATAGACTACATAGACTAATGGAATATAATTGTTATAGAAGTTGAGAATCTATTCTATAACTGCACTAAGAGAAGGATTATATCCCACTCTACCCCCACCCCCACCCCTGCTTTTTGGATAAAATATCAGTTATTATAAGGTTCCAGAATATAAAATGTTTCTAAAAGTTAAGATAGCATTTTTTTATTTATGCCTAATCAAATTTTGTCTCATTATATTAGTAAAATTTTACTTTAACTGTTTCAAGGACCAGGACTCATTATTCAAGCTAGGCCAAAAAGAAACACAGGATATGATTACAGGAATGTATTATAACTGAGGGGACAAATGTGGTATTTTCTCTAAGTAGTCCCCAACATGAGGTGTGTGATACATTCCACTCCAGCATAGAAAATATTAATACTTCCACTTTAGTCTTCATTTTAGAAACTAAAAGAATCAGCTCTATTAAAAATTAACAAAGAATATACATATATAACATAATAATTAACATAGCTTAGAGAACATACATATAACAAAATATATAGATATATTATAAAATAATTTACAGATAAATATATATACATGGGGAATGCTGTGCTCAAATTGTACTATTAGGTACGTCAAGTTTGGAGACCATACCCTTCAAGCACAGGCTGTCTTGGGGTGCTAGATGCCATCTTGCCACCACAGGAGAGCTTGCTAGAGATTAGAGCTGGCACAACAGGTCAGACAAGAGATGGATACCAAGTCTAATAACAATATTTGGATTCCTGGATCCAACTGTGCCTGAGGCTGTCCATTCAAAGGCTTTCAACTTAAGCCAATAAATACATTTGGGAGCTCAAGCAATCTTGAGTCCTGAAGTTTCTGCTTCTCAGGAAGTGACTTGATGGTAAGTTTAATGAATAAACTGTAATAGGTTAGGCCACCATTCCAGTTACTCATTTCTTATCAAGATTTTGTAATTGAAGTTATTCTTGGGAATCCCCTTCCTGGAAATATCCAAATAATATTTTTATTTCTGACTCATGATCTCTGTTATCTAGCTTAACTAACAAGCTCAAAAGAAGTTTGAGGGGCTGGGATTGTGGCTCAGTGGTAGAGCACTTGCCTAGCATGCACAAGGCACTGGGTTCGATCCTCAGCACCACATAAACGTAAAATAAAGATATTGTGTCCACCTAAAACTAAAAAATAAGTATTTTTTTTAAAAAAAGAAGCTCAAAAGGGAAAGACTGTTTCAAGGCTCACACTCAGTTTTTAGTGATTTTTCTATTTCTAAATTGATTTTTTTTAAAAGAGAGAGGGAGAGAGAGAGAGGGAGGGAGAGAGAGAGAGAATTTTTAATTTTTTTTTTTTTTTTTTTTTTAGTTATTGGCGGACACAACATCTTTGTTTGTATGTGGTGCTGAGGATCGAACCCGGGCCGCACGCATGCCAGGCGAGCGCGCTACCGCTTGAGCCACATCCCCAGCCCCTCTAAATTGATTTTTTTAAAAAATTTTTTTAGTTGTTGATGGACCTTTATTTTATTTATTTTTATGTGGTGTGAGGCCTCACACATACTAGGCAAGTGCTCTACCACTGAGCTACAGCCCCAGCCCTAAATTGATTTTTTAAAGATCTCTTGTTTCCAGGATTAGTGGACGGGGATAGTCAGAATTATCCCATAGTAAAGGAGGAAAGGGAAAGAATATAAAGACATGACAGGAGAAATAAAGAAAATAGAAGGGAGAAGGGAGGAGGAAGGGAAGGAAAGAGAGAAAAGAAAACTAAATGAAACACAGGCTCTTGAAGGGTGGGATGGGAAAGTATCTTTAAACTATCAAAAAGAGTCCAAAGAGCAGAGAGCTCCTAGGCCAATTTCAGAGGCTACTGGAGAAGTTAAGAGCCAAGTGTCAAGCATACACACTTAGGCTTTTGTTTTGTAGCCTCAGGTAAGGGAAACAAGAAAACCACCAAAATATAATAGTGTGGGAAGCCATTCTGACACGTGATTGGGTGACTCCCGTTAAGGGTCTGAGGCGCTTTGGCTCTGTCGAAGCTTTCCCGGCCCTTTCCTGATGAGAGAGCCCATCCGTGTGGGGGTGTGCCTGACCACTGACCCGGGGGACCCAATCACTGACCCTGACCTTGGAGTGCAGCCCCCCCTCAACCTTCATTGGATGGAATTCTCCCCTGAATCTCTTGTTCCCCAATAAAAGGCTACTCCCAGGCGTGTTCGCGCTCTCTCTCTCTCCTGCTAGCCCTGAGTAATCCTTGCTGCCCTGCTGGGCGGTTAGAGGAGGGAACCAGAGAGGGGAGTCGTCTCAGACCTAGCAATAGAAATAAGGTAATTGAGTCTGTGTGTTTTATTTCGATCTCTTCTAACTAACTTTATGCCTAGAACCTCATTAATGAAACCATTGCGCAGGCCACGTGGTATATAATAGGACAGCTGTCCCCAAAGGGCTGCTCTCTAGGGACAAGAACCAAAATCGAAACTGCCTGTCCCCAAATTTATAGGACTACAAAGGAAAGAAGAATGGCTCCAAATCACAGAAAATAAATTAGAAAGGAAAAGTAGACCTCTTTTTACCTCTGCATCTCTTAGTAGACCCAGCATGAAAAAAGGACAGTCATAGACCAGCCCTGTGAGCGTCACACCTGGTTGAGCCAGGGAACTTCAAACGGTGAGCCTGCTTGGGTCTGGGAGGCCCAGACTGGAATCACCCTTGATATCCCAGAAAATATAAAGATCTCTCCAGAGGTTCCTTAAGACTTGGGGTACTCTAACAAGTAATTTATAAACACAACAGCCAGCAGGCAGTTAAATATAACTAAGCATAGAAGGAAACAAGTCACATAAAGCAGTTACTTAGAAACAGCAGGAATAGGACTGAGCATACTAGAATCAGATACATTGGAAAAAACCAGGCTTACCATATTTAAAGACAAACAACATGGTAAAAAAAAAAAAAATCTACGAGAAAACTAGGAAAAGACAAAGTGCTTTTAGAAACAAAAATCAGCACAATGAGTCTTATTTCAAAAGAAGGAGAAGACTTTACAAATGTGTTTGTCTTGAGCCTGCTACAGTCTTGATTCAGTCTGACTAACCGGACAAGCACTTACTCTGCTAAGTGAGGATGTGCTAGACACAGGGTTGAATAGGTTCCTTGAAATTCACATACTCTATGTCCAGCAGGACAGGCAGAATTGCCACAGCATTAACAAATAGGTCAGCGAGTGCTGGAGCATAGCCTAAAACATATTATGGACACAGTTCTGACCATGGGGAGAGAGAATGCTGGGGGAACCCAGCACAGTCATTGAACCGTGGTTAGTGTCATACTCTTTGGGACTCAAGCCAGTTTGAGTTCTGACATTCTTGCTTCTCAGGAAGTGTCTTGATGGTAAGTTTAATACATAAACTGTAACAGGTTAAGCTATCATTCAAGTTACCTGACTGGGCAATGAAGGACCCATTCCCAAAAAGAAGGTGGCATCTTAACTGTTCCTGAGAGCAACATCCTGAAACATGAACTTCACAGCCCTGAGAACACACCTGTAAAAAGCCTTTATGGACATGCTTGAGCAATACTAAATTGAGAGCTAATCAACAATGCTTTAGTGGTTGAATACTGCTAAAGGATTCATCCTGATGATTCACAATATGCTTTCCATTTAATAAAATGAAAACAGAATTCAAAAAGGTGTGTGTAAAATTCTCAGAGCCCTGAGAGTAAAGCCATGGAGCTTCCCCTGTTCCCCCCACACACATTCCTGACCTCTGTATGAGGAATGCTAAGGCAAAGGAAGAAGAGGCTGTTTTTGCCAAAGCAGGGGAGAAAACACATTTGGCCATACACCTGTGAACATCTGGAGAGCCAAGCTCTGCTGCTGACATTTTCCTTCCTCCCAGGAGCTCAGTCCAAGGGAAGAGAGAGATGTGAATAGATACCAGTGCAATCAAATGAGTCGGGAGCTATAGTTGAAGTGTGCACTGAGTGCCCTAGGAACAGAAAGAGTGTCTGATGCAGCGTGGTTGCTTCAAGAGGCTTCAAATAATTCTGCCCATTGATTCCTCCCATGACATGGCTACTGAAGGTTCAAGAAATGATAGCTGCTGTTAACATCACCCTAAGAAACTTTATTAAAAAGTCTCGGGCAAAAAGAAAAAGGCCAGGTGCAGTGGTGCATACCTGTAATCCCAGTGTCTCCAGAGGCTGAGGCAGGAGGATTGCAAATTCAATGCCTCATAATAAAAATAAAAAGGGCTGGAGATGTGGCTCAGTGGTTAAGCACCCCTGGGTTCAATCCCTGATCACCCAAAAAAAGAAAAACAAAAAGAAGAATAAAAGAAAAAGGTAGCATTTTTTCCAAAATAGCAAAAAAAAAAAAAAAAAGTTAAGTAGCAGTTAATGAATGTCAAGATGGCTAATTGTGCTGCATTGTTTATACTACTATATTCTTCCAGAATTGTTTCACTTAAATTATTTACAAGCAGTTGCACCACTTCTAACATCGTGAAGTATTAAAATTAAAAAGACTGTGCATGTGTGTGATACTGGGGACTGAATTCAAGGGTGCTCTACTACTGGGCTACACTCCCAGTCCCCCTCTTTTTTTGGAGGTGGAAAGGCAGGGTCTCATTTAGTTGCCCAGGCTGTCCTTGAACTCGCCATCCTTCTGCCTTAGCCTCCCAAATAGCTGGGATTACAAGGCATGTGCCACTAAAAAAAGAAAGAAGCCAGGCAAAGTGAAGCATGTCTGTAATACCAGCAGCTTGGGAGGCTAAGACAGGAGCCAGCCTCAGTAAAAGTGAGGTGCTAAACAACTCAATGAAATCCTGTCTCTAAATAAAATACCAAATAGGGCTGGGAATGTGGCTCAGTGAGCATTGCCCCTGAGTTCAATCCCCGGTACAAAAAAGAAAGAAAGACAACTTTTTCTAAAGCCATGAAAAACTGTTCTCTTGAGTATATAAATCAATTGGCAAATATAAGATACTACTAGTTGAATGTGACCAACTTATAATAATAGAAATACAGATAATTAGTTGTACAATGAGGTAGATGTTCTTTAATAAGTCTAATTTATTAAGTTTTAAATAACATCTAAATTCAAAATATAAAGGCCCTAAAATCCTAGTAACTTAAGGAAAATATAAATCTACACATTTTCTAAATTTTTCTGAGGGTTCTTTATTGCCCACTTCTTCCAATTTGTAGATTCACAATAGTTCCCTGATGGATGAAAGATATTAAACAGACACATACCCAGACATCTTATTGTTATAACAAAAACAACAACTACAAAAGAATGGTACAAAGTGAAGAGACAGAAAAATTAAAAAGCAAAGAGAAGAGATAGGGCAACAGTTGTGGCTCAGTGGTAGAGTACTTGCCTAGCACGTATGAGGCACTGGGCTAGATTCTCAGCACTCCATATAAATAAATAAAGGTCCACTGACAACTAAGAAAAATTACTAAAGAGAGAGAGAGAGAGGGGGGGGGGATAGTATCAAAGGACCAATACCTTTCTTCATTTGACACAAACTTCCACACCCTCTGATGCTGAGCACTAGCTGGTGATTGGTACAGGAGAACTAAAGGCTACAATTGCAACTTCCTAAGCAAGAATTAGGTGAACAGACAAGAGAAATACTGCTACTTCAACTGAGGTCATAAACACTAATGAGATAGGGCCAAGGCTTTCAACCTTTGCCCAAGAAAATGCACACACTAGTTTCAGTGATGGTGCCTTGTCAGAGAAATAAACTAACCAGCATGGGCTGCCATTGCTTTGGACTTGCACTTGTGTGGTTTTTACTCCACCTAGCAAAAGTGACAAGGACTCTCCCGGTGATTCAAAGGTGCAATCAAGTTTGAAAAACATTCACCTTAGAGGTTACCTGTTGCTCATTTCACAAATGAGGCAATTTAAGTGCTCTAAGGTTACAACCCAGCCCCAACTACAGGAATCCAATGTTTCTTCTTGATCCCTGAGTTAATATTTCTTTAAGAAGTAATAGCCAATAATATGGTCAGTAATGAAGAAAAAACTGGTAGGTTCAAATATAACTTCTCTCATTTGAAAATGTTTGACAAATAAGTATTCTAGTCCATAAATTCAGGAGGTTTCTACATGGTCATATTATTAAAAATGAGAAACACACACATGCAAACACACACACACACACACACACACACACACACACACACAAGTAAGGCCATCTGACGGAGTGAACATAGAATTTACCTTCCTCAAGGTACCTTTGTGCTTCAAATCCTCTAGAACAAACATTGGACATCCATTTCTATTACCCCAATGAAGCTGTTCAGAGTAAACATCATCTACTGTGGATTACAATGAACACTTTTTGGGCTTGGTGGCTCAGCAGTGTTTGATGCCACTGACCACCACCTCCCTGACACAATTGCTTCTCAGCTTCTAGAACACTCTGCTCCTCTGGCTTTCTTCCTACCTCACTGGGCCCCTTTCAGTCTTCTTTGCTGGCTCTTCTTTCATCTGACCTTTAGATATCAGAGCAGAGTTCACAGCTCTTCTATTCTCCATTCTTTAGAAGAGCTTGTCCCACCCTGTGACTTTAAATACAGTCTACCTGGTGGAAACTTTTACTTACATTTGCATCTCCAGAAAACTTCTCTTTTGAATAGATTCCCTTATCCAGCCCCTTCCTTGAAACTCCATATGCATGTCTAATAGGTTTCTCAACCTGTCCTCCGCCCATCTTCTTAATGCAATGATCTGAACACATCCATTCAAGTGCTTCAGTTGTTAGCCACAGTGCATTCAGTGGTTCCCCACCTTGACTGTGCAGTAGGATCAGCTGGGGAGCTCTACAGAACTTCTGCATGGCTCCCAGCCCCTTCACCCTCTGGTTTAATTGGTCTAAGGTACAAACTGGGCATCAGGATTTAATAAGCCTCCTAGGTGATTTTCATGTGCAAAAGAAACCACTGCTCTACAGCACTCTTCCATTTCTCCTTTCCTTCAGTTCTCACATCCAGTTTATCAAGTCTTCCTTCAACTTGAGCTATGAACTTGAGTCTCTATTTTCAACTTGAGTCTCCATCTCTCTGTTCCCACTGCAGCTGCCCTGGCCCAAACACATCATCTCTTACTTAAAAACAGCAACGGCTTCCCAATGTACATCATTGCTAAAGGGGAAACTGATTAAATAATTTTAACTAATTTCACAAGTCAGACGTCATTTCCATACTTCAAACACTTTAGGGACTTTCCCCTACTCTCAGAATAAAGTTCAACCCTGACCATTGCCTAAAAGACTTCCTTCCACTCTCACCTTCTCTTACCCTCTTCCACTTCCTCAGTACACCATGGCTGCATTCCTGGCCCTGGGACATTCCCCATTCTGGATTTTTTTTTTTTAATTTTTATTGTTGGTTGTTCAAAACATTACATAGTTCTTGACATATCATATTTCACACATTTGATTCAAGTGGGTTATGAACTCCCATTTTTACCCCATATACAGATTGCAGAGTCACATCAGTTACTGGGTTTTACACTGCTCTTTCAACCACCCTCTTGCTCTTTCCCCAGCTATTCAAGTATCTGGCTCCTTCTCACCATTCTTCACGTCTCAGTTCCAATGTTACCTTTTTAGGGAGGACGCACACTCCCTTACATGTGGCCTTCCCCTGTCTCTCCTATCCCTTCATGGTTGAGACACAATTTCTGTGGGTCTTCCCTTCAAGATAGCTTCACCAAGCTCCTTTCTAGCTCCTAACTATACACCACAGTACACAGAGGACTACCTAACACAGAACAGGTCCAAGGGAATATTTCTTGGAGAAATGAGTCAGTGAATAAGAAAACAACCCTGACTACATGAGTCTATACTTTAGTAAGTACCCTTTAGATCAAATAATGAGAACAATATTAATAACACAATCATAGAAAATTTAAAACATTGATATGAAAAACTGAATTAAATTATATTCAACTATTGCTTAGGCAAGACAATTGAGAGGATTCTAGGTAATTTAACTGACTAAAAAAAGTGATAGAAGTTTTATTTTGTCTTATCCACTGTTTCTTATGTATTTCCAAATGAATTACAACAAATTATTATCATAATTTGCTATTTGTTTAGGAGAGAGCTAAAATCTTCCCTCAAAATGAATCCCAAAAAATTATTAGACACAATAAATAACAAAATTGGTAGTAAAGGATAGAGAATTTTTAAAATAATATGCCTAACTACAACTAAATTCAGAAGCCATGAAAATGATTGATAGACCTTAAAATAAAAATCTAAAATTTCAATAAGTCAAAAGATGAGCAGGCTGAGAGAAAAAGCCTGCATTCTGTATAAGAAGGCAAATCTCTACTGTCTATGACCTATAGAAAGTTCCAGACTACTAATTTTTAAAAAAATATAACCCAACATAAAAACAGGTAAAGGATCTGAACAAAACATTGGATAAAAATTCATTAACAACCTGATTGGTGAAAAAAATCTCTTAATTTTTATTTATCAAGAGTCGGGTAAAAAAACCTTGTTGAAAGATATGTAAATTTTGAAGGGCACTCGGGCAGTATTCTATAAGAATTTCTGTGGTCTAGGAATCAAACTCCTGTGGATCTATACTTCAGACTTTAAAATAACTGGTTAAAAAGATGGTTACAAAAAATACTGACTGCAGCCCTCTTCATAACTGTGCACTGACTTGAAAATGTCTATGACTGATTTTTTTAAAGTTAGAAAATAAATACTGTGGGATTCCATTTTTTTTTTAATGTCTATATGTAGACATTTCAAAATGTCTAGAAGTGTAAAAACCAGAAAACAAAAGCAAAAGTCAAACCTGGTAGCCTCCGTGAAGTATATTATAGGTGATATTAATTTTCTTCATCAAGTTTTTCATTTTCTTCATATAGTCATTAACATGTGAATCCTTGAGTTTTCATTATGGGTCAAGCTATTTCAAAAAGAAAGAGCCTAATATGTGTCAGGCAATCAGATATTTCCTTGCCCTTAGTTTGTGTGGTGGTGGGGGATGGAGAGGGAGGCAGATAAGTATAGAGAATAACATTCAGGGGTCCTGGCCCCATCAGCCAGGCAGAGTGCCAGGAGCAGGACCTTGGATGGAAGACTCTGGGACAATCCTAACGACTTCCACGTGACTTTTTCACTCCAATATCTATACTATTAACTAATTTCCTCATGGTTTTCTAGAAGGAAAGGAAAATAATGTCCAATCAATTGAGGGTCTGGAGTAGTTAGGCCCCAACTGAAGGGAGTTGAGTTGGTGGTAGGGAGACAAAGAAGTCAACTTTGGTTACCTTCTCAGCATCTCTCTCAGAACAAAAATAATGCAATCATTCATATCCTAAGAAGTTCCCTGAAGAAAAACCAAAGGGACTTTTCGTTTTCCAGTAGAGCCACCCATAAAAAATGAACATGTTAATCTTCCAGGAATTTCCCTAAAGACAATCATGCCACAAGGTTCCTATAACACCCTGTCCCCACTCCGTCTCCAACCACTTTGTTGCCTCAGACTACCAAGAAAGGAGAACTAGAGCTGTACATCTTAAAAGTGCTTGTTCTTAACAAGCCACACTCCTTTCGAAAATGTAATGAAGAGTCATCTTTCTCTGGGGCAGAGATAAGTACAAAGGAAGCTCCATTTTGCAGTTTCTTATTAGACAGGGTTCCAAATGCAGTTTAAGCTGGAAAAGACAGCTGGAATTATGGCATTTCCTAACCCCAATATTTTCCTTTCTCTCACATCTTTATTAAGAACCTGATAGGTATGGCTGATGGCTCTCTCAAAGTAAAATAAGTTATAAATAAATAACACTTTTCCCCTCAAGGAATTGAGTTCACACAATTTTGCACAAGCCCACCTCAGTGTCATGATAATACCTAGATTTGCCCCACCTTTAGATCCCTCTAGCTGGAATAGGTGATATGATTTTTTTTTATGCCCACCATTTGAACTGTGAGACTTTTAGAATTATTACACTAAGGTCAATTTGCCAGAATCTCCAGCCTCACAAGTTACCAATTATTGCCTGGCAGATGTTTTAGGCTGAAACTGCCAAGATGTATTCAAGGGGAGAAAAAAAAATATTTAACTTTCAAAGCGGAATAAAGGAAGCAGCTCACCTGACTGAGGGGAAAGGGAAATGCGCAATGTGCCCCTAAAGCAGTCTCTTCTATATCAGGGAGAAGAGGGCTGAGGCCCAAGCTGGAAAGAGATGACAGAAGTCAGCAGCTCAGACAGAAGTGGGCTGAGAAAAAAAAAAAAAAATGGGAAGGAAAAACCCAGATGGTTGCCAAAGCAAACAAACAAGCCAAAAACAAAACAAAACAAAACATGGCTGGCTTGAAACATTGGATACTAAAAAAAGTGTTCCAAGTCTGATAAAAATAAATGAATAAATAAAAGTCTGGAAATAAAATTACATCTTTCTATGAGCCCTTATCAGTAGCATTAGAACTCTCTAGTCATTGAGTCCTTCGGAAATGACACGTGGAACTCAGACTCTAGGCCTCAGCCAAAGAGAACAGTCTCCCTGCAGGGAATAATCCACTTTTAGTTTAGCAGCCAACCAGATTTTCTTCAGCCACTGTTTTTACTCTGAAAACTACAGACACACAAAACCACCTTTTTTTTTTCTCTCTCTAAATTGTAAAACTATTCTTAATCTGGGTTTCACTTCACTAACAGAGGAGCGATTAAACAAAGAGATTAGCTTGTGAATATGACCATCTCTGACTTTCAGTTCCCTATTCTTTATCATTCTGTTCAAAATTTGTCCCGCCAATTCTTCTTACTTGTTTCATTAGGAAGTAAGTTGGTGGTGGGGAGGCAAAAAAAACACCTCTCCCACATCTCTCTTACTGAACTTTTCTTCCATTCTCAACTTATTGTGGCACATATTCTTCTGTTTTCCACTAATACTGTACAACCAGACATCTATCTACAGTAGATTTCAAACCTTAAATATTTCAAAGACTATTTATATGCAAACCTTCGATTTGCTAAATTATTTGTTTAAAAAAAAAAAGACACTTTTTATAGTCTCCTCCTTGGGAGAAAAGAATGCAACCACCTCAAACTCTTAATCAGGACTGTGCAATTTTTCAGTATGGAAGTTAAATCAAACTGGCATTATCATAAAGGCCTCTGTTTAGAAAGATCAGAGATAGCATGGAAACTGCCTGTTTTTAAATGGACCTGGCCACAGAATCTGCTAAAGGTTTGTTATAGGAGAAGGGTCCAGGGAAAATTTGTTGTAACCACTCCTCTTAAGGTATAAAGAGTGCTTGCCTTGCATGCACAAGACCCTGGGTTCAATCCCTAACACCACACACACACACACACACACACACACACACACACACACAAAGAGGCCTCTGACTTGACAGGGGGAAAAAATACTGCCAGAGGCCCAAAACTTGTGCTGCCTGGTTAGTGCATCACAGAGATAGTGAGCAGTTCTTGGCTCTGAAGTCCACATCCCACTTTTGGGGAGAATTATGTATTGAGTCCTTTCTACATAAAATATCAGAATTTGGCTTCTGATAACTACAGAAAACCTTTCCCACATCTCTCTTATTAAACTTTTCTTCCAGTCTCAATTTATAATGTCACATATTCTTCTGTTTTCCACTAGTACTGAACAACCAGACATCAAATCTTAAAGCTTTCAAAGACTATTTATGTGCAAACCCAAATATGTACCCTTTATTCTAACAGTGGGTGCTGCTTCTAAAGATACAGGATATGTAAAAAGCTATATAAACCCTGAAGGAAATGTGCTGAGAAAAACAGTGTAGTCAAGATAAAAATAGAGATGATATACCACACCCACTGTGAACACAAGTCCAGTCTCCAGCCCAAGCAGAAGAAGGCAAATAAATCCAGAGTCCACTTGCTTCTTCCTTTTAGGATGGTATATTTAGGGGTAAGGCAGATGGAAGTAGTGTATTACTTCAGCCCATCTGGACTATTAAAAATAGACACCTCAGCATTAAGAGAGTTTATGAATCACATGACACATGCCATTTTGGTGTGACACAAGTATCCAGTTGTCAATAAAGTTGCACTAACATTACGTTTTCTAATGCAAACTTAGTCTTTAAAATGTCTTAAAAAAGTATAAGCCATACTAGCTGGAAATTAGTTAATCTGGACGGCATGTAGAGGAGGTAAATTCCTCTCTTGGACTCTGACTTTCCTTGCTAGCTCTAAGTCCATTTATAACCTTGACAGCACCATGCGGGAGAGGGAGAAAAGTTTCGATACTACTTGAGGAAAGTTTAACAGCTCACCACTGGATTTGTTTTCAGAGCGGGGAGCTAAGGTCCCTTGTACTCCCACTTCTGCTCAAATGAGCTTGGAGCTTGGAGCTTGGAGCTTGGAGCTTGGAGCTTTGACCACGGAGGAGGGGCCCTTTGGCAGCGCCATCTGGCTAGACTGTAGGCCTTTTCATAAAGGCTGAGAAGCGGGTTAATCACACTCTCACCTCCCACCTGAGAAAAGGCCTGTTTGTTCGGGACAGCAAAGCCCAGCCTTATTTAACCAACTTGTAAGCATGCCCACTGTAGCAAGAAAGTTCTAGCCTAGAATAGTAAAGCCATTGCCCCTGGGAGAATTTCTCCAGAGTCTGGTGTACTGAAAGATGCAGCCCAGCCACCTCACCTGACAGTTAACCTGAAAGCACATGATCTTTCTTCCTTCTTGGTCCCTTGCCCGGAGGAAACGATAAGGCTACCCGGCCCTGCCTCCACCCTTACAACTTTCCAGGGCTCTGGGGATTGGGAGCAGCAGGAAAAATCGTTCAAAGAACACCCATTCAGGCCTTGCGGGGATCTAGACCCCCGAAGTTGGGGCCCCAACTTTTCTTACCTTCCAGCCAGCTTCCCGGTGCCACAGAAAGTAGGCGCGGCCGGTCACCGGTGCGGCGGACACTGCTCGCTCCGCTGAAAGGCGGCACTGTCTGCGCCCGGCAGTCGCGGCGCGTGGCCAGGCGCTCCCGCTCCGCCCCAAGTCACAACCTACGCCCCTCGCCTCCCGCCTGAGCCGAGCGAGCCGGGGAACTGCTTGCTGGTCAGAGCTTCTCAGCCTGATGTGCTGGAGGACTTTCTCTACCCATCAGCTAGCCGGTTTCTCCGAGCTCCCGAGCTCCCGGCGGCGGGAGGCAGCAGGAGTATAGAGCCCAGGTGCAGGCGCGAGAAGACCCAAGGAAGGATCAGCCCGGGAGGAGGCAGCCAGGGCCCGAAGAGGGACGGGAATAGAGGGTGGGAGAACTGCGGCATGCCCCAGGGATACTGACCTGTGGCGCGGCCCCCTGGACAGGCCCGAGGCGCGGTCCCACACCGTCAGGTCCAGTGACTCCTCTCCTCGAGGCATCGCGCGGGCCAAAGCCACAGGAAGAGAACGCGCGCGGTGTGGGAAGGCTGCACCTGCCTAGGCCCCTGGAACCCAGCAATGCGGCTGGTCCCCAACCTCCGCCGTCCGGGGTGTCTCCCCCGGGGGCAAGACTGGTCAGAAGCTTTTATAAAGGAAACTCGGCCCCCGGAGCGCTGTTGCGAAGCGGCCCACGCGCCCTCCACCCCGCCTCCGGGCACGCCCTGCCCTCCGTGGTTCCTGCCTTTCATCCCCTTCCTGATTTCTCCTCTTTCCTTTAGTCTTGGAGGCGTTCACTTCTCTTTTTCTACCTCCTTTCATTTGTCTGTTTCGTTGGTCATTTTGATTTTGAGGCATCCGGAAACACTCGCTGAGCACCGCGCCGAGTGATGGTGCTGTACTGTGTTCATTGGGATGAGAGAAACCGTCCTGAACCTCTAGGACTTCTCATAGAACCGACAAGTTCATTCGTTCTGGAATGTCTTTATTCTGGAGAAAAGAAAAATAGCCAGAAATCTCGGTGACAAGGTCATGTTTCTGAGATGCGACGGATGCACAGGAAAAAGCAATATAAAACGACCTTAGCTTGTGTGGGACAGCCAAAGCGAGTGTCCGCGTGATTCAGGAAGGGCGCAGATCCGCACTGCCTGTGCAGCGGGACTCCCCAAGTCAAGGCACCTGACCGCAGTCGCCACTGCTCTTCCTTCTTGTTGCACGAAAATAAGACGCTTGTGGGAAACGATTGGTTGCCATTCGTGAATCTTAGAGAAGAAGGTTGTGGGCACTTGCCCAATGACTGTGTTGCTCAACGGAAGGTGAGGTTGACTTGACAGTTTGGATGCAAAGGCCCAAAGCTTCTTCTCTGAGGAGTCCTCTCCCTGTCTTTAACAGGTAGCAGCAACAGCAGCAAGAGCCCGAGCCACATCCCCAGTCTTTTAAAAATATTTGATTTAGAGACAGGGTCTCGCTGAGTTGTTTAGTGCCTCGCTAATTTGCAGAGGCTGGCTTTGATCCTCCTGCCTCAGTCTCTGGGGTTACAGGAGTGCGCTACCGCGCTTAGCGAGTTCTAGGCTATTTGGAGGGGCAAGTGTATGAAAGGTCTCGGGTTTAAGCAAAGAATATTCTGTCGAAAGTCTTGGCATTATTAAAAATACAGTACATGTATGAAGACATGAATTGGTGTGAACATACTTTATATACAGAGATATGAAAAATTGTTCTATATGTGTAATAAGAATTGTGATGCATTCCTCTGTCGTGTATTTAAAAAATAAAACCAATTTTAAAAAGTACAGTTAGGTTGAAACAGAAAGAGCTAAACATAACGACGTATATAAAAGCTTGCAAATTTTAAAGCCACTTTCAAAGGGCTGTTAGACAAAAAAAAAAAAAAAAAGCCTCATTTCAGATCTGCCCTACAACCACACCATCAAAAGTGCCCATTGGGTACAGAGAGCTTGGAAGAATATGCATGCAACCACAGTCCCCACAGGTGGATGGAACAATGTTGTGCTTAGCTTCCTTTTTAGAAGAAATGTCCCAACGCAAATTTTCAGGAAAGGATGTAGACTTGTAAAGGAGGCAGACTGTGGCATAACTGGAGAGTATTAGAGGCATATAATAAGAAATTGTATACCATTTATGAACTTTTTTTTTACTAAAAAAATGTTTAAAGCTTTTTAAACTCAAAGACAAATTGCCATTCAGAGGAGCATCCTAATAGCTTCAAAATGCATTGCATTTATTAAGCTCTGCAATGTGCAGAGGTTCTGTGCTTCAAAGGGGCCAAAAGTAACCCTGAGTGCATACTAGTTAGGTTGATTTACATATTGTAGCTCACCAAATGCTGAGCATTAAATAGGCCATCATCTCCTTTTTGAAGTGAGGAAATGGGTTCAGAAAGGCTTGTCACTTTCCGGAAGTCATTCACTGAGTAAGTAGCAGGTCCAAGATTTCTGTTCAGGTCTCTGAATCTCCAAAATCTCTACTCTAACCCCAAGACTACTTTAGAGATATGATTAACAATTGCTGCCCTTCTGTAGTTTTCTTGATCTAACTGAATTTCTGTAACAGTTTCACAAAGTGGAAAAGAGATACATTTACCTCAATAGATGTAACTGATGATGCATATATTACCAAAAGGTATAAATGTATCATTTAAAAAATAAACAGTAGGCAGGCTTGGTGGCACATGCCTATAATCCCAGCAGCTCTGGAGGCTGAGGCAGGAGGATCCAGAGGAGTTCAGGGCTGGGGTTGTGGCTCAGTGGTAGAGTGCTTGCCTAGCATGCATGAGGCACTCAATTCGATACTCAGCACCACATAAAAATAAAATGAAGATATTGTGTCCACCTAAAACTAAAAAATAAATATTTTTTTAAAAAAAGAAGAGTTCAAGCCAGCCTCAGCAACACTGAGGCACTAAGCAACTCAGTGAGACCCTGGGGATGTGGCTCAGTGGTTGAGTACCCCTGAGTTCAATCCCCAATACTCCCCCTACAAAAAAAGAAAAGAAAAAAAAAACAATAAGCAAATTCTCAGAACTCTGTAGAGAAAAAAATTTTCAGAAGATCCATGGGTCTCACATTTTAATAGTATGTGACTCATCAGGGGAATCTTATTAACGTAACTGCTTCAGTAGGGCCTGACACCCTTCATTTCTAACAAGAAGATGCTGTTGCTGATGCTCATCCATGCACCACTCTTTAAGTGGCAAGGCTTTAGGAAATATTTAACTTAATGTGTAAGGGAATTAGGGATGAAGAAGAGGAAATGAGAGTGAGAATGGAAAATACTTGGAGTGAGATGGCTTGACGGTTTGAATATCATGCATAACAAGAGATGTGAATTATGGGGCTGGGGATGTGGCTCAAGCGGTAACGCACTTGCCTGGCATGCACAGGGCGCTGGGTTCAATCCTTAGCACCACATAAAATAAAAATAAAGATGTTGAGTCCACCGAAAGCTGAAAAATAAATATTAAAAATTTTCTCTCTCTCTTCTCTCTCTCTCTTTAAAAAAAAAGAGATGTGAATTATGATTTTTAGGCATTCAATCCTGCCATTTTCAATAAGTGAATTTAGTTTCCAGTAAGTATTAAATTTTCATGCTCAATACGTTTCTCGTTTATGGAAAAGATCCTGGCTCTTTTCTCCTTGGGCAGTAAGAGATACTGTTTTGTGCTATGCATTGTTTCTTTCAAACATAAGTGTTTTGTTCTGTATATTCATTCTAAATATTAATATCTTGCCACTTTTAAATATTGTAAATATCTTATTTACAATGTCTTCTATCTTAACTTTGTCCTCCATGGATGAAAGTTCTTACTTTTGATGTTATGAAATCAAAATTTAGTATGTTAATTCTTTTTTAAAAATTTGTTTTAGTTGTTGATAGACCTTTATTTTATTTATTTACATTCGGTGCTGAGAATCGAACCCAATGCCTTACACATGCCAAGCAAGTGTGCTACCACTAAGCCACAGCCCACTAATATGTTAATTCTTATTATCTGTGGCCTTTTTTTATCTTCTGTAAGAATTATTTACCCTTAAGTAAAGAAATATTCTTCTGCTCTTTCTATTAATATTTTAGTTTTACCCTTCATATCAAATTCCATTGTATCTTGTGCATAGTATGTACATCATGGGAGATACATATTTGTATATAGTGGGAGATATGAAGACAGCTCAATTATTTTATAAAGTAAGCTGGTTTGGGGCAAACTATCTTATAAACCAGGGTTTGGCACTCTTTAAAGGTAAGATAGTACTACCTGGGGGCTGGAGTTGTGGCTCAGTGGTAAAGCACTCGCCTGGCATGTATGAGGAACTAGGTTCAATTCTAAGGACCACATATAAATAAATAAAATAAAGGTCCACCGACAACTTAAAAAAATTAACAAAAAGAAAAGCTAATGCTACCTGTAAGTAGCTTTGTGGATTGTACTATCTGTTGCAATTACTGCTCAACATTGTTGCTATAGGGTAAAGATAATCATAGATAATATTTAAACAAGTGACTGGTTGTTTCAACTATCATGAAATAGTATTCTTATTTTAATTTTTTAAAAATAGATTTTGTTTCTTAGAGCACATTTAGGTTCCCAACAAAATTGAGCAGAAAGTGCAAAGCATTCCCATATGCCCCCTAGTTCCCCCCTGATCAACATCCCAATCCAGAGTAGTACATTTTGCAACAGTCATTGAACTGCATATCAGAAGAATGCTCTCACCAGAGACCAGATCTGCTAGCATCTTGATCTTAGACTTTCCAGCTTCCAGAAGTTTGTTTAAGCTACAAAGTCTATGGGGGACTGAACTAAAACACTGGCCTAATGATCCCTATGCTCCATCTATTTATCTCTCCCTTCTCCATAATTCTTCAGAATCATTGATCTTTTTACTGTCTCTATAGTCTTTCCCTTTCCAGAATGTCACAAGTTGGAATCAGAATATGTAGCATTTTCAAATTGGCTTCTTTTACTTCATAGTATGCATTTTAACTTCTTCCACCTCTTTTTATGACCTGATAGCTCATTTCTCTTCATCACTGAACAATATTCCATTGAGTGGATATACCATATTGTGTGAGCATGTTTTTAAACTGTTTGGGCAAATACCAAAAAATATAATTGCTAGATTACATACATGAAGAGTATATTTTTGTAAGAAAATGCCTGTCTTCCAAACTGACTGTACCTTTTGGATTCACATCAGTAATGAACAAGAATTCCTGTTGTTCCACATCCTTACCAGAATTTGGAATTTTCAATGTTTGGATTTTGACCGCTTTGATAGGTGTGCAGTAATTGTTTTAATTTGCAATTCCCTGATGGTATATGCTGTTAGGCATCTTTCCTGTGTTTAATTTGTCATCTACATGTCTTCTTTAATAAGATGTCTATTCAGATTTTGCCCAATTTTTAATGGTTTTGGGTTTTTTTGTTTGTTTGTTTTCTTATTATTGAATTTTAAGGGTGCTTTGTATATTTTGGATGACAGAGGGCTGGGGATATAGCTCAGTTGGTAGAGTGCTTTCCTGGCATGCAGGAGGCCCTGGGTTCAATCCCCAGCATCAATATATATATATATATATATATATATATATATATATATATATATATATATATATATATATAATGACAGTTCTTTATCAGATATGTATTTCACAAATATATTCTCCCATCTTTAGCTTGTCTTCTCTTTATCAATTATTTCTCTCTTGGATTATGCCTTTGGTGCTGTATTTTAAAAGTCACCGCCAAGCCAAAGTTCATATACATTTTCTCATATGTTTTCACCCAAGAGTTTTATACTTTTGCATATTACATTTATGTCTGTGATCCATTTTGAGTTAATTTTTGTGACAATATGAGAGTTGTCTCTAGATTCTTGTTTTTGCATGTGGATGACCGGTCATTTTAGCACCATTTGTTAAAAAAAAAAAATAGTCTTTGCTCTTTTGTCAAAGATCAGTTGACTTTATTTATGTTGAATCTGTTTCTGGGCTCTTTGTTCTGTTACATTGATCTATTTGTCTATTCTTTCACCAGTACTATGCTATCTTAATTCCTGCAACTTTATGGTAAATCTTGGCATTAGGTAATATCAGTTTTTCAACTTTATTCTTCTCGTTTGATATTGCATTGGCTATTCTGGGTCTTTTGCCAGTCCCTATAAACTTTAGAATCATTCTGTTGATATCCACAAAATAATTTGCTTGTTTTTTTGTTGTTATTGTTGTTTTGGGGGTTTTTGTTTTGTTTTGTTTTCATATCTTTGTTTATTGTGAAAAATGCTGTAATAAACATGGGAATGTAGATATCTCTTAAAGATACTGATTTCATTGCATTTGAGTATGTACCTAGAAGAAGAAATCCTGAATTATATGGTAATTTTATATTTTATTTTTATTATTTGATGAATCTACATACTGCCTTTCCTTTACAAAAGAGTCATCCAATATTTCCTATATTTAATTGGCCTCCAATGAAAAATTTACAAAAGTACTAAGAAAAACCCCTTTCAAAATATATCTACTCTTTAGGCCTCTTGTATTATTTTCCTGAAATTTCACATTGAATGATTCATCAGCAAATGTCAAGCATTGATTTTTCTTCAATAAAATAGAAATATCCTTTAAAAAGTCAGTTTCAAATCTTTTCCTGTGGTAGCAGAATGACCTATTAAAACAAGGTACTAATGACACTTGAAATTACAAAACAAATAAAAACACAACTATCTGGTTTTAATTGGGATTGTGTTGAGTCTACATATCAAGTTGAGAAAAACTGACATTTGAACAATTTGAGCTTTCTTATTCAGAAATGGAATATCTCCCCACTTGTTTAGTTCTTTCATAGAAGTTTTTAGTTTTCTTCATATATGTTGTGTGCATATTCTATTATATTTATATCCAAATATTTTATTTTGAAGAGTACTAACATAAGTGGTATTGTGTTTCAATTTCAAATTCTAATTATTCATTACTAATGCCTAGGAAAATGGCTGCCTTTTGCATATTAACCTGGTGTCCTACAACTTTGTTATTCTTATTTATTAGTTCCGTGAAGTTTTTTAAAAATTCTTTCAGGTTTTCTTCTGCAAAGACAATTTTACTCCTTTCATCCTAATCTATAAACTTTTAATTTTATATTCTCACTTTATTGCATCATCCAGGACTTCCAGTGTAAAGTTGAAAGTGAGTGTGAGAGGGAATATCCTTGCCTTGTTCCTGATTTTAGCAGGACAGCTTCTTAAGTTTCTCACTGTTAAGTATGATGTTAACTGTAGGTTTTTTTCCATAGACATTTTTTATCAAGTTTAAGGAAATTCCCCTGTATTCCTTGCTTATTGAGAGTTTTTATTATGAATGTGTGTTGGATTTGGTCAAATAGTTTTTCTGCATGTACTGATGTGATCATGTGAATGTTTTCCTTTAGTCTATTAATATGATGGGTTACATTAATTTATCTTTGAATGTTGAATCAGCCTTGCATACCTGGAATAAATTCCTCTTAGTGTAATATATAATTCTTTATACATATTGTTGGATTTTGCTAATATTTTTGTTGAAGATTTTTGAATCTCTTATTTCATGAGAGATGTTTGTCTTTTGTTTTCATATAACATCTTTGTCCACTTTTGGCATTAGGATAATTCTGGTCTCATAGAGTGAGTTAGGAAATAATCTCTCTGATCCTATCTTCTGGAAGAGCATCTGCTGGGCTACTGGTGAGGGCCTTGTGCTGTTCAACACATGGCAGAAACCAGGATAAGTAGGCACATGTGCAAAAGAAAAAAGGGACCAAACTCCTATGGCTGCTAGCCCATTCCCATGAGAAAGGTTCTAATCCATGCATGAGGGCTCCATTCCCATGAACCAGACTTCCCACTGGGCCCAATCTCCCAATACCCAAATTTCGGGCAGAATACACTCAATCCATAACTTTTCACTTTTGACCTTCTCACAAATTCACATTCTTCTCACAATGAAAAAAAAAATTAATTCCATCCTTATAGTCCTAAAGTGTTAACTTCTAACTTTAAGCCTCTAAAATACTTTGGCAGGACAGGCATAGGATAGACATTCTTGTTCTAAAAAGGAGAAATAGGATATATGGGAGGGGGGATCAGCCCCAAGTAAATCCAAAACATTAAATCTTGAAACACCAGAATTGTCTTTCACTCCAAGCACAGTCTCCCGGACACACTGGGGTAAGGGATGGGCTCCCAAAGTCTCAGGCAGCTCTGGCCCCACAGCTTGGCAGAGCTTGGCCCACATGGCTGTTCTCCCAGGTTGGAAATGCACAGATGCTTGAGTGGCACGCTGCCAGTGGCCCAACTATTTTGTGATCCCAGCACATGTCCCACTCCCACAGATGTATTAGGTTGAAGCTCTGTGGTGGCTTCTTCCCTATGCAGGTTTCTGACATAGAAACTCTGTGGTGGCTCCCAGGCGGCTCAATATATTCTTTGAAATCTAGATGGGGGCCTTCATACCTTTATAGCTCTTGCATATTTTATAGACTGGGTATGCTATATCATGCCTTCCAATTTTTATTGTTCTATCAAATTGATTATTAAAAGATCATGAAATTTTTTTTGATACCACATACTATTTTACTAAGATTACTCTGAAATGTTCACATTTTTCTGTTTCCAGCTGAAATTAATATGTACTTACTAAGAATAACAGAGTAGATATCTCATTTCATCTACGCTCTCAAATAACTTGTGTTATGAATTCTGACCCTTATAGACAGATTTTTATTTATAGCACCAACGAAAGAATGTATATAGTTTCTGGTCCTGCTCTAGGCAATGTGGCCATCACTTGCACCAGAATCACCTTGTGCGATTATTAAAAATGCAGATTCCTAGCATCCGCATATCACTTGATAGATAAGACTCTATCCTGGTGCTGCCTGGATATCTAGAGTTTTAACAAGATCCCCAGAGATTCTTATGACCAGAAACTTGAGAATCAGTATGGAGGGAAAGGAGGCTCACCTTCTTAAAGGAGTATCCAACAAAAGCCAACCCTGGTCTCCTGGGTTAAGGAGAGTGAAGGGCTTGGGAAAGCAATTACTTCCACTCTCCATTCCTTCCTATCATTGCTTTGATATTCTTCATGGCACATATGCACAAACAAGGAGAAATTAGAAATAGTCCATAACCTTTCTCCAACCTAGATCAGGCTATTGTCAGATTTTGGGGTGGTTCAAGTAAGTTAGCGCTGTTACTTTCATGAAATAGTTGAGATATTCTCTCATGGGCAGCATTACTAAAAATTAGGCTTTGGAATTTATCAGGGATTCCTGCCACAATGAGAAAGCGCAAAGAATCGGAAGAGAGATCTGAAGGCACCAAGTCACTGACTTTAATTCCACGGAAGAAACACAGTGAATGCAGAGCAAAACAACACTCCAGGCCCAGCCCTCATTGAGTGGCTCCATACTGCCGCTGAAGTTATTATTAAAGCAGAAGTTTCTCAAAGAGTAACAAAAAGGGCTTATCAAATAATAAACATGATTTTAAAATTCATTTTGCATCCTACTAAATTCTAAAAATGATTGTAATATGAATATTAGAATTAAATCCCCCCAAATCCTCATCAGGAGATTGAGATTTTTCGTTTTTTAAAAGCCACAAGAACTACAAAAAGAACTTACACCTTTGCAGAACCTCACATTTCAACACCTGGAGTCATTATTGTAAATAGAAGATTTCAGTGTCTCAAAGCCACCTTCATTAAGCCTTTAAAATCAGCAATTTAAAAATCAGTTTCCTTAGAAAAGTTTGCATTGAGAAAACCTTTATTATACATTATTGAACTCATTTCTATTTGAACAATAATACATAAAACAAATATTCATGTTGTGAAAATCCCTGAAAGTACCAATCAATGGTCTACAAGGAATAGAGAATATTTTTTTTTATATTTTTAAGGCACACATTTCTCACTTGTTTTTAAATTTTGAGCATAATTATTATCCAACATATTTTCTGCATGACTTATAGAAAATTATTCCATAAAATCACAACTCCTGGCCCCAAATTGCCTTACCATGAGACTGAATGTGCCTAGGAAAGGCACAGTACATAAAAGTTTTCATAAGACCACTTAAGTACCAATAACATAATCTTTATTTAATATACAATTGGTATTTGGTTTCATTTTCATTTTATGTATAGAAACTCTTTCAACTTTGTATTTTAACACTGACAGAAAAGAAAAAAAAACTTGTAAATGAATATTAAAATACCTATTCTCCAGAACTAAAAGTAGAATTGATAATTGTCTTTCAGAAACAAATATATCACACTGTTAGCTGGTGATGGTTGTTTCATTCTTGTTCAGTCCTTAAGAGAAGATTTTTAAATACAGTGATCAGTGGATATACAGCAACCATCCTCACTCCCTCAGGGATGGACACTGAGTTGTCCAAGGTCACTGTCAAACCAGGGATTGCTTTTCATTGAGGACACAATTCATACAGGCAGAGTAAAGAGGGGCACAGAGAACACATTCAAACATTATGACAAAATAAATAAGAAAGAACAATAATCCAATAGCTTCCCTCATCAAAATTACTCTTTAAAAATAAACCCAGTATAAAGCAGCAAGGACATTAAGTATTATTTTTAAAATACAAAAAGTTCTTGGTGAGCTATAGCTATAATTAGCTTAAAATAATAGTATTTGAACATACTGCACCTGATCTCAAAATATTCAAATAGTCTCTTTTTTATGATTTCTCACAATAACTTTATTGTCTAAATCTTTGAGTTCTCTTCCTTACATAAAATGTCTCTTAATTCAGCTACATATTATATTTTCCTCTAGAACACGGATAAACCTAATAGCTACTTTTTACAACAGCAGAATAAAGATACTGGAGATTCCTCTTCTAATCTGTATTTTCCAGAATTGGGTAAGTCCTTGCATTCTGATATAAAGGTATGAAGTTCAGTCTCTGGGAATCCATGCTGCTGGTAGTGCTATGCAGAAGAAGGGAAAAGCTCTCATTAGTAAAGCCCTTAAAAACAGCTTTATTCCAAATACAAAATGGACCATTTGATAAGGGCAGGGATTTTCCTAGAGGGGCAGTGTAGCTTAGGGAGATGCAGCCTCTGGAGGCCCCCCTGGGTTTGGCTGATGTAAAGTAGACCTGGGACTCTGCAGCTGCCTTCCTCAGCTCTTCTCTTCCCAGTCCACTTCAGCCCACAATGAGCATGTGGAGTCTGGCTAGGCATCTGTATCCCTTCTGGAGAGACTCCAGTCAGCCACATGTAAAACCTGGGACCCTCTGTCACTGCTGCAGCCCTTTGGCTTCTATGTCTATGTGAAGGAAGTTTCTTGGATGAAACCCAACTAATATAGATTGGTAGAGGTGTTTTGGGGGGCTGAGGGGTGGACACCCCTGGGTCTTCCCCCAGATGACCTCAGCACACAACTTTTGACACTCCTGAGCTGGTGCAGGTTTCTGGACAAAGGTCTGAATGCCTTATAAGGCACCTGTGAACCCTTTTGGAGTTACTCCTTCAGGCAGACAGGTTTGTTTAAGGGCCACATAAGCATCAAAGTGTAGGGTATGAGATCTTTAGGATTCCCTGAACAGAAGGGATCCAAAATAACTCGACCATTTTGCAAGTGCTCTGAGCCCAGGGAGAGAGGGTAACATCTGAAATGTTACAATGATTAGCTTGTGTCATCAAACTGTTACTCTTAGCCTTCTGGGATGTCACCCTTGAATGACACAGTTCTCTGCACACAGAGTTGAAGATACTGAATTTTAAAAGCCCCATGGAGAGGTATTTGACAGTTACATCTGCAATCTTTCCCAGTCATTTTTGGAGGACCAAAGCACACATCTGCCAAACAAGAACTGAAGAGAGCCAGGAAGATGTTCAATCCCAGAAAGTTGGTCAAGAATATAGTCATGGCTCAGTCTTCACAAGCAAGGTGATCATAATTATCAACTCCAAATCAGCCTTCTTTTCATCCCTGGGCCAATCATATTTCCATATTTTCATTCTCAGAAAGACAAGTCCCCAAGGGGAAGTGTCAATTCCAATAATAGACTTAACAGTATAAAGTTATTAGAAATTTAAATATATAAGGATATTTATTCTGCTGTTCCATATTTTAAGGGACTCAAATGGATTTTTAAAAATATCCAATATGAATGATAATAACTTTTAAAATCAGGTTTCTGACTGGATAAACCACAGAGTACTTGCCATAATTCCTTTGCTGCTCTAGAGGCTGAGCCCCTGGGAGTGTGCCCCAAAGAGCATTGCAAAGAGTAATGGATTCAGTTACAGCACACACCAAATGGAGGGCTCAGTTTTTCTTTATGAAAATGGATTTTTAGGGGCTGGGGATGTGGCTTAAGTGGTAGCGCATTCGCCTGGCATCCGTGCGGTCCGGGTTCGATCCTCAGCACCACATACAAAAACAAAGATGTTGGGTCCGCCAAAAACTAAAAAATAAATATTAAAATATTCTCTCTCTCTCTCTCTCTCTCTCTCTCTCTCTCTCTCTAAAAAAAAAATGGATTTTTAAAGTTTCCCACACGATTCTGGCTTTCTGCAATTCCAGATATTTTATTCACCCAATACTGATCCTTTTAATTCTAATAAAATGTCAGAAAAGTTGCTTGTGAAAGCACAGTTACTTAAAGATAAGACTGTTAACATTCTGGAAATTCTCCTTTGTTTTCAGTTCTGTTTTTGCTTCTAAATTAAGACCTTCCCTACCCTGAAGAAGTTAACATCCATCAACTTTCTTTGGTCCTAAGTGTTATTGTCACCATACAAAATCTAGAATGTTGGTACATATGGCTTTTGGTAAACCTACCTTAATCGTTTCATATGTATCTGTGATCAGCGCAATAAAAAGGCTTAAAATCATGTATATAAAGAGGCTGATGAACGAGTAGAGGTAAATTCTACTAAACATCCAGACCAAGTAACTTTTTTCCTGCATTTTTGCAAATGTGGCAAACATATCATCTCCATTTATCAGGGAGAAAAGGCACTCAGAAACCCTGTTCAGAGAACGGAACTGGAAAAAGAAAAAGAGAAAAATTCATTTTCTTCCACATTCCTTCCCATTAGAGACCTGTGCTCAGGATGTTACTTTAAAAATACTGGGACCAGATATTCCAAGTTACCCTTTGCAAACAAATAACCTGAGGTAGTCACAGCATTTGCTTTGTGATGCATATACCACACACAGACCTACTGCTTTTTTTTTTCCTTCCTGGAATAAGCAGCCCTTTTTTGGTGCTCCTCTTAATTGGAGCAATCTGAATGGAAGGCAGAAGTACTAAATCTGTACCCCTGGGCCTTTCTAAGATAAGCCTTCCCCTTCCTCTTTACCTTTATAGAAAGAGACCCTGACATTCTGCAGAGATGTCTAGATCCCAACCATACACGTGTGTATGTTTCATTTTAAAGCTCATTCCATTTAAGGAAAGATATAATTTTCAAGACTAGACCTCTGGTAACAAAGTTTTCAAATATTGCTACCAGTTTCTCTGTATACAACTTAAAAAAAATAAAGTCATATTTTAAGAAGGTTTAGCCATGTCCTCCTCTGATATATGCTGATGAATCGAATTGACTAAAATTTGCTGATAGTAGAAAGAACTTAATAATTAACATATTCCAAACAGAATTTGGGGTAGTTGAGTGAATCAATGATTCTCTCAAGTTGGTCACATTTTTCTAGTTTATAAATATGGCAATAGATATACTACCTTCCACATGTTAAGGCTTAATCACATAATAAAAGAAGTTCCTTTAAAAAGGATAAAGAAGCCCTTGGCCCCATTCTAAAAGCTTAGTAACAACAACAGTAAAAATGTGGTTTATCAGTACCTTGTCGTGGTAAGGGCCCAGCACAATCCATCCACAGAAGCAATAGCCTAAATAAATCATAGCTGCACAGCAACAAAACCTGATGACATTGGGCAACGCTGCCTGAAGGGTCAGAATGAGGAGCTGGGAAAGTGAGACAAGTTATTAGAATCCCCTTGTCATTGGTCCAAAGCAGAATAATAACTTTGAAACAAATGCCAACGGCATGGCGAATCATGCACTTCCTTACATTGTACTTCTGGAAGAAACCGAGGTACCGGATGACTCCAAGCCACACGAGCAAGGTAGAAGTCCCAAGAAATATGCTACAGACATCATAACTTGTTAGACTCTAAGATGGAGTGGAAAAAAAATAGTCAAGCAGCAAAGTCATCTGGGCAAGAAATATAGGGTAACTACCAGCCAGGGACTATCCAGGGTGCTCAAGATAAAGCAGTGAAAAAACACAAAAAGATTCCCTGCCCTCCCGAGGAGGCTGGCATTCTAGATGGAGCAGGGGGAGGCTGGGCGTTCAGAGAGATAGCTGGTGGTAAAGGCTGAGAAGAAAAGTCAGGGAGGGGATGTGGAATGGGGACAGGTTCATAATTTGAAATAGAGTGACCAGGGATGATCTCAATGAAAAGGTAGCACAAGAGTAAATATCTGGAAGGAATGAGGAAGCAAGTCAAGCAAAAATCTTGGGAAGGAGATTTCCAGGCAGAGGAACCAACAAGTACAAAGTTCCTGAGGCAGGAGGGAGCCTGGTGAGAGAGGGAGCAACTGATAGAATATGGAGACACAAGGTAAGGATAGCATAGGTCCTCATAGTCAAATGTCTGCTGTGGTTGACAGCAGATGGTTAGAGGAGGAATGGGGGGGGGGCTATTGCAATAACAGCTAAGAACTGGTGATGGCTGAGACCAGGCTGGGAATAGTGGTGGGGGTGAGGTGATTTTTAAAACTAGACCAATATTGTTTCCTCTTGGCTTACATGTGTGAGAGAGGGAATCAGTGAAAGAGGAATTCTTGATGACTCTATGGTTTTTGGCTTGAGCAACTGAAGAGAGTTGACATTAACTGGAATTGGAAAGGCCATGGAAGAGGCAGGTCTGCACTGTGGAGGTGGGGATTCTACTTCTGTTTCAGGTGAGTTAAATTTGGGAGGACAAGTAAACATCCAAGTGGAGATGTGGCATACACATTTGGATTCCCAGGTCTGGAATCTAGAGAATTCCAAGCTGGAGATATACATTTGGGAACATTAGCTAATGGATACTAGAAGATATTACCAAGGTAGTGGCAGAAAAGAGAAGGTATGCAAGCACAACACCTTGAAGGTTGGCAAGGTGAAGGAGAACCAGCAAGGGAAAGTCTGAATACCAGTCAGTGACTCAGGAGGAAAGCCAGGTAAGTGACAGCCTTGTGGAAAAGTGCCACCAAAGACAGAATGATCAACAGTGTTAAAAGTTGCTGACAGGTCAAGATGGGGATAAATAATTGATTCGTGGACTTCGCAACATGGGAGATCACTGGAAGAAAGACTCCATAGAGTGGCAGGGCAGCCTGATCAGAATAGATATAAGGAGGGGCTGGGGATGTGGCTCAAGCGGTAGGGCGCTCGACTGGCAAGCGTGCGGCCCTGGTTCGATCCTCAGCACCACATACATACAAGGATGTTGTTTCTGCCGAAAACTAAAAAGTAAATATTAAAAAATTCTCTCTAAAAAAATTTTAAAAAAAGAATAGATATAAGGAGAAAGGGAAGGAAAAGAACTACAGCAATGAGATAACTACTTTTTTGAGGATCTTTCCTATAAAAAGGGAATCTGAGAAATGGGGCAGAAGCCGGAATAGAGAAATAAAGCTGAGATTTTATCCATTCTGAAAGGAGAAACATGCTAGAGGATGACTAGTGGGAGAGAGAGGGAAATTGATGATTCAGAGAGAAGGAAGACTAGCTGGAGCTGTGTCCTTGAGTAAGTGAGTGGGGAGGGCACCTATTATTCGCAGGAAAGAGGAAAAAAAAACAGAAGGTATAGGCACTCATGCTTATAGGTAGGTAAGGGATGTGGGAGTCTGCCAAAGTTCTGTTTTGTTTTCCCCTCTTGGTCTTGTAAAATAAGAAGTAAGGTCATCAGCTGAGAGTGAGGGTGGGGTCAGAGGTTTCAGAAGAGAAGGAATGATCATCTGTGAGACAGGAGGAATGAATAGTCTAGGAAAATGGAGAAAGTTTATTGGACACCAATAAGGACTCATGGAGATGAGTGATCATTGAGTTTGGTAAAAATAAAAATATGCTGCAAATCTACCACTCCTTCTTCTTTCTTTTTTATCTACTTCCTAAGCACATGCCCTTGCAGTGCAGTTTGACTGTTGTCTCCAGTAAAGATATGAAAAGAAATGAGGTTTACTACCCTTGAACCAAGGCTATAAAACAGGGGAAAGCTTCCACCATTCCCTTGGTGTATGTATATTTGGGGATAGTTTCACTTCCCAGAGGCCACCCATTTGTGAGGTGATCCAGTGTGGATCATGTAGTCAGGCTGAGCCTTAGGGATGGCAAAAAAACAAAATGGGAGAAACTTGGGTTCTTGAATGACAGCAGGGAGCTGAGCTACTTGCCATCCTAGAATACCCACCCTGACTATTACTAAGAGAGAAATAAGTTCCTCTTTGATCAGAGCCATTGCAATTATGGTCTCTGCCCAGGCTCATCACTGGTTCCCTTTGTGACTCAGAGTCATAATTAGTTGCACCAAGGCTAGAAAAATGTAAGATTGAGCAAGACTATTTTGAACAATATTAGTTTTTTAATTTGGTTTTACTTGGGGGAAGAATTTCTTTCAGAGCTAGGTTAATCATAACTTAAAAAGGATGATCTTGGAGCACATCAATGGGAAAAGCAAGTAAATGAGAGTATTTTCTGAATGATAGGAAACAAATGCAAGCACCATACCATAGTACCTTGACCTTACTTTGCCCTCTAACCCATTCTTTTTATGTTGAGGATTTTAATATATTTTGTAAGATTTTTTAAAACTCTCACCATTATTATCTTGGTGTGTGTATGAATTTTGTTGTGTATAAGAATTTACAGACCCCACCTGTGAGTTCAGATTCAGAAGGTCTAACAGGGCATTTTTACTGGGCATCCATGATTTTGACCCAGTGGCTTATGGATTATCCTCCAAAAACATCTGCCTAAGAGACTTCCTGACTAGAGTAAAGAAAATTACTGTTATCAATTTCAACTTTACTCAACATAAAACTTGGAAGAAATTATTGCCCAGTGGTGGTACCATCTGTAATCCCAGCAGCTGGGGAAGCTGAAGCGGGAGAATCAAAATTCAAAGCTACCCTGAGGAACTTATCAAGGCCCTAAGCAACTCAGCAAGACCCTATCTCTAAATAAAATATATATTTTTTCTAAATAAAATATTTTTAAAAGGTGGGGATGTGGCTCAGTGTCTAAACACCCCTGGGTTCAATCCCTGATACCAAAAAATACACAGAGAGAGGGTGGGGGAGGGAGAGAGAGAGAGAGAATGAATTCTCACATTCTGCAAAAATATATTATCATTAATCCAAATCAGATACTAATGATGGAAATGTCACAAATCATTAGGAAAAATATTTACCTTAGCTTGGATTTCCATTTTCAGAATTGATCCAATGATTGTCAGCATGTCACTAATGATAATCATAATGTACCATCCATTGACAAATTCCATTTGATCAGAAACAGAAACTTCCTTCTTATAATGGAAGAGGAAAAAACTGACAAATTCCTTTAGAGGAAAGAAGAGAGGTACAGTGAATTTCCCTGTCTATCAAAATGCCATCTGCATTCCCAGAAAGCATCAGTTCCTACCTGTTGAAGCTGAAGTCCTCTAATCACAGACCTGAAGCAGAGGAGTAACGAAGACAAGCAAGTCAGAATGACAGCGGCGTCAAAGATCATCATGTAATGAGTGTTCTTCTGAACTAGAAGCAAAGAGCATATGTAGTTTGTATGTGATAAGACATTAAGATGGTGGCATCTACTTCTTTTTCAGAATAATTCAGAAAATTCCAACTTTCTTTCCAGAAAGACAACAAAGAAAAGAAGACTTGACATTCTTCCAACCAGCATTTAACTAAGATTGAAGGCCCTTCTTTAGAAAATCACCAAGGCCATCAATCAAATAAAATTATCAGCTTGTGATCTTTTGTTCTAAATAGAATTATCCTTCCCGCACCGCCTATTAACAGCTATTTATCTGGGTATAAATATTCCTTAAGTACCCACTATTCATTTGCCATTTTCTAGAGTTTGGGACACAGTAACAGACCAGATGGACAAGACTCCTGGTTTTCTGGAGTTTCTGTTCTACTGCAGTGAGACAAGTTAAGGAGTAAATAAGTACATAGACAAAATACTTTCAGATAGAAGTCAGGGATATAGACCAAATAAATCACAATAGCTGATATGTAATGAGCACATTTCTTGACATAGCACCAAGTCCTTTATATGTTTATTTTGTTTTTTTGTTTGTTTGTTTTGTTCTGTTTTGTTTTTGTGGTGCTGGGAATTGAACCCAGGGCCTTGTGCAAGTTACATAATTTGCCCAAGGTGATGTAAGTAGCAAAGTCAGGGTTTAAACCTCTGTCAGCTGTTTCCAGCACCTGTCACTCTATATTGTTAGTTCTTAGCATCCCTAGGGGACTTGTTAGAAATGCACCTCAGAAACTCTATGGGTCTTCACATCCTCTAGGTGATGCTAATATTTGAGAACCACTGTAGTGTGTGGAGCAGTTGGGGTGGGAGAGTGGGGAGGAGTTCTGTGTATATTGCATAGTAAGAAGTCTCACCTAGGGGGCAGTAAGTTTTAGCTGATACCTGAGTGATAAGAAAGGGTCACCCACTCAGAGCTTTTGGAGAATCAAAAGTACAAAGTTGCTAGACATGGTGACATATGCCTGTAATCCCAGTGACTCAGGAGATTGAGTCAGGAGGATCAAAAGGCCAGCCTGTGCATCTCAGCAAGACTCTTTCTTGAAAAAATAAAAAGGGCTTGGAAGGTAACTCAGTGGTAGAGTGCTTGTCTACCATGTGTGAGGCCTTGGATTCAGTCCTTAGTACCATAAAAGAAAAGGTTTAAACTCTGGCTACACGAGTAGAGTCAATGAAGAGAGATGGACAAAGGCCTCAGCTCTGCTACAGAACTTATTTCTAGCCAGTTAGACTGCTTTATACTGATACAAAGATAAAGTACTTAAGACTAGTTCTGTCATGAAGCACCCTATTTGCCATGAGGCACATAAGGGCTACACAATGTCTACATCTACATTAGAAAAACTTCAAAACCAAGAAATAAACACTGAGAGGAAGCCTGTGTGCCAGGTACTTTCATATCCTCCTATTTTCCCTATTCTAAAATTTGTGGAAAAAAAGAGAAAGGATTATGGTGTTTATAGATGACAAAACAGGTCTGTCTTTGAAATAAACAACTTTGTGATTGAAATAAAGTTTGTGATTCAAGAGCCTCATACATTCAAAGTTGCCTGTCAGTACAAAAAAAAATTACAATGTAGAAATTTCTTTTCATTTACTCATATTATATCATTATTACTTTTAAACTTGGTAAATCAATTAGTAGGAACCCCTAAAACAGTAATTATCCAAATACTGTCTGAGCAAGGATTACTACCCATTCCTAGGTGCCTACTAACTGTCCTGTGAGGAGCTGGGGAACTACTGCTTAGCATATACCGGCCATGATCCCTTTTCTCAATGGAATCCAAGAACCCCTGACCTAATTATTAAGCACTCCATTGTTATTGATGAGGGATAGATAAAATGGATAGATCTATTTTGGATCTAAAATCTAATGGATAGATTATCTATCCATAAAATGGACATATAAATTCTTTCCAGGCAGTTTTCTCAAGTCCTTAAGTCTCCATATGCAAGATTCTTGACATTATTCAGTATAGACCTGGATTCTAAGAGTAGACCCTTTTCTCCTTTAGTCTACTTTTTAACCTGGATGGAAGACAATTATAATATGTGGGATGCTTCAGGGTAAAATCATACCTGACTTCTCCCTGCCTGCATGACCATAGATAGTATGCATAACTTCTGAGCCTTGGTTTCTTCCTCTGTAAACAAGGATTCAGCCTCTCACAAAGATACTTTAAAATACTAAAGGAGAAAAATGAAGATAGAAATATGCAATATGCATTCAATAAATATCTATCGGTTTGGTACATGTAGGTCATAGTGGGGTCTATAAGTATGTTCTTAGTAAGGAGTAGCCAAGCAAGGACACGTGGAGAATGAAAGGAGTCATTTCAATACTAATAACTTACATATTATCCGAAATATCAGATATCTACTGATACTGCAGAGAATTGGGGACTTGGGAATCTTTTATTTGGTGCTCCACACATCTTTTGGGCAGTAATTTAATAACCATTTTACATTTTTTTTAGTAAGCATTCCAAAAATGAGTAGAACTTATCACTTACTTGATCCAGATACATGCCAGTCTTTACATTCCCGGATGGAAATGTCATTATCTAAACTTATCTTAATTCTTCCACTATGAGCTTTGTTGTCAAATGTTATCTGTGAAGAAATAAAAAAGGTCAAAGATATGTGTACAGTTTTTGAAGCTAAAATACCACGATGTACTGATTGAGAAGCAACTCTTTTGGTACAGGAGACCCAGATTCCCATCTCCAACCTATTGCTACCTTTATTCAACCTTGGGAAGTTTTCGTTATTTCTCTGTGAATTGAGAAGATTGTAGGAGTCTTCTGTAGAGAACTTATAGTCTCCAAAACCCTGTATTTCTAGGACAGCACTCCACCCCTGCACACCTTCTGTAACAAGAGTACCTACTCCGTCTACCAGTTCTAAGTCCCTCCAGATACCCTCTTGATGTGGTGAGAGCTGGTGCTGCTATGCTTTACCCTAATTTCCAGCAGGGCCTCAGCTGGGGGTAGATTTTCAGTGCTCCTGCAAGTTTTACTAACACAGGCACTCATTCTGTCTTGACACATTTCAGGTAGAGCTTTCAAAATGTTCATTCGGAGCCTAGATTATGTGGTCACTCTAGCTTCACATATATAATAAAGGGCTTGGTGACAGGAAGTCGCCAACCATGTCTTGCTTCTGGGATAACCAGTAAGACACAGGGCAACAAGCAGAGTGAAGCTATGCTGGAATGCCCCTCACAGGCCTCCTGCTGTCTTCCCCTTCTAGCTGCCTCCCTCTCCCCATGCAGGGAAAAGGGAAGACAAGGCAAGAAAATCAATCCTTGCCCCACAGCACCCCGCTGCCCCTCACCTCCCCTCTCCTCTTCTCTCCCTCTCAAATCCAGAAGCAGCTTTGTTGAAAGTCTGTAATTTGATTAATTTTATTGAAGCTTCTTCATGTGAGGCAGTCAGATTCACTTCAGATATGAGATTTCTTTCTTTTTTTTTTTTTTTTTTAGAGAGAGATGAGAGAGAGAGAGAGAGAGAATTTTTTGATATATTTTTTTTTAGTTCTCAGCGGACACAACATCTTTGTTTGTATGTGGTGCTGAGGATCAAACCCAGACCGCACACATGCCAGGAGAGCACGCTACCACTTGAGCCACATCCCCAGCCCCAGATATGAGATTTCAAATGGGTTTAGAATCTTGTCACTCTGTTTCAAATTACTTATTCAGATGAACAGCTGAAAGAAAGAATTGCAAGCTTCTTTCCTCCACATGTAGCAGAGAGCACTGTCATTGACTGTCCTTCACAGTGGCTAGCGGGCCCAGAATAGCCTCATGCAACAAAAATGCTCAGTATTATGTGGCAGAGTCAGAAATCCTTGCCAAGGAGAAAATGTTTTGTTTGAAGAGCATTAGAATCTTATGAATAATAGGTGCTCATTAAATATCTGGAATGAGTAAATCATGATTTAATGTCAATCACATCTCAAATAAGGTTCAGAAGAAGCTGAATGCCTCATACAAAAAAGAAAAATATATTGGATAGAATTAGAAAAGATTAAAAAGCACAGGGAAACAAATTGGTAAATTTGAAAACACAGCAATAAACACCTTCCAAAATGAAAAACACAGAGAATAAATACTGAAACATGAAACAAATAGGCAGAACATTATCAAAGCTATGGGACAACTATGATTGACCAAATATAGATGTAATTGAATTCTCTGAAAGATGAGGAGAAAATGACAGAAAAATATGGGAAGAAATCATGACGAATAAATATCAAATGCAATAAAAACTACAAATCACCAATCAAAGATGCTCAATGAACCTCAAACATAGGAAACATGAAGAAAATAACCTCAAGGCATTTCACAGCCAAACTGCTTAAATTAAAAAATAAAGAGACAATGTTTAAAAAGAGACAGGGGAAAACACATCCTGGTCAGAGAAACAAAGATAAGGATGACAGCAGATTTCTCATCAGAAACAGTATTAGATAGAAGAGTTACATCTTTAAAGTACCATGGAGGGGAAAGACAAGATATCTATATCCAAACTGTATTTTAAAATAAAGTCAAATTACTTATTCAGATGTAAAGCTGAAAGAATTCATCATTAGCTGACCTGGACTGTAAGAAATGTTAAGGGAGGTTGGGGTTGTGGCTCAGTGGTAGAGTGCTTGCCTAGCCCGAGTGAGGCACCACATTAAAAAAAAACTAAATAAACAAAAGAAAAAAAACTAAATAAAAAAATAAAGGTATTGTGTCCATCTGCAACTAAAGATATTTTTTTAAAAGAGAAAGAAATGTTAAAGAAAGCCCTTTGTCAGAAGGAAAATGATACCAGATGCAAAACTGTCCTACAAACAAGAATGGAGCACACTGGGAATGGTAGGTACATAAGAAAATATACAGATACTTTTCTTATCATTTTAATCATTTTTAAAAATAATTGGCTATTTAAAGAAAAATAATAATAAGGTATAACCAAAGAGTAACAGGTGAGTGATCTGATCTTGTGAGGTGATAAACTCACATGAGAGCATCGTGTGCTTTCTACAGTGCTTTGTAACTCCATAACACATACAGAAATAAATTGTTGTATGAGTTTGTCAAGATGAACCTGACTACCATGTATAACCCTTAAGCTCTAATTTTAAAAAAGGAAAGAAAGAAGCCGTGTGACAACAATAACATAAAAACTAAGATGGGAGATGTGCAGTCATGATTATAAGGTTCTAATACTACTATTCATGCAGTGATGTAGCATCACTGGAAGGTAGATTTTTAGAGATGTATACTGTAAGCCCCAAAATAAAACATCAAAGAGGTATAACTAAAATTAGAAATGAAATAATAAAAAATACTTAATCAAAAAGAGCAGAGGGCTGGGGATGTAGCTCACTGGTAGAGTGCCTGCCTAGTATGTGTGAGGTACTGGGTTCGATCCTCAGCATCACATAAAAACAAACAAATAAAATAAAGGCATTCTGTCCATCTACAACTACAGAATAAAAATTTTTAAAGAGGGCAGGAAAAAATGGGAAACATTAATAACCACAGAAAATTAAATGTCCTAAGCATGCTAATGAAAAGAGATTGTAAGACTGGATAAAAAAGGAAGACACAATTTTATGCCTAACAAGAAACCCACTTTAAATAAAAAGACACAAATAGACTAATATTAAAAAGATAAAAAAAGATTTAGCATGTTAACACTAATCAAAAGAAAGCTGAAGAGTAAAGAATGTTATCAGGGTTAAAAACTACTGTTTCATAATGATGAAAGAACTAATTCTTCAAGAGAATATAAGAATCCTAGATATTTATGCCTCTAATAAAGATCTTCAAAGTACATGATGCACAAATCATTAAAGTACTATGCATGATTGAAAATGCGCTGTTTTTTTCCATTATAAATCTAACTGGGGGCACCCACACAAAGGTTTAAAAATAGCTGTTGAAGGTTAAGAGCGGTAGCTCCGTGGTAGAGTCCTTCACCTCACATGGGCAAAGCCCTCTATTGGAACTCCAGCACCACAAAAAAACAAAGGCAACAACAAACACACAGAAAACCAAGAAGAGTAGTTGTTTTCCAGTACATAATAAATACTTAAGTCAGTCCTGTATATATATTATCTCACATCTTGGTGATAATCTTGTCAGTCAGGCAGACATTGATTTTTGTTTTATAGATGAGAAAACTGAGGTGCAAACCACATAAATAATTTGCCTAACATTACATAGCTACTAACTGGTGAGCTGAAATCAGATTTATCTGACTCCAGATCCCCTACATTTTGTGTCAGATATATGCTGTGTAGTCCATGTTTCCTTCCAAGGATACAGGTGCATTAATGGCTTTTATTATTAAATCACTTCATAGGACACAAGCTCTACTGAAGTTCTGTGAGATACAATGCTAAATCCACCATAAAGAAGCATAGCTTTAGGATGATCCAACAATAATGTTGAAAATAAAACAAATCTGCCTGTGGCTAAAAATCCAGTTTGCTGATACCACTGAACTGGGCCACTGACAAGGGTCCAGATCTCACTAATATTTCATTTACCTGTCCCACAAATATTTTTGTCACCTTTATTTTTGCTGAGGGATCACAACATTAACAAAATGATTCCTGACTTCAAGAGGCTTTCTACCAGCAGAGTTGATGATAAACACTGAGAAAAATCCTAAAAAGGAGAAGCTGTTAAACCCATATAAAAATCCAAAAAGGAGGTAGGGGGGTGAACAAAAGAGGAAGCCCACAAAACACCTAGGAGTTCAGTGTGTAGAATGTATTTCTAACCAAGGAATCACAAAGAAGTTCACAAAGAAGGTAGAAAAATTAGAAAAGACCTGAAAATTGTCATTTCTCAAACCCAAGAGAGAAAGAATAAAGAGAGGAGATTGTGAATGATAGCTGAAGTTTAAGAAATCAAGTAATACTGATAATTCATAACTTGCTGATAATATTAAGATCAAAATATGTAGGCTAATTCAAACTAGTCTTATGGCTTTACTGCTTTTTCTTGTTAAATGTCCTGTATAACTATTACATTATATTATATGCTAGATTTTTTTTTCTAACCTCAATCTCTGAAAACTTGATTTTTTTACAATCAATTAGCTGACTATCAGAAGCATAGCTTTTGATTAAAACGACCATTGAAGTAACAGAAATCTGCATCATATGAAGCTAAGTTGTTTGAAACGCTCTCCTGCTATGACCAAACAGTAGCACGTGAGTGATCTGATCTTGTGAGCCGATAAACTCACATGACAGCATCTCTTGCTTGCTAGAGAGCTTTACAGCTCCACCTGCAACTGGAATGCAGACAACATAGAAGTGATGGGGTGGGCGGAAGGAGGAGAGACATTCAGAACATTCAGGGGCAATGTGAGAAAGCCACTGTGAGCAATAACCCGAAGGCTAAACCATCCACAATGAGGAAACTCAGTATGGAACCTTGGACACACAACCACACACCTCTGCTCCTTTCATGTATGAACATCAACTCTGCGCCGGACACTATTCTTGGTACTGGAGATGAGACAAGTCCCTGCTGTTACAGAATTTCTCAAGTAGATAATTTATAGCAAAATAGAACTAGCTATATCCATGCCCCACTTACGAACATTCATGTGGAAATATTTTGTCATTTTGATCTTGCCTCAATACAAGAATGCGAAGCATATAACTAGATAAAATGATTTTTTTTCTCCAGATTGGAACTGAATTCAGTGCACCTCACACTTACAGTCAGAGTAAAATCATAGCAGTCAGGGAGCTCCTGATGACGAACTGTCTGCAGGTTAATGGCTTTCAGTTTAAACTGAAGCTCCACTGTCACCAGTCTAGAAAAGAGAGGAGGCATTGGCTCAGTGGCTCCACACTCACAAACAAACACAAGTTACGTTCCTGTCTGTTTCCCTCACCTGTGGAAGTCCAGAGTGAAGTTGAGTTTATTTTCTTCTGATGTTCCAATATGAAAAGCCTCACCCGGTTCTACAAAGAAACATTCTGCCACAGAAAGAAACAAAAACATGATGTAGTGCCTAAAACAGAAAAATAAAACTGCATTTTGAAAGGATAGCCCATTTAAGATCAGTTATTCAGAGCCTCATGTTTTTCTGAATTAAGATTTTGGAAGCTAGACATCAATACCACTTGGTTACAGGGCCTCCTGTGTTTTTAAGACATGAGAGACCACAGCACTTCTGGGTTGGTTGGGAGATGGAGACTCCAACTCCATTTCCTTAGGGTCTTATAGAATGCCCTCTTGCTTCCTTGTCTTTTTAAGCCTAACTCTGAGTGCCTCCCACTTCCTTTTGGTATCCTAAACACAGGATTTGAAGCATTTGCAGTGCTTAAGATTTTCTAAACGGTTTAAAGGCCCTGTTTTTAAAAATATTATGTGTTGACAATTTTTTCTCTATAAGCAATTTTTTAATAAAGAAAAGCATTTTAGCCAGGTTTGGTGGTGTGGCACACACCTATAATCCGAGCAGCTCGGGAGGCTGAGGCAGGAGGTTTGTGAGTTCAAAGCCAACTTTAGCAACATTGAGGGGCTAAGAAACTCAGTGAGACCCTGTATCTAAATAGAATACAAAATAGGGCTGGGGATGTGGCACAGAAAAGTGATTAAACTAAGTGCTCCTGAGTTCAATCCCCAGTACCAAAAAAAGAAAAGCAGCATTTTAGAAATATTTCAGTAATTGCTACAATTGTCCTTTACTATCCCTCTTAATACAATACATAAAGAGTCTGTGAACCCATGATGTGTTGTAGACATACTACTCATCTCTTTAATTGACTTTTGGGCATGAGAGGTGATGCAGTATAATGGCCAAGCACAGACCGCCTGGGCCAACTTTCAGTGCTGCCTCTTTCTAGCTCCATCGTGAGCAGAGCTCTGAACTCTCTGAGCCATACTTCAACCTTCTATGGGGGATGATAATAAACCTTGCTTTATCTGGGTTTCTGTGAGGATTCATGAGTTGTAGTAAAGGCTTAGAACAGAAGCTGACACAATGACTTCCGTATAATTCTTACTATGCCCTAATAGTGACCATATCAATGTTTTCAGAGATGAAATAAATGATTTTAGGTACAAAGCAAAGAGTTAAAAACTAAACTTCCAGCTTATAGATGAACATCACCTGTTTCAATTTCGGGATCAATGTCAAAAGTGTCATTTCCAGGACAGATGCTTCCTTGCTTGTAGAAATGCTGACAGATTGCCATTGCAGACTGCTTGGTCCCCTTGTTCTCATAAGCGTGATTCCCAACTGAAATGTTGCGCAGCTCCAAGTACTGTGACCAAAAAGAAATAGAAAGCGGCATGCCAGCCAGGGCAGAGGTGAGCCATGATGTCCCTCCCTCCCCAGCTCTGGCAGGTTCCCACCTCCCCTCAGGGCAGAGATACTAATATGCAGAGTAAGTGGACTTGCTGCTGAGCACCTGGAAGGCTATGGGCAAAGAGCACCCTTGAACTTGAATTCTGGTTTCAAGACTTATCTCTGTCTGTCACACATTTTCTGAGCTCTGGTTCCTTATCTGCAAAACTAAAGTCTGAAACCACACCATCTTTGAGGTTCTTTCCTTCCTTAAAGAACTATGTACAGAGACTGATTGTTACAGTCAGTATGAGTAAAAATGTTGTTTATCTTTGAAATATTTCCTACAAGATCCGAGTTCTACTTACGACTATAATAGAAATGGGATACACTTGTTCCCAGCTCACCATTTAAACTTTTTCTTTTAAAAAACGGAACTTAATCTTTATAATACAGTTTAATCACTTTCTTGGAAATGTTTCCCTTGTTTCAGTGAGTCCTCTAAATAAAACAAAAGAATACTTTTACAAAGGAGAATCCTATGGTACCTTGAAATAATTGCAATGTACACCTGATGGATTTCTGTAGATGGTTCCAGAGCTTACCCCGAGCAATATGTTTAGCATGATTGGTGATATAAAGATAGGTATGTGATACCTGTCTCTCCTGGAATCAACAATTTTGTATGATGGACACAGAACAATAATTCTACAAAAGATGCATGGAAAACATGCCTTGATAAATGAAGGAAATAATTTATAATATGGGCCTATGTGGTACATTCCAAGCTGGGCCTTGCCAAGGTCACCAATGAGCAGCATGTTACCAAATCTATGCTTAGTTCTTGGTCTTCATCTAACTTCATTGTGTTTGATGTGAGATGAGTGTGTGGTTGGAAGGCAGTACCCTGGGGAACTTCGCTGCAAAGGGCACTTAAGTGGCTGTGGCCTCTGTGGGGCTTTAATCAGGCTGGATATCTGTCCCTCTGGCCTCTGCAGCCTTGAGAGGAAATTATTACTCAGATGCAAGGTCCCAAATTATCCTTTGGATGATTATATACAAACAAAATTAAAAGCTGAGTAGTGACGTGGCACCAAAAGCAAAGAAAATTAAAACTGATGGCTCCAGATTATAGAATGCTTGTTTGTGGCCCTTCTATGATCTCCAGATCCAACCACCTATAATGAGTCTTATGAGCTCATTCACAAACATCTGAGCTCCTGTTCTATAACTCTCCTTTTGTGGAGTAAAACCACAAAAGAATAAAAACACAATTCTGTGTTGCTGCACACTGCTTATGGAGCTATAGACATATTTATAAAGATAGTCTATGTTTCTATTGAGGGCCACAGCCGAAGGGGCCCCAGCAAACTTCCAGCTGCCAGCAAACTTTCAGACTTCCAGCTGATGATTGGCTCACAGCGGCCCCAGCAACTTCTAGCTGATTGGCTCCTCTGTGGTGATGCTCATTGGGCTGTTTCCCTGCCCTTTCAGAGTGCCAGCTGATGATTGGCTCACAGCGGCCCCAGCAACATCTAGCTGATTGGCTCCTCTGCGGTGATGCTCATTGGGGGACTTCTTTGGCTCCGCCCATGCGACCCAGACAATCGGCCTCAAGGGCAGGAGGATTGTGGGAGGTGGTGAGGCTTGTGTTTGTGTGAGAGGCTTGTGGGAAGCCGGTGGTGGCATTTGGGCTCTGAGGGTTTTTCCTGAGGAGCTGTTTTGTTTGGCCTGTGTGGTTCTAAAAATAAAGTTGGTTTCTTTTGACAAGTGGCTCCTGAATTGTGCCCAGCCAGACTGCGGCAGTTTCTATCTTTAAATCTATATCGTGAGAAATATTATGCAATCAGTTCTGTGATTCTAGGTGAATTGTTTAGAAAATAACCAAGAAATGGTAGAACAGGTGAGTTCTATTGAGTGGGGAAAAAAAGGGAGGTGAACCAGACACAGGAATTTATACAGTATGAGTTAAAAGAATAAAAGATTCCAAGAAGAACTTGAGGCCTTTACACCTAAGCAACTGGCCAAAAAGAGGCAGCAGTCTGGGGAGCAGGTGGAAGAGAACTCAAAGCTGCTGTGGACTGGCAGCTCTGAGGAACAGCAAAAAGCACAGTGAGCAGCGGATTGGGAGTCACCTCATCCTCGTGCTGGCCAAAAGCTGGGTGGGGTGTGTGTGTGTGGGCGGGAATTTTTTCAGGAAAAAGACAAATCTTTGAGAATTGTCCAAATTTAAGGGGCAAATGAAAGAAAAGAAGTCAGTGAAGATGACTCAAAAATGACTGAGGAAGTAAAATGAAAGCCAGGACCCAGCATTAAAACAAAATAACTAGGTCTTTGACACTCAAATGTAGATGCACAGGTAAAAAATGAAAAGCATAGTAAAATGTGAAACTGTTAAAATTGCAATATTCGATCAGGATGAGCCCTGGTGGTTATCCAGTTAGATGCCATCTGGGGACTAAGCCCTTCAGCATGAACAATTAGTTATGGAAATGCCTCCAGTGACTGAGGTGGCACTCTCACCTGACAGTTCCCTTTGGTGACTATCACCTCTACTGTCAAGACATGTCCTCACAGAAAACAAGGACCCTCCCTGCCTTGATATCTATCCTATTTCCAACTCCACAGATACATGTGGAATAACTCATCTCTTAACCACAAAAATCCTATTTGTTCATAAAAATAGATAGTATTCATTCTCAGCTAAAAGTACCTAATGGTGCTTGGAAGATAGCTGGGACTCACCTGCCCAAAGAAAATCACCATGGTTAGTATTATTTATTGACATACTAGTGCAGTGGTTTGAATGTATTATCATCCTCTTAAATTCTTATGTTAGAAATTAAACCACAATATGATAATACTAAGAGGTGAGACTTTTAGGAAGTGATTAGGAAGGAGAAGCCCTTATGAATGGGATTGAGAACATTATAAAAGGACTAAAAGTAAGATAGGTCCTTTAGCCCTTCCACCATGTGAGAACACAGCCTTCAGATGCCTTGGTTTTAGATTTTCTAGCCTAAGAACTGTAAGAAATGGATTTCTGTTGTCTATAAGTTACCCAGTCTCAGGTATTTTATTATAGTATCAAGAATAGACCAACTAGGATGCAACTAGGATAAAGAATCTATATGGATTTTTACATTTAAATAACATGGAGATCTGAGAAGCAGAATGACCTGAATGCCAAATATTGTATTTTGAAGATTGATTTTAGGCCTGTCAATAACAGTAAAGATGTTTTATAAAAAATTTTAATGGACTATTTCTCTCTTGCCTCTATTTAACACCCCACCCCCAAAAAAGAAAAACTACCAATTTGGTGCTGAGTACCTTAGAGAAATTCAATACACTTAAAATGAAAATCTTAAAACCAAGTCTCTTCAAAATACAGTGCCCTTTCTTATTCAAAACACTAGAAAAACTAGGAATAGCAGGAACATACCTCAATTTTGTAAAAGCTATCTATGCTAAACCTAAGGCCAATGTCATTCTAAATGGAGAAAAATGGAAGCATTCTCTCTGAAAACTGGAACAAGACAGGGATGCCCTCTCTCACCACTTCTATTCAACATAATCCTTGAAACTCTAGCCAGAGCAATTAGACAGATGAAAGAAATTAAAAGGGTACAAATAGGAAAAGAAGAATCAAACTATCACTCTTTGCTGATTCTATACTTAGAGGATCAAAAAAAAAAAACCACCAGAAAACTTCTAGAATTATAAATGAATTCAGCAAAGTAGCAGGATATATAAAATCAACACCCATAAATCAAATGCATTCTTACACATCAGTGATGGATCCTCTGAAAGAGAAATTAGGAAAACTACCCCATTCACAATAGCCTCAAAAATAAAATACTTGGGAATCAACTTAACAATAGATGTGAAAGACCTCTACAATGAAAACTACAGAACACTAAAGAAAGAAACTGAAGAAGACCTTAGAAAATGGAAAGATATCCCATGCTCTTGGATAGAAAAATTAATACTGTCAAAATGGCCATAGTACCCAAAGTGCTATACAGACTCAATGTGATTCCAATTATAATTCCAATGTCATTCCTTATAGAAATAGAAAAAGCAATCATGAAATTCATTTGGAAAACTAAGAGACCAGAATAGCCAAAGCGATCCTTAGCAAGAAGAGTGAAGCAGGAAGCATCACAATACCAGACCTTAAACTATGCTCCAAAGCTATAGTAACAAAAATGGCATGGTATTGGCACCAAAACAGACATGTAGACCAATGGTACAGAATAGAAGATACAGAGACAAACCCATATAAATATAGTTATCTCACACTAGACAAGGGAGCTGAAAACATACATTGGCAAAAAGATAACCTCTTCAACAAATGGTGCTAGGAGAACTGGAAATCCATCTGCAGCAAAATGAAATTAAACCCTTACCTCTCACCATGCACAAAACTCAACTCAAAGTGGATCAAGGACCTAGGAATTAGACCAGAGACCCTGTGCCTAATAGAGGAAAAAGTAGGCCCAACTCTTCATCACATCAGATTAGGCCCCGACTTCCTTAACAAGACTCCCAAAGCACAAGAAATAAAATCAAGAATTAATAAATGGGATAGATAGATTCAAACTAAGAAGCTTCTTCTCAGCAAAAGAAACAAGTAAGAAGAAGAGAGAGCCTACATCTTGGGAGCAAATTTTTGCCATAAGCATGTCAGATAGAGTACTAATCTTCAGGATATATGAAGAACTCAAAAAACTTAACACCAAAAAAACTAAACTACCCAATTAATAAATAGGCTAAGGAGATGAACAGATACTTATCAGAAGAAGATACACAACCAATCAACAAATGTATATGAAAACTTGTTCAACATCTCTAGTAAATAGAGAAATGCAAATCAAAACTACTCTAAGATTTCATCTCACTCCAGTCAGAATGGCAGTTATCAATAATATAAACAACAATAAGCATTGGCAAGGATATGGGGAGAAAAGGTACACTCATACATTGCTGGTGGGATTGCAAATTGGTGCAGCCAATCTGGAAAGCAGTATGGAGATTCCTTAGAAAACTTGGAATGGAACCACCATTTGACCCAGCTATCGCACTCCTTGGTCTATACCCAAAGGACTTAAAACCAGCATACTATTGTAAGGCAGCCATATCAATGCTTATAGCAGCACAATTCACAATTGCTAAACTGTAGAAGCAACCTACATGTCCTTCAGTAGATGAATGGATAAAGAATATGTGGCATGTATACATAATGGAATATTACTCAACATTATAAGAGAATAAAATTATAGCATTTGCAGGTAAATGGATGGAGTTAGAGAATGTCATGCTAAGTGGAGTTAGCCAATCCCCAAAAAACCAAAGGTTGAATGGTCCCTCTGATAAGTGGATGGTGATCCCAAATGGACAGAGGCATGGGAAAAATGGAGGAACTTTGAATTGAGCAAAGGGGAGGGAGAAGGGGGGGAGGTATTGGGGCAGGAAAGATGGTGGAATGTGATAGACATTATTATCCTAGGTACATGTATGACTGCACATATAGTGCAACACTACATCGTATACAATCAGAGAAATGAAAAGTTGTGCTGCAATTGTGTACAATGAATAAATATGTATTCTGCTATCATATATACCTAATTAAAATAAATAAATAAAAAGAAAAATGGAAAAAACTAATCTCTTGAGGATTATGCTATTTCCTCTCTACAAATTGTAGGACGTAATTTTGTTTAACAATTTATGCAACTTATTTCTATCACTAATTTTACTACTCCCAATGCTAACCAAAATCTTAATGCCATAAAGACATATTTAAGTCTAACAATTTTTCATCACACAGTGCATAGATTGTCTCTAGAAAATGAAGAGTCACAATCATACTAAAATAATGTTTTGAAGAAGAGTTGTAATAATTATGAAACATTGTCTATAAGCTAACCCAGGTTGGAAATACCAACTTCAAGAACACTTTCAGCTGCAAAATAAGATATTTGGGATCTCGTGAAAGTACTATTTCTAGGAAAAAAATTGATTATAGACTCACCAGTATCAAAAACAATTTTATTTTTTGTTTGTCAGGTAGTCAATAGCACAATAAAATCATTGTAATATATGACATTAAAGCCTTACTTTATTTTAAATGAACTTTCAGATCTTGATTGCTATATAAACTCTGCAAAGTTAATAATCTCACTATTTGTTGAGGTCCTCTGCAAACAGGAGCTCTGAAGACTTAATGAAAACTTTAATCAGGGTCATGGTTAATCATTTAAAATCTTTGAAGTTCCCATGCCAAGCCCTATCTCTGAAGCTTTTAATTAAGTCGTTAAAGTATCTATTTCTGTTAGTGCTAAACAAAAGCTTTTCTCAAATGCTAGTTTTATAAATGTTTATTGGCAATGTTTTTTAAAAGACAATTTTAAAATGACCTTATACATAAGACATTTCCACATGAAACTATTCCCATTCTGTCCTTGAGGGTCAGTTTCTATGATGTACACTGCTACCATTTTCCCAGTCTGTTCCTTTCCCTCATTGACTTACCCGATTCATTGCAAAGACGATCTGATCATACACATCATTTTGTGTGTACACTGCATACGTGTCATCCATTTGGTCCATATAGCCTTTTAGGAAGAGGTGTTTAAATGCTATAGTGTTCTCTTCTTTAAAAGCTACCACCATCTGGTTACTTAGTCCAAAAAGGACCAGCTTAAAAGAAAAAAGAAACAGTAAGCAGGGGAAAAATCTGAAAAGAAAAAGTGGAGATAGATGGTACAGAGGCTTGAACAGCAAAGGAGAGTTTCCATGAATTCCATAGGATACCAAGGAGGTTTGCAGCTGCTGGATACTGCATGGTAAGAAAGTCTAAGTCCCATGGCCAAACTATATTCCTAGGCCTCATTTCCAAAATGGTAACAATAAGACTAAAATTTAAAAATATCCTTTCAACTCATCTCTAAGTTAAAGTATATTAATATAATGTGTTCTTAATATTTAGGCAGGATTGCCTCTAGAGTTTCACATGAAACTCAATTGTTCACACACAAAAATTTGTTTCACTGCTCTGCTGCCATAGTAACAGAAACCCTTTCAATCATACCCCAAAGCTTGCTTTACTCTTTCATCTTTTCTTCTCTCCCAATCTATTTCAATATCTACTCTATTCTCCCTCTCCCTCAGCCTCCCCATTTAGAAAGTGTACTCTGAGCCAGCATAGTGGCATGTTCTATAATCAAAGCAACTCAGGAGGCTGAGGAAGGAGAATCAAAAGTTCAAGGCCAGCCTCAGTAACTTAGCAACCTGTCTGAAAGGACTGGGGATGTGTGGCTCAGTAAAGCACCCCTGGGTTCAATCCTCAGTATCAAAAAAAGACTTAGATCCCAGGGTGAGTCAGGGCATATTTTATATGAAAGGGGGAGCAACACTGAGCACCGATGTGCCATAAATTATTCCAGGAACTTTCCTCATATTTATTAACCAACCCCTCAGCATAGTCCCTAATATAACAAATTTACAAATGAGTGCATAAAGGATCAGAGAAGTTAAACAACTTTTTCAAGTCACAACATTAGCAAGTGTTCAATCAAAATTAGAACCCATACCCAGGAGACTAAATCTAAGCTCTCTCCACCCTATTACACTATGCAAAGCAATGCAGTGCTCCATCAGCAAAGAAACTGAGAAATCTTTCCCCTTCTTCCTCCCATTAGGATGTCTGACCAACACCACATATTCATCCTCTCCACCTAACTTGGCTCCCATTCCTCAGAACCCTCTTTAAGCCAAATGTCCTCATTCAAATTCCAATAAGATAATAGTTTGATGACCAAAAAAGTCTCCAAAGATTTCCCAGGATATTCTTAGCAATTCATTCAAATACATGAATACTTTCCACATGCCAGTACTGAGCTGGGTGCTGAGGACATAATGAGGTCATTGCCCTGAAGGGCCTGGTGACAGACAAGAGTAAGAGTGACTGAGATAACTATTATAATTCAGAGACTGAGCCAGGTAGAGGGAAAGGATAATTCTTAGAAGGTTGCCTGTCATTGTAGACATTTTTCTTCTATTGCTACAAACACAAAAATCTTCAACTTAACAGAAAGACTTCTTTTTTATAAAAAGAGATAAACTGTCACCATGTCACCCTCATTTGCTCAGTGACAAAGTTGCCTTTATGTGATATTTGTTTGATTGCTCAAGTACTAGTAAAGAAACATTACAATAAAGAAACTCAAGTTTCTTGTTAAAAGCTCGCCTAAACACCTTTTACATGCTTATTACCAACAGGCTTAAACCACTGGCCAGTTTTCTTGTTGACCACTCTACTAATTATAAGAAGGTTAGATGGACTCCCTAAAAGATTAAAGTGCATTGAGAACCTCAGGGTTAGAGGATATAAACCTGAGTTTGAATCTCAGTTCTATTCTTCCAGTTTCCTGACTATGACAAGTTATTTTGTCACACCAAGCCTCAGTGCCCTGTGTGTAAAATAGAGATCCCATTACCCACCTCCAAGTTGTTTTGAAAATTGAACATGATGATGTCTATAAAACTATTTAGTCTGGTCTACAGAAAATACTTAGGGTGGTATTTCAAGCAATAATACTTTCATTTAGTTGATACATAGTCCCCTGTATACAAGACAACACAGATAAACTTTTTTGTGACACATTGTTTTAGCACCTGGAAATTAAGATGTTCAATTCAAAGTTGACAAATACTATACTGAGAGTCCAGCATCTGTTTTGAGAGTGATATATTAGAGAGAGAGTACACCTGCTTCCGAAGTCTTGATTCTGCCACTGACTAGCCATGTTGGCTTTTTTAAAACTATAAACAGCAGTCTTCTTTTCTGCAATATGAGTAATGCTAGTATTTTATTAATTTTAAATAAAATGGTTTTGTTAGAATTAAGTAAAGTAATATACTAGAACAGAGTATCATCCAAATGTTCATTTCCCTTAACATAACTTCCGGTATTAGAAACACATGCAAGCATTCTACCAACTTCATAGGATTATAGGAATTACCCTTGGTGTCTCCCAGTTACAAAGCAATTAAAATTAAAAATGTCAGGATTTTATTTTTTTCACAAATCTCTCTTTTAACACCAGTTGTCCATCAAAAAGAGAAAACAAAAATTAACAAAAGAAAAAAAAAACCCTATCATTTACTTTCACCATTAACATCTGCTTGTTTTGTTTTGTTTTTCTTCCTTCCTTTCTCCACCCCCCCCACTCCCTGCCCTATGGTTTTTAACAAGAGATAATTACTCTCATCAGAAGGAAAACATATTTTCAAGAGAATGAATCACAACTACTATATATAGGCATCACAAAATATGGTTTTCAAAGAAATTTTAAAGATGTCAAGGTAATTAGATTCAAAATTTCCCTATTAATTAAAATGGTTCCATCTCTCACTGGCTAATGACAATTTTCATTTAACTTCACATTCTCCCTTTGCATAGTTCTCATGGTCACAGGGCTGTGAGAATCCAAGAACTTGCCTTTAGCAGAAACCCATGACATTTTTTAAGACAGATAAATGTCCAGAAAACCAACTAGGAAGGAAAAGGAAGTCCTTCTGTTAGGTGATGTCTAGTTTCCATGGCTGATTTAGAAATCACCCCACAAACACACACACATACACATACTATTAAACCTATTGATTGGAATCCAAATATTAAAATTGTCAGTCCCTGAAAACCAATTAGATCTATGGCTAAAATTATAGTTTAATGAAAGATGAAAAGAAAAAAAAAGTAAAAAAAAAAAAAGCCAAAGCTTTTCACTAATTTTAAGGAGAAAAAGGTTGAGATCCTATGTTTCCTTATTTATTATTCTCCATTATGCATGAATTTACAAATTATTTTCCATTGTTCTCTTGCTATTTAAAGACACTTTTACCAAACTCACTCCTGTGATCTGAGCTGCTTACCTGGATAGTCACCATTGCAATTTTTAGGATTTGTATGGCAAGTTTCCATGGCTTTCTACCTCGAGCCCAGAACTTCTCACAAGGATTCATGAAAAAGAATTTGAGTTTTCGCCTCATCTGGTCTTCTAACAGAAGCTTCTCAGATGGAGATGTTTGCTGGTTGAAGGTGCAGCGATTTTCATCTTCATGAGAGGTGGAGCTACTTATACCTATCTCAGAATTTGCCATCTCTAGGGAAGAAGAAAAACATGAGCTCTAGTAGGTGAATGAAGGCACAAGTCCACGTTGCTTGAGAGTTCAGGTTAGTTCAGGAAGAAGTCCAAACACAGGTCTGGTATCAAATAAGCACTGCTGAGGGCCATTGCCAAGTAGGAATGACGCATCGAAATTTCCTTGCCAGCGTACCCCATGTTAAATGGACTTGCCTTGGAAATTCACTGTGACATTGCATGTGTGTTTGAGAAAGGTGACCCTGCTCAAGGACGAGGGTGGATCCAGGTTTAGGGTGTATCCTGCAGGTTTTAGGAAGTATCCCGGTTTAGGATAATTTGGGTTTAAGGCGTTCCCGGTTTAAGACTTGGGTTTAGGGAAGTTCCAGGTTTAAGGTGTACCCTGCGGGGGAATAGGGCGTATCCTGCTGCCTCAGGCATGCCCGATCCTTGAGTTCCCGTTGAGTTCTCGTGAGATTCAGAAAGTATTGGAGAAAAAAGCCTCGTGGAGTAGGTGAATTGGGCGGCAGCAGAACTTGGATTTCCCCAGAACGTGTGTAGAGGCCGGTGTGAGTTCGGGAATAAAGAATTGCTGTTTGAATCTACAAGGTGTGTGGTGGCTCGTGATTCTGTGCCCAGCCAAGACATTGGCAAAGCACAATTATTCTAAACTGCACTTTATATGCTTATAGAATCAATTAAAATGTAAGATCACATTCTCCATTTATTTCTATTACTAAGGGAATTTCCACCTTGTTGAAAGTTATCAAATTCAAGAGCTGCTCCTATCAGTAAAAGATTATATGCATGTATTATGTATTGTGTGTGTGTGTGTGTGTATATACACATAGATAGATATATGCTCTCTATCTAATTAAGTAACAGATATACTTAGAGCAAAGATTGGAGACCTGAGATTCTGGGTAAGAACTTCACAGGGATGGGGATCCAAGATGGCAGGCCAGAGGGAGGCATCATTCTGTGTCATCCATGACCTGTGTCTCAACTAGTGGGAACACTGCTTTGCTGAGAGTGGTAGAGGACCCCTCCACAGCTGATCCCGCACAGGAATCACAGCCACTGTGCTGCACAGGGCCCAGGCCCTCAGAGTTCGAAAAGGACTTCCAAGTACTGGCCCATACAAATCTTGCAGGTGCCTTAGCAGAACCACCAGCATAGGCACCACCCCCACAAGGACACTCAGCCGCTACCCACATGCAGGAACTCTGGCCGCCTCTCCATGTGGACCCCCATCTACTAATGTGGGGCTCCCCCAGTCGCCTCCATCTTGGGATTTAGCAGCTAGTGCCATAGTCCCCTACTCAAGGTAGCCTGCCTGCACCTGGGGACATCACAGGCTCCGAAGAAAGCTGATAGCTACAACTCTGTATGCCACAGCCATCACCTGGATCCCCCCATGGCTGAAAGCAGCAGCCTCCATGTTGGGTCACCTCCATCACCATCTTTACCAGTTTGAAACACCCAATAGCCAGGTACCCATAGTTTTCTAATTCCTCCCAATCCCCAGCAGCCTCTAACTCAGCAGAGTGAATGCTCAATTCAAAACAGCCTTCTGTGACAGGTGCACAGCCACCAGAGTGCAACACACAAGACCCCCAGAGAGAAACGTTCCTGATTAGGAAGTAGAAAGGGAGAGGGTGAGGGAGATACACTTTAGAGACTAATTTAGGTTTCAGGAACTGTGAGGTCCACATGAGATGAGGAGACCCGGCGCCCTCATCACAGAAGCAGACTTCAAAGGAGATCCTTGAGATACAGTCTCCCAACAGGATGATTGTGTTATACCCCACTTCCAGGTACCCTGTACCCAAGACCAACCCTCACACCCTGGTAACCCCCACCATCCTGAGGGTGGAGATACCAACTAAGAACAGAAATCCCCACCTATTGGATGAGAAAGAAAGCAGGACTGATCTCCAACCAAAATAATGCTGGTTTCTTCCTTTGAGATTTTTTTCTTTCTTCTTCCCCTTTATTCTCCCACCCTCACATCCCCGACATATGTGAAACCAAGTATTTTGCATGAATTAGGATATTGAGAACTGAGACGACTGAATAGTTTATTACAGTTGTATTGTATATTCTTTTTTCCTCCAATTTTTACTATTTTAACATTTTTTAATTTTTCTTAATATATATGTGTATTTGTCTTAGGCACTCTACTGACTTTCCACTTACTTGTCTACCCCAAATTATTACCTCTCTATTCTCCTGTTACTAATCTTCTTCTTTAGATTTCTCTTTCACACTTCCTAAGATATAATAACTCTGTATCCTCATCTCATACCTTCTCAGCATATCTCCCTATACCTCACCCCTGGTTCTTTGTCCACCATTAGAAACTGTAAAGCTTTTTACCAACCTACTGATTATATTGTAGATAATATTTGAATTCACTATTTCTGTACATTGTGACCAAACTTTAATGTCTTAATAAAAACTATTTGTTTTTAGATGGTATTTTGTGGATATTGGGGTCTGTTAACATTGTCCTTCCCCTCGAAGGTGAGGTATTGGAACCCTACAGGGGAGGTATAAGTCTAAAGGTAAAAACAATAATGCCTCGGATCAACAGAGCTAGAAAGGAAGCAATATGAAAAGACAAGGGAAGAAAGTGCCCCAAACAAATTAAGATACCACATTACTAGAATCCATGGCCAGCACAGCAGATGAAATTACAGATAAGGATTTCAGAATGAACATAATCAAAATTTTCTGTGAAATAAAGGATGATATAAGAGAGCAAATACAGGCAGCAAAAGATCATTTCGACTAAGAGCTACATAAGGAAATACAAGAAGCAAAGGATTACTTCAATACGGTGATAGAGGTTCTAAAGAAAAACCAAACAGAAATCCTTGAAATAAAAGAAACAATAAACAAAATGAAAAGCTCAATTGAAAGCATCACCAACAGATTAGACCACTTAGAAGATAGGACCTCAGATAATGAAGACAAAATATATAAAAGAATGTAGACTACTACACAGTGAAAATGGTAAGAAATCATGAGCAGAACATTCAAGAAACATGGGATAGCATAAAAAGACCAAATTTAAGAGTGACTGGGATAGAGGAAGGCATAGAGTTCCTAACCTAAGGAATGAACAATCTATTCAATGAAATAATATCAGAAAATTTTCCAAACACGAACAAATTAGAAAACCAAATTCAAGAGGCTTACAAGATACCAATGTACAAAATCCACAACAGATCCACACCAAGGCACATTATAATGAAAATGCCTAACATATAGAATAAGGATATAATATTAAAAACCATTAGAAAAAAAATCAGATTACATATAGGGGGAAACCAATTAGGTTATATGCAGATTTTTTAACCCAGACCCTGAAAGCTAAAAGATCCTAGAACAATATATATCAAGCTCTGAAAGAAAATGGATGCCAACCAAAAAAAAAATTTGTATCCAACAAAATTAAGCTTTACATTTGATAATGAAATAAAAACCTTCCATGATAAACAAAAGTTAAAAGAATTTATAGCTAGAAATCCTGCACTACAGAACATCCTTGGCAAAATATTCTATGAAGAAGAAGTGAAAAACAACAATGAAAATCAGCAGAGGGAGGAATTACACTAAAGGAAAAGCTAATCAAAGGAAAACCCAAGTCAAGTTCAATAACAAAAATGGGAATACAAATCATGTCTCAAAAATAATCCTGAATGTTAAGAGCCTAAACTCACCAAACAAAATATATAGGCTAGCTGATTGGATAAAAAAAATATGATGCCTCCAAGAGACTCATCTCATAGGAAAAGTCATACACAGACTGAAGGTGAAAGGTTGGGAAAAAGCATATCAATCCTAGGCCCTACAGAAGCAAGCAGGGGTTTCCATCCTCATATCAAATAAAGTAGACTTCAAGCTAAAGTTAATCAAAAAGGACAAAGAAGGACATTTCATACTGCTCAAGGGAATCATACACCAATAAGACATAGCAATTATTATATATATATAATAATTATATATATATATCCCAAACAATGGAGCATCTATGTTCATCAAACAAACTCTTCTGAAGTTCAAGAGTTAAATTGATCACAACACAATAATTCTGGGTGACTTTAATACACCTCTTTCACCACTGGATATATCTTCTAAACAAAAGCTGAACAAAGAAACTATAGAACTCAATAATAAACAATAACTAAGACTTAGCTTACATATATACAATATTTCATCCTTCAATAAGTGAATACACTTTCTTCTCAGCAGCACATAAATCCTTCTCTAAAATAGACCATATATTATGCCACAAAGCAAATACAAAAAATTAGAGATACTACCCTGCATTCTATCAGATCATAATGCAATGAAATTAGAAATCAATGGGAAAAAAAAGAAATCAATGATACAATAAAAAATAAAAAACTACTCAAACAGCTGGAGACTAAATAGTATGCTACTGAATGAACAATGGGTTGCAAAAGACATCAAGGAGGAGATTAAAAAATTCTTAGAGGTAAATTAGAACACTGATACAACATATCAAAATCTCTGGAACACTATGAAGGCAGTACTAAGAGGAAAGTTCATTGCATGGAGTTTATTCCTTGAAAGAAGAAAAAGTCAACAAATTAATGACCTAACACTACATCTCAAAGCCCTAGGAAAAGAATAAATCAACACCAAAAGCAGTAGAAGACAGGAAATAATTAAAATCAGAGCTGAAATCAATGAAATTGAAATTTTTTTTTAAATGAAAAAATTGACAGAACAAAAAGTTGGCTCTTTGAAAAAGTAAATTTAAAAAATAGACAAACCTTTATCCATGCTAACAAAGAGAAGGAGAGAGAAAACTCAAATCAAACATACGTGATGAAAAAAAAAATATATATATATATATATATATATATATATATATATATATCACAACAGACACTACAGAAATACAAAAAATAATTAGAAATTATTTTGAAAACTTGTACTCTAATAAAATAGAGAACATGGAAGGCATCAACAAATTTATAGAGGCATATGATATGAGTTGTCCAAATTGAATCAGGATGATATACACAATTTAAACAGATCAATTTCAAGCAAGGAAATATAAGATGCCATTAGAAGCCTACCAACCAAGAAAAGCCCAGGACCAGATTGATACACAGCTGAGTTCTACAAGACCTATAAAAAAGAACTAATACCTATACTATACAAATTCTTTTGTGAAATAGAAAAAGAGGGAGTACTTCCAAACTCATTCTATGAGGCCAATATCACCCTGATTCCAAAACTAGGCAAAGACTCATCAAAGGAAAAAAAAAAAAACTTTAGACCAATATCCCTAATGAACATAGATGCAAAAATTCTCAATAAAATTCTGGCAAATCGAATACAAAAACATCAAAAAGATAGTGCTCCATGATCAAGTGGGGTTCATCCCAGGGATGCAAGGTTGGTTCGGAAACCAATAAATGTAATTCATCACATCAATAGACTTAAAGATAAGAATCAAATAATCACCTCAATTGATGCAGAAAAAGTATTCAACAAAATACAACACCCAGGGCTGGGGCTGTAGTTCAGTGGTAGAGTGCTTTTCTTGCAGTGTGAGGCCCTAGGTTCGATCCTCAACACCATATAAAAATAAAGAAGTAAATTAAAAATTTTTAAAAACTCAATATCATAAAAGCTATCTATGCTAAGCCTAAGGCCAGCACCATTCTAGATGGAAAAAAATTGAAAGCATTCTCCCTAAAAGTGGAAAAAGTCAGGGATTGGCACCAAAATCGACTGGCAGACCAATGGTACAGAATAGAGGACACAGAGACTAACCCACATAATTACAGTTTTCTTATATTAGACAAAGGTGCCAAAAACATACATTAGAGAAAAGACAGCTTCTTCAACAAATGGTGCTGGGGAAACTGGAAATCCATATGCAACAAAATGAAATAAAACCCCTATCTCTCACCATGCACAAAATTCAACTCAAAGTGGATCAAAGACCTAGGAATTAAACCAGAGACACTGAGCCTATTAGAAGAAAAAGTAGGCCAAAATCTCCATCATATCGGATTAGGCCCCCACTTCCTTAATGAGACTCCTATAGCACAAGAATTTAAATCAAGAATCAATAAATGGGATAGACTCAAACTAAAAAGCTTCTTCTCAGGAAAAGAAACAATCTGTGAGGTGAATAGAGAGCCTACATCCTGGGAGCAAATTTTTACCACTTGCACATCAGGTGAAGCGCTAATCTCTAGAGTATAAAAAGAACCCAAAAAAGCTAAACACCAAAAAAACAAATAGCCCTATCAATAAATGGGCCAAGGAACTGAACAGACACCTCTCAGAAGAGGATATACAATCAATCAACAAATATATGAAAAAATGCTCAACATCTCTAGCAATCAGAGAAATGCAAATCACAACTACTCTTAAGATTTCATCTTACTCCGATCAGAATGGCAGCTATTAAGAACACAAACAACACTAAGTGTTGGTGAGGATGTGAGGAGAAAGATACACTCATACATCGCTGGTGGGACTGCAAATTGGTGCAGCCAATATGGAAAGCAGTATGGAGATTCCTTGGAAAACTGGGAATGGAACTACCTTTTGACCCAGCTATGGCACTCCTTGATCTATACCCAAAGGACTTAAAAACAGCATACTACAGTGACACAACCACATCAATGTTTACAGCAGCACAATTCACAACAGCTTAACTGTTTACCAACCTAAATGCCTTTCAGTAGATGAATGAATAAAGAAAATGTGGGGGCTGGGAATGTGGCTCAAGCGGTAGCGCGCTCGCCTGGTATGTGTGCGGCCCGGGTTCGATCCTCAGCACCACATACCAACAAAGATGTTGTGTCCACCGAGAACTAAAAAATAAATATTAAAAATTCTCTTCTCTCTCTCTCTCTCTCTCTCTCTCTCTCTCTCTCTCTCTCTCTCTCCCATCTCTCACTCTCTCTTTAAAAATAAAATAAAAACTAATAAAAAAAGAAAATGTGGTATATATACACAATGGAATATTACTCTGCGATAAAAGAGAATAAAATCATAGCATTTGCAGGTAAATGGATGGAGTTAGAGAATATAATGCTAAGTAAGTTAGCCAATCACCCAAAACCAAATGCTGAATGTTTTCTCTGGTAAGGAGGCTGATTCATAGTGGGGTTGGGAGGCGGGGCCTGGCAGGAGTAGATAAACACTGGATAGGGTAAGAGGGTGGAAGGGGAAGGAGGGGGCTTGAGGGTAAAAAATATGGTGGAATGAGATGGATATCATTACCCTAAGTACATTTATGAAGACACGAATGGTGTAAATATACTTTATATACAACCAGAGCTATGAAAAATTGTGCTTGTATATGTAATATGAATTGTAATGCATTCTGCTGTCATACATAACAAATTAGAATTTAAAAAAGAACTTCAGAGGGTAGGTGGACTTTGAAATTACATGCAACATTTTATGTATATGTGGATATGGTCATTTTTCCTCTGGGGAGAAGCTAAAACTTTAATTAAAAAAATTTTTTTTTGAGTTTAAAAGTGCTGAGTGGCAGGTAATAGAGTGTACAGTAGAGAAGCAAGATCTGGTTTGGTTTCTATTCTATAATTTGATACTTGTGTGACTTGAGGCAAATCACTCAGACACACTGAATCTCAGTTTCCTGTCCTGTAAAATAGAAATAATGATATCTACCCTCATATGATTATAACAAGCATTAAATAAAAATTCAAATAAAGCTCTGGCATAATGTCTACCTCTGCTTACCCTCTACCCTCAGCAGATAGGGCAGTTTTCTAAACAGCCAATAAGGTTCTTCACAGCATTGTGAATCTCAGGGAACTCAGATGTTCTACAAAGGGAAGAGCAGTTACTCAGTTGCAGTCCAATTCCCAATTAGCCCCATCACTTGTTTCTGCTTTTCATTGAAGACCTTATATTTATATAATACACTTTGCTTTTCAAAGTATTTGATATCTATTGTTTCTTTTGTCACTTTGAAAAGGGTGAGGTGGCTTTTCCAAAGTGATGGAGAAAGTCACTCCAAAGATTGGGACCTATCTTGGATTTTCCCTCAAACTAATTTTGATACTATGGAAACCTGTTCAAAATAAAATATCCCAAACCACCAAGAGAGTAAAATCCTTCCATACAGAATAGAAAGACTAGTTGTTTGTTGTTTTCATAGCTTATACAAACAGCAATGAAGGGGGAATAATACAACCTACATTTATATACTACCTGGCAAGTCACAATTTAGGTACCACACTCTTTTCTAAGTCTAAAAACCACATTTGACTTGGATTCCAACATTCTTGGCAAACCAAACACTTCCAAGAAATAGTTGTTGGTTATAAAAACTAGCCATGGGGAACATTTTAAAACTCTTGATTAATAAGAAACATTAATAAGGATACTGCTGAATGAATAAAGTATAAAGCATGTTTACCAGGTAGCATATGCAGTACCTTCAAAATGAAGTAATTGTGATAGAACTTATTAAAGTGTGGCTCTTATGTTTGTGGATAAAATGAGGGAAAATTCTTAGATTAAGACAAAAGAGAGAGAGAGAAAAATTAATATCTTGTATTTTCAAACAAAACATTTAATTTTCTTCTTTTAAAAAGTAAACTATTTGAGCCAGCAAATTTAAGAAGACTTTTACTATGGGACTTATTACAAAGATGATTTATGCTGATAAAATTTTCATATGAATACCAACATAAAAACGAAGTTGCTAATAATATTTTTATGGACTACAGATTTAAGAGCACATTAAGCTCTTTCCGTTTTGATACAGAGAAGATGAAACCTTAAACAAGGCAGCCACACACCGTGTAACAATAACCCACAGAAACAGAGAGAACATGAGCCAACCACCATTAATTTATTTAGCACATCGCACCAAGTTGCTCCAGAAGCAAACATTACACTCACAAAGACAGGAGGTTCATTCAATTAGCTGCAAACGTTAATTCTACCCTGTCTCAAAAACTCTCCTGAGGGTGCAGTTTGCTAACTGCAAATTGCTGGAAACCCCAGCAGCAGAAGGCGCCTTGGCAGCTACCTTTTGCATCTACTCAGAAGGCACTAGGAGTGCAAGGTATGCACAGGACCCCATCAAAAGAATTGGTGTGAACATACTTTATATACAAACAGAGATATGAAAAAATTGTTCTATATGTGTAATAAGAAATTGATGCATTCTGCTGTCATGTATTTAAAAAAATAAAACAACAACAACAAAAAAAAGTCTATCCCAGGTATGAAGCACGCTCTGAAACATGTAAATTATTTATTTACAGCTGTCAGAGGCTCAACTGGATTGAGCTGCAGGAAATTAGAGATAAGGAATCTGGGAAAATGGTGAAAGCCTCTGAGTTGGTGACAAAGTGATTCAACCTTTCCAATTTCACCTGACACAAAACTTCAGCAACAAGCTTGCTACTCCTCTGTGAGGTGGTAGGAGGTGCGAGACAGGCCCTGCAGAGATGCCGCACTGGCCTAGGGCAGTCGGCCTGGCCTGTGAGCTCCTAAGCTCTTTAGCCCGCTAAAGCTCCCCTGGCAGCTGTTTTCCGCCAGGACCGAGACCCACTGTAGACCCAATTCCACTTCCTGACCACACGCCTCTACTAAAGGGACAATCCGAGTTAATAGCAGCAGGCTGAGCAACTTCAAGACCACCTTCGAGCTCCAGGCAGGCAATGCAGGGTGCAGCCTCTCAAGGTAGAGAGTCTGGGTCGGAGTTGGCTTTCTGCTCTCGGAGTCCTGGACCCTGGCTTTTGAGTGGGCGGAGGCCTGGCAGGAGCTGAGGGGCCGAGCTCACCCGCCGAAGCTACCACCTGGGGCTAACCCGGACCAGGCGCGCGGAACCCACGCGACCCCGAGGGCTGGGATCCCACCCCCAGCCCGCGCGTGCTACTAACTGACCTTTAGCCAGCGATGGAACTGGCGTTGTGCCAAACAGCTGCATCTCGCACCCCGCTCCCACCTCTGTGCCCTCCATGGCATCAAAAGCCCTGTCCTCCAGCTTTGCGTCACCTACAGCTCGCTACACAGTGGTCCCTCCGTGCGCGCGAAGCGCTGTTCCCACGACACCTGATGCCTCCGGGTGGCACCTGGTGCGGCTCACCTGTGGCTCCCGGCGCGAGGAGGGGGCGCCCAGTGGGGAACAACGGAGCGACTGGGCTAGGAGGCGTCAAATCTGCTCAGCAGCTGGGGCGTGTTGCATGTCAGCGCATTACCCGAGCAGCCTCTGAGGCTGCGCTCCGCCCAGAGTCCAACGTGAGCCTGGCATCCTCCCTCCCCTGGCCGCTTTAACCCGTGACCCTCCTCCCCACTGCTCAGCTTCTTTTCCACGCCCTTTCTGGGGCAGCCTTTCGGCAGGGCGGGTGCACAAAGCAACCCTCTGAAGGACTCCGCGGCTGTCCAGCTGTCCAAGTGCTCTGGCACCCTCTCTCCTTACGCCCCTTGCTTTCATAGTAAACAACCCTACTCCATGGTGAGGTGCAGGTGCCGGGGCTCGGGCCTCCTAGGGGCCAGGGCCACTCCTCCTGGTCCATTCCTCTTCAGTGATTGCAGGACTTACACCTGATATTGGATGAACAGCACCTAGCACGTGTAAGAGCCCAGTCCACTCCAAGGCCTGTCATTTTGATTTTGGCGTACAAGGTGAAATTCTGAAGTATAAGACATCAAGCCTGAGCCTTGTGCCCTCCTTGGTTCTTCAGACAAGTACCATGAAAATGAGACTGTAAACTGTACTCTTCTCTAGGCTGGGCAGTGGGAAGAGCCCTGGGAGCCTCTTAGAAGCAATGTGACTAGAAGCACCTGAAGTAGACTTTGAACTGTAACTTTTCTTTTTTCATGAATTAAACCTTAGTCTACTCCTTATCAGGAATGGATCAGGAACTTTGATTTTAATTACAATCATTTTGGATTTGCTTTATTTACTTATTTTTTAAATTTTCATTATTTGGGGCCACAGGTAAGTTTGTAAATGCCAGTCAATTTCCTTAGAACGATATTCCGGAAATTGTATCAAGAGTTGTCAGAGGCCCCGCGCTGTGACGCATGTTTGTAATCCCAGCTGCTCAGGAAGCCAGCCTTAGCAAAAATGAGGCACTAAGCAATTCAGTGAGACCCTGTCTCTAAATAAAATACAAAATAGGGCTGGGGATGTGGCTCAGTGGGCAAGTGTCCCTGAGTTCAATCCCTGGTATTCCACCCTCCCTCTGCCCCTGCCAAAAAAGAGCTGTCAGACAGAGATCAGTTTGCAATAGCAATTTATAAATGGAATTATCTTTTCTTGTAATGGCATACAACAATTTTTTGCTGTTCATTAGCCTGAATCCCAAGTGTTGTAGACAAAGTAGATAGATGCCTAAAATATAATTGGCACACTCAATTCTCAAGTGCAATTTGAAAAATATAATCTCTAATGCCCATTTGCTGCCACACAATTTAACATTATCTCCTTACTGTAACATTGAACTTATGGCGGTGGTGAGAGTTTACAATGTGTGATTGTCCGGGACAATCTGAGTCATGGGAAGGCTTATAGGCATTAAGGATAGCCTTCTCTCCCTCACTTAATTCTATTTAGAGCTGAGTTATTCAGACCCATAAATGAAAAAAGCTAGGCTTTGGAGTCACACTAATGGGGTCCCAAATTCCCTTCTATTCTACTCACTGACCAACCTCTAGGAAATTATTTACTCTTTCCCCCTCTCCATTTATTTTATGTTGAATTGTCTAATAAATGGAATGGTGAATTTTAATTAATATGATAAATATAGAGCACTCATTACTGTGCCTGGCATATTTTATGTGCTTGAGAATGCTGATTCTGTTTGTTTAAAGATCTAAATTAATGAAAAGATACACTGTGTTCATCAATTGCAATGCTTAATTCTATTAGGATGTCAGTTTTTAACCAAGTTCATTTATAGACTCTACCCATTCTCAAGGAAAATTCCAGCAAGCTATTTTATAGAAATTGACAAGGTGATTCTAAAATCCATATGGAAATGCAAAGAACCTAGAATGACCAAGGTTCGTTGGTCTGGAAGATTTTCCCTACCTGATTCCAAGCCATCTAATGTAACTATATAAGCAAAACAGTTTGGTGTTGGAAAAAAGAGACAAATAGAATATATATAAACTATAGAACAGAGTCCAAAATAGATCACATGCATGTACCTGTTCAGTTGATTTGTTTCAAAGGTGTCAAATAATATAAAGGAGAAAATTAACCTTAACAATCAACAAAGTGTTATTACAGGCTCAAAGAAGTATACTGACACCAAGTAAAAGAAAGAGGAAATGCTAATAATTCCAAGATTTAAGTAAACATTGCTGGAAAGCAGGGCAGGAGCTCAAGAAAGAGAAGCAGTTAAGATCTAATCAGTCAATCTTGCTTTTAACTATTGCCTTGTTTTAAGTGTGTGTTCCTGGGGCTGCTGGGGAGTTGTTCTTGCAAATAAAATGAATGTCGATACATTTACACACATGAAAGATACTTCCAGAAATAAGTCTTGGAAGCAAGATAAGTCTCTAAATTGGCAGTTTCAACATATGACTCTGTGTAATACTATTGCTGTTGCTAGGAGATAAAAATGTTATTTGAATATTACCCAATCAATTCATTCGCTGCATTTTCCAGTATTTGAGTCATGTGCTGCATAAGGATATTTTGGTCAGCAACACACTGCATACATGAGGGTGGTCTCATAAGATTATAATGAAGCTGAAAAACTCCTATCATCTAGGGATGTTGTAGGCATCACAAAATCTTAGCACAACATATTACTCATGTTTATGGTGATGCTGATGTAAACAAGTCTGATGCATTGCCAGTCATGTAAAAGGACAACACACACAATTATACACAGTATATAATACTCAATAATAATAACAAATGATTATGTTACTGGCTTATGTACTTACCACGGATACTTTTTTAAAAATTTCTGTAGTTGTAGATGGACAGTATGCCTTTATTTTATTTGTTTATTTTTATGCCGTACTAAGGATCAAACCCAGTGCCTCACACATGTGAGGCAAGCACTCTGCCACTGAGCTACAGCCCCAGCCCCCATACTATACTTTTTATTGTTATTTTAGAGTGTACCCCTTCTACTTATATAAAACAAAAGTTAACTGTAAAATAGACTCAGACTGATCCTTCAGGTAAAGGCATTGTTACCAGAAGAGATGACTATTCACACATGCTGTTGCCCCTGGAGACCTTCCAGTGGGACAGATGTGGATGTGGAAGGCACTGATATTAATGATCCTAGTCTTGTGTGGGTCTGGGATGATGTGCATACTTTTTGGTTTTTAACAAAAATTTTCAAAGGTAAAAATAGTAATAATAGAAAAATCTTATAGAACAAGGACATAAAGAAAATATTTTCATATGATTGTACCATGTGTTTATGTTTTAAGCTGTTATTAAGAGAGTCAAGTTTAAAACTTAAAAATGTATAAAGTAAGACTGCTATAATTTGTTATTAAAGAAGGAAATTTTTAAATAAATTTGATATAGTTTAAGTGCAGTGTTCACAGTCTACAGTAATGTCCTTGGCCTTTATATTCTTTCACTATTCACTCAGAGAAAATTCCAGTCTTGAAAGCTCCATTCATAGTAAGTGTCTGATAAGGTATAGTACTTTTTTAAAAAAACTTTTATACCACATATTTACCATACCTTTTCTATCTTTAGATATGTTTAGAAACAAATACTCAGCAATGTTTTACAATTGCCTACAGTATTCAGTATAGTAACATGCTGTGCAGATTTGTAGTGTAGGAGTAATAGGCTATCCCATATAACTAGCTGTATATAGACTACACATCTTGGTTTATGTAAGTATACTCTATGATGTTCACACAGCAATGAAATTACCTGATACATTTCTCAGAATATGCCCTTGTTAATATAGAAGCATGACTGTATTCACTAAAGTATATTTAAAAAGATGAAATATTTTCATTATTAAAAAAGTTAATTGGGCTGAGGTTGTGGCTCAGTGGTAGAGCACTCACCTAACATGTGTGAGGCCCCGGGTTCAATCCTCAGCACCCCATAAAATAAATAACTAAAAATAAAGGTATTGTGTCCAACTACAACTAAAAAATAAATATTAAAAAAAGTTAATTAGAACAGACCTTAAATATAATCAGAAATATGATAAATTATTGTATAATTGTGTATTAAGAATTATAATAATAAATAAACAAATAAATAAGGCAAAAAGAAAGTTAATTGGTTTTCCAATGAAGAATATATATATATATATATATATATATATATATATATATATATATATATTTTTTTTTTTTATGAGTATCAGTATATGTGAATACTATTTCCTTTTTGAGAAGAACTAGACCATATTAACCAAAGCCTAACTAATAAAATAATTCCCCAAATTAAAAAAAAGAAACCAATAAAACACTCAGTTGTATGAAAGAAAAAAAAAGTTAATCAGTTTATATAAAGCAACATATGCCCTATGTTCAATATGATAATGCTTTTAGAAGCACTTTTAACAACTGAACCAACATCAAATGCATAATAAGAGAAATTTTATCTCCTCTGGATATTTATCACAAAGTAAAGATATCAAATAAAGTGATTATTTTATGTCTTAAATTACCATTGACAGAATAACTTAAAACATTAGTCTTATTTTCCACTTAAAAATATTTTTTAGAATTTAGTTTGCATCAATGCTTCCTTCTTTTAATGATTTTTATTATAAAATATCTATAACAGGCCAGGTATGGTGGCAGGTTTCAGCTACTTGGAAAGCTAAAACAGGAGGATCACAAGTTTGAGGCCACTTTCAGCAATTTAGCAAAACCCTGTCTAAAAATAAAAAATAGAAAGGGCTGGTGATGTACTTCAGTGGTAAAATGCCCCTGGATTAAATCCCCAGTACCAAAAAAAGGTGGGGGGAGAGGCTTGGTGCTGGGGATACAGCTCAGTAGTGAAGCATTTGCCTAGCAAGCACATGGCTGGCGATTCAATTCTTAATTCCACACAGGCACACACAATCTATAACAGCAATCATTATTATATATAATTGAAATACTTAATCTCGTTCAATATACTGGTTCATAGTAATAATAAACCATGCTTTTATTATCTTTTTTAAACAAAAAGAAATCCTTGGAACTTTTAGCATAATTCTAACACAGAAAAACTATTCACTGTTTATTCTTACTCCCTATATTTTAAGAACATGTAAATAAAATGGTATGAAAAATACAAAATAACTTATAATTTTAGAAATTTCCATTTTTTTCTATTCCTGAATCCCAGTGATTAACATCTGTTTGAAATTTGGAAACACTTCTATGATAACCAATAGATCCTCATGACATCCTTGGTATCTGTTGGATAAAAGGGGACTTTTTTCCTTATTTTCCAGATATTATTGCCATGTCAAAATCGTATTTGCTTTATAGTAACAGCTCAGCTGAAGTCTCAGGTAGTATGGGTGTTAAGTCACACATATGTAAACCCAAAAGTTTGTCACATTTCTGTCTAAAGCATTCATCTTCTGTCCCTAAAGGAGATCCCAATAAAATGTTTATTTATTCAGCATACACACACATACACACACACACACACACACACACACACACACTCAGATTATTGAGGACCTCCTATATTACAGTGAGATTATTAGGTACTGTTGATAAAAATAGAAATAAAACATAATTCCTGGTTGGGAATAGAACTCAGCGGCAGGACATTTGCCTAGCATGTACAAAGCCCTAGGTTTAATGCCCAGCACTGCACAAAATAAAATAAAATATAATTCCTATTCTAACAATATTAGTCTAGTAAACAATGTTTTTTTTAATTATGGGAAAAATTCAAATAGAGAAAATACAAAAAATAAATAACAGGTTGATCCCAATTGATATCCACAAACCTCCAATTGAACAAATATTAGTTTTCATTTTTTGTGGGTCCAGTCTTTTTATTTTATTGAAATAAAGCATTACAAAATTGACTTCCCTACCTCAATGTAGCTTCAGTCATGAATTCATGTAAATCCTTTCAATTCATATATATGTAATATTTCTCTCACATATAGAAATAATTCATGCATGTTTTTGTTCATAAAGATGAGATTTTTCTGTACCTAATCTTCAATGCTTACCTGATAATTTTGTTCTAGTTATATCCAGGCAAGTGTATTTATTTTTAGCAGCTTCATAATAATTTATTGACTGTACCATAGCATTCCATCCATTTCACTACTAATGCACTTTTTTTTTCCATTACAAAAATATAAAATTGTCAGTGAACATCCATGAACCAATTCCTTATGCACATGTGTAAAAGTTTCCCTAGGATAAGTATCCAGGAATAGAATTGCTAGATTATAGGAGTGTACATTTTCAGTTTTAATGTAGACCACCCAAATGATCTCCAAAATGGTTGCCCCACATCACTGAACAAACATTTATGGTGTAGCAGTAAAAACGGCAAAAATCTCTGCCTTAGTAGAGTTTATTTCTCAGTGGACAGTCAATGAACATAAGTACATTTTGCAATGCGCTGAAAGGTGATAAATACTCTTAAGAGAATGAGGGGTGCTGGGAAGTTGTCATTTTAAACAGGGTGAAGGGTAGGGCTCACTAAGAAGTTAGTATTTTAGCAAAAGTTTGAAGGATATGTGGTTTAAATGTTCCAGACAGAGGGAACATCTAATGCAAGACAGGAGCTACCTGCCATGTGTGTTTGAGTAACCACAGGAAAGCCAGTGTGTCTGCACAGATGTGAGCTGCAGGGAGCAATGGTAGAAAATGAAACTAGTAACAGGAACCAGGTTGTCCTGGACCTTGCAGGCCATCAAATGTGAGCTTTCTATGGAGTGAAATGAGAGCCAGTTGAGGATTTTAAGCAAAGGACTGACATGATATTGACTTAGGCTTTAAAAGTACATCCCTCTGGCTACAAAGTTGACAATGTATCTCCAAAGTGTGAAGAATGAAAGAAAAAGCATCAAGGATGCCTCTTTCCTTGTGCCACAATGGCGTATTTACATGGATATCTCCCCTTAAAGATATTAGGAGTGGCAAAGAGTCTCAATCTTTTTTATCTGCACTGGGCAACATAGCATCTGATATATTTTTGCCACACAACCAAGAAGACAAAGTTGCCATTCACTGCAATGAAGAAAACTGCAGGGTGAACAGGAAGGTGGGGAGAATTTAGTCTTGAATGTGTATCTGAGATGTCAATCGAGTGCTTTTCGGGCTGTTAAAAGGCTGGTTGGCTTTATTTCATTTTCATCTCTTCCACAGACTGATACTTCTATTAAATATAGTACAAATAGAAAACTGGAATAAAGACATTTTGAATAGTAACCTCAATTTTCTTCATACATAACACAAAGAGACTCTACTGAATTGCTAAAAAGTTTTTAAGCACTTTCAATTTCTGCACTTCTTTTGTGGAATGGGTAACAAATATTTCACAGGCTAGTGGACTAGTAACAAGTATTTCCTGGCAGGCACTGACCCGACTGACACACTCTGGTTAAATATGTATTAGTCATCCAAGTGGAAATGCCTAGAAGACAGATAGATATTTAAATTTATATTTAATCATCACCAAAGGACAATAACAATGTCTTTAAATTCACTTTGCACAGAATTAAGATTCTGATTTAACAAGCATTCGCTGAATATATACCACATTTAAGGAACTATGCGGGCCTTTTTATGGCAATGTTATGTAAGAAGGGTCAGATGAAGATCTGTAGGCAATCTGGACAGGCTAATAATGGGTAATCTTTTCATATCCATCCTCAAAGGCTCATCCACCATTTATCTAGTGGCAAGAGGGGGAAAATGGTTTCTGTTAATAAACATATGCTTGTTCTTTACATTTTAAATGATTTATTAAACACAATTTTCTAAACTATACAACTTTGAGGGAGCATACTGAACCATTCAACATTTGGCTATGAAAACTGGGCAGACTCCAGGATGGGAGTATTGCTTTTTAATTGCACCTTATGACTTGGAACCTCACATGACAAAAATATTCACCACAGATTTTATTTCAAATCTGAAGCTGGGTTGAGAGAAGAATCAATTCTCCTCTTTCACAGCACATAAGAGCTCCCTACAGAAACCTGAACTATTTGCAATTCATTTCAAAAATGACCTTTTGAAGAATTCCCCTATGGCAGCAATGTGCTTGCTCCCACCCTTTATCTGTCTTGCTCGAAGAGCATCATGATCCCAAATTTTTCAGATATAAAACTGAGATTTAAAAATTTTAATAGTTTATATGATGCTACTTATCTAGAAAGTGACAGATTTAGTCTTCAACACTATTTTCCCATTCTAAATCCAGTATTATTGTGTATGTGTGTGTGTGTGTGTGTGTGTGTGTGTGTGTGTGTGTGTCCTTCCCTGGTGGTAAGAATCATTAAGCATGTGGAATTGGTATTCACTGGCTCTCTGTGCCTGCTGATATTGTAGCACTATCACTGCCATACAGCAGTTCCCCCATCACCAATTCTTTCTGGGTTTAGGAAGACTCACCTACACTCACAGAAAAGTCCACTCTGCTGCCACACAGCCCCATGTTTTTCCTCCTCAGCTTTTGAACTGCCCCACTGGAGATGTGTGCTTCCTATGGTCTGCAGAGATTCCCTTGTGGGAAGGGTCAGAAATTCTGGAGTCATCCAGGCCTGTATTCCTTAGTTTCAGTACACTTAAGCCATTCTCTGCATAAGTAGCAAGATTGCCTTTTTCCTCACTTTAGTGTTGAACATTTTCTAATTTCTCATTTGAGTTCTTTTTTTTTTTTTCCTCTCTCTAGAAATGTCACAAGTGGTCCCTTTCTCCAACAGCTTAAGCTTTGTTCCCAGGTCAGACCATTCTGTTTGGTTTTCTCATTTCTATAGCTGAGCATTCTTCCCAGATGCTCCTTGGTTCCTCATGCACTAGACTGTGATATTTCTCCAAGCATTTTGAAAACATGTGATCATTCCATTAGTTTAGGATTCAAACAATTACATTTCCATCTTTCTCACCTTTTCTCCCTCCAGGAATATTGGTGCAGATAAACAAAACTTATTAAGACTCCAAAACAGGGTTTTCCATCCCTAGTTTCTGTGCTAATTCTTTTAAAATACATATAATTAGTAGAAATCCACCTCAGATCTAACTTGTCAGATCATCTTCCATAAACCCAATCTGAAATTTATCTAAATGTCCCTAAGTTATCAGAAAAGCATTTTCAGTCCTGACTTCTTGACTCATTCAACCTCCATTCAATTAATAAAATTAAGAATAAATTTTAGAATATTTTTTGAAAGAGAGAGAGAATTTTTTAATTTTTTTTTTTTTTTAGTTTTTGGTGGACACAACATCTTTATTTTATTTTTATGTGGTGCAGAGGATGGAACCCAGCACCCCGCGCATGCCAGGCGAGCACGCTACCGCTTGAGCCACATCCCCAGTCCCAAGACTAAGTTTTATGTTTTATTTTTATGTTTCAGGCAAATTTAAATCAGCATCCCCTGGATGGAAGCATTCACTGTGAACACAGTACAGTTTCATTTCTGAAAGTTTCATTTCTGAAAGTTCCCATGAAAGAACGGACGGTCAGTCAATCATGCATTTGTAACATGAAGAAATTTCTAAACATTTTCCATTTAATTTCTAACTTTCTTGACATGTGGCTTATGACTCATTCCCCCAAACATACATCCCCTTGGGATATCTCTAAAGAAAAGATGACAGAAGTGCTTGCTGTCTCATCTAAATCACAAGGTTATAATTCTCACTTCCTTATATCTGACTTCAGTGAATTATGACTATTTTTCAAGAAAATTTCTTTAGAAGAATACAAAGAGGCTTTGATTAGCTCCTTCTAGGTCTGTTTTCAAGAACAGCCAATTAAATAACTAAGCATATTTTACTAAATATATCAGATGCTACTTTTGGCAGTGCAAATATAAAAGAATGAAACACTTTGCCACCCCTAATATTTTTAAAGGGAGACACCCATATAAACAAGCCATTGCAGCACAAGGTAATACTTACTCTAATTGATAAACAGAGGAAAAGGTGAAACAGCTTTGCAGAGAATGTGATGTTTGAGTTTTGAAAATTAAAAAGGAGTTTATCAAGTAATGAAGATGAGGAAAAGCATAGGGGTGGAGGTAGAGCTGGACAGAAATAAAGGGATGAGCAGATGCACAGTTGTGAAAGGGAATGGCATTTTGGGGGAGCTATCAAGAGCCCTGTATAGGGCTGGGGATGTGGCTCAAGCGGTAGCGCGCTCGCCTGGCATGCGTGCGGCCAGGGTTCGATTCTCAGCACCACATACAAACAAAGATGTTGTGTCCGCCAATAACTAAAAAAAATTTAAAAAAAGAGCCCTGTATAACTAAGGCTCTGGCTCCCACCCTGGAACACACCACTCCAGGGTTTGTCTAGTAGTACCATCAGGAGCTGTGGAAAAGGATGGGATAAGTATGTCACAGTTGCCTTGCATTAATTTGTGTTTATGCAACTTAATATCAATTCTAGCTAATAGTGGTTTTATACATTTTTTAAAATTAAACATGAGGGCTGGGGATATAGCTCAGTTGGTAGAGTGCTAGCCTAGCATGTACAAGGCCCTAGGTTCAATCCCCAGCACTACCCCCCCAAAAATAAATAAACATGAATACCTTGTGAAGCAGAAGGTAAAAACCTCATGAATTCTTTATATAAAACTAATATATCAGTTGCAGAAGTCTATTTAAATTTATAACCCCTCATCAGCCTACTACTAACCCATAACCCCTCTTTTCATGCCCTTCAGCTCTTAGGGGTCTTCAGTTGAGAAGCACTGGACTAAATGGGTTGCACTGGGAAGAGAGGAAGGAAGAGAGAAAAGTCTAACTACCTGTTTTTAAATGTATCATTTAGAACTCTTTGCATAGCACTTCATATGCCAGGTTGAGGATATTTAAGCAGGCTCAGCATTGAATCCCTGGTTTAGAACATTTCATGGCAACTTGGCAAATAAAAGTCAGAAGAAGATAGTACAATTCTACACATTAGATGGTAGATAAGTCATACCTGAAATAAGGGAGACATAGAAGATGGTAGGAGGAGATGGATTATTAGAGAGATATTTGCAAAAGAAAATTATAGGATTTAGTAATGTGTTGACTGTGAGAAATTGAAGGCAAGTTAGGGATGACTCAATTTTCTAATTTTGCCAACTATCACTGATAGACAGTGGTGCTCTTACCTCAGATAGGAAATAAAAAAGGAGAAAAAGTTTCTGAAAGATATCTGAAAGATAATAGATTGGCTTTGACTACACTGTGTTACCTACAGCCTAGTAATTAATTAATTCACTCATTCATTATCTTTATGTAGCAATTATTCAACATCAGGATACAAACTAGACTGGTAGTTAGAAATGTCCAATAGTTAGTGAAAATTCAAGTCTGAAGTTTAGGCTGTGAATATAGAAATGATGGTCACTGATGCATTTAAAGGCGCTATTCTATACTGAGGGGGAAAATAAGATGCCACCAGGAAAGCACACAGAATGAGGAAACAGGACTCAGGACTGAGATAGGAGAAAGTTAATTTTTCAGCATCAGGTGTAGAAGAGTCCAGGAAAAGGTTGTTAACAATGTTTAGATAAGACTTCTGCCAAGATCATCTCCTCCTCATCCCCCTCCCCCTCCCCCCTCTCCCCTCCTCCTTCTTTCATGATTCCTATAGTAAAATGAATCTAGATTTTGCACACAAATTCTTCTGAAATTGTAAAGAACCAACGTGATCTTTCTATGTATGATGTAAAATCTTTATTTAGGATTAAATGTCATTTATGTTACAAGCCTATAGCTTGTATTTCATTTATATCGAATGTAAGAAAATTAATTCAGACCAATTATGGAAGTCAATTGCGTTGTTTTATTAAATTCTGCCAATTTACAAATTAGGGCAGTTATAATTAATTTTTTTTTTAAGGAAAAGAGGGAAACTGTTCAGAGAGCTTGAGCTTCACTCTGAATCCCTTGGGTCTCATAATTACAAGATAAAATGATGTTATTCAGGGATTCAAACGTTTCCACCCCTGAGATTCAGACATCCAGGACGAGTCAAACTATGAAAAACTTATTTTTTCAAGAAGTAACTATATTAACAGTTCTGGGACGCCCACGACACCCGGTTGAACCCAATTTCCTCTTCACACCTGAATTCTAAGACAGGTTCCTAGGAAGGCTTCAGCTCGCCAAAGGGGGGTTGCCGGGGCAGCTGTCCCAAGGGTTCCTAGAGGGCAATTTCCATAAACCCTTAGTCCCCCGATCCTAGAGAGCTCACCCCGCGAGGATTCTTGCGGTGGTTGCGGGGCTCGGACCGAGCCTGTGAGACCTGGCCACTGACGTGGATACAGACCTAAATTGCTCAACCCTCCTGGTCAGTGTTAAACTGCGCACAACCCTCGCTTCCATTGGGTGACGTCACATCCAAGCACCCAATCACAAGCCATCTCTAAAAGAAACTGTTGGAGAGCGAACACTGTATTGGTGATGATGCTTTGTCAATCTCAGCAGAGGAACCACCTCTTCTCTCTTAGCAACGGATGCGTCCTGGCAACGGCCGGCGGAGGAGCTGTGATTTGTACTCTTGGGATTTGTTTTTCCGAGAGAGGAGAGTCAAACTCCCATCTCCAGTTCTCGAAGGAGCTTTTCTCCGAAATACGGCAAAGAGACTTCTTTCTCTTCAGTTTATCCATAACAGGTAAGGTCAGTTCTGAACGAGAAAGGAGTGAAAAAAAGTTATTTTATTCACTCTTTCAAGGGAGTTCGGAAATATTTCTGCATTGCTGAGGTGAAGAATACAGATGATAATAACAACAACAATAATAAAATAAGACTTTCGCTGCTTTCAGAGAGAGCTTCCAACCTAGCCAAGCAGGCAAAGAAAGAGCAGTTAACGAGAACTTTGAGAGCAGGCACTGACTTGTTAACAGCTTATATATCTTCAGTGACTTAATAGTCACTGAAGCAATAGTCATTGCCTGACACATAGTAGAGATTCAATAAATCATTGAATGAATGAATATTAAAAAATGACATGATCTTGGTTATTCAGGGTGGGGGAGGATTCAAGAAAAGACTAATGCTGGCTTTAGTAGTTAGATGACTTCAGGACTGTAAAATAAACAGGAAGATGAATGCAGATACAAACTCTTTGAAAGTAAGGACCCTACCTATTCCCCTAGGGATTATTTTACCTAGTAGTGAATTTCTGCTAAATGCACTCTCTCTCCTTCCTCCTAGTGTATGGTGAATGCTAAATGTTAAATAAATTCACAGCAATTTTTCAGGCAGCTCTGAGTGTGAGGCCTTCTGCTTTTGCAGAGGTCTGGCATAATTAATACACGATGAGACTAGAATGTGTCAAAGAGAACAAGATTGTTTTAGACTGAGAGAAAGTCGGGGAGGCTTCATAAAACGGGTCATATTATGCGTAGTGGAACCTTAAAGGATGCATGTGGTGTGGATCAGAAATGGCTGGAGGGTAGGGTGTTCTCCAGACAGAGAGAGAGGGGGTGAGGGGGTGCAGGGAAGTACTGGAACTGTTTGAGAGTGGATGGTAACCTGGTGAGGCTGGACAAGAACTGGAAAGGTGAGTGTGATGAGTAGACTGCGAAGGGTGTTGAAGGACATGTGTACAAGTTTGGACTCTATCCCATTGTGTAAAGTGTGGTATGCAGACCATCAGTGCAGGACTGCCTGGTACTGCTTTTAAAACTTCAGGGTCCCACAATCACTGCAGGCCTACCAAATCAGAGGGTGAAATTTGCATTTCAAATTAGCTCCAGTTCAGAAAAGTGACTTGATAAATAAGATTTGCATTTTAGGAACTGGACTTCTGAAGGCAGGCCTTAGATGTTTGTTCCACTTAGCACACAGGCAGGAAGGTCAGCTAAGTGTCATGATCTAGATTAGAGGATTGGGAAAGGGGACTCTGTGGATTTAAAAAAAAAATTCTATACCGATGCTTTGGCATGCACCTTTAATCCCAGCAGTTTGGGAGGCTGAGACAGGAGGATCACAAGTTCAAAGCCAGCCTCAGCAAAAGCGAGGCACTTAAGCAACTCAGTGAGACCCTGCCTCTAAATAAAATACAAAATAGGGCTGGGAATGTGGCTCAGTGGTCAAGTGCCCCTGAATTCAATACCCAGTACCAAAAAAAAAAAAAGGAATTTAAAAAGTAAATATATATAAAATAAAAAATTATATGTTTATTTTCACTAACTTAAATGTATTCATTTGGTAACAAACCACAGTAGTAATAGCAGGAACTGTAATTTTGTCACAGAAATAAATCATACCTCTTTTCATATTATATTATAGATGTTACAGATATATTATTTATGCTCATTACAACCTCCAAAATTAAGGTGGTTGTTAGACTCACTGCTTGATCTTATTTAATGTATTAATAAAGAAGCTCATGAATTAACGTAACATAGTTTTTCAAAATATATTAATGGCTGGATTTCACTATAGTCTATCTCTCTTGTAACCTCACATTTTTATCTGATATATGAGCTTTACCATGCTGCCAAAGGGATTTATGGCACAAAATAGAAAAGGAGCTCTGGACTAGGAAGACAGGTTGAAGGCAGGAACCAGAGGAAGCTGTGGAAAAGGAGGGCTGAGAATTCAGGAGACATTTTAATGAGCCCTAGCACTGAAGGGTGCTAGGACATTTCAAAGAATAAAGTGTTAAGATAGCATCTACTTAAATGAGTGAATATTCAGTCTCGGAAAGAAAGCAAAGTAGATACGGAGGGGAAGAAACAAGAGTAGTAGACAAAGGAAACAGGTTATCTCCGAGGGGTGCATGTTTTGTACTTGTCAGAAGACAGCTGAAAGGCCCAGGAGAACCCTGAAGACTAATCAGGGTCTTAATGGAGATTTACTGACAAGCAGTTCTTGGAGACACATTTACCAAATTCCCAAGATGTTAGTCTCAAATTTTATTCTAAATATCTGTTTTAAAACATAAAAGATGGGAGACAAGCATGATAAGTTTATAAATACTTTGGGATGAGAGGCTAATGACCTTAGATAAGGTCAGCTAATTGAAGAAAAATCAGAAAGGTAAAGTTTCTGAGGACCTAGGTGAAGAAAAGATGCTATTGCTACAGGTGTTTTCAAATCAAGACCTGCTGGCAACAGGCCACAAATAAATATGGCAAAAAAAATGGGCATAAGCAAACAGCTTGTGTGTATTACACCAAGAAAGTAAAGAAGAAATTGTGGCTATTTAACTCACTGTGCTATGTCAGTTGTAATTTGCACCACATATTCCTTCATCTGTAGTAGTTATCCTCCTAAATAATAGAAGCATCTCAAGAGGATATAGTTATGGACAAGTCTGGAGAGGTAGCTTGGAACCACGTCAAGGACAACTCTGAAATCAGTAGAGCACCATCTTGGGTTTTGATCCACTTTCTGGAGGACTCATCCAATACCCAATTCGTCAGCTTTTGAAGTCTGTAGCTGTTAACCTAGATGATAGACAATGTGACCTTGGTACCTTGGTAGCAAGAAAGTACTCTAGAATGGATGGATTAATTTATAATGACTATGAGTGGTTCAAACGTCAAAAATATTTTTTAACGAAATGCTTAACATTTCTCAGTGTTACCTTCTATAATTTCTGGTTGAAATCCAGTCAGCTCTAATGCTTTGAAAACCAATCATAACACAAATCCCTGTACATAACCTTTACTTTAGGGAGTAGATGAAATCAGATATCTCTTCTGTTATTATTAGTAAGTACAAATCAATTTCAGCTGGAAACAGAAAAAATGTGAACATTTCAGAGTAATCTCAGTAAAGCAATAAATTATATTGAAAATGTGTTCATAATCTTTTTATAATCAATTTAATGGAAAAATAAAATTTGAAAAGTATTATATAGCATTATCAGTGTATAAAATATGCACTTTTATGAAAAACTTCAGTAAGCCCAACTATAAAAGCGGTATTTTTTATTTGAGTTTTTAAAAAATATTTATAAAAATAAACCTGAAATAAGTGTACTTATTAAAAGTATGAAGATGGTATTATTCATTTTTTATAGGTACCTCCAATCAAAAGTGATTTGTTTTCTAGATATAATATTGGTGGGGTTTTTATTATTTGTAATTACTAAAATAAACTATGAGATTTTCCCTGAAACATAAGTTCATTGTAAGGTAGTTACTACCAAAGTTATCATTTTCTTTCCAGTTTTGACTATATTCACCAGTCTAATTTCAGCTAATGAACTTTCTATTTAGAAACTAAGACATATTGCTTTTTATGTTGCTATTTAATTTAAAAGGCTTACGGCCTCTGAAAGACTACAAAACAACCTGATTCTCCCTTTACCCTTGGTCACTAGTCTATAATTTAGGCACAGAAGTTAATTAAGATTTGTGAAAGTAGTAAATGAGCTATTCTGGTAAGGCAGCATGCATTTATAATGTCTTCCAATTTTGTCAATTTACTGCTGGAAAACTTTGTTTCTCCCTCTACAAAAACTGAAATTCAATCAAAGTACACAGATTACTTAATAGCAGCATTTGAAAAGAAATGGACACCTGTTTACCTTGAGTATTTTAGGGAATGATGGTATTAAACTGTTATCTAATTCAAATTTAATACTTCAGATCTTGGTCAGACTTCTGATTTATAGTGATGTATGAAAATAAATTTGTGTTGTTTAAAGTCATCAAGCTTATGATAATTTGTTATGGCAGCAGTAGAAAACTAATACAGCATGCATACTAGAAATTCCATGGACCATTTGGCAAAAAAACCTTTTGTCCAGACTGGAGACTCACAAAGACTGGCAGAAGGGAAGAGGAAACCAAGCAATGATTAACTCAACTTTTTAAAACAATTTTTCTAATATGTTCACTATGCTAGTTATAGGGGTTATGTCAATGGATATAAAGACATAATCCCCATCTTCACAGTTTACAGAGACTAATTTCACATGCTCTCAATCGAACTCCTAATATTCCCTATATCAGTAAATAGCAACCCCATGCCTTCAATTTCTTAGGCAAAATTCACTGAAATCATCCTTTATCCCTTCCTCTTTCAGACCCTATATCAAGTCATCAGCAAATCTCATTAGCTCCATCTAAATAATACAACTAGACTCCAAATTATGATTTTATTTTAGGAAATGGGGTCTTGCTATACTGCCCATGCTGGCCCCAAATTCCTAGTCTCAAGCTTGCCTTGAACTCCTAACCTCAAAGAGATTTTCCTGCCTCAACCCTCAGAGTAGCTAGAACTACAGAGACACACCACCAGGTTGACCCAACCGTTTTTATCCATCCCACTCTCTCCCTGATCTATGCTGCAATCATCTCTTCCACAGATTGTTGATTGTCTCTCATTTGGATTCCTGCTTCAGCCCTCTCCTTGCTGCAGTCTTAACACAGCGCACCTGCTCATAGTTAAAATACAGGTCAGGTGGAGTAAAGCAGCTCCTCAGCTCCAAACCATCCAGTAGCTCCACAACTTGTTCACAGTGAAAGCTAAAGCTTACGCCTGACCTAGCCCCCTGTGTGTATTATACAATTGTTCCCAATTATATTGTCCCCAACTCCTACCTCGCTTCCCTGTAAAAGGACCATACATTCCTACCTATTGCCAAGCAGGCAGAACATCCCTCTCCCATCCCCAGAGTTGGCCATGTACTTTGCAAGGGCCCATGGAACCTGAGCAGAAGGACAGGGTGCCAATGACAAGAAGACTTTCCTTCTGGCTGTTTTATTAAATGTGCCAGGCAGACTCCTGCCCTCAGATGCTTCATACTTGCTTTTCCCTCGAATTAGAAACACTCTGTCTGTCTCCCCAAGATGTCTGCATTTGGGGCTTCCTCCATTCTCTGGGACTTTACTCTGGTGACACTTAGTGAGGCCTCTCGTGTCAGGGATTGTAAAATCATAGCTGCACCACTCCTGCACTTCCTTTCCCTTTCCTACTTTATTCTTCCTCTTAGCAACTATCACCACCTAAATACTCACTATTGTGCTCCTTTATTTTTTTCGTTTTCTGTCTCATCCTAAAATGCAAGCTTTATCAGAGCAAGCATTTTTTACCCCTATTTTGCCTATTTTGTCCAATGCTGTTTCCCTAATACCTAGGATAACCCCTTGTCCATCCTAGTCAATAGATAATATGAGAATGAATAGTGGTGATGGTGGTGGTGTATTTGTGTGTGTATGTGTGTGTGTATGTGTATGTGTGCATGCACACATGCCAGTGAGTGGTGTGCAAGATGAGGCTAGGTAGTGTTCACTCTTTGTGTGTGCATTTTAAGCCAAATGCTCCTGAAATAGAAAATGGAGATAAGGAATTGATAAGTACACTGAAAAGAAATCTTTACAAAAAAGAGCTAGGTCCAAGGCCTGAAATTATGCTAAAACTGACAAGTGGGATAGAGAACATTTAGTCTGAAAAGTTGAAGCTGAGCTTTTTTTTTATTTTGCAAAATATTTAAAAATTACAGATTTCTACATCATAATAATATAGTGGTGATTAAATCATAAATTGTGCCTTTCTATATGAAGACAATGATTTTAAATAATTTCATTTGTTTTTGTTTTGTTGTTTTTGTAGTACTGAAGACTGAACCAAGGTCTGCCACTGAGCTACATCTTCAGTCCTTTTTTTCTTTTTTTCTTTTGAGACAGTCTTTCTAAGTTGATGAGGCTGCCCTAAAACATGCCATCCTCCTGCCTCAGCCTCCTGAGTCACTGGGATTATGGGTGTGTGCCACTGTACCCAACAAATAGTTTTATTTGTAATGAAACATAACAAACGGTTTCCAGTCTGAGGGACAATTTATTACAGAGAGAGCGTGGCCCTATAGCTGTACTGTGAGGGCTCACAGCCTGACCCACTGCCCACTGCTCTCTGTGTCCCCTCAGCAAAGTCACTGAACCTCTCAGGGCCTCTTTTCTCATCATAAAGTGGAGATAAAGATAGCACTAATAATAAAATGAGGTTAAGATTAAGTTAAAAGTACCCATGAATTGCTTAAAAGCATACCTTGCACGTAGTAAGCGCTCCACAACCACAAGCTATCATTATTACCATTTGAAAAACTTATTGGGCAAAAATCTAAAGATAAAGATATTTATAGGCACCCATATTTTGGGTCAAGATTTTTGTAATCCGGAAACTAGGTTTAAAAAAAAAGACTTGTGATTTTCTTTGGTCATAGGTTAGGAGGTAATAGTCAAACTGTGTTAATTTGTTAAAATGAAACAAACCAATCTGAGATAACTGAGTTGAAGATGATGAGATTTTGATTAATCTTAAGTCTTCACTGACTCCCTGTGAGGAAGGTCATTGTTTTAACCATTGAAGAGATGAATATAAACTGAGAAGTAATTTGCCTAGGGTTACTCAGCTGGTTAAAAGTAGAGCCTGTTTTTAAAGACTGCTGGCTAAACTCCTGAAATCACACTCCTAACCATTAAATACGAATGGGTAAGGCAGGCATCTTGGAGAACATGGGGATTTGATGTGATGGTAATGACCTTGATTAGTGTTATATCTTGTCAAAACCGATAAGCAACTCCACGGAAAACATCCAGAGGCAGCCTCTGACAGCATAAATGAGACTTTAGTGGTTATATGCTCACATGCTAAGGCCAATGTACAACTTAAATTGTTTATTTAACAATTATGTACATATATGCACATTGTGGGCCTGTCCTTCCCAGCAGACTTTAAGCTCATCTTTGTAGCTGGGGCACCTGTGCTGGATCCCAGCACAAGGCAGCAGAGATCAACCACCTGGGGTGGAAACAGTAGTGAAAAGCAGGGGATCCATTGCCCTCTGTCGCACTTCCATGGCAGGGCCTCTGCGGAAACTTTGAAATTTTGGCAGGTCACCATCTTGTGCTTCAGATGAATGGCTCCATTGGAACAAGATATTATCAGCAAGATTGTTTTCACAATAAACCATTGGTCACAGAACATCTACTCCACTGAAAATACATGTTGATTTAGTCGAGGGAAAAGTTTAGAAAACATATTATTATGTTCACAAAATGATAATGCTTAATATTTGAAATCGTAAGCTAAAATTTACTAATGATAATCTCTCTTTCAGCAGCCTACATCAGAACCATGGCTCCAAAAGCTCAAAGAGGAAAGAGCCCAGGTGGTGGGAAACGTGGCAAAAAAAAACATAAACCATTACCTGGTAAGATTATTTTTCATTCAAAGGGGATTTGTGTTTCTTCTACATATATTAGCAGCCAAAATGATTGTTTTCATGTATCAAGCAAAATGAAATATTTTTGCTGCCATAAAGTCAAACACATGCAGAATTAAATATTTGGGGATTAATTTTTACTTTGGATTCATTTTGTTTCACTATCAAATTAAATACCATACATACGATGAATGCTGTAGAAAGTGTATCACTAAGCAATAACTTTGAGAAAAGCAATTACTCAGATTTTTCTATAATTATTCATAAGACAGTTTAAGTCTTCATTGTATATTTGTAATTATGCTCTTAATTATAATGTTTTGCAAAAGGTTACAATAAACTAAGATATTTACTTGATTGAAAAATGTACATATGATATCATTTTATTATATTCTAGATACTGAAGAAGAGGAACCATTAAATATGGAGAGCATGGGTAAGTAGAAATATAATTTAGTATTTATGTCCCAGTTTTATAATATTTTAATATACAATAAGCAAGCACAAATATTATATATTGGGGCTGGGGTTGTGGCTCAGTGGGAGAGATTTTACCTAGCATGTTTGAGGTACTAGGTTCAATCCTCAGACCCACATAAAAGTAAATTAATTAAAGACATTTTTAAAATGGGTGGAGTTAGAGAAGATAATGCTAAGTGAAGTTAGCCAATCCCAAAAAAACAAATATCGAATGTTTTCTTTGGTATAAGGAGACTGACTCATAGTGCGATAGGGAGAGGGAGCATGGGAGGAATAGATGAACTTTAAATATGGCAGAGGGGTGAGAGGGGAAGGGAGGGGGCATGGGGTTATTAATGATGGTGGAATGTGATGATCATTATTATCCAAAGTATAGGTATGAAGACATGAATTGGCGTGAATATACTGTATATACAAACAGATATATGAAAAAATTGTTCTCTATATGTGTAATAAGAATTGTAATGCATTCCACTGTCATATATAAATAAACAAATTTTAAAAAAATATTTTTAAAAGAATATTTATTACATATTGAATTGATCCATCAAAATGTCCAAAGGCGACCATTATACCATGTGATTTAGAATATAAAATGAAAAAAATAAAGAATAAAAAAATAAGAGATGAAAACAGGATTTCAAACTAAGAAATAGACTTGGACCAAGAAGACCTTTAAAAATATATTTTGTGATTATTGAAAGATCTTTTGTAATTATGAAGTATTTTAAGTCTGCATATTATAACTTTTATCAAAATAGTATTTTTCAAAATCTGGTTCATAAGCATTATTTGTCTGTCCTTCATAGATTCCACTATTTCAAGGAAAGGGGTTGGCTTTCAAGGAAATGAACTAGAACTTAAACAACAAAACTAATGACATTCTTTCTTTTAAGGGCTAAATAATCTTATACCAACAGGACTTTTTCAGGGAAGTAGAGGAGAAACCTCACTTTCAGATTTGATTTAGATGAAGATTTGGCTTTTGGTTATATGGATAGGGAAATAGCTCTCACATTTCTATGCACCTATCTTTGTATCACTGAGATCTAGACTCCAATTCCATCTCAAGAGGCCTTTTCTTCATAGCATGTGTAACTGTCAAGTTAAAGTATAGACGTGTTTGTCAGCTCTCTGTCACTATTACAAACAATGGAAATAATCAACTTATAAAGAGAAATGTATGCTTTGTCTCACAGTTTTGACTGGTTAGCCTTGTTGGTTTGGGCTTGCAGTGACACATCATAACAAGAACATATGGCAAAACAAACAGCTTGCTTACCTCATGGCCAGGAGGTGAAAGAGAAAAAAAGGAAGGGACCCAGGTCCCACAGTCCCTTTCAAGGGCATGCCCCCAATGGCCTAAAAACCTCTTACTAGTCTTCACCTTTTGAAATTTCCACCATCTCCCATTAGTACCAAGCTGGGGACTAAGTCTTAACACATAGGACTTTGGGGAACATTCCAAATCCAAAATTAATACTCTTTATTCATGAAAATTCTATAAAATTGTTTCAATAATGACTTATCCAATACCAAATGTTGTTTCTAGGAGAAATACAGAATTAGATTCCTTCAAGCCTCTGTTTACATTTTTATCAACTAGTCAATACACAACCTTGTTTTAAGTGTGTTTCTGTTTAAAGATTCCTCATTTAATATATGTCATTAATGCATTAACATTTAACATGTGACCAGTAATACTGTAACTCATGCCTGAATGAAGCTTATCTAACACGTATTTTCTCCATTAGGCATATCAGATTTCTTGCACTTAGGAACACTAGACAGCACTTCAGCATTATCACCAATAAAATGCATGACAATGCAACCCAAAAGGTCCCCAAAAGGACGTGGACAACTTTGGAGGGACATTATTCTGTTTACTACAAGTGGTTAATTGCACAGCCTTTGGGACCAGACAGATCTGATTCAAATCATGATTCCTCCACTTAATGACTGTATAGTCCCAAATAACTTCACCTCCCTGAGTCTCTCTGCTTCCTCACCTGAAAAATGAGGTAGGATGTCTACCTCATCAGATTTTTAGTAGAAATTAAAATAGGAGATACATTTCCTCACATGGGGCTATAACAAAGTAAGTTCACACAACCCTTATCACCATAGGAAAGATAATAAAGATATTAAAGATCAATGGATGAGAATAGTGTCCAAAAATAGACCCACCCACATAGATGGGGTCAACTGATTTCCAACAAAAGTGAAAAGGCAATTGGGTGGAGAAAAGATAGTCTTTTCAACAAATGATACTGGAACAATTGGATGTCTTTATGCAAAAATAAATAAGTTTCAATCCATACCGCACATCATATGCAATTAACTCAAATGGACCAGAGACCTAAATGTACAACCAAATATTATAAAACCTTTAGAAGAAAATATGTGTGATGTGAGATTAGGCAAGGATTTCCTATAGACAATACCTAAAATTATTAGTTATTTTAAAAAATGCTAGGAATTTAAGAAAATCTCTTTAAAATATTGATTATTTTCTTTTGTGGAATACCAGTTAGCAACAAAAAAAGAATGAATCATTGCTACATGCAGCAAATAGCATGGATGAATCTCAAAATAATTATGCTTCTAAAAGAAGACAAAGAGTACACACTGTGTAATTCCATTTATAAATATTTCAAGCAAAAAAGCATGTCAGTGGTTGGTTGCTTGGGGATGATGGAGAAGTGCAGTGAGGAAGGGGCAGGAGGAAACATTTGGGGCTTATATATATTTATCAAATTCATATATTTATCAAATAGTACATTTCAGATATATGCAGTTTATTGTTTGTCAATTAGACTTCAGCAAAGCTATTTTTAAAAGACTAGATAGCAACCAAAATGAGGGGGGAAAGGGCACAGGTGAAGTATATAAAATGTATAGGTTCATTTAAATGAACTCTTTCAATACGTAAGACAATACATGTATAACCTATGCTTTAACTTGCACAGCCCTGGCTTGTGTACACAGCAAGAGTCTGAGGCATGAATTATGTAGAGCTCAAGTCTGTCTTAGATCCTGCTCTATCAGGTGCTAGGTGAATATCTGCGCTTCACTGTGTCCTATGGAGCCTCCTCTCTGTGCCCTCCCTGACTATGTGGAGGAGCAGGATTCTAGTTTGTATGGCAGCTCCGCAGCGTCCAACTCTCTCAGTGGCTGACCTTGCAAAGGTTTCTCAGACTCTGTGGGCTTCAGTTCCTCCGTTTAAAAGAAAAAGACAGAGACAGCTTTTGTAACCACTTCAGAATGTTGTGAATACTAAATAAGTTTGTAATGCATACAAAGTGTTTAGAACTGCACCTGGCACAGGTAGGTGCTCCAATAAAACATGGCTGTTACATTGTTGGGCCTGAAGCCTGCACTAACCTGCCCGATCCCAGCAGGTACAGCCCTGTGTCAGGCACTCTTGACCTCCATCAGCTTCAGGAGGCCCCAAGGCTTCCTCCTCTGCCCCAACATCTTCCAGCAACTAATATCCCATATGCTGGAGGCTCAGTTGGGCCCATCTCAGTGCTGATCACCTTAGCCCCATTGCTGTAACCTGAGATACTGTCCCTCTATGTGTGCCTCAAAGCATAAACAAGAACTGTTCTTGTCTTGAATTTAGCCCCAGACCCTTTGGGGTGGCCAAAAGCATCCAGCCTTGCTCTCTTCAGTTTGGATATTATTCTGATGGGCATGAATATACCAGCCTATAGAGGTTTTTTTGTAGTCTAGTGGCTGCCTTTTGTCTGATTAATTGCCAACTCCAGCTAGAAACAGTCTCTAAGGTTTATAAACTTCTAGATAAAGGAATGTTATTAGATCCTATATTAAAGTCACCTTGAAAATTCCTAATTCTTGCAATAGGATAGCTTTGTGAAAAATATCAAGCTAGTAGAATTTGAAAATTTTGTTTAGGCGGGGAAGGTAGCATAGTACACAATCTTTGTCACTGTTTTTCCAGTTTCTTGGAGGGCAGGCAGTTTTTTGGTCTGACTACCTGTGTCTTACCCTAATGTAAAGAGAGCTTCAAGGATCTACCTAGTTCTATTTTTAAAAGCTAAATAACAACCAATATGTTTAGAATTTTTTTTAAACCAAAGTGCAGATGAATTGTATAAAATATACAGGGGTTGCTTAAATGAACTCTCTCAATATGTTTTTTAAATTTATTTATTTGTTCTAATTAGTTATATATGACAGCAGAATGCATTCATAGTACACAAATGGAGCACAATTCTTCATTTCTCTGGTTGTACACAAAGTAGAGTCACATCATTCAAGTCATCATACATGTACCTAGGGTAATGATATCAATCTCATTCCACCATACCGTCTCCCTTCCCCTGTCTCCCCTTTGCCCTATCTAAAGTTCCTCCATTCCTCCAGTGGTCTCCACTACCCCCGCCCTCCCATTATAGATCAGCATCCACTTACCAGAAAAAATATTTGGCCTTTGATTTTTTGGGATTGGCTTACTTCACTTAGTGTGATATTCTCCATCAATTTATCTTCAAATGCCATGATTTTATTCCCTTTTAAGCTAATATTCCATTGTGTATATATACCACAGTTTCTTTATCCATTCATCTATTGAAGAGCATCGAGTTGGTTCCAGAATTTAGCTATTGTGAATTGTGCTGCTATACACATTAATGTGGCTGTATCACTGTATGGTTTTCATGACAAAACTTCAGAACTTTTACTATGTATTCAACACTATACAAATCACTGTCCACAATATGTTTTCAAAAGATTATTCATATGTAATTCAAGCCAACAATTATTTATTGAGCATCTTGCATATATCAAGTGTTATGGTTAGTATTTCGAGGGAGATAAAAATGGGTATTTGTCCCTAATTCATTATTTACTGAATTTCAAATGTTTGTTATACCAACTGATTGCAATTTAGAATATATTTCCACATATAATCTGTGTTAAGTGTACAGTCATTCAAAACCCCAAAATTTCCTGAATAATTGTACCATAGAACCACTTGGGTAGAGGAAAATGTTTCTACAGGAAAATAAGCTCAGAATTTCAATGTGAGGACACATACACTACTCCCCTCACTGGTGCCTTTGCTGAGCAGCTGGAAGGAGGATGGTGAGATATCCAGGTATATGGGAGTTGGAAAAGAAGACAGTGGGCCTGGGACCCCAGGAGTACAGATGTGAGAGAGAAAGTTCAGGGTGCAGATGCAGAGCTTAGAGGGCTTGGCAGAAGCTGATGGTGAGACAAAGGATAAGAAAATGGGAAGAAAGCTTAAATGAGTGGATGGCAGCAGTCAAAATGCTCCCTTGTCCTCTTGCATCCTCTGTCCCAGTGCATGCTGCTGCTGAGGACAGGTCTAGGGTGGGAGGGAGGCACCAGAGACCAGGAATGGAAGCTTCTCCATCCTCCTCCCTCCTCTTTGGAGAGCAACCCTGGAACTGGTGAACCAGAGGGGAAACAGGGATTCCCTATCCACTTTCCTTCCTATGTCCAAGGGTTTTGTGATACAACTTAATTGAGAAGTCAATAATTGAAAAACATGAAGAAATTTGACTGTGAAAAGGAGAAGCCCTAAAGAGCAGAGTCACTATATTGGGTCAAGGGGAGGGTTTTTTTTTTTTGTGTGTGTGTGTGTGTGTTTTAATTTTATGGGTTTTTTTGTTTTGTTTTAAAGGGAAGTCATTGAGCAAATAAGTGTGCTGAGGGAAAACAGCTTAGGCATAGACAAGTTGAAGGGAGACGAATAGTTGATGGTGCCGTGGCTAATGACGGTGGAGGGGGTGGGCAGGTCTTTTGCTTTGAGCAAAGGGTGAGACTGTGGCACCTGTGCTGATCAGCTGTTGAGCAGGATTCTGTGCTATACAGATCCTGTTTTCTGAATAAAATGGAAAGCCATCACCTAGTGACAGAGACCCACATCCCAGGCAGGTGCCTGGAGGTGTTTTAAGAAAGAAATAGAGGCTCAAAAGAGCCTGAAAAGATGATCAGACCTTTGAACCAATACTTTCACTTTCAATTCTATCCCAAGAAAATACTTGAAATGCAATAAAATTTATGAACTAGATATTTATTTATAGGGTTATTTACAATAATTGGAAACATATGGGACAATGTTAGAATGTTTACCAATAATGGTTTAAAATTATGCTACAGAATTAAATTAAGATGATGGTTTTTGAAGGATTAGTTAATGTCAGTAAAACACTTGTGACATAATAGTAAGTATTAAAAGCAGGATCCAGAATTTCATATAAGGTATATTTGGGGTGACTAAAAGAAATATTAATAGAAGTTCTTTCTTGAAGGGTATGATTATGGGCCATTGTTATTTTCTTCCTTTTTGTTTTGCTCAACATCTTTTTATAATGGATGTATTTACTTTGAATATAATAACAATAACTTTGAAGTTTTAAATTTTAACCAAGAAATTTATTTAAAGCAAACAATTGCATATTCCCATTGCTAATATTTGAAGTAGTTAGATATAATGTCCAAATTCACTTTATCTCTCCTAGGTCATCCTGAAATTTATCCTATAGTGTTAACTACCAAGACCCAGGAAATATTCAATTGCCGAATAGATGAAGATATCACAGATGAAGTACCTTATAAGCTTATCAAAAAAGAAGATATTTTTGAAGACTTGCAAAACAGAGACGCAGTATCTGATTTCCACCCAGTCAAAAAAATTGTCCAAGTAAGTACAATATCCCTCTTTGTTTTCCATCCTACCTCATTATGGTGCACAGTGTGTTATTATGTACCAAGAACATTAATATAAGTTTGAGAGGTTGTTAATTTCAAATCTGGCAGCCCCCCTTACTGTGAACAAACACTAGCCTGCCCACATCTCCTTGGAAATCCTGCTTGATTATCTTCTGTGAAAAGCAAAGCTCTAGCAGTTCAGGTTAGTTCAGGTTAGTTTACTGCACCCAGTAAAGCTATTACCTTCAATAGAAATTTACCTCTTATTTTTTCATGTTGCTTTGTTTTATTCATAATTTTGCTCATGATTTTTCTCCAAACATGCTATAGAGCACACCAAATAAAAGTAATGGTTCTTTCTTCCTGTTGGAAATAAAGTTGTATTGGTAAATATCCCTGGATCTTTTGTGTTTTTAAGAGCTTTAAGTTAAGCAAATAATTTTGTGGTCTGGGGTTATCAGTCACAGACTAGTACTATGGTTATCTCTTATGACTAATTGATTAAAGAAAAATCAATATTGTGTCAGCATCTGAATAAACCATTAAACATTAATCTTCTCTTTTGATTAAATTCTTACAGGAATATCCTGGAGATGAGCTTCTGCTTGTTTATGACAAAGACTTCAAATATGGACTCAACTTTTATCTTATTGGCACTGAAGAGGGCAAGGAAAACTATTTAAATGTAAGCAAATCCCAAGCCCATATGATTTGTCAGATGTTGGAAGGAAGCTGTACCTCTGGGGGATCCCTATAAGTGTTCTGATTATTCCTGTTCAACTCAATTTCCCTGGGGCCCAGATCAGATTCAGGTGCCTAGAACAGGTGACCAGTAAATGGAGGGTGAACAGAATCAGATGTCTCTGGGTGTCAGGCACTCTTCCTGCTTGCCTTTCATTAACCCAGCAAGAGAGAAAACCAGGTTATCTGGAGCACCGCTGGTCTCCTGGGAGTGTCTCTCCCTGGTCCATGATCCTTTTTTCCAGTCACACCCATTATCATGACCTTGGGTAAGTTACTAACCTCAAATCTATAACAGTAGCACCAATAGTACCCATTTGAATCAGATGAACTAATACAGGTAAAGCCCTTTGCTGAAGGTAGGCAAGAAAGGTAATAGATTTGTGAGATTCATAATTTGTTGGATGAGGAATCCCGGGAATTGAACTCAGGGGCACTCGACCACTGAGCCACATCCCTAGCCCTATTTTGTATTTTATTTAGAGATGGGGTCTCACTGAGTTGCTTAGCACCTCGCTTTTTGCTGAGGCTGGCTTTGAACTCAAGATTCTCTTGCCTCTGCCTCCGGAGCCACTAGGATTACAGGTGTGCGCCTCTGCACTCAGCAAGAGATTCATAATTTGAGTGGAATTATTTGAAAAAGTTGGTCATATTGCTTGATGGAGACACACAGATTTGCATGGTTGTCCAATAAGAAGAAAAAATAGGGGAAGGGCTCAGAATTTTAAATACCTGATAGTTTCTAATTTAAAACTAATCTTTCATTTTGCCTTAATACTTTAAATTTTATTTTTATCATTGTTTTCTCTGCTTTTATGTTATTACTGTGAAATAGTTTAAATGTATAGAAAAGAGTGGTATAACAAATATCTATAAAATCACCACACAAAATGAATATTTTATCATATTTACTTCAAAAAAATTTAATAAAATAAAATAAAAATAATGTTACTCCCTTTGATATCATCCCTAATTTCATTTTCTTCACTCCTCTCTATAAGGAACCATTATTCTAAGGTTGTTTTATAATCTTTGTACCCATGATTTTATGCCTTTATCATATATGTATCCTCTGCAAATAATGTGTTTTGTTGTTTAATTAATTTAAAATTTATCATGGAGATTATGTCATTTTATATAAAGCATTCTGCAGTTTTTTTCAGAATAGTAAAATTCTAGAATCTATAAATATTGATACATTTGGATGTCATATATATGTTGATTGTGTTTGTTTATTTTAATTGCTTTTTGGGGTTTTACTTTACAATGATACCATGCTGTCATTGATCCATTTCCCTAGTGATATTCATTTGGTTGCTAGTTCCTCCAGTATTACAAATAAAACAGCAGTGAACATCTTGGTTTTTAAAAAAAATTCATTGCTAATATTTAAGGGATATCATCTTTATTCATACTTACATTCCTCTTATCAAAGAACCTTTCATTAAATCAGATAAAATTAGTTTTACATTTTATCATCAAATTTAGCATTCTGTGGTCATAAAGATGGGTAATAAATGACTTTTTCTAATCATGCTTCTTTTTTTTCTTTTCCTTTATCTTCCCCTTCTTCTTCTTACATTCTTAATGTCTCTTTTTCATTCTTTATTCTTCCCTTTTTGGACTTAATTTTCTTCTCATCATTCAAAAGCATGAGCCTACAAAGAAAACAAACAGAAAGTGCTAATGAACTTACATAAAAGCAACATTTATTGCAAAATACAAACATGTGATTGCAAACCTAAATTTGGTCATCTATTTTAAAATGCTATTTCTTTTACTCCAGCCCCCAGAAGTACTACCAGAAGAACAGGAAGAAACTAAAGAACTTATTCCTGAAGACACATATGTTTACCAACCACCTGTCTCTAAACCATGGGTTTCTTTGGGCAGTGAAAAAGAAATTGAGGAAGAATCAGTGAAGGAATCTACAAAGCAGGTCAGGGGCTTAAATATGACTTCCAGTCCTTACCTCCCTATAGCTGAACAACATTTATTCCTGAGGGATCTAAAAAATCTGTTACATGTACTATGGGGATATGTCTTTTTTTAATATCTTATAGACGAATGGCCATTTTCTTAGGTGTATGTTATGGGTTGAATCTGCCCCACCCCCCAAAAAGAGATACTTTGGAGTTGTAATCCCAGTTATCTCAGAATTTGACCCTATTTTGAAAAAGGGTCATTGCAGATATAATTAGTTGAAGTCACATTGGAGTAGGATAACCCCAATCCAAATTGATTGGTATCCTTATAAGAAGATGGCTACATGTAGAACATGTAGAAGAACACCCTGTGGAAAAGGTGGTAGAGAGTAGAACCATCTTAACTACTATCCAAGGAACACCAAGGATTGCTGGCCAACACCAGAAGGCAGGTCAGATTCTCCCATCAACCCTCAGAAAGAACCAACCCTCCCAATACCCTGATTTGCGACCTCCAGCTTCCACAATTTGAGAAAACAAAACCTGTGTTTTCAGCCACCTTGTTTGTGATACTTCCTTATCGAAGCCCTGGGGAATGAATATGATGGCATTCCTTCCCAGAGCATCTCCTGAGAGGAGGATTTGTGTGTGAGTGACTATTAGGAATGTGCCCCATAAGATAAGATGAAAAGCAGCAGGACAGAGACATGGAGAAAGTCCTGCAAGGGAGCAATCTCAGGCAAAAGTCCCCCAGGCCTCATCCTGAACCTGTAGAGGGGCCATGCAATCTAAACTCAGCGCTTTGTCCCAAACAGAAGCCGAGAAACTGGGCTTCCATATACCTCCTACCAGTCCCTTATTGGTCAAGACGCAATCAGCCAGTCACTTTCTATTCTTGTGTTCTCAGTGGTGCTAGAGGGTCCTCCAAAGTGGTTGTAGCCAGTGGGAATGGAAAACTGAACGGGCACATGGAAATTGTACAAAGAGAGCTGAGAGGAACTGAGAAGAATGCCAACACTGTCTACTATACATCCATTTTTTTCTCCTAGGACTTCATTATATTACCTTTGTTGCTTACATGTGTTGCAGATTATATATATGATTTCTCGAAAACGAAATCAATTTGGTGCGCCAGTTACATTCAGTGACCAGAATGCTTCCAGTACAAAAGATGCCTACATTGACTGTACAGCCTACCCAGATAAAAACTTCACCCTTAAAAAACTCGAGAAAGATATTGGCATGCAAGTAATCCCCTTTGTCAAGGACATAAGCACTCAGACAAAATGGTAGGTATAGAATAGGCTTATGTATTTTTATAGACAGTTGCCATAAAATTTAGCAACTTCCATGATAGTTTGAGAGCTCTTTATAATTAATAGAAATGGATTGACAATGATCCTATAGATCACATAGAGTCATTCAATTCAAGATCTAATTATGCTCAATAATGCCGTTAAAAATCTTAAGAAAGTGAGATACAACTGTGGAAGACTATAAAGAATATGAGATGGGAAAATGAGTGATGTTAATAATTGCAATACTGGTCATTACTCACCTGGAATATTACTGTTTCTTCCTAACTGCTCCATTATACCACCTAAGTGATCATTTTTACACCTCAAGTCTTAACTTCATTGGCTAGATTTCTTATTTGGTTCATTATTACTTACAAAAATACATTAATTCAGAGTTCTTGGGATGGCATCAAAGGTTCTGTTTTCCTCCATGATGAGGCAGACAAAGAATGATGGACAGTAGGAAAGTTTGGCAAGTTCTGAAGCAGAGACAGGATGGTAAGGCTATAGATATCCAGGTACTGTGGGTTGGAGGGTAGAGAAGAGAAAGGCTGGAATTGAGGAGACTGACCAACTAGGAGCCTGTTGTAATTAAACCAGGAAAAATGTGACCATGTTTAAATTTACATGGTGGCTGTCAACAGAGTGGAAGAGGTGGAAAGGAGACATGTGTACATACAAAATACTATGAACTCATCATTAAAGCAAACAAATAGCTTGCCCCCTGCAGCTATTACCTAATGCCTCTGCTTTTCTTTGCAAATAAAACTCTTCACGGCGGTTGTCCATATTTTGTAGTTCCACTTTCTCTTCTGGCTTTCTGTCTAAAGCCCACTCTAAGCAGTCTTTAACAAGATTTCTGACAGTTTGATCCAATGATCCATTTTCAGACCTTAGTCCACTCAGCAGTATTTAACAGGATCAACTGTTGATCCCTCTTGAAACACATTTTCTGTTGGACTTATTGAAAACTCTTATTATCCCCTCCTAACTCACTGGCAGCTCATAAGTCTCTTTTATTGGATCTTCCTCTTCCTTTAGAAACTGTCTAAACATTTCAGGGCACCGAGGCTATCTCCTTTTGATCTCCTTTCTAATTAGACTTAATCCTGGGATGACTTCCTTCTGTGCTGTGGTGTTTCCTACCATCTCTTTGCTGATGACTCCCAAATCTATACATGAAACCTCCATCTCTCCCCAGAATCCTACACTCATCTACTCATCTGCCTAATTGAATTATCTAATGGTATCTCAAATTTAAATGCCCCAAAACAAAATTTTGATTTTATATCCCCAAACCTAAAACATCCTGAATCCTTCTCCTCTCAATAAATGACAATAATATACTCCTAATTACTCAGACCAAAAGCCTCAGATTTTCTTGGATCTATTTTCTAAATATATCCACTGCTATCAACTTGGACAAAGCCATCACCACTTCTTGCTTGGATTATTGTAACTCATCCTGACTGGGCTTCTGCTGTCTATCCTGTTTCTCCTACATTCTGTTCTCCATAGAAAAGCCAGATAAATCCTGTCAAAATGTATGTTTGGGGGACTGGGGTTGTAGCTCAGTGCTAGAGTGCTTGCCTAGCATGGGTGAGGCACTGGGTTCAATCCTCAGCACCATCACAAAAAAAAAAAAAAAGTAGGTTAGATTATGTCACCGATTAAAGCCCTCCAATGGTCTCCATCCTAAAGGAATCTATAAGGCATCACATGATCGGGATTCCCTTTTCCCTTCCCCCCTCCTTTCTCATAATTCCCCTTTCTCATCCATCGCAGCCACACTGTCTTTCTTGTTTCTTGGATTCTCCAAACACCCTCAGGCTTGGTATACGTATGCAGTTCCTTTACCTAGAATGCTCTTCCCTACCAGATATCTTTTATGTCTCCTTCCCTCCTCCTCTGCTCAAATGAGGCATTCCCTGACACTCCTACATAAAGGCCATCACCTCCATTACTATCTAACTCCTTACTCTATTTTTCTTCATGGTGCCGGATTGCTTAATTTATATTTTTAATTCACTCTTTCCCCTTCCCATTTAGAATTTAAGCTCCACAAGACAAAAACTTTGTCTCTCTCTCTCCCCTCCCCCATGTCTCTAACTCCTACAATAGTTCCTGACATGCACTTACTCAATGGGGAGGAAAAAAAGGAATACAACAAGGAAAGAGGGAGGATGGGATGGAGTTAGAGAAAATTTTCAGCTTGATCACTCACTTATATTCAGTGTTAAGGGAAAATCCATGAGATACAGTAAGAGATTTCAAGACCAGAAGAATCAGGGGTCCAAAACATGGAATGCAACACACAAATGCTTTTCAGATCTATTTAAGCCAAAAATCAGAAACCTTGAGAGTGCAATGTTAAAGTCAGGGCACAGAAACATAAACACCAAATGCTGGGCCAAGAAATGAATCAGAAACCAGGGTGGCAGATGAATTGACAGGCTTGAACCAGAGAAAGCAAACAGAAATACAAGGATTGATAGTAAAGTCCCTGCAGGGAATGATGACAGTAGAGATCCATAAACTCCCAAGAAGTGAGAGTGAGACACAAAGGAGAGAGGTAATACGTAGGTACCAAAGGACCTTGGATTTTGAGACAAATGTCCAGCTAGGCCAGCCAGCTTTCCTCTGGGTCCCTATCCGGTGCCGACAAGTCCCAAGTCAGAGCCAGCCAGGGTAGACTCAGTAGGTAGACTCAGAAGGGACAGTAAACCTCCAACAACAGGGACCCCAACCACAAGACTTTGGATGTGGTATGCTTTCAAGAAATGTTGGCTGTGAGTAATAGTGATGGCTATAGAGGGTGTAAATAGATGAGAGGGGCAGGAGATCTAAATTTAAGAGTGAGTGATAGAATGAGGCTTCAAAGTCAGGCAGCCTGTCCTCAGTACCCACACTCTTGAACATTGTGCATCATCTGTTTCTCAGCACCACATGCAAGGACCAACATCACCCAGTCTAGTGAGTGGGGCTATCAATGAAGCCCAGAAGTAAAAGGCCATGTGACATTTTCACGGGGAGGTGACCTGGAGAGCAGACTGGAGGAAGCAGATTTCTTTCAGAGATCATGCTGCCATCACTGCCTAACTATAACTTCTTCCTAGTTGCATATTTAGAGCAGAGTTTCTCACCTTAGCACAACTGACATGTTGGGCTCAATGATCCTCTGTTGTGAGGGAACTTACCTGTGTTTTGTAGGCTGTGTAACAGCATCGCTGGGGTCTACCCACTAGACGTCAGCAACACTTCCCAGCGTTGACAACCAAAACTGTTTCCAGACATTGCCAAATATTCCCTGAGTATGGGGGTGTATTGCAGTAGTCAAGAAACATTAATGACATGAAGAGAGAGCCAACGATACTGAGAATTTAACCCAGAGCACTTTACCACTGAGCTACATCCTCAGTTCTTTTTAGTTTTCATTTTAAGACAGGATCTCACTAAGTTGCTGATAATGTAAATCTGGAAAATGTTAATAATCGATGAATCTGGGCAAAAGGTGTATGAGAATTCTTTATATCCTTCTTATAACTTTTCTATGAATTAAAAATGATTTCTAAGTTAAAATTTTACAAAATTTTACAAAATTTTAATTATGTCAGAGAGAAATACATTTAGACTTTGAATGGTAGTCAATATCAATTGCTAAGACAAAAGAAAGTTTGAACTTTAGAATTTAGTATAAATTAATAGCTAATATCACTGTCACAGATCAAACTTTCTTTTATACTGGGAATTTAACCCAGAGCACTTGACCACTGAGCTACATCCCCAGTTCTTTTTAGTTTTCATTTTGAGACAGGATCTCACTGAGTTGCTGGAGTTGGCCTTGAATTTTTGATCCTCCTGTCTCAGCCTCCTAAATCACTGGAGTTACAGATGTGTACCTCTGCACCCAGCTACAGAGATAAACTTTTGACCTATCATGACCTATATATGTGCTTTTCTTTTATATAATTTTTTGTATTCTACTTTCTTTGAATATATTAGGACATACCCCAAAAATGCTACTACACAATATTATGCTAGAGAATTCTCAGAAGAGGAAAGAGAGAAACTTGGACAATCAAAGACTTTGATTGATTTTCTTAAGAAGGTATCCACAAGGTAAAAAACTTTTATATTAAAATTTTGAAATAAAACATAAAATGTGCAAGTTTATTTATAATGGTTCTAATAAATAATTCTATAAGGTATCTAGATAGAAAGTACAAAAACATCAGATGTGCATGAGATCATGACACATTCTACAGATTCTCAGTATTCCTTGCCCTTCTATTGCTAAGCAATATCCTATGCTGGGACCACACCAAACACACTGAGCAACTGAATGTGTGAGGATGTTTTCCTAATTGCAAATTAACAACTGCAGGCTGAGTATCCCACATCCAAAATGCCTGAGACCAGAAGTGTTTCCAATTTCAGGTTTTTCTGGATTTGGGAATAATAATAGTAATGAGATAGCTTGGGAGGGACCCACACTTAAACATTAAATTAATTTGTTTCACATATACCTTACACACATAGTCTGAAGGTAATTTTACACAAAGTTTCATGGTATGGAATTTTCTACTAGTGGTGTCATGTCCTTGTTCAAACTGTTTCAGATTTTCAACAATTTCAAGTTTCAAATTTTTGGACTAAGGATGCTCGACCTTAGTCAAAGTATATTTGTATATACTACGGTTTCTTTTCTCCACCCCACAGTCCCCTTCTCAGCTTCATTGCCTTTTATAGGACAATTAGGTTGAAGATGCTGTGGGTATTAGGGATGAACATTATTATGATGAAAGAATTTGCAAAAACTATCTTTGTTAATGAGAAACCAAATTCAATTCAGATATGCTTTTTGGACATGTCACTGTTATCACAAATTTCTGTGTTGCTGCCACCCAGGTTCTGAAAGAGAGATGTCTTCAAAACAACCCCTATGCTGGTGCTAGGACTCAGAGCAGAGCTCTGGGGCTTCTAAACTAGAGAATGAGCTTTACTAAATCTCATGGAACTATCATCAGAGTTTGAAGTGATCAATAGTGGACCAGTCTAGCAGTTGTATGGAATGGTTTGGTTTCTATTTCTTTCCAAAATTAAAAAAAAATGTGATAGGCAAATTTATACATAGCCCAAGTTAAGCTTTTTATTTTTAAGAAAACATTCATTAATTCTTTCAGACTGAACTAAATGTCTGAAAATTCCAGCAACTCTCAAAAGTTGTTACGGATGTCTAGAAAGAATCTGATGCAAAAATTCATTTAATGATTCAGAGTACATTCACTCTTTGCCACTCACTCGCAGCAAGCATGCTACAATGAGAAAGAAAGAAGAAAATTTAAGGTTTCTTGTCACTTGTTGTACTGGACCAAGAAGGGTGGTCAGGTTTTCCAATACCTGATGACAATTTTAACCTCAAGCATTGTAATTCATGCAATAAAACAGGTTCCTTTTTTTTATCCTCCTAATCAAATAACAAGTCAAGATAGCTCCCAAATTAATCAGTCCATTGTAATGCACACAAGAGCAAAATAAACAAAAGGAATATGTGAACATTTAGGCAAAAAATGGGTAAAAAAAAATTTTACTCTGACACAAATGTTAGTTACAAACTAAACACTGTGCATCCATGGAGAAAAATGTCCTAATGGACTGGGAGACCAGTCCCTCAAGATGATACTTTGAACAGGTGTGAAAAGCCAACTTATCCAACAATGAAACAAAGGACTGCTCACCTCTGTCATCCAGTGAATGTTCAGAGCACAGTCACAGCGAGATGAGTCTCAAATGGCAGTCTTAAGGCACTGTTATTTATGGACTCTGAAGACATGTAAAGCTTCCAGCTGGTAACTTTGGAGGGAAAAGTCTTGAGATACCAACTATCACGTTTGTATATCAATACAGAGTTGTCAATGTGTCGTCAGCAAGCAACTCAGCTCAGTTAAAGTTTGTGTTACAAGAAAAGGCTCAGAATAAACCGAATGCTGCCAGAGCATAGTCACACTGATCATAACTAAAATATGGATTTACTTAGATTACAAGAATCAAAACATAGCAAAACACATAGCACCTCATTGCAACACTAAGTAGACATTAACGTTTTTCTTGACAAGAAGATTAAAAATGAAAGGTCTACTTGCAAATGATCATTTCAAGGGAGAGCTCGGCCTTGGGGAAGTAAAAATGTTCAAAATAAAGGGGAACGGGAAAATAAACAAGGAGAGAAATGAATTACAGTAGATGGGGTAGAGAGAGAAGATGGGAGGGGAGGGGAGGAGAGGGGGATAGTAGAGGATAGGAAAGGTAGCAGAATACAACAGTTACTAATAGGGCATTATGTAAAAATGTGGATGTGTAACTGATGTGATTCTGCAATCTGTATTTGGGGTAAAATTGGGAGTTCATAACCAACTTGAATCTAATGTATGAAATATGATATGTCAAGAGCTTTGTAATGTTTTGAACAACCAATAAAAAAAAAATAAAGGGCCTCTCATCAATCCCTAATCAAGTGTGGTAGATGGCGACAGAGGCCTGTGACTGTGCTGCTAGCAAGCTGCCGGCCCTCCGCTGCTGCTGGCCCATGGTCCACACTTGAAACACAGGGACTTAAAAATGCTTCTGTTTGAAAAGATGAACTACACGGAATTTAACCAAGAGAGAATTCAATTTAGCAGTGACCAGTAGTGTTAAGGATCAGTGACAGAGATATCAAATGGGACCCTTATTTACATTTTAGGAATGTCCATTAGGAAATTTAGTGTTTACATTTAATTGTCTAAATGCAGGGTTTCTTCTTATTTTAAGAAATTCATCATTGGAAATGATTCAGCTTACCACACCTATGTAAACATATACACACAAGATATTTGGACTTCAATCATTGAAGCAGCATTCTAATTGTAAGAAAGCTCCAAGAAGCCTAGTGAGCTATTTTCAAACTTAATTATATAAAGGAATAATAAACATAGTAACTATTTAAAGACAGGAGCCTGTGAAACCAGAATCCCTAGCCTGCTAAGAGATTGTACAGGCACTCGGATTATTCCTTAAAGGAGCAATATTATCATTTTCAGTAGCATAATTCTTCATTTTAGGAACTATCTTATATATTGTAAGGGGGTGGGTAATAGAATTGAATATAGTAACACCTCCCAGGCATTGTGGCATTGTGACAACTAAAACCACCAGTTTTAGTTGTCATACACACAAACTTCTAAACTCCACATACACACACACACTACTAAACTCCAAATATCCCCTGTTGAGAATCAGTTATTTGTTGTTTTGAATTTATACACATATATGTATATGTATCTATTTAATACACACATATACATTACATGCATGTCCACACACATATTTGAGCTGTCCTCATTTAGTATAAGTGATCATTTAATACTGAAAATGCCTTAGAAATTTCCTTTTGTGTCACTTTGGGCTTTCCAGGAAGCAACTGAGGCCAAATTAGCAGTAGAGGTTTCCTGAGTATACACTGTGAAATATAAAGGAAGAAGTGTTCAGGTAGAGCTTCAGACAAACTCTTAGCCAATCCAGCATAGCCTTCAGAGCAGAACTGGTCAGGTCCTGGCATCCTGCTTGGTCACTGACCTGCACAGAGTGCAGACTTGCCTCGGAACCCACAGAGGCTGTCAGCTAATGGCCCTTCTGGCTGCTGAATAGCAAGTTCATGAAAGAAGTTCTAAGTAACAAATTCCAATGAAGTTTTTTTTCTCTTAATTTATTTATTTCATGTGGGGTTAATCCTTATGACCAAATATAAATGAGAATTATTAGTTTTGTTCAATATGAATGAAGAAAAACCTGTTAAAATAGCCTTATCTTTGAACACTAAAATCCAACATCTTCATTGCTTTCTTGAATAAAATAGTGTTGAAATAGCCCTGCAGCAAAATGAAATCATGAACACATTCATTGAAGACTGGAAGCGCCTAGCAGAAGAAGAAGGTGCCTTTGGAGACAAAACTGACACCCACCTGAAAGAGTACCAGTCCTTTACTGACCTTCATAGTGGCACGGATAAAATGATTAGCTACATCTCTTGGCACCCAACTATCTATGGTGAGACGGAAATGATGGATTCCCTTTTGTGCTGAAATCAAATAGCCTTGCTTTTTATGTAAAATTAGATCAATTTTAAATTTATGTAAAATTAGATCAAACTAGATCAATTTCAAAACCAATTCCGTTTGCTGAGTGCCAGGTACCTGCTAAACACCTTTGCTTCCACAGGTCCTCCCAGCAATCCCATGCGACATGCACATATTACTGCCTCTATTTTACAACAAAAGGACCAAATCTCAACTCTGGGAAGTGACTTGTTCAGGTCACTCAATTGTGCAGTGCAAAGGGACTCCCCAACTGGACTCATTCCTCCTCACACTCTGCCTCCAGGATTGCTGGGCAAGACAGAACACTTACCTTCTTTAAGGAGCTTGGCAGCTGAGAAGCAGAGGAACATGTGAAGGCAGAACCACGAAGTCCCTGCTCACTCTGTCCTCAAACTCCCCACCAGCCCTTTTTCACACACATACAAAAGGAAACATTTTCTTTTTTTCAGGGATTGAACCCAGGGTAGCTTAACCAATGAGCCATACTCCCAGACCTTTATTTATTTATTTGTTCATTCACTCATTCATTCATTCATTCATTCATTCATTTATTCATTCATTTACTAAGACAGGGTGTCACTAAGTTACTTAGGGCCTCAGTAAGTTGCTGAGACTGGCTTTGAAATTGCAATCCTCCTGCCTCAGCCTCCTGAGTCACTGAGATTACAGGTGTGCAACATCATGCCTGGCAACATTTTCTTTTATTACCAAATCTTTTAATAGTTGCTACACAGAAGAGCACAAGCTGGAAGCTCTTCTCCACCTACTATTGCTGCCAATGCTAATATCTCCTTACATTTCACTCAGGGATAATCGCTGTGTCGATGGCCGAGCGTCTCTCCTTTGAAGAGAGAGTCCAGCTTTCTGGTAAATTATTGCTGCAACCATCCTTGATTTTATTCTGGAGTTTCTCTGATCCCATACATCCTCAGGTAATTTACAAGTTACCCACATAACCAGGAAATTTCAGGTACTAATTTGTCATATATCTTTAGCAGTTTTTCTAAGTGCAAAGTACTTTCTTACCACTTAATTAATGTTGTAAAGCCTTATGAAATTGGGATTTCTTTAATGCCTAGCATGTCATCCAACTTGAGCAAAATTAAAGTTTATGGTGAGTTTATTGAAACAGTGTGCTGAACAAAGCAATATATTTTTTTAAAAAAAATGGTTATAATAGAAATTTTAAACCTTTTTTTTAAACAAACTCTTCTGGGTTTATTTAATATTGATTTTCAAATACAAATTGATTTTCAATTGTATTATTTCATTTTCAATTATTTCATATGAATTTCCTCAATTCCAAGAAACACCAGTAGGTGGCGGAAATGAGAAAAGATGGTTGTATGGGAGAGCAAGAGGGTGGAAGGAGTAGGACTATGTCCCCAAGTACAGGACCTATCTACCTTGGATCAGTACTGTTCAGCTCTCTTGTTGCCAGGGCATCCCTTTGTCAAGAGAATCAGTAATTTAAGATTTTGTGTGAAAATTTCCCAATTTTAAATAGCCTAACTAAAACTAAACCAACCAACCAACCTAGACACATACACACACACACACACACACACACACACACACACATACACACATACACACACCACTCAAACCAAACTAAAACACACAGCAATCTTCATAAAATGAGACTGAAGTCTAGGTTTGTTTCATATGGTTCTAGTTTCCAGTATCTGCTCAATAAGAGTTCTGTTTAGTGGAAGGTGCTTTTTTTTAATGTTAGATTAAGTTTTTGTACTATTCTTAAATATAATAATATGTTGTTACTATAAGGCTTTCCTTAAAAATCCCTAGCCCCTCCTTGTTGCTTCTTCCCAAATTCATTGGAATTATGGCAATTTTACTGTCAGAGATTCTAGAAATTTTATTACAGACCCAGATATCAAAATGACAGATCTCTAGTTCTTCTTTGTTAATCTACTTATCGCAAAGATAGTGCCATTCTCCCACTGAGGATTTTTTTTAAGTTGTAGTTGGATACAATAACTTTACTTTTATTTACTTATTTATATGTGGTGCTGAGGATCAAACCCAGGATTAGGCGAGCACTCTACTGCTGAGCCACAACCCCAGCACACACACACCCCACCACCCCCCACCACCCCACCGCCACAGAGGATTTTTAACATTACTGCCTTGCAGAAATACTCTCCACTCCTTACTATGAAAGTACAGCTGAACTTCCAGGCAATAAGAAAGAGGAAAGAAAGACTGTCCTTTCCTGTTTGGAAAAGTAGCTTTAAAAACACAAGCACATAATCTTTTAAGAAATAATGCAAATTGTTTCATTTTGTCTTTGTTTAATCAACACTGTAAGAGAGTGTTTAACAATTTTGTTTTCAAAAGTAAACGTTTAATCCAGGCATGGTGTGGCACATGCCTGTAATCCCAGCTACTTTGGAAACCGAGGCAGGAAGATTACAAGTTCAAGGCTAGCCTGGGCAATTTAGCAAGACCCTGTCTCAAAATAAAATTTAAAAGCCTAGGGATGTAGCTCAATGGTGAAGTGCTTGTTTAACATGTGGGAAGGAAGGAAGGAAGGGAGGGAGGGAGGGAGGGAGGGAGGGAGGGAGGGGAGGGAGGAAGGAGAGAGAGAAAAAAAAGAGGTTTCTCTAGAATCCACAAAGTACGGAATAAATGAAGATAATTAACTCTAATCCCAGGTGGGAAATGCTAGCTCACTCAGCCTAATGGGGCTTTTTAAAATTTATTTATTTATTTGTTTGTTTGTTTTTGCTGTTGTGATTGAAGAAGAGTAACCATGTAAGCATTTTACACTGGTACTAAACATTGTTAATGTAACTATTCCTTCAACTTACTTTTCACCTTATGGGTTCTGTGTTATTATAAAATTTAAAATATCACTGGCAATAGCCCCATATTCTGTTTTTGAAGGAATTTTATTCTTGAGTGTCTACTATGTGCCAGGCTAGGTATACATCAGAGAACAAAAGTAAATATCCTGCTGTTGTAAAACTGACTACCACACTTCACAAAAACACTAATTTCATAGTCCTTTGGTTTAGAAAAGTTCTAACATGTGACAACCATTACATAGGAGGCATGTTAGAAGTAGGCAAGGGAGAAGACCTAGGTGCCCTTGAAAATATCCCCACTATCATAGGTATGGCCAATGTCCATGATAATATTCCACAAAAGCACCTTCCAATCAGAGATAGATTTCTGAGAATGAACTCTAATGCACATTGCTTATAGACAGCTATAAAATTAGACCTCAAACCACCTTAATGTTATTTACTAGCTATGATCTTATTAGGTTTTCTCGCTCTTTCTTCCATTTGTGGGATTTGCTTTAGCTAATGCTGGAGAGCCCTGATGATATCGTCTGCTTCAACTTCTGTCCGAGTGACCCTAACATCATTGCTGGAGGCTGTATAAATGGACAGGTATTTATGGAATATTTTAGTCACTTATTAATGTAGATAACATTCTATAAATTTTGATTCGGTAGTTTTTTTGAACTAACTTAAAAATTAAGTTCAGCAGAAGAAAGCATTGACAGTTGAGTGCCAGTCACCCTGCCAGGAACCAGGGGATGAAGATGTGTGAGACATGGTAACAGTATATGAGGTGTTCACAGAGTAACCCAGTTACAATGATTGACAAAAATTAGGTCAACTCTATTGGATTTGCTGGGATAGAGCCACATATTCTATAAGAATCCATGGAAGAAAAATAGCTACAAGCATTACCACTTCATGAAAAAAAAAAAAGACCTCTTCTGAAAATTTCCTGTGAGTAGTTATTAGAGGATGATACAGATTTAAATAAAATTCATCAGAAAAAAATATATATATACAAAAAAAAGATTGAAACTTTTAGTCATTGAAACTAATTTAATATTGTATATTCTATTTTATTCTGGTTTTTCAAGAAAATGACCAGGTATATACAAAAATGAAGTTGGCAATAATATTCAATTAAATAAAAATCAACTACTGGGCACAGAAACACATACCTATAGTCCCCATGACTCCAGGCAGTTAGCAAGACTCTCTCAAAAAAAAAAAAAAAATAGAAATGGTTGAGGATGTAGCTTAGTAGTAATGTGCCCCTGTAGTCCCCTCCTCCCCCCCAAAAAAATAGAAATCATCAATTACCAGCCTTGTACTTAATTCTGGAGAACTTAATTCTGGAGAATTTTGGAAAATTATCTTTTCCCCTGGGTCTATAGCAGTTGTACATTCACAAGTACAGGAGAAGAATTCCTCCCAAAGCAAAGCAAAGTACATGATACTCATCTAGATCTTTTTAAAACATTGGCATTTACTATCACAAGCAGAAAAATCCAATGGCTGAAGAACTTTTAGAAAGGAGAAAACATTCTTTTTTAATATTCATTTCAAAAGTTGCTTATTAAGATATAGACTAAATTTGATTATCACTTAAGAAGACTGATTTATCAGGCTGCATATCAATAGTTTTCTAAAGAAATCTTTAAGATCCAATTAGCTGTTTCCTGAAAGTGTTAAAAAAACATTTATTTCTGTTTTAGATCGTCTTGTGGGACATCACCACATTTGCAGATCACATAGAAAACATTAAGGCGAGTGGCAAAAGTAAAAAGGTCACACTCAAGGTTGGTTTTCTAAAAATTTTTACTTGCAATTTTTTTCTCATTTAGGAATTCATCAAAAAAGTTGCTGAGTTTAACAAAGACTCAGTAGAGAAAAGAAAAAAGAATGTTATTTCCTAAGCCTTCCCATTTTCTCATAGATGTGTTCCAAATTGCATTTGTGTGGACCCTTTAAAAGTGCAACAAAACAAGTTGCATCATCTATCCCACCAGATGTTGGGGGGAGGGTTGTTGTTGTTGTTGTTATTGTTAAGTAAACAAAGAGACCAAGTGATTTATATTATGTGCTGTCATTGAGAGAGCCCTGAACAGAGGGCCAGGTATCCAGGCTCTGCCTCACAGTGGGTGAGTTTAGACATATCATCTTATTTCATCAGGAATTAGTTCTCATATATGAAATGGATTTCAAATCCTTTCTGGTCAAAATACACTATAATTTTGTGAGGCTGTGGATTTTGTTAAAAAGCACTGGAAAAATATTTCTTGTTCCCGACTCAGTATTTGGCCACCATATTGAACATCCCCCCACCCACCCTCACCCCCACCCCCACCCTGGAACCCCAAGGTATGGTCAGTGTCACATTCTGTGCACACATGGAAATTCTCCTTCAAGACTGAGATAGACCACGGGCTGGGGATGTGGCTCAAGTGGTAGCGTGCTCTCCTGGCATGCGTGCGGCCCGGGTTCGATCTTCAGCACCACATACCAACAAAGATGTTGTGTCCGCCGAGAACTAAAAAAAAATAAATAAATATTAAAAAATTCTCTCTCTCTCTCTCTCTCCCCTCTCTCACTCTCTCTTTAAAAAAAAAAAAAGACTGAGATAGACCAATGATGCTTTCAGGAGTGTGCCAATAATACTTAGGTTTAGAAATAAAATCTTAGACTAAACTTAAGGGGAAATCAAGAATCTTACATAAATATACACTATAGAGAAAACACTAATTATGTTTTCCCTTGAACTGATATATCTTCAAGTTATTAATTTTAATTGAAATGATGAGTAGAATCTGAGTTCACTCATCAGCTCTCTGAAATGTGACTTTAACATTTCTTCAGCCTATGTTTCTCCTTGAACCACAAAGTCCTAAAGAGTCCAACTTCATCAGACACTGTGCTGTTTCTTCAATAGAGAGTGGACATAAGAAAATAATTACAGATATACACTGGCTGCCTGACACATTCGAGGTGAGTCTTGATGGCTTTATACTTTTCTCCTGCTGGATTATAAATTTTCAGATTTTATCCAAAGTAGGTATTTCAAGTCAATAATTCATTTATATTTAAATTGGGGGGGTGGGGTGAATAACAGGAGCCTAACATCAAAAACTGGGTCACCATTTCCAGATCAGTGTCAGAAGTTGGGGATTCGAATAAGGTCAATCTTCCAACTAGGTATAGTTTTAACCACCGAAAACTGTAGTTAGTATCAACATTGATACAGGTACGATGGTGGAGAAAATGAGGGTGTGATATGCAAAACTTAAGTGCAAATATTATACTCCTTTAGCATTTGTGGACTTAGAATTTATGATCTCAGGTCTTTAGGGGAGGCAACCCTAACGATCTATGACACACTGTAAGGTGTAGCTTTGCCAAGGCATTTTTGAGTTGTGTGTGTCAAAGGGCTGCTAGTGAAGATTAGCCACACAATAGCATGCCTGGCTGACCACCCCAACTGAGGGTCTGAGCTTGACTCCAGCCTTACAAAGTGTAGTTTTATGAATTTGAAAACAAGCAAGCTCCCCACATGTTTTCCCTCAAGGACACTAGGGTTTGCTGTGTACTTTAAAGAATGAACAAGTGTAAATATCAAAGAACATTCTGAGAAATTCGTTTTTGAGAGTTACTAGCTCAACCAGGTATTCAAGTGGATTATGTAAAACAAAACTACTGTTAAAAAGTCATAATAGACCAAAATAAACAATTCATACACAGTTTCTATTATTTTGAAAAATTTTACATATGATAATGGAAGTTATGACACAAGAAAAATAACTCTCTTTTAACTCACATCACACAAGTTAATTCAAATGACAATACATTTAAATAGAAATAACATTATATTTTTAAAAAAACAGTCAGATTTCTGGAATGGGTATAGTTTTTTAAGCTTTTTAATGATGAAAGAAATGATAAAGGAAAAAATCGACAGATTCAAAGCATACACATTTAAATTTCTAGATTAAAAGTAAAAGGCAAGGTTGGAGGTATACCTCAGTGATAGAGTATATTGGCCAGCATGCATGAGGTCCTGGGTTCAATTTCTGGCACCACAAAATAAATTTAAAAACATGTAAATAATGAAATGGAGGAAAATATTTGTACTAAATGTGATGTTATTATAAAAATTTTCAATAAGTAAGCAAAAACATACACCAAACAAAACAGCGAGTCAACATGAAAATCACCCAGCCTTTCTAATATCAAACAAATTAATAAAGAAAAGATAACTTACTCTTTTGAATCTATTTCATTTTTAAATTAAAATTTAAAGAATGAAATCTCTTTAATACAAAGTAGTATTTGAAAGGTTAAAAATGTTGTCCATTACCATTGCTGACTGACATATGAAATTTCTAGAATGCAATTAGTCAATGTAGTTCTTAAGTCATCCAAAGTTTCAAGCTTTTTGACCAGTAATTCCAATTTTGGGAATTCAACTTAAGAAATGATCCAAATCATATTTGATTCAATTTATCTTGTGTCTCAAGATAGAATATTACATGCACACCCTAAAGACTCATGTCAAAGTGTGCACATGAAAGAAGATTGGAAAAGAAGCCAAAGTAGCATTCTGTTTGATTTGAAGGCTTTCTGCTCTCCAAGCTTCTGTAATATTATGGTTTTAGGAATTTTTAGTTTTAAAACATAAAACCCCAGAGCAGTCACATCTCTTGAGGGCCCTGATTTCATGCAACAGGGAGCCTCGGCAAAGAGAGATCTTGGTGCACGGACTATCAGATTCAAGGGGAAGTTGGCCGCAGCTCCACAACCTGAAGGCCTTCAGGCCACAGTGGTGTCAGCCTCGTCTGTGGTTGCCCAGCTCCTGTGCTGCCTCCAGGCCTAACCAGAGCCCCTCTGTCCTCTTCTTCCACTCTTGCTCTCACCGCTTATTTGCTGCTGGAAGTCCCACCTTTGTTTCACTGTTCTGCTCCTCATCCCTATCAGGAGGGAAGGGAACTGGGGAAATCATGTCTCCCTATTAGTTCAAGAGTGACATCTTCTCAAGCTGCCTCCAAAGGCTTTGGCCTTGACAGCTAGTTAATTGAGATTTAAGAGCTTCTAGGACAAGGAGGAGTCATCAACTCTCCTGCAGATCCTCCTTGTACTTGCAGAGTTACGCCAGTAATTACAGACACTGGACACCACTGGTCTCTTAGTTAACACTCAGCCTCTTTTTGTTTGTTTGTTTGTTTGTGACAGGGGCTCACTGAATTGCTAAGGCTGGCCTGGAAGTAGCCATCCTTTTGTCCCAGCAACCCCTCCTTTCTTCCTATCCCAGTCACCAAGATTAGCCTCTTTTCTTGATTTTACTTGCTCAACCACCTCATAAAAGCTGCTATGTTTAACTCCACAATTGATAATATAAAAGAACTAAAAGGGTCTTCACTCCAACAATAATGAAAGTATAGTACATCATCTATACATTATGAAACTATTAAAATAATCCATCATATATCCAGGTAAATGTTCAAGTTATGTGAAATGAAAATTCTGAGGATAAAAATTTACATGTGTTCTAATTAAAACTATGTTAAAAATGTTTCTGTGACTGGGCAAGAATATATGACAAAATCATATTTGATTTTAAGACATATTTTCCAAACTCTTGTGGTAGTATTATGATCTTTATTAAAATTTATATTAAAATAGAAGAGGAAAATTAAAAATATAAAAATAACTATGAGAAAAAAATTATTACTTTTCTAGATATACAGAATTAACTTTTTTTGCATTAAAAAATAGATTAACAGAATGGGCTCTGTCTTTGAGAATCGAAATGGAATATGCTGTCAGCTTGCCACATGTTCAGCAGATTGGTATGTTTTATTTCAAACATTACCTAAAATGTTTTCACCCAATGTATTGTTTTTTCTTATTTGTTCCTAAGAACATTGTCTTGTGCTCCTTAACTCATCTTTTTTTTTTAAAGAGAGAGTGGGGGGGAGAGAGAGAGAGAGAGAGAGAAATTTCTTTAATATTTATTTCTCAGTTCTCGGCAGACACAACATCTTTGTTGGTATGTGGTGCTGAGGATCAAACCCAGGCTGCACGCATGCCAGGCGAGGGCGCTACCGCTTGAGCCACATCCCCAGCCCAACTCATCTTTATTATAACAACTAACCCTAATATAATTCAAGGGCAGACTGGTATAGATTGCTACTAGTGTGTAAAAATATTTTTATAGCAGTAGGTATGTTGTTTTAAAAACAAAAGGGAATTAAGCAGGATTCATGGTTGATAACAGTGTATAATGTTATCTATAGTTATTATGCTTCTTCACATTTTCTTATTTATAAATTTGCAGTGTGTGATATTTACATTCAATTTTATCTCACATTTAGGGAGATTATAACGTTTCATTGGGAAAGCTTTTAAAAAGTAGAAGAGTTTTTCCATTTTCTTTGTACATTTGTAAAAAGTGTTTTTATAAGCAACTTGGTAGTGAATAATCATTTAAATAAAATTCTGTCCTTTAATTTATAGGACCAAGAATTTGTAACAATGTAGGAAATATGTAGAGTGCTGGGTTTTTGTTCGCGCCACTAAAAGGCTCAGGGGTCACTCCAGATAAACTGGGCTAACTGGGCTGCACGAAATAACCACACAAGAGACACAAGTACCTTTTTGTTTAGGGTCGCTGTGATGGCTCCTCTGATCTTAAGGGTCTGCAGAAAGAGAGAGAGAGAAAGCACACGCTGACCCCTTTTATTGAGGGAAGCTATTCAAATGAGGCAAGGGGTCAGGTTTCAGGGGGCTGAGTCTATCTTCATGATGTCCACTGTCAGCAGGTTGACTGACACCTGGGTAGGCCATACCCAAGGGCACAGTAAGAGAAGGGGACACACACAAGGCACTTCCATGGAAGATTCTATCCTAGGGTGGGGAAAGCTCTGCCACATTTCTGTGACTGAGCACCTCAGCACCCAGCCAGGGAGTGTGACTCAGTCATGTGTAAAGTTGGTCTCCCACAGTAGAGTTTATTATTTATCTAGCCTTTAAATACTATTATTGTACTATTAAAGACAGCAGAAGTATATACAAACTGACAGGAGAAAAAGTGACCTGAGCAACAGCTATGAGCAAGGGAGACCTGATGGATCTATTAAATCATACACTTTAAATGGGTGGAATTTTTAGCTTATAAGACGTATCTTAATTTCATATTTAAAAGACTGCATCAGTTTCTAAACTCTGTTCTCACATATGGCAATATTAATCTCTAGACAAGGGAGGTCATTATGAAACCTAATATATGGTATAATCCCCTAAACTGTGAAATAAAAACCTGTCCTATTTCTTTAAAAAAAAATTAGTTTCAGAGACCTTAGAACAGCCACAGTCAGATTGCTGGTGTGTATCAGCACTGATGTTGGTGCTGAGACTAAACCTCTTCATTGTATTTAATAAAGATGTCTGTCAACTTTCTTTTAGCACCATATGTTTCTGGGATATTAGACCACAGAAACCTTTAACCCCTCAGCCAACAGAGAAAAAGAAAGAAGAAAGTATTGAAATTCCTTTTGATGTACCACCTACTTTTTTGCATCTAGATCTCTCTTGGAAACCTCTCGCTAAGGTGAGGTAGTATGGGGTTAGAGCCATCCTATTTACTTATGTACACTATATATTTTGCATAAATAACACATACATATGCACAGCCTCTAAAAGTAAAACAGCTCAAATTAACACAGGACCTGAAAATTCATGAACTCATTCAAACAATGTATTCCTTGATTGAGCATTATTTTGATGCTTGCCTAGAGCAAATCAGAAATCAAAATCATTGTGAACTTGAGATTGATATTTCATATATAAGCAAACCATGAACAACAGCTTACAAATGGTTTGTGTAAGAATTATTCAGTTGTGTATCCATTACTCAAAAATGGGTAGTTTCCCAAGTTAGCCTAGAAAAGCTAATTTTCCCCAATACTGTCAAAATCCTGCATAGTTTGCATATCAATAGTAAGAAATAATGTAGTTGCAATACTTTAGCCCAAACAGAACTTGAAAGTTATTTGTATACATCTTGAATTACAAAGTATAAAGAAAAGTTATTTACCTTGACAACAATATGGCCAAGGCCGTGTATGGTAAGTGTGAATGGGCTTTTTCTTTGGAACATCTAATTTTTTTTTTTTAAAGAGAGAGAATTTTTTTAATATCTATCTTTTGGTTTTTCCGCAGACACAACACCTTTGTTTATATGTGGTGCTGAGGATGGAACCCGGCCCGGCATGCCAAGCTATCGCGCTACCACTTGAGCCACATCCCCAGCCCAGAACATCTAATTTGAATTCCAAACTTAATACTTTTCTTTTAGTTTATAAGTATCACAAGAACTACATTATTAAATATGCCCCTAGTGGATGAGAGAGCATAGAGGGATGAGAATATCCCTGAAGTAATCAGGAAAGAATTGGAAAGAAAATATTAGAAATTTTCTGGGGTAGAATTTACTGAGTGGTGAATAATTAAAACAAGCAGGGCTGGGATTATGGCTCAGCGGTAGAGCGCTCGCCTAGCACGATGGGGACCCGGGTTCGATCCTTAGCACCATATAAAAATAAAGAAGTCGTGTTGTGTCCATCTACACCTAAAAAATAAATATTAAAAAAAAAGAATGATTGTACAACATGTGCAAACATTCTGAGATAGAAAAATAGAGAAGGAGCCATGAAGGAAAAAACCTAAAGTGAAACAGTTTACCATTCTGGCCACCACGATCTGAGGGCGGCCCAAGGCCACTTCTAGAAAACTTAGAGTTACATATGTCCCTGATGGAACCTGGTGGAGGTCAGGTAGATGCAAAGGTCCCTCTACAACTTCCTGGCGTCTCATTTAATTGAAATATTTAGGGAACAGAAGATTGAGTCATCATTTTATATTAAAACTAATAAGGATTCTTATGGAGTAGAATAAGGCATTTTCAAAAAGATAACAAAACATGAAACTTTGGGATTTGGAAATGTGCCTCCAGACAAGCTCCCTTTTGCAGCAAGGTTTTAGAAATGTGGGTTAGGTGTTTTCCATGGTAAAAAGCGCCTGGGAGGAAGGAAGCAGGAAGGGAGGGAGAGGTTGGTGGGTTTCTCACAATCTGAGGTCAGAAGGGACAGGCAAAATTAAGGATATCTTAAGTTATCCTTGATAAGAACTTCTTTCTTGATATGAAAGAACATAGCTTTCCTTTATGTTCTCCCAAAAGATAAAGCTGTCTAAGGGGGAAACAAGTTTAGACCTCTGCCCAACCAAGATAAGCCTGACTGAAGACCATCTTCTTTACAAAACACAAGGTAACTGCTTTTTGCCTATTAAAAAGGCATTTAATAGTTTGGGCATCTGTATCTGATTATATCCAAGGTGAGTTACTTGCTAAAACAGTTTAACTTGTGAAAATAATACAGAAAATCAAACGCTTCAATATGGAACTATATACTAGAATCAAAGTTATATAAATGTGTTCTCTCTCACTCCCCAAATATCTTATTGTGTTTTTCACATTTTCACTAAAAAGAAGCACTTTATGGTTTTTTTTTTTTTTTTTTTGCATACTTGAATCGCCAGCATCACTAATCTTGCACTTTGCAACCATTAGTAAGTAAAATAAGGGTTACTTGAACACAAGCTCTGCAGTACCACCACAGTCTGTCTGATAACCAAGATGGCTACTGAGTGCCTGATGGGCAGGTAACCTATACAGGGTGGATATGTTGGGCAAGGGGAAAATTCACATCCTAGGTAGGATGGAGTAGGATGGTGTGAAATTTCATGATGTTACTCAGAATGATATGCAATTTAAAACTTAGGAATTGTTTATTTCTGGAAATTTTCATTTGATATATTCTGAACATAGTTAACCACAGGTAACAGAAACTACAGAAAGCAAACCACAGATAAAGGGAGACTATTTAAGTCTTTTATATTCTTTCTGATTTTCAACACTGAAACTTTCCAATGTAAATGTGGATTTTTCGATTTCTCATAGTTCTATCAGTTTTGTTTCAATTATTTTTGAAGCCCTGTTATTAGATACACAAATCCCAAGATTAATGTCTTCTGGATTAATTGGTAATACCTTTGACTTCAAAATCTACTTTGTTTACTATTGTTATAGTCATTCCAGTTTTCTTTTAGTGAAAAAACATGAAGTACCCTTTTTAGCCTTTTAAATTTAGCCTATTTGTGTCTTTGTATTGAACCCTTCTTTGGGGTATTTATTTATTTATTTATTTATTTATTTATTTTTTAGTCCAGCCTGGTCATGTCTGTATGTTAACTGGGATATTTAGAACATTTATACTTAATGTGATTGTTAACAGATTTAAAACTGTCATCTTTTTTTTAACCTTAATTTTCAGATATCACTGCCCTTTGTTGTCTGAGGTCAAGCACCTTAAATATTATTGTTTCGTATACTTTGTCTGTGTTTTGTGATTTTTTTTTTTAGGTGAGATAGCCTAAGTTTAGTCCCAGTTGCTCCATCTTGACCTAAAGCAGATGTCTCTCTATAGTATATTTTTTGAAATGCACTGAGATATGATAATATATTTTTAAACAAATGAATCTAGGGCGAAGGGAGTGCATCACCCCCATGTACCGTGTCACTGTGAGGGAGAATGACGAGTTAGAATGGCTAAAAGCTATCTTGTTAGGAATTTCCAGCAAAATTGGGGTGCTCCAAAACCTAGAGGAAGGATTTTCATCGCACAAGGATCAGCTATGGGGGCTCAAATGTGAGCAATTTGTCCGCACGGAGAGTCACGCTGCTTATTCAGCAAATCGCCCCACGGCTAGAGTCTGCGGCGCGCGCTGGGAAACGACGAGATAGCAAAGAAAAGATACAGCGCTGCGGATTCTGTGGGCTCCTGCCAGCTGTGCAATCACTGTACTCAGTGCTGAATTCTGGGTTTGAGACGGGGAAGGAAGCGGTCCAATTCGGTTCTCCACACCGGTCAGACCACAGAGGAAGCCAGCGGCAACCATCTTGGAGAGCTAACGTCAGCATCCCTGTTTTCGACTGATCGCAGCTCATTCAGCTATAGAACAGGTAATTTCAGGCTGCCATTCGCCTGCATCTCACAGACAAATTACTCAGACTCAGTGCTAAAGAACCCACAGAAACTGCTTCTTGGAGCCTGCTCCTATCAGAACATACACCGAGCCCGGAGCGGCCAAATTCCAGCTCCCGGAACTGCTCTGCCCAGGGCTAAAGAACCTGCGGAAACTGCTTCTCGGTCCGGGTCCTGCTGAATACTGTGGAGGTAAATACCAACCGAGCCTTCATAGGCAGTGGCAACAGGATTGAGACGGGGCTTGTGAGGGACTCACCCGTTGCTTTGGTCACCCAGCAAAGGGAACGAAATGCTGCCATTTGCATGGGATACCAACATGGCAGAGATCTGAGGTCATCAGAAAGCGGCGGAGGAGATAACTTCATCGATACCAGTGGCGACAGAAAGAGTTGGTCTCCTGGTAAAGAAAGTGAGTCACATACACCCGAGTCTCTCTCACTTTGTCATCAGGCCAGAGGGGCAGAGCAGAGCCGCCGCCCGCACCTGGAAAAGGCCCAGCGACCTGCCGGCGTGGTAGTCATGTCACCCCAACTGGAGTAGGGGCCGAGCAGAGCCGCCGCCCAAGCCCGGAACAGGCCCAGCAACCTGCCGGCGTGGCAGTCACGTCACCCCAATTGGAGTAGGGGCACAGCAGAGCCGCCACCCACGCCCGCAAGGTAGGCAGACTTGCGACTGACCGGCAGAACAGGCCCAGCGGTCCGCGGGCGTGGTAGACATGTCACACCAATTGGAGGAGGGGCAGAGCAGAGCCACCACCCGCGCCTGCAAGGAAGGCATACCTGCGACCAACCAGCAGATCAGGCCAAGCGGCCCGCCTGCGTGGTAGTCACATCACCCCAATTGGAGTAGGGGCAGAGCAGAGCCGCTGTCCGCGCCCGGAACAGGCCCAGCGACCTACCGGTGTGGTAGTCACGACACCCCAGTTGGAGTAGGGGCAGAACAGAGCCGCCACCCGCGTCCACAAGGTAGGCAGGCCTGTGACCGACCAGCGGAACAGGCCCAGCGGCATGCCGGCGCAGCAGACACGTCACCCCAATTGGAGTAGGGGCAGAGCAGAGCCACTGCCCATGCCCAGAACACGCCCAGCGACCTGCCGGTGTGGAAGTCACGTCACCCCAGTTGGAGTAGGGGCAGAGCAGAGCTGCCTCCCGAGCCCGGAACAGGCCCAGCGACCCGCCGGCGTGGTAGACACGTCACCCCAATTGGAGTAAGGGCAGAGCAGAGCCGCCTCCCGCGCCTGCAAGGTAGGCAGACCTGCGACCGACCGGCAAAACAGGCCCAGGGGTCCGCGGGCGTGGTAGACACGTCACACCAATTGGAGGAGGAGCACAGCCGCCGCCCGCCCCTGCAAGGGAGACTTTTCAACTATACAAGAGCAATATAAATATATAGGGGGAAAATTTCAAAAAAACAACAGTTTCACCAAGCAGAAAGAAACGTGAGCAGTATGAAAAGACAAGGAAAGAAAGGACCACAAGCAATGCAGGTCAACTCAACTCTAGAAGAGGTAATAGCTGCAGCAGATGGAATGTCAGATAAAGAATTCAGGATATACATGCTTCAGATGATCTGGAGTCTCAAGGAAGACATTAGACAGCAAAATCAGACAATGAAAGATCACTTCGACAATGAATTACATAAACAAATCCAAGAAGCAAAAGATCAACTATACAGGGAGATAGAGGTTATAAAAAACAAACAAACAGAAATCCTAGAAAGGCAGGAAGCAATAAACCAACTTAAAAAATCAATTGAGAATACTACCAGCAGAGTAGAACACTTAGAAGATAGAACATCAGACAATGAAGACAAAGTATTTCAACTTGAAAAGAACATAGACAGCTCAGCAAGACTGTTAAGAAACCATGAGCAGAACATCCAAGAAATATGGGATAACATAAAGAGACCAAACTTAAGAGTCATTGGGATACAGGAAGGTATAGAGGTCCAAACCAAAGGAATGAGCAATCTATTCAATGAAATAATATGAGAAAACTTCCCAGACTTGAAGAATGAGACAGAATCCCAAATCTTAGAAGCCTACAGGACGCCGAATGTGCAAAATCATAAGAGATCCACACCTAGACACATTATAATGAAGATGCCCAGCATACAGAATAAGGAGAGAATTTTAAAAGCTACAAGAGAAAGGAAGCAGATTACATTTAGGGGTAAACCAATCAGGATAACAGCTGATCTTTCAACACAGACTCTGAAAGCTAGAAGATCCTGGAATAACATATTTCAAACACTGAAAGAAAATGGATTCCAACCAAGAATCATGTAACCAGCGAAATTAAGCTTCAGGATGGAAGATGAAATTAAAACCTTCCACGATAAACAAAAGTTAAAAGAATTTGCAGCTAGAAAACTATCTCTTCAAAACATCCTCGGCAAAACATTACAGGAAGAGGAAATGGAAAATAACAATGAAAACCAACAGTGGGAGGTAGGACAGTAAAGGGGGGAAAAATAATCAAAGAGGAAAACAAACCATGTTTAGTAACATAAATAAACAAATATGGCTGGAAGAACAACCCATATCTCAATAATAACCCTAAATGTTAATGGCTTAAACTCACCAATTAAGAGAGACAGGCTAGTAGAATGGATCACAAAATAAGACCCAACAATATGCTGCCTGCAGGAGATGCATTTGATAGGAAAAGACATACATAGACTGAAGGTGAAAGGTTGGGAAAAATCATATCACTCATATGGACTTCGGAAACAAGCAGGAGTGTCCATACTCATATCAAATAAAATAGATTTCAAGCCAAAGTTAATCAAAAGGGATAAAGAGGGACACTACATACTGCTCAAGGGAACCATACACCAAAAAAGACATAACAATCATAAATATATATGCCCCAAATAATGGCGCAGCTATGTTCATCAAGCAAACTCTTCTCAAGTTCAAGAGTCTAATAGACCACCATACAATAATCATGGGAGACTTCAACATACCTCTCTCACCACTGGACAGATCTTCCAAACAAAAGTTGAATAAGGAAACTATAGAACTCAATAACACAATTAATAACCTAGACTTAATTGACATATATAGAATATACCACCCAACATCAAGCAGTTACACTTTTTTCTCAGCAGCACATGGATCCTTCTCAAAAATAGATCATATATACTGCCACATCGATGTTCATAGCAGCACAATTCACAATAGCTAGACTGTGGAACCAACCCAGATGCCCTTCAATAGATGAATGGATAAAAAAAGTGGCATTTATACAACATGGAATATTACGCAGCACTAAAAAATGACAAAATCATGGAATTTGCAGGGAAATGGATGGCACTAGAGCAGATTATGCTTAGTGAAGCTAGCCAATCCCTAAAAAACAAATACCAAATGTCTTCTTTGATATAATGAGAGCAACTATGAACAGAGTAGGGAGGAAGAGCAGGAAGAAAATATTAACTTTAAACAGAGACATGAGATGGGAGGGAAAGGGAGAGAAAGGGAAATTGCATGGAAATGAAGGGAGACCCTCATTGCCATACAAAATTACATATAAGAGGTTGTGAGGGGAATGGGAAAATAAACAAGGAGAGAAATGAATTACAGTAGATGGGGTAGAGAGAGAAGATGTGAGGGAAGGGGAGGGGGATAGTAGGGGATAGGAAAGGTAGCAGAATACAACAATTACTAATAGGACATTATGTAAAATTGTGGATGTGTAACCGACGTGATTCTGCAATCTGCATTTGGGGTAAAATTGGGAGTTCATAACCCACTTCAATCTAATGTATGAAATATGATATGTCAAGAGCTTTGTAATGTTGTGAACAACCAATAAAAAAAATAGATCATATATTTTGTCACAGGGCAATGCTTAGACAATATAAAGGAGTAGAGATAATACCATGCATCTTATCTGATCATAATGGAATGAAACTGAAAATCAATGATAAAAGAAGGAAGGAAAAATCATGCATCACTTGGAGAATGAACAATAGGTTACTGAATGATCAATGGGTTATAGAAGACATCAAGGAGGAAATTAAAAAATTCTTAGAGATAAATGAAAACACAGGCACAACATATCGGAATCTATGGGACACATTGAAATAAGTTCTAAGAGGAAACTTCATTGCTTGGAGTTCATCCCTTAAAAGAAAAAACCAACAAATAAATCATCTCAAAATCCTAGAAAAAGAAGAGCAAAACAACAGCAAAAGAAGTAGAAACAAAAGAAACAATTGAAAAAATTGACAAAACTAAAAGTTGGTTCTTTGAAAAAATAAATAAAATCGACAGACCCTTAGCCATGCTAACAAAGAGAAGAAGAAAGAGAACTCAAATTACTAGCATACGGGAAGAAAAAGGCAACATCACAACAGACACTTCAGAAATACAGAAGATAATCAGAAATTATTTTGAATCCTTATATTCCAATAAAATAGAAGATAGTGAAGGCATCGATAAATTTCTTAAGTCATATGATCTGCCCAGATTGAGTCAGGAGGATATAGACAACCTAAACAGACCAATATCAATTGAGGAAATAGAAGAAACCATCAAAAGACTACCAACTAAGAAAAGCCCAGGACCGGATGGGTATATAGCAGAGTTTTACAAAACCTTTAAAGAGGAACTAATACCAATACTTTTCAAGCTATTTCAGGAAATAGAAAAAGAGGGAGAACGTCCAAATTCATTCTACGAGGCCAACATCACCCTGATGCCTAAACCAAAGACACTTCAAAGAAAGAAAACTACAGACCAATATCTCTAATGAACCTAGATGCAAAAATCCTCAATAAAATTCTGGCGAATCGGATTCAAAAACATATCAAAAAAATTGTGCACCATGATCAAGTAGGATTCATCCCTGGGATGCAAGGCTGGTTCAATATACGGAAATCAATAAATGTTATTCACCATATCAATAGACTTAAAAATAAGAACCATATGATCATCTCGATAGATGCGGAAAAAGCATTCGACAAAGTACAGCATCCCTTTATGTTCAAAACTCTAGAAAAACTAGGGATAACAGGAACCTACCTCAACATTGTAAAAGCAATCTATGCTAAGCCTCAGGCTAGCATCATTCTGAATGGAGAAAAATTGAAGGCATTCCCTCTAAAATCTGGAACAAGACAGGGATGCCCTCTCTCACCACTTCTGTTCAACATAGTTCGCGAAACACTGGCCAGAGCAATTAGACAGACAGAAGAAATTAAAGGCATAAAAATAGGAAAAGAAGAACTTAAATTATCACTATTTGCAGATGACATGATTCTATACCTAGCAGACCCAAAAGGGTCTACAAAGAAACTATTAGAGCTAATAAATGAATTCAGCAAAGAGGCAGGATATAAAATCAACACACATAAATCAAAGGCATTTCTGTATATCAGCGACAAAACTTCTGAAACGGAAATGAGGAAAAACACTCCATTCGCAATATCCTCAAAAAAAATAAAATACTTGGGAATCAACCTAACAAAAGAGGTGAAAGACTTATACAATGAAAACTACAGAACCCTAAAGAGAGAAATAGAAGAAGATCTTAGAAGATGGAAAAATATACCCTGTTCATGGATAGGCAGAACTAACATCATCAAAATGGCGATATTACCAAAAGTTCTCTATAGGTTTAATGCAATGCCAATCAAAATCCCAACAGCATTTCTTGTAGAAATAGATAAAGCAATCATGAAATTCATATGGAAAAATAAAAGACCCAGAATAGCAAAAACAATGCTAAGCAGGAAGTGTGAATCAGGCAGTATAGCAATACCAAACTTCAAACTATACTACAGAGCAATAGTAACAAAAACAGCATGGTACTGGTACCAAAACAGGTGGGTGGACCAATGGTACAGAATAGAGGACACAGAAACCAATCCACAAAACTACAACTATCTTATATTTGATAAAGGGGCTAAAAGCATGCAATGGAGGAAGGATAGCATCTTCAACAAATGGTGCTGGGAAAACTGGAAATCCATATGCAACAAAATGAAACTGAATCCCTTTCTCTCACCATGCACAAAAGTTAACTCAAAATGGATCAAGGAGCTTGATATCAAATCAGAGACACGGTGTCTGATAGAAGAAAAAGTTGGCTACGATCTACATACTGTGGGGTCGGGCTCCAAATTCCTCAATAGGACACCCATAGCACAAGAGTTAATAACTAGAATCAACAAATGAGACTTACTCAAACTAAAAAGTTTTTTCTCAGCTAAAGAAACAATAAGAGAGGTAAATAGGGAGCCTACATGCTGGGAACAAATTTTTACTCCTCACACTTCAGATAGAGCCCTAATATCCAGAGTATACAAAGAACTCAAAAAATTAGACAATAAGATAACAAATAACCCAATCAACAAATGGGCCAAGGACCTGAACAGACACTTCTCAGAGGAGGACATACAATCAATCAACAAGTACATGAGAAAATGCTCACCATCGCTAGCAATCAGAGAAATGCAAATCAAAACCACCCTAAGATACCACCTCACTCCAGTAAGATTGGCAGCCGTTATGAAGTCAAACAACAACAAGTGCTGGCGAGGATGTGGGGAAAAGGGTACACTTGTTCATTGTTGGTGGGACTGCAAATTGGTGCAGCCAATTTGGAAAGCAGTATGGAGATTTCTTGGAAAGCTGGGAATGGAACCACCATTTGACCCAGCTATTCCCCTTCTCAGTCTATTCCCTAAAGACCTAAAAAGAGCATGCTACAGGGACACTGCTACATCGATGTTCATAGCAGCACAATTCACAATAGCTAGACTGTGGAAGCAACCTAGATGCCCTTCAATAGACGAATGGATTAAAAAAAAATGTGGCATTTATACACAATGGAGTATTACTCTGCATTAAAAAATGACAAAATCATAGAATTTGGAGGGAAATGGATGGCATTAGAGCAGATTATGCTAAGTGAAGCTAGCCAATCCCTAAGAAACAAATGCCAAATGTCTTCTTTGATATAAGGAGAGTAACTAAGAACAGAGTAGGGACGAAGAGCATGAGAAGAAGATTAACATTAAACAGGGATGAGAGGTGGGAGGGAAAGGGAGAGAGAAGGGAAATTGCATGGAAATGGAAGGAGACCCTCAGGGTTATACAAAATTACATATAAGAGGAAGTGAGGGGAAAGGGAAAAATAATACAAGGGGGAGAAATGAATTACAGTAGAGGGGGTAGAGAGAGAAGAGGGGAGGGGAGGGGAGGGGAGGGGGGATAGTAGAGGATAGGAAAGGCAGCAGAATACAACAGACACTAGTATGGCAATATGTAAATCAATGGAAGTGTAACTGATGTGATTCTGCAATCTGTATACGGGGTAAAAATGGGAGTTCATAACCCACTTGAATCAAAGTGTGAAATATGATATATCACGAACTATGTAATGTTTTGATCAACCAACAATAAAAAAATGAATCTCAATTTTAATATTCATTAAGTGAGGATAATTTCTCTTTCCATCATATTTTTATAAATATTAGACTCCTAAGTTACCTCTTGCTGAAGGCTGTCTAAATATGGTACCATTTCATGACATAGAGGCCTTTTTTATCTCTAAAAGAAACTTCATTTTACTGTTGACACAGCCAACACTCAACAATAAGTGCATAAAAATAGATGTGGCCAGAAGTATTATATAGAAATATTGTGCTCCTTTATATTTTTAAAGAATAATTTTTAATTATTTCCATATTGATGTCTGAGTTCATTCAACAAATATTTATAAAATTCCTGCAAAGACTCAGGCTGTGAGGGTACAACTGTAGAACAGATAAGTCCCTGTTTTTTATGGAGCTAATATTCTGGTGGTATAGACTAAAATAGACACATATTTACATCCAATTAAGGAAAGCCCTATTTAAAATAAGAAGCTTGCTATAATGCATCAATAAAAAATCAAAATACATAAATAAGAAGCTTACAGCATGTCCCATATGTCATCAAACCAGAGTATATATCATCAAATGAATGTTCTCTTTCCAGACAACATGATTTTATAGCTGATTCTCAGAGAAAAGCCATTTTAAATCAGTTTATAACAGTAATGGATACATGTTTTTGGATTCCCAACTTAGGTTCTAGTTGGTTTTAGGTTCCCTTATGCATGCCTGGTTCTTCATGTTTCAGGCAATTCTATAGTGCCTAAAAGAAGTAAATTTCATTTGCTAATCCCAGGAATCTTGCTCACATTTTTTTCTTTTAATCTTTAAAGGCAGTCAGTCATTATATGGTCATTTTCCGCCTCCTGTGTAAACAGCCATTTTTAAGGACTTTAATTGGAAATCAATTATGGTATTTTGGGTCTTTTTTGGACAAACTGCCAGTTATCTACCTATTCTAGCCAGACTTGGACCCTTAAACTAGAACACACTCATAAACACTTCAGCACATTTTGCTACTGATCCAATATTGGCCCTCCTTCCACTGTGGATCACCAGTCCTGGATATTCCATTTTCTTTGAGACCTAATTGGTCTCAGTGTCAGTTTCTCGTGCTCTGTCGCCATCTAGAGGCCAGAGACTACTCACTTTTTGCCTCCCATTTTAGGTCCGTGACAATGTCCTTTGAAGAATTGTAATGATTTTTAGAAATCCTCCATTTATTTTAATGAGGAATTCTTAGCTCTAAATGATTGTGAAACTCTTCTTTTACAATAGCTTTCAGGGCCTGCCATATATTCTTCTAAACAATGTGGTAGAGTGGTTAAGTCTGTGAAGTTGATGGTCTAGGTTTAAACCTCAAAGTCACTGTTCATTATTTGACCAGATCATATTACTTTACCTCTCTTTGCCTTACTTTTTAACCTGCTTGAAAACAGAGTGAGAAGATAAAGGGAGTAAAATATAAAGATAACTATCTCATAGGATATTGTGAAGAAAACATGAGTGAATACACACGAAGCTCTAAGAACAGCACAATAAATGTTAACCACCATCTTTGAGACCTTTGGCAAATACTCAGTCTCTTTGAACCTCAGTTTACTTATCCTTGAAGGAGGATTAATACATTCACACTTTGGAAGCTATTGCAAGGATTGAATGAAATGGTTCACATAAAGCACACAGCTCAGATCCTGGCTTATCATAAGCATTTGATGAATGTGAGCTACTAGTATTACTAACCCCCATGATGAAAAATCCATGACCTCTTAGGATGACTTTGAATTTATTAAATATCCAAAGATGCCCCACTCAGGTCTGACTAAACGAAATTGATGGTAACATTCTTCTCTGGCCTCATCCTCTGGCACTGCCACAATAAATTTTCCTGGAGCTCATCACACATTCCTTGGTGTTGGTGATTTTCCTATCCTGCTCCTTCTTCAGTTCCCCCTCCATTTCCTGGCTCCATTTTGCCTTGCTGCTCTCATCATGAATGTACCTCAAACTTTAACTTCAGTTATACCCTTGTTGGTAACATAGTCTACTCACGTGGCTCCCACTTTCTGGCTGAGAATTCTCCACTAGACCTCTCACAGGTCTGAATCCAACCCACCTGCTCAAAGTCAATGTGTTCAGTACAGAATTCATGACTCCCAGCCCATCCTGCCTCTCTTCTCTTTTACAATATTTCTTCTCATTTGCTTCTTGTTTTTCATTACCCTTGTTAGAACCAGAGGCCTCCAAAAATTTTTTAATTATTTATTTTTTAGTTTTAGGTGGACACAATATCTTTATTTCACATTTATGTGGTGCTGAGGAACCGAACCCAGTGCCTCATGCATGCTAGGCGAGCACTCTACCACTGAGCCACAATCCCAGCCTTCCTCCGAGATTTTTGATCTTGTACCTTCTCAGTAAATATTTTTGAGTACAGATCTCCAATGTACATATAATTATTTATAACTCGTGTACATGTAATGCTCTACTAATATATTTATGTACACTATTTTAAAAGAGAAAAGCAGACATTAAAACAAGGGTGAAGAATCTAAAATATTTTAATGATTTCATTTTATATATTAAACAAATAGAAATTCCTCTTTGCTTTTCCTAAATGTGTATAAATAGTCTCTTATAAGGAGAATAATGTGACTGAATGTGCCTCGTTATTTATTAAAACATTGATTTGCACTTTGTAAACAATTACTTAAGTGTCCAGTTTCTTTAAATCCCTGCGCTTGGGTTATTTCACTACTTGCTTTTAATGTCTTACCCAGTAAAAAAAGAGACCTTTCAAAACATATAGGTTCCAGAACAAAGAAAGTGTTGGTTGACTATGTCATTTTTTAATTTTGTCCAGAATTATGCCAAAGATTTTTTAATGCGACATAAATTTTTAGTATAGCTAAAGTGTTCTTACCCTACTTTACTTTTTGTCTGTTTGTTGGCTGGTTTTTGTATTTGCTGGTGTTTTCCCATAGACATAACCAGAGGGCAGACTGAGGAGGTGCAATGAGAAGGGTTTTGTGAACATGTATTTTTTGTACCATCTTTCCCAGAGATTTACTACTACATTTTTTAAAAAATAATAAATGATCTGAAAAGATACTTAAGACATATCTTTAAGATGGAAAAGCAGAATGAAAAGGTCAAATAGAAATGGTCCAATGTTTTAAAAAATGTGTGTGTATGTATGTATGTGTGTATATATATATATATATATATATATATATATATACACACACACACACACACACACACACACACACACACATACAGAAAAGTCACTAGAGGGGAAAATACCAATATTTTAATAGTGGTTATCTCTGAGAGACAAGATAAAGAGTGACTTTTGTTCTTTCATTCATGCTTGTCTCTATTTTCCAAAGATTCAGGAAATTATATTTATTAATTTTAGACCATGAACTTTGTTTTAAGACAAGGTGACATCAAATATTTTTTAAAAGAAGCATCTTCCTGATGGTGTTTGCATTTCAGCCCCTGGACTAATTATGCTCTTGTGCTGCTTGCGTATTTAATTATGATATACGTCATATGCCACAGAACAGAACAGACTGGGACAGATGTATATGGCAAGGAATAGAAAATGTAAACTATATTTTTAAAAGATCTTTCATGTAAACATGTGTTCTTCTATCTATGCTCCTCTGAAAGACAAAATATTAGCCCAGACCAAAGCACTGAAGGCAGGAGAAACTAGCCCGTACTACAATCTTGAAGGTGGGATGTCTGAGCAATTGAAGCCACTAGAAGACTTCTGCACAAAGTTCTTCGTGGGGACAGAGGTAAATAGGAATCCCCTGCTTTTAAAATCAATACCTAATTACACCAAAATATGAGATTATAGTCCTGTTTTATGTGTTTCCTGTACTAAGACTTATGGTATTCAAATATTTTCCATGTTTTCATGTGCTTATTTGCATTTGAGATTTTTAACCTTGTTGCCTCATAGATTCACAAATCTGAAAAAAAAAAAACCTCTATAAAATTAGGGACACTTTTTACTAATAATTTATTGATCAACCTGCAAGTATTCACTGAATACTTCACTGTATGGGAAAAAAACATGCTAAGTATTAGAGATTTACTAAGAAAATACCACTTTCTTACTCTAACACAAGCTAGTGGGAAAGAGTGTTAAAAAATTAATTCAGAAGATAAATAACCATTGAGTATAATAATGATAATGAATGCCATTTTCAGCACCTACCGTAATAACCAAAGCAAGCCCACATTTATCAAACATTGTTATGTATCAGGATCTGTGCCAGGTGACCTTCCAAAGTATGACTCATTTGATCCCCAGAATAAAGGCCAATATTATTAGTCCCATTTTACAGATGAAGAAGTGAGGCTCAGAACTTTGTCTACAGTCAGGTGGAGATGCTCCCTTCACTCATGACTTTCTTTTTCCCAGACCAACACACCAGGGGAAGATGCCACAGCTCAGTCTTAACAGAATGCAGTTTGCCTTCACAAGCTGGTACTCCAAGACTAATCCCCAGTCACGAGCTCTGGGGAGCATGGCACCTGCCAGGAGCAGTGCTCAACACTGGCCAGAGATAAAGTGTGCCCTACAGTCCCTGTCCTCAAGGCACTTTCTGCCTAGTTAAGGAGCAGACACATTGACAATGTGACAGAGGTCAACACCAGTCTAGAAACTGCCAAAACAGGAAGCAGGAGGGTTGAGGGGACATAAGCAGTTGAGAAGAAACCAAAAGGCTCAGGGTGAGAATTTGGTTCCAAGCAGGAGTCATAGCCTGAGTAATATTTGGGAGTCATAAAAGTCTGGGATTTATCAGCAGGTGGTGGCACAGAATGGTGCAGGAGGGAGAGCTATGCCTGGCGTGGGGAACTGGAGTCCAATACCTAAGATGGCCTTTTGAATTCCGTTTAGTAAGCAGTGGGACACTACCAATAGACGTATGTTTTATAACTTGCATGTCACATCAAGTTTTTTTAAAAAATTGTTTCAAATTATGGCAAAATATACATAACAAAATTGTCCATCATGACCATTGCAAGTGTACCATTCAGTGGTATTAAATCTACTCTTACTGTCACCATCCATCTCTGGAACTTTTCATCATCTAAAACCGGAACTCTGCACCCACTCAACAATAACTCCTCATTTTTCACGTTTCTGCAGCTCCTGGCAACCACCACTGAACTCATCCTTCACTTTGCATGAATCAAATGTGTTCTCATCTCCCCTCCCTGGCCTATACATCCGAATCTATCCCCTCCTCCAAGTCCTTTCATCTCCTCTTTTTAAATACCCTCAGTCAGCTGGGTCAGGGGTGGCGATTAGAATTAGGAATCTACATCTGGGTGACCTTGACTAAGTCATTGAACTTCTCTGTTTCTATTTTCTCATCTAAAAGATGACAATGGGGCTACTGCCTCTCCACCTCTGTCATTCATTGGCACTGTATGCTTCCCTCTCGTGTGGCTCTTTCTTTTTTTTACACTGGGTCCTTCTGCCTTCCCTTCTTAAAATGGTCATAAGGTACTAACAGAATACATACTACTTGTTATTTTATTTGGATTGAACTTAATGTTTCCTGTTCTCAACTTTAAAAGGTAATTGAAAGGTAATTTTTCTTTTAGTCCACAAGTTGTTATTAAGTACTTTGTTACATGTTAAGAACAGATCACTGAATTAGTTGAAACTGATCGTGGATCAGCAAAAACTTTGGAACCCCAGAAGTCAGGATTCTTTGTACATAGCACATTTCCATAGCCACCATGTTCTCTATGTCACTGTGTCTATATAAATACCAACTCATTTTTTGTAAAACCAAGTACAGTTATGATTTTGATACCCTCTCATAATGTGATTATCTAATTATCATTTGATGACATTGAACTGTGGACTCATATTTGTCTTGGTTGCAGTTAGTCTGAGCACATGAATTTGAGGGTTTGTCTCTGAAGTTATCATTGTATTCATCAGAAACCTGTAATATTTTTAGGAAGGTGAAGTGATATATACAGATTGGAAATTAGAAAGAGATCCTGACACTGGACGATTTATGAGTAAGTTTTGATGAGTAAGTTTTGTGGATTGCTCTGTTATTAATAAGATCTTCTTTTTAATTTAAACCATCCAAAGAAATATTGTGAAGTCCTGAGAGGCCTGGTCCTTGTCCTGCTCGTGGAAGGGAGAGCACCCGTTCTAATACATGTGTTACTTAAAATGAGGGCCTCTACTAAGTGGCATATTTGTCACCACAGAGCTTACTAGAAGAATATATAAAAATCTTGGATCCTACCCTGGGACCTATTGAACCTAAATCCAGGTTTTAATAAGATTTTCTAGGTGATTTATTTTTACCCCCAAATTTGACTTATATGATGCTTACATCACTGAGACACTTGAACAACTTAATTAAACAGTAACCCCAAACTCCTGCTCCCGTGATTTGGGCAGCTAAGCAAAGGTGTGTGGGTCACACCCAGGAGAACAGGCACACCAATAAGCAAAGCTCCCTGTCTTTGATAAGCTCAGAGTCTTGGGATTCACTACAATTACAGCTGCTTACTTTAGACCTTTAAATTTTATCCCACCATGACAATGTAATTGTACTACATTTTCAAGTTTGAAATAACCATAAGCAAAGGAAGAGTTGGCTCTTGGAACTGCTAGCAGATAAAGGCTCTGGAAGGCTTCAGAGTATGTAGGAGCAGCCCCCTGTGGAACAGTGGCTCAGTTTGCGGAGGAAATCTGGTCAGTTCTGTGGGTGTTCAGAAGAGTGGCAAGTGAATGACCCACAGAGGTCAGAGGTCAAAGCCACATCCTGCACGGGACAGCTGTTGGGGCTGGCATCTTTACCTCAAACCTTCCCCCCAGTCAGTCCTACTGATCTGGTTCCAGAGACCAGAGTCTGCCATCGACCTGGGAAGGCTTTCATTGTCACATGCCAACAGTGAAACAAAAGCTTTTAATCTTGAAGCAAAAGCACTTATATTTTCCTTCTATGGTATCCCCTGTCCAAAAACTCAAATATGTGTTGTTGACAATAGTGGGGCATCAAGAGAGGATCAGATGTGACCCAAAGGAGGATCAAGTTACACAGAACTGATTTTTTTGCTTTCCATTTATTCCTAATTCTATAACTTAAAATTGAACTCAAAATTAGATATTGGATATAATGAATTATATTCAACTTCTTTTATGCTTCTTCATGTAATTTATTTATTCAATAATTAATGAATATTAATCGTGCATGTACTACATGCCAGTCACTGTATAACATGGAAGTGGTTGTCACCACACTATTGAGACACTGGCTGAGGACCAGATGCCATGACTTGGTTGTGGACATGTAGGCACCAATTTCTTCTGGTCTCAGAGATTCTCTTGAGGCTCCATCTCCTCCTAATAGCCAACTTTCTAAACTGCCTTTTGGAAGACCCATTACAAACAGGTTTATTCATCTATTTTAAATGGATTTTATTTTACTAGTAAAATAATAAATATCAGTAAAGTTAAAATGCAAGAGCTTTATGTTTGAAACATACTGTTATTGGCTTGTTCTTTCCCTCTTACTTTTATCCACTTATCAGGTCATTATTGAGAACCTGTTATGTGCCAGGCACTGGAGATATCAAGATGACCAGGATATTATTCCACCTCAATAGATTTTCATGATCTATTGAAAAAATCCGACAAAACAAGTCAGACATCACACAGCCATTAGATCTATGGTTATAAGAAAATGCAAAGTGATGTGGGAGCCCAAGGAAGAACTGACTCAATATGGGGCTATTAAGAAAAGGTCCCACTGAAGAGAGACACAGTGGAACTAGGTCTTGAAAAATAGATCACAAGTTTCCATTTGGATCAGATGAGGAAAGACTCCACGTAAAAAAAATATATATCAAGGACAAAAACACAAAAACCTGAAGAGCAATGGATAGTTAGGAAAAAGGAAGAGTTCATGGCCAAAGCACAGCAATAGAGAAGGCAACAGGGGAGATGTTAGGGAGGACACTTGGTCCAGGTGGCAAAGACCCTTGAGCTCCCTCCTAAGAGCTTTGGACATTATCCCAGAGCCATGCATATAATCAGAAAATCTCCTGGAAGGAGAGCAAAGATGGGTTGGTTTGTTGATAATACTCATAATGAAAACAGGATACTCAGTTGCAACAGCCCCGATGAGAGACAGTACTGAAGTCCAAGCATGGTTACAGGGGAGAGAGAGACGCAGGGGTCGACATGCCAGGACTCTGTGGCCAATGGAATGTGGGTAGTCAGGACTAGAGGAGTTGTTTTAATTTCTTGCATTTAGTTCATTTTAAAAATGGGAATAGCTTTAACTGCTAAAAGATTACTGTTAATACTTTAAATCATCAGTCAACTATTTTATAGCATGGAAAGCTGAAAAAACCCATTATTCTCATTGAATAATGTTTGAAGTCCAAGGAAAGTCAATGTGTAGACGCTCTGCACTGTAAATTATGTGCCCTATTTGCCTTCTGTGAACTGGAGGGATGTCTCTTGGCACCTCCCATCCCAGTGTCTTTTTTAAACAGCGTGGAGTTTCCTGAGTAAAGGTGAGGCACCTACTGTGGCCTGACCCTCTGGGGTCTGCTTATCTCAAATATATAACCGGGCAGGAAGGAGAATTTCTTCTTCTTAGGAGATGTTTCTGGAAGTCAGATTACACCCACTGAGATGTGTGTGATAAAGAAGACTGAACCAAACATTTCCAGATGATCTAAGTGACAAGCCAAGAAATGCAGGTTCGGAATGGTGACAGCTGACGTGTTATTTCCTTTAGTCTGCTCTCAAGTTGTCAAATCAGCACATGCCATGTGCCAGGCACTCTTCCAAGCACTTTCTATGAGTTAACCCATGTAATTCACCTCATAGCAGCCCCATGGGTAGCTGCCATAGTGGCAGTGCTGGCATTGACACCAGCATTTGGTCACATATGCCACCAGTCAATGTTCTTAACCGCATGACCCTACTGAATCCCACAAGAGACAGTGACTTAGGAAAACTGCTTTTCTGCTTATTATGATTTTCTTTTAGTGATCTGGCCCAGAGGCCCTGGCACTCCACTTAATAATTTAAGACAGCTTCATTCATTGCTGAATGGCCAATGGGTCTTTCAAAGAACAAAAGGAAGAAAAAGGTTTTATGGGCTGTTATTTTAAAGAACAAACGTGGGCTGGGGGTTTAACTCCTTGGTAGAACCCTTGTCTGGTGTATGAGGCCCTGGGTTTGGTTCCCCAGTACTAAAAAGATAAAAATAAAAAAAATAAAAAAATCCCAAAACCCTTATTGTTATGGATATTGCTGTCACTGCAGTTCCAGACTACAGAAGGGCCTGCTCACCAGGGTAGGGAAGCCTAGGTAACCCTGAGGGCAACACCAGACCCTGAGACACAGGGGCAGCAGCAAGAAGACAGCCACTGGTTTCCAGAGTCTCCTGTCTTAATCTACTAGGTCACTTCAAGGTGGCCTTTAGAAGTATGTCTTCTGTACTGTCTTCAAGGTTGGGCTCTGGGTAGAGGAAAATTGGCCCTTTTTTTTTTTTTTTAATCCAGAAGTGCTATGTTTACATTTTTATTTATTTATTTTTCCTAATAAGTTTTTTTCCAAAAAAAATTTAATTGTGGCAATATACACAGAAACTTGCTATCTTAATAATTTTGAAGTGCACAATTCAGTAGTGTTAAGGACATGCACATTGTTCTGTAACCAATCTCAACTTTTTTCATCTTGAAAAACTGAAACTCCACACCAATTAAACACTAACTCCTTATCCCTCTTTTCCCTGGTCCCTGGTGACCCACCATTCTGCTTTCTGTCTCTAGGAACTTGTCTACTCTAGGTACTTCATATAAGTGAAACCATAAAGTGTTTACTCTTCTGCAATTGCCTTATTTCATTTAGCATAATAGCCTTAAGATCTATCCACAATGTAGCATGTATCATAATTCCTTCTTTTTTTAGGACTGAATAATAATCCACTGTCAGTCTACATCACATTTTATTTATTCATTCCACCATCAATGAACACTTGGGTTGCTTCTACCTTTTGGCTATTGCAAATAATGCTGCTATTAATGTGGATAGAAAAACCCTTCTTTATAAGGTCTTCTAAGATGTAGTAGATCTTTTTATACTTCATGTTCCATCAGTGTTCTGGGGACAGGGGAAGAACAACCCCAGCTCCCACATAACTATTACTACAGTGAGATTCAGAACACGTTTGTGATTTTGGTGTAAAGTAATTAGAAATTTTGGGTTTGGGCTTTGACACAAGGAATGAGGAGCATCGAGCTCTGCAGACAGGCCTGGGAGAGAATAAACCCAAGCAAAACCTTCCTGTGCTCTGGGTGAAGAGTCCAGAAAAGTGGGAAGACTCTGTGGCCTGGGGCAGAGACTAACATCAACTCTGATCTTCCATCCGGAGTGTTCCTTCTTTCATGCCCTCCCAACCCTTTGCAACAAGTGGAAATCTCACAGAGCCAATTACTCTCATCAGAAATTTAGCTTTTGGGGCTGGGGATGTGGCTCAAGCGGTGGCGTGCTCGCCTGGCATGCGTGCGGCCCGGGTTCGATCCTCAGCACCACATACAAACAAAGATGTTGTGTCTGCCAAAAACTAAAAAATAAATATTAAAATTCTCTCTCTCTCTCTCTCTCTCTCAAAAAAAAAAAGAAATAAATTTAGCTTTTGTTCTCAGCACTTCATCTCTTCACTCTCCTTATTTGAGCGGTCTCCACATCCCAGCTCACATATATTTCTTGATAATCCACCTTTCTCCACTGCCCCTTAATCCAAGCCACCTCCCTCTCTCACCAGGACTATTGCAGCAGCCTCCCCTATTGTCCCCTCTTCACCTCTACCTGCCTCTAATCCATTCCCCCACAACAACCAGAGGCCCTTTAGAACCGCCAATCAATTTGTCTACCTTCTAGGACTCATTAAAACATACTACCCTTAGACTAGACTCTAAACTGTCCTGCAAGACCCTGCATCGTATGGACCTTTCCTGGTTCTCATTGTGATTACCAGACCCTGGTGCTGATTTCCTCGGGTGTACAAAGGTATCAAACACTTTCCTCCTCAGGACTTTGGTGTGTGCTGTTCCCTCTTTCTAGAATCTTCCTCCACACCAATGTCTTCCAGTGTCCATGACTAATCGTCAGAGAAGGCTTTCTGAACATCAGTCTAAATGACAAATGTTCCCTTGTTACTTTCTTGTAATATTTTTTCTTTCATAACAGTCTCTACCATATTTTAATTCTATATGTTAGGATTTATTTACTGAGCATCTGTCTTTCCCGCTAGATTTTAAGCTCCATGAGGGCAGGATCACATTGTTCACTAGCCATTGTTTACCCATCCATCTTGGCACATGTAGGCAATCTACAGATAATATTTATTGATTCCCTGAATGAACTAATGAATGAGTAAATGAATAAGAAGCTGATGTATTCCTCTGAGCCTGAAAAGTGGCTCTGGTGGGAAATTCTCCAGACCTTTTCATAGAAAGATAAGGAGCTATCCCTTATAAATTCATTCACCCCCAAAATGGTCTTTTCCACTCCAACAGCAAAGAAACCAGTGAACATCTACACTGTCCATGATGGGGCTGTCCACACTGTCCAGAGATCACCTTTTTACAATGACATTGTCCTCACCATTGGTGGGTGGAACGTGGCTATTTGGAAAGAAGGTGTTATGGTAAGTGGCCTGTGAAATGGAAGAGTCGGGGTGTGGCCCTTTGGTCTTTGGAAAGACAATAGGAACAATGGCCTGTTCTGACATAACTGCCTTTAGGTACTTTTTTAGAAAAATTAGAACAGATGGCCTGCGCCCCAGCTTGTCAGCAGAACCACCTTAAGCCTTTTGAAAACATCCATTTGCTTTTCTTTCCTGCGGGCAGTAAACAGCAAAGCAAGTCCCTTGTTCTCCGAATCCTTTTCTTGGAAATACACACCACAGGCGGTTGACTTGGCTGGTGTTTTTGCCTCCCTTTAAAATGCAAGATGGGAGGCTGATTCCTGGATGGAGTCCAACGGGGAAACACTGGGTCTATCATCTTCTGCTCCAGCTTTTCTTCTGGAAGTTTCAGAAAGAGGGAATAAGTGGGCTCAGAAGTCCATCACCAGGCAGATGAGAGCCTGCCAGAGACATGCATGGGTCACAGGGAGGCAGGAGGAAGAGTCTGGTCAGAATTAGGAAAGGGGCTGGATCCAGGTAGAACACAGATTTCTTGACCCTAATGGTTTCCCCTTTGCAACTCTAACTTACACAAGTAATAGAGAAATGTATGTGAACATTTGTACAAATTTGTCACTGAAAAAAATTGGAAACTACTTAAATATGCATCAGCAAATGACTTCTACTTTATAACAGTCTACATCTGAATGTTTACATTTCTTTTTACAATGAGCTAGCATTGTAGTTAAAGAAATAAAAAAAGAAAATTCAGGCAAGATGGTTCATAGACCATGCGGGCCAAGACCCTCATTGAGACTGAAGGAGCTGGGAGACATGGGCAAGAAGAGGTTTGAGGTTTCACCTCTAGAAGTCCAGGAAGCCATGATACCTTCTTTTTCCACGGGAAAGGTTCCTACCCATGTTTTGGAGGGTATGAGGCAGGTGGTTTAGCTTAGTCCCTGCAGATTCCCATAGTCAACCTGGTTGGTTGATGGACCCTGGCAGTTGGTAGAAGACATATTCCAATCATCTCTGTGAAAAGTTCCCCAAATCAGAAAATTATCCCAAGGTAGATAGATAAAAGACATAATCTCAAGATGCATTGGTGGTCTAAAATCTCTTCCAAATACTTTTGTAAGCCATCAGATACTCTCATCTGAAGTTAATTAATTAGAATTTGCCAGCTCAGCTCTTGATTTTCAACATGTGTCTCACAGCTGGTATTGATTGGCGGGTATTGATAGGACCCTCAACAGCTCAATTGGAAGGTTCAATCTTGTCTAAAAGCAACTCAAACAAGAAAAAAAATGACCTATGAAAACAAATAATAAAGAAAAGAGCTTTTTTTTGTATTCCACCCTCACAACAAAAAGACTTTCCAGTGGGATAATTTTGCTGTTAAATGATCATGGCCAGCTGAGTTATACTTTAAGAAAATCATTGAGTTTCTCTCTGGTAATAACAAATGCTTTTAATCTGTCTTTCAAAATTTTGCTCGGAAGTATGGACCTCTCCTTCAGTCATGCTGTGCACCGAAAAGGTACACCTCGGGACACTGGTCCCTGACAAGGCCTGGAGTTTTCTATGTTGGCCGAGAAGATGGATACATCGATGTCTGGGACCTTCTGGAGAAAACCCATGAGCCAGCTCTGTCACAAAATATTTGCATAACTATGATCACCAACATCAAGCCCTGGACCTTTTCCTGTATGTTAATTCTAAATAAGTGAGCTATATCCTTTTGGGTAACTGGGAAACATTTTGACATTCATTTGGAAAGTATCCAGTGTTTTCTCTCAGGTTTTGGTTTATCTTTCCACCCCATTCTCTCTTCTCCTTCCTCATTCTTTCCTTCTTCCATCTTTCCTTTCTTTCCCCTCCTTCCTCATCCTTCCCCTTCTCTCCTGCTCTCAAACCTTGGATACACCCAGAGCCTCCCATACTGTTTGTCCTCATTGACAATGATTTCTGATACACATTTACCATGTCAAGCTTGATGGGAAACATCCTTCTTGTCCTCTTGGGGTCAGACAGGGTCATCCCTGAAGTTTGGCTACTTTTTGCGGTTTCTTTTCCATATAAAATATTTTTGTCTCTTTTTTATTATAATTTATATTTTGTGACATTATGTCACTTTTGTGATTTTCCTGTGGGCCATATCAAGCAGTTCTCTTCACGAGATCAAATGATTCTCTGGGGTTAGATAGCTATTTAAACTTTAATCTTTGGATTAAGGATGAGGAAAAGGTAATATGCAGCAAAACAAGCATACACCCAGGACTGTGTCTATGAAAGAGCAAATTTATTTCCTTTTCCCCAATTTTTCTATTTCATTTAAATAGTACTTTCTGGGTAAATCCAGCATATTTGCCTTTTCTAAAAGAAGTTCCCTTTTGTTTCCAAAGGTGTACAGGCAAGAAGTTGTCGATCCATTTCTCTCAGAAACATTAGATTCAGAAACTTTTGTCATCAGCATCTGTAGCGTATCACAATCTGGCTACTGCATAGCTATATGTGTCATTGTTTTTGTACCTGCAGGGATCATGAGTCTAGGATTCAACCATTTGAACTAGATCTTCTGAAAATGAGAAGAAACTATACTGACGTATATAATGAGATAGAAAATTAAAATTCTCAAACACTTAAAGTATTTTGCCCATTTTAAGTGATTCAAGTAAGCAATTCGGTTTTGTAATGAAGACTGTGGTTCTGGCTATGTCTTTGAATTTCAACTGGTATTCTTTTAGCCCTCAGTGTGTTTGGTGAAAATATGCTTCATGGCTTTTCTTTGAAAATCTTTCCATGTGCCCTCCTTACTTTCTTCTCAACTCTGACAATGAGCCCAGACACAGAGAAACCGGCTATCAGCCATACTCCTCATATGGATGCCAGGAAAGCAAGGTTTGAGGTGACAGGGAGGCCAAGGAAGACTCAGAGTCTTAGCTTTCATTTCATCAACTGGAAAAAATGACTTTTACATGTTTATATGTTTCAGTCATGAACATCTGATGAAGCTGCCAAGATCACTGTAACCACAGCACGTCCCTTGGGAAACCACAAAACAAAACACATTGCATATTTAGCCTCTGAAGCTGAATTTGCTGAATTTTCTCTCTCTTTTAAATCTTTCAGCTAAGCAACAATTTATAGCCATAGCTGACTATTATGGAACACTGCATATATTAGAAATTCCATGGACATTAAGTCACCCTTCCATCAATGAGGTTAGTGACTTTTAGTTTTGAAGATTTGTGTGACTAGACATTGCTGAGGCATATCTTAAAAGTGTGTTAAAAATGGCAGCATGTTTGCTTTATGAGAAAACAAAAAACTAATGCAGTAAAAAAAAGGAGATATATTTCTCTTAATATGAGTTCAGTAGTTTGAAGCTAGAAAAAAAGACCTAGCACGAGGTGGGAGAGAAGGCAATTAGATGAAGCCCAGAGTCATAGAAAAATCAGTTTGGGAATTCATAATCATAAATAGTAATGTTTTTAGATTTTAACTAAATTTTAGCCTCCCAATTTCAGTGAAGTTCTTTCCTTAGAACCCAGGTGACATTTTTATGCATCTTTCTGTCTTCCTCCTCCCACCTTAGTATATTGCAGGCCTCATATCTGAACTGACAATATTCTGCACCCCTCCCCCAAACCCGGTACACACTACCCAAGTGTTTAAAGCAATGCTAATAATGAGGTTATAAAAAGAAAATCAATGAATAGAGATGCATAAGTATATACACAACCAACATTAAATGCACAGATTGTAACCCACTGCACATCCCAACAACAACCTGCTTACTGGCAGGTGACAAACTTTCCCTCGTCCCACTCAGGTTGCCTTCCTGAGGACTCTGCTGACTTTTCAGCTTCTGTTCTTATTTTCACATATTAAGCCCTCCAGGGGACTAGGAGTTCAGCTCTACGTCAGTCCCTTCAGGGTCTCCACTGATATCCTCATCTGGGTTTTCTAAGTTCAGTTGATGACATGAAATATCCTTCAAATCAAGGAAGAAAAAGGGAAAAATATTCCTACTATGCAATAGCAGTTATTTGCAGCCCCTTCCTTCCAACCTACTTCTTTCCTAAAAACCTCCAAGTCACAAGGACCTAAATCTAAGCACAGTTGCTCCCATATTGAGCTAGCTACTCTGGTAGTAGGCAGGTGGGTACAATTTCCAAATTACATTCACCTCAAGGATTGGAAGCATCCCAAAGTAGATATCTCTCTCATGATTAGGTAGATGGTCACTAGGTAATGTCAGGATGGACTAAGTAGGTTGGTCAGGTAGGTGGCCTGCCTCATTACAAACAGCAGGAATTCTAAGAGTCTGGGACAGAACATAGAGCTTCCCTGTGGGTTACTGTCTCACAAGCCATTGTTTCTAACAGATAGCAAGTGTTAACCACTACTTCGAAAGAGAAGTCAAGCATCTGGAATATGTAGAACAGCGCAAAAATATTCGTGAGCAAGAAAAGAGAGAAATGGAACTAGAAATGGAGAATAAAAAATTTGTAAGTTAAATTGTAGAAATGAAAGTTGTTTTCCCCTCACACCCATGGAAATATGTGCATTTGGATTTTTCCCCCATTTCCACAGCCTTCTCTCATTATGAGAGTCAAGAGGGCTCTTCTTTGAAATGCTGAGCTTCAGTTGTCTCGTGTGGAAGATAGAAATATTAGTAACTCCTTTGATGATGATTACTGTAAGACTTTCAGTTAAATAACCTGACAAATAGTAGACTGTCTTCAAATGAGAGCTACTATAACTATAATGTCAGATGACAGACAAGGAGAGAGTGAATTTTCCTATAATATAATATATTGGAGCTGTGCATGACACTTGAAATAGAGAAGAATTTGGTACAGGACACACCCATCTTTAATTCCACCAAAAAGGAACCTAGAACTCTAAATCAAGCTCTCACCCTCCTCTTTCTCAGCCTTTCTTTGTTTTTTTATGAATTCTATAATTCTGATCTTCATTTATCCACTGGAATTTGGGTCTTTTCAATAGTCTGTTAATTAAGCTCTTCTCTCCTTTTCCCTTGAGATTTTTACTTCTCTTTGGTTCATTCCATCCCTTGCCCTTTGTCACCAATAATTTTATGTTTGGTCCTAGCAGTAGTCTCCTTATAGCCAAATGCATAGCATCCTTAATTATTCAGGTGAGACCTGAGTTCCCTGTTAAAAGCACCAACATGTGGAAATATCGTAACATACTGCACTGGCCAATAGATTAATAATATCACTTACTGATAGATAACTAATTTGTGCAATAGAAGCAGAGGAACTCATTTCAAAAACATTGCTTACTTTTACAAATTATGCATTAATGCCAGTTAATTAACTCTTCATCGAGTTCCACTGCTACCAAAAAAAAAAAAAACGGTTTTAGGTTTTTCTTTTTCACACTTAAAAACATTCAATGAAATTATGTGGTGGGATATATCTGCCACCCTTCTCTTACCCAAGTAATTATCCAAATTTTTTATGCGTGTTTATATATCATAGCAACAACTTCAAATTACCCACATCAGTGAAAACAAAGTAGAATTATGGAAATTCCAAAAAATAACTTGCATTTGAAATATTTTTTTAAATGAGTGGATATTACAATAGTCATATCTTAAAATTGTGTTACTTTAAAGTTTCCAGAACCTTTCCAACTACTTCTTGTAACATCATTTCCATTTGACACATTATCTTCTTGTAAGTAGAGCTGCCACTTCTCAAATTTTCTCTGGAACTAGATCATGGATAAGTGAATGAATTTCAAAGGGCTCTTCTGTTACATTTGGATGATGAATAAAGTCACTAAGGAAAAACAATGTTAGTCAGAAATATCCCCTTAGAAAGGGGGGAATGAGAACAATAGCAATATGAACCTCAGAGGATTGCAGTGGGGATTTAAGTGAATTAAAATATTTCCATATTTCCAGCACTGAGACAGTGATTGGTACCTAGAAAGTGCTAGTCAGAGGTCAGGGGAGGATCCTACTTTCCTGGCTGGGCTTCATGAATGCCCTGTGGATGCCAGGGATGAGGCTTCAACCCACAGACCCCAGGGAAATGATACAGCATCTCTTTGCCACCATCGAGTCTGGACACAGCTCACGTCTCAAAGGATAATAATAATCACAGCTCTAACAGCATATGAAATGGGAATCTTTCTAATTGAAATTTCAGCTGGAGAACCAGAGCTGGGTAAAGGAGTAGTAGCCATGTGATCCACAAACTATGCCTTTTCTATGGGATTGAGGGGAGGGAGAACTTCAAAAGGATTCTGCAGCCTGTAGTCAAGTTACTCTCCCTCCAGGCCATGAGAGCCAGGAAAGAGTTGTGGGAAAGAGGGCTTTCTTTTATTTTTGGAGAGAAGCACTGGAGAGAGCCAGGCCTTCATTTCTCCCCATTTCCCCACCCCTGCACATGGACTGCCCTCTAGCCCTCCCACCCTCCCCCGCCCCTTCTGGAGAGCCCAGTCACACCAACTATTCAAAAACAGCTTCTTCTAATTCTTTGATGTTTTTATCTATCAGCAGTTTCTAGAGATGTCTTGCTATTTTTCCTCCTAGAAAATATATCAGATGTCAAAAGAACAAGCCGAGGCTGAACTGAAATTGGAATACGAGGCTTATTTGGAGCTGGAAAAGAGTGTCCTCATCAATCTTGGCCTAGCCAAAGAGACAGAGAAGGTGCCATACATAGACATTGTATAGGAAAGCATCTGAAGGGGTACTTGGGGGGGCCTCTGTGGGTCTTGTTTTCATTTGTTATTTTGTATAAGATGAACTAACAAACTGAACATATGTAGATTTACTTATAGGCTTTTATTTCATTTCTATTAAAATATTTGGATTATAACAATAAAATATGTTTAAGTTTTGTACTGAGTGTGCACTGAATTTTGTACCTGCATATAAGAGTTTTCAACAACAACCAAAAAAAAAAAATGTCATTTTCCTGCCAGGAGACCCTCCCGGCTCAAATCCGTTCCTTATCTTCCTAAAAATAAAGCTGACTGGCACCTTCCTGCTTAGCCCTTTTATTAATTCCCCACAATCTATAATCCACTTCCCTTTACAACCCAGTGTCATATTCTGTGGCAGCTCAATTTCACATGTTATCATTTCCTCCTTGTGCCTGGGTGCTAAACCCCCAGCACCACACCAACAGGACGACAAAGACAGTGGGTACCGGGTTCTGGCCACAACTTAGAGGAAAGTTTTTAGCTTTTCACCATGTGTAATGATTGGTATAGGATTATTTTAGATGACCTTCATTAGATAAAGGAAGTTGTCTTCTTTCTCTGCCACCTAAGTTTTTATTGTTTCTCATGAATGGATCTTAAACCTTATCAAAGGTTTTTCTATATCTACTTGGCATCATACTTTCTTTTAGTCAATTATTGAGCTTCTATGGTTAAATTAACCTTAGATAAACCCAACTCAGACTCCATCTGTTATTTTTTTTAAAATGTGTTTATCTCTAGATTTTATTTGTTAGAACTGTGTTTAGCACATGGCCCTATAATTTGTGCAGTCTTACAGGGGAAGCTCTTTTTGGAGAGATGAACAAAAGCAATATGATCAGTAGGTGCAAAATTTGATTTCTGCTTCTATTAGGATGAATTCCTATTAGAATTGTCTTACTTTTTTCTGCACTTGGATCTTGGGTTGAATTCACCAGGTCTCATGGTCTTAAAAACTACCTGGACTTCTCCCATAAAACCAAGAGCCATGGAGCCATTTGACTGTCTATCTCTACTTGGAGGTAATAGTCATTTCAAACTTCAACATGCCCAAAACTGAGTGCCTGACCTTACTTCCCTCCAAAACCCATTCCTGACAATCCTCTCAGCCACCACGCTTCTGGCTGCTAGAGCCAAAAAGCTCAGGGTCATCCTTCGCCCTCTTTCTCTCACAGTCCACATCCATCTGCTAACAAATCTTGTGGAGTACACCTTCATATACAGCCAGAACCTTATCATGTCCCTCCTCCCTCACAGCTTCACCATGGTCCAAGCAACCATAATCACCAGGTTGGAGTTTGCCATCACCTCTGGTTCTCTCTGCTTCTGTGTCCTCCACCTCCCTTCTCTCTCTATGACAGCTAGGCTGCTATTTTTAAATGAAAGTCAGGTGCTATCATTCTTCCCACAGCTTCCTAGCTCAAGTTGTTACCGTGCCTGCAAGCCTCCGTGTGCTTCATTGTTACTGGGTCTCATCACTCATTCTCTCCTCCATGAGACCTACACCAGTCATGTTGACCTCCTATTCACTAAATGTGTGAGGCATGTTCCAAACCCAAGGCCTATGTACTGCACCTTCTCCAGAGATAGTCCTTGTTTTATTTTCCTGCACTCACTAAAAAAAAAAAAAAAAAAAAGTATGAAGTTTTTACTGTGTGCCAGACTCTACACTTTTAAACTGGTGACCAGTGAAGCTGATATTTGAGCAAAGACCTGAAGGAAGTGAGGAATTTCACCTATAATCTTCTGGAAGTGTATTCCATAATCCAGTCCTCCATCCCTCAGTGCAAAAAATGCTTAGACTACAGAGAACAGGAGTGGTCATGGGTATGTGACATAAACCACTACAGAGGGCTAAGCACTTTGTTTTCTCAAAATCAGGATTTTATTAGCATAGAAGATGGGGTAAATAATGAATATTGAATAAGTGTCTGCCTTGGTTATCAAGAAAAGAACTTCAGTGGTGCATGCCCATAATCCCAGCAGCTCGGGAGGCTAAGACAGGAGGATCACTAGTTCAAAGCCTGCCTCATCAAAAGCGAGGCTCTAAGCAACTCAGTGAGAACCCATCTCTAAATAAAATACAAAATAGGGCTGGGGATGTGGCTCAGTGGTTGAGTGCCCCTGAGTTCAATTCTGGTACAAAATAATAATAATAATAATAATAATAATAATAATAATAATAATAACTTTGTATAGTGACTAGTATTTAGTAAGCCATAAGTAACATTTTGCTATTATTTCCCCTAATTTACAAATACAAAATGATTATAACATTTATGCTATAGAGACTAAACATGGGATTCATCATATTAATGACTACAACTACTATCAGTTTAATATATTTTCATTCAGTGTTTGGAAACTCAATTCTTCCAAGTCCTCTCATGTCCCTATCCTGTGGCCACCAATGGGGTCTCATTAGTAGCCAGAACCCAAGATTTGTGAATTCTTGTTCCAACTGCTTATCAGATATCTCAACCTTCTGTAAAGAGCCCCTAGGTGTGTCCAGTACCACTTAGGATAAAGATGGAGTCACATATGTCCAAAAAACCAGCTGAAGACCACCAGGCACTCAAAGCTCCCTTCTTCCAAAATGCTAGAGTACATAATAACTTATGGCTGGGACAGTGTTCCTGGGAGTTGAAGTCGTAACAAGAGGCAAACACCAAGAAGAATTAGATGCACAAAGGATTTGCTGGCGGAGAAAGAGGGAGAAACAAGGGAGAGACTTCATCCCTCAAAGCCGATCTGTATGAACAGAAGGAGAGAGGAAAGGGCAGAGGTCGTGCAGGATGTGTCTCAGGTGGCCAGATATGGTTTAATGATTTTCTTGTTCTTCCCTTTGACTCCAAGGCTTTGGAACTTGAGCAAACTCACACAGCTGCCATGGGATGAGATCTCTCTGAGGCTTTTCAGCCTCTCGAGCTGATGTCCTTTTCTCTGGTCCAGACCTTCTGTTTGGCAGACGTGCTACATCTCAGCAAAGAGCATGTTTGAGGCTCAAGCTAAGAAGCAAAACACCTAAAATGGAAGATGTAGGAATATGGGCATGAATGAAAACAGAGTTAACTGGTGTACTTCCTTCCTAACCCCATGGCTCTGCCCTGTCCCCTGTTGCCCATTCCTTCCAAGCTGTACTTTGGGTCAATCTGGTCTTCTTTTTCTGTTCATAGGTTCTTTGTTATGGCCTACAGGGTAGTAAAAATAGGGAGAGCTTTAGAGGCTGGAGTCCAGAGCCCAGCTTCATGCCCTGGGTAAGCTGCACTGTCCTCTAAGTCTTGGCTACCTCATCTATAAAATGGGAGTGGTGATCATACCTACCCCAACTCACAAAAATAATGTGAAGTACCTGAGCATTGTTGGCCCTTAATGGATGTTGTCTCCTCTGCTTGGTCTCAGGCACAAGGACACATCCACCAGTGTTTCCTCTGCCCCAAGTAATAATCTCTGATTTTAACATTTTGGTTACTATTAATAATGGGAATGTCTCCCACTCTTAAATGTGACTTAAGCAGCAACTGTGCACGTCTGGCTTAATATTAGCTTTTGATCATCCTGAGACCACAAATATTGGACACTATTTAAAATCTGAAGAGCAGCTTTCTGTTTTGCAGAAATTAAAATGCTATTTAAGAAATGAATCATTCTAATAATATTTGACTTATTTAGATCAAATTGAATTGTTATTCTGCATTATAAATCCTTTTTATTCACCAAGAAATGTGTAATTAAACCAGCATATTTTCAGGTCCTCAAATAAACATATCATCCGTGTGTACTTCAGATGGAAAAGCAATTAACTCCAGTAGTCAGTGGCCCATGAGCTCCTCTGCAGCTTTGCTAATCCACCACTGTAAATAATTAACATCTCTCTGTGCCCTAGTGCCCCAGAGCTCTGCCCAGGGTAGGAGGCATTCTATCCCCGTTGCTAGGCTGCCATTGCCAGGGCAGATACTGTATAACCGAGCTAGATCCCTACTATGGAAATAAAATATCTCAGTGAAGGGCAGATTAAATCCTGTGAGATGAATCCATTTCTTGCATGGCTGATGAGCTGTTTGAGGGTCACAGGTTCATATAAAACAAGTGCACATCATCAGTGCAGAATCCCACACACCCAACCAACTTTTATTGAGGAAACGATGGTTAAAAAGAAAATGTGTAATTACTTTCTTGTCAACAATTATGACTCAAAATATATACATGGTGAATATGGCAAATGATATAGGTTGTATTTCCCTGTAACAATGCCCACACTCAAATATTGGCAGAGAGTAAGGTTTCTCTAACTAACCTGCACTGTGACATTCTAGGATGTTTTTATTCTTTTACAGAGAAGAATTAGAAAAATGTAAAATGGAAGATTTTACATTCTCCCTTGTCATCTAGAGATACATTTTCCAGCTCTTTTTAGGGGTCACATTTTTTTTAATTTTTAAATTTGTTTTAATTAGTTATACATGACAGTAGAGTGCATTTATGCATTTTGATATATCATACATAAAAGGGATATAATTTCTCATTTTTCTGAGTGTACATGTTGTTGCAGAATCACATTGGTCATGTAGTCACATATATACATACATACATACAGTAATAATGTCTTTTTCATTCTACTGTCTTTCCTATCCCCACACCCCTCCCCTCCCCTCCCCTCCCTTCACTTCCTTCTACCTAATCTAAGGTAACTCTCTTCTCTAGTTCCCTCCTTATTGTGAATTATTATCCACATATTAGAGAAAACATTCGGCCTTTGTTTTTTGGGGGATTGACTTATTTCGTTTAGGCACTAGAACAGAGACTCTGCGCCTAATAGAAGATCTTCACCATGTAGGCCTAGGATCTGACTTCCTTAACAAGACCCTTAAAGCTCAAGTAAAATCAAGGATAAATAAATGGGATGGATTCAAATTAAAAAGCTTATTTTCAGCAAAGAAAATAATAATATGAGGAGAGAGCCTGTAGATTGGGAGACAATCTTTACCACATGCACCTCTGATAAAGCATTAATCTCTAGGATATATAAAGAAATCAAAAAATTAACATCCAAAAAAAATAACCTAATCAATAAAAGGGGCAATATTTTTTTAAGAATAATAATTCTCTTTGAAAAAAAAATTGTTAAAATTAAACAATATAGAATCAAGTCTTAAGTGCTGATCGTCTGCTTTATTTCAGCCTTAGTATGCAAGCTAAATTATAAACTGAAATTGATACCAGCTTGTCATTTTTAAAGATATTTCTAGGCTGTATGGCTCTGAATGTAATAATAAAAAATGAATTGAGGATTTATCATTTTGATGACCAAATTCAAGGTTCATCCAAGTGTCAGCACAATTCAGCTAAGAGTCATGTCTGTAGGACTGGGCAATAGGTTTTCAATGTCGTCAGAACAGAGAGAGCCCAGTGCAGCACAAGCTCAGCCACTCACTAGGTTTATAATGCTGGGCAAATCACCTTCATTTCTTCATCCAACAAACAGGATAATTCCCATGGCATGGAACTATAAAGATTAGATAAAACAAATGAAAGTAATTTGTGAAGTCTAAATGCTGTAAATATATGTGAAATAATAATAATAATAATAATAATAATGCTGAACTACTTTGAGATTCTGAGGTGACTCGAAGTATCAAAGGGAGTAAACTGACCTTTTTTGTAGTATATTTTTATTACAATGTAACTCCCAATAGCCAATGTTTAAATTTTTTAATTTTTTTAGTTTTATGTGGTGCTGAGGATCGAACCCAGTGCCTCGTGCATGCTAGGCAAGCACTCTACCACTGAGCCACAACCCCAACCCTAGCCGATGTTTAATTAACATTCAACTTTCCAATACATTCCACAGTTTTAACCCATTGGATAAATAATTTACACGTATTAGTAGCCGATTAATTTAGTTTAACAATTATGTAGGCCCTAAAGTCTTATACTTGGAAAAAGAAAAATAGTAAACATTATCTTAAAAGAAGAGCGACATCTGTTTAAAAAGTAGAAAGGCATTTTATGTGTTCTTCTCAACCCAATCTATATCAACCAGGGAAACATGTAAGCACCACTATATTTTATTTTTTCAAGATAACAGAATTTTGTTTGAATTTCTCCAGCAGGCTATCAGCATAGCACTAGGAAAGCAAACCCTACAAATCCACTCAAGCTCTACTAGGGAATATTGGTGAGGAGTTTAGTCCTCAGAGATGATACACTATAAACACAGTTGGGGGCTGGGGATGTGGCTCAAGTGGTAGCGCGCTCGCCTGGCATGCGTGCGGCCCGGGTTCGATCCTCAGCACCACATACCAACAAAGATGTTGTGTCCGCCGAGAACTAAAAAAATAAATATTAAAAATTCTCTCTCTCTCTCCTCTCTCACTCTCTCTTTAAAAAAAAAAAAACAGAGTTGGAAACAAAAAGATTCTGTATCCACTTATTCTGAGAATCTTAATTTTAGTTGACTGAGAGTATAAAATCTGGGCAGAGGGTGGTGTCAGAAACCACTGTTCTTGTCAAATGTCCCTGTGTGCCTCTGCATTTGCCAGCCCCCTCTGAAGTTAGATTAGAATCTCGTGACTGACTGAGTTCCAGCCAACAGGATGTGGGTAGAAGTGATAGAAGCCACTCCAGGCCTGATTTTAAATCATTTCATGAAATCCTCCAATTTTAACTTCTCGTACTATGCGTTCTAATGCCAATAATTTATAAAACAGAGAAAAGTTTCTCAATCTGTATCAGACATTTTGCAAGTGGAAAATTACCCATGTTCAACTGTGAAGAATTCTGGGTTTATTTATTTCATGGCCTGTCCTATCCTAATATACTCAAGTAGATTAGAGAAATTCCATCTCATTAGAACAGATGTGCTGAACTATCACCTAAAAATCCAGAATAAGACTTAAACCTATGCACAGTTAATAAAACACAGGGGGAAGAGGGGCATGGCCAAAGATAGTCCAATGGAGTGTGGGAGGAACAACCCTTTCCTAAATTGAAAATTACTTGTATCTATGGGTTGAATGAGCATACAATATTCTACGCAAACTACAAATTATGCAAGAAGTGACTAAATTATCACTCTGAATCTCCTGCTTTGAACACTGAAGCTGAAGTGTTCATTTAAAATTTAAATCTGTACTTCATCAATCCCCTATTTAAAAAATTTCAGAGATCCCTCCTTGCCTCAGGCATTGGGTCTCAGCCCTTTTCCTGCTTAGGACACAGCCCTTCTTACTTTTAAGTTCATCTCTTACTGCTTTTCTCTCCCCTATTTCTACTCAAGCCATTGCCCTCCATGCAATTCTCCACACAAGCTGTGCTCTCTTATTTATTTATTTATTTGTTTGTTTATTTATTTATTTATTTATTTATTTATTTTTAGCTCTACTCTCTCTTCACTGCTTCCTCAAAAATGCTAGTCCCTTTCCATGGATAAAAAGTAACCAAGAATTAAACAATACTCTAAAACAAATTAGTACCTTATGCAGCACAAAATTGTCTAAATATAATTGGAAAATAATATTTCATAGATGATCCTCCTATGAAAAATGAATGGTATGCATAAGGATTTGTTTATAAAACATAAAAGGAATTGATATATTTGTCAATGGCGCTAAAAATCAGAGAAATATCTAGTTCATACTCATGGCTTTGGAGTCAGAATTCTGAGCATTAAGCCACTTAGAAGTTTTAGTAAACTAATCATGATGAGTTTCTGCCAAGGTCAAAGGAACTCTCAGTGATGGACAGAGCAGTATTTCTCATCCCACGTATTCTTGCCATACCCCAAACTCCATTTCCCGTTCCCTAGAAATTTAGCAGGGTGGTGTGGTTGCTTTCAAGAACAGAATGTAGCATGAATGACATTGTGTTCACTTTTGAGGCTAAGTCGTACAAGACAACACAGCTTCCTCCTGGTTCTCTCCCTGGGCACTCAGCCTTGGAACCTAGCCACTTCTGTGAGGTAGTCCAAACTACCTGGAGGAGGCACATATGGTGTTCCAATCAACAGCCCAGCTAAGGTTTAAGCCAACAGCCAGCATTGACCACATCATTTAAATGCATGTGGCATCAAATTATTCCAACCCTGAACCTTCAAACTACCCAGTGGATGCTGAGAACAGTAGTTGTCTCTGCCTAAGTATGCCCACACACAGATTTTTTAGCATAGTGAATGCATCATTGTTTTAAGCCACTAAATTTGGGGATGGTTTGCTGCTAAGCAATAGACCACCTTGTATGGCTCTTGTGAAGAATAGATAGAATTCCTAGTACAGTGTCTGAAACATAGATCTTCAATAACCATAACATGAAATAACTGGAAATTACCCCCAAATAGTGTGTTATTTATTTCTCTTTCATTTATTCCCAGAATGGTTATAAAGAGACTCTATAATAAATTCCTGCCTTTAATACACATTATCCAATAGAGATAATATGCCATGTACTCAAATAACTATATTAGAAAACAGAACGAAGTAAATACTATGTCTTATAAATGGATAAACGTAAGTATTATAAATAGAACAAATCTCTGGCAAGTAGAATATACTACAAACTTTTATATTTTGTTGGAATTACCACACAAAAAAACAATGAATTTATTTATTTATTACCTTTCTTTTTATTGAAGTATTACTTGTCAACAGTAAAATGTACAAACCGTAAATGTGTAGCTGACTTAATTTTTATTTATGTACACACTCATAACCAGATAACCTTCACCCACACATATACTAGTCCAATAAGAATTTTTTAATTTGGAAAAATTATTTGCAATACAAGACAGACAATGGATCAATGCCTCTAAATACAAAGAACTCATAAATTAACCAAAAGCAACATCTCAATGGAAATTAGGCAATTTATCGATGTAAATAAACAAATGGCCAAAACACAAATGAAAAGATGTTCAACTTTGCTGGGATATCAAAGAAGAAACTATTATTCTTTGCCTGTACGTTGATAAAGAATATGAATAATTCTCAATATTGGTGAAGCCTTAACCGAGAACAGCTTTATAGGGGAGTAGAAAGCAGTTTGCAGAATCTATTTTTGAAATACCTCCATTTAGGACTGTGGTTGTGGCAGAGTGGTAGAGCGCTTGCCTAGCATGTGTGAGGCACTGGGTTCTATCTTCAGCACCACCTAAAAATAAATAAATAAAGGTTAAAAAAAAACCCTCCATTTCAAGTTGCTACAAAGAATATGATATGAAATTTAAAACATACACAGATCTTTATGCTGAAAATTACAAAGTACTAATGAAAGAAACCAAAGAAGACAAATAAGTACAGACTCCTTCTACGGATTGGAAGACTCAGCATGATAAAGATGCTAACTCCCCCAAATGGTACAAAGTTTTAACACAGTTCCTATCACTAACTCCGCATTCCTCTCTCCCATGAACCCCTGACAATAGCCATTCTACTTTCTGTTTCTATGAAACTGATTATTCTAAGTACCTCATATGAATGGAGTCATGCGGCAGGTGCTCTTCTGTGCCTGATTTATTTGATCTAGCTGAATGTCTTCATCGTTTGCATTGTAGTAGGCATCAATTTCCTTTCCTTTGTTAAGGCTAAATAATATCTCACTGTATGTTTATACCACATTTTGTTTATCCCTTCATCCATTATCTGTTAATGGACGCTCAGGTTGCCTCTATGGTTTAGCTATTGTGAAAAACGCTGCTATGAATATGAGTGTACTATCTTTACACATCTTAACACAAAATGGATCATGGACTTAAATGTAAAACTATAAATCTTTTAGAAATATCAGAGAAAATCTTTAGCACCTAGGCCTAGAGGAAACTGGATCTCAATAACTTTATGTGCAAAAGGCCCTGTTAAGAAGATGAAAAGTTATAGACAAGGAAAAAAATATTTGCAAACCACATATCTGACAAATGAAAAGATATTAGAATAGTACACAACTTTTATGAGATGTTATGTACTAATATATGTAATAGGTACTATTACATATATTAACTCACCTAATCCTCACAGTTCTATCAAATATTAGGTATCATAATATTTTATTTTATTAATGGGAAAACTGAGGGACAAATTTAGTAACTCATCTAAATTTACACAGCAGAGCTGAGAGTTATACCATATCAACCTTGCCTTCAGGTCATGCTGTTTCACAAGGTTGTTCATATCAGCACTGTTTATGATAGTGAATAATTAGAAACCACTTAAATGTCCATCAGTGGGAGCTGATTATGTTAATCATTAAAGAGCTACAAAGGGTAATACTAGAAATTTATTAAAATTATGATGTAGATCTATATGTATTGGCCAGGAAATATACCAAGGACATAGTATTGTTACCAAAAAAAAAAAAAAGTAAAATATAGACCAGTATATTTATGGCCCTGTTTTTGTAAGATGTCATACACACAAACATATACACATTTTATGGACTATGACATGTCTGAAAGGATATTCAACAATATGTAACCTAACCATTTATTTGCATATTCAATGTTCTGATGGTTTTAATTTTGTCTTTGTACCATTCCACATTGTTGAAATTTTTAAGGAAGCCATTTTTATAAAAAAGAAATAAAGTCAGATTTTGTTTTTATTATTTTTAATTTGGTACTGGGGATTAACCCCAGGACCTGTGAATGCTTGGCAAGCATTCTACCACTATTTACTTCCCAGACTCTTTTTACTTTTTATTTTAATACAGGGTCTTGCTGAATTGTCCAGGCTGGCCTTGAATTTGCAATCCTCTTGCCTCCACCTCCCAAGTAGGTGGGACTACAGGCATGCACCATTGTGCCCACTATGAGACTTTTTTCTTAAATCCATTAGTGACAGCTAAACAAAGGTCAGGCAAGTGAAAAATAAAGGATATAAGAGAATTGTTTCTGATGGATTTGAATATTTTTTTAATATCAAAATTCTTGTTAAAGGGGATGGGACTGTGGCTCAGCGGTGGAGCGCTCGCCTAGCACGTGCGGGGCCCTGGGTTCGATCCTCAGCACCACATAGATAAATAAAATGGAGATATTGTATCCAACTACAACTAAAAAAAATAAATATTTTTTAAAATTCTTGTTAAAGCATAGTCACTCAGCAAAGAATGAAAATCTGGAAGAATTTGCAAAAACAGTGTTCTGAACTTGAAAATACTTAAGTTGCTTCATTCATTAACTACCCCAAGGAATGCACACTTGAGAAAGGAATTCTTCCTGATCTTTGCTACATGTGAGAATGACCTGTGGTGACTAGAGATGGACAGATGCACAGTCCAGATTAGAAATCATTAGTCAGAAGGAGGAGACAAGGAAAACAAGGAATTCCAAGAAAGCTGTCTAACTGAACTGCTTCTGAATAAGAGTTTTCTGAATGCAGGCAAGTGGTGCTGGGGTGCAGGGACTAAATGGGGTTTCTCAACCTTGGCACGGTTGATCTCTGAGCTTCAAAATTCTTCATTGTGGGACTATCCTCTGTATTGTAGGATGCTTAACAGCCTCCCTGATCTCTACCCACGACATGCTAGGAGTGGCACTTCCTCAGTTATGACAACAAAAAAATGTCTCCAGACATTTCCAAATGTCCCCAGAGTGAGAGAGTGTTCATTCTTTCCTCCCAAAGAACCACTGGGATAGGAGGAGAGTGGGGAGTTCCATGGAGGGGAAGTCACACTGTGCTGACATGGGACCAAATCCAAGCAAGGGAACAGGAGTTTGTTGCAGCTAGTGTGGGGTGGGGAGGGCAAGAAACAAATAAGTTTAGGAGGTAGTAAGCCCCTGTTTACAACACAAAAGGCCATGATGAACTCCTTAACTACAAGTTGTAAATATACAACTTTGTTCTGTTGTCTACAAAACACTCATGGAAGAGATTCAAGATAGCAAATTACAGGAAGGTTGCATCTCCAGTTGCTCCATGGCTCAGGATTCAAGCAGAGGAAGTACTGAGGTGGGTGAACGAGGGAATGCACTAAAATTCAACATTGGACAGAGTGTCTAAGAGACTCAGAAATTCGGGTGCACTGAACAAAGAACAAGAAAGAGTACATTGGAGCCAAGCCAGGTGTGGCAACAGCAGCGCTGGTTCACCACCGAGGGGAGGGTTGAGAGAAACACGAAAGATGGACCTGTAAACCAGGAAAGCAGCCTGAACTTAGTTGTGAGACTGCACAACAGACCGGTGTTTGAAAAGTGCTCTGTATTTCTCAACTAGGAGGTAGAGAGCGGAGGGGTTTTCAAGTCGGAAAAACAAAGAGGAGTGAAATTCGCTTTTCCTTTGAGTCTGGTAGCTCACAAGACCAGTTGAGGGTTGGGAATCCGAACAGGCAGTGTGAATACATTCAGGAACTAAGACCATATTCATGGGTGCAGTGTGTAAAGGATAGTCTCCCCTGACCCATAAGTAGAATTTTGAGGAGCTTTCTAAGATCCAGACTCCAAGCAGTGATCAGTAACTGCCTGGCCATAGGGGTGTGTTGATCTAATCTCCCCAGAGCAGATATCACCCAACAAAGGCCCCAACACTAGATTAGACCTAAGCCCTAGCCAGTGGAACTCCCCTTACAGAACTCTACAGCAGTCCCATCTGGAGAGTGCATTGATCCAGGTCTGTGTGGACAAAACTTCAATCAACAGAACCTCTCATTCCATCCTACTTTACACTGATGAGAAGGGAAGCTGAGAGCTATTTCAATCAGCTTCAGTTTTACGCTACTCCAGTTGACAGCTCAGGGAGCAACTCAAAAAGAGAAACGGCTTCACAACTCCCAGACTTTGTGTATGCTATATCTCTCTCTGATTCTCTCTCTGAACCTAGCTCAAGAAGAAATGGAAAGAAAAACAGTCGGGCACAGGCAGTGACCATCCATTCTCAACAACTGTTTTGAACACCTCAATCAAGACAATTTTTTTTCATTTTTTTATTAACTTTTTTCCTTTCTTTTTGCTTTTGTGTTCTTGCTGGGCTGATTGGTTCATGGATATGTGTATGTGTGTGTGTATGTGTGTGTGTGTATGTGTGTCTATGTATGTATGTATATGTATTGTATATATAATACATTATATATATTATACATGTTTTTTCCTTTTTTCTCAGTTTTATCATTTTCTTACAATAATTATTTTTAAAGTTAGACACACTCAAACTTTCATTGCACTTGAATAGGGTGGGGGTTGTGGCTTAGCGGTAGAGTGATGCCTGGCACATGCAAGGCCCTGGGTTCAATCATCACCACCAAATAAAAATAAATAAATAAAATAAAGGTATTATGTCCAGCTATAACTAAAAACATAAATATTAAAAAAATAATAATACAATGAAAACAAGAGGCAAAAACTCAGACTAATGACCAGGACCCAAATAGAAATGGCTAGGCATGGGCCCTTGGATCCCACTCACAAGACATTTTCTCCTGCAGCAAAACCAGAATTAACACAAAGTCTATGGATACCACACCTATAAGGTAGAGGGGAATCTCAATCTAGATTATAAGGAAGCTTATGAGAGTAGTGTGTTTGTCTCCAAGAGACGTTTCATTTTGAAGACATTTGGTACCACCCTCTTGCTGAAAGCACTGTTTCCCCTGTTGAAGCTTACTAAGGATTACAGTGGGTTTGACTCAATTCAAAGCTTCTTTTATTCTTGTAAGAATTTCATGAAGCCGTCTCATCAAGGATACCCACACCAGAATTTCCAGGAAGAAATAGATGCAATTTTCCCAAATGGAACAGTGTATTTTACGGGACATATGAATTCTGACTGTTGGTACTTGTATACTCTGGATTTCCCAGAGAATCGGGTAATAAGTCAACCAGATCAAACCCTGGAAATTTTTTTTTTAATTTTTATTCTAATTTGTTATGTATGACAGCAAAATGCATTACAATTCATATTACACACATAGAGCGCAATTTTTCATATCTCTGGTTGTATACAAAATATATTCATACCATTCGTGTCTCCATACATGTACATAGGGTAATAATGTCCATCTCATTCCTTCATCTTTTTTACCCCCTTCCTCCATTCCCTTCCTTTCCCTCCCCTTTGCCTTATCTAGAGTTTGTCTAATCTTCCCATGCTCCCCCTCCCAACCCCACTATGAGTCAGCCTCCTTATATCAGAGAAAACATTTGGCATTTAAACCCTGAAAATTTTGATGACTGAGCTTGACCCAGCAGTTACTAACCAATTCTACATGAAAGATGGTGTTACTGCAAAGGGTGTCACTCATGAGAGCGGAATTTGTGACCTGATACCAGGTTTTGTCATTGATGCCGTACTGTTCAATCCTTGTGGGTATTCAATGAATGGAATAAAAAAGAATGGAACTTATTGGACTATTCACATCACTCCAGAACCAGAATGTTCTTATGTTAGTTTTGAAACAAACTTAAGTCAGATCTCTTATGATGATCTGATCAGGAAAGTTTGGGAAGTCTTCAAGCCAGGAAAATTTGTGACGACCTGGTTTGTTAGTCAGAGTTCTGAATGTCACACAGTGCTTTCTTCACCCCAGAAGAAATGCATTACAATTCATATTACACCTATAGAGCACAATTTTTCGTATTTCCAGTTGTATACAAAACATATTCACGCCAGAAGAAAGCACTGTGTGGCATTTAGAACTCGTCTTGATTGCCAGAGTGCTATGTTAGTTAAATGATTACAACTTTGTTTTTACTAATCTTGCCAAGAAGCAGCACAGCAGAGTTGATTAAGGAAAATGAAGAAAAAAACTCAAAAAGAGAACCCCCACAGAAGGTGATGGCTACTTTATAGATGTTGGTACTGGGGGCTATGCTTTCCATAACCACCACCTGTAGTTGCAGAAAGCCCTAGACTAATGATAGTGTAATCATTTTGAAGTGTATGCATTATTATATCAAGGAGTTAGATATCTTGCATGGAGGCTGTCTTCTGTGTTTAGTTATTCTATGCCACTCTTGCTGTGAAATTGAAGTGCATTCAGAAAAAAACTTTTACTATATTAAACTTTACAACACTTGTGAAAACAATTTCGACTGGCTTATGCATGGTATAATATTTCTGCAGGTATTGTCCAAAATTCCTCACAGACAAGGCTTTCGTCCTCATTAGGTGTTGGCCTCAGCTGAACCATCTGGGACTGTTCTATTAAATTGCTGCCAGAATTTTATATGCAGTTACCTCAACTTTCTTGAACATATTGTCTACTAATGTTATTGAAACCAGTTTCTACTTCATAGAGATGTTTTTGGCAACCACAATTAAATTTTTCTTTCACAAGTCCTTAAGAAAATTATTCTAATTACTCATTTTGTGTATTACTATTTTAATAATTGTTTCTGCATTTGTAGTCCTTTGATTTCTTCCCTCAACCTGGTGTCTTCCCCTCCAGCCCCACAAATGAAGCAATGTACTTACACTGTGGGTTTATATACTAATCTTATACCCCAGGTTCGAGAATTAGGAAAAGTCCCTGGGCTTAATGTTCTTTTAAGGGCATATTAATTTGGCCTCCTTTTTAATGGCATGGGCTCTTTTGGAAGGTAAGTGACAAAATTACATGTCTCCCACAAAATAATTTTAAGCGTCTCCAATGTTGACTAGCAGGGAGGACGTGGAGAGTTATAGATTGAGATTAGGGTATACTGAACTGTATACCCCATGCTATGCTGTGCTCTTTCATAAATGAGATTAGCTTCTAATGGAGTACCATGCCTGTACTAACTTCCTAAGTAGTGGTATAAAAGGATTTTTATCACTAAGTAGATAAGTAGGGAGATTTAGCATATAGGTTGTCCTGGATTCATTAAGTCCTGTCATCTTGGATCATCTACTTAAATTTTACTTTTAGTAGCCATTGCCAGAAATTTCCTTTAATAGTGTATTGTGAACTTTGCTTCAAAGCAGAATCAGTGTTTTTCCATATTAAGACTTAGAAGTTCTGTAATTAAGTAAAGTAACACACGTTTATGTTCATCTGTTCCTGCATCATATTCCTTCCACCATGGTATCCACAAGATCAAATGAATGACTGTCCAGAATGAAAACTGTCCAGATTATTCAGATATTATCATATAGCAGAGTATATGGATAGATTTTTAAAAATTAAAATTCTAAAAATATTCAATGGGAAATGACTCGGTGTATAGGCTTTCAAGAGTTGGGATCTTTTAGCTATATTTGCAAACACTGTGGTATTTAAGCAACTGAGAGAACAGGAAAAAATGACTACATTTTGTATTTCTTGAACTCACAATATTTTCTTGATAATTTCTGGATTGATGCTTTATTCATTCCATAATTATAAATGAAACACATTTTCGGTGTTTCTAAACATAAAATCTACTTGATTTGAAATCACATGGTTGGAACACTGTTTGACTTATATCTCGAGTATGCTGTTGACTGAATGTTTCATTGAGGAAGCTCTCAATCAGCTTGATCTGTCTGATTCTGTAATGAGCACAGCACCAAATGTTTTGACTTGCTCTGTTGTGAGGACCTATACTCAACGTGGATTTTGTTTTGGATCAGTATCCCAGTAGATTAGTAATGTTTGTTGGCTTGAGGTCTTATTTTTATTTATTAAATTTTTTTTCCTTTCCCCTAATAATCTTAAGACTTCTAATGTTGAAAACTTGCACAAATTTGTATGGAACAAAGCCTAGAGAAATGAAAACTGTATATTGGATACAATCTATCCTCGTGTGATAGAAGAAGGAAAATTTTGGTGCCATAATTTCTCTCTTTATTTGTGTTGGACTTAAATAAGTTGATATCTGTTTCTGTATCACAATTTAAGTTTCAATAAAAGCTTGCTTTAAAAAAAGAGACAAAGAATGTTACTTCATATGCTAAAATTAATAATCCAGCAAACAAGATATAATGATAGAGCTGGATATGGTGGTGCATGCCTGTAATTCCAGCAACTTGGCAGGCTGAGGCAGGAGGATTGCAAACTTGAGGCCAGTCTCAGCAATTTATCGAGAACCTATCTCAGAATAAAACTAAAAAGGGAAGAGGATGTGGTTCAGTAAATAATCTTGCATTCAAATTATAAGTCAACATTAAATAACCCCTGTATAACAGAAATTATATAAACACATGGAGATTGAATGATACATTTTTGAATGAATATGGGTAATAGAGAAATCAGGGGAATTTTTTTTAATTCTAAAATAAAATGAGAATAGTGATACAACATACTAAAACCTCTGAGACACTATGAAGGCAGTTCTAAGAGGAAGATTTATAGATATGAGTGCCTACAGAAGAAAATTAGAAAGATCCCAAATAAACAACTTAATAACATACCTCAAGGCCCTTGAAAAAAACATGAACAAACCAACTGCAAAACCAGTAAAAGGAAGGAAATAATTAAGATCAGAATTGAAATCAAAGAAATTGAGAATATACACACATACACAAATACACACAGGATCAATGAATCAGAGTTGGTTCTTTGAAGATAAATAAGATTGATAAATCCTTAGCCAAACTAACCAAAGTAAAGAGAGAAGACCCAGATAATTAAAATTGGAAATGAAAAAGGAGAAATCATCACAGTCATCACAGAAATCCAGAGGATCATTATGGACTGTTTTGAAAACTTATACTTCAATACATTGGAAAATCTAGAAGAAATTGATACATTTCTAGACACATACAACATGTCAAAACTGAATCAAGAGGACAGAGAAAACTTAAACAGACCAATAACCAGCAATGAGACAGAAGCAGTAATAAAAAGCTGAGGACCAGATGGATTTTCAGTTGAATTTTATTAGACCTTTAAAGAAGAACTAATGCCAATGTTTTTCAAATTATTCCATAAAATATAAAGGAATGGAACACTTCCAGGCTTCATTCTATGAAGCCAATATCACACTCATACCAAAACCAGTTAAATACACATGAAGGAAAGAAAACTATAGACCGATATCCCTGATAAACTTAGATGCAAAAATCCTTAATATTAGCAAATGATATTTAACAACATATTAAAAGACTGCACATCATGAGCAAGTTGGTTTTATCCCAGGGGTGTAAGGATGGCTTAACATACACAAATCAATAAATATAATTTATCACATAAATAAAATTAAGTACAAAAACCCCTTAGTTGCCTCAATAGATGGTGAGAAATCCTTCAATGAAATTCAGCACCCATTCATAAAGAACACTGAAGAAACTAGAGATAGAAGGAACCCACCTCAACATCATCATAAAAGCTACATATGACAAAATATAACAAAACCAAAACTGAAAGCATTTCCTTTAAAATTTGGAACAAGATAAGGATATCCACTCTCACCACTCCTATTTCATACAATACTAAAAATTCTAACCCCAGCAATTAGGCAAGAGAAGGAAATAAGAGGTATAAAATATGAAAGGAAGAATAATTATTACTTTGCAGATGATATGGATTCTATACTTAAAAGATCAAAAAAAAAACTCCACCAAAAATCTGTTGGGGCTAATAAACAAATTCAGTAAAGTAGCAAGTTACAAAATCAACGTACAAAAATCAATAGTTTTCCTATACACCAATAATGCATCTGCTGAGAAAGAAATCAGGAAAATATCTCCATTCACAATAGCCTTAAAAAAAATCTAGGAATAAATATAACTAAGGCAGTGAAAGATGTCTACAATGAATACTATAGAATATTGAAGAAAAAATTGAAAAAGACACATGAATATGGAAAGACCTTTTATGTTCCTGGATAGGCAGAATTAATATTCTTTTTTAATATTTATTTTTTAGTTGTAATTGGACACAATACCTTTATTTTATTTATTTATTTTTATGTGGTGCTGAGGATTGAACCCAGGGCCTCAGATGTGCTAGGCAAGTGCTCTACCACTCTTACAGAACCACAACTCCAACCCCAGAATTAATATTTGTAAATGACCACACTATCACAAGCAACATACAGATTCAATGCAACCCCCATCAACATGCCGAATGACATTCTTCATAGAACTAGAAGAAATAGTCCTAAAATTCATTTGGAAGAATTAAAGACCTAGAATATCCAAAGCAATTCAAAGCCAAAAAAGCAATTCTGGAGGCATCACAATAGTTGACCTCAAATTGTATTTAAAAGCCATAGTACCAAAAACCACATGATACTGGCATAAAAACAGACACATAGACTAAGGGTGCAGAATAGAAGACACAGAGACAAACACTAAGAGTTATAGTCAACTGATTCTTGACAAATGCCAAAAACATTCACTGGAGAAAAGATAGCCTTTTAAACAATTGTTTAAAATTGTTTAGAAGACTACTTGATCCCTATCACTTATCCTACACAAAAGTCCATTAAAAATGGACTAAAGACCTAGGAATCTAAAGACCAGAAACTATGCAACTCCTAGAAGAAAACATAGAATCAAACTCCAACAGATAGGCATAGGCAGTGCCTTCTCAACAGAACCCCTAAAGCTCAGAAAATAATGCCAAGAATTAATAAGTGGGATGACATCAAATTGAAAAGATTTGCACAGTAAATGAAACAAGCATGTGAAGAGAGAATCTACGGAATGAGAGAAAATCTTTGCTAGATACTCTTCTGATAGAGAATTAATATTCAGAATATATAAAGAACTCAAAATACTTCACACACACACACACAGTTAATTAATGGGCAAATGAACTAAACAAACACTTAAAAAAAAGAAAAAAGAAAGAAAGAAATACAAATAGCCAACAAATATATGAAAAAAATGTTCAATATCGGTAGCACTTAGGGAAATGCAAATCAAAAACTACCCTGAAATCTCATCTCACTTCAGCCAGAATGGCAGTCAGCAAATATACAAACAATAATTAATGCTGAAGAGGATGTGAAGAAAAATGGATACTTACATGTTGATGGGATGTAAATTAGTACAATCACTATGGAAATCAGTATAAAGTTTCCTCAAAAAACTAGGAATAGAACCACCATATGAATTGAGTTATACCACTCTTTGATATTTATTCTGAAGAATTAAAGTCTTCATACTATGGGGACACAGGCATACCCATGTTGATAGCAGCATAATTCACAGCCAAACCACGAACACCAGTCTAGGTGTCCATCAAAGGATGAATAAATGAAATTTTTCTTTATCTATTGATAAAGAAAATAGATAAAGAAATTAAGTTTTATTCAGCCATAAGGAAAAATGCAATTATGTAATTTGCAGAAATGGATGGAACTTGTGAACATTATGTTAAGTGAAGGAAGCCAAACTCAGGGAAAGGGTCAAAAGATCTCTTTCATAGGAAAGGAACCAGAGGGGAGGGAGGAAGGAAGGGAAAGAAGAAACACTGAGTAATAATATCAACCAAATTACATTGTTATATTGTATGCATGTATGAATATGTAACAACAAATCCCACCATTATGTATAATTATAACGCACCAATAAAAAATATGGGAAAAAAACACTCATTGAAGGAAAAGAAACCAACAAGAACAATAAGTAACAAATTGAAAAAATAACAAAAATTAATTACACAGTATTGTGAACAGAGCTCAGTATTTGTTTCTTTTTTGTCTTTGATTTTATTTTTTATTTTGAGTCAGGGTCTTGCTAAGTTGCCTAGGGCCTCACTAAGTTACTGAGGCTGATCTTGAACTTCCCATCCTCCTGCCTCAGTCTCCTGAGTTGCTGGGATTATATAATAAATGATTATGAACCCAGTAGCTTAAAACAATAGGATATTTGTTCTCTTTCTCTCCTAGAGGCCAGAAGTCTGAAATGAGCCTTGTGGGGCTAAAGTCAAGGTGACAGCAGGGCTGATTCCTTCTGGAGGCTCTGGTGAGAATCCATTCCGTGCCTCTACCACCTTCCAGTGGCAGCTAGTATTCCTTGGCTCCCAGCTGTACCACTGGAATCTATCCATCACCTTCTCCCTTCTATAGTCAAATCTCCCTCTGACTCCCTTTTATACGGACACTTGTAATTACCATTAGGGCCCATCTGGATATCCTGGGGAAATCCCTCCATCTTTAAGTCCTTAATTATATCTATTAAATACTTTTGCCATATAAAGTAACATTCATAGGCTCCAGGGATTACAGCATGCATATCTTTAGGGTCATTATTCAACCTAGCATAAACTCATAAAGATTCCAAAGTTGGAGTGAAAATCCAGTAAAAGATTTTACTTATTTGTTGACTAGTTTCTCTAAATGGAAAGAAAAGAGAAAACATAAAGGGTCACATAAGAGGTGTAACTCCAAAAAATAATTTAAAAATGTGATTTTGTTGAGGTTGTAGCTCAGTGGTAGAGTGCTTGCCTGGCACATGTGAAGCACTGGATTTGATCCTCAGCACCCACATAAAAATCAATGAAATAAAGGTACTGTGTCCATCTACAACTAAAACTATTTTTAAAAAAATATGATTTAGAATTTAAAAAATGAAAAAGAAATTTCTTCACCTTATGGATTAAAGAGCCAACCTGAAAATAAATTCCTTAGCCATACTTTCTCAGGAAAGCAGAGTTTGCACAGTGACTTAAACATAATACTAGTAGAAAGTTACTTCTTATTTCTTTTTCCTTCTCTTGTCCTGTGAAGGTCAGGCTCCTCGCAGGTTTAAGGGATGCACTGGACTTCAGAGGATTCAAGAAAACTGTGGGTGGAGACTGTTAATGGAAAGCTGACAAAGTCAAAGTGTTGACTTCTGGTACTGAAGAGAGGATATATTAGCCAAGACAACATTAATGGATGGAAGGAAGTTACATGTCCATTGATAGAAAAATAGAAAAATATATTATGTTCATCCAAAACAAGGATTACTCTTTATTTGTGATGAGCAATGATTACAGGTTTGTTCATTCTTATAAGGAAAGAAGTCCACAAATTAGCAAGGGAAAGGTCAAGTTGTACAAGTATAATATGACCCCATTTGTATAAAAAAGATGTCTGTGTATTTATACCAAGGTATAGATAGTCATATTTCTCTGCATATGAAAACCTGGAAGTAAGTCATCAAAATGGTAGTTATTCTAATTCTAAAAAAATGGAAAGGAAGAAGGGAAGAGTGTAAAGCAAAGATCAGACTTTTACCACCCTCAATTTTAACAAAGACAGTATGTGGCTAATCTTTAATCTATAGCCCTCACTCTAGATTACTTTGAAGCAAAGGTAATACTTTTAATAGGTCTGTATTACTTGAATATTTTTATAATAGGCCTTTGTAATTTGACAGTGGTTGTTTGTTGCTGAAAACTGTTAACAGATACCACATTACTAATTACAGTGCAATCAAGTGACAGCAGGATACAAGCCAAGTCTGTCTGCCTCCAGAGTCTATGCTCTCACCTGCAATATTGTGCTCCTACACAAATCTCATGTTTATAACACACACATTTTTCATAGTGTTACTATAAATATTCTCTATATAAAGTATACAACTAGATATGTTTGGACATATGGCTATTAACAGAATCAAGAGACTAGGAGGTTCCTCTGATACTTTCTTAGGGTTAGTCTTGAAAATGGGTTTAATATGCCCCCATTTAAAAATAAAGTACAAATAAAACCTACACATCATTAATACCTTAGTATCTTAGTCAGGTAATTAACACCTTAGTATTTTAATCATATAATAAGATTCCAAATGAGATTGCAGAAGGCAAATTTTCCCTGGAGGCAGAGGAGGAGGAGGAGGTGGATTCTATTGGGAATGGAAGGGAAAGACCAGTTGGGATGTCTTAGGCCCAAGGCAGCTAGCTAGAGCTGGCACATGGCCACAGGGACCTGAAAATGAAAGAATTTATCAATAAAGGTGAATATGCCCAATTTTTTACCACTTGGCAAATAAATGAGGTGTGCCATGAAAGTAATTGCTTAACAATTACTCGGAGAATCTTTGTGTGTTGTTTTTGGCTCCCAATGCACAGTGCATCATCTCTATTTCCTGCTCCATTTGTAGAAAAGTCCTGAAGTTTATGTGTAACCTTCGGTTACTATAGGAGGAAGCAATAGGAGGCATTTATTAGGAGATAAAATCCTGTTCTTTTCCTGTTTCCATAAGAGGGAGGAAATTATTCTCCAACTCTCAAGAGAAGAAGGTATGAGAGGGTCACCTATAACTTCACTCTGCCCTCCTCATTACTGTTCTCCAAGTCTCAAAAAATGGCTTTCTCTGAGTGGTGAACTGAGAATTTGAGCATGATTGGCTGAGTGCCTTCTGAGTTCTCACCACTGTCTCTCTCCTAGTACATGTCTGTCTGTCTCTCTCTCTCACACACACACACACACACGCACACGCACACACACACACGCACCATGATGCAGATTCTTAAAAAAATAATGCTGACAGGTACCACCCTCTGCCAGAAGAGGCCTATTTTCCAGTAACTCTGCCAGTGGCCAGGTGACGAAGCCCATTTGGCTGTAGATTCATGTCATATTCTATAGATTAACTTTATCAGTAGTAAACATGACATTTTGATTTCCACATATCCAGCTCCTATGTCTTGGTTCTAAATTTAGGAGGGAAAAATAGGTCTGTTATTGGTCTCTTATCACCCTGTTAGAGTTCAGGGAAAGATATATGATAGGAGAGTGTTACAGGTGTGAAAAGAGAAAAATGAAAAAGAAAATGTGGTCAGGGCCACAGCAGAGAAGTCCCTAAGGAAGAAATTCAGGCTGCAAGGATTGGGCTTTAGCTCTGTTCCTACCAGAGTGGGGTCTAGAAAGTTCATGAAAAATGACCCTTGCTAGGTGTACAATCTTAGGGTGGTGTTTAGGGAGGTGGCAGCCAGAACTTCCCTAGCTCTGCCATAGATTTCCAATCCAGCTTTGACTTTTTCTTTTAAATATTTTTTTAGTTGTTGGTAGACATTTATTTATTTATTTATCTACCTATTTATGGTGCTAAGAATGGAACCCAGTGCCTCACATGTGTTAGGCAAGCACTCTACCACTGAGCTACAACCCCAGCCCTTTTTTGTTTCCATATTTGTGTTAGGAAAAGGGAGAAGGATGGAGACTAACTCAGTGTTTTCCAGAGTACTGTATGCATTCCAAGGTGTACAGAACTGTACACAGAACACATACTTTAATTATCTTAATACATCTTAATATCTTAATTATCTTAATCGCTATGAATTTATTGTGGTATACAGGAAAGACTATGCTTGTTAATGACAAGTGATGCTGAATTTCTGCTTATGGGGCAATATGAAGTTTTACCCTAAAAATAAACTTAATTTTGAAAATGTTTTTTAGAGAGCCCAGCACAGTGGCACATGCCTATAATATCAGTAACTTGAGAGGCTAAGGCAGAAGGATTGAAAGTTCAGTGAGAGGACTGCAAGTTCTAGGTCAGCTGGGCAACTTTAGAGACCCTGTCTAAAAAAATAAAAAGGGTTCGGGAAGAAGCTCATTAGTAGAGCACCCATAGGTCCAATTCTCAGTACTGCCGAAAAAAAATATATATATATAAAGAGAAATAAAACAATAATATCACAGGTATTTCTTGAATATGGTAGAAATTGCAAAGATTGTGAATGGTGGAAGTCTAGGATAGCTAACCGTAATGTGGAAAAAACCACAAGCTACTCAAAATACTTAATACTTTTTAGAATATAACACAATTGGATGTTTCAAATAGTGAAAAATTTTAATATTGTGGCAAATTCACAAATCATATGATACTTTTAGAGGTTATAGTCACACAAAGTTTACCACTAATTCATTTTTTTGTTTTCCAAAATGACACACTGTGGATTGCACCAATGCCTGTACCTTACTTTGAAATGCACCAAAAATAAGATAATGGCTGTCCATTAGTGAACAAACAAATATAGGAAAATGCTGATACTTATGTAAATAATGTTCAACATTTCTTTATAATTGAAATTTTTCATAATAAAATGTTGAAGAAAAAAGACACTACTGCAGCTGCTTTTATGTACAGTTTGCTTGACTTTACAGGTGTTTTGAAATAATACAGATCAAACTACAGCTTCATACATAACCTCAGACAGACAGCACTTTATGCACTGACATTTCTTAGCTACCAGTTCAGACAAGCGGTTTTCACTTACCTAATGATTCAAACTTGCTCTTAGGTTAAAGAGTGAGTTTTACTGGGAAAAGAATGTTAGGCAAGAACAGACACAAACATGCTGGCAACTTGCATCTGATTTCTTGAGCAAAGGTCAAGAACAAGGGGTCACTGTTCAATATCTACAGTGTAAAAAAAAAAAAAAAACGCTGAGCTGCAGGCATGCCATCTCATAACTTTCACAAAAAAAAAAATCTTGAATGAAAAGGACTTTCTCCTTTCTTGGTTTAATATCAACTGTACTTTTCTAAAGTTGGAATTTTAAACTCCCCAGGGAGAAGTTTATTTTGAAGAATGGAATTTCCAAAGAAGTATGCAGAATATTGCATAACAAACTTTCACTCTATCTATATTTCCTTTAAGCAAAAAAAGCAAGGTTAATCCAAAACACTTAAAAGCATGTTAAATGGTCTTATCAAACAAATAAGGACAAAGTCAACCCAACCCAGTGGCAATATTGAGGCATTTTCTAACATGCTTAAAATAAACATTTGACATTGAGAAAAAAGAAAAACATTTAATATAGTACTGGTTCCCAAAAGTGGTTTCTTTGCTATTCTAATAAAGAAGTCTATTTATAGGGTTCATTCAAGCTTATAAAAATATTCTTTTAATAAAATGAAAAACAGGTTTTTCCACTTCTAGAAAAAGTGTATATTCAAGTAAATGAGACCAAAATTAATTAAGGACATATTTTGCTAACAAATTTCTTTAAAGAAACAAATGATGAATTTTAATAAGCTATTTCCTCAAAATCTTCCTTTTTTATTGGAAGATGTATCTTTTCACATAGGTATCACTTAAAAACTGCTTCTACTCTATAGTGTATCAAAAATTTACTAGAAAAAATTATCCAAAATTTACCAATCCACTTTTAAATTCACCAATTTTACCAAAACCAGTCTAATTCCAAAAAATAAAAATTAAAAAATGAAGTCATTAAGGGGAAAATGGGGGGGGGGAGAAAAGAGATAACATTACTTTCTTAACCACAAATAATTATTCAGGAGTGAGTTTTTAAAAATTATATGAACATTGCATCTTATTGTCCTTAGCCCTTCCCTAAGAAAAAGACAAGTACTCTCCAAGTGTCCCTTTATAGTCATTCATTTATTAATAATTAATTTAAGATCTTCTGTGCTATAGTCCCTAGTCATACAGCAATAAACTACATATACAAAGTTCCTACTGCTATACTGGGGTTTACATTCTAAAAGGGGGAATATAAATAAAAACAAGGTAACTTCAGAAGTAAACATCTTGATGAAAATAAGCCAAGGTGATATGACAAACAATGACAAATGGTATTGATAATTTTTAAGTTTTTCTTCTAAAATTTTGTTTAAATGTAAATATTTGCCAAGTTTATAAATGCCTATAATTTAATCAAATAGTATTATGATTAGTACTTGTTATGAGAAACAGAAATCTCCATCTACTTTCCCCAAAAATCTCAGTACTAATAGACTTTTCAGAGACAGTCTTTGGCGAGTGGTATCAGGGATTGAACCCAGGTCACTTGACCACTAAGTCATATCCCCGCCCTATTTTGTGTTTTATTTAGAGACAGGATCTCACTGAGTTGCTTAGCACCTCGCTATTGCTGAGGCTGGCTTTGAACTTGTGATCCTCCTGCTAGAGCAGAGAGAGCAAAGCAGAAGGCCTAGGGAATGAAATGGTCCATTTTTTTTATATCACTTTAGCTTCTATTAATAGGATGGATTGTTGGAATGGAGAAAGGATATATCTCTGATTGCAAAGGTGATGACAAGAGATTGGCATAATGGCAGCTTGAATAGAGCAAACTGAAGTGTAGGGTCAAGACATTCAGTACTCAGACGTTTGATGGGTAGGATATGGAAGTAAGTGAGAAAGACTTCAATTTAGGCAATAGGGAAAGATGAAGTTTAGGGAAGTATTGTGGACATTTGACACTTTTGCCTCCCAGCAAATGCCTTTCTTGTAGTCACAGAATCTACCACTGACTGTATAAATTTTAGGGAAAGGATGAAAGTCAATTACTATCGCCTGGAAGTTGGTACACCATCTACAACTTTCTGCCAGGGATCCTGAATCAGGGATTATGCTGAGAACAGGATATTTTATAATTAATTCCAATGATGATCTGGGGGCTGTGTGGTGGTAACAAAAATGGCAGTACCACAACCAGGCATGGCCTTGATTGCTGTCATTGACTACTTAACTTCTTTTAGTTTCTGCCTATCTTTCAAGTCCATGTCTTCAGCTTGCCAGTTTTTAAAAAGTGTGCTTTAAAAAAATTGATGAGACTTATAAAGGTCACAAATCTTAAGTATGCAACCTGATACACAGTCACCTGTGATTAAGATATAATCACCTAGATCAAGATATAAAATATTTCAGCACCCTAAAATAGTCTTCTCTCTGGCGTATTATTTTTTCAATAAATTCCATTTCTGCTAGTCAGTTTTTGGCTAAGTCAGAATGCAACCAAACATACTGACATTAAAACCCTGGCATTCAAAGATCATCAAATGTGAAGCTTAATGGATTCAAAATGAAAACTCAGCAAGAAAAAGGGCAAAAGAGTATTTCTTATTCCAAAGTTCTGAGGTCAAGCAAGATTCAAATTAGAACTTGTCATCCCCCCCCCCCACTGCCCCCGCCATACTAGGGATTGAACTCAGAACTGATGCATGCTAGGGAAAATGCAAGTGCTCTACCACTGAGCGACACCCCCAGCCTTAGAACTTGTTATTCTTAAACAATAAAACTTTATCTTATCAAAGTACCTAATGTTCTTAAATTATATAATCCTAACCCTCAACATTATCCTGTGGTCTGGAAACTAAATTCCTTTCAGGAACCATAACACTACCCAAACCTATTTCTTTTGGTTCCCTAAAATAAAACTACACAATCTGAAAACTTCCAAAGATTGTTAATATATAGTGTGTGGTACTACTTAGGTAGATATGCAAGGAAGTGTTTTTGCTTTCTGATTGTAGCCATGACTTTACAAGCATCATCACTAGATACAGAAGCACTACTAGTGTTATTAGTTAACAGAACATCATAAAGCATTTTGATAACTGTTGTATTAATAACGTCTACTACAAGGAACTCATTTTAAAAATATGAGTTAGTCATTTCAATCTCATTTGATGGTAATTTCTTCAGCTGCTTAGGCCTTACTCCTTAACATGGTTTACAGGCAGATTCTTTTGACTCCTACTTCAAAATATATCCATTATCCAACCATTCCTCACTACCTCTATTGCTTCTTCTTTGATCTGAACAATCATCTTTCTATCCTAGATCACTGCAAACCAGATGCTTGGAAATAATAGTGAAATGCTTTCAAAATTCTAAACAATGAATTTCAATGTAGGATTACCAAACCAATCATAATGAAGCATGGGAAAGAAATAAAGTCCTAGTCAGACCTAAAAAGATGAAAAGTTTATCTTCCAGGTAGTCTTATTTGGGGGGATAAAAAAGGGCACTTGCAAATATACTTCAGAAAACAGATACAACAAACAACAACAAAACAAATTCAAGAAAAAAGTGGGATCCAAAAAAATATATTCCAGGACTGGGGTTATGGCTCAGCAGTAGAGTGTTCATCTAGCACATGAGAGGCGCTAGGTTCAATCCTCAGCATCACATAAAAATAAATAAATAAAATAAAGGTATTGTATCCAACTACAACTAAAAAAGAAAGAAAGAATAATACATTCCAAAATGGTAGTTAAAAATAACTTTTGCAGAAATTTGATAAAGTTGATTAAGAAGCATAAAATGATCTGAGTTATAGAAAATATACTGAGTTAAATGATAAATCAAGGAATAGGCATTTTTATTCTGTCAAAGAAAAGTACAGACAAAAATATACTTCAGGAATCCCAGGATGAGAACTAAAACCACTGAACAAATTTGGTAATTCACAGTATTATTAAGACAGTTATAGTAAAATTATTTATCATCTGTCAAAATTTAAATAAATTAAATACTCCAAGAAAAAATTAAAATCTGCAAAAGCTATGGCCCAATTATTGAAGTGAATAACATACAGTATGTTTTAGAGTGTTAAGGGTATGAGAGAAAAGAATCCATCCCCTTGTTCTTGGAACATTTTATTTCAATCAATATAGACTTAAAGATATAAAATTTTGCCTGTGAATGAATACCTTCACATACTCTAGCACAAACTAGTTACGGATCTGCAGTTTTTAGGATCAATATATAAAGGAAAAACATAGGTCAAATATAGAACTTCAAAATAATCAACATCTATTAATACTGATTATATAAATTAATAGTATAATTTATAGAAGTCAGGAGGTAAAAGGTCATAATAAGTTGGAAAGGAAGCCAGAGTTGTTGACCATTTCTTCAATTGGTAGGGAGTCATGAGACTGTTTAAAATTGATGGACTGAGAAATCAAGATTATTAAAGGTATAAAGGAAACCAAAAAAAAAAAAAAGAATCAAAAACATAACTAATAGTAAGGAGAAATAAAGATAAGTTGCTTATCATCACAGCAAACAATCAACAGACACTTTTAAATGATAAATTAAGGAACAGCAGCAACAAACATGCTGTTAGCTCTGAGAAAGGGATTGGTGAGGACAGCAGAAAGGAACTCTTTCTTACTTTTTATTTTCTCTCTGAATTGTTTAAAATTTTTACTCAGGTACATGCACTAAAGTTAAAATTGTTTTTAATCCTCAAAAACATCAGATCCAGTAGGCTCAGAAAGGAATTATAGTTGACAGTCTGTATAGGCAGATCCCAGGAAATTACAAAAAGCAGGTATAATCATTGAAAAAAAGATTTAAAGTAAAGGCAGTTAAGCATATTCAGCACTTCTAGAAGCAAAAGAGATAACAATGTAAGTCTATAAGTTATGACTCAGAAACATAGACGACAAAAAAATGTTGAGAATTCTCCATTTAAGGTGACAGAGACTAACTTTAAAACTATTCTCATCCAAAGTGAAATAATATCTTAAAGTATTTCAGATTCTAGAAAATTCAATTTTGGATAAATAAATGTCATTATATATAATTATGGATAATACCTTTAAAAATAATATTAAATAAGCTATCATTAAAATCATTATGATAATTAAAAGAATGATACTAGGGATATAATCTTTTAATAAAATTTTTACATTCTGAAACTTATTCAGTTCATACAATATACCAGTTCATAAATACACATGACATAGCAAACAAAAGGAAGAAAACAGAGTCTCCCTGGAAAACATTTCAAAGTACTTTCCTCTGTTTACTCATGACATATACCTGCCACATATTATTTTGGTATTCTAAACTGTTATACAAAGCTTTAAAAAATGAAAATTTCATAAAAAAATAATTATCATTTTTAGTGGGATTTCAAAGTAAATAAAAAGGTGTTCTGTTCACCAATGTATATTGCATAGAAATAGTTAAATACTTTTAATGTTTAGAAAAACATTAGGAAGCCAGTTTTTTAATGGCTGCTAAATCTTAAAGCTGAAAATTCAAATTTTATTTATAAATCTAAAATTATACATTCTGTAGGTATAAAAGTTTAAAAAAATACATTCCAATTTAATTTTAAAAAGCCTTCTAAATCAACATTTCAAACACTACTATGATTACTATAAAACTGGTTTGTAGATACACTTAGCCAAAATAAGTTAACTTCTAAAAATCAATAACATGTCGTATGGTGGCAAGACGATTTCATTAGAAACAAATGGGGGTAATTATAAAGTCAATATTATAAGTTTATTATTACAAATAAATACTTAAAACATTACAGAATACAAAAATGCACAGAATAGGTGAAGATTTTTCTTAATTTGTCACTAATACAGAAATCTGAGCTGAAAGACTCAATTGAAAAGGTGACTTCACAAAGGATATTGTGACCATCTATGAATCAAAAGAGGAAAGTCTATTATTTCTATTCAGGTGCTTCTAAAATGTTTTTAATTCAAGTGTTTTTATGTAATCCCTCCTTGAAGAACTTAAATGTCCTTTCCCTGAAAGACATTTTTTAACTAATAATTTTGGCCTCACAACATATATATCTCAAAAAATACATGTGATTCTACTGTCAACCACTTCCCCCAAACTAATACCTACACATATAAGTTCTTATAGGTATATACACATTTTCAGGATTATAAAAATATTTTTGTAAGCTTAAATAATTACTGAATGTTAATACAGATACATTAATATTTGTATAATTTTATTTATAAAAAGGTTTTATATATAGCAGCATTTGCATTGCAAATGAAATGTGAACAAATGATGTTACAGTGTACAAGATTTTTACTGTAAATCAGACTGAGCAGCTGCATGCTCCTCTAAAGGAACATCTGCCCCAACTACAGAGGAGTAATTCCTATATAGTACAAAAACCTTGAGGAGCTAATAACCTACATGATTTTGTAAGTGCATTTGAAAATTACCTCCATATAACTGAGAGGGTTTATTAAAATATCCAAAAAAATCCAAGCTATCTTTATCCCCAGAAATTTTCTAAAGAGATAAAGCAAAAATATATTTTCCCCCAAAATTATACAATCATAATTACATTCAAAATTAATGGAATCTTACAATCAAGTGAAATACAGTCTATGAAATGGTATTTATGAATACAATCAGATAATATTCTTAAATATAATTAAAGATATAATTAAATCTTAAATAAACTGAATGATATTGTTGGCTAAGATTTCTTTCCCTTGTACAGCTTTTCAAAAAATTTAAAATGTGGTCCAAGAACATTTAATATGCCTTTTCTTAGTTGTGTAATACTCAATGGGCATCCTTTCAAAGAAAAATCAGTTAAACTGCCAAAGAAAATGCATTTCACAAATTTACCTTCAGAGCTTTCCAACAATGATTATTGCTTTAAAATAAACTTCATTGATCAAAATTACTTCAGTAATTTCCTAAAGGAATTGGGATATAACCAGTTTTCTTGGATTTGGCTTAGTGCTGCAAATGAACTCAGTATGCATTTCATGTTAGGTCATGCCTTTTCACCTTCATGGTCTTGGATTAAATCATGAATAGTATTTCCCTTATATCTTTAATTATACTTAGGAATATTATCTGATTGTCCTTATTCATAAATACCATTCCATATTCTGTATCTTGCTTGACTGTAAGATTCCATCAATTTTGAATATAATTATGATTGTATAATATTTTGAGGGAAAATAAAACCTACCACATTAGTTAAAACTAAAACGAGAAAACACAGCATATAGAAATGTTGATCCTTGAGGTTTGATTTCCTTTTTTCCTACAGTTTCATCTTTTAGAGAAATACTGAAATTATAGAATAAAGGGGTATGGTGGAAAGAGCACTAAATGTTAGTTTAGCAACTAGCTCTTATAAATAATGGGAAGATCTGACCAAAAAAAATGTGAAGAGAGATATATTATAAATAGAGGAAACTCACTTAAAATGCCTTTCAAATTATGCTTGCATGTGTTCTTTTAAAATATTTTAGGAATCAAATAATTAGATATGTGATACATCTAGGTTGATAAAAATGAGTCATAACTACTGCAGTTGTATACAGTGTGATATGGGAGAAAAATGACTGAATTCAATGAAGAAATACTAATCTTATTTAAAATATTATTAAATTCTTACTTCTTCCCCCCCCAAAAAAGATTATATTAATGAAGTATCTTTAATTGAATCACATGAACTTATTAGATATTATTCAAAGGTTTTAAGAGTAAAAAATATTTAAAAAGCAACACTGTGAGGTATAAGAACATGAAAAGAACTCATTTGAAACTTTAAGACATTATTAAAAGCCAAATCAAACCTTTCAATCTTAAACACTCATATTAAGCTTGTTTTTGTTGAGCTCACGCTCCAGATTGCCAATCAAAGTATCAATGCTTTCTTGTAGATCTTTGAGATTAACTTTTCGATCCACTGTAGACTCAATTGTCTGCATTGTCAAGTATGTCTGGAATGTGCACTCTTTGGACATAGGAAGTGGCTGTTCAATCATTATTTCTGGTCCATTCATTTTGCTATAATCTTCTCCATTTTCTCTGTCTTCTGAAGGTACATCATCATAATCCACATCATTTAAATTTTCTTTTGTATTTAAAGAGTAGTTTTCTCCACAGCTGCTCCAGACTCCTGCATAACGATTGCTAAGTGGACTGTTTAATCTGGTCTGCCTTGGTCTAAGTACTCCTGATGAATCAATACTATTCAAATTTAACATGTGAGGTCGTTCTTTCTTCCGCCTCAAATAATTCAGAGAGGACAACTGCTCTGGGAACATATTGTCTGTTGATTCTCTGACAGTTAAACGTTGCACTAGAAATGAACAATAAATTTGTTTTAGTGACAGCAATCCAACTGGTCTTAAAAAAACAAGAGCTAAATAAAGATAAGCCATTTAATAATCAACTAAAAACATGCATTAAAACAAAAACATGCACACTATCAAAAGTAAGCATTCCATAATTATTTTTTTCTATCATCAGACATCATCAAGATTAGGAGCAGAAGCTAGTGGAATGTTCGGTGGTGCTAATTCATGCTATATCATAATGTCCTCAAATAAATTAAATTTCCAATGTTGATTAACTTTTGGTGCAAGTTAATTATTATCTAGCTATAACTCAAACAGTAGCTAAGCTGGTAGCTTCTAAATTAAAGGCTACAGCAAAAAGCAGGCAAGGCAAGTGGGTGTACAAACAAAACAAAACAAAAAGTTCCTTTGTCTGCAAACATAACGAGGCAAGGCATCTAAAGTGATTACTCTAAAAGTCCTGACTTTAGTGGGCTCTTCCGCAATTAGCAACAGTGTCATAATTTACTAAGCAGCCCAAAATTTGCTTTGATAAAATGCAGGAATACTAGACTTGACCATTTGTTACCTGAGTTCGATTATACAGCATTAGCTACTAACAGTCTTCCTTTATTGCCTGGAAATAGTACAAATATTTTCATTTTTCCCATTCTGGTTAGATATTTAGCAACCCCAAATAACATTCCTCTTTCTAAGACTATTTTTTTAATATATATTTTTTTAGTTGTAGATGGACACAATATCTTTATTTTATTTATTTTTATGTAGTGCTGAGGAGCAAACCCAGTGCCTCACATGCACTAGGCAAGCCCTCTACCTTGAGCCACAACCCCAGCCCCTGATTATTTTCTTTTGAGATAAGACGTATCATATCTTCTGGTATTGTACTGGCCATATAGAAGATCACTATAGATACACACATTATTTAATAACAAATCAAGGCTTCGTTGCTTACTCATTTATACTACACAAAATATATGTCTAATGCTCTTCTGTATATAAAATTGACTTAATTTATAAGACTGAGACATAGCTACCAAAGATTATCCATACTTTCTTTTTTCTGCTTGTTTATTTTATTAATATCTGCTTCTCCTTATATACTTCCTTAAGATAAAGAGCATGTAAATCAGTGATAACATACCAATCTTACAACATATAATCATGCTTGTTTACTATTGTACAAAATAAGAAAAACTATACAAACATATATGGTTCTAGTTTTCCAGACTTATAGTGATATAATATTTTTCAGATAGCACATAATATTTTACTTACATTCTATTAGGATACTTAATTGTGTGTCATGTTTTAAAAATTTCGATGTATTGCAATTTTTTTTTTTGGCAGTATTGGGCACTGAACCCAGAGACTTGCACATGCTAGACAACTACTGTACTACTGAGTTACATCCCCAGTCCTATATACTTCACTTTTATGACAATTATTATTATATATTATTTATAGATAACTAAGTTCTTGATAAAAATTTTCAAGAAAATAAAGGTGAGATATTTACTTTAAGTGATCTTTCATGTAAGTATCAATATAAAATGTTCCATGCCTTTAATTGACTCAAATGCAGAAAGGCTATCTAAATTTTTCCACTGTTTAATTATTCATATTCCTTTTTCTCCTCGGGCTGCTTATCTCCACTGTCTCCTTTTTTCCCCTTTCTCTGTGTTCTACCTGTTCTTAGTGTTGAACTGCTATGACTGTTGTTTTTGCCACCAAATTAACAGAACACTGCTAACCTTGGGGTCATCTGATCTGATCCAACCACACATCTTTTGATTCTTGTGTCTTAAGCTTTCATTATGCCTGTATTTTCTGACATTCACCTGCAAAATCCAGATTTCTTTTGTTGCCAGTCTCTTAAAGCTGTTTTTAGCCAAGATGCTATTCCAACATTATCTTTGCATACTGAATAGTATTTAGGAAACCAATTAAATCAATACTTTATATCTTTTAGACTAAAAATTCAATTTCTAAAAAATCAATGGCATTGCCTTTTTTAAAGTGATGATGCTAGAATGTTTTCTTTGTTGATACAAAGAAAATGGCTAATTTTAACCCTAAAAGAAAAGTTCTCACTTTCTTATTACTGTTGACTACTCACTTTCAATGGAATGAAATAAGAAATGCAGTCTAATAAGGTTGCTGAAAAAACTTCAAAATGAAATGACTAATTACTTAAGAAACTTAATTTGTTTTTATTCACCATGTTATTCAAAATGAAATGACCAAGTACTGGGATTGTGGCTCAGTGGCAGAGCACATGCCTCACACATACGAGGCACTAGGTTCAATTCTCAGCACCACACAAAAATAAAAACAATTAAAATAAAGGTATTGAGTCCATCTACAACTAAAAAAATATTAAAAAAAGATCAAAGATAAATGCCATGTCAACCTGGGATAATCTGAAAAACAATCATGAATACAGTAAAGATGTCAGGAAGACGAATGAATGGATTTAAGAAGAAAAATAAATTTTGCTTCATAACAGTTGAACTTAAAATGAGAAGAGTAAATAAATTAACATTAAGTATTATGTGCCAAAAGCTGTCCTCATATAAAGTCTATAACAAAAGATGATACTGATGTTAAGGTCAAAGTGCTAATAAGTGGCACAACCAGGATTCAGATCCAGATACGACCAAATCCAAAATGTGTACACTGTCCCACATGTTTACAATATTATCAGAAAACGCACAAAATGTACATAGAAAAATCTGAAGGAGAGGTATCAATTTATAAATATATTAAAAAGCAAAGCTAAAAAATATTATCTTCAATCATACATAGGAATATTTAATGATTAGCTAATTCACCCCCATCATTGAAAAATAAGAATATTTCCATAGAATCATTTACCTGGCCAGAGTTGGAGTAAATAATGAAGAACTTCAATATGTTTTTTAAAATTCAAAGCACTTGCAAGTTCTTCTGAATCAGTAAAGACTCTGTTGTTATGGGTGGAAGTCTCTTGCCTCTGACTTAATAATACTGGTCCGAAGCACACCGCCAAATTCTGGCAGGTCATCTTATTTACTTCATGATGAGAAGCTACCAATTTCAAATGATCCAACAACATCTTTAGGGTTGCCTTAATTAAATCAAATTAAATTTCACTTAATATATTCATATAGACACAAATCCAAGGATACAATTTACGGCAAAATATAGGTATGCATCTTGTCACTTTTAAAAGTTTGTTTCAAAGGTTTATTCGTAAGTTGGATATCAGGAACCTGAACATGTTTTCTAACAGAAACATTACAAAGGGTCCAGATAATATTCTAACAACATGATTTAATCCATTAAATGATTCTAATAATACTCCATAAAATGCTTATGAATGTATTCCAAATTTCAACTGGAGTCCCTGGGATAATGCATCATCAACTCTTCCTCTCTACCCTCTCTAAAAGATAACAGCAAAAGGTATAATGGAAAGGAAAGTTCATTTTTAAAGTATAGATAAATCCTATAGTTATAAATACAGGCCTAACATACTTAAGAAGCTTTACTATTTCAGAGCATAGCCAGATTCTACCATAATGCAGATTTTTTAAAGATCAATGTGTTTCTTAACTAATAAATATTAAGCAGATAAAAGATGGAAAAAGGAAAGTTAGAAGTAAAATAAAAATTTACAGGAAAAAAATATTTTAATCCTTAAGGAAACGCATAAATAGAACTGGGTCAAGAAGTGGAATATTTATTTGAGTTTATGTACTTAGGGAAAGTAATAATGTTTTTGAAGTATTACAAAATCAGTTGTAATTTCTTATAAATTACATTGAAAAAATGACTAGGTTCAAAACATAAACATTATATAAAGTAAAATTGTGATAAATTAGGTCACATCCACTCAATGAGATAGTATGCAGCCTCTTTAGAAAGGATGTTAATAGCATGGGTAAATTCATGCAACAGACTAAAAACAATCACTAAATTATGTAATTTTGGTCATGTGATTTAAATTCCTGACACTCATTTCTTCACTCAAAAGTGGCATTTATAATTTTACCTAATGTTAGGAGGGATTATTTCCACCTCTTCAATTGTCTCCTCCTGCTACACCCCAACCTCAGCTTCTGCACTCTTTAGAGGTTCCTCTCCCTCATCCAAAGGAGGAGTGTATTGGAGAGAACACTGGACATTTCTGGGACAAATAACTAGTGAATAAAGTTACTGGGCTCAAAGTTTCTACCCACTCATCTTGCACTTTCTACCCCTATACAATAAGAAATGCAAACAAAGCTGGCCTCCTCTGGTCAAGCCCAACCACATCTTTTTCTCATTTTCCCTTTATTCTCAGTAATAGCCTCTAAAGTCAGGCTTAGGCTGGTTCTGCAGACCAGTCATCCTTCTGTGCCTCCTGCAAGTAAACCTGAAGATGCTGGTGTTGAGATTAGATGTGGGGGAAGAGTAAATGGCAAGAGGCAAGGAGAAAAGAAGCAGAGGTGTAGGCAGGGTGCATAAGTCTTAAGACTAAGCCATATACACAAAAATGGTTGTCAAATTTAAAAAATACTAAAAGAAAACACATCAAAATATCAGTTATATTTGCCTTTGGATATTGGTAATTTTACATTTTTCTATATTTTCTCAGATAAATGTATTATTTTAATAATAAGATAACAATACATTTTAAAAGCTTAAAAGGCATATTCATGCCTAGGTTAAAGTCAAATACAGAAACTATAAAACTGATTTCCAGATTTATGCTGTTTAAAAAGCAATAAAGACAGAGCTTAAATACTTAACTGCCACAAATATTAAAGACGTGAAAATGTAGTTCTTAGAGCTAAGCACATAATTCATTAGCTGAATTTGGGAAAAATGCATACCAATTACATTACCTTCTCAACACCTGGCAGACAATTCAACAGGTCAACAGTGAACTTAGAATCACCTGGGTCATTTTCACAACCATTTGATGACATTTTCAAAGGACTTTTTACCATTGCATCTAATACAGCCTCATAAAGCTGCTTTGTTATCAGAGGAGAGGGAAGTTCTCTTAAATAATCCTTGAGAACACCTTAAAAAAAAACAAATCAGAGAAAGTTGTGATTGGTCTTCAGAGTGAAATAAAGAACTATGTTTTTGTTTTTAAATGTTAAGTATTATCATAGCCAACTTTTAATATTCCAAAAATAAAAGCAACATTAAAAAGCACTATAACAAAACTCTAGCATTTTGTATTTTTTAAGTTATCTTGGTAATTTAGTTTTGAAAACATACTAAAAACGCACACAAATTTCCAACTACCATAATATTAGGTTTATGAATCATAATAAGCTACCTGATACACATGTCCTATTGATTCTGCCCTTCTATAAAAGGCTCCTCAAAGTGAATGTAAAACAGAAGAAAGACATATTAATTGATGTTAGTTGTAAATAATTATTCCAACTATGTAAATTTTGAGTTTCCAGACTTTTATTAATAGTGAAAGAGTACCAATGGTCCAAAGCCTTGCAAATAAATATATAATTGCACTTCCTTTCTAATTCTGGAGATGGGCTTTAAACAGATATACTAGATGGTTGAATAATCTATAATGTTACACTATCATATGAAAGAAAAAAATCACTCCTGAAACCAAACAAATGAAACCAAAAGCCAAGAAAAGAAAACATCAGACATCACTATAGGAGTAAGGGAAGTCAATTTCAAACACACCTCAAGCGGTTTTGAACTACCTATAGTAGAGGAAACAGTAAAGTCATAGTTGTTACACCTAAGCAAAGTAAGACACTAGAAAAAACTGAAATGTCATCAAAAGGGAAAACAAGATATTTCTGATTGCCAAAACCTAAAAATATACAATATTGATTTAGAACATGCTCTCAAATTAGCTGAAAACTTAGTCTAAAAGAATAGCTTGAATTAAAAAGCATCATATAGGAAGCTTTCCATTTCATAATTTAAAAAATTTTAATAGTAACATGGTTCATACATTTCTTATGCATCATTCAAATATTTGTTTCTCTCCCTTTATTACATAAAAGACAGCATAGATCTCCCATTCTGTTTCTTACTTTTAATTACATTTAATACCATAACCTTGAGATCTTCTCAGTACATAGCACTCCAATGGATGGGTGTACCAGTTTAATCTGTTCACTCCCCTATACATGGGTATTTTGATTCTTCCTAATCTTTTATTTCAAGATATACTGCAATGAAAAATCTTGCACATCACAACTTTGGGTAAATGCAGGTATGTCTATAGCATAAATTGCCTGAAGGGGGAATGTTAAATCAAAAATGCATTTGTAATTATGAGGGAAAGGGAAAAAAGAATGTTTCTTTCCTGTTTGGGGCTTGAGTATACAGCTGGATATGACTTGAAATAGAAAACAAAGGAGGAAAACTATGTTTTCGGAGGTAGAGAGAAGAGTTTTATTTTGAACATACTGAGCTTAAATTATTTATGGGACATTTGAGGTTGCTGAATATAAAAATGTGAGGCTAAGGAAAGAGATGAATGGAGACACAGATCTGAGAAAGATCATTTTAAAGGCGATAATGACTGAGATTATCAAAGAGGCATGGGTGATAAGAGGTAGTGCAGAAAATAACCCTGAAGAACATCAATTTTTCAGGGAACAAGATTTTTGAATGGTAACTAAGGAAGAATGAGAAAGAAGCATGTGTGGTGAGAAGCGGCAGTGATGGGGATGGGAGAAGAATGGGAAATATGCTGCCAAGCAAGTCAAGGAAAAAATGTTTCAAGAAAGAGTTTAAGCTATCAAATGAAACCCAAGAAAAATTAGGCTAAATAAAAAACAGCATTAAATTCTGTGAAATATAGTATTCTTAGCCCTACTAAATCATAATCTCCAGAGGCCAGGTCTCAAGCACCTGTATTTTTAACAAATTTATCTTATGATTCTATGCAACTAATTATTTTTTTTAACTAACTACAGAAAACAATGATCTGGAGATAATTTTGAGAAGAGCAAAAAAAGGAAGTGAGGCAACCATGGCAATTGGTTTCAGGAGAATAAAGGACTCTGGAGTCAGGCAGTTGGTGAAAAAATAAATGGGCATAAAAGAAACAAATACAGATCACCAGTTTAAGAAGTCTGGCTTTGAGAGAGGGTGATAACCACAGAGGAGAGGAAAGGATAGGGAGAAGCAGGATCAAAGTAGAGATTTTCCTTGAAAGACTAACAACATTTGAATATTTCAACACTAATTGTAAAGAAGACATCAAAAAGGGTTTTAAGACTTCAGGAGAGAGGGAATGAAATCAATTGAGCAAAGCTCCCAAAGAGGAAAGAAAAGATTACTGACAACAGATGTAGGAATTAAAATTAGTCCAAGATGTAAGGAAGATTATGTCTACACTACTGGAAAAAGGAAACTGGGAAGTAGAAAGTATGTATGCCAAAGAATGCTCACTGATAGACTGGTTCACAAAAGTAGAGGAATTTCCCAGCAGAAGGCTTTTATTTTCTCTGTGAATTAGGAGGCAAGATCATCAACCAAGTGACATGGGTGAAAGAGGTTTAAGGAGAGTGAGAAGACACTAAGAAGATAGTCTGGAGAATAAGAGAGAAAAGGCTGATAAGAAAACACAATTACTAGCAAGCACCACTAAGGACCAAGTTAATCTTGAAATCTATGGGTTTATTCAAGAACCAAAATATACTCTTGTATAATTCTTTTCTCCTAACAATCAGGAACCCAGATACAGGCTAAAAAAGAATGCAATGACTGAAAACACCAAACAAACATATGGGAGGAGTAGGGGAGAGGGACTATGCCCGAAACATTGGACATGAAGTAAAGAACAGTGATTCATGAGCAATGGGAACTAAATGAGGTAAGCCCTTAAGTTCTCCAATTTACTTCCTGAAGGGACTTTTCAGGTTGCAGAAGGGAACAGAAATCTGGCTAAAGTTCAACAGTGAAGCTAAGCTGAGATGAAGCTAGAAATCCAAGGAGGACAACATAGCTAGAGCTTTCAGGACAGAGTACTAGAGGTCTGGAGGCTATCCAGAAAGAACTCTGGAAATTTGTAAGGATCCTTGTGAATCTTCATCTGAGTACTGATAAGCACATACACAGGAGGCAACTATACAAGGCTGGGGAGAGAACCATCCAAAAGGATTAGAGAGAACAATTCAGGGAGAGAACCATCCAAAAGGATTAGAGAGAAGCAATAGCTCCTGTTCTGAGGTGCCAGAGTGAAAAACGTCATCATTTATTGAATTTGGATACAGTACTGTTTGGGATTGAATTGTCCCTCCTCTCCCTACCCCAAATAAAGGTTTACTAAAATATGAACCCCTAGTACCTCAGAATGTGGCCTTACTTGGAATAAATTATTTATAGAAGTAATAAAGTTAAATGAGCTCATCAGAGTAGGCCCTAATCCAATATATATCTCCTTGTAAAAAGGGAGACAGACACACACAGAGGAAAAATGAAATGAAGAAATACAGGAATAATACCATATGAAAATGGAATATTGTTTATACATCAACAAGACAAAGAATCCCAAAGATTGCTAACAAACCACCAGAAACTAAAATAAACAAGGAAAAATTCCTTTACAGGAATCCAAGAGAGCAGGGTACTACTGATACTTCAATTTTGGATTTCTAATATCCAAAACTGTGAGAAAATAAATTTCTATTGTTTTATTTTATCATCATCAACACCACCACCATCAACATATTTTTTGGCACTACTAGGGACCTGAACTCAGAGGTGCTCTACCACTGAGCCACAACCCTCCCTCCTATTATTATTATTATTATTATTATTATTATTAATCTTGTGAAGTTGCCAAAGCTGGTTGCATATTTGTAATCCCTCTTGCCTCTGCCTCCTGAATAGTTGGGATTATAGGTATATGTCACCATATGTGGCAAATTTCTATTGTTTTAGCCACTTTTGTTATAGCAGCCCACAGGAAACTAATACAACCACATAGAAGATTTTTAATTTAATAATGAATCAAAGAAATAGACAAAAAGGAGACTTATTTAGAAGCTACTCTCAGTCTACCTAGAAAAACTGAGAAGATAAAACTCTGTGAATAAATTAATTGCATACCAGAACACAGAGTATTTATAGGAATATAAAAATATCCAGCATCCAAGAAGGTAAAATTTGCATCTAGCATCCAATAAAAAATTATCATGCATAGAAAAGAGGCAAATATAACCTATGATTAGGAGAAAAATCAACAAACCAATCAGAAAAGACAAAGCTGAAAGAATTAGCAGATAAGTATAATAAAAAGTTATTAAAACTATTCCATATATTCAAGAAGCTAGAATACTAGAATAAAGATTGAACATGTTAAGTGAAGACTTGGAAAGTTATACACACACACACACACATACACGTGCATATGTACGCACATCCCAAACAAACTTTTAGTAGTAAAAACTAGATATCTGAGGTTTAAAATGCAATAACATCAGAAGACTAGTGAAAATATAGCAATAGAAACAATCCAAATTAAAATACGAGGGCATGAAAAAGTAAATCATCAGTGAGCTGTGGAATAATTTCAAGTGGCCTTATATATACATAATTGGAATCTTTAAAGAAAAGGAAATGGCAGGGAGTGGTAGATAGGAAGGAAAAAATAATTTCAATAATAAACCGATAAAAATCACATTATAGTTGAAGATTTCAGTTCCACTATTAGCAACAGAAAGAAAACAAAGACATAGAAGACTGTGACAAGATTATTAGTCAACTTGACTTTATTGGTAATTACAGCACTCTTCATCCCTAACCACTAGAATACACATCCTTTAGATGAACTCAAAAAGGAACATTTACCACCAAAAAAAAGAAAAGAAACTCCCCAAAACTAAAAACAAACAAAAAAATAAATAAAACCACACCAGACTTTAAAATAAATCTCAATAAATATAAAAGCATTTGAGTCTATGAAGTATAGTCTATGATTATAATGGAATTAAATGAGAAATCATTATTAGAAAAATATCTGGAATATTCATCAAGTATTTGGAAACAAACTAACATACTTCTAAATAACCCATGGGTGGGAGGGGAAAAAAAAGCATTTTCAACTGAATGCAAATGAAAATACAACTTATCAAAATGTGTGGGATTGTACTAGAGGTTTGGAGGCTATCCAAAGCAACGTGTAGGGGAAAATCTATAGTTAAATGTTATATTAGAAAAGTAGAAAGGTATCAAATCACTGGCCTTAGATATATTCAGAAACTAGAAAAAGAGGAGTATGTTATATCCAAAGTAAGTAGAAGAAAGGAAAATACAAAGATCAGAGTAGACCTTAATGAAACAGAGACTAAGAAAACAGAAAAATCAATGGCACCAAAAGTTGATTCTCTAATAAAACATCAGCAAAACTGACAAATCTTTCAGTAGATTAATCACGCGAAAAAGAGAAGACACAAATTATTTAAATCAAGAATAAAAGAGGGCTTTTTAGTTAGTGGTGGAACGTGAGAGAGCTGCTGCCTCCGAAGCAGTAAACCAGCACCTCTGTTTGTTTGTTTGTTTTGCCCTTAGTTCCACCACTGCAAACCCACCCACCAAGGACCCTGAACCTGTCCACCCCAGGCGAACCGAGATCTTCCGGCTGGGTCTCCCCCATTTGGGCCGACTTTGCACCTCCAAACAACCTTAGCATGATGTCTTATCTTAAGCAACCACCTTACGCAGTCAATGGGCTGAGTCTGACCACTTCGGGTATGGACTTGCTGCACCCCTCCGTGGGCTACCCGGCCACCCCTAGGAAACAGCGGCGAGAGAGGACGACGTTCACCCGAGCTCAGCTAGACATACTGGAAGCGCTGTTTGCCAAGAGCAGGTACCCAGACATCTTCATGTGGGAAGAAGTGGCGCTGAAAATCAACTTGCCTGAATCCAGGGTGCAGGTATGGTTTAAAAATCGAAGAGCAAAGTGCCGCCAACAGCAGCAGCAACAACAGAATGGAGGTCAAAATAAAGTGAGACCTGCCAAAAAGAAGACATCTCCAGCTCGGGAAGTGAGTTCAGAGAGTGGAACAAGTGGCCAGTTCACTCCCCCCTCTAGCACCTCAGTCCCTACCATTGCCAGCAGCAGTGCTCCAGTGTCTATCTGGAGCCCAGCTTCCATCTCCCCACTGTCAGATCCCTTGTCCACCTCCTCTTCCTGCATGCAGAGGTCCTATCCCATGACCTATACTCAGGCTTCAGGTTATAGTCAAGGATATGCTGGCTCAACTTCCTACTTTGGGGGCATGGACTGTGGATCTTATTTGACCCCTATGCATCACCAGCTTCCTGGACCAGGGGCCACACTGAGTCCCATGGGTACCAATGCAGTTACCAGCCATCTCAATCAGTCCCCAGCTTCTCTTTCCACCCAGGGACATGGAGCTTCAAGCTTGGGTTTTAACTCAACCACTGATTGCTTGGATTATAAGGACCAAACTGCCTCCTGGAAGCTTAACTTCAATGCTGACTGCTTGGATTATAAAGATCAGACATCCTCATGGAAATTCCAGGTTTTGTGAAGACCTGTAGAATCTCTTTTTGTGGGTGATTTTTAAATATGCTGGGCTGGACATTCCAGTTTTAGCCAGGCTTAGATGGGATGATGCTCAGACTCCTCTGATGAAAGTTCCAGGAGGCATAGAAGGAAAAATGAAGGGCCTTAAAGGGGCCTACCAACCAGCAACCTGAAATGGACAAACCAATCTGCTTAAGATCCTCTCATAGTTTTAGATCATTGGTTTTCCTGATTTACAAAGTGATCTATCAAATGCATTCTAGCCATGTGCAACCAAACACAACCAAAAAATAAAAATCACACAACAAGTTGTGAGGGAAGGGAGGGAAGGTCCTAGCCTTCATAAGCAGAGGTGATCCAAAGTTTTAGCCAATCCTTGGTTGAATCTTAGGAATGAACAGTGTCTCAAGCTCATTCACGTTTAATGACCAACTGGTTGTTGGCACTGAAAAACTTTTCAGGGCTGTGTGAATTGTGCGACTGATTGTCCTAGATGCACTACTTTATTTAAAAAATAATGTTCATAAGGAGTCAATATGTAGTTTAAGAGACAATCAGTGTGTGTCTTATATAAATGGTACATCTGTGGTTTTTAATCTGTGCTAGACTTCAAAACTGTGATCTCCTGTTATTGTATGCAACCTTGAACTCCACCTCTCCAGGAATTCTTCGTGATTAAATAGGTTATAATTATAAGCAAAATTCAGAGCAACTGAGTACTGATTTTAAAAGATTACTTTTGGCTGGAGGTGAGCTGCACTGAAACTTTACGACAAAATGTCTGGACAAGGAGAGTAAGAGAAGAGACATAAAGGACATTAATTCATCTGTATTTTACTGTTGGTAAGCCTAGCAGTAAAGAGACATTGGTCAATTGCTCTGACCCTGATGAATTTTTAAACTGAGATCATTGTTGTTTATGCTTGCAGATGTTAACTGGAAGTTATATATGCATAAACCTTTTCTTCCTGGATTTGGCAGATATGTATAATTATATTAAAATGGTTCTAGCACACAAAAAAAAAGAATAAAAGAGGGAATGGGGACATCTACTAACTTTAAAGAAATGAAAAGGATTATAAGAGCATACTACGAACAACTATACCTAATAAATTAGTTCACACAAAAGTTAGAATGTACAGAACAATAGAAACTATTCATAGTTCAAGAAGAAATAGAAAATCTGATTAAACTTTTAATATTAAGAGATTAAATTAGCCATTTAAAACTTCCCACAAAGAAAATTCAAGTCTAGAGGGCTTCACTGGGGAATACTATCAAATATTTAAAGAATACCAATTCTTCACAGACTCCTCCTCAAAATAGCAAAGAGAACACTTCCTAATTAGTATTATAAAGACAGTATTAACATGATACCAAACCAGATAGAGATATCACAAGAAAATTATAAATCAGTATCTCTTAGAAATGTAGAAAGAAAATTACTCAGCAAAATATTATCAGATGAAATCCAGCAAAATATATATATATATATATAAATATATATACATACACACACACACACACACACACGTATGTACGTATATGGGTGTATCTTTTTTTAAAATAGAGTACATACCATAACCAAGTGAGAATTGTCACAGGGATGCAAGGTTGGTCTGACATCTGAAAACCAACTGATGTAACGTATCAATCAAATAAAGGACAAAAACCCACATAATCTTCTCCACAGACTCAGAAAAGTCTAGCAAAATATATTTCATGATAAAATATAATCAACAAACTTGGAATAGAAGGGAACTTCCTCAATGTGATAAAAGGAATCTGTGAAGAATTAACACTTAGGAAAAAAGTACCAAATTTTACTCTGAAAACAAAAATTATTTTTGAAAAATATTAAAGGAGATCTAAAATGTAATTTAATCTCACTTTGTGGATCAAAAGACTTAATACTGTGACAAGGTCAATACTCACCAAATTGATTACAGATTCAATGTAAATTCTATTAGAACTCCAGCTAGCTTTGTCACAGAAATTTATTAACTAACCCTAAAATTCATATGTAAATTCAAAGAGACCCAGAATAGCCTAAAAATCCTGAAGAGGAAGAACAGGGAGTTTTAAAACTTACTACAAAGCTTCAGTAATCAAAACAGTGGTACTGGCATCAGGATGAATATATACAGCAATGAACTAGTATTAAGAATCCAGAAAAAAGCCCTCACATTTGTAGTCAATTGACTCTTGAAAAGGTGAAAGACAATTCAATGAGGAAAGAATAGTCTTTCAAAAGAGGTGCCAGGATAAGTGAAAGTCTACTTATAAGAGTTGGAGCCTCTTCCTTACATAATGTACAAAAATTAATTACAAGTGGATAACAGACCTAAATACAAGAACTAAAACTATGAAATGCTCAGAAGAAAACATTATAAATCTTTATGATCTTGGGTTAAGCAAAGCTTTAGATATTACAACAAAATTGCAAGTGAAAAATATACTAGAATCATCAAAATCAAAGGACATCATCAAGAGAATAAGTGGGGGGGAATGGCACATTATATATCAGATTAGAGACTTGTACATAAAGAACTCTTACAAATAATCTGATTTAAAACATGGACAAAGGTTTTGAATAATTTCTCTGAAGAAAATATGCAAGTGGCTAATAAGAAAATGGCATGCCAGTATTTAGGAATAAATCTGATAAAATATGTAAGAATTACACATTGTCAATTTAAAAATATTGCTGACAAATTAAACACAACATAAATAGATTTATCATGTTCTAAGATCTCAATTCAATATTGTTAACATGTTAATTTTTCTCATATTGATGTATAAATTTAATGCAATAATCGAGATAATGTGATTTAAGCATAAAAGAGATATTTACCCAAAAGAACTGAATAGGACTGGGGGTATAGTTCAGTGGGACCCTGGATTCAATCACCTATAGAAAGGAAGGAAGGGAGGGAGGGAGGGATGGAGAGAAAGTAAGAAAAAAGGAAAGAAAGGAAGGAAGGGAGGAAAAAAAAGAGAAATGAAGGAAGAAATAAAAGCATATGCCCACTCAACAACTTATAAATGAATGTTCAAAGCAGCTTTATTTATAATAGCCCCAAACTTGAAAAAACCCAAATGTCTGTCAATAGATGAATAGATACACCAGTGACAGTATATCCATACAATGGAATACTATTTGGCAATAAAAAGGAAATGGACCCTCAGTACAAACCAGCTAGTGGTGTGGACCTCAGGCAGGCATTTTCTTTGTGTGTGAAAAACATGCCTTACCAATGCCTTCCTAGTGGTTGGTCAGAAACTTGTACCCTAACCTATGTTATTCCCCAGGCAGATGTTGTCCCTGGGGTTCAACCTCTCTAAATATCAGTAGAAGCTCATGGTAGAATCAAAAGAGCTATATATATTATTCCCCTATTAGTCATCTTAGGAATTACAGCCAGGAAAGGAGCAAGAGTTAGGGAAATAGCATTTTCTGAGGCCCACTATAACCAACTGTCAACACAGTTTATGGATAACGTGGGGTGAATTCCAGGAATACTTGAGACCTTATAAGACCAAGGAGATTCCCTTGAAGAGGTAGTCCTACAAAACAGATTTAAACCTGCTGACCACTGAAAAGGGAGGACTCCTTGCATTCCTGGATATGAAATGCTATTTTTACATGTAGGAGAAAATGGCGCATTGTAACTTTCTGTACTCTGTAGAAATGTAGCTGCATCAGTTAATTGTTAGTATGATTTATAGGTTACTATGCCAATAAACTGATGTCTGAACTATAACCTTGTAGATATGGGGGGTTTATACATATAGCTCTTAGGGATGTAAGCTTACAGTTATCTTGAGAAACTGCTGACTATGATGAAGTCCACTTGCAGGTGAGGTGTCTCACTGCCTTTGTTCTGCATCTGTGAGCTGCTTATCATAAGAATTCCTGTGCATGGTCTATGGTCATGTGGGTCAAGAATTCAAACCCACCAATGTTGTAAATTTCCTATAAAGACCCATATAATCTCAACTCAAGGCCCAGAATTTCAGAGTGATAGCTTTTCTGGGTCTGCCAGCGTCATAAACCTGAGTTCTCAAAAAAAAAAAAAAAAAAAAAAAAAGGAAACGGACCGTGAATACTTGCAATAACATGGATGAATCTCAAAATAATTTGGCTAATAAAAGAAGCCAAATTCCCCACCTCTGCAAAAAATAAAACACTACATGAGTTCATTCTGTGTAACTCCATTACATAAATTCTAAAAAATGAATTATAGCAACAGCAAAAAAGATCAATGGTTGCCTCAGGACAGGGAATAAAGAGGTGAAAGGCACAGGCAGGAGGAATTACACAGAAATATGAGGGACCTTTTGGAGACAGTGCTTATATTCATTACATCTGCTGTGGTTATGGTTCTATGGAATATGAACATATGTGAAAACATGCTATTATATGCTTTTTATCATATGGAAATTATACCTCAATAAAGATGTTAAATAAGACTCATTACTGACACTGCAGATCAGAGGTTTTGTCAGATGGGTGGAGCAAAGAACAATGATGAGGTAACAGCATTTAGAACATTTGTATGAAAGTTGCTAAAATGATGAACCATGAAATCTAATATGACCAGAGTGGGAAACGAGAAGAGAACTGACTGAGCAAAAATATTAAAGGATAACTAATGAAGGGAAAAATGGGAAGGAATATAACTAAGTAAGGAAACTTGAGAATAGGAAATTTAGCTCTAGAATGAAATGAATTCAAATTTCAGAGGCAAATTCTAGATGACAAGAACCATGATCTCAGGAGTAGATCATAAAGTAGAGCTGATATAAAGGTCACAGTTGATGACAAAGAACCTAGGGTTCTGAACCATCATTTGTATGTTAAAGTCACTTAGGATGATGGCAGGACTTGAACTGAACATATAACCATTTGCTAAGATATCAAAGTCCTCAGGGAATGAAGAGGACTTCATATCTTAAATTTTGTATTTGCTTTAAAAAAAAATCCTGATTTGTCTGGAGCATTCATTCTGTGCTCCAGACAAACCAACCTCTAAAAATGCATTAAACTGTGAACAACTCCATCACTTACTTCATTAATTTCTTATTTTCTAGACTTACTTATTAACTATATTCTAAAGTTTACTCAGAAGTGTGAGTTCATATGGAACAAACATTTGAGGCAACATTACTACTAGCCAGTTTCCCAAATCAACAACACACTTTGTTTTGAGCCACAATGATTAATCTATTAGAATTTTAATATTCCTCAAACAAATCTTAAATCATTTATTGACTCTAAAAAGAAAGAAAATAGTTCTAAATTCTTTTGAAAATGGTCTTACCACCAAGAAACATCCAATTCATGAAATTAGAAACTCTCAATTTTAGGAAAGAATATTTCAATCCCAATATTCACTGACCTATTATCATTCATATTTTCTGCATATGCTGCAAAACTAAAATCCCTTCTTACTCATTAACTAAAAGCACTCTATTTCAACTTTTGAATCATACATGCTTAACATAATTTCCATTTTTACAACAAATCTTCACCAAAACAAAAATGCACTTTCTTTTTTTCAATGATAGGGATCAAACCCACAACCTTATATATGGTAAGTAAGGGCTCTACAACTGAGCACTCTCCAAAAATCCACTTTTATTTATAGAATCCACTCTCCTAAAAATTGGTATTTATAAAAATTGTCTCTAATGAATTCATAAAGTGGATATTTTACTTGTTTTGTTAATTACATATTAACAAGGTAAGAACATTTCATATGTATTTTTTAAATTATCTCATTTTTGTAGTGATAAGCCTCTTCCTTTACAAAAAATAAGTAATCATTATTTCTGATTTGTTAAAATTCCTAAGAAATTTATAAGAAAGAAAAGGGGGGCTGGGGCTGGGGCTCAGCAGTAGAACACTTGCCTTGCATATGTGAGGCACTGGGTTCAATCCTCAGCACCATATAAAAACAAATAAATAAAATAAAGGTATTGTGTTCATTTATAAACTAAACAAAACATTTTTAGAAGGAAGGAAGGAAGGAAGGAAGGAAGGAAAGAAAAGGTATCTTGGTTTGTTTTCCCTTTTCACAGGTACTGGAAGTATATTCTTCTCAATGCTACTTGGTAGTTATACTGACCACTTGACTGGACAACTCAAATTCTACTACATCCTTTCTTTAGTGGCAAATGAACACTTTCAACTTCACTTAATATATCCATTTTAGATCTCACTACTACTTCAAATATAATATATCCAAAACCAAACTCATAATCATTCTCAATATTTCCCCACCAAACAGAGATCTTCTTACAGCTCTTTTTTCTGCTATAATGGTTAAGTTACCAAATCAACCAGTTTCAAAATCCTTTTTTTCTGGGGCCCTCTCTTGTAACACATCCTTTCAATTCTATGCTTTTATATTTCTACTGCTGCAATCCCTCATTACTTCATTGCAAGAACTACTGGTAAAAATTCCTGATTTTCCTTCTTCTGGTCTCTTCACTTTCAATTACATACAGACTTGCCAGATTAATATTCCTAAAAACAAATCCTTAATGACTCTACTTCCCTACTCGAAAGACCCCTTTGCCTAGCAAATATATTAAAATTTTCAAACCAGAAAATCAATGTCCTTTTACATCAACTACGCTTCAGTCAAACTGAACTCCTGTGGAATTTTATTTATCTCTCTATGAAGGTAAATATCTACTAGCTACTACAGCTAATTTAATGTAGTTCTTACTCCCCCCTCATCATCTGCTGGCTATTTAAGGGCAGGAACCATATCTTAATATCTCCCCACAAAAAAATAACACAGTAAGTAAGTAGCGTTTATGAAGGAAGGAAACTAAGACTTAAAAAACAAACAAACCCAAAAAAAGCTCAATTAAATTTAGGCTACGATAGTGTTTCAATTCTCGTTTCTACAGTCTTTCCAGAATTGGTACATACAATAAAATCTATTAATTACCTGTTATTACATTTATATCTGGGTACTGGTTTTCACATAGAACAACAGCTTTGCTATCCCTCTCAAAAGCCTCTCGAAGTTCTTTCTTGACTGCTGCTGAACCACATAATCGATACAGGCCTACTACCTAGAAATAAAATTATGGCCACATTATGTTGTATTTAATAAAGAAACAATATAATAGTACAATATAAATCACATAAACTTAGCAATCCCATTTGTTCTGATCGCATGTAATTATAATACCTCCAAGACAGCTATTGAAGTCTTACCATAGACAATGTTGTTTAGTTTTTAAAAATCCTATTATTTCATTTCAAACAATATATTATGATTTCTGCATTCTCAGTAATCTTAAGAAAGAGGTGCAATCTCTTCTCTTCATACTGTCCAACCAGTATCTCCATACCAAGCATGTACCATTTCACATCTTTTGCCCTAGACTGACATAATGCAATACCACAATTAAACAATGGTTTTAGAGTTGTAAAGCTCCCCTCTGTCACTCTTTACTGGTAAACTTGGGCAGGTTATTTAATCTCTTTAATACTCAGTTTCCTTATTCATAAAATAATTATATAGTTCAAACGAGAAGCCAGTATGCTATTTGTATAAAGTTTTCTAAGGAAAAAAAACCAAAAAGATTTTCAGGAAGAAATAAAAGCCAAACTAGGGGGAATTTTACTTATGAAATTGATTATAACGTAACAGAAGAAATTTAATCAATACAGTAAAGATAAAATAAAACCTCTAGTTTAAAATTTATGTAAGTTGCATAAGTACTATTCAATCCAATAACCTACAATGAAAGATTTGTTTTTAAAAAACAGTTCATACAGATTCTGAAATATTAAGTCTTAAGAAGTTCACTATAAATTCACTGAGAAGAAACCAGAATAGCTGCTATAAGGAAAAAACCAACCTAAATGACCTATAAGAGTTCTTTGAAAGAATAAACTTCAAGAATATTAAGGAAAATAAATGGTTGTCACCTATACTTCCACGTCAAAGACTATTCAGAAATCTCAGTCATCTTGAATTGAAGGAAGAGTTATAGAGAAAGAAATTATTTCAAGACAGAAATAAAGCAAAGCCTCAAGAATTTGAACTAGAAATCACTATAAAATGTTATAAATGATCTACAAGAAGGTATACTCAAATGAAATTTCTGGGTTTACTTGTGACTTAAACTCTTAAGTCATGGAAAAACTGATACCACTAATAAAAGCAAAAGAAAAAAGAAAAAAAAAAAAAAACCCTGACAGACTATAACAGAGAAGATGGGTTTTAATGTGGGAAAGTATCAATAATGGATGCAGGGAAATGTTGTCCAAAATGTTTGAAATGATAAGCTCTAAGTATTAACTGAAAGACAGTAAAAAAAACTAAAACTATTTGTACAAGACAGTAATGCAAAGTGTTGTTACATTCAAAAGGATCAACATATGGGAAACTAAGAAACATGGACTAGGAAAAATATTGAAGTTTCTCCTCTTAACTATAATCCTGATGCATTTATGTTAAGAATAGCATTTGTTAGGCTAGCTGCATCATCTCAAGAAAGACAAGATAAAAATTTAGATAGGCTATTAAATAGGCTCAAAGAAAATCCTTCCACATAGAAGAAACTAACTTGACTATAGCCCTTGTGGTATAGGCACATTTAAGTGTCATAAAATCCTATAATAAGGATGTGCCTCCTTGAACTTGAGAAGGAAATGAACCTAGAGCAAATTTAAGGAAGTACTACTTAAACAGTAGACAACAAATTAACATAACATTTTACTTCCCAAACTGAACTAAAACATAGCCTTTAAATGGATGAATAAAGAAATTAAGGTCCTATAGGTATTTCAAGGATAGGGCATTTTAGGATATATTCCTAAATTTAGAATGCTGACTTCTTGAATCAAATTCATGAAGTACATGCTCGATTTCTCTATCAGAGCCAGAATCTATACTGGATGAACCATAAGTATCAGTAATTTTTCCCACTGGAATCAGAAGACATAATATAGCTGCATTCAAAGTATTTAGATGATGTAAAAGCCCACCCCGCAAACTATTTTTATATGAATATAAACTTTATTTTCACAGTGAAAAAACAAGAATAATAACTGACAAAAAGGTAAATAAACTTTAAGAAACATGGTAGCCTGTAAAATGTAGAACAACAAGCCTACTTGTATGTACGAATGCACGCAAGCGAGCATGCACACATTGGTGGAAAAGCAGCAAGGGAAAGAAATCAAAAAATGTTTTTAAAAAATACAGTTTCAAGGGGCTGGGACTGTAGCTCAATGGTAGAGCACTTGCCTCGAACATGTGAGGCCCTGGATTCGATCCTCAGCACCACATAATAATAAATAAATAAAGATATTGTGTTCATCTACAATTTAAAAAAAAAAAAGTATAGTTTCAAATGCCCAACTGTAAAACATTTTAGTTTGCAGGAAATCTTTAAAATAAACCTTTTTAGAATCTTCCACTAAAGAAATAAAAAGCTTTGCTAGAAATGTTTTCTTAGTGCTCAAAAAGTAATTAACAGTCTTCACATACCTGCTCTTTATATCTCAAAAAATAAACTGTAAAATACAATGCCACTTGAGTTACTTATTATAATATTCAATTGTAAAATTTTCTGCTTAATAACTAGCTTTAAAGTCTGCCCCATCTCTGAACTTTCTGCATACTAACTGAGGTGGGGGGGGCAGGGGGAATGGAGGAAAAAAAGAGAAGCTTAAGAAAGAAAAGTAATTAAGAGAAAAAAATACTGGACTGTAAAGTCAAGTCCTCACTCTCACATCAACAACACATACTAGAGACAGAATTATGTATAAAATTTAGATGACCTCCCTCTTATCATTAGAAATGACTGGATCCATTTTTATAAATATAAGCAAATAAGACCCATAAGGATTAAGTGATTTGCCCAACATCACACAGTTAAGTAATAACAGTAGAGAAACCAGAATCCAGGTCCTCTGGATCTTAAGACAATACTCCACAAATGTATAGTTTTCACATTAAGTTCAAGGTGAGATGTTTTAAATGAAGACATAATATTTCAGATTTCATGATATTTACCCTTATTGTCTTTTGAGTCAATGTAAATTTGGGTGACTAAAGCAGAATTATCTCAGAACATTATGATTCTTATTATATCACAAGAATTTATGTGTCAAAAATTAATATAAATACTTTTTATATCTCAATAATATCCTCAGTCATATACTGTTTTTCATTGTCATACTCCATACCTATAAATGAACATAAAGAAAGACAAGGTATATTAACTGGCTAAGATTGTTACATACCTTGTTGCAAATAATGCCAGAGTTTTGTTTGTTTGTTTGTTTCTTTTAATAGGTTGCCTTTCCTTTCTTATTTAAAAGGAAATGAGAGGTGTTCTTATAAGTAAGAACTCTCCTCATCCTACATGTTATATGACTTTCTAAGAATGGGACTATTAAGAGTAGGGAAAAAGTGGATAGAGTTAATGTGAGGAGTGAACAAGTTTATAGGATTCAGTATTAGAACCTTCTGTCATAAACTGTCAAACCATGTTATCAGCTTTAGCTTTTCCTAGCATTGACTTACAAAGCAATCTTGATGCCTAGTTATAAAACCCATGTAGTTCTGTAACACAACATAAGCTCTGATCTAGTAAGCTCTGAAATCACTGATAACATAGGTTAAGGTAATGAATTATACTCTAAACAGTGATGTAATAAAATAAACAACAGAAGTAGAAAAATGTCTAAACTATTTTTTTTTACCTTACCTTAAATTCCTTCCCCCAAGACTCAAAATCAGACTTATAATCAATTCATCAATCAATAAAGGAGATAGTAGAAAAATGCAGTGAAATATACCTGACAGCCTCTCTTTTCAATTTCCATAATACATTTCTGTATCAGGAGTGGCACCATCAATCCTACATTTTCTTTTTCTACAACTTTTTGAATGTCAACACCAAATATTACCGATTCTCGATTTTTATCTAGTCCATGAAGAGAATTTTCCCACTGTTCCATAAGAGTCATTTTCACATAGATAAGACCTCTAGGTTCAAGTTTGACAGCCAATTGATGTGTCTTTGTCACTCTGAATAAGGAAGGAAGAACAACAGTTCCATGACAGCACACTCTATTTTTTCTTGGAGTGGGTTCCCAACTAAATACTACTAGTTTTAAATGTTGTGCATTTTCAATTTCTATATTGAAAGTGTGATCCATGTCTAAAAATGTGGTTCGACATGTGAGCAAAGCTGTTCTTGCTTTGTTTACTGAATCTACCTGAATTGCACAAAAGACATCTTTTGAATCTATCCGTGGTGGTTTTAAATCCTCAGCACCATAGAAATGCACACTCATGAGCCCAGATATGTACTGTGAACACTTGGGTTGATCAGAAAAGTTATAATGTCTAAAAGCATCTATGTCTATTTCATTTTTACTACAACTGTTTGGAATTATTTCTTTTCCTTTTCCAAATTTGCTTTCAGATCCATGTTTGCTAGATTTAGTTATAAGTTCAGGTGAGTCTCCATCACTGAGGTAACCACCTTTGCAGGAATACTTCAAACTCATGGAGGTTTTCTTCTGGTAGCTGTGCTGAGAAGATACAGTGGTATCAAGATGGTACCGGCTTATGACATTCCTCTTGGCAGCTGTGGTAGTGTTTCCAGAAGGTAAAATAACAGTATGATGAATTTCTCGACAGTTATATTTAGACAAGGAAGGAGAATTATCTGGACTGTTTACATAATTCAGGGTTCCCTTAACACCTAGCTTTCGGCTAAATTCTGGCAATCTTTTCATTTTCATGGAAAGTTTCCTCACAGTTCGTGGAGATTTTATTTTATCTGGTAAAGACCAATTAATTGAATTGCCCTTTTTCACAGGGCTAGGGCTTGGAGAGGATGGTTCCATAACTCCCAATTCAGTCCTACTTGTAGCAGCTAAGATTCCAGGACCTTTAAAAAAGAAAGAAAGAAAAATATTATAAAAAGATATGTTTTGATTTTTCTTACTCCTATTTTATAAACCATCAACTAAACAAGGTCTCACATGGATAGGAATACTTCCCTGTTTCATGTCAATGGGGAGATTAGTTTAAAGTTCAGGTCAGTCTTCATCTTCATGTTCAAAGCAGAATATCAAGATCTCCAGATGGTATACAGTACAAAGAAGCATCTCCCTCTCCATCTGCTATTCTGAAGACTTGAAGGAAGGGTAATGCAGATTCTTTTTAACATTTCCCACTACAATATACTCCAGTGAGCATATTATATATTAGAAACTAGGAAAGCTTCTTATTTTAAAATGTTAGAAATGCTATGCTAATAAGAACGTTTCTTCTATATTTATAATCTTATAAAGCTAAATGTTACCACTTAGTAGAGCTAGTTTTTTAAAAAGCTAAAAACAAAATAAATTTGTAATTTTGATAGCTGAGATGCTCCTTGTTCTAAAATTCTATTAGAATGTGTCACCAAAGTTTATATAGAGCTATCTAGTCAATCAAGAATAACAGAATATTGAATATCATAAATGTAACTGAATAATTTTAAAAACTGTTAAGAAATCTTCCTTATTGTGTTATTTGTATACAATAATTCCACAACTTCAAATGTTAGTTATGGTCTTTAACTGCAACAGAGTTATAAGTTTTCTTGCAATTTTTAGTTTTCATAGACAGTAAAACCAAGAAATGCTTTTGAATTTTTCTCCATACAAAAATGGCTTTATTCTTCTTTGAATGTCAAAATTATTCAGGTTTATGGTAAAAAGTTTTTAAAAATACTAAGAAGTATTTTACAAGTACAAATAAAGTAAATATCAGCCTAAACTACATATTTACAGATTAGCCACTACAAATATTTTGGTGGAAATAATACTAAAAGTAGTTTAATATTAATAAATTATTACTATTTCATTATGATTAAGCAATGCCAACTGACATTTATTGAGCTACTTAATATGTGTAGTCACTTATTTAATTCTCATAGTAACCCTGTGATTTAAAACCATTAGCACCACATTCTCCAGATAAGGACTCTCAGGCACAGAGCTGAGTAATTTAAGATCACAAAGTTGGCAGGTGGTAGAACCAGGATCCAAGCCACAACATTGGTTTTCAGAGTCTATGCTTTTAAATATTATACTTTTAGCTCCTCCATTCTTCTACACACTTTTTTGTCCAGCCATACATATTTTTTTTTAAAGAGAGAGTGAGAGGGGGGGGGGAGAGAGAGAGAGAGAGAGAGAGAGAGAGAATTTTTAATATTTATTTTTTAGTTCTCGGCGGACACAACATCTTTGTTGGTATGTGGTGCTGAGGATAGAACCCGGGCCGCACGCATGCCAGGCGAGCGCGCTACCGCTTGAGCCACATCCCCAGCCCCCAGCCATACATATTAAACAGATTTTAAAGACTTTTTCTCAACTATTATTAAAATTTTCCATAACTTCCCCAGCTTAAAAAATGGTCAAAAAATACATTTAATTTTTAAATTTGTACTTGTTCCTAGTAAATTTTCAAACTAATAATACAGATTAAAAATATCTTCTAAAGCTGAGGTTGTGGCTCAGTGGTAGAGTGCTTTCCTTGGCATGAGTGAGGTACTGGGTTCAATTTTCAACACCACATATAAATAAAGAAAGAAAATAAAGTTTTTTTAAATCTTCTAAAACCTGATACATAAATTCTAACTTTTCCTGTAAAGAAGCAATCTAATCCCAATTATATAAATTTTTTCAACTTTTTTTCATATAACCATTCTTATAGAGGAAGATCTAATAACTTCAAAATCAGAAGTTAATCTATAAAAAAAATCAACAAATTAAATGACCTTTCTTTAAAGTATTAATATAACATTCTCCCTCCACTCACTCTGTGCGTCTACACAGAGAATTAGTTTCTTTATAGACAGAGTACTATTTTAAGTATGCCTCCTTGGCCTTTCTGGTAAACAGCTATTAAGAAATAAAGTGTGTGATAAACTGGACAAAGCATCCTCTATGTTGCAAATCACAGCACAATTCTACTGGCTTACTTGTTTAAAACATTCTACAGAAATCAGGGTCCTGCTTTACAAACATTAATCTATTTTGTCACAGCCTAGGAAAACCAACCAGTATATTAAACTGTTGTAGATTTTATTAAATTGCTAAGGAATTTAACATACTGACTCCTTTTACATATTGTAAATAAATAATTCCAACTGAAGTCTTTAATTGTTAAAATGAAATACTATACATGTTAGCAACTTCTATTATAGACAAAAGTGTATTTGTTTTAAAATCCAACAGCTGAAATATTACCAAATTCCACAATCCTTTAAAATTAAACTAGAGCTACACTAATCAAATCACAGAATAGCTATATACAGCAAGCACACACACACAAAAAAAAAATCCTTAAACAGAAATTTATGTTCCAGGCTTGAGTCAAGAGAAAACGATACACTCCTTCAACACCTGGAACAGTAACTGGCACAAAGCATGAACTCAACATTTGTTGAATAAATGAAAGCATCAATCAACCAATTATTATTTGCCCTGTAAATTTGTAGACCTTTTTGAAAATACAATACAGAAATTAACAATAGCAAATACCAGCCATAAACACCCAATAATGATACTAGTAAATAAATCCAAAAGAAGCAAAAATGATCATGATGAAAGGTTACTGCAATAGCTGTGGGCACAATCTATTAACACCAAATACCAGAAAAACAGTCAAATGAATTAGGGCCCATCAACTCAATTAAACTCAGTAAAACTTGAGAAACAATAATATTAATCTACATATAACAATGCAAGATGAAGATGTAAAGAAAAAAGCACAAAATCAATCAATCCATCTATACCAATCTGATTGCAATATTTACCTGGAAGTTAATAAGCATAAAACAAGTCACAGTTTTGGTAGGATGATTTTTTAAATTGCTGTTCATATTTAAAATATTTACAAATTAGCTACCAACTTCTCAACATCATTCTGCCAATATTGCTAAGGAAAGCAGATCGCATTAGGTAACCTTGCTACCAAACAAAAAAACAAAAAAAAAAGACATATACTAAACTGTATTCTTTTGATTGGTTTAGGATTGTGCTTATTAGATACGAATTACATGTTTAAAAGAATGATGGTAAGAAAGGAGACATAAATATTAGTCATTCCATACTTTTAAAAAAAATTATGTCTATTAGTCTAAGATTATAATATGCCACAGTCTAAGATCATAATATGCCACAAACATTTTAAAAAATTAGTTTTAGTGTAAGAAATAAAATCAAGAATTAATAAACGTGATGGACTCAAACTAAAAAGCTTCTTCTCAAAAGAAACAATGAGGTGAAGGGAGAGCCTACATTTTGGGAGCAAATTTTCATCACATGCATGTCAGATAGAGCACTAATCTCCAAGATATAATAAAGATCTCAAAAAACTTAACAGCAAAAAAACAAATAACCGAATCAATAAATGGGCTAAGGAGCTAAACAGACACTTCTCAGAAGAAGGTATACACTCAGTCAACAAATATATGAAAAAAATGTTCAAAATCTCTAATAATTAGAGAAATGCAAATCAAAACTAAGAATTCATCTCATGCCAGTCAGAATGGCAGTTATCAAGAATACAAATAACAGCAAGTATTGGTGAGGATATGGGGGGAAAGGCACACTCGTACACTGCTGGTGGGACTGCAAATTGGTGCAACCAATCTAGAAAGCAGTATGGAGATTTCTTAGAAAACTTGGAATGGAACCACCATTTGACCCAGCTATCCCACTCCTTGGTCTATATCCAAAGGACTTAAAATTAGCATACTATAATAGCACACACAGCCACATCAATGTTTATAGCAGCTCAATTTACAGTAGCTAAACTGTGGAACCAACTTAAATGCCCTTCAATAGATGAAAGGATAAAGAAACTTTAGTATACATATACAATGGAATACTATTCAGCATTAAAAGAGAATAAAATTATGGTATTTGCAGGTATATAAATGGAGTTGGAGAATATCATGCTAAGCGAAGTAAGCCAATCAGTTTACTTCGCTTTAAACTTTTTTTTCCCAAAAAGCCAAAGGCCAAATGTTCTCTCTGATAAGTGGATGCTGATCCACAAGGGAGCAGGGGATGGGAAAAATACAGGGATTTTGATTGGACAAAGAGGAGGGAGAGGAGGGGAGGCATGGGGGCAGGAAATATGGTAGAATGAGATGGACATCATTACCCTAGGCACACGTATAACTGCACATATGGTATGTCACACATTGTGTACAATCAGAGAAATGAAAAGTTGTGCTGCAATTGCGTACAATGAATCAAAATGCATTCTGCTGTCATATATACCCGATTAGAATTAATTAATTAATTGATTTTTAAAAAGGATGGCATGTAGAAGGTGGGCTGGATATAGTTAAAAGCATAGACAAAGCATTCATAGTAATAAGAAAGAAAATATATCATAAGATTACAAATTTCAGTGAGGGCAGTCAATGTTATGGTGAGAGAAGTGGGAGTTTTCTATTTATTTGCATTTTTCTCAATGAAATATAAAGTAAGATCTTAAACTGAGAATAAGAATTGGAAAGAAGGTAATAGGAGGGGAATGCTGAAATAAAAATTAGTTTCAGGGGAATTATATTAAAGTGTATGTCACTTTATAGATGCTACCTTTCTAACTTAGCTCTTTTTTTTTTTTTTTTTGGATTTCCCAAGTTGCTCCTTGGTTTTTGTTTTTTTTTTTAATTTTTTTATTGGTTGTTTCTAACTTAGCTCTTGTCCTTATTATCTTCTTGCCTTCTCAATAACATTCCACATCCATCCCTATCTGTGATACTATAGCCTTTTCTCACACTCTACCCTGATCATAATCTGTATTCCAAATTACTATTTTATTTAGTATTTATTTCTCTTTCCATCATACTACAAAAGACACATATTTACTATAGAATTGAATCTACAATTAGAAATGCACAAAGAAGAATGTTTTTGATTACCTTCAATCACAATACCCAGAAACAAAAACTAACCACAACGAAAACTCCATTAACATTTTCAGTATGGCTTTCAATGTTTCTTTCAAAATTGTCAACATATAGTACACAGTTTCATAATTCACTTTTTCTCTTAATATAACATTTACTGGGCCTCCCCAAGTCGCTGAGAAAAGGATTCAAATTCAAACACTTAATTTGCAAAGTTCAGAAATCCCATCAAAAAAGTGAGAAAATTCAGGGGGAAATTCAAGATGAACATCAAGCTTGCTATCACTATGAGCAACTGGAGCTTAATCTCAAGAGAAAACTCTAGGAAGATTAATCTGCTCATAATTACCCACCCAAGAGAAAAGAGAGCTGGGGTAGTCCTATACCAACTTGTCAGTAACTAGTTGAGGAATACTCCAAGGTTGCCCTGCAGAGAGCTTCCTTGACTTCAAAGAAAGTCCTTAGGTAGAGATGCAAATACTGTGCAGGGTAGAAAAAGGCTTCCTTCATTCAAAGAGTAAGTAATAAAACCCAATACATATGCACCGACAGCATCTACTACACCACACATCTTCAAATACTATGCATCATTTGAAATTCTATAAATTAAAATGACTTGATATAAAACATAACTAATTTCTATCCAACACTTGATATTTGCAACCAAAGGTGACTCATGCTGTTTCCTGGGGAGTATGTCTAGAACTAACAGAAGCATATCATAAAACTGAAGGCAAACAAGGAAGAGCAAAACCATTAAGTTCAACTATATAAAATGCTTTTTTTTAATAGATCAAAAACTGTTGAATATCAGCAATTTCTTATGGTTCAACCTAATATATATTAAACTTCAATTATTTCCTTTTGGGGTTCTATAACTATTGCAGCACCTTTTTAATCTCTTTTTTTTTCCTTCCTTTCCTTTGCTCATGAGAAATCTTAGGCATAAGAACACAAACTAATGACTATTGGTACACTGAAAAGACAACTTTTCAGCTTTGGCCAGGCCATGTATGGGTAAATGAATGAATGAAGCAAAAAATTAGACTTACATAAAGAATATATCTTTTTCTTCTATTCCCCATGACTTCACTCTTTTCAACGAAGAGAAAAGCAATCATAAGTCTCAAAGGATAAATATACTAAATCATATCACATACTACATTACAAAACCAAGTCTGTGATAAAAATAATTAAAACACCATGTATATAAAATATTTATAAACCTCTTTGTTTTTCTTTATTTTTAAATATATTCACTTTATACAGAAAGTACATGAATATAATATGCTTTCTTCTATATTTAGCAACTGTGAAAGAATTGAAAAAGAAGAAAGAAAAGGCAGATCTATGATCAACTTTACCTGCAAAAGGAGATTTCAATATCGGACTATCCTCCACCATTAAACCTTCTTGTGTCTTGTGTCTTAACCTTTGCGTGTACTGCTGCATACATTCTGTGGAATGGATGGAATCTATAGGATACACTTCATTTGACTGAGTGGTCTGAGTATCACCTTTGTGTTCAGAAGAGCACAATGGATCTTCAGTGGGCTGCTCTGCTTTTGTAGGGTCACTCCTAGACAATATGCTCAAACTGACAGCAGGAAACTTCAGAAGAGCAGGGTTTGGCTCATGGAAACTCAAGGCACTTGATACCCCAAGGTCATCATCCTCAGGAATGGGATTGTACCATATTTCTCCTTCATCATCTGCATCATTTTCCTCATTAAAATCTGAAGAGCAGTTTCTTGATAATGATGAGTTTGTAGCATTACACACCATATATGTACAGTATTCTTCAGATGATTTGAGGAAAGGATGTGATAGCTGATGTTTAAGAAGAGATACAGGTGAGATAGATAAATGACTCCTATCTTGGCATTTCCTATTTTCTTCTTCCAGATTAAAAGATCTCAGAGGACTTTGATATAACCAATTTCGTTTTTTTGAAACAGTGATACTGTTAAGTGACTTATGACCTCTGAATTCAATATTATCCTTCAGATCTTCAGATTCTCTTCTCTTCATTGAAGACCCATAGACATTTTCAAATAAATCTGTTTCAAAGAAGAAAAAAAGATAGAATATAATGCCTAATATACCAGGAAATATATGTCACTTCAAAACAGTAGTCAAAATTTTTTAAAAGTAGAAAATTAATATTAATCACAAAAAAAAACAAAATCAAACCAGAAAAATTTTGGATTTTCCACCAAAACATGGTTTCCATTATCTAGAAATCAGACTGCTAGTATAGGTGTCATAAAATTCTAGGAAACAGAATATGCAAATTCTGATACTGCTTTTATTTAAAAACTACAGGATTAACAAAGCCTTACCCTAAGCAAAACAAATTTTATAAAAAGCTTATATAGAATGCTCTGTACACAGTATGACTAATCAATATTTGAATAATTTCCAACTCACTATTACTAGACCAAAGTCATTAGAAAGAATAAGTAATATTCCTAAATTTTCACACAAAGATTTACTTTCACTAACCTAACAAAAAAGTATACCTTACCTATTAAAATTTCAACATAACATTGGTTCCCTAACCATACAGCTCAGTAGTATCTTACGCAAAGTTTGAGTTCTATATAGCTGGAGCAAAAATTGAAATTAAGATCTCTTAAAGAGGCTGATTACAACCAACCATGCTGTCTCACAGTAAGCACAACAGCTATTATTATTACTGGCCAGATGCAAATTTAGGCAGCAAATAATGAACAAAATAATCCCTGCCCCATAAGAAATTTATAGTCTACTCAAATACTCAAGATAATATACAGGTTAATACAATGTGATAATACCCTAAAAATATACATATAACACTATTTTCAACTAAAAAGGAAAATTTTGTGCCTCCAAAGAGGTGTGTGAAGCAACTTCACTGACCCTTCACTGATAGTGAATAATCTAAATATAATAATAATAATAATAATAATAATAATTCACTACACATATGTAATAAAAACCACATCTGTATAAATCTAAGACCATGTTAGGTTTTTAAATTATGGAATTATGGCCTTATGCTATTCTGGTTGTGTACATGGTTGATTCATCTTACTGTTACCGCAAATAAAAAATGATGTGGGGGGCCAGGGTTGTGGCTCAATAGTAGAGCACTTGCCTATCATGCATGAGGCACTGGGTTCGATCCCTGGCACTACATGAAAATTAAAATAAAAATAAAAACAAATAAATTAAAGGTATTGTGTCCATTTACAACTAAATAAAATTTTTTTAAGATGTAATAACAGTGATAGCACATTAAGCTATGAGAATCTTAATAACAAAATTAGTTTCACACATAACAAGATGTTTAGTAACCTCTCTTCAACTGAAAGAAAAATCTTTAATAATGCAAAAAAAAAAAAAAGCCCTTGTCTTTTTTAAACTCCTAAACATCTACCTAACCAAGCAGATTAATTAAAATATAACAATCTTAAACACTAATTGGGGTTCAAGTTCAATTAGTTACAGAAGGGAAAGAAGCTCCATGAACTCCTACTATGTCTGCAATTTACTCACTCATCAAATAAGTAACTATTATGTTCTAGAAATAAAGCAATAAGGAAGCCCCTAACCTCATTTTACCTCTACAACAATCTAATAAGTATAATTATCATATTATTGAAAAATATGAGGAATATGGTCAAGTCCCTAGTATTCAAAATTAAACCTAACCCTAAAACCCACATGTTTACCCCTTTCTCTATATCATGCCACCCATTAAGAACAGGGAAGCAGGTGACCCTCTCTCAACATGGGATAGCAACACATTTACAATACAAAATGACTGCTGATAGAGACAGGAGGATTGCAAGTTCAAAGCCAGCTGCAGCAATTTATTGAGGCGCTAAGCAACTTGGTGAGACCCTATCTCAAAATAAAATATAAAAAGGGCTGGGGAGGTGGCTTAGTGGTTAAGTGCCCCTAGGTTCAATCCCCAGTAACAACAACAACAACAAAAAAAATGGCTGCTGATAAATATTCGGAAATCTATAAAATAATAGGGAAAAAAAAGTCAAAACCACCAAATTGGTAAAAGGAAGGGGCAGTACTGAAATTCTGACTTTAAACTTCATAGAAGTATACCTGGGCTGCTATCACTGAGGGATACCCATCTCCATCCCCCAGGATTGAATAAGCAAACATAACAAATACTCAACGAACATCATGAACTGATTATTTAATTTAATTAATGAAAAGGTGAAGATTTTCTAGAGTCTTTTTTTGGTTCTATTTCCTGTACACTTTATACTTAACAACTAAAAATCAAACACATGCTCAGGAATCACTTAAGCTTCTGGATTCTCAGTTATTACATGCTTTTGCCAAGTGTACTGAATCTAGATCAATTTTACATTTAAGCCCAAATCTCAAGCTATTATTCAATAGCTTTCAGACCTATACAGGATGTTATTTATAAGTAAACGTATATATATAATTTTGACACTAATTATAAATTTGAAGCAAAAGCTATAAAATTAAATAACTCACTGACTAAAAATAAAATAAGCAACAGTTTACTTTATCTTATTCTCAGACAGCTCTTTAGCCCTGAAAATTTTATAGAACTAGATACATTACTTTGAGTCACAGCAGAGTTTTTTGATGTATTATACACTGTGAATGATCCTTAAACATATGTCTACTTGTACTACACTTCAAAGAACTGCAATAAGAAAATAAAGCTACTAGCATCCCATATTCAAGCAAGGTGATACTTCTATTGATACAAGTATTTAACTGGAGTATAATACTAAAAGTAATAATTATAAGCCAGACATGGTGGTATATGACAGTGACTCAGGAGGCTGAGGCAGTATGTTTGCAAGTTCAAAGTCAGCCTCAGAAACTTATTGAGATCCTGTCTCACAATAAAAAATATAAAGAGATGTTGCTAGGGTTGGGGATGTGGCACAAGCCGTAGCGCGCTCGCATGGCATGCATGCGGCCCGGGTTCGTTCCTCAGCACCACATACAAACAAAGATGTTGTGTCCGCCGAAAACTAAAAAATAAATATTAAAAAAAAATCTAAATAAAAGTATTCTTATGAACATTGTATCAGATATTTGAATCTAAGCCTAAAATTCTCTCTCTTCCAAGATAAATCTAAAAGAAAGTAAGGCATAAAATGAAAAGGATTGGAGCACTTTTTCTTTTTCGTCGCACTTTTTCTTTTTCATCCCACTTTTTCTTTTTCGTCCCTTGTAACTTGCAATAAAAACCTTTAAGCAAGTTGTGTTGCTTGCTTTTGAGACAAGAAAATAGAGAAGAAAACTGTGAGACTGTCTTTAGTTTCACTAAAGTAACTGAGAAAAGCCAGAGAAGCAAGAAAAAGATGCACAAAAGAAAAAATGAGCAGAATAAATAAGTACCCCTAAAGGGGATAATCTAGCTCAATTCCCAATGCTCAAGGCAGTCCTCCTAAACTTCCATTCTCACTCTCCATCCAGAATCCTAATGATCTGGTGCAAAAACAATATTCCACAAACCCTGCTTGCCTTCCTCTGGATAATAACAGCTAAATGCCAGGGGAAATACCAAATGGATTATCTTTATTCTTCCCCTCAACCTAAAGACTGAGGCCACAGAAAATTGAATAACTTGCCCAAGGTCACAAGACTGTAAAAGGGGCAGAGTCTGACCAGAAACTCAGAATCTCTATTATGTTAACCCTCTACTATATGGCCTCCTCTTTTGCAGATTCCAAAATCTAATATTTATTGATGCAAAATGAGACCAATATGAAGGGAACTGCAAAATCATCACATACTGTAAGCAGTGTTAAGACTGAAGCAGAAAGAACTCAAGTGCTTTAGTTTAAAGAGGTTGGTGTAAGTATGAAGTACTAGAATAAGGTAGAATGCTTTTTCAAAACTTTGCGGAGGCTGGGAGCAGTGGTGCACTCCTGTAATCCCAGCAGCTGGGGAGGCTGAGGCAGGCAGGATTGTGAGTTCAAAGCCAGCCTCAGCAAAAATGAGGCACTAAGCAACTCAGTAAGACTCTGTCTCTAAATAAAATACAAAAAGATAGGACTGGATTGTGGCTCAGTAGTCAGGTGACCCTGGGTTCAATCTCCAGTACTAAAAAATAAAAATAAAAATAAAAACTTTGGAGGACATGAAAACTCTAGAATCTCACTACTAAAAAGTGTGGTCTGGGGGGTGCGCAAGTGTGAGGCACCGGGTTCAATCATCAGCACCATATAAAAATAAAGACATTGTGTCCATCTACAACTAAAAAAATTTTTTTTTTTTTTAAAAAGTGTGGCCTGCCTAACAGCGTCATATACCTATACTGGAACTTTGTAAAAATGTAAAGTATCAAGTCCCAGACTACACTTATTCAAATCAGCATTTTAACAAGATTTAGGGAATCCATATGCACTCTAAGTTTGAAAAGCACTGCTCTCAAATCGTAAACTATAGTTTGAACACTAAGAGTCTAGAAAATAGCTTTGGTGGTTCCCAAAAAATAAACAGGCATCTCTTGGGAATCATGGATCTAGAAACACAGGATTTTCAAATCAACACAACACTACTTTCTGCTGAATTTGTAATTCTAAAAGTTTTCCAGCCACCAGCAACTCCAACGTTCCATGGCACACTTCCAAAAAAAGGCAACTTGCCTCTAGAGTCACAATGGCAGACTCATATAGAGATTTAAAGGTAGAAGATTGTCAAGTAATATATGTCTTTCAGAGATTATGCTAATCATTTTTAAAAGAAAAAAGAGTTGAAAAAACTCAACCTGATGCTTCTGAATATATTTCTGTGAACAATCAAAACTTATTTATAAATGTTTATATTAATAAAGAACTGTTAGCAAATAAATTAAGATTCCTTCATAACTTTAAGGCTTGCAGAAACTTGACAATATTTACTATGTGTAATGACTTTAGATTTCTTAAATAACCATCTCAATTAAGAACAAATTGGCCAATCTGTGAACACAACATACTTAACTGCATCAAATCATTAGCATTATTATACCATCAAAAGTTTTAATGGTTCTTGGTAGGAGACAGAAATTAAAATAGAAAATCACTTTTGACTTCTATTTGTCATATGGTCTCAAAAATTTCAAAATAACTAATAGATTAGATATCTCTAATCCATTATATACTGTTATAAATCCCAAATATATTTATTTTGGGAGAAAAATATCCTCATGAGTAATATTACATAAAAAATATGATACAAACGTTTTAGAATACTTAACATCTTTTATATAACCAAGAATGTACTCCCTCATCTGGACTGTCCAAATTGTTTTTTTAAAAACATGATTTTTTTTTTTAATCCCTTGTGGTGAGACTGGGGATGGAACCTAGGACTGAGCATACTAAGCACATGCTCTACCACTGAACTACATCATCAATTCAAAAACATGATTCAAAACAGAATCTAAGCAATATCAATTTGAAGTAAGCAAATATTTGAAGGTAAAGATTTAAAATGAATATAGTAATTAATTTTTCAAGAAGTCTTAAAACCTATTCTAGGATTCCTCCATCTTTGCAATTTTGAAGAAGTTATTTATCGCTCTACACCTTGTCAAAATTCCATCCATCTCCTCAATTCAAGCAACTTGATGGTAATACAACAAACCTCTAAAGAACTCTGGAGTCTTTTTTACCTTACATAAATAGGGGTTGTTCAGTCATGAGACCTGAGGTTTAACTCACATAAGAGTCTGATTCCATATGCCAGGAGAGACACCTCAGAAAAACTACTTAACCTTTATGTTCCTTTTGCTGTTCTCAAGTAATAGTTGTCAAATCTCCATATTTGGGGGTGGAAAGGTTTAAAATTTATATAAGAATCATATAAACTACCCAGAATGGCTATAGTAAAACCAACTAACCTTCATTAAAAAAATTTTTTTTTTTACAAATACTCTCCAAATCTACATTAGATAAAAAAAACACTACACAAATTATTTTCATGTTTCCTAAAAGATGAATTCATGATGTGAAAGGAAGTTGTTTAAATCAAAGATTATGGTAGCTTTTGCTTAGAGTTCTTATAAAATAAAATACTATCACAAAGAAATTCTAATATTTCATTTTAATTTCTTTTAAAGTTGTTAGCATTTTCATAATTACAGTCTTAATAAAAAATTCACTGCATTCATTCTTAAAGGAAATATTTTCATTTGTTAACTCCTTTATTAGTGAAGGCATTAAAAGCCAACAGGTGGTAAATATTTTACCTCTGCAACAAAAGGGTAAAAGCATTTGACTAAAGATACAGGTTTCTGATTATGGCTGAAATTTAACTATCATACAAAGAGTTAATGAACCAAGATCAAAAGAGGTAAAACTAATGTGGTAATAAAGTATAATAAGTGATTACAAATATTTTATTCCTGGAATTGCACATTTTAATGTGAATGTAGTATAAAGTAAACCTGTCTTCACAAAGACATTCTACTATTTATTTTATTTAAGTGAAACAGAATATTTAAACTTGAGGATAAAGTTTGACAGGCATTAGACTTAAAGATCCAAAAAACATTTAACTTTGCATATAATTTAAATGAATCATTTGATTTATCATCACTGCTTGATTAAAAGTTGTTAAATTTTTGTTTCTTCTCATTGTTGTCTGTACAATGGTTAATGTGTATTAACCCAATCCTGGGCACTTGTAATTCTTACCACAAATACTAAGACTACATTTTACATTTCAATACTTAATGTTTTTAAAAATATTACTAACACCTAGGTCTTTATGTTCACTGAGATTTTTATATTTTAAATGTAGTTCAAAAAGCCATGTTGTTTTGTTCTTTTGTAAATAACAAAAGAATATTTGTTATTTACAACATAATTAAGAGATTCCTAGAATTGATAACCTAAACCTCCAGAGATAATTGAAAACCATGCACATTCAAAATAGGGAGCATAATGATATAAGAACAAATATACATTTCAAAAAACTAATTTACTTCTAATATGAATAGTTTATAAGTTTACAAATAATTTTAAGTGCCTGAAATTTTTTTAAAGTACCTTATGGACATTTTTCTTTTGATTACTATACCACTATCCTTGATTTTCCAATTTTCCACAATAAAAACATCACTCACCTCGTTGGAGTTTGTTGGTGTGAAGAAGATGTGAAATGCTACCTGACTAAAAAGAAACATTACTCATACCTTTAGTTTGTTTTGGTTGTGGTTGTGTGTGTGTCTGGTGTAAGCGTCTGAGAGAGAGAAGAAAAAAGGGAGTAATGAGTAAAATGACAGTTTATGAAGCCTGTAAAATCTACCTTGGATCAAATTCAAATTCACAAACTCCACAAAAGTCTCCGGATTTGCCTGGAGCTACAGAGAAAAAAATCAAGGCAGCGCCGCCCCTCTCTCAACCTACAAAAAGCGTGTGGCGAACTTAACCTTTACTCATTGTACTAAGGGAGTGGGCGCACCAGTTTTAGGAGAAGAAATTAAAAAAAAAAATCTGCATGCCATTGTCTAAAAAAAAGAAAGCAAAAGAGTGAATGTGAATGCATCACACTAAATAACCTCGAAATCGCATTAAGTTGCCACTTATATGACACTTATTTTAGCACAGTCACGTATCTGTCTGCAAAAACACACTTTATTCTTGGCTCTAAAGACAGGCGCGGTGGATAAACACTAAGGCTTGCGGTGCTAGCAAACAGACTGCAAAGTATCCTACCTGTCAATGTAATTCTTTGATCGGGAGGCACCGAGAGGATGGGGTTTTCATGCACTTTCAAAGTGCCCAGGTTAGGAGAAGTTGCCTGCGCCACCGGGACTTTAGAAGGTGTCCCACGAACGCGACCCTTCATTCCCAGGGACAGCAGGCGACCTTTGTACATCCACTTCTGCAGCTTCTTGACTGTGACTGTGGACGGCTTCAGGGTGGGGGAGCCCTCCAGGCGGTCTTCTTGACCACTGCGGATCACAGAGGGCCCCGCAGGATGCCTGAAAGGACTTCTCGAGGAGCTGCCGAGGTCCTTGGAGCCCGGAGACAAGAGGCCAGCGGATGCTGCGGCCCGGGCGCTGCCCCCGCTCCAGCCCTCCATCCCGCCTCCACGTGGCGGGGACTCGTCTGGGTCCCCGCGCTCGCCGCACCTGATCCAGCTGTCGCTCGGCCACCGCTGTAAAGGAAGAGGCTTGGAGCCCACCCGGAGGCTCTCAAGGCTTCTGCTGCAGGACAACCTCATTCGAGGAGTCCGAGGCCGGACTCCCTCAGGCTCCCTCGGAGGCGACCAGGGCGGGGACACCTGCTGCGGAGGGCAGTCGCCGCCTCCCAACTCCCAATCTCCGGGGCAGGCTCTGCAGTCCACAGCGCCGCGGGGGAAAGGTAGCTGGCCAGGAGCCCCGGCTCCCGCGAGGCAACCGCGATCCGCCAACCCCCCGCCGCTCCGCCGCGTGCCTGAGTCAGGGGGTAGGTCGTGCATGGCCTGGATCAGCAGATAATAGGCCTCTCGCAACTGGGTTTGCAGCCTGCCGGTCTCCAGGCGGCCGCCCTCCGCCCCCGAGGAGGAGCCCGCCGCAGGGGGAGGCGGGGGCCGCAGCTCCGCCTCCGCCCCCTCAGGCGCTGGCGCGGCCACGGATAGTGAGCCGCCGGGCAGGTTCTCGTAGTAGTCGGCGTTGTAGTCGGCGTCGTCATCCTCCTCCTCCTCTCCACTGCCTTCGAAGCTCAGCGCGGCGTGCAGAGTGGCGCGAGCTAGCCCGCGACCCGGGAGAGGGACCGCCTGCCCGCTGCGCGGCCGAGGGGCGAGCGCCCCAGACCGCGCCGAGGACCCTCTAACGCCGCGCGCCTCAGGTGACGGCGGGGGCTGCGTCCAGCTTGGCCCAGCTGCGCCGGCGTGCTCGCATGGGGGGCAGTCCTGGGCACACCAGGTGTCTCCTAGGGTTGCGGAGGAGGCCGCCACCGCAGCTGCAGCGGCCGCCCGGAATCCGAGCCCCCCGGCGCTGCGGGGACCCCTCCTCTCCCGAAGTTTGGACAGAGTCCTCCTCAGAGGGTCCGCCATCCCCTTCTCCTCAGCAACTGGGCTCGCCCGGGTCTCGGGGAGAGGTCGGAGCCCCGTTGTGGAGAAAGTAGCGCTCACGGAGGCGGCGGCGGCAGCGGCAGTTCCCCATGACCGGCGCTGGCCCTTGCCGGCTCCTCACATACTTGGCATAACTCTGCCGCGGGAAGGCGTGGGGGAGGGCGGTAGCGCCGCAGCGCGCATGCCCCGGAGGGACTGGCCGCAATGGGGCGCGGGCCCGGGGGCGCAGAGCTGCGTTCCCGAGGTGGGCGCGCGGCAGGTAGATTCCGGGGGCGCGCGGAGGGCGGTGGGTTGGGGTTGAGCTAAAGACCGCGGAGGGAAGCGGGAGTTACCGCACGCGACGCTTGGAGAGCTGTGAGTGGAAGTTGGAGTAAAAAAGTTCCAGCCGGAAGGTGAATCTGGGCTTGGCAGCTCCAAAGTTTTAACCAAAGAAAGGGAAAGTGCTCTCCCAGCTGCTACCCCGCCACCTTCACCAGCCCCTCCCCATTGCCACCACTGCTCGAGGAGTGTCAGATACTGCAAGTCCTAGCTTGAGAGAAAACAAAAAGATTGTTTTGACGGACAAAGTAAGAGTGCAGGTGTATCTCACTTAGTGCAATGTGTTCTAGAAATGATCCTATCATGTTAACCGCACAGAGGTCTTGATATTGAAAGGAAATTTGCAGCGATTCCTTTTCAATAATTCCTTTTGTTTCCGGACACGTTGGTGCACACTTGTAATCATAGCAACTTGGGAAGTTGGCAGAAGGATCGCAAACTCTAGGCCAACCTCAGCAACTTAGCTAAGCCATAAGCAGTTTAACAAAATCCTGTCTCAAGATGTGGCTCAGTGGTAGAGCACCGCTGGATTTAATCCCCAGTATTTAAAAAAAAAAAAAAAATTGTCCAAAAAATCACCACAGATTTCTTAAGTCTACCTTTTCTTTTTGTTTAATTAGTGCATGCTGCAGCATTAATTATTATATAATCAAAACTGGCAAAATGGACCTACATATTTAATGGTGTCCCCCATCAGCCCGCCTCCAAGCCTACCAAATTAAAAATACAAGTTTGCAGCTTCCAATTATTTTTAATTACCTTTATTTTAATTCATATGTTGGGCTGAGACACAATTGAAGTGAAATCGAGAAACAATGTAATTTGGAAATACCAACTCCCCCAAATATCAAATCCCATGATCAGCATAACACTATTAAACTAAAGTAGTTCTTGTTGCCACATATTAATTAATTGATCCATCAGTGATAGAAAAATCAGTCACCACCAAATCAGATTTCAGACCTTTTAATTTTTATGTATTGGAAAGGGCTCTTGTCTAAACTATTCATAAATGTACCTAACACCTTGCACAGTACCTGCACTTAGTAGGTACTCAAGAATAAATAAATGCTAATGTTACTGAGTGAAAGAAAATAACTTGGCCCTAATTTACCTTACTTCATAACTATATTTCCCTGTGTAAGTTGTGTTATTGTTTGCATCAGAGGCTCTGCCCTCTAAATTTGCTTTGATTTATACTACCTTTAATACCAAGTCTGTCTGTCATCTGGAATAATTTTATCTGCATCTGTATTTGCAAAAGTCTTACTGATCCTTTACATTCAGTTTCCTTCACTATGAGGTCATCTTTGATCTCCCAGATGGACATGATCTCAAGTTCTTCCAAACTCCAATAGTGTTTTATTCCTACCCAGCACCACAACCCTCTGGTATATTTATAGCAGGGGAGGAAGGATATGTGTTTGTTGTTTTATATGATTTGTGTGCAATTCTTACCACCCTTAAAAGAAAATCCATAAATTCCCTAAGGGCAGAGACTATAGTTGATCAGTGTATTCTCCACAAACTACAACATCTTAAATACTGTATTACTTAATACTTAATAATTACTTAGTACTTAAATACTGTAAAAAAGTTTTGTTTTTCCTGTGGTGCTAGGGATCATACCCAGGGCCTCAAGCTTGATAGGCAAACACTGAACTGCATCTGCAGCCCTACCATCTGTGATGAATAAATATTTTCAAATTACTATCAATTTTAATTTAAAGAAAACAAACGACTTTAATTTCCAGTCTATTGCCTAACTCTCCACTAGACCATACTTCATTGGTGTTGTTTTAAAAATTAGTGATGGATAAGAAACACAGTTTGTTAAATAATCTTAATTCTTATCTAGGAAAATACTATGAAATGTTACACTGTAATGTGTATACATTCATATTTATTATTCTACAATATTTTCATCCCATGGACCTAAGGTTATTTAATGAATACTCAAAGCATAAAATTGTTTCCCAGTAAAATATTCCCACAGGAAATGACTGATAACAAAGCTGCCAGTAAGGGTGTCTATAAACACAATTTGATCTTTATCTCAGAAATTGTTTCCATTCCAACTCTGTTGCAAAATCTTTTCATTTTTTGTAGATAATAGAGTTTTTAAAAACATCATAAGCTGCATATGTATATTTACATATATAAACAGGTCTAGGTTAAATGTCATCCTTAATTCAATTTGTCAACTTGTTCAGGAGTTATAAAATATTAGTCAGTATAATATGCTATTCATTTTTCTAGGTATTACTCAAAACCAAGTCTGATGCAACACACCACACCTAAACTCGATATTACTTTAAAATTGAGAATGTTCCATCACATGAATTCACAATTTTAACATTTTGAGTCACAACAAATTAACAAGGCACTTGTGGTCATGGATACTAATTTTAAAAATATAAATCCCACTTTTCTATGTGTGCATTAATTTCAATTAAAAGTTTGTGGAAGTATAATTCTAAGGAAATAGTACCCACAGAACTTACATTATACATAATTCAGAAAGTAACAAAATATGAACATAAGCTATACTTTCAAGATCTTTCATTTTAGCAATTTATGCCCTGTTCTCTCACATATCAATTTTCTTATCTTTCTAATCATCAGATTACTATGAAAATTAGGGGATAAGTATACATCTTCCTGTGTTTATACTTGTTTTTCAATGACTTGGAAATAATTTTGATGCCCCACAAATTAACAACTGTGTGTTGGCACTGTCACAAAAGATATAACAACTATGGGATAGTAGGGATTCAGTAAGGCAGGGAGCCAAACTAGGGAGGAGGTAATACTGACTCAGTCTGGGAGAAGGGGGACAAAAGCAGGGCAGGTTGAGGCAGAAGGCTAAGTTTAACAGCAATGGAAGGGAAGCGTCTATGTATGTTACAGTTATTTTTTAGGTCATTTAGAGTGTGTTTGTCTCACTGGTGCTCAGTCTTCCATTATACTCTTACTGGAACCAAAAGCAAGTTTCACTATGGCATTTGCCCAATTCTTTCTCCCTAAACTATCTCACAAGCAGTTCCATCAGTAAGGAGTAAAAGGTACATTAGCCTAAACCGTGTACTAAACTGCACTGAGAGTCATGACATATATGGCATGTTCTTCATACAGCAATTTTTACTGTTTCATGATTAACAATATGTGGCAATTTATAACTTATTACTATCTCCAGTCAAAGAGACTTTTCCTATATGTATGCATGTGAGTGCTCTAACATTTATAAATGTACACTTTTTTAGAATATTCACAGATATTTCAGATTCCCTATCATATACATGTGATATGTAGAGTAACTTGCTCAAGTTAACCATAATAAGGGAAGAAGAATTCAATCCTTTCTGTCTGATACCAAAATTACTACACCCCTGCAGCATTTCCTTAAACATAAATAGAGACAAGGCATTTGCTGTAATAGTACTTGCACTGACTTGAACCTTTGTTTTTATAAATTATTTAGTTGATCACCTTCCCAGAATTTTAATATTTTATGAGCTTTTTGTCAAATGTATCTGAACATTGGAAAGCTGCTTGTTGAACATTTTAATTTTTTCTCAATGCAGTCCTCTTCAAGGCTATTAGAACTAAATTCTTTATTTCCACTTAATTGTAAATCTATTTTCATTGAACCACAATGTGGAATTTCATCCTGATTGTAAGATAAGCTATAACTAAATACTTCAAAGGGAATATAAAGGGATCCTTTTGACCTAAAGCTCTCAGATAAACCTTTTTCAAGACCAGAATATATGGGCTGGGTGCAGTGGCGCATACCTATAATCTTAGCAACATGGGAGGCTAAGACAGGAGGATTATAAATTCAAGGCCAGCCTCAGCAATTTAGTGAGACCCTATCTCAAAATAAAAATAAAAATGACTAGGGATGTAGCTCAGTGGTAAAGTACCCTAGGTTCACTCGCCAGTACCAAAAAAAAAAGTAAAGGGAAATTCTGCTCACCTTTAACTTTCATGATTAAACCACCAGGTAACCAAAGATGATGAAAGGAAGTTGTTCTGTTTCAAAGTCATCAATCTAATAAATTAAGATTTAGAATGTCATCATTTTGCACTGTAATGAAGTAATGGACCTAATAATGAATCCAGACAAAAATTGCCAGTGGCCAATGTTAAAAGAGAGAGGCAACCTGACATATGCCTCTAATCAATACCAGCTATGATTTTATTCATTTTAGTGTTATTACCAAAAATGAAACTGATCAGCTTCAAGTTCTGAAGACCAATTTCCAGGAATTGCAAGGAACAGAAGAGCATGATAACACTATGGGCATACCATCAACAAAATCCAACTGTAGGAAACTATATGAAAAATACTCATTTCTTCAACAGATTAACTAGTTGCAATTTATAGACTTTATTTAAAGCCTGATCTGAACAAAACATCTGTTAAAAAATAATCAGCCAATCAGGAAGATTTGAACACTGGCTAGCTATTTGATGATATTGAAAATTGTTACAATTTTAGATTTTTTTAAATGTCTTTTTAAAAAATGCTCTCACTTTTCTTCTCATTACACTGAGATAATAGAAAACACTCAGGGGGCTGGGGATGTGGCTCAAGCGGTAGCGCGCTCGCCTGGCATGCGTGCGGCCCGGGTTCTATCCTCAGCACCACATACCAACAAAGATGTTGTGTCCGCCGAGAACTAAAAAATAAATATTAAAAATTCTCTCTCTCTCTCCTCTCTCACTCTCTCTTTAAAAAAAGAAAACATTCAGGAGAGAACTTTCTCATCCTCCATTACTGTACCTACTAACCATCATTACCTGTGAATTGATAATCCACTGTGACCTTCCTTCCCCATTAAAAGAGATGAGCTACCCCATCCCTGAGGCCAAATCTCTGTCCTCTACTTCAGCTCTTTCAACTCAAATTGCCATCCAATCCTACTGACTCCCTTGTTCCTCTAACACACCAAATTCATTCCTGCCTCACAGTCTATGCATTTGCTGTTCCATCTGCCTGAAATGATTTCCTCATGACCATCCTCCCTCCATCCAGGTCTTACCTCAAATGTTACCTTCTCAGAGATCCCCTCTCTGGTCACCCTCACTAAAATAATACTTGTGACTCTTCTTGTTCATGTGTTTTTCTTTATTGAATTTACTTATGTTACACATTGTATTTATTTTCATAAATGTACTATTTAACATTACATTGGATGTCTATTTGCTTGTTTATGTGACACCATTGCCTCAGCTTATAGAACACTTTTTTTCTCATGTAGACGCTCCATATACATTAATTGAATGAAAATGTGACTCTCATGCCCAAGACAAGTTATCACATGTTTCCATTTCCCCCATAGTGAAATTGGTTTGTCATTGTTTCACAGGGTGTTGTTCAGAGGATCAAAAGAGGTAACAGTCAATACAGTCAAACCTTGAAAACATGTGAAAGAGGTCAGACACAAAAGACCACATGCTGTATGATTTCATTTTTATGAAGGATCCAGAACAGGCAGACACACAGAGATAGAAAGTTGATTAGTGGTTGCCAGCAGTGGTGGGAAAGGAAAATGAAGAGTAATTGCTAAAGAGCTTGTGGCTTATTTCTAGGTGATAAAAATATTCTGGAATTAGATGTGGGTGATGATTGTAAATATACTAGAATCTACTGAGTTTTATAGTATGTATATTATATCTCAATACAAAAAAAAAGATGTATTTTCTTGTCCTGTTGTCTTTTGCTATACTCTCAACTAATATTAATGGAAAGTCTTGACAAATTAAGAAAACGTGTTAAGGGAACCTTTAAGGGAGTATTGGTAATGCAATTAAGAACAGCTGAAACTCAATTTCATTGGGCATTTGCTGTTGGAAATGCTTTCATATCCTAAATCCAAGTTTTTCCATAGAGACTTCAATTCCATCTGTTCAAGAAATAAATACAAGTGGCTTCTTAAAGTTTACCAAATGCTATGGTTTGGATCTAAAATGTTCCACTGAAAACTCATGTCTTAAAGGCTTGGTCCACAAAGCAAAAAAGTTCAGAGATGTAGACTTTGGAAGGTGATTGAGTCATGAGGGCTCTGGCCTCATCAATGGGTTAAACCATTGATGGGTTTATAATTTAATGGGCTATTAGGGAATGGTAGACACTTAGGAGGTATGGTCAATTTAGAGGAAGTAGGTGCTTGGGAGGTGTGCTCTTTAAGACTATATCTTACTATAGTGGCACACACCTATAATCCCAGCAGCTCAGGAGGCTGAGGCAGGAGGATTTCAAGTTTAAAACCAGCATCAGCAACAGCGAGGCGCTAAGCAATTTAGTGAGATCCTGTTTCTAAATAAGGTACAAAATAGGGCTGGGGATGTGGCTCAGTGAGTGTCCCTGAGTTCAATCCGCTGTACCTCCTCCACCGACCACCAAAAAAGACTATATTCTATCCCCTGGCATATTCTCTCTCTCTCTCTCTCTCTCTCTCTCTTTCTCTCTCTCTCTCTCTCTCTCTCTCTCTCTCTCTCTCTCTTACTTATCCCCCTCTCCCTTCTCCTACTCCCATCTCTCCCTCCCCCATCCCAGCTTCCAGAGCAGCTATATTCCCACTGACCCTCCCCACCATGATATTTTGCCTCGGCCCAGGCCCAGGAACAGTGGAACCAATTGACATGGACTAAACAGTGAACCAAAAATAAATCTTTCCTCCTTGAAGTCATCTCAGGTATTTTGTCACAGAGGTGGAAAGCTGACTAACACACCAAAGAATTCAATCGAGGTTTACAAAATTAGGTCAACAGTAAGACTTCTCTGACCCCTCAATCTCTCGTTTCCACCAAACAAAAACAAAAATATTTTTCAGTATTTAGATATAACAATGTTTTGTTTCCTGTTAGAAACTCTCGGTTCTTTCATATAAAAAAATGATTATGTGATCAAGAACATCACTTACCCTTATAAGCAAGAAACTACTGAGAAAACCCATAATTATCCTGAAAGAGATATGTAAGTAAACACATCTTTAGTTTTTTTATTATTTTACTGGAGGATTTTCTCTAAGGTGGAGGGTAAGGAGCTACATATTAAATTATCTAACATTTTAGAATAGCAAAGTATAAATTTGGAGAGAAGACACAAACCAAAAACTACCTGACAACTTCTTTCCTGATTAGAATCATCTGGTTATTCAATTATATGTAAAGAGAGACCTATGGGTAAGCACTTATTTATTAACCATTTCAGTTATTACAGAAGGAAGCTAGATTTTGGGGGGTGGGAGAGTACCAGGAATTGAACTCAGGGGCACTCAATCACTGAGCCACACCCCCAGCCCTATTTTGTATTTCATTTAGAGATAAGATCTCACTGAGTTGCTTAACCCCTTGCTGTTGCTGAAGCTGGCTTTGAACTCTCAGTCCTCCTGCCTCAGCCTGCTGGGATTACAGATGTGTGCATCTGTGTTACACAAAATCAGTTACTTTCCTCCCAAGCTTACTTTTGCAAGAGCACCTATAACCATTAATGACTATAGTTTTACTATAGAAAAAAACTCAATTTTTCTATTTCAGTTTCTATTTTAAATTGTGCATGCATGAAATTATGCACATACAAGAAAGTGGGACACAGAATATACAGAGCCAGAAATATCAATTCAGTGTAGAAATAGTAGATTCCAAGAAATACATTACAAGTGGATTCTTTCAAAACAGGAGAATTTTATCATAACATGTTTTTAAAAGGTTATAGATAAGTAAATAAAAGTAAAACTTCTGTTTTCATGTACATGGGGGGTAAAAACACTGATAAGTCAGGCCAAGCAGATAGAGCAATTTCTTGACTGAAAAGTTCTGCCTCTAGTTACCAATCACATGACAAGGCAGTCATCACCAAAGCAATTCTTTCCTGGATTATACATTTTGAAGGCTGAGATCATGTGTAACTCTTTGAATCATAGGTTCTAGTATTCCAATTTTCTACCCATCTTTTGTACTATGGATACCAGTCTTAAGTCGCATTCTTGTTCACAAAATACACCAACATTTTTACCATTTTAGTTCATCAAGAAACAAATGAAATTCTTTCACATATTATTAGTGAATATGAAATGAAGAATAGAAACATCTATTTTGTCATCAAGATAGACAATATCACCATCTCTATTGACTCATCAAAGATGAAGCATGATGACAGTTTTCCAAGATGTACATAGAGACACAGAGAAGAATAACTTAAATCACTGTCGGACTTGTTCTCACATACTACGTCCTAGTTTTTCAGTAGACTCCTTTATTCTGCTTACTTGTTGAATTCTACATCTTCAACAAATAAATGCAAGTGACTTCTTAATTAAGAGTCAATAAGGGCCTACAGAGTCATTAGCAACACTACAATGGCCCATGGGAAGACCACAACCCATGCAAAAACGGCAATTGCTCTGAAAAAAAACTAAAGCTGAGTTCCTGCAAAGACAACTTGACCTTACATGTCTACAACAGGGTTCCAAGCCCAATCCCTATTGGGGCCAGACAAGTCCTGCCAATGAATGTACAAGACCAGGTACAGCAACCAGAGAGCTTAGTAAAAGGGAACAGCTACTTCCTCAGTTTGACGATGGACAGCTACAGAGAACCACTCCCCCACCCCATCCCCTCATCCTTGTCCTCTGTTTGTTTTCCCCTTTGGATGAGGAAATACACTTCACATTCTCAAAAATGCTATATAGGCTACTCATGGGTGCGTCAACCAAACCTATGTGCTGGTTGCATTTTTGACCTCTGATCTTCAGAGACTAAGAGACTAACACATAAAAGTTGTTTCCAAACAAAGGAACACTAAATACCATAATTTAAAATAATCTGTCAGCCTTATGACCAAATAGCTAATAATCTGTGGTGATGATCAAATTTCTTTTTTCTTGTCTTATTTTTCATCACTATAATAATTTCAATGTCAGCATGAGGTTTATGTATGTGAAGATTTTGTGATCTTAGTCTGATTTTCACCAAAATATTCTGGGAGTAATAAGTGAACAAAGTTGATCGTAACCACATTAAAATGAGAGAGATGAAACCCAGGTGGAGAAAACCTTTAAATGATGGTTATTGAGGCCTGAGGAAGATTCAACCCCAGTTTGCCAAATTTCTAGTACAAATTCTAGTACATTTTTAAGTTCCTAGTATATTTTTAAAAGCACTGCTTATCTGATAAAAATGATGCTTTTCATTAAAGTCATGATAACTTGTAAATATAAAAAATGAAGACAATTTTTAAAATATCACCCCCCCACCAAAACACAAGTATTAAAATGGATTCAGTTTTTAACTTCTCATAAAACTAGTTACTGCTGGGAAACCATATTTTTCAATATTTCAACATCATTAGTAGCACTATAGTTTATTCTGGTAATAAACAGAACAATTAACTTAGAGCATAATGTTTATTATATCAGCATTCGTATTTTCTAGTGTATTTGATGTAACTGTCTGAGCAAGGAAAAAGTAAAAAAAAAAAAAAAAAAAAACTTATTTTACAACAAGAATTTCAAATGACCCAATAGAAATGTCATTTCTACCAAGAGGTCTGTGAAATTGCATTGGGAAATAAAAATGTGTCTCTTGGGGCTGGGGGTGGGGCTCAGCACTTGCATGTGTGAGGCCCTGGGTTCAATCCTCAGCCCCACATAAAAATAAGTAAATAAAATAAAGCTATTGTGTCCAACTACAACTAAAAGATAAACATTTTTTTAAAAGTGTGTCTCTTTAAATGCAGAAGTTCACAAATCTGAAAATTTTTTTAACTATGTACAATAGTCAGCAACCTTATAATTACATAACCAAAGATTGTTAAAATAAAAAGGGAACAAAGCTTCTAACAAAGTTCAATGCATAAGTCAAGAGTGCCTGGAGGTATGAGAAGTTTTATGTCTCTGTTTACCCTAGAATAAATTAAATGAATGAGTATTTAGTACATGAATCATGGTTATATTTAGTCCACAGAAGAAGCAGAAGAATTTTTTTTTTTTTAGGTAAAATGTATTAATAAAAACTGAACATATACCCACAGGTCTGGATACATCCCCCTCCTTGAGAATGCAGTCATGACAAGTAAAATATTAAATAATTGTGAAGGAAAAAGGCAAATTAGGGTTTGGGTGTTCTGATTCTGGATAAAAGGCACACCCTCTCATTTATGAAATGTGGACAGACTTATAAAGCACCTATTGCAGAAATCTGAAACAAAAAAAGCAAAAAGTGAATTGGAGAAAGACTGGAGTTCATAGAACGGATACAAGTAGTGCTTTCTTTAAGGTCATAGATAATTTGGAAATAAAAAAAATCAAAGATAATTTTTCAAAAATCTCAATGTAATCCTCCCCTCCAACCCAGAAGTATTATAGTAGATTCAGTTTTCAGCTTCCCATGAAGCAGTTGTTACTGGGAAACCATATTCTTCAATATTTCAATAGCATCATTAGCAGCACTAAAATAATAATCTGGTAATACAAAATAATTATCTTAGAGCACTATCAAAGATAAGTTTACATTTTATTATAAACATCAGCATAGCACTTGCTAGTGTTTTTGATCTAACATGTCTGAAGAAGAAAAAAGAAAAAAAATGATGGCAAGCTGGGCACTGTGGCACAGCCTGTAATCCAAGTGACTTGAGAGGCTGAGGCAGAAGAATTTGCAAATTTAAGGACAACTTGACCAATTTAGTGAGACCCTGTCTTGAAATAAATAAAAAGGGATGGGGATATAGCTCAAGGGTGAAATACCCCTCGGTTGTATCCTCAGTACTTGGCGGGGGGGGGGGGGGGGGGGGGAGGGGGGGGGCAATGAAAGGGAAACATCTCTCCCCCTCTTCTTTTCTTCTTCCTCTAGTAATCTTTGACCTGAATACAATATAATCTCAAATCTGGAAATGGGCACTGGGGCCCAAAAAGAAAAATCTCCCAGAGAAGCTCTCCAGTTTTCTCTTACAGAGCTGGATGCAAGCACCTAATGCTCAGAAAAAGTACACAAATAGAAATCACCAGGATTTTCTTCACAGAAAGCAGGTCTTTTGTATTCCTGCTTCTAAACAGTCCTGTGGTGATAGTGGAGGCCACAGTGGGAGAATACAAGAGGCAACACTCTAAGAGGGGAGAATCTTTCTTGCTGAATGGTAGAGGTGGGGCACCAAGATAGTGGCACAAACCCTCACTGCCTCTTTCTATGCATCTAGCTTCTTGCTGCTTGGTGTTGAATGCAAGCACAATTATAGAATTGTACAGCATAGCCAGGTAACTAAAACCTCAGCTTGGTGGCCAGAGAGCCAAAAAATGAGAGCGCCAGGGACTTGGAAAAGATTAGAGTGGGCGCACCACTAAGCTATGCATAAATAGATCTGATCTTAATTAGCATACCAAAAACTTTAAAAACCAAGCTAACAGCTATAACATATCCCCTCCACCCTGACCCAAACTGACCACCAGATGACCCATATGTGGATTAGTTCAGAATAGTGCAGCAAAGGTTTGAAATACTGAGCTGATGTTAGAACCACAGCTTGCACTGAATTTTGCAGCCTTAACCTGACCAGGTGGATTGCCTACTAAAACTAACAAACACAGGGCTGGGAATGTGGCTCAGAGGTAGAGTGCTTGCGTAACATGCGTGAGGCCTGGGTTTGATTCTCTGTACCACAAAAACAAACAAACAAAAATCAACATTCTGTGTAGGACTTAAAATCCAGAATTTCAGAACATAATGTCCAATATGTCCAGAAGATAATGCAAAATTACTCAAGTTACAAAGAATCAAGAAAATCTTAACTTGCATGGTAAAAGATAATCAGATACTAGTACTAACATAACACAGATGTTGAAATTATCTCACAGACTTTAAAAGAGCTATTGTACAAATGCCTCAGCAAAAATTATAAAGACTCTTAAAAACAAGTAGAAAAATTCAGAGTTTAAGTAAAAGTAAATATTTAAAAAAGAAAAAAAATTAGAATTGAAAAATACAGGAACCAGAATTAAAAAAAAAAAAAAAAAACCTCACTCAGTAGACCCAAAAGAAGAAAGGAGATGACAGAGGAAAGTCAGTGAACTTGAAGATAAGTCAATAGATATTTTCTAATCTGAGCAACATAGGAAAACAATTTGTTTTGTTTTGTTTTGTTTTTTGTTGTTGTTGTGCTGTTTTGTTTTTTAGTGAACAGAACCTCTGGAACATTTGTGTTAAAGGTTTAACATCCAAGTCATCAGTTCCAGAAAGAGAAAGAATAAGGTGGTAAAAAAGAATTTAAAGATGTAATGACTGAAAACTTTCTGATTTGGGCTAAACACATAAACATAGATATTTTTAAAATTCATTGAATTCAAATAGGATAAAGTCAAAGAAATCCATGCCCAGAAATCATAATTAACCTACTGAAAACTAAAGACTAAAAAAAAAAATCTTAAAAGTAGATGAGTAAAAATGATGCATTACCTACAAGGGGGACAGTGATTCAGGTAACTGCAGATTTCTCATCAGGCCATGGAGATTAGTGCACATTTGTCAAGTATCAAAAGAAAAGAACTGTCAACTTGAAATTGTATACCCACCTAACTATACTTCAGGAATAAAGTGAAATAAAAATATTTTCAGATGAAGGGAAACATGATAATTCACTCTCAGTAGACCTTCTCTAAAAGAATCATTAAATAAAGTTCTTCAGACAGAAATGGTACCAGAAAGAATTTGAATGGAGTGTTCAATACACTTGCATTTATTTGAGGGTGTGTATTTAGGGCTACTATTTTATTATTTGCTTTCTGAATGTTCCCTCTGTCATTTTTTTTCCATTTTTTCCTCTTCTTTGAGGTTTTTGAATATTTTTTATGTTACATTTTAGTTCATCTATGTCGATCTTGACTCTTTGTACAGTTTTTGTTGTTGTTTGTTTGTTCATTTAGTTCAAAGGATTGAACCCAAGGCCTCACACATGCTGGACAAGTGACCTACCACTGAGCCATCTCTCCAGCCCATTTTATATTTTATTTTGAGACAGGGTCTCATTAAATTGCCCAGGATGGACTCAAACTTGGGATTCTCCTACTTCAAATTTCCTGAATTGCTGGGATTTTAGGTATGTGCCACCACACTAGGCTTTTATCTTTTTAAATTGGTTCATCTGGAGGAATAATATATATATATACACACACACACTTTGTGTAGACCATGTAAAATCAATATTTTACCACTTCAAGTGAAATGTAGAAAGCTACCAACATAGGGGTCCTTCCACCCTCTGTGTTAGCCAGCTCTTTGTCCCTTTGACAAAAACCCCTAATAAGAACAATTTAGAGGAGGAAAAGTTTATTTTAGGCTCACAGTTTTAGAGGTGCAGTCTCTGGTGGGTGGACTCCATTGCCCTGAGCCCACGGTAAGGTAGAACATGGTAGTAGAAGGGTGTGGTGGTGAAAAACTGTTGAGCTCATGGCAATCAGGAAGCAGAGAGAGAGAGAGAGAGAGAGATTAAGACACTAGGACAATATATAAACCCCAAAGTCACATCCACAGTGACCTACTTTCTCAGCCAGACCTTATCTTCCTATAGCTACTACGGAGGACAGTAGTCCTTTCAAATTGTCAATCCATCAAGTGGATTAATCCACTGATTAGATTATAGCTCTTATAATCTGATCATTTCACCTCTGACATTCTTGCATTGTCTCACCTATGATCTTTGAGGGGACACCTTATATCCAAACCATGACACCCTCCCTCCCCACTTTATAATTATCTACTTCTTGCTTTCAAGCATTAAATATATTTTGAAGAACTGACAAATAAAATGGAACAGTCTATTAAATGTACCTATATATTTACCATTTCTATTGTTCCTCGTTCATTCTGTTGATGAAATTATTTGGTAAAATAAAGTGCATGCTTTTCCTCCCTGCAGGATGACCTGGTCCCCAACTTCTGGGCATCTGATCTGCCATCAAGCTAGCCCACACTCAGTCTATAGTATAGCAACATTCTTACAGGTGAACTGTGCAGTACCTTGGTAGCAGTTTGATTATGATGGGCTCTTTCCTCCCTGGAACAGACACATCTTCAGTCTTCGATTCTTTTCTATTGCTATAATACTTGAGTCTGGGTAATTTATTTTATTTTTTATTTTTTTAAGAGAGAGTGAGAGAGGAGAGAGAGAGAGAGAGAGAGAGAGAGAGAGAGAGAGAGAGAGAGAATTTTTAATATTTATTTTTTAGTTCTCGGCGGACACAACATCTTTGTTGGTATGTGGTGCTGAGGATCGAACCCGGGCTGCACACACGCCAGGCGAGCGCGCTACCGCTTGAGCCACATCCCCAGCCCATGGGTAATTTATTTTAAAGTAGAGTTTATTTTGGCTCATAGTACTGGAAGTCCTAGAGCATGACATTGTCATCTTCTCAGCTTCTGATAAGAGTCTCACGGTGGAAAATGGAAGGACAAGTGAAAGAGAAGCAAGAAGAAGCCAAGGAAGCAGAACTTTATAACAACCTGCTCTTTTGATTTGAGAACTAATCCAGACCCATGAAAATGATAATTCATTCACTCCTGCAAGAGAGCTCCACTTCAAGACTCAAAACACCTCTCAGTATGTTCGATCTCCCGACATGGCTGTATTGAGGAATTAAGCCTTAACATGAGTTTCAGTGGACAAACCACATTCAAACCATGGATATATTAGCCTCTTTCTTTTCCTTCTTCTTCTCCCACCTCTCCCCATTCTCCATCATCTCATTGTGGGTTTTTTTGTTTTTGTTTTTGTTTTGGCAGTCCTACGGATTGAACCCAGTGCCTTGTTCATGTTAAGCAAGCACTTTTACCTCTAAGCTATATCCCAAGCTATTTTGTTTTTCTTTTATTTTATTTTAATACAGGGTCTTTCTAAATGCCCAGGCTGTCCTCAAACCTGTGTTCCTCCTACCTCAACTTCACAAGTCGATGGGATTGTAGGTGAGCGCCACCAGTCTCAGCATAGCAATATTCTTGATATGAATTTGCCTTCCCTCCACACAACACTTCTTTCAGTGCCATGTCCATCCATGGACTTACCGAATGCTTTATCCTTGATCATAACTTTGGTTCTACACAAAGAATTTATTTTACAACAAAAGACATGTGGTGTAGAATATGTGCTCTGAGTTCATCAGCTCTATATTTATCCCACAACTCAGAAGCAATTACCTGCCAGAATGGTGGAGAGGTCACCTAAAGGCCAAATTTTGGTGCCCCTGAGGGACAACACCTTATGAAAAGAGGATGTATTGTCACAGGACACAATATATGCTCTGTATCAGCAACCAATATATGATATTGTTTATACAATAGCAAGATACAGAAGACCCAGAATAAAGGAATATAATTATGAGGAAGGGCATTCCTTTCACAATTATAACTCACAACCCTCTCACAGAATTTTTACTTCTTTCCCTGAAACTTTGAACTTGATTGGATCTGAGATTTTAGTTCAAATGAGAAAAATGCATTAACCAAGAGACACAAAAATATCTCCATTGAATTGTAATTTTAAAGAAAAACACCCAACAGTTTTTGGCTTCTCCAGCCACAGATCTAACAGATAAGAAGAGAGGTATATAAGAAAGTTGTTGCTGCAATAATGCTGCATAACAAACAACCACAAAAATCTCAGGGGCTTGGGCTGGAGATGTGGCTCAAGCGGTAGCGCGCTCGGCCCGGGTTCGATCCTCAGCACCACATACAAACAAAGATGTTGTGTCCACCAAAAACTAAAAAATAAATATTAAAAATATTTAAAAAAATCTCAGGGGCATACAACAATGAATACTTCTTATCATGGGTCTGCACATCAGTTGGGGGAGCTCTGCCAATAAGACATGCTATACATGTCTTATTCTGCTGCTTGGCAGAAGGAGCAGTGGCTGCCTGCAGCATGCCTCTTCAGGCCTAGACTTGAATCTAGTATGTTATCTCTGCTCACGTTCCATTGGCCAAAGGAAATCACAAGGCCAAGGCCAAGGATACATATATTCAACTTTTCTAATTTTTATGCTTTGATTTTTTTTTATTGGTTCTTATGGCCCATCTTGGTTTTAACCTTCCTCAAACTCCATTGTTCATATTTAATATTTCCCTTAGACTACTGCCAATCCACTTTCTTCCCTGACCTGGAATTGCAACTATTCTAACGCTTTTCTAATCTGCTGATCTACCTTATTCCCAACCTTATGCACACTGGAACCTTACCTGAGTTTCTATGTTCCTGTAGGAAATCTAAACCAATCCCTTGCTTCTTTTCCAATTTAGAATATAACAGAGGAGAACTAACCTTGTTGGAGACCCTACTTTGTGCCAAGCACTAACTCATATACCATTTCATTCATCTTCATAGCTCTGAGAAACAGGACTTTCAATCCCCATGACACAGATGAGAAACCTGAGGCTCAGAAAGGGAAAGAACTCACACAGAATTACAGAACTGGTAAATGATTCTTAGAATTCACACCAAAAAATACAACGGATTTCAAAACCTAGTCTTTCTCTCTTTATCTGATTGTCTTCATCTCACCTGACTTTTCTCTAGTCACAGGCTTAACCCTTTGTTAATCAAATCTGGGTTCTTGCTGTTGCCTTTGGGAAACCTGAGCAAGTGACTTCATTGTCTTAGGGACAGGAACAAGTCAAAGACTGCTGAGTGCTGTGGCACATGCATGTAATCCCAGCAGCTAGGGAGAATGAGGCAGGAAGATTTCAAGTGCAAGGCCTGCCTCAGCAACTTAGGGAGTTCCTAAGCAACTTGGTGAGAGGCTATCTCAAAAAAAAAAAAAAGAAATGAAGGATGAAGGAAAAAAGTAAAAAGGGCTAAAGATGTGACTCAGTGATTAAGCACCCTGGGTTCAACCCCCAAGGAGGAAAAAAAAAAGGCCAAAGATTTATGATTGAAGGAAATTACCTACTCTGTGCCAAGACCATGGATAAGACCTGGTGAAGGAGGCAGAAATGTTGGCTGGGTAGAGATGAGGGCACGCACTGTGAGCCTAAATGCACAGGGGTAAGAAAACAGAACAACTATGCTTGGGAATAGCAAGAGGGTCTGCTTCCATAAGAATGGGGGATGACTGCTGGGTTCCAGGAAGAGAAAAGAGGCTTAACATCCAATTAGGAGGCATATTTGAGCTAAACAGTGTATGAAAAGAAGAGTGAGTGCTTTTTTCCTCTAATGGAAATCACAGAGAAGTAAGTAGTAATTACTGCCAAGACCTGTCAAGGCTAAAGGGAAGCAAGGATTTCATTCCATCCTCTTATATTAACAAAAGAATGAACCAAACTATAAACTAATTCTCTGTGTAAACATTCCAAAACTGTAATTGGAGAAACAAAGAGATCATGGTATGCTTAAGGACCCAAGAATATTTGTGAATGAGGTCAATTACAGGCCATTGACAGAGAGAGGTAAAGAAGAATTAGGAAGGTGAGTTATAATCAGAAAGGCTACCAAAGGAAGAGTCTATCAGAAATCTCTCTGTGGGAAGAAGTGGAGCAGATATTCATCAGTATCACCAGTCAGATGATTAACACCAAGAACAATTGAAATTAAACCCTAATTTAATGAAAGTTTTCAGGAATATATAATGAATTTCTCTCTAAATACTTAAAAATCCTAGAAACACAAAATTTCACCTGTAGATATAATTTTCTTACATGGAAATTAACACTTTCACTATAAATTATCTTCCTGCATTCAGTCATTTCTTAACCCATAAACATAAGTATTATTGGTGAATTCCAATTACCTGTGGCTAAAGAAAAGGAAGAGAATGATACTTTTTGTGTCATTTGAAGAACAAGCAATGGATCAAAGTTATTCACTTGGCTTATTAAATATGTCCTCCAAGTGTGATAAATCCATTCTGAAAATATGTGTTTGTTTTCATTGGCAAAGAGTCATATTTCAAAGCTTTGGACTCAAGGGGCTGTCATTTAATTTTTGATTAGTGACAGAATTTTAGTGCAAAAAAATTGCTTGGATTAGTCATCATAACTATTTGCATACAAGATTCTAAACATGGGGCTCTTCTCTGAATTTTAACAATTTTACCACAATTTGATTTATACATCTTCCCATGTGGCATCACTTGATCCTGAACATCTCTCCTCTCCAAGTACCCCCTCTCCTTCCCTGCTCAACAGTCTTTCAGGGTCTTATTATTTGTAAGAATGCATTCTGCCTGTCATTTCTTCCTCACTGCTTTAATCTCTTCTGGTGCTGTTACAAAATGGCATAAACTGGTGGCTTATACACAATAAAAGTTTCTTTGTGGCAGTTTTGGAGGCTGGGAAGTCCAAGATCAAGGTGGCAGCAGATTTGGTAGCTCATGAGAGACCACTTTCTTACTCACAAATGGTGCCTTCTCCCTGTATGCTCACATCCTCTCTCTCCAACCTTGCTGGCTACCTTTATGATTCTCAGACCTGCCCAAACTTTTACCACTAGGGAACTTGACACAAAAATTTCTCTTTGCAGAGCATTCAGGGTCAGCTGTTGTTTGTCCTTCAGGTTGCAGCTCCAATGTTACTGCATCAAAGAGTTTCTGGTCATAAAACATCACAAACTGTAATTAACTTCTTTATTGATATATATTTATTTGTTTAGTGTCTGTTTCCCCCACTAAGATGTAAGCTCCTAGGCGGAAGGAACCAAGCACAGGTAGAACCCAGTTATCTTACCCAGGGCTTTGGCACTCTACCAACTGAGCTATATCCCCAGCCCTAGATATGTTTTAAATAACTGTATTTATAACTTCTACTTTGTTTCAGTTCAACTATTGTTCTTTGTATCCTTAGCACATAGTCAACAGCTGAAGAATGAATGAATGGAAAATAAGTGAGGCCAAAGACAATGGCCTTAACACAGAAACATGAATCAGTGTAAGACTATGAGAAAGAGAGGAATTTTTTTTCTTTTTTAATTTTTTGTTTTAGTTGTTGACAGACCTTTATTTTATTTATTTTTATGCGGTGCTGAGAAACAAACCCAATGCCTCACACATGCCAGGCAACTGCGCTTCCGCTGAGCCCCAGCCCCAGCCCCAGGAATTTTTTTTTTTTTTTCAATGCTGGGGATGGAACTGAAGACCTTGCACATGCTAAAAAAGTTCTCTACCACTGAGGGTCCCCAGAACCCTCCAAAGAGATTTCTGAAATGGAAGTACCCCACAAAATCCATGGTGTTGATAATATAGTATCATCTATAAACTTAACAGTTATTTGCTCTAGGATAGATAAAAGTATCAATGGATTCAGGTGTTCACAAAATAAATTGATTCAAAGTAGTTCAGTTAATATTAAAATTGTGGCAATTTTTTAAATCTGATAAGTTGGCAGTAATTGCCACCAGCTTCCATCACAGAGCTAATGAGAGGAGCAAGTAAGAAGTTTTTCCAACTTGAGTACATGCCATTAATGTCTTCAGACATTATAATTATCTGTTTTAATAAAAGGAGAGGTAAGTTACTATTTAAATTTGGATATTTAACTATCATCCACTATAACAGACACATTTCTATTAAAGTATAACATTCAAGAGCTTGACATGTATATTAAATACTAGATTTTTTTTTTTTTTTTTTTTTTTGGTGGTGCTAGGGATCGAACCCAGGGCCTTGGAACTGCAGGTCAAAGCCTGCAGGCCTTGAAAGAGAAAGCAGGGAGTTCACTGCCTGGCCTCTAGCTTTCAGGCAGCTGTGTAATCCCATGGAACCTGTCTGGCAGCTCACAGAGTAACCAACTGAGCTATATCCCCAGTCCTAGATATGTTTTAAATAACTGGTATTTATAACTTCTACTTTGTTTTATAGAATATTAACATTGATAAATTAATTATTGAAATGCCATTAAGGAAGGTAATATTTTAATGGTTCATATCATTCACAATTATAAGCTGTGTCTTGCTACCCGGAGACAGAATGACCAATTGTTATTCTTCTCCTTTTCAAAAGTAGAATGCTATTCTGATAAGGTTTTGTGTTATTAGAAAATACTAACTGCTGGGGATGATAGTATTTATCTTGTCTTAATCTCTCTTCTAGTGACTTTTTTTCCCAAAACAACCTGCCATATTGTCCTCAATATAATAACTTTTATTTAAATAGCTCTTTTCATTTCTTACCCAATCTGTTTATTTTGGGGGAAAAAAAAAAACAGGGCAAAGCTTGCCTAGGAATTCACTTTCCAATGGTGAATGTCAAAGATTACTCCAATTTCAGGGAGTTTTTGTTTTGTTTTGTTTTAAACATTTCACAAATAGGAAACAGTTCTTTGAACTATCAACAACAAACTAGAAACTGAAATCTTTGTGTGTATGTGTGCGCGCGTGCATGCTGGGGATTGAACACAAGGCCTTGTGCATTCGAGGCAAGCACTTTTTTTAAAAAAAAATATTCATCTTTTGTTGTAGTTGGACACCATACCTTTATTTTATTTATTTCTATGTGGTGCCCAGGATCAAACCCAGGGCCTCTCATGAGCTAGGCAAGCATTCTTACTGCTAAGCCTCTACCCCAGCCCCTGAAATCTGTTTTTTAATGGAAGCATTGAGATCATATGTCATGTTAGGCAGAGGGGAGAAACATCATCTCAAATGAGTAAAATACAATCCTTCAATAACCAGAACTCTTGAGCTCAGACCAAAAGGGTATCATCAAATGCACGTGTACATTTGTTATCTTAGAGCTGCTCTTGAGAGCTGGGGCTAGTGGAAGGGCCTTATTTCCATTGGCTTCTATAAATAAAATTTGAATCATTATATCATGTCTTAAAAGGGTTTATAGAAATACCAGGCATAGCTTTGAGTATAGCAATTTATACAACTACCTCTCTAAATATATGTCTTGGAATCCTTATTAAGCCAAGTAATAAGGGGCATTACCACTTCTACTGAGGCATATTTGTGTGACAGATTAGACCCTGTTTAGGCACCTATTTACAGGTCAAAGCCTGCAGGCCTTGAAAGGAGAAAGCAGGGAGTTCACTGCCTGTGTAATCCCACGGAACCTGTCTGGCAGCTCACAGAGTAACTGCTGCTGCTTGCAGATAAGACCCTCTTGGAAAGCCCGATAGCCCTGGTCAATAAGGAAACTGCAGAGAGCAGCTGGAATTTTCCAAAGCATCAAAACAAATCTCTGATTTGAAAATGTGCTCATACCAGGCATTACAGAGAAACAGCTGTTGAATATGATTTTTGTTAAGATAGATGGCAAATCTTTGCTTCTCAAAAATTAGTCATACACAAATCTGTAATCTTATCTTGATCATAAGAAACCATTGTTTGGTAATCTGTTACATCATTGAAGCAAAATAAGCCACCATAGCCATAAAAACAGGCTAACACTGGATTTCCACAGTTCTTTCAGCCAGGGTTAGAAAGTGCTATTTAAACATGTCAAATGTTTCATGATTTCTCTAGTGGAGAGGCATAGCCAATCCCATTTTTTAATTAGCCTGAATTTTCTTGCTTCTAGAAAAGGAGAATTGGCTTGGTTAGGGAGCAAATGAGTGTCCAACCCACAACCCACCACAGAGTGAGACTTCCAACCAGAGGAGGACTGGAGTCAATCCTAGCATCCTACAGCCATATTGCCCTCAATATAATAACTTTTATTTAAATAGCACTTTTCATTCTCACGCAGCTGACCTGATCCACAGTTCCATACTGACCCAACTCAGGGACCAGAGAAAGCCACTGAAATGATGCTTCTGTGTCTATATCTTTTGCTTTTAAAAAAATTCTGGTCACTACAGAGAGCATTTGTTAATGAAAGCCAGATACCAATAAGCCTCTCATTGTGAAAGAAGTGTTATCAGAACATAATACACAAAAAGACCATGGAGATGTTTCAGTCAAAGAAGAAAGAAAAAGACTGTGTGGGTAGACAGCAGTGAGAGGGCTGGAAGGTAGAAACCCCAGGTACATTCTGTGGTTGAGCTGTTTGGAGCAGTGCCCCCTCCCTCTAGGTCTCTCTCAGCCATTGGTTATTCTGATTCTGCCCCAATTGTCGTCTCCTGTTTACACCACTGTTTAGTGTAACAGGTAGAGTTTCCACCAGGATTATGACTTCACATTCTCTTCACCTGTTGGCTCAGGAGGATGAGGCAGGAAGATTGTGTGTTCAAAGTCAGCCTCAGCAATTTAATGAGGCCCTCAGCAACTCAGTGAGGCCCTGCTTTAAATAAAATATAAAAAAGGGGCTGGGGATATGGCTCAGTGGGTTCAATCCCTGGTACCAAAAAAAAAAAAAAAAAAAAAAAAGAAAATAAAAGAAAAAGAAAAAAGAAACAACAACAACAACAGAACCCTCTTCTTCACCTGTTTAAAACAAGCTACATGTTCATATGAATGAGTTCACCATGAGAAAATCACCTAAAAAGCTATACATTCTGTGTTGAAGTCACAGACGAATTACTCTCATGTATTCATTATAGCAAGTCGATAGCCATAGATGTCATTTAAAATTAAAGAAGCAGAGTGGCAGAACTAAGTAGCAGTTCTCTAGATAATGTGGGCCATGGAAGAAAGAGAATTAAAGATTTTGTTGAAAGAATGAAGAGAAAATGAATCTTTTAGCAGAATTTGTTCTTTTGTATCACAGTGAAAATTTTCCTAATAACAAAAATTCAGGCCAAAAGAATTGAGATTTACTACATTTTATTATCTAGGGTGGAATACTAGATAAAACAAAATTAGATTGTGACAGGCAATATACCTGTGCTATATACCTGTAATCCCAGTGGTTCCTGAGGCTGAGGCAGGCAGATCTCCAGTTCAAAGCCAGCCTCAGCAAAAAAGCAAGGTGCTAAGCAACTCAGTGGGACCTTGTCTCTAAATAAACTACAAAATAGGGCTGGGTGACTGAGTGGCTTAGGGATCAAGTGCCCCTGAGTTCAATCCCTGGTACAAAAAAAAAAAAAAAGAAGAAAGAAAGAAAAATGTTGGTTTACTTTTTTCTCTTACAAGAAGGGGTTTAAAACCAGGGCTTCTTGCAAGTTAGGCAAGAACTCTACTATTGAGGTACATCCCACCCCTTTTTATTTTTATTTTGAGACAGGGTCTTGCTAAGTTGCCCAGACCGGCCTGGAACTTGCAATCCTCCTGACTCAGTCTCTCCAGTAGCAGGGATTACAGATGTGCACTACCATACCTGGTGACAAAAGCAAATTTTAAAATCCTTAAATATTTTTATTGCTTTAAATCAAATTTAAATAAAGTAGGAGACTATTCAATGTTATATTTTAGGTATTTTCATGATAACATTTCAAGTTTCTCCCTAAATTAATATCTGATTTCACTAGAAGTTTATTGAGGATTTTCGCTTGTTTCCCCAGAATGAAAATAGTTTTGTATTTTTCTGATTACATAAATAAAATATTTTTTAAAAATTGAAACCAATTTTACATGTTTTATTTATATTTATTTTTAGATATGTATGTGTGCATATATACATATGAAAGTAAAAATGACCTGATACCTTGTCATCCTGAAAGGTATCACTCTACACTATAAACATTTTGGTAAGTGCTTTCATGCATCTCCCATATCTACATACAAATTTATATGTATATAATAATATACATGCTGTTTTTATTATGGCACTTAATTTTTAAATGATATTGCTTGATTGGTTGTCCCCATGCTCATAGTCAGATACATACACTCTCTGTTCAAGTGTGTGTGTGCACTCTGTGTTTTGCCTGTCTCATCTAAACTAAGAAAACTGGATAATGTTAATTCATTCTTTTTAATGGCTGCAAAATTTTTCCATTGGTCCACAGGAGGAACCATAATTTAATCACTTTCTACCTAATGTCTAATTTTTGTATTTTTTCCCCAATGGTAAAGATGCAATAAACATTTTTATATGTATATCCTTTCATGAATACTATTTCTTTTATTTAAGTAGGAAAATGCTTACAAACAGGATTGCTAAGAAGAAGACATATATATTTAACATATGTGTGTATGTGTGTGTGTATTTAATTTTAAGTTTAGTTTCCAGAGTACTGTAAAAATTCACATTCCCACTAGCATTGTGTGAGGATGCCCTTTTCCATAAGTTCCTGAAAGCAGTAGCTGTTGTCCCAGTTTTTTTTTTTTTGTTTGTTTGTTTGTTTTTGCCAATCTGATATCTATAAAGGGATATCTTGTTGTTACTTTAATTTGCAATTCCCTGATTCCTCATGAAGTTAGCCATTTGGGCATCTTTTTCTTTTTTCTGGTCATCTTGGATTTGCTCTTACATGACTTGCCTATTTACATCCTTTTTCTATTTTGTATTGTTACCATTTCCTTCATTTTTTGTATTGTAAAATTCTTAGCCCTTTATTTTTCATAGGGGCTAGAAATATTTTAACTAATTTGTCATTGTCTACCAAATTTGCTTGTGGTATTTTTTCCTCGCTAATACTTTTTATCTTTGAATAGTTATTGACATTTTTATTTACAGCTCTTGCTTAAAAATCCCTTCCATATCTAGGACTAAGCTTCTTTTTATTTTGTTAATTAACAAATAAACTTACATATTTTCATTGGGTACTGCATGTGGTGTTTTGAATTATGTTTACATTGGAGAGTCGCTTGATTGAGCTAACAGATGAGAAACCTCACATACTCTTTTTTTTGTGGCTAGAATGCATAAAATCTACTATCTCAATGATTTTGAAGGATACAATGCATTGTTACTATAGTCACCACTTTGTACAATAGATCTCTTAAACTTATTTTTTCTATCTAACCGAAATTTTATAGGCCTAAATTTCCATTGTTACACTTTTTACATTTATATCTCAAATCCATCAGAAATTTCTTGTTAGACTATTAGGCCAACAGTCTCACTTTTATTCTCCCATTTGGATGGTGTGGTATTTATCAGTGAACTAAGTCATCCTTAACCACTGAATTGACAGAACATTTTGCACATACTAAATTGCCATATGTCCTAGGATCAGGGGTGTCTTTAAAATATGTACAATTAAAATAGCATGGGCACAGACCAGCAAGAACACAGTCTGTACCACATCCACAGGAATACTGTGCAAAACAAGTGGATAACAGCTCTGCCTTGAAGCTATTTCTAGGTTCTCTATTCTGTTTCAATGACTTGTTTGTCTATTCCTGTGCCAGGATCATATTGTTCTAATTTGCAGTATTTTAATATGTGATCAAGCATGTCCTTCACAGTTATTTTTTTAAAAATAACTTTCTTGACTCTTCTTGGATATTTATTCTTACATATGATAAAAGTTCTGTTTATCCAGCTCTAAAGCATAAATTATTTTTGTATAAATATATTGTGATAAAGTTATATCAGTTTTGAGACAAATTAAAGAAACTACTATTTTTCTTTTAGTATTTATTCTCCCCTTCTTTAGTGATAAAAGTTTTGACTGGGCACATAGTTCTTCAGAACAAACACTTTATTTCCCAGCCTGCTTTGCAGTTGTGGCCATGTGACTAAATTTTAGCCAATGAGATGTTAGCAGAAGAGATATCTGCAACTTCCAGATCTTACCCTGCAGTAATGCTATATAGGGCTTTACCTGGATGCCTCTTCAGAAGGGCTGAACTCTTTCCCTCAGCTGTTGGCTCTCAGCTGCACCCTGCTCCAAGAACTGCCATCAGTCAGCTGCAGAGAGCCACCTCACCTAAGATTGTTTCCTTTTCCCAAGGGCAGCTCATATCCAATCACTGGTTTGTCCATCTCTCTTGTTTTAAGAGGAAACCTATAGGACCCTCATAGCTCCAGATATTTTCGTAGAGTTGGCTGAGACTTTTATTGTAACCAAATCACAGTTCTCTCTTTGCCTGATATCTCTTCCTCCAGATATTTATCTCAACACCACTCCCCAATAAGTTTCCTGCTGTCATTTACTATCTTAGAGACTATTTCCCAGAGAACTGACCTTAGACAAGTCCTTAAAAGAAAAAGCTGGATGCAAACAGGGCAAAGTATCAAGGGGAAAAAAGCCTGGGTCTCTGGCATTGTGGAGCACTTTATCAGCCCTGAAAAGCCCACCCAGACTTTCACATAGAGAAAAATAAGCTTCTAGGTTGTTTAAACCACTTTTAGTACTGATATGTCCCAATACCAAATTACTAACATTTTTTGCCATATTAAATTCTCCCATTCAAGAACATGTTGATTTTTATTTTGTACCCCTCAAAATGATTTATCATTTTCTTCATATAGATCTCATACCTTTCTTATTATATTTATTAACAAATAATTCATAATTATTTTACTACTGAGGATAAAATTTTTCCCATTTCCATTTTTTATGGAGAAAAAATAGATTATGTTCTTTTACAAAGTTTACAGAGATTACTTGCTATCTATCTATCTATCTATCTATCTATCTATCTATATTTATGTGGTGCTGAGGATCAAACCCAGGGTCTCATACCTCCAAGGCAAGTAAGTGTTCTATCAATGAGCTACATCCCTGGAGATGACTTTTTAATGCTTAAGAATATTGTAAATGTTGCCAAGTGGGTTGGCATACGGCTGTAATCCCAACTGTTTAGGAGGCTGAGACAGTTGAATCGGGAGGGCAAAGCCAGCCTCAGCAAAAACAAGGTACTAAGCAACTCAGTGAGACCCTGTCTCTGAATAAAATCAAAATAGGGCTGAGGATGTGGCTCAGTGATTGAGTGCCCCTGAGTTCAATCCTCGGTACCAAAATAAAGAATATTGTAACTGCTGTTTGTGTATGGTGGTGCACACCCATAATCCCAGAGATTTGGGAGGCCAAAGTAGGAGGATCCCTGGTTCAAATCCAGCCTCAGCAATTTAGCAAGGCCCTAAAGTGACTTACAGAGACACTATCTCAAAATAAAATAAAAGGGGCTAGGGATGTAGCTCAGTGGCTAAGTGCCCCTGGGTTCAATCTCTGGTACAAAAAAAAAAAAAAAAAAAAAAACCCTGAAAATACTGTAACTGATGATAAAGTCAGAGTTAGGGTTCAATTCCTGACTTCACTTCTTACTTCCAGTATGTTACTTAATTTCTCTGGCTCCCAGTTTCCTTGCTTATGAAATTCTTTTGATGTACCATATTTATAGGATTTTTATAAGCTATGAAAGATAAACTTAGTTAGATACATCACAATTTTAAGAGGTATTTGAGCATTCCATAACTCGTGAATAGGGGAGTGTTATCCCACAAGCAGTTTGCACTCTACTATGGGGCAGAGGAGATGAAACTTTAGTTTATATTTTATAAGATTTTCAAGACAGCAAGACAAAGAAAATATATTTGATTAAAGTGGAAAGTCCCTAGTGAGAGGTTAGTTGGAAGTTTCTTGTTGGTTACATTTGTGTTTTATTTTACTCTGTGTTGGGCTTTGGTTTGCATACATAGGAACCCAATCTATGGAAGTCATCTTAGCCTAAAGTGAGCACTTTAGCCTTTCAATACGACCCAAATGATTACATATTCTGAATATTATGGTAATGTGGTCATTACCCATTATAGCAGAAAAGGACAGGGAGTATGATTGTATACTTAATGTCAATACAACAAGGGTTTATTTCTCATTTCACATGTCCAGTGTGCTCCATATAGTTGTTCAAAGACCCAGCTCAAGGGGGTTCCCAGAGGCTTCAGCAGGGAGAGAGATCAGGGAGATTTTACATGAACTCTTGAAATGTTCTGCACTGGATGTCATGTACTTTGACTGACTGTTCCTTGATGAGTTATGAGACCTGAGTTTATTGCAACAATGCTGAAAAGTATGGTTCTTTACTATTCCCAGCAAAGAGGAGAAGCAGATGCAAACAGTAGATATATCCTCATACATTCACCTCACTCTTCACAGTGATTTCAATTTGTTGTGATGCTTTTCATCCATTATTTTTTTAAATGATGCTACAAAGCGTATAATGAGAAAGTTGTCCATACAAAAAGTATTACAGTTGGGGTTTATAATCTTGACAAAAGTCAGAACACAATAACCACACTGATTTTAAAAGAAAAACACAATTATGATTTATTGACCATTTGTTTATAATTAGCCAAGAACATCGCCTGAGATACACATAAAGACATAGGAAGAGAAGAACATCTCCTAGACTCTTTCATAGTGCAAAATAGTTTCTAGTATTTTCTGAATTTTCTAGATAAGAAAGTGAGACTCAGATAGCTTAAGTCACTGGTCCAAAGTCACAGGTAGCAAGGAACAGTGCCAGGAATCGGACTTAAGAGGGCTAAATCTCCAGTCCAGATCTTCTTCATGCTCTGTGGGACAGAGTAGGAAATGTCTCAAAGCTGTGATCATTGACATGCCCTATAAACAAAGCTAACATTTGAAGTCTCCATAGTCCTTTTATAGTGGAAGAATTATTCTTGATTCACATGTCAGAACTAGAAAGCATCTTAAATATTATCTTGTACAACTCTTTCTGCTTTCTTGAAAAGGACCATGTTTGTAGGACACAGTTAAGCTATACAGGTTTAGGAAAGAAGCGTCTTTTTTTTTTTTTTTCCACATATCACAGTCTCAATGTGAATTTTCCACATCTTCAGGATTGATTTGCTTCTCAGGGTCACTCAGGGATCCTGTTTCCTTTTAGAGAATTTCTGAATCCTCCTAGGGCTTGCCATCAAAGTAGGGTTACAACATTCCAGTTCTAGCCAGCAAGAGGGGAAGCTGCACACACAAGGTATAGCTAGACTCAGATTTCTAAAACATTCAATGAAAACAGGAGAGGGGAAGAGAAAAGGACCAAAGACTATGGGAGACCAACCTTGCACGTGACTGAGTCACACTCCCCGGCTGGGTTCTGAGGCGCTCAGTCACAGAAATGTGGCAGAGCTTGCCGCAGTCTTGGCTGGGCACAGAATCACGAGCCACCACACAGCTTTGTAGATTCAAACAGCAATTCTTTATTCCCGAACTCACACCGGCCTCCACACACGTTCTGGGGCAATCCCAATTCTGCTGCCACCCAATTCACCTACTCCACGAGGCTTATTTCCCAAAATGCTCTCTGAATCTCACGAGAGTTCAACAGGAGCTTAGGCAGCAGGAACGCCCTAATTCCAGCAGCAATAATCCTCAACATCGAACTTCCCTAAAATCCAAGGTCTTAAACTGGGAACGCCTTAAACTTGTCTTAAACCGGGAACGCCCTAAACCCAAGGATTGGGATACTTCCTCAAACTGCAGGATACACCCTAATCCTGGATCCACCCTCGTCCTTGGGCAGGGTCACCTAACATGCAATGTCAACAGCGAAATTAACATGGGGTACGCTGGCAAGGAAATTTCCTACTTGGTAATGGCCCTCAGCATCTCCCCCCTTCTGATTAATTAAACAACAAGCAATGTGGCTTAAGGACCGTGCCTGGTAGGTTGTCCAATTCAACATATGGTTCTTACCCGTCATGGGAAAACTGACCTTTAGGCGTCAGCCTCCTGTCTTAGGTTGAATCCACTGCAATCAGATCAACCCGTCACTGACTACCGGTCCAGCATTCAGCCAAGCTTGTGGAAAGGCCTATGCACCAGTGGGGGGGTGAGGTTCTTGCCTCACCTCTGTTGGCCCCCAAATATCCTTGGTGCCAGTGGGGGGGTGAGGTTCTTGCCTCACCTCTGTTGGCCCCCAAATTTTAGACCATCACTAGTAGAAGGGAGGAGGATACAGAAATGCCACGACACCAAGCCAATTGACGGCTCCTTTGGAAAAATTGCGTCACTGGTGACACCATCAGCAAAGATATGCCAGCATTACCACAATTAACATGGGGTGCGCTGGCAAGGAAATTGCATCACTGGTGACACCATCAGCAAAGATATGCCAGCAGTACCACAATTCGCTGCATCAGATGATATTTCACAATGCATGCAACTGATATATAGTCCAGGCAAGTTCTGCAGGCAGTTCAAATCGGAGGAGTCTATCAATATGTCCATTTCCTCCCAAAGTAAATCGAGTCCTTGATTGAGCATAACTTGTTGAGTTATATTCATTGATGCATCAGTTTATACAGTTACTGTGATGGCTATCATAGAAGCTGTAGTTTGGTTTTATCTTAGTCTTCACCGGCACTTGGATGGAGATGGGAATTCTGGCAATGATGCTAAAGAGACATTATCCTGAACAGAATTATTAAATATAATGAAAAGGAAAGGTGAAAGTAAACAAACAGATCTGTTAACCTCCTAAAAAACAATCCTTAACAGCTGTTTACCTAATTTAAATTAGTAAGCAAACAGATCTGTTAACCACCTTTAAAAACAATCCTTAACAGCTGTTTACCTAATTAAAATTAAAGCATTTAAATCACGTGAATAAAAAAAAAAATTCGGATCCATTTTTTCATGAGCGCTCCTTATATATGAAATATGGACATACACACATACAGACATACAACACAAAACAGAAATGTGCACACATAACATACAACACATAAGACAATAAAGGCCTTGTAGTTTTACCTAGGTGAAATCTCCATTGCAATGTTTAAAAACTCCACAGTCAAAAAATAAAACACAGTCAAAAAATAAAACTGATCAGAAAAACATTAACCTAGGTTTGTATGAGCTCAAAAATAAAATAGAACTTTACGATGTGGGAAAAATGCAATAATAAAATAGATATTGAAAAAAGCACCATGGTTAATCACTGTCGCAGATGTAAGAATAGCCAAACTGGAGCTCTGGATATCAGCTGTTATGGATTTGAGTCAAATCATCTTCTTTTTCTGTAGAAATTGCTTTAGTTAATCTCTCTGGAATCCAAATCGGCTGCTGTTCTCCCTGCGGAAAAACACAGACGGAACCCCGATTCCAGACAATAACTGGATCAGGACCTTTCCATTGTCCTGTTAGAACATCTTTCCAAAGTACCTTAGGCTTATGTACATTTTTCGGATACATATGTCTTTCCGCAGCACTAAGTCCTGATGAATCCAAATTTAAAAAGTTTAGAGTAAAAAGGGTTATTTTAAGTTTATCTTTGGGGGATATATACCCCTTACCAATTCCCTCTTTTTGCTTTAATAGGTACGTTTTAATAGTTTGATGAGCTCTTTCAACTATGCCTTGTCCCTGTGGATTGTATGGGATTCCTGTTATATGAGTAATACCGAATGATGAGCAAAATTGTTTAAAAGAGGCAGATGTATAACCAGGACCGTTATCAGTTTTTAACTGTTTAGGAACACCCACAGTGGCAAAATTTTGTAAGCAATGAGCTATAACATCTTTAGTTTTTTCTCCGGCATGAAGGGAGCCCATCAAAAATCCAGAAGAAGTATCAACTGTAACATGTAAATATTTTAATTTTCCAAATTCTGGCAAGTGTGTGACGTCCATCTGCCAAATATGGTTAGGTATCAGTCCTCTAGGATTGACTCCAAGATTAACTTGTGGTAGAAAGGTCACACAATTTTGACATTGTTTTATTATATGCCTGGCTTGTTCCTTAGTTATTTTAAAACGCTTTTGTAAAGTATTAGCATTGACATGAAACCTTTTATGAAAATTTGTAGCTTCTTCTAATGTAGAGAAAATATGTACGTCATGTGTAGTTTTATCTGCTAAATCATTGCCCAAACTAAGGGCTCCAGGCAATCCTGTATGTGCCCTAATATGTCCTATAAAGAATGGATCTTTTCTGTCCCATATTAGACTTTGTATAGTGGAAAACAAAGAAAAAACAGTAGAGGAAGGGGAAATCCTACCAGCATCTTCAAGGGAATTAATAGCATTAACTATATATTGACTATCAGAAAATAAATTAAATACAGAATCTTTGAACATCACAAAAGCTTGTAAAACTGCATTAAGCTCTACCTTTTGAGCTGATTGTTTGGGTACTAAAAATGTAAAAGTTTGATCAGGGGTAACTACAGCTGCTGTACCATTATTAGACCCATCAGTGAATATATTTGGAGCATTCATGATAGGTGTTTTCCTTGTCATTTTAGGAAAAATTACAGGATGCTTAGACCAAAAAGACAACAAAGGATTCGATGGCAAATGATTATCAAATGAAACATTAGATTTACACATGATTATTGCCCAAGTATTTAGCTCATTAGCTAACTCATCAATTTGATTCATAGTATATGGAGTAGTAATTTTATTGGGAGAAATTCCAAACACTCCCTTTGCTGCTTTTATTCCTTTGAGTATTAATTGTCCTACGGCCTCAGGATACCTAGTAAGAATAGTGTTAGGAGAATAAGATAAATGTATCCACAATAATGGACCTTCTTGCCAAAATACTCCTGTAGGAATATTTTTTGTTGGTAGTACAATAAATAATAAAGGCAAACTTATATCAATTCTATCTAAATGCATATTTTCCATATAAGTTTCAATAATTTTTAATGCCTTTCTAGCTTTAGGAGTTAACATTCGGGGTGAATTAGGATCTGATGGACCCTTTAGAATATCAAATAAAGGTCCCAACTCTCCTGTTCGTATGCCTAGATAAGGCCTTATCCAATTTATGTCTCCCAATAACTTTTGAAAATCGTTGAGTGATTTGAGTTGATCTACTCGTATTTGAATTTTTGGTGGACGGACCATGGTTGAGGATAATAGAACTCCTAAATAATTAATTGGAAAATTTAATTGTACTTTATCTATTCCTATCTCTAGATTATAATTTTTTAATAAGTTCGTAAGTGTGGCATAACATTCCAGCAATATGTTTTTATCTTTATGTGCTAATAATACATCATCCATATAGTGAAATATTTTTAGTTCAGGATTTTGATTTCTAAGTGGCTGGATTGCTTTATTTACATAGATTTGACACATAGTTGGACTGTTAGCCATACCTTGAGGGAGTACTTTCCACTCATATCTCTCATCAGGACCTTCATGATTTAATGCAGGGATAGTAAATGCAAAACGTGGACTATCCTCGGGATGAATTGGAATCGAAAAAAAACAATCTTTAATATCTATAGATAAAACATGCCACGTTTTTGGTAAAGCAGACAATTGAGGAATCCCTGATTGAGCAGGTCCCATAATAACCATCTCATTATTAATGGCTCTTAAATCTTGCAATAATCTCCATTTACCCGATTTCTTTTTGATGACAAAAATGGGAGTATTATGGGGAGATACGGAAGGTTGTAAATGTCCTTCCGCTAATTGTTGTTTGACCAGATCATGGGCTACTTGTATCTTTTCTTTAGTCAAGGGCCACTGAGGAACCCACACTGGTCTTTCTGATTTCCAAGTAATTTTGATTGTCTCAGTGGCCCTTTCTGAAAATCCGACCCATGTCTGTCTGTTCCTTGATCTAATTGAATTGGTGCTGCTAAACCTTGTTCTTGTTTTCCTAATCTTTTTTCTTTCTTAACACCTTGTCTAGCCCTAGTAGTGGGCGCATTAGAATTGATGTTATTTGTTAACATCAAACCTAGTTGATCCAGGACATCTCGTCCCCATAGATTAATAGGAAGGTGATCCAAAACATATGGTTGTATAGTTCCTTCACATCCTTCAGGATCCTTCCAATCTAATACCATAGAACTTCTATGGGGATTAGTAGCCACTCCTAGGCCTCGAAGCGTTTGAGTGGCTTGTTGTAATGGCCAATGTTTTGGCCATTCTCGACGAGATATAATGCTAAGGTCAGCACCTGTGTCCAGTAGCCCATTAAACTCGTGCCCTTGAATATTTAGTTTTAGCATCGGGCGAGAATCTAAATTTAAAGACAACATAGCCCAGTCTACACCTGTGGAGCCTAATCCCTTAGAACCTCTTTCTACATTATGACTAGAGAACTTATTATGTAGGCTGGGTATTATTAACAACTGTGCTATTCTATCTCCAGGTGAAATTACTGATATACCTCCTGGAGAACTAGCTATAATTTTTATTTCACCTACATAATCGGGATCAATTACCCCAGGACTTATCATAAGTCCTTTTAATGTAGATGAACTACGTCCCAATAATAAGCCTACTGTTCCTTGGGGAAGAGGTCCTTTTACTCCTGTAGGAATGATTTGAACTCCCATCTCTGGAGTTAATACTGCTCTGGCAGAGGCGCAGATGTCCAACCCTGCGCTCCCTCGGGTTTGTCTGATGAGGGATTTAATGGACAATGTGTCCTGGGCACCACCCTGATGGTGTTGCTGGGTTCCTCCACTGCCCCGTATATTTGTGGTTTTGGGCCCCGGAGCATTGGGCCCCTCACTCCGTTTTTTGGCAATGAAGCCTGATGCCTTTCTCCACGATATTGTGGGTAAATACCTGATCCTTGTCTGTTTTTTGATAACGGAGTACCTTCTATGGTGGTTTGAGAACGGCATTCATTAGCCCAATGTCTCCCTCTACGGCATCGTGGGCAAATACCCGGTATTCTATTCCTTTGATTTCTAGTTTTGTTAAAACCTCCTCTTATAGGGCAACTCCTTTTAAAATGTCCTGTTTGTTCGCAATTATAGCATGTTTCTGGCCTGGCATCTAAAGCCTGTTGTACTGCAGCTGCCAAGACTTGCCCTTGTTCATTAATATCTCTACATAGTTTAATATATGTATTTAAGTCTTCATGTCTCCATGGTCTAATAACCTCTCTGCAGCAACGATTCGCTTGGTCATAAGCAAGTTGTTTTATTAATGGCATTGCTTGATCTGTATCCCCAAAAATTTTGGCGGCTGTTTGAATAAGCCTATCTACAAAGTCAGCGTAAGGTTCATTAGGTCTCTGTATTACCTTAGATAGCTGACCTTGTGAATCTCCATGTCCTTGTAAAGTCTTCCATGCCCTAACTGCGTCTACAGCAATTTGTGCATATACAGCAGGATCATATTCAATTTGTTGCCGTTGACCCTCATAAGGTCCTTTTCCTAAAAGCATTTCTAGATTTCTTTGAGGGTAACCAGCTGCTGCATTTCGCCTAGCTGTCTCCGTGCAAAATTCCTCATTGGCAACTTTCCATAACAAATATTGTCCTCCATTTAGCACAGATTTACACATGCTAGCCCAATCTGCTGGCGTCATGTCCAAGTTAATAATGGATTCGACCATGCTTACCGTGAAGGGAGCTTGGGGACCGTAGGTTGTTACAGCCTCCTTTAACTGCTTCACTGTTTTAAAATCTAAAGCACGGTGAATTCGCTGCCCTCCTACCTGTTCAAGTACAGGGCATGCTAATCTTTGAGGTCCTGTCTCAGGATCCCACTTATCAACTACGGGGTTTGAGGGCCACTCAGCTGTTTCCATCGGTGGGGCTGTTGGTTGAATTACGCCCTCTGGTAATAAAACGGAGTTAGTAACAGCTTCTTGTTGTGGCCTTTTTCCTAATAACCCCTTTTCCTTTAAATTTTCTTCCTCTGTCTGACTAGCTCGAGAGACCTTCTCTTTTGCTTGATCTAAAATGTCTTTCTCCATGGTCTGAATCTCTAACACTTTGCTTAACACCTTTTCGGTTTCTTTTTTACTAATTTCTAATCTTCTATAAGAATAACGCAACCCAATAAGATAACACAGAACAAAACCGCAACTGAATGAAACAAAAACTGAATAAAAATTCGCTGTATCAATTTTCTCTTTCTCTGGGCTGACAAACTTCAAACCTTCAGCCATCCATTTTTCCCAGTTTGCCTGAGAAATTTCTAGGGACAGGCAGCTTGAAACAAAAACGAAATAAATCAAAACAAGAACACATTGTTTTTTAAAATAGTCACCCATTCTCTCGCCTTCCCTCAGGGGCGAGGAATTTCACTTACCTCCAAGTTTCAGACGTTCCGCGTACAGGCCACCAAATGCCGCAGTCTTGGCTGGGCACAGAATCACGAGCCACCACACAGCTTTGTAGATTCAAACAGCAATTCTTTATTCCCGAACTCACACCGGCCTCCACACACGTTCTGGGGCAATCCCAATTCTGCTGCCACCCAATTCACCTACTCCACGAGGCTTATTTCCCAAAATGCTCTCTGAATCTCACGAGAGTTCAACAGGAGCTTAGGCAGCAGGAACGCCCTAATTCCAGCAGCAATAATCCTCAACATCGAACTTCCCTAAAATCCAAGGTCTTAAACTGGGAACGCCTTAAACTTGTCTTAAACCGGGAACGCCCTAAACCCAAGGATTGGGATACTTCCTCAAACTGCAGGATACACCCTAATCCTGGATCCACCCTCGTCCTTGGGCAGGGTCACCTAACATGCAATGTCAACAGCGAAATTAACATGGGGTACGCTGGCAAGGAAATTTCCTACTTGGTAATGGCCCTCAGCAAGAGCTTTCCCCACCCTTCTTGGGTTCAAGGGTTGATATCTTGTGCATGGGTGTGTCTTGCTGCAGCCCCTTGGGTGAAGCTATGCTCACCTGTTCCTTTGTACTATAACCCCCTGCCCTGTTTAGGATAGAATCTTCCATGGAAGTGCCTTGTGTGTGTGTCCCCTTCTCTTACTGTGCCCTTGGGTGTGACCTACCCAGGTGTAGGTCAACCTGCTGACAGTGGACATCATGAAGATAGACTCAGCCCCCTGAAACCTGACCCCTTGCCTCATTTGAATAGCTTCTCCTCAATAAAAGGGGTCAGCGCATGCTCTCCCTCTCTCTCTTCCTGTGGGCCCTTAAAGTCAGAGGAGCCATCACAGTGACCCCAAAGAAAAAGGTATTTGTGTCTCTTGTGTGGTTATTTTGTGTAGCCCAGTCAGCCCAGTTCAAGTGGAGTGACCCCTGAGCTTTTTAGTCACGAGAACAGAAACCCAGCAGAAGACCTGTGGAGGAAGAAAGAAAAATGACATTCTTATGCTTTTATGGTAGGAGGATACACTATGGAGCTGAAAAGACATACATCTGTATTAGTCAGCAGTCTGTTGTTGTGACAAAATACCTGAGAAAATCAACTTTAAAAAGAAACTGTTTATTTTGGCTTATGGTTTCAGAGATTTTCATCCATGGTCACTTGTTCCCATCACTTTGAATGTGTGGTGAGGCAGACCACGATAGCAGGGGGTGCATTGTGGAGCAAAACTGCTTTCCTGGTGGTTGCTGGGAAGCAAAAAGGAAAGGAAAAGGCCAGGGTCCCCATATTCCCTTCAATGGCTCACCCCCAATGACCTAACTTCCTCCCACTAGTCCCTACCTCCCAATAGGGCCACAGGCTAGCAACCAAACCTTCAATACATGATTCTTTGGGGGACATTTAAGATCCAAACCATAAAACATCAGAGGGCAGAACTTCTTCCCATTTCTCTCTCTCTCTCTCTCTCTCTCTCTCTTTTCCCATTATAAGTATACCTTTGAGTGAGGAAAACTGGAAGATGTCAGTGAGCTAGTACCTCATCAGTCAGGTAGAAAATGAGTTTTGAAAATGGAACATGCTCCTCTCTTGAAATAGTTAACTGGGATGCTGGGTCAGAGTTTCTCTTGTTAGTGGAATTTTCTCTTCAACTACTAATTAATTGGAAAAATCTTTTTTTCTATTTTTAATTAAATTTAATTTTTAAAAATAGACATTGGGGTTGGGGATAACTCAGAGATAGAGCACTTGCCTAGCAAAGGGAAGGGCCTAGGTGGACCCCCAGCACCACACACACACACACACACACACACACACACACATACACAATCGTAGCCTTGTAGTCACATAGTTTGAAAATCAAAATGACATGAAAAGATATACATAGAGAAGTGAGCCTTCCCTGTTCCCATTCCTGTTGTGAAAACAGGACCCTTTTACACTGGACAATTAAGGAGATCATTTTATTCTGACTACTATAATAGGGAGAATGTTCATTAATAAGGTGCTTCAAAGAAAAGGCAGGCAGCAGGGACACAAGGGAGTCCAAACATTGGAGTTGGGAATCAAGGAAGGATGTAATTGCTGTTTCCTGGTATAGATAAGAGTTGGGGATTTCTTTTTTTTTTTTTTTTTTTTTTTAAAGAGAGAGTGAGAGAGGAGAGAGAGAGAGAGAGAGAGAGAGAGAGAGAATTTTTTAATATTTATTTCTTAGTTCTCGGCAGACACAACATCTTTGTTGGTATGTGGTGCTGAGGATCGAACCAGGGCCGCACGCATGCCAGGCGAGCGCGCTACCGCTTGAGCCACATCCCCAGCCCCATGAGTTGGGGATTTCTTAACCCTCACTGTTTCCTGGGAGCACAGGTGTCAGGGAAAGTTCAGCATTGTCACTGTCCACTCTCAACTTCTCCTGTCCTCTATAAATAACTACTTTTATTGGTTTCTATAATGTTATAGTGTTTCCTTATGCAAATACAAACAAGTTTATATACTCTTCTTTCTTACACAAAAATAGCACAGTATGTATACTGTAGGCAACTTTATTCATTTTATGGTATAGTATATTCTGGATATCTTTTCAAATCCATATGGAGAGCTTCTTTATTGTCATTATTTTTTCCACAGGGTGGGTGGACCATTGTTACTTAACCAGTCCTCTATGGCGCAAATTACTTCTACTATTTTGTTACTATAAACAATGTTTCAATAAATAACCACATATCATATTGTACATGTATAGGCATATTTACAGAATAAATTCCCAGAAATGTGATTTCTGGGTTGAAGAGTAAACATATTTCTTATTTCTGTAGATATTGTCAAATTGCTCTCCATCAGGACTGGACCATTCTGCCTCCCTAACTGTACTGTGAGAGTGTGCCGTGGCCTGGAGCCTTACCAAGAAAGATTGCTGTCAGTGGGCTGAGGGTATAGCTCAGTTAGTAGAGTGCCTACCTTGCATGTGCAAAGCCCTGGGTTCAATCCCTCGAACCACACACACACACACAAAAAAGTGTTGTCAACTGAAATTTTTCTAGTCTAGTTGTTGAGAAGTAGTATTCCTAAGTAGCTTTAATTTGCATTTCTTTTTAAATTTTTTTATCTGTAGATGAACACAATACATTTATTTTATTTATTTATTTTGGTGGTGTTGAGAATTGAACCCAGTGCCTCACATGTGCTAGGCAAGCACTCCACCACTAAGCTACAACCCCAGTCCCTACTCTGCATTTCTTTCTTTCTTTTTTTTTTTTTTAAGAGAGAAGAGGGGGGGGGGAGAATTTTTTTAATATTTATTTTTTAGTTTTCGGCGGACACAACATCTTTGTTTGTATGTGGTGCTGAGGATCGAACCCAGGCCGCATGCTCGCCAGGAGAATGCGCTACCGCTTGAGCCACATCCCCAGCCCTGTTGTTGTTGTTTTGGGTTTGTTTTGTTTTGTGCTGGGGATTGAACCCCAGACCTTCAGCATACTAGGCACAGGCTTTAACACTGAACTACAAACCCAACCCTCAGAAGTGACTCACCCTTTCTTTCCTTCTTTTTTCTTTAAATAAAAATCGCCACTGTTTTCTCAAGAATTTCTTTTCTCCAATCATAAAGGAAAAGGGGAGAATCTAAATTAATTGAAGGTTATTATTAACTGGATTAACCAAGGTACAGGAATCAGAATCCAGAGTTGGTTAGCTTCCCTCTGGGTCAGCCTAAGGAAATAAGGAAAAATTGCTCTTTATTAGGCCTTTTCCACCCTTGGCTGGTTTGCTCAGTCCCTCATTGCAAATGAGCTGGCAGGAAAAGACCTGAAACTCATTTGCTCTAAGATGTGTGGTTATTTGTTCAATGACTTACTGAACATTTCCTGACTTGATTGCTCTGTGCTAGTCCTTGAGAGTGTCCCACAGGAAATGCTCAGCTCTACTGCACTCTCTAGCAGCCCCTAATCTAGTTAGGAAGATAAGACATTCCTAACAGCCAGGTAAATAATATGTGTGGTTAAGTGACAAGATGAGAGGATAATGTTACTTCTCCCTTCCTGGAAGCTCTTCCCTTGGTGTCTCTGCTTTGTAACCCTCTGATAGTATTTCATCAGAATCTCCAGTTGCAGAATTTTCTCAATTCCACAAAGCGCAGTAAGGAGGCATCTTCTTTCTTTCCTTTTTCTGGGGAGGAGGTGTTCCTTGGCATTCTTCCTCCTCGTTGGCCAACTCTGGTGCCTCTTTCAGTAAGGTAAGCCAGTCACTAATCGATATCTGAGAGGTCTGTCTGGGCACACTGCAGAGGGTATTTCTTTAATAGCCTTTGGCTCCACCTAAGGTTTATTTCTGCTAATTGCAATAATGTTGTCAATAATGTAGAAATGAGGACAAAAGGCTTCATCTATAATATTTTTCCCCTGGTCTTCTTTTTACCTCCAAAAATGTCTTTAATTCATAATGTCCACAAATTCCTATTGCTAAAGGCAAAATAACCACGTTCTCAACTTGAGCACTGCTAAATAGGTTTTAGCAGACATCCAAAAGGACACGTGGTTTTTGAGAGCAGCTAAAAAAAGGGCATATTAGAAATACCAAATTGTTATTAGGACTTCAAGGAGATGGACAAAGAATTTTAAAGTACTTATTTAAACAGGGCATCAGGAAGTTAGGAGCAGGAAGTCAAGCAAACTAGATGATCTTTAAGTACATGTGACTCTATTTTGAAATCTTTAAAGAGCAGTTCCATAATCAAACACTACAACCAGACTTGATAACAAAGATGTTTGTTCATCATACTGTTATTTATATTGGTCAAAAGTTTGGAATTAACTTTAATGTCCAATAGGTAAACAGGTGATAAAAAAAAAAAAAATTGTGATGGACAGATGTGGTAGTGCTTACTTGTAGTCCCAGCGGCTCTGGAGGCTGAGGCAAGAGGATTGCAAGTTCAACACCAGCCTCAGCAACTTAGCCAGGCCCTACGAAACTTAGTGAGATCCTGTCTCTAAACAAAATATAAAAAGGGCTGGGGATGTGGTTCTGTGGTTAAGCAGCCCTGGTTCAATCCTGGTGCAAAGAAAGAAAAGAAATTGTGATACCATTTGATACCAATGAGTTGAACAAGCATAAAAACTAAGTTTTGAAAGGAAGAATTCTTTTGGCATAGATAATGCTGAATGTTAAGCAAGACAGAATATACTGTTCAAAATAGGTTTAGAAAAAATCACTAAGAAAATATTGTATATTAACAGACTTCTCTATTAACAATTTCTATTTTCTTTTTTTGTTTCTTTCTAGAACTTCTATGTAAGAATATTCATTTCCATAATCAGAAAATTTTTAAATGAATATTATTATATTATTATAAAGAATTTGTATCTAACATTAATGAGAATTGAAACATATGACTTAAATATAGGAATTTGTATTTTTGTTCTAAACATTGTTCCTATCATTAAAAGGTTAGCTATATTTGTAATAAAGAAAACATGTGGATTTGTGTGTGTGTGTGTGTGTGTGTGTGCATGCTTCTGTGACATATGAATTATTTTCCTAACTTTTAGCATTTCTGTGAAACAATTGATACTTTTTCTTCATCATTGTTTATCAAATTTCCACAACCCGGTTGGAAATTTTACTTGAAGTCATGGTAATATCAAGTAAACCTACTCCTCTGTCAAGTACTTTCTCAGCCTTAAAAATAAAAAATAAAAAAAAAGTTCAGTGCCATACTGTGTGATCTAAAATAAACTTCCAGGGCAAAAAATGAAATGAGGAGCTAGTTCAGCTACCCAGCAAGACTGACACAGGATAGCCTTCCTGTGGTTACAATGGAAACCAAAGTGGAAAAACAATAGAAAAACCTAGGCAGCTTGTAATTAGCCAGAGCCATTGCTTGAACTCAGCAAAACTCTTAAGTCAGTTAAAAATATGTAGGACATTGGTCAAAGTATCTAGAAAAAGCTATTTACTGTCTAAGGTTTTAAATTAGCATCTCCAAGTTGATGCCAGAGGCTACTACATGGAAATCCTATTCCAAAAATAAACCAATAAAGACTGAAATCTTTTTTCCACCTAGAAGAAGCAAGGCTGCAGAGCCTCTTCGTTGTGTAGTAGTAGCTCAGAATTTTCAGGGCTTTAGTTCAGAATTAAATCACTTACCTCAGGGTTCCAGACAATCTGGAACACCAAAGTAAGCCCTTCGCCCCAGGGTGGCAGCGAAGTGTAGAGAAAAGAGTGAGGTGTAGAGAAAAGAGTTTAAAACTCAAAAGCACCCGACAAATATAAGGGCTTATTATCTTTCTTTCCCAACTATGGAACAGTCAAGAGAAATTAACCCTCTCATTTGTTAACCTCAATAACAGGCTTTAACTGATCTGTAGCCATGGATGGTTCACATAATTGCCCTAATTAGTTTGGTATGGAGGGAGGGCAGGGGCAGGGAAGATCTGGAGCTCAAGCAATTAGCCTATATTAAAAGAAAAGGAAAAAAAAAGAGCAATGCCTTACAGATTTGATGTATAGATTCCAGATGTTATGGAAATTTTACTGCTAAGGCTCTTAGGCCACGTTTTATAGTTAAGGACAGGATTGGAGTAGACCCCAAGGTTGAGCATGGTGAAAAAAGATCAAGTTTCTATTGTCTATTAAAAGCCTCAGGCAGAGAGAGAGAGAGAGAGAGAGAGAGAGAGAGAGAGAGAGAGAGAATATCCCAGGTAAAAACTAGCAAAATATAGCAACAGGGTCCCCCAAGTACATGAGCCTCAGAGGAGTTATTTCTGAGTAGGTTTGCTTGTAGTTTTGCTGGTACACAAATCACCTCCTTAGTTGGAAATGATCGGTTTTGTTATTTCACTGCAGTTTCCCTCAGGAATTCTAAATTTAAAATGTTAATAGAAAATCCCCAGCGTTCCAGGAAAGGTTGCTATGATATGATTTGGGTTCCCTTTAGACATGGAAGACAGGTAATTATACCAGCAAAAGAGCTACACTTTAACTTCAATGATATGCATCAAATCCTCTACTTCTTTTCTTTTCTCAGAAAATGGTAAATATAGGGGAAGAAAGAGCAGCAGTTCCAGACCCTGGTACCAAAATATTACAGACACAAAGGAAGTGACTTTTCAAGTCCAGACTGTAAGCCTGTCATTTTGTGGGCTTGTCTGTGAGCCTAGAAAAGTGAGGTGACGATCACATTGAAGACATTTCTAGTTGTGGGAAGACTGTGCTGGATGTCTGCCCATGCCCAGGTGCTATGATTCTAAATTCAAACCATAATTTGAAATGCTAGAAGAAAGCCAATGAAATTTAAGGGAAATCTTGTGACTTAAAGCTGTCTCCATTTGTTTAGGACCTGTAGACTTTGAAAAAAAAAAACAAGTGAAATGCTGAAAAATATTTTTGGAGGAAGAAGGCATATTCTCAGCCCTATTGCTACATTTTAAGGTTTTCAATTAAAGATACTTCAAATAACAAGCTATATCCCTCAAATATCCATTACCTCTCTAAAACATTTACATATTGATTTTAATCTAATCTATTTGAAAGATGTCTTTGGTTTACTAAATCAATGCTGCTCCTCTCGTTAGGGAACTGGTTTTGGATTCATTAATTCTCCAAATATTTGTATTCTGAGTGTCTTTTAGGGCTAAGACATTCTTTAAACCTCTCTCTCTCTCACACACACACACACACACACACACACACACACACAGGAACAACTCAACCTATAGGTTAATTCAGGCATTCTTCTCTCATCCAGTATATAAGGTGTACTAGCCCTGGAGACAAACTCCTAGGTTTCCCAGCTTTGCTGGGAAAGTATTTGAGTAATTTACTTAATCCCTCTGTATCCTAGTTTCCTCCCCTCCAATTAACTAATTAATTCCTCATGGAATTAAGAGAGTTAATACATTGTATAAAGCACATTGCATGATGCCTGGCATATAGTAAGTATTCAAGAAATTTTGACCTTTCATTTAGTACTGAGCATGGAGAAAAGCAATGTAGAAGTGCAGATACAGAGATAAATAAATTTAAAAAAAAAAAAGAGCATGAAAGAATCAAAACTTGAACTGATTCTTGGAGAAAAGAGGGAGTTTAATAAGTAGCTGGAGAAGGGCCAGGTCAAGCAAATGGTACAAGTGAAGACACAGAACTTTGGGACTAAATAGTGTTATCTGAGGAATTGTAAATGATTCATTACAGCTGGGTTAAGAGATATTCGAGAATGAGGGAGTAGAAACTATGATTTACTGGCCAAACCTAGTTGATGGTAAGTGGGGCAGAGGGTAGATTTCTGGTTGATGATGATGATGCCATTACTGAATAAGAAAACATGGGAGATGATGTGGGTTTTGACAAATATTGGGTTTTCGGCAAGGTATGTGAGGAGTGCTGAACATTTAAGTGGAGATATACAAGTGGATATGCAAATCTGAGGCTTTACCGGAGTACTCTAGTGCCCTAACAGTATACCAGAACATTCAGTTCAGTGTGCCATTGTTGGTGGTGGCCACAGACTTGAGAACTTTACTACAATTACTAGGAACCAGCATGGAGAACAAGAATAATGTAAACTAATCTGGCATTTGGAGCATTTGGAACAGCAGGAGCTAAATAGAGTAGAAATGGAAGCAGACTAGTATGGGACCCTAGGAAGAAACTAGAGTAAAAAGAGTTTTATATCAATTAGGATGCTTTGGGTTGAAAATGACAGAAAACTGATTTATATTGTTGAGACTTGACATATGTAATTAAAAACACAAGCTGACGGACAGGGAGGATAGATTTATACCAAGACAATTCAGGATCAACCCTAAGCTGAAGGTGAGGAATTCAACTTTCAACATTTAGTAGTTTTATTGAGTGCTTGCTTACTTATGCCAGGCACTGTTTTAGTTAACAGGCAAAATGTCTCTCTATTCTCTGGACCATATAAAAAGGAATTCATGAGCACTCTTTCTTCATTCAGATGGAAAAAACTAAGTGCAGGGAGATGAAGAGAGAAAGCTTTAGGGTTTAATGAAAACTCCAAAATATTTACTGGGAGTTTTAGCACCTCTTTGTAGGAACGTCTGAACTTCTACAATTACTATCAAATGGAGGGGTGAAATACAGAAGCAGTTAAGTATAGATACCAAACTAAAAAGTCAAAATCCAACCAATGATATATTTTAAAGCCCAATGTGGATTTAGTCAGTTTTTGACTTTATCAAATTGAATTGTCAAGAATTCATTCAGATTGTATAAAACTGACAAAACATATTTTCAAATATTTGTGGCTGAGCTTTCTAACTTAATTATGTGAAATATATCTTCTATGTAGGTCATATCCAAACCTACATTCGTCCATTCATATTTTAATTTAAAAAGTTTGCAGTAAAACAAAACCTCATGCTCAGTCATTATATCCAACTAAGCACAATCAGTTTCATATGTGCTTTCCTGTTTTCTATTGCTGACTCACCATGCACCTGTGGGTACATTGCTTCACCTCACTGAGCCTATTTTCTGTTCTCTGATTTGGAAATTGTAAAACCTATGTCATAGGATTTTTAAAAAATAAAATACTAGTATGTGTTGAATGTCTTAACGTAAACGCACTACATACAATTGAAGGTTAAGATTAGCCACAAGTTTGCCATAAGTTCAGGCTTTAGCATTTTAATGGCTGAAAAGCAGTCTTAATTTGTAATTTTCTTTTCTTTTCTTTTTTTTTTTTTTTAGAGAGAGAGAGAGAGAGAGAGAGAGAGAGAGAGAGAATTTTTGTAGTATTTATTCTTTAGATTTTGGCGGACATAACATCTTTGTTTGTATGTGGTGCTGAGGACCGAACCCCGGCCGCACGCATGCCAGCCAAGCGCGCTACCGCTTGAGCCACATCCCCAGCCCTGTAATTTTTTTTATTCCAGTTAGAATGCTTTCCAAACAATTCTATCAAGTTTTTATACTGTAAATTTTAAAATATGGCTCACATATGCTTCGTCTTTTTTTCAAATTACCCTGTACAAAAAAGTCATGAATGCCTGATGTAGCTTAGCCTCCTGAAAGATAAGGAAACAATCAGGAATATCAAGTGATTTGATTCTCTAAAAAGATATTTGAATAAAAGAGTTATCTATATGAACTTTTATGACCCTTCTCCGCTGAGTTTTCACTAGATGAACCTCTGTACCCATATGAACACTTGTGCAAAATGTTCCCAGGACACCTCTGAAGGGGAAAAAGAATCCACTCTATTGCAGTGAAGGAGAGTGATATGGAAAAGTCCTTTTTTTTTTTTTTTTTTTTTTTTTTGACCAGGGATATTTCTGTGAAGCAATTCATAAGAAAGTTCATTTCCCTTTCCATTTTTTTAGCCATGTTTTGAAAAGAAACATTTTTTTAGATACAAATGGTTGTCAGATGACTACAAAATACTTAACTTTCTTCTTGAGCCCTCTATTCCCTTTTACAAAATAAAAACTAGCCATGATCTATACTGGCATAGGTGTATAGCTCCCAGAACTGCTTAATCCCACAGATGCAGCCACCACCTGTTTGAAAAACTAAAACATACCCCCTTCTCCAAAAAAGAAAAAAAAAAGATATTTGCTTCCCCAGTTGGTACTTTCTAGAAAATAAGTTCAAATTATCACCAGGGAACCAATACACTTTTATTCTTTGTCATAAACTAATTGATGAGTTCAATCAATGGGTAGTAAAGATACTTAAAAATTTTCAGACAGTGGCATGCTGGGCCTTTTTTCCCCCCTTTTCCTCAATTTTAAAATCTTGCAATATTTCAGTAACTTCTTAGATTTATTTCAACAATCCATGCATCTGGACTAAGGATTTCTCCAGAGTTTGAGAATCACAGCCTAATAATTCTTTTATTTATATGTAGTTTGGTGTCAAATTGGGGTCATACTTTACCAGCTGCTACTCCCTTCTATATCTTTGATCTTTAAAGAAAATTCTTGTTTTAGCAGTTACTTCAATTTTGGGATTTTTATTTGCAAACCTAGGTAAGTGACAGAACTGTTTTTTCTAAGTTTGAGATATATCATTATGTTCCTTCCTCATCAAACAAAACACGAAAGCTGGCACAATTACTTTTAATGACTTTTATGAATTATGATATATTTAATATATTTTCCCTACTTAATGAATTCTATATAACTTTTAAAATTTTGGCAGTTTTTTTCTATACCGAATGTGCAGTGTCCTATAATTTCCTCTTTGTCTCTTAAAAGTGTAAGAATCATGGAAAGATTGATGCAGTGTCTTTTTATTGTTCTAAATGCTTCAAATAAACCGGGAAAGGTGGTATATGCCTATAATCTTAATGACTCAAAAGGCTGAGAGACTGGAGGGTAAGTTCAAAACCAGCCTGGGCAATTTAGTGAGACTCTGTCTCAAAATAAAAAATGAAAAAGGCTGGGGAGGTAGCTCAGTGGTAGAGCACTTCTGGGTTCAACCCCTAGCACCACAAAGAAAAACCTATGAATAACTACAGCATTTTGGATTGTATTACTCAAATCCAAGGTTACATCTTCCCAAATACCCCTAGTTTGTTTTGTTGAGTATTACTATATGCACACCATTAAAATAGGGGCTGAGCTAGGCTCAGTGGCACATGCCTGTAATCCTAGGCTCAGGAAGCTGAGACAGGAGGATGAGAGTTCAAAGCCAGCCTCAGCAAAAGTGAGGTGCTAAGCAACTCAGTGAGACCCTGTCTCTAAATAAAATATAAAATTGGGCTGCAGATGTGACTTGGTGGTCGAGTGCCCTTGAGTTCAATCCTGGGTATCAAAAAAAAAAAAAAAATAGGAACAGACTAGAGAAAACATGTAGAAATAGGACTGCTAGATAAAATTACAAGATGCTCAGTTAAATTTGCATTTCAGATAAACAGGGTTTTTTGTTTATTTTGTGGTACTAGGGATCAAACCCTAGTACCCTTTATCATACATGCTAGTCTACCACTGAGCTCCATCTCTAGCCCTTTTCATATTTTATTTTTGAGACAGGGCCTAAATTACCCACACTGGCCTCTAATTTGTGATCTTCCTGCCTTGGCCTCCTAAGTAGCTGGGATTATAGGTGTGTGCCATGATGCCTGGCTAGACAAACAAACTTTGATATTCACATGTCCCAAATATCACATATACTGAAACACTGTTTACCAGTATTTGAAATCCAAACTTAACTGGGTGCCCTGTAGTTTTCTTTGCTAAATTTGATAACCCTTTATAGAGAACACTTATTCTTCAGTATACTATTTAATAGGAAAATTAAATGAATAACATAAGGCCATATCTAATAAGTACAATCACACTCAGGGGAGGAACAGAAGAGTACCTGGAAGAGATGGCAATTAATGTAGGTCTTGAAAAATGACTAAATTTTCAAGTGGCTTAACGTGGGCAGGAGGTTTAATGTGATGACTTTGGAGTTCAAGTGTCCTGAGCTAAATTCAATATTCATCACTACCTGTGCAACCTTGGACACGTTACTCAAGCTCTCTTTATTATAAAACGGGATACTAGTACTTTTCTTACAAAGCTGCTTGAGGATTAGAGATAACATATATACAAAGCACCTGGAACATGAGGCACTCCCCCAATGGTAATTCCTCCTTGTCACAAGGAAGGTACTTGTCACAAATATTCAAATGTTGATATTATGCAGTAAGAGTAATATTGAATAAGTAATTTTATTTCCATGATCTATTTACACTGTACAAACACTGATGAAAAGCACCCTACAAGTTCACAGTACATTACAATATATTCACTTTAAAAATATATTCCTTTATAAAAGGTTCATAGAACATTTCCATGTCAATATGTGACAAAACTCTCAAAGCATGTCACCAATTATGTGATAACAAGAATGCTTCCAAGTACTGTTAATTTCACAATCACAGATCACCATTTGAATTTTAAATACATACAAGTTTTAAATTAAAAATGAATTCTACAGTGGAAAGTTCTTGAAGCAATACTTATTAGTTCATTAACATATGTACTTTCACAGAGATGTTTTGTCATAATAACCCACAACATCAAATTAATCTGCCCAAAGACACATTTCAACAAGTTTAGTAGTCCAAAAATTCTTGTCACTTGTGGTTGTTTACTTTTTCTTCTTTGCTTGTTCTCCTGGTTCTACTTTGCGCTTTTTTGAAGTATGCTCATCTTTTTCATCATCTTTAAATAGGAAAGGAAGAGTTTCAATCAGTAATTTAAAAAGCAACCAACATGGAAAGCATTAAAATGTCATAGGTTTTATACCAAAATAAATACCTTCAACTGTTAGAATTTCCAAACAAAAATTTAAAAATAATTTTTAGAACTGATATTAAACTCTAAATTAAAACTTTTTTTTTTCCAATTACAGCAATATAAAATTCACAAATTTACTTTTTTTGTTGTTGTTACTAGGGATTGAACTCAGGGGCACTCGACCACTAAGCCACACCCCCAGCCCTATTTTGCATTTTACTTAGAGACAGGGTCTCACTGAGTTGCTTAGCACCTTATGTTTGCTGAGGATGGCTTTGAACTCAGGATCCTCCTGCTTCAACCTCCTGAGCCACTGCGATTACATCTGTGTGCCATGGTGCCCAGTGCACAAATTTATTATTTAGCACTACATTAAAGTAGTTTAAATAGAAGAGTTTCCATGAAAATCAGATTTGCTCTGAAAAATTATTCTCTAATATTCTACAGTATATACATTGCATATTAATGACATCTATATTTTGTAAGAATGGAGCACACTGTTTTCTTACTATAAGAAGGATCAATCTAACCATGACATCATTCAAGGGGTTATTGGTTGTCCTTTTCAATCTTTCTTTCCTCTCACAACTATTTCTTTTCCCCCCATTCTCAGCAACCACTCCTCCTTGCATTTTGAGGTAAAAGCACAAGTAAAGGTTTCACTGAACCTCTATTTTCAGTTTTGCCATGTGTAGTTCTAATCTCCATTCCTAAGTCAGAAAATTCCAATGGCAACAGAAGAACACTATCTTCCCCTCTTCATATTGTGTCAAATTTGGATGGAGGTAGAGAAGAACCATATATTAAAACAGTGTCCTTGCCAGGTAAGGTGGTACATGTCTGTGATCTCAGTAACTTGGGAAGCTGAAATCAAGAGGATCACAAATTTGACGCCAGCCTGAGCAATTTAGCCAGGCCCTAAGCAACTGAGAGACCCTGTCTCTAAATAAGTCAAATAAGGATAAGAGTATAAAAGCACTCCTGGGTTCAATTCCCAGCACCAACCAACCAAATCAACCAACCAACCATCTTTCACACTTCCAAAACATTACTAGTGTCTGTAGCCACAGAAAATTTCCAATGAACAAAAACTGTCAAATCTAAAAAAGCGGATTTTTTTTTTTTTTTTTTTTGGTGGTGCTGGGGATTGAACCCAGGGCCTTGTATATTTGAGGCAAGCATTCTACCAACTAAGCTCTATCCCCAACCCTGGATCTTTTTATTCTATTAAAAAGTCTGCCAGGTGCAGTTGTGCATGCCTGTAATTCCATGGAGGCTGAGGCATGAGGATTCCAAGTTTAAAGCCAGCCTTAGCAATTTAGTGAGGCCCTGAGCAACTTAGTGAGACCTTTTCTCAAAATGAAAAATAGAAAGGACTGGGAATGTAGCTCAGTGTTTAAGCACTTCTAGTTACTATCTCCAGTACCAAAAACAAAACAAAAAACCCCATAAAATTCCAACTATATGGTTCAATAAAATACAGGGTAGCACAGACTAGTTGTTAATTCCCACGTCCCTACATAAATATGTGGCACTATTTTAAGAATTTCATACAGAATAAATACATCACATGTAGAAGATGTTATGATTTATAAAACAAAATTTTATTCATCGAATTAATGAATTAATTGTAGTTTTTCTTGATCAACAGAGACTCAAAGTCCAACAAGTATCATAAGTGATGCAATAAATATATGTTGAAAGGTACCTTCTTATTAAAAAGTTGGAGAACCTGATATCCAATCACAAATTACTTGAAATACATTTAAAACCTTAAGCCTTCAATTCTCTTCTAATGAATGTACCATACTCAGAACAATTCATTTTTTAATGAGGACAATAATTAGTATCAAGTGATCCCTATTCATTTATCTTCAAATACAACTTGGCAATATCATTCATGTCTCATAGAGCACTATGAATTTACATAAGCAATATAATAAATACAACTCATATCAAAAACTCCAATCTGGAATTTCAAATCAAAGTTTTAATCAGTAGTTTACCATGTACACAGAAAAATACTGACTCTACAAGTTAACTGATACAATACTCTATTTAAGCCATGAACTTTTGGGGGGGGGGGCGGGTAGGGGGACTGGAAATTTTAACTCAGGGGTGTTTTACACTGAGTCACATCCCCAGCTCTATTTATTTTGAGACAGGGTCTTGCTTATAAAACAAAATTTAAGTTGCTTAGGCTGGTCTTGAACTTGGGATCTACTTGCCTCAGGCTCCAGAGTTGCTGGGATTGCAGGCATGCATCACTGTACCTGACCAGGACGTTTGGCTATTTTTTTTTTTAATATTTATTTTTCAGTTGTAGTTGGACAGAATATCTTTATTTATTTACTTTTTTTTACATGGTGTCGAGGATGGAACCCAGGGCCTGTGCTTGAGAGGCGAGCACTCTACTGCTGAGCCACATCCCTAGCCCCAATATTTGTTTTTTAACTGGAGTTACCATCAAGGTTATATTGAGATTATTTTCAGGAATGGTAATAAAAAAATTAAAAGAACTTTCTAAGCCTCCTATAAAATTCACTATTAAAAAATATTGAGAAGATGACCCCAAGACACTTCTCCTTCTCCTTTAATTCTGCCACTTATAAGTAAATTTACTGATAACAAAACCACAAACTACTGAGATTGAAAAAAAATAACTTCTATCAGTGATTTAAGTAGAGGAGTTGATGCCATCTAGTGTCAAGACAAAGAATTACCTTAAAAACCAGCGCAGGAAAAACAAATCTGAAAATGCTCATTCATCAGCTTTAGGGAGCTTTTGTCACATGGTACTGCTGCACTGGTGCAGAAATAATTTATCAATTATGGAACTCAAGCAGCACAAGGTAAGTAAGTTTAACATCAATATAACCTTTTTAAATTTTAGAATAAATAAAAATAATAAGCTATGTTAGCTAGGCTTTTACAAAGAGTATCTAAGCCTTTCTTATCCATGTTTTATGAACACTAAATATGCTGATAAAAAAGACAGGAGTGGTGGTACACACTTGTAATCCCAGCTATTCCAGCTATTTGGAGGCTAAGGCAAGAGGAATCCAAGTTGAAGGCCAACCTGAGCAACATAGTAAGACCCTTTCTCAAAATAAAAAGGGTTGGGGATGTAGTCACTTGTCCAGCATGCGCAAAGCCTGGGCTTTAATTCCCACCATTGCAAGCCAAACCAGATCAAAACAACAGTGCTACAAAGCACCAAGATCTAACAGATGAGTTTAACCTTGCCCAACTCCTCTAAAAAGTCTCTGAAAGAAATTAAATGGCAAAAAAGGCCAAAGGACAGGAAATGGAAGGTAAAATAAAAGTTAAGTGTAACATGAAAAACATGGTTTAATTTTTAATTCATGAATTTAAAAAATAAGCAAATCTTATTGATTTTTAACAATGAATCTGAGTGGCTTTTGATGGAAGTCTACAATGGCAAAAACAAAACAAAAACAAAAACCACTTCTAAAGAGGAAGTTATTTACTGCAAAAAGAAAAGTCACATTAATAACTACCATTAAAGTCAAATTTGAAAATTGCAGAATTATCTTTTAATCATATGATCCAGCTATAAACCAGCTGAATCTTGGGTCTCTGTCTTTTGCTATTGCCTACATTTACTTTGATAAACAACCATCATGTGATCAAAAGGACATAAATTATTTGAGAGAATAGTATTTTTTGCCACTTGCTTGGAATTCCTTCTAACTGAACTAAGAAATAAGTTAGAGAAATAATTATTTTTTACTTGCTTGCCCTGGTAAATAATCCTGGCCTTTTCCATAAAGGGACAAAAATATTAAAGCACCAGCCTAATGACAACCTAGTTTAAATAACAACTCTAGTGACCTTCCTACAGAAACAAAGCTATTTCTCAAGCACTCTAGTTTGGAAAACATGAAGAAAGCACCTTCAGCTTAACAAGGCACAATTTCCATTTAAAGATCTCTTTGAAACCCTAGTCTGCCTATTTTTATCTTTGTGAATTTAGACAAATTATTTTATCTGAGATTGTTTTGTCTATAAAATAGTAAAAATGCAGGCTGGGGATATAGCACAGTTGGGTAGAATGCTTGCCTCACATGCACAAGGCCCTGGGTTCAATCCCCAACACCACAAAATAAAAACAAACAAAAAATAGTAAAAATGCATCATGTGCCACTAATTTATCAAGTTGTTAAGAGTAATTAATTAGAAAACTTGTGTGAAAATTACCTATTTTAGATCATGTATTTTCTAGTTTTGTGACCTCGGACAAGTCACGTTAAGTTCTCATTTTCACATTTCCCCATGTGGTTTCACAAGGCTCTGTAAGGATTAAAGATTATTTATGGAAATGTACTTTATTAATTATATAAAATATTATACAATAGGAGGTATACTATAAGTGCCCACTTGATTTAAGATCTCCAAAAAAGGATGCCATTCACTAAGCGTATGCTTTCATTCATGACTCATAATACACACCAGGAGACTACTGAAAGAAAAATTAGGTAGAATCAAAACTGGGATATGAACATTTGTCCATTAGTTAATCCTTCTCTTAAATCATAACTCTCTGTGAGGCTATAAAGGGAACTAAATAAGTGGTGCTTGCACTGTGAGACCAGAAATCTGTTAGAAAAAAGGCACACCCTTTCTAAAAATGGATAGTCCAAAACATGTTCATTAAGTTCAATCTGACAATTATTTGCTAAATACTTACAAAGTAATAACTATGATACAACATACAGAGGACCAGGATCCTGTTGATGAATTTATTTTCATGAAGGAAACAGACTTATGAAAAAATAAGACACAGGTGATAAATGACATTAGCAGCATTAGCATATATGAAGTACAGAGGAGCAATTATTACTTAGAGATTACACCTGAGATAATTATTATTATTTTTTGAGCTGGATTTTGAAGGATGAATGAATCTACCAGCCAAACAGGGAGGAAAGAATATTCTAGACTAAGGTGAAATATATTAAAAGGCAGAGCACCATAAAATAGCATGATGTATGCAGTTCTGAATTTCAAAATCTTACAATGCTGGAAATGAGGTCCTTCAAGATGATGATGAAGAAGCCAGGGGTGGTGGTGCAAGCCTATAATCCCAGCACCTTGGGAAGCTGAGGCAGGAGGATTGAGAGTTCAAAGGCTGCCTCAGCAAAAGCGGGGCATTAAACAATTCAGTGAGCCTGTCTCTAAATAAAATACAAAACATAGGGCTGGAGATGGGCTCAGTGGTCTAGTGACCCTGAGTTCAATCCTGGTACCCAACAAAACAAAATGATGGTGAAGACACAGGCAGGGCCTATCAGAAAGCTCTTAAGTCTATCTTGTGTTGAAGGGTTTTAATCAGGCAAATTATATAATCTGTGACTTTTAGAAGTCTCAACTACTAGCTGCAGTGTGCAGAATGAAACCGTGGGGGTAAGAGTTCAGAGGCAGAGATTCCTGTGACAGTTCAGGTAAGAAATGAAATTATGATACTATGAACTAAGACAAGAAAACCAGATCATTTCCTTCCTATTACTATATAGTGATACTTAAATCCATCTTATCACACTGATTTTTAGTTCTAAAGCACAATTGCTTTAAATTGAAACTGTCAGCACTTCACAAGTGCAATCACAAGAATCTGCTGCATGAATTAGTTCCTGTTGTTCTAATAAAATTATCATAAATCATGTAAACTGTGATATCAGAAATTTCACTTTAAAACCTGAATAATTTATGATGTTTCACTTTCAGTAGCAAATACTACTGGTTTAGATATCAGACTTCGATTTAAAATTGAAAAATATCTTTTTTCAAAAATAGAGCACAAAGTATCCAATGTCCATTTCAGTTTGTCAAAATGCTAGGTTTAAACTTTGTTCATTAAATATCTCATTCTTTTTAAACCCATCACAGGGACCAAGATACCACCACCAGAGCCTAATTCTTCTTACCTGATTCTAATGTCTCCTCCCCTTCTGGTAGAAGCCTAGCTTTCTTAGCATTCTGTGGGGCATCATCACCATTGTCCTCATATATGTTCGACCATTTTATTGCCATATCCAGCTCTGGAGGCGGAGGTTTCTTCTCAGTAGTGTAGGTCTCTGGAGGTGGCACATAGTTTGACTTCCATATTTTGAATTCCTTTGGAGGCTGTTAAGTAAGCACATTAAGAAGCCCTGTGACGAACCGAGGTTCCATGATTAATATGAGCACATGCACCTCCCTGCCGTTCGATTACCGTGCTGTCTGACTTTTTTTTTTTCTTAAGGTTTAAAGATACATTTTTTGCATCAAAAACACAATACTGTTAAGTGAAAAGCCAAAGGGTTCCCTATATGAATAAAGCTAATAACTTTTAGTTACCAAAGAAGAATCCAGTCTCAGATACTACGCCAAGGCTGACCCCTTCAGGAGGCTGCAGCAGACACTGTCTTGGAGGCAGCACCGCAGGCACTTCGGCGTCAAAGGGAAGGGGTCTCGGGGAGAAGCTGCAGCGAGGGGGGCGGGGGAGTCACCACCGTTAGTCCTCGCCCCGCGGGTGGGGGCACCGAGCGCGGAGGTTTGGGTCTCCTCACAAGGGGCGGGGCTGCGGGTCCGGTCCGACACCCACCAGGATGGGGAGGGGACCCGGGCTCCCTAGGGCTGGAGATGGGAGGGGGGTGGTGCGGCATCCCGCGGGGGACGGGGGATGACTGCGTGTGGGGGAACGGACTGTCGGCCCCTAGGACCGCGCTCAGGAGGAATGGGGCGGAGGCCGGGGCCAAAATCGGGAAACGGGGTCGGGGACCTCACCTCCTCAGGCGCTTTGACGACGTGCCTCTCCCAGTCTATCTGCTTGTTGAGCGGATTATAGAGAAAGGCTGGGCGAGTCACGCTCCGGAATAGCTCATCGGGTCCGGGCAGTCGATTCTCTGCCTTGTTCCCACAGCCGCCCGCCGACTTCGCCAGATCCGGGCCCTTCGGACTCGTTTCCTCCGGCTCGCTGTTATCCTCCTCGCCCGAGGAGTCTGAGCTGCTGCTCCCGTATGCCGCAAAATAGCTCAAAGGATCCTTCTCCTCAGCTGCCATGGCGGCTGCGCACGACGACCCACGACTCTGCCGGAAGCCGGAAGCCGCTTCAGGACCCTCCCCACGGTTGGCTCCGCCCCAACTCTTGCAATTGTTTCGCGGTCTGCGACCCCTGGTGGTTGGACTGCGCTTCTACTCCTAGACTGAGAGCGTAGGCTGGAGGCGGGATGTGACAAATCTGTTTTTGCTCTTTCCCAAAGAGTCCTCAGGAGGGAGGAGATTTTTGAGCCAGTGGTCCCAACCAAACTTTAAGCATTCAGTAAGTTTTACTGAAGGCATATAAAGCTAAGAACTTTTACTTTTCAGTGTTACTCTAGTCACTGCCTAATAAGGAGGAATAGACTGACAGGAGAAATGGAAACATAAGGTTAAGGGAATAATTCTATAAAATGGATCCATTGTGCTGACTCCCACTTTCTCTTTTCAAAAGCAATTTATGAGCAGGCCGGTCCGAGTTACATTCTTCAGTAAACAACCTGTTACCTGCAGGGGAAATGCAGGTCCAAAATGCCAATAAAAAGAACATAAGTTACCCTTACACAGACCAAATCCCAGAACTCAGGGTGATAAGGGTAAGTTCCCCTAATCATAGAATCTATAAGAATAGGTTCCCATTAGAACCAGTCAGTTTAGGTCAAAGTGGGGACTTGAAAAAAATCTGATGTCATCCTGTCAAAAGCCAAGGGGTGGACCTGGGCGGAACTTTGGAAACTTCCCTGAAGCCCCCCCCCCCCAACAAAACTGGAGGTTTACTGCCTCTCTCCTCTCTGAGAGGACCTATTGTGTCCCTTTAGAGTATCCCTCTTTGCTTTTACTTTTCCTTCTAATAAATTCATTCTTGTTACTGATATGTCTAAAATCCTTCTGGAATGATTGGAAGAATCAGATAATGAAGTGGCAGGGAGGGGGCATTATGCACTAGAGATTAGAATTTCTTCCAAGTTCCTCTTTCAAAAAAAAAAATTAATCTTGGTGTGCCTCCCTCAGTTGATATGAAGCACTTTTGGGAGTGGTGAAGGCCTTTATCCCCCAAGGGGAAAAAAAAAATCCTTTTCATTTGAACTCATTCAAAGGCACTCTGAAGAGTCTCTCTCTGATGAAACACTCTTGGATTGCATCCCATCTCTGGGGGGGGGGGTCTTCTGAACTTTCTGACTTCCCATTATCAGCCTCTTTCCATGCCTGCTTTATTCCTTTATGGACCATATATGTTGGTGCTTCCCAACATATTATCTTTCAGCAACACTTGCTAACATTTTGTAGAGGGTGTACAAAATTGCATGTCAGCTCACCTCTTTCCTTGGCATCAAGAATCTTATGTGACTCCCAAATCTGGGTTTCTAGCCCCAACCTTTTTTCACACATTCCAGACCAAACCTCCACTGGCTCTTAAACTTTCCACAGGCACATCCTGCTGGGACCTTAATGTTTTACTTATTGTAATAGTACCTTGTTTTTCCACATAACTTGTCTCTGCATTGTGTTCTTTGTCTTAGAAAACTACATAATCATGTACCTATCTACCACAGAAACTAGAAATCTTTGACTCTAGTGAACTAAAGAGAGAATGATACTCAAATGAAGTAGGTGTCAGTGTAAATGTTTAGACCCCCACACAAGCATGCCTGCTCATTCAGGTGATACTCACCTTCATTTAAAACTTGCTATTCCTCCCCAGAGGTAGGCTACAAGGACAAATATATGTCTATCTTCTTCACTCCTCTATCCTAAATCTTATAGGACAATGTCCATGAACTCCTTGATGGAAGGAATGGATTGTGCTTTGTTCATGTTTATATTCCTAGAACTTAACTCAGTCCTGTCTACCAAGCAGATGATCAATATATACTGTTTGATTATAATAGTTTACCAGGAAATATGTCTAGATAATGGTTTCTCACATTTTTCCATCCAAGTATGTATATACATATGTGTGTGTGTGTGTGTGTGTGTGTGTATACTTTTGAATATTTTAATGTAGTTTGAATCAGCTTGTCTGATTCATTTCAGTTGAAACTTGGGAGCAGGGACTGCTTCAGCTTCTCTGCCTTCTCCTTGTCTGTGATGACAAAGGTATAAAGGTATCTGCTGCATTGAAATTTAAATTTCACATTATCCTTGTTTTTCTTGATCTTAACAGATATGGCATCCTTTTGCCTGGCTGTGAGAAGAAAATCTTTGATTTCCTCAATTTTCTGTGGCATGGCTACTAGCTGCGCCAATGGCGCAGATTGGTACAGCTAATGCCGAGAACCTAAGGAAATGGAAAAGAGTGAGCCTTCCGTTTCCAAATGCCTATATTGACAGAGGAAAATTATAGTCCTAAAGTGCGGTTTGGGAGTCCCTCAATCAACCTCACTTCTGACACCAGTTGCAAGTTCAGAAACCACCCTCAGGTTTAATAATGTGGCAGGACTCACAGAACTCACTGAAACCTATTATATTCATGGTAATAATTTACTACAGCAAAAGAATACAGAGAAAAGAAAAAGGAAGAGGTAGATCTGTCTATCCAGGAATGTTCTACATTCAAAGCTTCCAGTTGTCTTCTGCCAATGCAGTCATGAAAAGTACTAATTTCTCAGGGCAAAGATATGTGATAATATACATGGAGTATATTATCAGAAAAGCTCACATAAGTCTTGGTGTCCAGAGTTTTTACTGGAGCTTGGCTATATTGGTATGGAGAATACCTACATGACTGAGCTGTCTCCAGCCCTCCAGAAGTCAAGCTGATACAGTGTGGTCCAAAGTCCCAAGGACATACAATTTTGGGAGTAAATACAATATAGTATCTTGAAAATGTATGCAAATTTTGCATAGTTGTCCCTAATGCAGTTCTTTATTTTCCTAAGATATTTTAAAATGGCTTATTATTGAGTAAAATTGGTACTCTAAGAACATAACTACTTTTATGACTTTTAAAAGTGGCCCACTGTTGAGTATTACTGGGGTTGGGGCACCTAGTTTAAGCAATACAAGTCCTTGTTATCAAAGCCACTAATAGCTCCAGTGTGACCAAGTCTAAGAATCACTTCCAACTTGATATTTCAACAACAGAGGTCTCCTTCTTGAAACCCTTTATTTTCCTGCCATTCCCTACATTAAACACTGGAGTTCTTTCCTATTTCACAGGGCCCTTTTGGGGTTTTCTGTTGCCTTTTTCTTCATCTCACCTCTAGATGTTGAAGCACCTTAGGATCAGGCTTGGGTTGTCTTCTCTTTTTTATCTACCCTACTTTTCAAAGTGAACTTTCCAAGTCTAATGGCTCTAAATACTTATTTATGTTAATTCTAACATTTATAAAATTTATCTAATTTCATACTTCAATGTCTTAGAGAATCCCCTGAAACTTTAGCATTGTTGTAGTAGATTGTCCACAAAGATGGCCACTGTTATGATTTTGATATGAGGTGTCCCCTACCGAAAGCTCCTGCATTATGCAAGAATATATGGAAAAAAATGATTGCATTGGGAGAGCTATAACCTAATCAGTCCATCCTAGTGTGAAAGGAATGAGTAGTAACTGTAGGCATCAGAGGAATGACTGGAAGAGATGGGTCACTGGGGCTGTGGCCTGGAAGGCATCATCTTGTCTGTGACTCCTTCCCCACTGTTTTTTGGCTGCCATGAATGGAGCCTCTCCTTCACCCTTCTACCTCACCTTACGCCCAGAGTAATGGAGTCGGCTGTTTATGGACTGAGACCTCTGAAACTGTGAGTTGCCAAAAATATTCCCTCTTCTAATCTGTTATGGTCAGCTATTTTGGTCATGGTGATGAAAAGCTTACCCAAACAGCCACCAATAATTCCTCCCATCCCTGTGCATATATGTATCACTCTTTCCATTGAAGGTTGGAGTCTACTTAAATCTTGGCTGGCCCTGTAGCTTGATTTAATGAATATAATGCTTCTGTTTTGCTTTCTTGGAGTTAGTGAGCCACCATGTAAAGAGGTACAGTACCCTGCTAGAGTTAGCATGAGGAAAGGAAGAACCCCAGCCAGTCCCTGCTAGTGCAACCATCTAGTTCAGGGAAAACATATGTGAGTGAAGTCATCTGGAATTATCCAGCCCCAGTCTAGCCCAGGAATGACCCAGAAGAACCATAAAGCTAAGCTCAAGTTGATACTAATAAACAAATAAATAGTTGTTATTTTAAGATACTGTTTTGGAATAGTGCACCAAGCAGCAACAGATCATTCTCCACCAGTACTTTCCATCTCTCACAGTCTTCTCTATCCCTAAATTGCACCACTATTCATCCAGGTGCTCTGGACAAAACTCCACAAAACTTGTCATTCCAAGTTTAAAAATATATTCCAAATTCTAACACTTTGACCAACTCCACTTCTACCACCTTCATCTTTTGCTTAGAAAATGGCAAGAGTATTCCTATTGTTAATTTTTCCTCATATTTAATAATCCTTAAATTTTTAAATTTTGGAACACTTTTTAACTTACGGAAAATTGCAGGCACAAATTGCAAGGACAAAGAACTTTTTTTCTGACCCATCTGAGATGATGTTTATTATGCCCCCAAACTTTAAGCTTAGTAAAAACATTTTGTTTGTTTATATTGTCTATATTACAAAGACTTCTCATACAACCACCAAACTACCAAAAATATCTGGCTCAGATGTGGTAGTTAGTAGTCGTATCTTTGTCTCCTTCAACCTGGAATCGTTGCTTAGTCTTTCATGATTTTGTTATTTGGAAGCTTATAGGCCAGTTATTTTGTGGAAGAAACTTGAATTTGAGTTTGTCTGTTTTTCCTCACAATTAGATTCAGGTTATGAATCTCTGGCAGGAATATCTTGAAAGTAGTATTGCAGTCTTCTCACTGCAGACTTTTAGAAGGCACATTTCAATTTGTCCTGACTCAAGAATCTAACTTTGATTTCTTGCTTATCATTTAGTCGGCTAGGTTTCTCTACTGTAAAGCCACCTTTCCCCCTTTTGTAATTAATAAGAATTTTGTTGGGAGCCACTTTGAAACTGTGTCAATATTCTATTCTCTACCAAATTATTTGTTCATTTATTTATATTAGCATTGATTCATGGTGTCCCATTTTATCTAGTGAGTTATGATCAAGTATTATTTTTATTTTGATGTTGAAATTGTTTCAGATTTGGCCAGTGGAAACCCTTCAAGGTGGCATCTGTGTCCTCTGCATGTCTCCACCATTCCTTGAGGACTTGCTTGCATCCTGGAACATGTTTTAAGCTCATCGAATCCAGGGGTGCTTTCACAGAACTATATCTTCAGCCCTTTGTATTTTATTTATTTTTTTAGACAGATTCTTGCTAAGTTAGCTAAGTTCCCGAGGCTGGCCTTGAACTCGTGATCCTCTGCTTCAGCTTAAGTCACTAGTATTATACACATGAGCCACCATGTCTGGCCCAAAGTTGATCTTATACTGTGCCCTGAAATTAGTCATTTCATCAAGGAATCCCAATTCTTTTTAGTGGAGAATGGCATTTAGAAGCCAAGATCTGGGTGCTGTTCTCATTGCAAAAGGAGATATTAATGTTTCTAGGACTCATCAAGAGACAAAGCTAAGGAATGTTATTTATTTCCATATCCATTCATAGAAATATTGAAAACCTTGAGTTTGCACTTACACCTTCAATTTTAATTCAATACTATAGTTTCTTTTAGTTTTCTCTTTCTATATTTGTAGCTTCATTCTGTATCACGAGAGATTTGGGTCCCTTTAACCTAAATGTGTTTCCTTATTTGATCAATCCCTAAGTATGCAATTGATCTTCTCTTTGTTGCTATCCCTGTCCCCATGGAAAGCCCTGCTTGCCCCACTTAGGGTCTGCCATCTGCATTACCTATCCTTCTACAGATTCTTTCCTCATACTGTTCCTACTCACTTCTTCAGGTTTGGATGCTGGGCCATCCCTGCAGGCACTCCTCTCCATTTGTGAAATTTCATCTCAAAGCAGGCTCCTGAACTCTCCAGTCACCTTCACCTCCCTTATGTTCTAGCCACACAGGTCAATACAGCCTTTACACTCAATGCAACTCCTGCCTGGAACTCTCCCTCCAGAATCTCACAGGACAGCTTCCTTTCTTCTATTAGGTCTCAGCTCAAAGGTCCCCTGCTGTTAAGAGGTCTTTCCTGATAATGGTATCAATTCTTTTTTGCAAAAAGAATTTGCCTTTTTTGGTAAAGTTTCTTATTAAAATAAAAAAAGACAACAAACTCACCTTGTAGGGTTATTATTAGGATTACAAACAAGACTGCAAGACTACACATAAACACCAAACATAGTACTTGGCATCCAATAAGGCTGTGATTCCCAAGTTTTGTTGTACATAGAATCACCTGTTTCCATATGGACACATTTGAAGTTAATTGGTATGGGTGCTGCTCCCCTGTTGACTCCAAAATGGAAAGCAAAGTTTCAAAACCATTGCAATAAAGGACAATTTCTGATCATTAAATTATAATATGGCAGCAACTAGGACTGTAGTGGCAGAGTGCCTGCCTAACATGTGTGAGGTATTGGGTTTGATCCTTGGTACCATATAAAAATAAACAATTAAAATAAATGCATTCTGTCCATCTATAACTACAATTTTTTTTTTAATTATATGGCAAATTTAGGGTGAGGATTTTAGGAGCTGCACTCAAGTTATCTGTGTTAATATCTGCTCTTTTAGAAAGGCTTCATAGGCCACATTTAATAACTATAGGTCTATTTGTTTCTTGGTTTGCTACTTTTGTTTCCAAGTCAACAGTATACATATTTATCCAGTGATAAATGAGGTTGAAGATGGAAACTTCTTCCTTCTTTTGTATTGCTTAGACAGTACCTATGAGATTTGAACTTCTATCTCATACTTCACGCAAAAATTACTTTAAAATGAAATGGACCAGAGAGCTAAACAGGAAAGTAAAACTGAACTTACAGAAATAAACAGGAGAATAGCATCAAAATGCTGGGAAGGCAAAAATCTCTTAAACAGTAAAACTTACTGACATAGTAACTCTACATCATGTACAATCAGACAAATGAGAAATACTCCATTTATGTATATGTGTCAAAATGCATTCTACTATCATGTATAACAAATTAGTATACAAAAATTACTGACATAAAAAGATCGACAAATTGCACTTAAAATGTTCATCAAAACCAAATAAATAACCCTAAAATAAAAATTTTCAAAATAGTAATAAAAAAAACCCACCATTATTCTGGCCTACTGTTTTGCCAGTGTTTGACCTTGTATCGGGATAACCAAAGATGAATCATCTCATCAAAAGTGAACTCATGAAAAGACCTGGAGAAATCATAAGTGAACATGGCTAAATGAAAGCAGTCAGACTGAAGATGCAACATACTATGATTTTAACTAGATGACATACTGAAAAGAAAACTAGAGATAATAAAAGATGGATATTTGCCAGGGTCAGAAGGTGGAAAACAGAAAAAGTGGAGCAAATGCGTGGAATATAGGAATTCTTAAGGCAGTGAAACTATTCTGTATAATACTATAATTGTGGACACATGACATTATATACATTTTTAAAAACCTATAGTATTGTACAACACACAGTGAACCTTAAAATAAATGAGGAACTTTGGCTAATAATAAGGTACCAAGATTGGAATAATAATGTATCAATACTAGTTTATCAATTGTAACAAATGTATCACAAGAATGCAAATGTTAATATGGGAAACTGGGGGAAGAAAGGGTATTTGAGAACTCTATACTTTTTGATCAATTTTTATGTAAACCTACAACTGCACCAAAAAGTATTATTTTTTTGTGTGTGAGATACTGGGGATCAAACCCAGGTATGCCCCACAACTATGCTCTATATAGCACTATCCCTTTTTTGAGTCAGAATCTTGCTAAGTTGCCCACACTGGCCTTGAACTTGTGATCCTCTTGCCTCAGCCCCCTGAATTGCTAGGATTATAGAGGTGTGCACTACTTTCCCAGCTCCATTTTTTTAAAAAGAACTTAAAGGTGTTGTTTTATATTGTGATAATGTGGTACCCTGAAAAGTAATTTTTTCACTGCTGTATTAATCAACAGTAACAAATTGCATATCATGTCAATATGTCATTCTAATTTGTATATTTTTGGCAATGGTAAGCTTTTAGTGTTTAAAGAGAAAAAAATTGACTTATAGGATTCAAAATCCAAAGCCTAAGTTTAAGACCTTCATTTTATTGTTTATACCATTATTCAATAGCCTAAAAGAAATTCAGTATTAAAACTAACCTCTACCTGGGTGGTGGTATTTTAGACATTCCCTATTGAAAAATTTGAAACTCCAAAACATATCACTACATTTTAAAAAACTTTTATTGTTGATAGCAAATTTCCACTTCTAGGTTTTTAAAATAATAGGAATATATAGGAGGTGAATGTCTGGAAACTGGTAGAATTATAATTTAAATGAAGACAATGAGAACATAAGATTTATATGTGTGAAATTACTCAAATTTTGTTATACAACAATAAGATAAATCTGGCTAATGGCCTAATTGTTTCAAATAGTATTAAAAACAGAATTGTCACACATACATCTCAAAACCAATTTGTTCTAGCCATTTCAACTGTATAGTGATACTCATTAAAAGAAGGAAAAATACAGAGAAAGTGTTTTTAAAAATCTCATCAAATTACATGTAATGAGATTCATACCAAGATATTTTTTTTTGGAGAAAGAAAATTATAAAGGATAGACTGTAAAAACCCAAAGAAAGTAATATTAATTAGTAAGGTTAGTAAGAATTTTGGCAAACAGATCATAAGTGGCTCAAACTCCATGTTCCTCCAGAAACAGGAGGAGACACCATAAGACCAAATGAGTGGGAAAGAGATTCTTTTCAGTTTACTGGCAGCTTTCCCATTAGTCGTCAGCTTCTTGCCAAATAGAAATAGCTTAATGCTGAAAATTTACTGGTAAATGGATTGAAAAGACTATACTCGGAAAATTTCTTGTACAATGCATTGAGAACACTATTCCCAGTCTTTCTGTTCCCAAATAGAGAAATGTTCCCCATTAAAATTATCTTACAATATAAAAAATTTCAAAGTACTAAACCACCTAAAAAATGAAAAAAAAAAAAAATACTGAAAAGTACATGATCAACATGATTTACATTTAGCTATTCCAAAAGTATGCTTCTTTTATTCTAAAAAAATATATATTTACAAAGTATACTTACATTGTTTTAAAAGACATTTATCAAATGGAAGCAAATCATTATAGTGATTTTATAAAGAGATGCATATCCTTTAAAACATTTTTTTTTGTCACTACTAAAAAAATTAAAAGGCAGTAAAGTGTCATTGTGGTAAAACAGCACGTGATCTTAAGGGAAGAAACATTTCACTAGAGCTTCCACAAGTTCCTCCATCTAACTGCAACTCTGGTGGCAAAGGAGGAGCCCCAGGGTCCCCAGGTCTAGGAAATGTAGTTGAAGAGAAGATGGTATTTTCAGTTCTGCCTACTTCCAGGACAGGCAAATTCAGAGAAGAATCAGTAGAAAAGAAGGGAGCTGTGCTGGATTCTCCTTCTGGATGGTACATGACAGTGGATGCTCTCAGTTTTTCAGAGGAATTACTTTCATTTGAATTTGATCTAGAAAGATTGTTCATGGCTCCATCTGGAAAAGGTTCACAGCTGCTACATTTCAGTCCTACAATAAAATTATTCAGATATAAATGAAAAAGTAACTAAAAAAATCATACTTATGCTTATAATCCCAGCTGCTTTCGAGGTTGAGGCAGGAGGACGGCAAATTCAAGGCCAGTCTGGACAACTTAGTGAGACACAGTCTCAAAATAAAAAGTAAGAAGGGCCATGAATGTAGCTCAGTGATATAACACCCTGGGTTCAATTCCCAGTACAAAAAAATAAATAGAGGTTGCAAGATAGGTGTGAACTCAGACTCCACCCTCCTTTTTTCCCCGTTTTAAAATTTTGAGACAAGGTTTTGCTACTCGGCTTAGGAGACTGAGGCAGGAGGATTGCGAGTTCAAAGCCAGTGTCAGCAAAATCAAGGTGCTAAGCAACTCAGTGAGACCTTGTCTTTAAATTAAAAAAAAAAAAATAGGGCTAGGGATATAGCTCAGGGGCCAAGTGCCCCTCAATTTAATCCCTGGTACCCCCACTCCAAAAAAAAAGGGCTGTGGCTGGGGATGTGGCTAAATTTTATGCATTCTTGGGTTCAATCCCAGTAGCAAGGGGGAAAAAAAAAGACTATGAACTAGTTACCACATGATCAGAATTTAAATTGCAATTTATAAATTCTGTCATAATCCATTTCAATCTCATTTGCTTTTCTTAAAAATCACATTCTCTAGATAAGGAAGCAGTCTCAAAGAAGCTAACTAACATGCTATAATTTAATGTATATTTACATATTTAACCACTGAAGGACCTGGAAAAAATGAAGCAATCCCAATTATTTTTCATAAAATAAGAAATAGTTTTCACAACTAATATTTTTAGCATTCTGGTAAAAAACAAAATCCAATTGGCCTATGAAAACAAAATTTAAACAGGGCATATGCTATGAGCTGATCAATGGCAATTATTGATTCTTGAATCACAGTGTATTAGAACTCAAAAAATTTTAGAAGTCAACTCATTATTACCAACAGAGATGGGAAAACAGGTAACTAATTTTTTTTTTTTTTTTTTTGTACCAGGGATTGCGAGAACATGACTCTGAACCACATCCCCAGCCCTTTTATGTATTTTATTTAGAGACAGGGTCCTCACTGAGTTGCTTAGCACCTCGCTTTTGCTGAGGCTGGCTTTGAACTTTTGATCCTCCTGCGTCAGCCTCTCAAGCTGCTGGGATTACAGGCGTATCCCATCACACCCAGCCAGGTAACTCATTCTTATTCCAAGACTGTTTTGTGGGAAAGTGAGAACCTTAATGCAATAGATAATACCCTTTGTTCTCAACATAATAGTTTACTTAAATGACAGTGTTTATTCCTATAAAACAATTTTATTGTATCCGAAGGGTCTAGTTGACAATTAACCCCAGAATTGAAAGAATAAATACAAATACAATTTATTTTTCTGTTAGGCTTAGCAAATATTCAACCCGTTAAAGGAATGGAAACTCCTGAGTTAACAAATTTTAGTACAATGTGCAATATACATATTACATGTCATTTTTTTCCACTAGTTTTTCAAAATATATTTACACTCTGTTCCATGCTACAGAAACTATTATATATGGCTCATGAGGGGAAACGTTCAAAGTGTCTCAGTAAGGACATACAGACCATGAGTTCCTTAAGGGCAGAGCCCTAAATTTCTCATTTCTTGATCTCTAATGCCAAGAACAAAAGGAGTAAAGCTATATCACGTGAAGACTTAAATTAGTGCTCTAGAAAGAGAAGCACAGTATTCCAATCAGTGTGTGCATGCTCTGGGATGAAAGTGAAATGGGAGAGGTAATACTATTCCCTTAATCAGTCTCAGTTCTCATGTTTCTCATGTCTTGCTAAACTGTGTGACTCCAGTGTTCAAAGTTGTGTGTACATACATGATTGTTATAAACACATGCCAATAACTTTATCTTGTGATCAACTGGTAAGAGAATTAGCAGAGTTGAACTTCACTTATATACAATTCTTAATATGCGATGTACAGTGTTTTCAGAGATTACTTCCATCATATATCTATAAATGATATTGCTAAATAAATACGAATACAGGATACTGAATATTTCATTCTTGCAATGTAATGACATCACATATGGTAAAAAAATGAATAATAATTATTTCCAATTTTTGTTTTGTTTTGTTTTGCACTTTTACTTTTCTGAAAAGCACTGTTATGGGCTGGGATTGTGGCTCAGTGGTAGAACGCTCACCTAGCATGTATAAGGCCCTGGGTTTGATCCCCATTACCACGTAAAAATAAATAAATAAAAGAAAGGTATTGTGTTCAACTACAACTAAAAAATACATATTAAAATAAAGCACTGTTATATTAACTCTTTGAAACCTAAGATGCCTTACCTTTCAGATGTTCTAGTTTTATATTTCTAAGTTTTAACACTTCATCTGTAATCTTCTGTATCAAGAAGTTCTGTGTTTTTTCTCTCCGAATAGATTCAACAAGAGTGTCCAGTCCTTTGGGGTTTTCTTGTAAGTAGTCTAACAATTTTCCAGCCCTTTTTCTACTTGATGTCCGGCAAGAAATTTCTTCAGTGTCTTCTCTACTGAGTATTTTTTTTGCACGTAGATGATCAAAATGTCTCTCAGCTATGATTTTCTCACATAAGTAAACCCGCAAATTTTCTAAAGCCTAAAAGACAAAATATGTTTCAGTGTTATTTTGTAACATCTAATAAAACCACACAGGTAACTAATAAGTAGTTACAAGTATTGGAGATTGAACCCAGGGCCTCATGTGTGCTAGACAAGCACTCAACCACTAAGCTACATTCCTAGTCCTAGTTAGGAATCTCAACTGGTGTGAGACAACGTCCTGAAGTCAGGAGGCTCAGGTCACTTAAAATGCATGTGAATTAAGATGAAAGTTCAAGTAGGTATAAGAAGTTCTCAGATATTCCTGTTTCTGCCTGGTTCTGTTCTTACCCTCCCACCTGAAAACCAAGACCAGGCTGTTTTAAAGAGGGGCCAGTCAAATCTGGAGAGCCCAGGTCATTAGAAATAGGAAGGTCTGCTTAGGGTCACCTGTGGTGGTAAAGATAGGAACAGACTACTGCACATTTTAGGTACCATTTGGCAAGGAATTCAGAATTAAACAGAAACAGGGAGGATAACTTAGTATGAAGCCTCATAATTTTTAAGTTTCTCATGTTTGTTATTAGTTATTCCATCTCCTTAGAGTGAAACCATTAAAAACAAACAAACAGAAAACAAAACTCCTAAACTAAAAGAGCCCATAATGTATCAGTCTTCGGGATTGGTTAGAAAAACTATAACTTCCCGAGTCAGTCTAGGTGGAAGGGGAGATATGTAATGTGTGTTGTGTTGTGTGGGGAGAGGAACCTAAAGGGAAAGTGAATGTTAGGAAATATAAATCAAGAAAAAGGAGACAGGAGAAACAAGTCTAGACCTAAGGTGTGCCTGAATAGGCTTAATCTGCAGAAAATACATGTTTTTTAAAAAAATTATTTGTTCCTATATATTTTTTTTTAATACATAAAACATAAAAAGTATAGATATCAATGGGGTGTCATGTAATGTTTGGATACATGTATATATTGCACATTGTTTAAATCAGGTCTATGTTAGTCTTAATAAATGCCATTAATAAATCTGATGTCAGTGATTGCATTTTAGTTCCTCTATGTACTAGATATGTGATCTTAGGTAAGTTAGTTAACTCCTCTGTGTCTCTTTCATCATTTAATTTTTATAAGGAATAAATATTATATGCAAAGTGTTTAGAAAAGTGCCTGGTACATAGTAGGGATGATGACAATGATGATTTATTTGACTCACATTCAAAAATGATGACCTAAAAGCAACAGAAGGAATCATCAGCATCCTAGTATATATCAAGTCTTCTGGGTAAAGACATCGTATAGTTTTCAGTTCATTGAATTCCTACATGCATTAACTGTATTTCACCATACAATCACTGCAGAGTTTATGCCTTTTTTTTTTTTAATAAAAATATGAGGTTTGCCCAGTAGGTGAATCCCTTTTCTTTTTTAAATTGTGCCAGTATAACTTAAAAAATATTTATTACTAAACTGTCTTTGGTAAACAGAATACTTGTGAATGTACATTAATGCTGTGGCAACAATTATGCAGTGAAATACAGTATTTACTCATATAAGAGATTTTTTTTGTATCTAAATTCCTAGTAAGCCAAGTGCTGAACACAGAGTATACAAAAATGAACAAACTTGAATCCTGTATTCAAAGGGCTTCTGGTCTAGGTGGGGAATACATACTACATGCAAAACAATAACTATCAGATTATTGATATGGCCCCCCCACAAAAGATTATAGGTCAAGTATTGGGCAAGCATAGAGTGAGCAGGAGCTATCCCCAGGACTTGGGAAATCTACAGAGGCTATACTTGAGCTAAAGGCATGAAGATGTGCAACTGCAAAAGACAATGAGAAGTCTGGGTGTAGCTAGAACACGGATGTGTATGAAAGGTTTGAGAGGAATGAAGTTGGGAAGTAAAACTAGTGTTACATCATAGGAAGACTTTTACAACATACTCAGGAACACAAATTTCTCTATAGTCAAAAGGAAGAGTCATCAAAGATGCAATAAGAAAACATTTGCAGAGGACTAGGGGGGGGGTCAACCTGGGGCCAAAGGAGAAAGGAGGCCAGTCAGAAGATTGCTACAATCATCTTACATAGAATAAGTTGAATGTATGAATCTAAGTTGTAAGGATGCAAAGAAAGATTATATTTAAAAAAGATGAACTCCTTGAAAAATCTCATCTATAGTCATTTTACCACCTATATGATCAAGACCTTCCTCACTTAGACATCCTAAATATACTTCAAATGTGACATACCCCCAACTAAATTACCTTCCCCTTTTCTTTACCCCTGACATTCTCAACTCATTTGGAAGTTCCACAATCCATTCAGCCATTCTATAAATCTAAACTCTTCCTTTCTGTCACTCACTTGCCACACCCAATTACCCATCCACAAGGTCCTGCCAACCAACCACATACATATTTACACACATATATGCACACACAATCTGCTCCTTCATCACTTCTACTGTTATCGCTGCCCTACTTCGGGTCCTTAGCATATCTCACATGGACTAACAATAGAAGCCTAACCATACTTCCTACTTCCTTTCTCTTTCTAAAATTACTCCTTTAAACATCTATTAGATCTCTTACTTATCAAAAGAAAATGGAAATCTAAAGTATCATATAAATTCTAATACCACAATGATGTTAATATTTTAAAAATTGAAAATTATTCTGCTTGTGATTTATGGGATAAAATTCTCAATCAAGCAGAATAGTAGAGAAGTTAAAAGCATAGCTCTGGAGTTAATCTCATTTCAAATTTTGAATCTGCCACATCTTTTGAGAGTTGGGGCAAGTTTAGTTAATCACTCAAAGCTTCAGGATCCTTATTGATAAAATAATGATGAAAACAACTTGTAGAACATTTAGGAAGACTAAATGGGATGGTGCAGATGAAGGTTTAGCACAATATCTGATATACAATAAATGCTCAATAAATAATGACTGATTATTGTAGGAAAGATTCTTGATAATATGGTTTTACTACCTCTGATCTCTAACTTTATGTTCCCCTTAAAACTGCTGTTACTCCATATTTACTCATGTTGTCACTTTTGTCTTTTTTTCTTTTTTCACACTCTAAGCCCCTATTCATCCTTTAAGATTCAGGTCATCTCGCCAGGCGTAGTGGTGCACGCCTATAATCCCAGTGGTTCAGAGGTTGAGGCAGGAGGATTGTTGGTTCAATCCAACAATTGAAAACCAGCCTCGGCAACTTAGTGAGGGCTTAAGCAACTCAGTAAGATCCTGTCTCTAAACAAAATATAAAAAAGGGCTGAGGATGTAGCTCAGTAGTTAAGCACCCCTTGAGTTCAATTCCTGGTACCAGGAGGGGAAAAAAAAAATTCAAGTCATCTCCTCTGAAAAGCTCTTCCTTAATTCCCCAGGATTTGACAGATACCTCTCTCCTCTGTCTTTGTAGTATCTTGTGACTATATTTCACTTTTGTATACATCAGGTCTCTTTTTTTTAACCTCATCTCCAGTTCATCCCCAGACATTTCCATTATTCTTCTCAAAGCCACCAATGATGTTCTTATTACCAAATCAGTTACTTTTTCATCTTCATCTTACTTTTCAGCAGCATGAACACAGTTGACCACTCCCTTCTTGAAACATAATTCTTGTCTTACATGAATACTACACTCAATCTCTAAGGCTTAACTGCTAGTTTTTCACATTCTTTTTAAAGGGTCTTAGAAAACCCTTTTGTCTTTTAGTACTCAACTTCCTAAGTGAAATCAATCAATCCCATACTTTTATTTCTACCTTAGACCTCTTCTGACCTTTAGACTTGGTGGATCTAATTGGCTTGACATGTCCCCTGACTAATCTTGATTCCACTCTCCCAATTCTCATATTCAATTTATCATTTGTTTCAAAAATGCACCTGGAACTGTGCTCCACCTATTTCCATTGCCCTCACCATGATCCAAACCACCATCATTTTTCATCTATACAAATTCCAGGATTCTCTTCACTGGTTTCCCTACTCTTACTCTTATTCTCAAGCCCACAGAATAGGTAGAGGAGTCTTAAAAAAAAAAACAAAAACAAAACTGTAATTCTTCAATAAATTTCTACTATACCTGGGAGAAAAAACATGAATTGGCTCTGGACACATGCTTAACTTCACCTCAGGCTACCCTTTGCCTTCTTATAATATTCAAGTCCACCAAGGTCTTGCCTGTGTTAAGTCTGTAGCAAATTCTATTCTGCCTAGAATGTTTTCCCCTAGTTCTGTCATACTGAGTTCTTTAGGACTAAGTTTAAATATAATATCCAATGACCATGCTATCTCAAGCAGATTTCCTGTTACTGTCTCAGCACCAGTTTGTCTCCTTCATAGCACTTAACATAATTTGTAAATACATACATATATATTTTCAACTCTAATGAACTATATGTTTAAAACAGGCAAGAACCAGGTATATTTTGTTCAATATTAAATACCCTGTACTTACAGAGTGCCACACTGTGTTTTAGATAACTGTAAAATTCACTGCACACGTATTTTGTGACTTAAAATAATCATTTTTGGGCTGGGGATGTGGCTCAAGCGGTAGCGCGCTCGCCTGGCATGCGTGCGGCCCGGGTTCGATCCTCAGCACCACATACCAACAAAGATGTTGTGTCCGCTGAAAACTAAAAAATAAATATTAAAAAATTCTCTCTCTCTCTCTCTCTCTCCTCTCTCACCAAAAAAAAAAAATCATTTTATGTCTATTTCCCTTCCCCCAAGAAATTTAGCTCTTTTAAAATTAAAAGTGTGTCTTAAATTTTAATTTTCTGTTAGAACCAACTGATAATGATCAGCCTCAAAACGTCATGTAATTTGTATTTATTAAGATGAATTAAATTCAACCAAAAAGATAAGGTAAATAACTAGATGAGGAAGACGGGGAGGAGGAGATTGTGAAGAAATGGGAGCTCCTGGGAGGACCAGACCCCAATCCAGACCCCTAGACTCCAGTGAATGCCTGAAATCTTGCACAGTACCAAATCCTATACACAAGCACTGTGATACCATGATAATCTGACTGAGACAGCTATTGAGTGACTAATGGGCAGGTAATGTACACAGCACAGATAATCTGGACAAAGGGATGACTCACACTCCTGGCTAGATGGAGCAAAATAGTATAAGATTTCACCATGCTACTTAGTGCCCAATTTAAAATATATGAATTTCTGAAATTTTCCATGAAATACTTTTGGATGATGGCAAGTGAAACTACAGAAAGTAAAACCTCAGATAACAGAAAGTTATCCTCAAAGGGACAAATGTATATCATTTATCAAACAGAAAATATAGAAGGAACAGCAAGCAACCTTTGGGGGAAGGATGATAATGAAAAGTTCAACTCTTGATGATAAAAGGTGTGCAATATGTAGAACATAAAAACTAGATTTCCAGTAGACAAATGGAAATAAGGTCCTAGAGTTGAGAGAGAAGGAAGGTCAAATATGCAAAGGATGATTTTCAAACTTTCCAAGTTTTCATTAACAATTTTGAAAACATGACAAATATCTAAGAAAAATTAAAAAACAGTTTTTTCATAGACCTCTTGAAACTCATCCATAGGTTTCCTCAAGGTTACAATTTTCTGTTACAAGTATAAATTGAAATTATGGAAATGGATAACATTAATGAATCAACAAGAGAGCTACAAAGAAGCAGTACTTCTTTGCATCTGTATTTGTACACAGGTGTTACTTTCTCACTTCTCTTTCAGGTCCTGTTTTATGAGCTGTAAAATGGTAATAGCAATTGTCTTCCTTAGAGGTTGTTGTAAAGACTAAGTGGAAAAATTGAAAATTGTGTGAAGAAGAATCTGGAACATAATGAACCTAGCTCTTCAAGCTCAGATTTTACTGGCATCTTGAATAAGACAACACTTGTTTAAATTCAGTATCCCAGTCTTATCTCAACTAGAATATAAAATATGGGCCTAGCCTTCATTTTTTGTCTTCTAGGCCAAAGGGCACTACTTTCCACACAATAAGTGCTCCATAAATCTCTCGTGAATGAGGAAACTAAGGCACAATCCCCAGTCACATACAGTTTCCTTCTGCTTATGAGTCACAGCAACTCTAATTGTGAGTACAGTATAATAACCAATACAGAGGAGGGAAGAAAAAGGGATTTTAAGTGGGATAAGCATTCAAAAAGTTGCTGTCCTAGCAAGTTTGCAAAGATGTTTTAGTAAAAGTAATTAGAATTAATATAAAGTACTTTTTAGTGGTGTTTATGCTTCATCTAATAAAACAATTAATTAAAAGCAAATAAAAAGGAAACAAGTCATACCTAAAAAACTAAATATTTAGATTTGTGCAGTTTTAATTTTTAAACCGTTAGAACCACGTTATCAGCCCCAAAGTGTCATGTAATTTGCTTGCTTCTTCCAAGCAGAACAGCAGAATTTGGCTACTGAATATTTTCTACGTTTACCTTTAAATTAATTCTGAGCTACACGTATTCGTCTCCCCCCCACCTCTATTTAAATATGTGGGCGTCTGCTTACTAGGGGAATTCCAGGCTGCACTTTCAGCTGTTGAGCTGTCCCCAGCCCCCTTTGCAAAAAGAGTTTCACGTATTTGCTCCACTGCATGGGATCTTTTATCTGGTCCACCTTTTGCTCTAGAGTGAGAATGCAACCTAGGCAGTCTGACTCAATGAAGAACTTGAACCATTTCGCTAATAACGTAGTTCCAAGAGCACAGTGGCAAAGGGGGTGGGGGGAGAATCATGAAATAGGCGAGGAACGGGAAAGATGACTGTCAACAAACTCTCAGCTGGACAAGGTTTAAAAATGCAAGCCCTCCGTTTAGTGATTCAAACGTCGAGTAACTGGTCACTGGGCACCACTTCCACCAAGGTCCCTCAATACAATACAGGGTTCGCTGCGGTCCTCCAGTGCGTGGAACTTCCGCTCTTCCTACCAAGAGGCGCCTCCGCGTCCTGCGACTCCGGGTTTCCGCTTTCCTCTCCCGCCGGACTGTAGCCCGCCCCCAACCGCACCACGGGGCAAGGTAGTACTACTCACGTCCTTCTTCACTTCAGTCAGGTCGTCTTCGGTGAGGGACAGCGCGGTGGGTTCCATGGCGGAGGTGGGAGATGGCGCTTCTTCCGGGGCCGGGGGATTCCGCGGCGCCGCCCCGCCCTGACCAGGGGCTTTCGCCTCCCGGAACCGGGGCGGAGAGGAAGTGGAGCAGATCGGGGCGGGGGGGGGTGAAGAGGGCCGTCCCTTAAAAAGCAGGGACTTGGAGGGGGTCAAACTGTAGCGCTTCCGGCTCAGCCTCTGGGCCAACAGCGTTATAAACCTACCTCGTCGCCAGCGTAACCTTGCGGCAGAAGAACTTCCCTCTCCTAGTGGCTCATTTGCAGACACGGCCCCTCGGAGAGGCGGGTCTTGTGGAGCCCGCCCCCTCTGCGTCAGCCAATCAGCGACCGCCTTCTCTGCCCCCGAACCTGAGCTTTCCGGAGTGGTTCCGCCCATAGACGACTACACCTCAAGCCACGCCTCCTCAGGTTGTTTGCGTGAGGCGTTGGGTGGCCTCCCAATAAGGAATCTTCTGTGGGTTGGGCCCTCATGGCTCAGCCCAGGGGGCACTCCCCGCCTTCGCAGAGGGCTCTCTTTGGTGGAGTCTGATCTCGGGTGTCATTGTCTTCGGGTTCCTCCCCTTTTCCCAGACTTTGCTCTGCGATTTCCTGTTGTTGTATTGTCTAAATTTTACAACTATTTGGCCACGCACAAACACGTACATGCGCGCGCGCACACACACACACACACGCAGCTTAACTACAATTAAAGAAATTTTGGAGGAGAAAAAAAAAACCGCTACAATCCCACCACTTTAGCACCTTAACGATGGAAAACAACTCTGCTGTAAGGAAGTAAATGGTTTATTCGCAGGTGATGACTATGCCCTGGTAACATAAACTCAAGTACTCAAGTTAACCGCATGAGCTCCCGGTGAACAGTGATTACCAAGGACATGGTTCTTCTATGAAGAGATTATACAAACTTTTAGACCCCCCCCCCCCCCCAAGCAGGTAGTGTCATCATGAAACTCCTCCACAAGATTCAGAAGCTTTCAAAAAAGTAGGGAAAGCTCCTACAAAATTCAGGTACTGTCTCATTCCCAGCCATAATGTTCAATAGAGGCCAGAGGTCCGTCAAGCTTCACATACACATTTATCCAGTAGTCACAGAAATGCTAGGTCAGATACAATGGCAAGTCAAAGGAGCCTAAAATAACCCAAATACAACTTGAGCTTCTTATAGTACTTTGTCTCTCCACAGGTCTAGATAATCCAATCAGTAAAATTCAAACAACCTGAAAGCTCCCAAATACAAATGTGGCCTCTTTGAAAAAACTTCAGTTTACAACTTAATGTAACACTTGCATACTTTTTGGTCACTGTTCATTACAAGCATAAGTTTTCCTCATTTATTAATCTGTGTAACAGAGATAGGCTTACTTCACAGGGCAGCTGGGAGTATATGCAAAGTTCTTAGAGGTACTTGGCACACAATTGGACTCTTTATTATTTTCTTTTATTACTTCTTATTGATGTGTTCTAGGCATCTTATGAGAGTTTTCCATTTTATTGAAGGAGACTAATGAATAAATGACTAACCATCTAACAAACAGCAGTGTATATAAAATATACATGGATAAGGAGCTCTAGAGGGCCTAAGGTAGTTTGTACAAAATACTAAATAAACTAGTAATAAACTAGAGGGTATAGGAAGCTACAAAGTAGATTAAGTTGAAGTAGATTAAGTTGACAAGAGACTAAGGACAAACTTGGGGATCCCAATGTTTATTTTCTTTCTTTATTTTTGAACTGGGCATTGAGCCCAGGGGTACTTTACCAGTCCTTTTTACTTTTATTTTGAGACAGAGTTTTGCTAAGTTATTGAAGATCTTGCTAAGTTGCTGAAACTGATCTTGAACTTGTGATCCTTCTTCATGTTTCTCACCTCAATGGGACTAGAAACATACAACTTCACACCCAGCCCCAATATTTAAATGAAAGCAAAAGAACCAGAAAAGATCATCATTGCCAAGACCATATCTATGTAGTTTCGATAACAACAGAAGCTTTGATCTTAATTTTTTTTTAAAGAGAGAGAGAGAATTTTAATATTTATTTTTTCATTTTCGGCAGACACAACACCTTTGTTTGTATGTGGTGCTGAGGATCGAACCTGGCCCGCTCGCATGCCAGGCCAACGCACTACGGCTTGAGCCATATCCCCAGCCCATAAGCTTCGATCTTTACACTAACATTAAATTACATTATATTAAGTCTTTTTCCACATTGATACATAAAACTCTTTTTCTGATTGCTTGATCTTCCATCATTTTGATGTAACTCAATTTATTTAACCAATTGTGCTTTCATTTAACAAATATTTATTGAATGTCAACTATGTTCTAAGTACTGGGAAACAGCTGTGATAAATGGATAAAAATCCCTTTCCCTGTGGAACTTATATTCTAGGATGTGTTATGTTTGGGGCAGGAGAGGTAGACATTTGAAATTTTTTTATATAAGTTACATGGAGCCATATGAGGAAAGAGTGTTTTGAATAGAGGGAACAGCCAACAAAATTCTCCAGTGTGACTGGGAAGGAGATGAACTCCTGTGTGCCACTGTCAAAGTTTACTGTGATGTGTTCTGAGTCATTTAGGCTTACTCTGAGTCAGATGGGAAGCCACTGGAGGCTTCTGAGCAGAGAAGTGGTATGATCCAATTTATCATTTGAGAAGAAGCACTTTCACTTATGTGTTGAGGTGAAAGAAAGTGGGAGAGGGTGGCTAGTTAGAAAGCTATTGCTATAATTTAGGACCCAGGAGGTGGTGGTTCAGACTAGGATGGTAGCTATGAAGGCGGTGAGAATACTTTGAAGAGAAGTGGAGAGGAGATTTGATTTCATCTTGAAAGTGTCTGGTAGCTGCTTGAGTTGAGAGCAGACTGCAGGGAACACGGTGGAAGCAGGGACCAGCTGCAGGTTACCACAACCATCCAGGTAGAGGTAAGGGTAGCATGACCAGATGAGGGAATCATGCGCATTCTCTATTTGTACCTTAAATTATTTCTAATTTATTGTTATAAAAATTTGTCACAGATTAAAAAAACTTTGCATATAATTATTCATCTACATAGTCCCCAAACTTTTCTTTTGTAATAATTATCTTTGCCCTTGCAAAAATGCCCAGGAGCAGGAGTACAGAGTCCAGGAAAATTAATAGTTCATAATTTCTCATGTATATTTCCACAGGTTCTCCCCATAGGGCTGTATTGGTCTATTCATGTGTGGGAATGAAATGTTTGGCTACAACCATATCAGCTTTGCTGATGAAAGACAAGGTTTAGAACCCATTAAAGCAAGGGATTTGAATGCTGACAATCCAGTGCACCCATTTTGAGGTTTCTACTGTTCTTTTTAAAAATGAAATACTTCGAACTTACCAAAATATAAAGAATAATATTATAAACACCCTTAACTCATAATCAAGATTGTAAGTGTCACATTTGCTTCTATTATGGCATTTGGTTACCAAATGTTAATGACAGACCAGTCTGATTCTTGAGTCTTCTTTCTTGCCTTTTACTGTACATCTGACTTTTTCCTTGTCTGACATAATTTCATTTCTGACGCCTTCAGTCTTCCACTCTCAATATTAACTCACTTATTCATGAAGTCAACTAAAATGTAAGGGTCTGGTCTGGGTCAGAAGTGGAAGTAATGGAATAAGGAACAGGGATTAGATAAGACTGAATGAAGACCTTAGGAATTTTTTACAGTTGAAAGTTAACAGTATTTTTTATGTTATGACTCAAAGCAACCACATCTGAACACCATGTGCCTGATCACAGAGCTAGTTTGTAGCTGACTTTGCAGTTCCCACTCCTTACTTTTTAATGCATCCTTCTTCCTTCATTAGCAAATTCATTTTTCTTTTTCTGCTAGTTTACAGGGTCAAAATATAATGAAGGTTGGTGTTGGGGCAGGCCCCCAAATGGCTGTAGTCAGGCTCTTTCGCTGAAGACTTCCAGTGGACTATGTTGATTTTGGTCTGTAGCCAGGCCTGGGAACGAGCTATGTATGGTTAGTCAAGGCCAGAAAGATTGTGATTCAGCAAATAGACTCAAGGTCATAAACATGAACTTGTGAGCATGCTCGACCCCCACCCCCTTACGTTACCTATAGCAGTGTACCTTCTTTGTTTTAGTTATATTTTAAAAAGGCCTATGAAAATGGCTTGGGGAGCTGGCTAATGGCCACCTCCGAATAAAGAATGACCAATATTCCCACCACTCCTTGCATCTTCTTCCACCTGCTGAAACTCGAGCCTTAATTTCTGGGTCAGAGCCTCCACATGACAGTTGGGCAATATTTTCAAGGAAAAAAAAAACCCTGCCCATTCTCCCCTTCTTTCCCATTCCCCAGCATAGTCTCCATCCCCACCTCAACTTCTAAGAGCACTTGCCAGCAGTCTGGCTGGGCACAATTCAGGAGCCACTTGTCAAGCCCAAAGAACTTTATTTTTAGAACACACACTATGCACCACAGGAGCTCTTCAGGAATTCCCTCAGAGCCCAACTGCAGCTACCTGCTTCCCACAAGCCTCTCAACCCCCCCCCCCCCCCACACACACACACACACACACACACTCCTCCCGCTCTTGAAGCTGATTGGCTGGGTCGTATGGGTGGAGCCAAAAGAGTCCCCCAATGAGCAGCTCTGTGGTCTGAAAGGGGGGGAAACAGCCCAGTGAGCATCACTGCAGAGGAGCCAATCAGCTGGAAGTTTGCTGGGGCCACTTCGGCTGTGGCTCTCAGCAACTATCTTAGCTGCCATGCACATAGGCAGCACACCAGAGTATCTTGGCACGTGACATACTAGGCTGGCATATTCCTTTCCTGAGGCTGCAGTAATAAACTACCACAAACTAGGTGACTTAAAACAATAGAAATTTATTCTCTCACCAGTCTGGAATCTAGAAGTCTAAAGTCAGTAAGGTTATAGAGAAGAATTTTTCCTTTCCTCTTTCTAATTTCTGTTGGGTGCTAGCAAACCCTGGCATTATTTGGACCATGGCAGCATCACTTGGGAATGTCAAGAACATAACCTGAAAAGCATAATATTATCTGTCACCTGTAAAAAATTCCCAAGATTCTCATTCAGTCTTATCCAATCCCTGTTCCTTGTTCCATTATCTCCACTTCTGACCAAACCAGACCCTTACCTTTTTAGTTGATTAAGTGAATAAGTGAATGAGTTTTGAGAATGTTGAAAGTGTCAGAAATGAAATGATGTCAGAGACAGGGAAAGAGTCCCATGTACAGTAAAGGGCAAAAAAGAAGGCTCCCTTCCATCTCCATCTTCACGTGGCCTTAATTGTGCTTCCTTCTGTGTTTCTGTGTTCAACTTGTCATCTTGTAAGAACACCAGCTATCCAGGGAACCATGGGATGCCTTAAATGTCCTGCAGCTCTGGGCAAATCACTTGACCATCTCTCTCTCTGGCAGAGACCAGGAAACCAACCAGTGTACATTCTGCAAAGAGGAGCATCATTGAAGAGGGAGATGTTCCTGATACTTTCAAGGAAAGCCATTCATGGCCAGCAAGACCCTGACCTATCCTGGCAGATGGCACAATTGGTAAAGGAAGACTGAAAGAGCCAAGAGGCTTCCCATAAGCTCCTGAAAGTGACCCCTGAGGTATTTCAGCTGACCCTAACAGTAGATAGGAACAAGGTCAATTTTTTACTAACTTGGTCTTAAGATACCCAGCAGGAAAGTACACCTAAAGAACAATCATAAATGCAGATTAAAAAAGAAAGACTTCTGTCCTTTTAAATGTAACTTGATGTACATTTGCGTCAGCCTTACCAAAAGTAAATAAAGGATATAGAAAAAAGGAGTCTTATGCACAAGTGACTGATATTAACAATCAGAAGACACTCTGTTAAAATGATGTTTGCCCTAAGTTAATTTTGCTGATATGATATGCTTTAAAAAAATTCAGATCCTGAGATATTCAGATCCTGTCAGGCAAATAAAACTATTAATACTTACTTTACCTAACCTCACTTGCCTGTTACCACTGTTAGGAACTCAGGTAACTTCTGCTTCTATTGCTCAGTCTGAGTCTTTTAAATCTAACAAAGCTTGTATCTTCCAGACTACAACAATTCCATGTTAAGAAGATGGCAACACAAGAATATCAACCCATCCCTGCAACTGAGACCAGTATCTACCTCCTTCAGAACAGTCAGCATGAGACTTTTGATTCCTGACTAGGCAGGGTCATTGCCCCTTGCCAGCCTGAAGTAGCCAAAGAAGAGATCTTCACCTCCTACCAATCCTTAAGATTAAGGGATCAAAGTAGGGGCTGAGGGAAGATAGAAATTTAGGATAAAGAGAGAGAAATACTGAATCTTAAAGGAAACACCCACAAGCCATTGAGAAGTAGAAAGCATGGTTGTAAATCGTGGGCAACACACTCTTGGCCCATGCCCTTGTAAAATGAGGGAAATAAGCAAACGCAGGGAAAACTGGCCTGAAATTATGCAACTCCACCCTGGATGCACCTTTAGTCCAGTCCTTGAACAGCCCTTCTATAGAGATTGGACCCCCAGCCCAAGTCAGGCTGCTTCTCACTCTTGAGACAGCCTGTCTTCTCCCTTGAATATGTTATTCTTCCTAAATAAACCTCTGTCTATGCCAGAACAAACAAACAAGCAAACAAACACCAACCATTGAATTTAGGGCTTGCCCTACTCCAATATGACCTCATCTTAACTTTGTTATGTCTATACAGATCTTTCTGTTATGAACCACATGTGGCTCCTTAGTCAACAACAGACACATGTACGGGGTGGTCCAGTAACACTACAAAAGAGTTGAAAAGGCTCTGCACCTCCTAATGGAGATTTCACAGCATCAGAGTGCACTGCTTATTCAGGTTTGTGGTGATGCTGGCATAAACAGACCTCTGTGCTGTCAGTCATTTAAAGTATGGCACATATAATTACATACAGTATGTAATACTTTATAATAATAATAAATGACTGCTATTGTTTAATGTGTTTACTATACTATACTTTTAATAGTTCTTTTAGAGTATACTCCTTCTACTTATAAAAAAGTTTAAAGCAAAACTGTTATGATGACATAAGCTTCATGTATCTCATATTTATGAAATCTCTTTTGAGTGCATCATTTTCCTTCATGTTTGATTTAATCTCATGTTATTTTGCTCAGAATAGTCCTAGGAGAAATGTATACATACCATATAGACTAGGCATATGGATAACTATTCTATCTAGGTTTGTGTAAAGTACATTCTATGATGCTGGGACAATAAAGAAATTACCCAACAATGCATTTTTCAAAACCTATCCCTATTGTTAATAGACATATGACTATATTTTCAAATAAAGTTATATTTTGAGGTTACCATGAATATGAATTTTGGAGAGATGCTGTTCAACCTAGTGCAATTGGATTCTGGATTTGGCAATCATTAGCTGTATGATTCTGGAACAATCAATGAGTACTGGATAAAAGTAGCTATTATAGGAATGCAGAGAGAGGCAAGAGGAAATCATTTCCAGCTGACAGGACAACTTGAAAGAGGAGTATTTAAGCTGTGTGGGAGAATTTTAATAGGTGGAGATTGAACTGCTTCTTAATGATTTGTTCTAAACTTTCTTGTCAGATGTTAGATGCTATGTTGAGTAACAAATTCAATTCCAGGTCATGGTGACTTATAAATTTCCGGTAAATAGCTGAGGGACAAAGCAACCAGTTCTGAGACAGACACTCCTGGGTTTTAATGGCAAGACAATGCGTGATGAAATTGACCTGTTTCTGCACAGAGCTTTGTGAAGACTCCAGGTATCCTTGTCTCCAGGAATGACTATCAACGTAGAAAGGAAGGAACAGGAGGGTGCTAGGTTGTGGGAATGGGCCTAAGCAAATGCTCTGAGGATGTTTGCAAGTGCATCCCAAGACTTTGACATTGCTGGGGCTGATGAGGAACCTGAGAGAAAGATTTATTCCCCCTACCTTCCCCTAGAAGATGGTTCCACTTGGAGAGTGCAAGCAGGCACATGCATCAGCACACATTGTAGGAGGAGCTAGATCTCTTCATCTTAAAACTGCCTGAAGACATAATCACTGTCCATTTATTTCACACCCACTTGGAGCCAAGCACTTGACATCTGCAGTCACAATTTAATCCCGTAACAGTCCTGCGATGTACACTTTATTATTCTCACTTTACAGAGGAAATCTTAGATTTAGGAAATATAATTTGCCCAAGGCCACTCTCCCACCAAGTAGCAGAATCAGGATTGCAACTTTGTGATGTTTGATAACAAGATCAGTGTTCTTAATTAGCAGCTGTTCTTAATTAATAACTGTTTCAGGGCATGGTAATTCAGAGAAGCTAAGATACTCAAGCATTTCTTGGAGCAAGGCAAATGGTTTAATGGTTTTAGTTCCATTCTCCATGCCTGAGCTAGGAAAAAGAAAAGCCAGGAAACTTATCCTGTGACTTTCTAATTCCCTAAATGAGAAAATGATACCCCAGGATGGGCAGGAAAGGGACCCCTGGGGCTCTTGATGGACCCTGAAATTTAATCTGATAAGAGCATCCTGCAGCTCTCAGAGGTGGAAGAGATCATAAATGGACCCACTGTTTAGGGCTTGGTAATTGGTGGAGCAGGACTTTTAAAGACAGCATCAATATCATGAAGAGGAAACTGACATTTAAGAATATAGGACGAGGGGCTGGGGATGTGGCTCAAGTGGTGGCGCGCTCGCCTGGCATGCGTGCGGCCCGGGTTCGATTCTCAGCACCACATACAAACAAAGATGTTGTGTCCGCCAATAGCTAGGGAATAAATATTAAAGGAAGATTCTCTCTCTCTCTTTCTCTCTCTCTCTCACTCTCTCTTTAAAAGAAAAAAAAAAAGAATATAGGATGGACTTCACAGTGTACACTGAGTTTGTCCAAAAAACACTCTTCTGTGGTGAATGAAGAGCTGAATGAGCTTTAGTTAAGAGGTGCACGGTTCTGCCAGATGGCACCCAAGGGTGTAGAAACAACCTTGGGAATGAGAGCATCTGCTGCTGCTGAGAATCTGTAAAGGATCAAGGGCAACCATGAGAGAGCTGAAAATTCAGGAATGTTTACTAATACAAATCTCAAAAAGGGAAAGAAGGTGATCGTTTTTGCACAATCCAGTCTGGCTTGAGGGCAGGGATAATTCTGGGAGGAAGTATTAGAGGAGTGTCCCCAGAGAGCCTAAGTGGGAGGCAGGTGACCACCAAGAGGCAGCATGGCTTCCCTCAAAATCAGTCGTTTCCCTTCCCACTACTCCTGGTGAGAATCAGTGGTTCTCAGTCTAGACTACTCCTGTGGTCAGAAATCTAAATTCCACCCCAGATCAACTTCAAAAATTCTCAGGGAGCCTGGCAGGGTTAGTCTTTTGTTGTTATTCATAGTTTTATTGAGATATAATGTATATACCATATGATTCACACATTTTAAAGTTCACAATTCAGTGACTTTTATTTTGAAATGTTTAATTTTTAAATTTTTTAGATATTGATGGACCTTTATTTTATTCATTTTTTATATGTGTGCTGAGGATCTAACCCAGTGCTGCACACATGCTAGGCAAGTGCTCTACCACTGAGCCACAACTTCAGCCCCAGTGACTTTTAATGTATTCACAGAGTTGTGCAGCCATCACCACAATTTTTTTTTTACTTTTATTTGCATTTACTTTGTGCTGAATTTATTCCTGTGCCATAAGTTTTTGTTTCTTCAGTGTATTCTGGGATGTCTTCTTCTGTGCCACCTCCTTTTCTGGTTTAGAAACAATTTGCTACTTTTCAGTAAAGGTCATCTCAATGTGACGGGGGTGGGGAGGAGGGCTCACATATGGGTTAATTCCACCATGAGCTCTGAAAGTGTGGCAGTGCATCTCGGGTACTTTGTTTGCTTGGTATTATGGTTTGGTTCTGGAATGTCCACCAGAGGCTCATGGGTTGAAGGGTTAGTCTCCAATGCAGTAGTGTTCAGAGGTGGGTGGGGCTTTGAGGAAGCAATTAGATCATGATGGTTTTACTCTCATCAGTGGATTAATCTATTGATTTATAATTTGATGACATTATTGGGAGGTGATGGATACTGTAGGAAGTTGAGTCTAGTTGGGTGAAGTAGATCTTCCAGATTCGCCCCAGAAGAGTAAATGTTATCCATGATTTAAATATGAAGATTTGAACCTCTTGATTTGCATGATTTTGTGGGGTTTTCTAGGTCAAGAAAATAGTGCATCATTTTCACAGATTACTTCTGGACACTTATAGGAAGAGTTACAATCAGTTTTAGAATATTTCATCACTCCCAAAATAGACATGTATCGTTTTTCCACAATTTTTATTGGAGCATTGTAGTTGTACACATTGATGGAATTTGTTGTTACATATTTGTACATGCACACAATGTTAACAGTATAATTTGGCCTATATCACTCCCCAGCATTTTCCCCCTCCCTTCGTGCCTTTCACCCCAGGTCCCTTTTCTTTACTTATCTCCCTTTGATGTTTTAGGAGATTCACCTCCACTTTTGTTTTCCTTTTTCCTGTTTAGCTTCCTCATATGAGAGAAAACATATGACCCTTGACCTTCAGGATTCAATTTATTTCACTTAACATGATGGTCTCTAGTTCCATCCGTTTTCCTGCAAATGCCATAATTACATTTTTCCTTATGGCTGAATAAAAAGTCCATTGTGTATATACATCACATTTTCTTTATCCATTCATCCATTCAGCCTTGATAGACACCTAGCCTGTTTCCAGTTTGGCTATTATGAATTGTGTTGCTATAAACATGGTTATGCATGTACCACTGTAGTAAGATGACTTTAATTCTTCAGGAGAAATACCAAGAAGTGGTACAGTTGGGTCATATGGTGTTTTCATGCCTAGTATTTTGAGGAGCCTCCATACTGTTTTCCATAGCAGTTGTACTAATTTGAAACCTGTATCTTTTTGTCATCACCTCCAATGCTTGCATCTTTCCTAGCTCTAGGTACCCCTTAATCTATTTTTTATCTCTCTAAATTAGCTTACACCAAACACTTAATATAAGTAGAATTATACAATATGTGGCCTATTGTGTCTGACTTCTTTCATTTAGCGTAGTGTTTCAAGGTAGCAGGAATCAGTACTTCATTCCTTTTTTATGGTTAATATTCCATTGTATGTATTTGCCATAGATTGTTTAGCTGATGAGCACTGAGCTATTTCCACATATTCTGGCTACTGTGAATAATGTTGTTGTTATGAATATTCATATACAAATTGTTGCATGAACATGTTTTCATTTCTCTTGGGTATAGAACTAGGAGTGGAATTTCTGGGTCATATTCAACTATATTCAACCTCTTAAGTATTGGTGATAGTTTTGAAGTTTCCCAATTGATTTAATATAGATCCAGGGCTGAGAATCAATGGTAGTGACAGAACAGTGACACTCAGGATGCACTCTGACACCTTCATGGAGCCTTTTGCAGGGTCATTTGTAAGCCTTGGGAATTCATGTGGAATAATGAGGCTGGTTCTCAGTTCATTTCCAGACAGGAGTGACTGCTGTCCATGTGCAGGGAAATGTGCTCTCAAGCCTCTTTGAGTCAACATTTAGACTGATGAATTGGGGATGAATATCAGGGGTGGGGGTTTTCAAACTTTTTTCTAATTGTGCAACCCTTTCTTCCAATAAAATTCTCGAGGAAGCTGAAATGATGAGTCAGAGAAAGGTGGAACCTCTCCAGGTGTTGCTGAGGAGAATCTGAGCTTTTGAGGCCCCTGTCTACAGGGCCTGTTAAAGTTTTTTTCTATTGCACACCCAGCCCACTGCCTCCAAGCCCTTCCTCAAAACACCTAGGTATTTAATAGAGCATTGTTTGAAAAAAAAATGAGAGATAGAGATGCTGTCACAGAAGGCAATTCAAAAACTGGAAGAGGGTCAGAGGGTTGTTGTAGTGATTTTGACAGTGTTCCCAACTCTAAGCCTCTATTCATACCGTCAGAGCCACTTGTATCTTGAACATCTCTGCTAGACAATGGAAGAGGCATGGCCTGAAGGATATGAAGCTGTTACTTTTCTCCTTACCCTTGCCTTGGTTTTCCTAATTTGGTTCCAGTGAGGTTTTAACCTTGAACAGAGCTGGCTGTGAGTACAGGGTGTACAAGATCTGTTATCTTTATTGTTTAAAGTTTAAACTATTTAGAATTCAGTTAGACTATAACTTCAGTAAGGCCAGCACTCCACTTTTTCAATGCTGCTCCTAGAACCGTTCCTGGCATATAATAAGTGTTTAATAAATGTGTACCAAATAACTGAGTCATACTTAACCCCTTTATGCCAGTGTACTTTCCCCATTACCTGCATGGCTCCTCCCAGCCACCATTACTTTTAAGATACCAGGAAGCAGCTAAAGGAAAATTCAATGTTCTATAGCTCTTTCTGGCCTTAGTTCTAAACCCCTTGCACCAACCCATTCCATCCTCATCATCCATTTGGACCGCCTCCTTGTGGTTTCTGACTCACATCTCATTCTCTGGTTTTCAGCCTCATTGTATTTGGGTTTGAATCATTCCTTTACCACATACTGTTCAAACTCAGGCAAATTACCTAGCTTCTCTGTGCCCCAGGTTTCTCACCCACCCAGGAAGTGTAAAAGAGAGAAATAAGAGTGAAATATTATGAAACACTATATTCAAAGACAAAGAAATAGCAAAATCTTACCTCATAGATCGATTGATGCAAAGACCAAAAGTACTTCGTTTCTTGGATATATCATATAGGCAGTAGATGTTAGTGACTGTCACTCTTTCATACTCTTGAGACTTATTTTTATTATTAACTAGTCTTTCTTATCTCATGCTTGTCAGCCCCTCCTTGTTGATGATGACCTTGATTTCCCTCAGCCACTACACAACTTCTTCCCTTAACTACCTGCTTTGCCTCCCTAAGTGCTGGTTCTCCCTAGGCAGTGTCACACCATTGATCAACCTTCAGAGCAGAAGTTAAACTTACTAAACTTGCTAAGGAGTAGTAGTTGACTCTGTGTTTCTGATTGGGCCATTGTGTACCTAGTTTGCTTCTGGCCGTGGCAAGCTGCTGAATCTAAGGATTAATTTGTAGCTACTCAACCTCTGGGCAGCAAGCTTACTTGATGTGATTTAAACTGGAATCAGCTCTAAAAATTCATAAGCAGCTTCTTGTGGATTATCTTGGCTGCTGTCAAAATTCATTTAGCTCTATCAACCACCTGTAGGTTCTTAGGATCAGTTGTGTATTTCAGCCACAGTTAGTTCCTGAAGGAGTGACAAGTGTGTCAACTCTGTTACTAGGAATAGCATTTCATTCTTGCTTCAAGAGAATAAAAAGGATTCCAATGTGCTTTTTCTAGGTAGGATTCTATCAGTAGGTGAGCCTGTGTCTCTCAGTGTATTTATTATCAGAAAATCTTTAGAAAGCATATATTGCCAATATAGGATGTGGATTTTAGAAAAAAAAAATCAGTGGTGACAGGATTTGTTTTGTATTTTAGAGGATGATCCCCCAGGCAGCAATACAGGAGATGAGGTAGAGGAGAGGAAGACAAGAACCCCAGGACAGAGCAGTTTAAAGGCTGAGGTGGTCACTGGAGCAGAACTCACCACCTGGGGGCAGAAGAGAGAGAGAGAGAGAGAGGAAGACTTAAAGAGAGAGAGAGAGGAGGATTTAAGGGAGGAACTTACTAGACACTGCTATGATGCAACACCCCAACTCTGTTTTCCTTAAGAAATTTCTTCTCACTTGGTGTTTTGTGGTGCTTTGGAATTTACAGACTGTTTGGGAATACTTGGGGTGAGAAGCTCACATGGCCATCTGTCAGTCTCTGACTCACATTCTCCTCCCTCTGAAGCCCAAGGCCTCCCTTGTGTCTCTGAAAGGGCCATGTGGTCCCCATCTTCTAACACACTCTCCTATTTACCGAAGTTTATGGTTTATGATGTCTTCCCCTGCTATAATGTGAGCTCCATAGAGGCAGAGGTCTTTGTTTTGTTTTCTGATGTATTCAGGATATTTAATATTAGTCCTTAGTTTATAGTAGCCTATCAATAAAGATTTATTGGAATGGAATGAGAGAAAAAAAAGGTTAATCAATATGTTGAATGCTCCAGAAGATTCAAGTAGGAAGAGAACTGAAAGAATATCCTGGTTTTAGGATAGGGGGTCTAAGTGACCTTAGAGTAATTGCAGTAGAATGCATATGGAACCCAAAACAGAATGTTGTTATTGCTATTATTTTAAATTAAATTTCTGGAAAAGGTAATGAAGGCACATGGTTTGGGGAGGTAAGGTTAGACCAGTATTCTGTATAATATTTTATATAATGTCTGGCTCATGGCAGTTAAAATTTATTAGCCTTTATTTGGTGGCTCAAGAAAAAATGTGCTTGGAACTATCAGCTAAGTTCACAAAGGATTGTCTGTATCCGTTTGTATAAGAGAATTGGAGCCAAAATATAAGTAAGCAGGAAGGAATTTCCATTTTCAATAGATAAATGACAAAAGATTTTGTTAATGTATGTAGGCATTTTGGGGTCAGGTTCCTTCTAGGGATATCTTAGGGATTACTGACATGAAATTGCTCTCTTCACTTTGTGCATACCCGGATAGAGCTGTCTTATGTATTAAGCACTGACATCCCTCCAAGTTATGCTCTGACTCCTTAGGGAGTTTTATTCACCCATAAAGAAGAAAGAAATTACGTCATTTGCAAGAAAATGGATGGAACTAGAAAAGCATCATGTTAAGTGAAATAAACCAGACTCAGAAAGTCAAAGGTTGGTTTTCTTTCATATGTGGAATCTAGAGAAAAAAAAGTAAAAAAAAAAAAAAAAAAGATAGGAGGCCTCATGAAAATAGAAGGAAGACCAGTAGAATAGAGGAAGGGGATCAAGGGAGAGTGAAGGGGAGGGGAAAAAAGTACTGAGGAATGAGATTGATCAAATTATGTTATAGAGGAGCTGGGATTGAGGTTCAGTGGTAGAGCACCTGCCTGGCATGTGTGAGGCACTGGGTTTGATTCTCAGCACCACATATAAATAAATGAACAAAGTAAAGGCCTATTTAAAAAAAAAAGGAGTCTCTTTTTTAAAAAAAAATTATGTTATAGATATGTATGAATATGTCACAATGAGCCCTTCTATAATGTATAATCAATTTTTTTTTTTAAAGAAAGAAAGCACCTCTTCTAGAGGAATTTGTAAACAGTGCTAGCATGGATTTGCATCTTAATTGGCCATTGTTTTTCTTTATTCTCAGAGGCATAGGTGGAGGATTCTATGAAGCTATCCTATCTGAGACAGCCAAAAGAGACTAAGTTCACATGTGATCCAGATGTCCTGACCTCCACATCCTCACCTACCAAAATTTAAATTTCCTGTTAAATATAAAATGGTGGTAGCTGGTGCTCGCTCCCTTGCTGTGGTGACTGGAGCTGCCCCCTGGCCTGTCTGAATGTCTGCAGGGCCATCTTGTGTGGAAGCAAGATGGGTCCCTGGTGTTCTTTCCCAGCCTCCCTCTTCTCAACCACCTTGCTGCTGGTGACATTGTTGAGATTGCCCCTCTACCAGGCACAGCTATCTCAGTAGTGCTGCCACTGCTACCTCCACTTTGGCCTCAGGGGAGGGACACTCTGTTCTGTTTTGCTATTTGGGCTCAAGAATGGGCAGTCCCTCCCTCCAGATTGCCACAGTACAGAATACAACTTGCTGTAACTCTTAACAAGAATTCACTCCATGTAAAAATAACAAAAAGGAAATTAAACATTGAGGATAATTTAACTACTAAAGGAAGATGTGTCTGTCAGTAGAGTCATTATGTTTAGAGCCACAGTGTCTTAGGTTGAGTTCTCAGATGCTGACTCGGAAACAAAAATTTTAGAACAAGCTGGTAACGGTGGCACATGTCTATAACCCCAAAGGATCTGGAGGCCGAGGCAGGAGGATCTCAAGTTCAAAGTCAGCCTCAGCAACTTAGCAAGGTCCTAAGCAACTCTGTGAGATCTTGTCTCTAAATAAAATTTTAAAAAGGTTGAAGGGGAGTTGGGGATGTTCCTCAGTGGTTAAGTGACCTTGGATTGAATACCTGGTACCAAAAAAAAAAAAAAAAAGATTTAAGAAGAAGTAATTCATTTGGCACAAGATCCCTGGAAGCTCTTCAATCCTGTAGAGGACTGAAGAAATTATTCAGGGAGAGAAGTAAGTCTAGATGGGGTGCAGTAATCTGAAGATTACCACTGTGGGTAAATGGGGCTCAATTCTGCTGTGAAACTTTGAGAACTTCTTTGATCAGTATGGTAACCACTAACCACATGTGGCTAGAATAGATTTGAAATATAGCCAACAAGAATTGTTTTTCAAACATAAAACAACATATTAGATTTCTAACATGGTATCAAAAAAGGAAAATATCTCATTGTTAACTTTTATATATGTTTATATGATAATATTTTAGATATATGGGTTAAAGTATATTTTACTTTTAAATATACTTTACTTTTAAAATATACTTTATTTTTTTAATGTGGCTATTAAATGAAAAATTACACGTGTGACTCATGTTATACTTCTATTGAACAGTGCTGGTGTAAAACATGCTACAGCATTGTCTCACTGGAGTGCACATCATAAGATCTGGCTCTCTTGGTCAGTTCTGCAGCAGGACTTCCACTGCTCACCCCCAAATGTGGAGTACTAAGCCAAACCCAGCTTCTCATGCTTTCTTCTACATTTGGGGTCCACATATCACTCCTGCAGCCCTGCAAAACTCACACGAAACAGGTATACACAATTGTACAATAACAAGTCTTAGATATAGGCATAAGGCCTAATCCTATATGTGGAGTGGGAGAATATTTGAAAGAATTACCCTGTGTTTTTCACTTGCCTCTCCCCAACTCTCACACCCCTTCCATCTCTGTGCTCTCTGATTTTCTTCACTTGAACCCTGAGGATCTTCCTCCCAGCCCAGAAAACTATATGAGTCATTTGTTGTATTTGGGGATTCTTAAAGCAGAGAATAAATGAGCCAAATCTGTAGTGTTTAAGTTCAGAAGTCACTGGTGCAGGTGAAAGACAGAAAGAGAGACTCTGGTGAGCATTGTTCATGGGCTGCAGTCACAGTGATGACTATGCTTTAGGACTTTGCTCAACCCTCAGTCACAGTGATGACTATGTTTTAGGAATTTGCTCAGCCCTCAGTCACAGTGATGACTATGCTTTAGGAATTTGCTCAGCCCTCAGCTCTTCCACACCATATAGGAAGCCCACCTTCCAACTGTCAAGGCACCTGGAAGCACCAGTTTGGGGGATATAGTCACCTTGAGTCTTCACAGAATAGTTCCTGGGATCAGAACTGAACCTAATGAGCCAAGGAAATGGTGGACACATACCTTGTTGTACTTAGAGTAGGAATATTCCTCTGGAGGAAATACCATCTTTGTAAATGTGTCCCTGTCCACTATTAAGACATATGGAGCTGTATCTATCCTTGGGGCCATGTTGTTTTGGGCCCCACTCATGCCCTTAACTCTTGCCAGTCCATCAAATAGGTTTCCAACAACATAGAAATGAATTGCTTAAAGATAAATTTAATTTAAAATATCTAGCATAAGAAAAAAAAAAAGAAAGACAATGAGCTCATCTAGGGTCATCTTTAAAATGTACGCCTGGGCTAAAATGCCAGCAAATCAATTGGATGAGTTCTGACTCACTTGTTGAGGGAGACTTAAGGTTGTGTGAGCTGATCTCATAATCACCCCCGGAGAGGTGTTTCAGATACTTTCAGTATACATTCGATCTTGTTTTGTTGAGCTAGTTGGACTCCAGTGAGTACATTCCAGAAGTTGTTTTCTCAGGCAGTGCAATTGATGAAAGAGGAAGGTGGAAAGCTGCCCACAGGATTTCTGTAGCATTTGACTTCCTTAGGCCAATTTAGGCATTAAACATCTCTCTGTCATTGACCTATGGTCTCTGTTTTAGTTTCACTAACGCTGGAAACAAGTGTTTAATGTCCTTAGTGACCCGGCAAATATTTCAGAGGGCAGCCTCTTATATTTTATACTTCCAGTGCTAGGTGTTCTTGGGTTAATGACAGAAAGACAAATGGAAAACATCTGGACATTTGAACAGAAATGATAATAAACTGCTTCTCAGCTATCAGAATCTGGAGCTTACGATCTGTTAACTAGGTAAAGACGGTCATACCTTTTAGGGTGATCATCAGCCACATAGCCCCCTCTCTGAATCTTTCACCAGCTGCCACACCTCAACAGTGTGACCCTCCCTCTTAGGTCCTCGAGAGTTCTCATTATGCCACCTGTTCTCAGATGCCTTGACATATCCATAAAACCATCATCTCTGTTTACATGCCTGTGGGTGTCTGTGCTGTTTCCCATAGTCCTATCAGGAGCTCTGTCTGTTCTTTACTGAGTACAGACAGTGTGGCTGGAATTATCTCTAGGAGGGCTGCACATCTTCGGATGGTCCTATTCCTTAGAGTTTTCTTCCTTTGCATCTTGAAAGATAAATAGCTTGAGACCTTTTATACTTCCCTCACCTGTCCTTTTACTAAAGATGTCATCCAGGCCCTGAGGTGCATATTAAAAGGGCCAGGTGAACACGTCAGCAAATGGCAGAAGAACTTCCTTTTTCCTCTGTGGAGGTTCCCAGCATTGTGCATTTTAAAGTGTCAATTAAATGGGGTAAAAGGATGAGGTAAGACTGCCTTCCTCTCTCTCTTCCTCCATTTATTCATTCAACTGATACTGGTTAGGCCCTAGCCATGTGCCAGGCACTACTTAAGATCATGAAATTAAGGTACCTTGTAGCACTTACATTATTGTGGGGGGAGTCAGAGCAAATAACCAGCTAAAATGACATCAGACCGTGAAGGAAAATGAGACAGAGTGTGTGTCTGTGTGGAGACTCCAGGGAAGGGCATTTTGAGTGGGTGATTTTCAGTGGACACAAGAATGAGAGAAAAGAAGCTGGCCATGGAAAAATGTGTGGGAACATCTTTCTAGAGAAGGGTGCAAGCATATTCAAGGATACTGGGACCTGCCTCCTGCCTCCCCTCCCCTCTCTCCTCTCAGAATTCTAAGTTTCCTCAAATAATAACTGAACTCCTCCTAGGAGTCAGGAGTTAGCTGGGACTGATCAAAAGAACAGGACAGAGCTTCTGCCTTGGAAAGATTCACACACCAGGGAAGGAAAAAGAAGAGAAGCAAGTCATTAAAATACAGATGTTGTGTACTTAGCAGAAGGAAATATAAATCGTTACTGGGAAGAAGATGGAAGAACAGACTATCCTCCAGATTCTCTTAAACACCTGCCCAGCAGCTGGATCTTCGAAGGAAGAGGCTGAATCTCCACAAAGAATCAGAAAATTCTATTTTTTTCCCCAATGTAATGTTCTTTACCCTGGTTGCCTTCATGAATTCTATGGAGTGGGAAGCTTCTTTGAACAATCCAGCAAAGCATGCACACTAAACACGGACAAGGTGACCCAGTGGAAAATTGGAAGTGATTCAAGTTGCTGAGAAAACAGGAAAGGTGACTTTTATTTGCAGGACCAGGATGCTGACATAAAACATAGACACAGAGTGTACAGAGAAGGGCTGAGGGTGAAGGGAGGAGTTGGCAGTCTTCCCTGGAAATGTGTAATCCAAGAACGAAAGTTTTACAGAACAAGGAAAAAAACCCTAACATAACACATGTTCAGAGTGAACCCTTTGGTATTTATGAAACTGATTAAAGGTTTAAAGAGAAACTGTGTATTGACTTAATGGTGTGACTCATTTAAATGGAACTGACTTCTAAAAACATACAAATGATTAGATTTTCCATTTATTTTTGTTGTGGGGCCATGCGACACTTAATGGCATCGAAGTCCCAAAATGTGGAGGCTGCCAGCAGAACATGTCTGTGTAAGGACAAAGGAGGGACGAGTGGTGTCCTTTGAACTGTTTGAAAGGAAATGCAGGGTGCTAGTCACTGTTCCCTGTGTGCCCTCAGACTACAGCTGGTGGTGAGTAGGTGTTGGGTGTTAGGTACACGGAAGAAGTGACTGCGTGGTGGGAGGTGTGAATGCCAGGACACAACTTTGGTTTGTGGTAAACACCAGAAAGGGCATGGAAGAGAGGTATTTTAGTTATTTTGTTAGAACAGAGTAGATTACAGGGTGACCAGATGTCCCCTTGAAGGAAATCGTCACTCTATAAACATTTGCACCAAGAGGATTTTGAGGGAAAAAAACAGTCCTTGGCTAGAACTGGTCCATGACAGAGTTCCTTCTCTGCTTGGTAAACCTGGGAAGAGAAACTAGGAGTTTGGATCAGTGCTTCATTTTCTCTCTCTCTCTCTCTCTCTCTCTCTCTCTCTCTCTCGTACTGGGGATTGAACCCAAGGGTGCTTAACCACTGAGCAACTTTTTTTTTAATGTTTTATCTAGAGACAGGTCTGGCTAAGTTGTTAAGTGCCTTGCTAAATTGCTGAGGCTGGATTTGAACTCAAGATCCTCCTGCCTCAGCCTCCTGAGCAGCTGGGTTACAGGTGTGTGCCATGGTGCCAAGCTTCACTTTTTCCTCTTGAGGGTAGACTCATCATCTGCAAAGCACATGTTCTGCTCAGAAACCCCAGGGCAGCCTCTGGCCTGTGAGGGGGCTTGCCTGGCTCAATACTGCCTTGAAAGAGTTGCTCCTAAATCTGTACCTGAGCCAATAGGTACATGTTAGGTCTTCTAAACTTTATCAATAGTAAGTGTGATATTTTGGATTCTAACTACTTGGTCTTTTATTTCTCAAGAGGTTCAGAATTCAGGGTGGGCAGAGAGGTATCATTACTGACATGCCTACAGGGTCCTGGGGGACACCTCAAGGAATCCTCCAGAGCTGATGAAATTGAGGTTCAGTAAGAGGCCTATGCACCTTCCAATCTGGAGAGATAAGTCCTACTATCAGAAGGACTAACAACACAGTTTCTGACAACCAAGAGTCCTAAGGGCAGACACACTGAGCACCTCGTTGATTTGTAGTTGAGAAGTTTCTCCTCTGAGTGAGTCTAGGTAGCATGGTCCAGAGGGACAGTCATCTCAGGAGAATCAGATCTGTATCTCAGTCACCCTGGGAGGCTAGCTAGCTACTTAGAATACTACTAATTCCCTCAGGGACTGGAATGTGCACCACCGCACAGAACCAATCAACCCAACAACAACAGCAGCAACAACAACAACAAAAATCCCAAATAAATAAGCTCAACACTTAAACTGATGACTTGCCACACATAGAAGATAGTTCCTGTTTTGAATATAAAGCAATAAAACAAAAGTCCTATAAACACTTTCCAGTTAATGAAGTACTATCAGACATATCTACTTTGACCTATATCACAACCTCATGGTTTTACTATGATTTCCTTTTATAATAAAGGATGAAAAGAGGAAGGAGAATAAGGAATAAAGAGAGGCAGGAAATGAATTGCTGCAGACCATGGATGCAGATGCCAGATTGTTTTATAAATGTCCTTTAGTAATTGATTTGTTTGAATCAAAATTCAAACAAGATTTGCACATTGCGTTTGGTAATTATGATTCATTGTGGAACTTTTCATCTATAGCCACTGAATAATTTTTGGGAATCATTAAAACTAATGACCCCAAGAGAGTTTAAGGTCAGGGTACTGTCATCTACTGAAGTTAACCACAATAGGACACTATCAATTGCAGATGATGAATTTTCAGAAAAATTCTAAAGTCATACCAAACTGCTTGTTATCTACGAATGGGAAGATGATAAGTTTACAGTGAATAAATGTGGCAGATACCAACTTAAGTGATCAACATAAACATCTCCAGGCATAAGACATATCAACATCATGAAACCCTTAAAATGTTAGGAATATATATATATATATATATATATATATATATATATATATATATATATATATAAATTTTGTGATGTTCTTGCCAAAAACACAACATGATTCCAGTTATAAGAAAACACTGGAAAAACCTAAATTCAGGGATCTTCTATAAAAGAATTGATCACTATTCTTCATTAGTGTCAAGCTCATGAAAGATGAAGGAACTATTACAGATTGGAGGACCTAAGAAGATATGACAACTAAATGAAATGTGGGGTCCTGGAAAGAATCCAGAAACAGAAAAATCTATCATAAAAAATGATGACATTCAAATAAGGTCTGTAATTTAGTTAACAATAGCATACTCATGTTAATTTCCCATTCCTGATAATTATATCATGGTCATATAAGATATTAACATTTGTGGAATGGGTTAAAGGACATAAAAGAATAGTACTCTTGGTACTATTTTGTAACCTTTCTGCAAGTCTCAAATGAGTCCAAAATAAAAATTAAAAAAAGAAGCCTGACATTTTTTTAATGTGTATGCTGGGTTTTGAAACTATGAAATGAATCATAAATGGAAAACCATGCTTCCAACTAGAAGTAAGTCAGCATTTTGTTCCAACAACCCATCCAGGTTTTGGTTGTCTTTCTTCTTTGCTGACTCTCCTGATATGTAGGAGCATGGACACCGATCACTTTTTCCTGATATGAACTGTCCCATTTCCTGCTCACCACTATTGTAGCCACATACACAGGCTTTCTGACTTAAAACAATAACAATAAAAAATGACCACCCAGATACAAATCCCAGCAGACATGGGGCTTCTGCTTCTCTCTCCTTCTCATTCTACCATGTCTCTCCCAACCCCCAGGTGCACACTGGTACCCAGCCCTCCAAGCAGTTCATCTTCCTCCTTTCAATTTCCTCCAGCCACTCCCCACTTCCAGTCTGGTCAAAGTCAAGGAGGCTCTCAGAGCTATGATACGTCAAACAGCAGTGGGTGTATTAGCACCTGTGACTGGGATCCAACCAGGAAAGCTTTGTGATCTGATTTCTGTCTCCACCCTCCAGCCAGCAGCATGTACAGGCATCTACAGCAGTCTGGATTCTGTATTGTGTCACCTTATAGTAATGGTTGCTCTACCCCTCTTTCAAAAGAGGCAGAAAGGGTGTGGAGGTCCAAAGGACAAGCTTAGCTTGTAGATCAGGACGATTCTGGCAGGGATAAATCATCTCCATTCTTCTGCTGGATGGATGGTAGTATTGTGGATTTTCCACATCCAACCTCCAGTCTGTCCTAAGCAGTCTGGCTGTGCTCCCTGCTATCTTTCTTTCTTTGAGGAAGGATGTGGGGAAGTACACAAATTCATTAAGGGTGGGGAGAGTGTTGTGATCTAAAAGTTGTTGTTGTTTTTTTTTTTTTTTTTTTTTACTTCAGTGCCTGGGATGGAACCTAGGTATTTGGTCATGCTAGGCAAGTGCTCTACCACTGAGCTGCATCCCCAGCCTCTAGAACCTTTTCTATAATCCCAGCACTTGGTTGGGTGCGGGCATCTATGAGCACATCAGTAAACTTGTGTTGAATGAATGGATGGTGAAAGAAGGTAGTTTTATTTAATGTCGTTTCCTTAGTTACTTTAATTCCCCAGTCCCAACCTCCCCAAATCAGTTTTCTCAAAGCCACAGCCTTTGGCTTCCCTGTTTGTCAAAGCTTGGGAAGTGAGCCAGGGATGCCTAAGAGAGGCCTTTTAAAAAACTTTTAAACTGGGCATGGTGGCTCACTTCTGTAATCCTAGCCACTCAGGAGGCTGAGGCAGGAAGAATGCAAGTTCAAGGTCAGCCTGGGAAACTTAGCAAGACCTTGTTTCAATCCCCTGTTCAATGCCCCTGGGTTAAATCCCCAGTACCAAAAACAATCCCCACCACCAGCCAACCACAACAAAATATAAGACTTTGTATTTTGTCCCTTTAAATTAAGAGAGATGTCCCATTAAAAGCTGGTCAAACAGAGCCAACTCTCCTTTCCTTTTGGCGCCCAGCTCTTTGTCTTTGCTGCCAATACTATTTCTGTTTTGAAGAGCTCAAAATTCACAAGTCTCATTACTCATTCAATCAATATGCAAGTCAATATTTTTTGAGCTTCTTCTGTATACCAGGCCATACAATAGTACATAAGCCAGGGTGAAGTGGAGAGAAGGCTGTGTCTTGCTATTCTCCAGGAATAAACCATTTCTTGGATGTCACATCTGCCTTGGCCTGAACTTGACCCCAGATGTCTAGGAAGGGGCTCTTCTCTGCCCTTTCTGATGGAAGCAGCTTACCTCCCTTGCACTTTAGCCATTCTCACCTCAGCCCCAGAAATTCCTGCTGTTTCCTCTGAAACTTTGAAGACCAGTCCTGTGTCTCTTTAGAGAGGCCCTGGAGGTGCTCTTATATTTGGTGGCCTGCTGACTGGGATAATAGCCCAAGATTCCTACTGTCAAACCTGGATACTGTGTTCATTTTGGACAACTGACAAGTGAAGGTACAGTTCCTGCTTCCTTAACCAATAGATTAGACAAATAAGACAGATGTGTAAAAATTCCCAAGGAAAAATCCAGAGATAAGTGAGTGGCCTCCTGAAAAGGTCAACTAGGAAGCCAGGCGGCTTCTACCTTGCTGCTTAGTCAACCCCAAGGGTTGCCTTTGTCTTCATGGCTGAAGCTGCCTCACCAGGACCAGGACTGGATTTCAGCACATTGGAAGGTAAAAAAGGAAAAGAAGAACATCTGGCTTCTATTTTATTTTTATTTTTCAGTACTGGGGATTAAACCCAGGGGTGCTTTACTACTGAGACCAGCAAGCTACATCCTTAGCCCTTTTGAAATTTTTACTTTGAGACAAGGCCTTGCTAAGTTGCTTAGAGCTTGCTAAACTGCTGAGAGTCTTAACCTCATCAGTGAATTAATCCACTGATGGGAATTAACTGGGTGTAATTTCAGGCAGATAGGGTGTGACTGGAGGAGATAGGTCACTGAGGGTGGGCCTTTGGGGTTTATAGTTTGTATCTGGTAAGCTGATCTCTCTTTCTGCTACCTGGTACCATGTCCTGAGCTGCTTTCCTCCACCACACCCTTCTGCCATGTTGTTCTTTTTTTTTTATTGGTTGTTTACAACATTACAAAGCTCTTGACATATCATATTTCATACATTAGATTGAAGTGGGTTATGAACTCCCGATTTTACCCCAAATGCAGTTTGCAGAACCACGTCGGTTACACATCCACAATTTTACATAATGCCCTATTAGTAATTGTTGTATTCTGCTACCTTTCCTATCCCCTATTATCCCCCCTCCCCTTCCCTCACATCTTCTCTCTCTACCCCATCTACTGTAATTCATTTCTCTCCTTCTTTATTTTCCCATTCCCCTCACAACCTCTTATATGTAATTTTGTATAGCAATGAGGGTCTCCCTTCATTTCCATGAAATTTCCCTTTCTCTCCCTTTCCCTCCCATCTCATGTCTCTGTTTAAAGTTAATATTTTCTTTCTGCTCTTCCTCCCTACTCTGTTCATAGTTGCTCTCATTATATCAAAGAAGACATTTGGTATTTGTTTTTTAGGGATTGGCTAGCTTCACTAAGCATAATCTGCTCTAGTGCCATCCATTTCCCTGCAAATTCCATGATTTTGTCATTTTTTAGTGCTGCGTAATATTCCATGGTGTATAGATGCCACATTTTTTTTATCCATTCATCTATTGAAGGGCATCTGGGTTGGTTCCACAGTCTAGCTATTGTGAATTGTGCTGCTATGAACATCGATGTGGTAGTGTCCCTGTAGCATGCTCTTTTAAGGTCTTCAGGGAATAGTCCGAGAAGGGCAATAGCAGGGTCAAATGGTGGTTCCATTCCCAGCTTTCCCAGGAAGCTCCAAACTGCTTTCCAAATTGGCCGCACCAATTTGCAGTCCCACCAGCAATGTACAAGTGTACCCTTTTCTCCACATCCTCGCCAGCACTTGTTGTTGTTTGACTTCATAGTGGCTGCCAATCTTACTGGAGTGAGATGGTATCTTAGGGTGGTTTTGATTTGCATTTCTCTGATTGCTAGAGATGGTGAGCATTTTTTCATGTACTTGTTGATTGATTGTATATCCTCCTCTGAGAAGTGTCTGTTCAGGTCCTTGGCCCATGTGTTGATTGGGTGATTTGTTATCTTATTGTCTAATTTTTTGAGTTCTTTGTATACTCTGGATATTAGGGCTCTATCTGAAGTGTGAGGAGTAAAAATTTGTTCCCAGCATGTAGGCTCCCTATTTACCTCTCTTATTGTTTCTTTTGCTGAGAAAAAACTTTTTAGTTTAAGTAATTCCTATTTGTTGATTCTTGTTATTAACTCTTGTGCTATGGGTGTCCTATTAAGGAATTTGGAGCCCGACCCCACAATATGTAGATCTGAGCCAACTTTTTCTTCTATCAGGTGCAGGGTCTCTGATTTGATATCAAGCTCCTTGATCCATTTTGAGTTAACTTTTGTGCATGGCGAGAGAAAGGGATTCAGTTTCATTTTGTTGCATATGGATTTCCAGTTTTCCCAACACCATTTGTTGAAGATGCTATCCTTCCTCCATTGCATGCTTTTAGCCCCTTTATCAAATATAAGATAGTTGTAACTTTGTGGATTAGTCTCTGTGTCCTCTATTCTATACCATTGGTCCACCCACCTGTTTTGGTACCAGTACCATGCTGTTTTTGTCACTATTGCTCTGTAATATAGTTTGAAATCTGGTTTCGCTATACCGCCTGATTCACACTTCCTGCTTAGAATTGCTTTTGCTATTCTTAGTCTTTTATTTTTCCATATGAATTTCATGATTGCTTTATCTATTTCTACAAGAAATGCCATTGGGATTTTGATTGGCATTGCATTAAACCTATAGAGAACTTTTGGTAATATCACCATTTTGATAATGTTAGTTCTGCCTATCCATGAACAGGGTATATTTTTCCATCTTCTAAGATCTTCTTCTACTTCTCTCTTTAGGGTTCTGTAGTTTTCATTGTATAAATCTTTCACCTCTTTTGTTAGGTTGATTCCCAAGTATTTTATTTTTTTTTTTAGGATATTGTGAATGGAGTGTTTTTCCTCATTTCCGTTTCAGAAGTTTTGTCGCTGATATACAGAAATGCCTTTGATTTATGCATGTTGATTTTATATCCTTCCACTTTGCTGAATTCATTTATTAGTTCTAGTAGTTTCTTTGTAGACCCTTTTGGGTCTTCTAGGTATAGAATCATGTCGTCCGCAAATAGTGATAATTTAAGTTCTTCTTTTCCTATTTTTATGCCTTTAATTTCTTTTGTCTGTCTAATTGCTCTTGCTAGTATTTCAAGGACTAAATTAAATAGAAGTGGTGAGAGAGGGCATCCCTGTCTTTTTACAGATTTTAGAGGGAATGCCTTCAACTTTTGTCCATTCAGAATGATGCTAGCCTGAGGCTTAGCATAGATAGCTTTTACAATGTCAAGGTAAGTTCCTGTTATCCCTAATTTTTCTAATGTTTTGAACATAAAGGGATGCTGTACTTTGTCAAATGCTTTCTCTGCATCTATCAAGATGATCATATGGTTCTTATCTTTAAGTCTATTGATGTGGTGAATAACATTTATTGATTTCCGTATATTGAACCATCCTTGCATCCCAGGGATGAATCCTACTTGATCATGGTGGACAATTTTTTTGATGTGTTTTTGTATTTGATTCACCAGAATTTTATTGAGGATTTTTGCATCTAGGTTTATTAGAGATATTGGTCTGTAGTTTTCTTTCTTTGAGGTGTCTTTGTCTGGTTTCGGAATCAGGGTGATGTTGGCCTCATAGAATGAATTTGGAAGAGCTCCCTCTTTTTCTATTTCCTGAAATAACTTGAAAAGTATTGGTATTAATTCTTCTTTAAAGGTTTTGTAAAACTCCGCTGTATACCCATCCAGTCCTGGGCTTTTCTTGGTTGGTAGTCTTTTGATGGTTTCTTCAATTTCATCCATTGATATTGGTCTGTTCAAATTGTGTGTATCCTCCTGACTCAGTCTGGGCAAATCATATGACTTAAGAAATTTATCGATGTCTTCACTATCTTCTATTTTATTGGAATATAGGTTTTCAAAATAATTTCTAATTGTCTTCTGTATTTCTGTAGCATCTGTTGTGATATTGCCTTTTTCATCCCGTATGTTAGTAATTTGAGTTCTCTCTCTTCTTCTCTTCGTTAGCATGGCTAAAGGTCTGTCAATCTTATTTATTTTTTCGAAGAACCAACTTTTAGTTTTGTTAATTTTTTCAATAGTTTCTTTTGTTTCAATTTCATTGATTTCCGCTCTGATTTTAATTATTTCTTGCCTTCTGCTACATTTGCTGCTGTTTTGCTCTTCCTTTTCTAGGGCTTTGAGATGAAGTGTGAGCTCATTTATTTGTTGGTTTTTTCTTTTTTTGAGGAATGAACACCAGGCGATGAATTTCCCTCTTAAAACTGCTTTCATTGTGTCCCATAGATTCCGATATGTTGTGTCTGTATTTTCATTTATCTCTAAGAATTTTTTGATTTCCTCCTTTATGTCTTCTGTAACCTATTGATCATTCAGTAACATATTGTTCATTTTCCATGTGATGTAGGATTTTTCCTTCCTTCTTTTATCATTGATTTCCAGTTTCATTCCATTATGATCAGATAAAATGCATGGTATTATCTCCACCCCTTTATATTTACTGAGGATCGCCCTATGGCATAATATATGGTCTGGTCTATTTTTGAGAAGGATCCATGTGCTGCTGAGAAAAAAGTATATCCATTTGATGATGGTTGATATATTCTATATATGTCAGTTAAGTCTAGGTTATTGATTGTGGTATTGAGTTCTATCTTTTCTTTATTCAACTTTTGTTTGGAGGATCTGTCCAATAGTGAGAGAGGTGTGTTGAAGTCACCCATAATTATTGTGTTGTGGTCTATTTGATTCTTGAACTTGAGGAGAATTTGTTTTATGAATGTCGCAGCACCATTATTTGGTACATAAATATTGATAATTGTTATGTCTTGTTGGTGAAAGGTTCCTTTTAACAATATATAATGTCCTTCCTTATCCCTTTTGATTAACTTAGTCTTGAAGTCGATTTTATTCGATATGAGGGTGGCCACCCCCGCTTGCTTACGAGGACCGTGTGCGTGGTATATTTTTTCCCATTCTTTCACCTTCAGCCTGTGTATGTCTTTTCCAATCAGATGTGTCTCCTGGAGGCAGCATATTGTTGGATTTGTTTTTTTAATCCATGATACCAGCCTATGTCGCTTTATTGGAGAGTTTAAGCCATTAACATTCAGAGTTACTATTGATATATGGTTTGTACTTCCATCCATGTTTGATTATTTATCCTTTTTTTAAAAAAATTTAGTTTGTTTCTCCATGATTATCTTTCCCCTCACCCTCTGTCTTTACCAAGGCACTTCCCACTGATGGTTTTGGTTATTGTTTTTCATTTCTTCCTCGTGTAGTGTTTTGCTCAAAATGCTTTGCAATGTTGGTTTTCTGGCTGCAAATTCTTTTAACTTTTGTTTATCATGAAAGATTTTTATTTCGTTGTCATACCTGAAGCTTAATTTTGCTGGATACAGAATTCTTGGTTGGCATCCATTGTCTTTCAGTGTTTGAAATACATTGTTCCATGACCTTCTTGCTTTCAGCGTCTGTGATGAAAAATCCGTTGTTAACCTTATTGGTTTACCCCTGAATGTAATCTGTCTCCTTTCTCTTGTAGCTTTTAATATTTTCTCTTTGTTCTGTATATTGGATATCTTCATAACAATGTGTCTTGGCATTGGTCTACTGTGATTTTGTGTGCTCGGTGTCCTGTATGCATCTTCAATTTGTATATCTGTTTCCTTTTTTATTTCTGGAAAGTTTTCTGTAATTATTTCATTCAGCAGGTTACTTATTCCCTTGGTTTGAATCTCTGTACCTTCTTCTATCCCGATGACTCGTAAGTTTGGTTTTTTTATGTTATCGCATAACTCTTGGATGATTTTCTCGTGATTTTTTACCAGCCTTTCTGAGTTGGCTAGACTCTTTTCAAGGTGATATATTTTGTCTTCATTATCTGACGTTCTGGCTTCTACTTGCTCCACTCTGTTAGTGATACTCTCAATTGAGTTTTTAATTTGGTTTATCGTTTCCTTCATTTCTAGAATTATTGTTTGATTATTTTTTATAATCTCTATCTCCTGATAAAGATGCTTAACTTCTTCTTTTATCTGTTTATGTAATTCATTCTCAATGTGTTCTTTCACTGCTTGAATTTGCTGTCTCGTATCCTCTTTAAGGTTCCATTCCATCTGTCTAAGTTGTTCCTTGAGTTCTTTATATGACCATTTTTTCTGATGACTCTAGGTCTTCCTGAATATTTAGGCTGTCCTGCATTGTTTGTACTCCTTTTCTTCCTTGCTTTTTCAAGCTGCTCATGTTACTTCTTGTTCTGTTTGACTGCTGAGTTACTGTTTACTCCTATAAATTTATTTGATGCTTGGGAGGAAAGGTATTAGAAGGGAACGGAAGAAGTCACTAAAGAGAAAGAGAGTAAGCAGGTAGAATTCAAGGAAGGGGGAATAAGAAAATTGAAAAGAAATAAAAAGATAAAAGAAGAAAAAAATAGGAAATAAAAAAAGAAAAAAAAATTTTTTTAAAAATAATAATAAAAAAATTAAAATTAAAATTAGAAGAAAAAAATTTTTAAAAAAATTTAAAAAAAAAGAAAAAAATTTTAAAAAACAACAAGAAAGAAAAATGAAAATGAAAGAAAGAACCCAAATCAAAAAAAAAGAGAAAAAAAAAAACTAATAAATGCAGTCTTAGAGTTTGATTAACTTCTCTTCCAGTAGGTGGCGCTGTGCCCACCAGGCCAAGTTTCTCCTGTCAATATGCGGGAACCAATCACTGTGCAGTAGCTCCTCCTCCCAGACTGGGCGAGTCTCCAATCCTGAGTGCCTAGGGCCTCCTCTTGTGTCTAGTCACTTCCCCACTTTTCCTCTAGCCAGGCTCCTCTCATGGGTGCCACTCACCACAATACTGGGTACACGCCAGGTCTGCTGCTCCCAGGAGCCCTGTTTTCATGAACGACTGGGCACACTCTCCCAGTTTGCCATTCCCTCAGACCCTAAGTTTGTAGAGCTTGGGGCTGAGAATCCTCAGCGAATTTTACTTGCCCTCCGGTAGCCACGCCCCCGGTAGCTGGTGCAAGAGATCTCAGTTGTCAGCACTGGTGGGAGCGGTAGCCGGGAGTTCCGCGCCACGGGTCCCGCGCCACGTCTGATTCCCTCAGTCTGGCTATCGCGCTCACGGGAGAGCTGGGAGGGGCCCTTAAGGTTTCCCCGATGTGTGGAGAGGGAAGGCTAGGGAATTACACACCTGTAGCCGCTGGTTTCAATGAAGTTATCTCCTCCGCCGCAGTCTGATGCTGTCAGTTCTCTGCCATGGTGGTATCTCTTGCAAATGGCGACAGTTCGTTTCCCTTTGCCAGGTGACCAATGCAATGGGTGGGTCCTTACTGTCTCTCCCAAGCCCCGTTTCAAACCTGTGGCCACTACCGATGAAGGCTCGGTTGGTATTTACCTCCGTAGGATCAGAAGGGCTGACCAGTTGTTTCAGCCGGATGGATTAGTGCTGAGTCACAGCTGTTTGTCTGCGGGAAGCAGGCAAACAGGAGCTTGAATTCAACCGATCCGGGCTCAGTGTGTGTTCTGAGAGGCCCAGACTGTTCGCCCCAGATCCATGTCAGCTCAGCATTGCGTAGTGATCCTGTGCAAACAGAATTTAGGTTGTTTACGACTCTCTATTCCCGCACAGCTGAGGAGGTCAGAGACTTGATCTCTCCACGCCTGCCGCCATGTCGGAATCCAGCAAGAAGATCTGCCATGTTGTTCTTATCTTGGGCCCAGAGCACCCAAGTGAGCCATCTATGGACGGAGACCTTTGAAACCATAAGCCCCAAATAAACTTTTCTTCCTCTATGTTGTTTTTGACAGGTCTTTTGGTCACAGTGGCAGAAGAGCTGATGTAAACAGTATGCATGAGTAAAACTATATGGTGACATTGCTGAGACATTTCAGTTGGGAGTGAAAGCAGCTGTGAATGATAACTTGAGGGTGGGTCTGATTATAATCTACAGCCTCTGTCCACCAGGAGCCATGATTTCATCTTCCTCATCTTCTTCCTCTTCCTCCTCCATTTCCTCATATGCTTCTCCAATATCATATTTATTGAGCACTACACCGCCACTCCAATCCCAAGAGGTAGACTTTATATCTCTACCTCACAACTTAAGAAACTGAAGCTCAGAGTGGTAGTGTCTTACTTTATACTGTTGTAAGGATTCAATGAGATAATTCACATCAAAACATCTGGGTGTCTCTTTCTTGGAAAGAAAGCTCAGTTCTTGGCAAACAGAAAGGACTCATAATATAACAATTATAATATCTTTTATTGTTTTAACAGAGAGGAACCAAGACTTAAAGAAGTAAGTGATTTTCCAGTGTTATCTCCAGAATCTATATAAAGAGGGGCCCAGGGAGGCAATGGGGTGGGGGTACTGCTCTGGGACTTTTCCTAAAGTTTTGAGGCTTCATTTGATGCTTTGTGTAAAAAACACACTGTATTAATTTAGATTGTGCATAACAAAGATACCAAAATTTCCTAATAGAGTTATATGCATACTTCACATAAGATCAAGAACATGTCAACATATCCACTATCCATCGTAGTGATTATTATTAATATTTGAGATACCCTAGGGTCTCGTGAAGATGGTGAGTGGCTAATGTCCCTCCATGTTACCCCTTGGTGCCACCACTACAAGGCTCAAGCTTGTCAATGTCAGGGCCAGGATTTGAGACGGTTCTGATTCTAGAGCCCATGTCTTCATGGCTCTGGGAGTAGGGAGAAGTGGTAACTAACAGGTTTGATTGGGTTGAAATCGATGACCCCCTCCTAACCCCCAAATACTTCCACCATGAAAACTCCACATCTACTGACAGTGTCCTTTCCTTTACTTTGCCTCCCTCTAGGGCCACCTTTACTGTTTCAAAACTGAGACAGAGAAACCCAAAATGTGGATTTCTCTTTCTTGGATTTTCCTGAGCAGCAGAGACTATAAGCAAGTTAAGTGCAATGAAGCTGGGCGAGGCCTTATTCTAGAAACCTGTCTCACAATGTTAGGGCACAGCTCATGTCAGCCTGGCAGACTTACTGGGTGTGACAGTCTCTATCTAATCAGAATTTTCTTCCTCCCCTGGAAGGGCCCATGGTGCTGTCGCAGGCTCCTCACTGACAGCAGTAATTCTGTACCTTCCTGGATTTCCCCCAAAGTGGTCCTATTGGTTCTGACAGCTTCAGGATAATTGTGGTTACACAACAAGCAAGTCTGGAATTCTACAAAGGCTTCTCAAATCTGTCTGAAAGCATCAGGATACCAGTAGGTAAAACCCAGTCTCAGATCCTGACCACAGGTAAGAGTGATTCTCCGTTAGCTCTAGGTAAAAAGCAAAGCCTACCCATCCCCGGGAAGATGGCCAACTGGATCCGTTCCCTCACTCACTGACTGATCCAGTCATCTCTGGGTTGCCACATATTAATTGAGCACCTGCTGTGTATCAGATACCAAACCCAGCACTGAAAATGCAAGGGCCTACACAGCCTCGAAGAGAAAAGGCACACTGCCCTCTGTAAAGCATACAAGTGTATACAGACAACCACTGTGTTTTCTTTATATTGTCCTCAAATCTTTGAATTTGTTCATTTGCCTATTTTTGTACTTCTCAAACACCCCGAGCACTTACTGTTAGGTGTTGTGTGAGGTACTGGGGTCTGAGAATGGAAAAGCATGTGTCTGCCCCCTGCCTCTAGTATCTAGGCAGCCTGGGCACAGACACGCAGATAGTTACTGTATTCTGTCTCACTTCAGGCCCAGAACTACGGAATCTGCCGGGTATGCACAGAGCCTCTGAAACAGTGAGTGAAAATAAACGTTTCTTTCTCTAAGTTGTCCTCAGTCACAGTGATACAAAGCAGACTAAAACACTGAGTAAAGCAGATCACCTCCCATCCCCTGCCCCACAATGTGGGTGGACTCCATTTGGCCTGCTGAAAGGCCTGAATTGACTAAAATTTGATTAAGGAAGAATTCTCTCTGTAGACTGTTTTTGGGCTGGGGCATTCTTCTTCTGCCTTTGGGATTAGTCTCAGACTAGGATTTACTCCATCAGCAATTCTGGGTCCTCAACTGCTGACTGAAAATTTTGGACCTGTCAGCCTCCATAATCCTATGAGTTAATTCCTTATAGTAAAGCACTCTCTCTCTCTCTCTCTCTCTCTCTCTCTCTCTCTCTCACACACACACACACACACACACACACACACACTCCACTGGTTCTAGTTCTGCTTTTCTGGAGAACCCAGCCTAATACACCAAGCAATGATGGGCATCCAGTGGGAGCCACTAGAAGGCCTGTGTATTGAACAGAAATGCACTTCATGCCTGGGAGCCTGGACTGGGGCAATGAGGACTGAGCAAGGCGAAAGGGTCTGAGCGGGCTCCTGTCCTCCCTCTGTTCTCTTTTCTCCTTCCCTCTCTCTCTCCCCTCCCCTCCCCCCTTCCCTTCACCTGTTTCCCCTCCCCTCCTTCCTTCCCTTCCCCTTTCTCCTCCTTGCCCTTTCTCTTTTCTGCCTTCACTTCCTACTACTGCCTCTCATTGTCCTTCGGCCCTTTCCTCTCCCTTAAAACACCTGTTACCAGGTAAGAGTCGGATCAACATATTTCACACTGAGAATCAGTAAGAATTACAGTGTTACTACCCTCACCCCTAATTCAGTCTGGTGCTCCACTTCCCAAAGGAAACAAACCCTTAGCTGAAGAGCCAGTGCTCCATGGGAGGAAATACAGGCCTGAGCCAAGAGATGGGAGGCACCCGGGAGAGGTGGGAGTTCCTGGCTCAGAGCATTGGGACCCTCCTAGATCCAGCGTGTGTGGGTCTTAAACACCCCTACCAGGACTTTGACACCAATTCTGGTTTCAGCCAGCTGGGAGAAGTCAGCCTTGGATCTGCCCAGGCCGGGGCTGGAAATGGGTCCCTGAGATGACTCTGTTGGTTTGCCTCCTGGTCCTAGGCAGGCTCAGTTTACTCAGAGCAGCAAGACTCTCCATGTGTCCACAAAACCCACCCAGTAAGCAGCCACACGTTCTTATCACCACTTCTCCCCGCCAAAAGGCTGGCTGAGAAAACGCGCATGACCATGCGAGGGCGCTGCTACTCCGCAATTTGTCAGCAAGACCTGAACTCAGCAAGCCGGGATGTACCCAGTGCCTTTGTTTTGAGGGTTAACCAAGGGATGCCTCTGGTGAAAAAGGCAGCACACACTCTGTATTAATGCAGAAAAGCAGAAGTGGGAAAACATTTTATACGTTTGGAAAATGCCTGGATGTGAAATAATTCTGAAAATCTAATAGGGCAGTGATTTTCAGTGTGCAACCTAGAATAACCCTGAATGACCATGCAGCTGAACAGAACCGGGACCGGAGCCCCAGTTCCACACTCACTAGTTGTGTGACTTGACTCAGAGACTGAGTCTGGACATCATCTGCTTCATTAGGCAAGTGGCCTATCACTTAAGCAAGTGGCCCATCACTTAAGTCCTGGCACCAAAGTGCTGAGAGCCAGTGGTGGGGAAAGGAGGAGCTAATATCATTAATTACTGTTTACAGAATCTTTAAAAAGACCAAAAACGTATCAGCTCATTGCCAAGCAAATGCAAGGTGGTCTGTGTTGCGAAGCTGTGAGAAAGGATGAAAAACAAGGGGTATGTGTGTGTATGGGCTACATTTAAAAAAATTAATTACTATTTTAATTGTACATATTATAAGGTATATGTGATAATTATCTTTCTATTTATATATTTTTATTAGTGCATTATAATTATACATAGTATTTTTTTTGGGGGGGGTAACATTCTCATTCATGTACACAATGTAATATAAATTGGTCCGTTTCATTCCCCAGTACCTTCACCATAGTGGGATACATTTTGGAGAGTGAAATGGGATAGGTCACACCATACCAAGAAAGTGCCACTAGAAAACTAACTTGGCTTCTTCCTCTTTTTATGTAAAATTACTGTGTTGGTGCTGCTCTCATAGGCTTACCTGGCCAGGAATCAACTTCTGTCCCTGTCACCCTCAAACTCATTGCACGTAGCAAATTTCACTCTTACCTCCTTTTGCTTATTCAGATTGCCATACCTCCCAGATCAGAGGAGCAGGGCAAGGACCAAAATGTAATGCTGAGTCTGGGCACAGGAGAGGAAAGGAACCATTACCCGTCAGCAAATTATAATAAGGGCCCGTGGGCTCCAGAGTTATATTAACAACTTGGTATATGTGGAAATTATATGCACTTGAGTTGAATTTTAGGAAAACATATGAAAGAAATGTTATTTTCTTTTTTTGAAAAGGTGATGTAGGTAAGAAGCATTCCATAATTATTTACTATGCAGCACTATTTCAAGGGCTGGGCTCTGTTGATGTGTTTTAACTTTTGAAGAAAAGAAATTCAAATGGAGGGCTAGGGTAGTTTCAGGAACGGCAGCTTCTGGGTTTTGTAGTGACAGGTGTGGAAGAAAAGCTGATTAATCCTATTCAATAAAAACAGGCTGCATTTGTATAGTATTCACAGAGTACTAAGCACTTTAATATAAATCCTTTCACTGATATTCCCAACTACCCTGTGAAATATGAGGACAAAGAGTATCATTACTGTCATTTAATAAAAGGCTTTGCTGAGATATATTTCGCATACTAAACATTCACCCACATAGAGTGCAATTCAATGGTTTTAAGCATGTTCACAGATATGTGTAACCATCACCACAGTTGATTTTCAAACGTTTTTATCACTTTAGAAAGAAATCCCCTATCTTTTAGTTACCACCCCCTTTATCCTTCTCATTTCCTAGGTAACCACTAATCTACTTTCTGTCTTTACAAATTTACTTAGCTGGACATTTCATATAAATGGAACCATGTAATATGTAGTCTTTTGTAACTGGTTTCTTTCACTTAGCATGTTTTCAAGGTTTATTTATGGCATGGTATGTTCAGAACTTCATTCTCTTTTATAGCTGACTATTATTCCATTGTATGGACATTTTTGTTTATCCATTCATCTGCTGGTATGCACTGGGTTGTTTTCTCCCTTTGTTAATTTGAATAATACCGTTAAGAATATTCACATGCAAGTTTTTGTGTGGAAATGTGCTTTCATTTTTCTCAGGCCCATATTTAGGAGTGGAATTGCTGGGTCATAGGGTAACTTAATGTTTAAGTGTTTGAGGAACTGCCAGACTGTTTTCCAAATTGGCCACATTTTACATTCCCATCAGGAGTGTAGGAGGGCTTTGATTTCTCCACATCCTTGCCAATACTTGTTTTAGCTGACTTTACAATTTTAACCGTTCTATTGGGTGTGATTTTGATTTGTATATCCCTGATGACTAATGATATAAAAAATCTTTTCATGTGGTTATTGGCCACACATATATCTTTTTGAAGAGATATCTCTTCAGAACCTTTGCCCATTTTCAAATTTTGCCTCTTTCAATTTTCAAGTTGGATGAATTCTTTATATATTCTAGATATAAGTCCCTTATCAGATATAATTTGCATATATTTCCTCTTGTTCAGTTTGGTTGTCTTTTCACATTCTGGATAGTGTTCTTGAAGCACAGGTTTTCTGTCTTAATGAAGTCCATTTTTTCTTTGCTTGTGTTTTTGGTGTCACATGTAAGCATCCAATAGCAAATCCCTAGTCCTGAAGATTTAACCAGTATGTTTTCTTTTAAGAGTTTATATTTTATCTCTTACATAAAGGTTTTGATCTATTTTAAGTTACTTTTTTTTCTACAGTGTAAGGGAAGGGTCCAACTTAATTCTTTTGCAGAGGGTGTCCAGATATGCCAGAAGCATTTGTTGAGCAGAGTGACCATTCTCTTCCCCACTGAAGCCTTAGTACCTTTGTTGAAAAACAGTTGCCTTTAGACAAGATGATTTACTTTCAGTCACTCAATTCTATTCATTCATCTATTTGTCTATCCTTACGCCAATACCATAGTCTTGATTACTGTTGCTTTTGCAGTTTTAAAATTGGGATATGCAATTTCCTTAATTTTTTTCAATATTGTTTTGGCTATTTTTGTGCCCATTATACTTGTATATGAATCTTAGGATTAATGTTTCAATATCTATAAAGAAGCTAGCTGGATTTCTAATAGGGATTGCATTGAATCTGTTTATCAAGTTGGGAAGTTATTACCATCTTAATAATATTAAGTCATCTACTGCATGAACATGAGAGGTTTTTTCAATTACTTGGATCTTTAATTTTGTTATTCTCAGGGAATAAATGCATTCTTTATTAGGTTGGTTTATAAGTATTTTATTCTTTCTGAAACTATTATAATGAAATTGCTTTCTTAATATCATTTTGGATTATTCATAGTATATGTATAGAAATGCAGTTAATTTATTTATATATTGATTCTGACCCTTTTAAAACTTTGCTGAACTCACTTATTCGTTTTAATAATTTTTAATGGATTTCGTAGGATTTTTCCATATGAAGATGACATCATCTGCAAATAGAGATGGCTTTTACTTCTTTCTTCTGAACTGAACACCTGCTATTTAGCTTAAATCTCTAAGGAATCTACCAATCTCTCAGATGCCTCTTTACCACAATCTTCACTGTTTTTGAGGGCACCCTTAGCCTCAAACTGTACTCTGTGTTACATATGGAGTCAGTTCTTTGGGGAGAGATTTGGATATGTTTCTTCTTTAGTTTGCTTCTAACCCTGTGCAAAATCTCTGAGCTATTATTAATCTGGGGATGCAGGCAGGGTAAATGGCCCACTTCTGAGTGACATCTTTTTTTTTTTTTTTTATTGGTTGTTCACAACATTACAAAGCTCTTGACATATTATATTTCATACATTAGATTGACATGGGTTATGAACTCCCAATTTTACCCCAAATGCAGATTGCAGAATCACGTCAGTTACACATCCACAATTTTACATAATGCCATATTAGTGACTGTTGTATTCTGCTACCTTTCCTATCCCCTACTATCCCCCCTCCCCTCCCCTCCCATCTTCTCTCTCTACCCCATCTACTGTAATTCATTTCTCTCTCTGTTTATTTTCCCATTCCCCTCACAACCTCTTATATGTAATTTTGTTTAGCAATGAGTGTCTCCCTTCATTTCCATGCAATTTCCCTTTTCTCTCCCTTTCCCTCCCATCTCAAGTCTCTGTTTAATGTTACTCTTTTCTTCCTACTTTTCCTCCCTGCTCTGTTCATACTTGCTCTCATTATATCAAAGAAGACATTTGGTATCTGTTTTTTAGGGTTTGGCTAGCTTCACTAAGCATAATCTGCTCTAATGCCATCCATTTCCCTGAAAATTCTATGATTTTGTCATTTTTTATTGCTGCATAGTACTCCATTGTGTATAGATGCCACATTTTTTTTATCCATTCGTCTATTGAAGGGCATCTGGGTTGGTTCCACAGTCTAGCTATTGTGAATTGTGCTGCTATGAACATCGATGTGGCAGTGTCCCTGTAGCATGCTCTTTTAAGGTCTTCAGGGAATAGTCCGAGAAGGGCAATAGCAGGGTCAAATGGTGGTTCCATTCCCAGCTTTCCCAGGAATCTCCAAACTGCTTTCCAAATTGGCCGCACCAATTTGCAGTCCCACCAGCAATGTACAAGTGTACCCTTTTCTCCACATCCTCGCCAGCACTTGTTGTTGTTTGAATTCATAGTGGCTGCCAATCTTACTGGAGTGAGATGGTATCTTAGGGTGGTTTTGATTTGCATTTCTCTGACTGCTAGAGATGGAGAGCATTTTTTCATGTACTTGTTGATTGATTGTATATCCTCCTCTGAGAAGTGTCTGTTCAGGTCCTTGGCCCATTTGTTGATTGGGTTATTTGTTATCTTATTGTCTAGTTTTTTGAGTTCTTTGTATACTCTGGATATTAGGGCTGACATCTTAATTTTAGTTGCTAAGTTCAGATGGAGGAGAGGTAGCAGATTTCAGTCTTTATGGCTTGCTAGGACAAAGGGGTTGAGTGCTCAGTATTCTTATTGGTGCTGTGGTTTCAAAGTAGAGCCTCAGTCCCGTTCAAGGGGACTGAGAAAAGGAAGAGGGCCCCCACCAAATGATCACCCTTGACTAGGCCTTTGTCTCAGCAACATATCGGTGGGGCACAGGGCACAGGATGAGCACTGCTGATATTCTGCCCTTCTGGGAAGATAAACTTTCATTTGGGATCAGTGGGAGAGACAGCCTCATGTCCTCAGCTTCCCAGGCTGGAGTGAGATTTCTGCCTCACCGAGTGGGGAGGAAGGGGTGGGTCTTGCTTCAAGTACCACAGATTCTTACTGATCTTACCAAGTGTTAGTAGATTTTCTTGAATAATTGTTCCATTTCCTGTATACTTTTACAGTCATTTCCAGAGACTTTAAATGTTTATTTATTAGAAATAATTTTCACCAATTTCACTTAGAAGTGGATCCACAGATGCAGTGTTATTATGGTCATTTGTTAGATAAAGGCAGTGTGCATCTGTTTGGGAGACTGGAGGTGGTACAGGGGAAAGAAAGATCACTGGAGGTGGTACCTGGGATCAGAAGAGTACAAAGGCCTAATCATAGGCTATCGGCGGGGTGGTCAGGGAGTACCCTGATACAGATACTATCTGTGGCAGATGTTACTGCACAGAGTAGTCACTATCTCTACTCTTGCTCAGGGTCCTTCAGTTTCTTCTTGAACACCCCCAAGGAAAGGGAACTCATTACTTTCAGTTTAAACTGTTATCCTCATTAATGACCTGACCACATAAAATTACAACAGGTTGTGCCTGGCTAGGTGGGCTGGATGCACAAACAAAAAGGTAAACAGAGGAAATAAGTGAATTTTCAGAATCTTAAACAACTTTATGTCACCAGAAGGTCATGCGCTTGCTGTAGAAAGGCAACAACACACTGTTTTTGGATACCAGGTGCCCTAGAGACTGCTCTAATTTTAGAATCAACTTCGTGCTTATTAAAGAGGTCCAGGACTCATGGGTCTGGAATGCAAACATCTTTCACCCTCAGGCCATGCGCGCTCATGTTCTGTTGTTGATTCTACTCCAATCATTTTTGATATTGAGGGAGTGAGGACCAGACTACAGAATTGGCATGTGCCTGAGGAATTTGCCAGGAATTAATGTTTTGAATGCCAATCTCTGAAACAGCATTGGTGATGGTCCCTTTCTGGTAGGTTAAACTTGTTTTCATAATGGCATTGTGCAGCCATCCTCTTGGCTCTCCAGATCCTTCCCTTCCCCTTCTCTGCCAGCTCTTTGCCCTGGGATGCTGACCCCTGCTGATCAGATCACCTGGGACCCCTCAGTAGCATCTTGCAGTTGACTTTCAGCTAATGGACAGAGCAACAGATCGAAGAGTGAGATGAGACAGAGAGGAACATTCTTCCCTGCTCAGGAACCTGGTCTTTGGCTGAGGATGGGGTCTTGTTTCCTTTATCCTAAATTCAATAGTACTTTTTCGTGTCCTTGTCCTTCTGGGCTTAGAGCACTGCTGACAGCTAGTTTCCGGCCCACTTCTTCTTTGTACCCTTGACATTCGTACCTCTAAAACAGACCTTCATTAAAACCTCTTCATTTGAATCCAGTGGCAATGAATTTTATTCCCTACCAGACTGCTGGTTACCACCTTGCCCTGGTAACAGTGTTCCTCTGTCTCCCCCAATCATTACCAAGCCTACACAGAAAGCAATCCCCATGTTTCTATCCTAGCATTAACTCTAGGGGATCTCATGCACTCCTCTGAGTCCCCTGTAAACAAAATAGATGACTTTGTTCACATCCTGCCTTGGAATTTTAAGCCTCTCTTGGATCCATGAATCAGTGTTTATTCCACAAGCTTCTTCCAGAAACGGAAAAGCTAATATTTCTACAAAGCTAGACTGTTGCTCGGAATCCTGAACTTTTCCGGCATCAATGTGAAATGTGCAGTCATTGCATTCTTATGGGATAGAGGGAAACTTCAAATATAGTACATAATATCCTAGTTAATTTTGGGGTGTTGTCCTCTGCATTCTTTCACAAAAGTCTTAGCTAATCAATTAGTTTCCCTGTCTGTGAGCATAACTTAGAAATTACTTTTAAAGAGGAAGGTGGAATAAACTATAAAAAATAAACTATAAAAAAAGTGTTTAAGGAAAGGAAAAAACAAACTACCTTCGTAGGTCTATATATCATGCAAGCTCCTTCTCTGTATTCATAACTAAGTGACTAAACTCTCTGTTTATAAATAGAAGGGGCTTCCCAACACCTAGAGACCCATCATTGTGTTTAGGCATCATGTCACAAGCCAGCCCAGGCAGGATTTCACCAAGTGGTTCACTGGCATACTTGTTTGAATCTTTTATTTATTTATAGTGCCAGTAACATATTTGTCACCTAAATGTCCTCTAAAAGCCCGATGACCCCTGTTATCTTGTGCTACAAGTGGCCCAGCTCTAAGCTACAAATGAGTGTTTTTAGCAGGGAGGGAGACAGGAACATTTTAATTTGCCAGCCACTAGGAAGGGGCAGTGAAGGATGCCTAAGGAGCAGTGAAGGATATTTCTTGATACAAGTATGTCTACAGAGCAGCCATGGCGGCACCAAGGACACCTGCGAATTCACCGTGGAAGCTGTCAGGACAGCTTAGAGGCATCAAAGAGGAAAATTCCAAGTTATTTCTGGAGTGGGTGATTGATGTTTCAAATAGAAGATGACATTTTGATGGGATCCAAACATGCTGTGATAGCAAGTTAATGAGGATAATGATGATGATAATGATATTTACATTATACCTTTCTTCCAAAGAACACTTCATTTCTTTTATCTCATTTGCGTTGAAAATGTCCCTTTGGAGTTGGGAGGGGAAGGTGTTATTAAACAATTCTTCAGGAGAGTAAATAGAAGAGAATTCATTGTCTGGTTTGGGGGCTCCATTTTGGTGGTCAGAAGAGAGGTTTAAATTAAACTTGGAGAAATTCAACTTAAGAGAAATACTAGCCTTTCTCTGTTCCCAATCATATAATACTGCCACATAAAGCTCCAGTAGTATCTCTCCATGTCCCCGAAGTCCTCAGGGGACCCTCATGGACTGACAAATTCAGTCCAAATAGCCTAACTCAGCAGGTAGGGCCCTGGAAATTCCAACCTACATTGTCTCACCATGCTCTAGGATTTATGCCATGCTTTAGCCAAACAGAACCACTTGCTTGTGCCCACTGTCTGCTCTGAGCATCACCCCATTCCCCTTTCATCAAGCTCATCTCACTTGCTGTAGCTGTTTAGTGTCTGTCTTCCTTGCTACATGTAAACTCTAGGAAAGCAGGGGAAAAAAAACCCCCACAAAACCCACCTCTTTCAGCTTACAAAAATTTTGTTGAAAATTAAAAAGCCTCATTAAAAGAAACTTCACATTTCCTAAAAGATGTTTACTATATAAAAAAATGAATGCACAAAAAACAAACTCTTGGATGAGCAAAGAAAAAAAAATCACTTAACTGCCTCTATAATTAAACCTCATAATGTGCTGACTAGGGTGAGCAATAAAAAAGAAGGGACAGACACTTTTAAAGAAGACACACAGGTAAAATCAAGCCGTCCTGACTCAGCATAGGTGATATGCATACTATGAAAGTGCCTAGAGTATAAAGTGTCACTCAAATATCATTTTAACCTAAGTTTTGATGGCAATTGACTTATAGGTACAGAAGTTCTAATTCCATAGCCTATAGGAGACAAGAAAATATCTTTTTTTTTTTTTTTTTGTGGGAGGGTACCAGTGATTGAATTTAGGGGCACTCAACCACTGAGCCACATCCCCAGCCCTATTTTGTATTTTATTTAGGGACAGAGTCTTACTGAGTTGCTTAGTGCCTAGATTTTGCTGAGGCTGGCTTTGAACTTGAGATCCTCCTGCCTCAGCCTCCTGAGCTGCTGGGATTACAGGCATGCGCCACTGCACCTGGCAGTATCTTATGTTTAATGGCAAAGAAATGATGACTTTGTCCCCCACAGCAGTTTCTATTGCAAAAAAGAGACATACACTGTTGATCACAGTACAATTCACACTTTATTCCATCGTGATTGGTATACATGTAGGATTGGGACAGCGAGAGACTAAAATCAGTGCAGAAGTTCTCTGGACTAATGGGCCACAGAAGGCGTTACAGGTTTTGGCACACAGAGTGGATAACTATACATTGGCTGGAACAAGATGGGAAGGAAAATTAAAATGCACAAAACTAACATCATGTTGAAATCATGTCTGAGTTCTGTAGAATGTTGAAGAGTCAATGGTTACAGAGACTAACATGCAACATTCTTCATTTACAGACTATTTTCCCCCTTAGAGATGAAGAGATGACCTTAGTAATCTGTTCACAGTAGCTTAAAAGAGCAATCAATACACATTAGAGAGACTGCCTGCTGATTTCTATAGCAATCCATTATAGTTGAAGAAATTATGCTAAATAACATATTTGCTCTACGGCATTGCTTCATTACATTGAATAATACTGACCCAGTAATTCTGGTTCAACAGTTAGTTATTTAAATATAATTCCTCATGTCTTTATAATCTCAAAAAGCAGATTTTGCTAGTTTTTCCATTCTTATAAATCACAATGGACAAGAAGGGGAACTTATGTCGTGGGTATCTTTCCGTTTTCAAAGATAATATTATGCTAATGAGAACATCAAAGTAATATTATTACACTGAAAGTCTTTAAGGTTCTCACATCTTAATATCACACAGGGAGTCCAAAGAAGCCAGTCTAATAGGTAACATAGCAGCTCAGAGTATGATGTAGAAGAGGCACACAGGTTCTAAGTGACTTTTGGAGACAAACAGAAAAAAAAAGAGGGAAAGAAGCAAAGAAAAAGGAAGAGCTAAACTGCCTTTGGCAGAACAAATTGTTAAAAAGAAAAATCTATTCATTTGAAATTGACTAAACATAATGGAGAACAGTTCTTTAATTTGGGATGAAAGAAGAAATGCTATTGAAAATTATATGCCAGTTAGCCTAAACTGGCTGATTGGGTTGTTTTTCCTGTGGTTGTTTTGAGATGGTGAGCTCTCCCAGGGAGAATTTCTGTTTTTTTTTTTTCTTCCTTTTTTTTTTTTTTTTTTTTTGCCAGTGTAGGGCCAGATTTAACCCAAAAGGGCAACCATAATTGCTGAGAACAATTTTTCTTTATTAACTTGGGAATGTGGCTAACATTCATTCTCTCTGGTATAAACATATTAGTCACCCACCCATGATGAGATGTTTCAAAATATGATAGTGACCAAGACATGGCTCATTTACAGGATGCACATAGTTAAGATACTGGTGTTCAATGTGAAAATTAAAACTAAACAAGAGAGAGAAGAAGGAGAAGGAATTTCTTCAAGTTTCTGGCATAAAATCATTGAATAAATTAAAAAGATTGATAGTGCTTAAGGATATCTTGATTTTCTTAGGGGTTTCTCACTTCCGTCTGTTGAGGGGAGATGAGATGAGCGACAGTAACTCTCTCGGTCACTGGCTTAGGGAATGTTTGATTACAAAAGCAGAGGTGAGCAAAGTGAGATTTGAAGTAATATTTCTTAGCTTCCCTGATTTTGAATCTTAAAACAGTGAGCCACAGGCAGCACAGGAAGGTGGCGATGACTAGGAAGTGTGTTCACATGCCTGGATCAGTCAGCATTCCTCGGAAAATGCCGTTTCCCCGGCCTGATTCAGTTTTAAGCAAAAGAAGGATCTCTTCCTTCACTGTGGCATTGTTCTTTGTAAGGAACCCTTGTCAGTTGAAAGTTGTATAATTTGAAGGTGCTAGAGACGAAAGAAGTTTGAATTCCACAGCAAACATTCACAAGATATTTCAAAGTGGAATCATCCATTGTCTGAGGGTGATTTCAGGCACCCAGCCCATCATTCATTTCCTGAACAGGGCTCCTTGACCATGGGGGGGGGGGTGTCTACTCCCTTTGGCTCACTCAAGACCATCGATAATCATTTTTAGATGTGGTGTCTCCTTTGAAATAAATGACATTACTAGACTGGGATAAATGCAAGGGGCAGAAGGCTACAAGTAAGGTGAGCCCGGGGGGGGGGGGGGGGGAAACAGAAATAAGCTGAAGGGAAGTAAATAGAAATAGTAAAAGAAATAAGCTGGAGTAAGACTTCCCTCCAGGTCCAGTAATGAGACAAAAAAAAAAAAAAAAAAAAAAAAGCATGGTACATGACTTAGAGACTTCCTAAGGTGTACCCAGAGGGTGTTTCCAAGCTTCTTGATCTGTGATCCCATAGCAACCATCTGGGGCCAAATTCACCTTCCTAGGTGTGGTACCCTACTTCTTTTGGAATTTAGGTCTCTGGGGCAAACCCCGTCAGGATGTGTAGTTAACACTCCCCAAACAGCCACTCTGGTTTTGGTCACCACTCTGCTGAGGAGCCTGTTTGGCCCTCAGGGGAGGGAGGGCTGGTGGTGGTAGAAGACATGGCTGTGAGGCAGAGGCAACCTGGCAGACAGGGTGGACCTGCAGAAATGTATCCAGATGAAAGGCCTCAGGATTTTACCCAAGGTCAAGGTGGCTGTGATAGAAGCAAAGAAAGTACCTGGAATAAAGGATTTTGGAGTCCAGAAGAATAAAAGAGGGATATAGGGTGAATCCACTGGCCAGGGAATTTCACAGGAATCAAATGTGATTCGTGATGCAGAGAAAGACCTAGCTTTTCTGACTGATCAGAAGACATCCTTCGGAATACATTGTGACTAAACGATTTTCACACAGATAATACAAACACTAAAAATGAGTGTTTCCATACTACTATTAATCACATTTCAATGATTCGTTAGTTCTATATTTTCTAGGTTACTTAATTCATTTAGCAAATCCACAGCTTAGGTACCACCGTGAGGGGAAGGAGGGCAAAGGTGCAGAAAATGAAGCAATTAAACTTAGAATTAAATTTCTGTAAACAAGAGTTAGTAGCACAGTGGCACAGTAGATTGTCAAGGAAAACAAGGGAGTGGGTACAGAGTTATCGGCTGGCCTGGGCCATCCTGCCGGCTACAGGGGAGAGGCTCTGCGGCTCAGGAGTCTACCTTCTTGTTAATTAAAACTGAGCAGCAGGTGAGCAACCCGTCCACCTTTTCCAGTTCAGAATGGCTCACAGGGATCAGCAGATAGTCCTTCAGTTTCTCATAAACCTACAGAGGGAATTGAGGGAGAGGGAGAGAAGGATTACATTTCTGCTTGTTTTATTACCCTCAGGTTCAGAGAAATTAATTCAGTTTGTGTGTCTAAGCTTTTCACTCATTTAACTCCAAGACACACATGCAACCCGGCCCCCACCCCCCCACCCCATGGAGCTGGTTCAAACTGGTTAACCTCTAGGTCTGTGCTTTAACCTCAAAGCCAAAGAAGTGTCAGAAACGTGGTTGTTGCTGGAGATGTCTTTACTCTGCATTGTCTTTGCTGGATTAAGTAAGTGGACGTCAGTGACCATGTGTTCAGTCTCAACATATCCTTTCTCTTCACACTCTGAAGTCCTCTCAACTATATTTTAATATTTCTTTCCTTACCAACACCACTGGAAAAATTTGACAAAATATGGTTTACGTGAATATTTCAGGTCACACTGCTTTTAAATTATAGGTGTGAATTTTATAGCATCTTTCAACACTAGCAGAAGGCGTATGTCAAAACTTCAAATTAACAGTCCACAGATTTTTTTTCTCTGATGATCAAACAAAGCCCACTTTAAAAACAAAATCACTTTGAAAACACTCTGCCTAAAAACAATCTATCCTGTTTCTTTAGAAAGCACATGTTTCTTAAAATTCAGAGGGCTGAGCCAGTCAGAGCTGGGATCCAAATCTAGTTCTGTCAACTTACTATTATGGTTTCAGTTAAGTGACAAGCCCTCTGAGCCTTTGTACTTACTTATCTTTAAGATTAGAATAATAATACTGCCCTGAGAGAGCTGTTATAGGAACTAAATAAGATATTGCCTGTAGCATGCTTGGCATGGTGCCTGGCTCTGAAGAAGCCCTTGGTAAACAGAGATGTTTTTAATGCTGTCATTACTGTTGATAGACACAGGACTGAATTAGGAAGCAGTTAATGATCATCTGGGTTGTCAGGTGATCTATGTGGCTCAAGAGGCACTTGTATTTCTCAAACTGAAATACAAACTTGTATTTCTCAAACTGAGTTCTGTGAACTGGGTGTTTGTTAATTCTGCAGATTCCAGGGAAGGGGTCCAGGAATCTGCATTCTTAATAGCCCTGATACGCATTACAGTGTGAGATCCACTATTCATCTAAGAGCTGCTTAACCCGTAGTCTGTTAGGAATATTAGGTTTTCCTCAAGTTCACACTCTCAGCCATGGACATAGAAAGAAATCAGCTATGTATGTCCCCATCCCTCTCTCTTTTTCTGCTGAGAGTGACTGTGATCAGAGGGCAACCCTAGTAATAATATAGAACTGCATATTTAAAAAGTGGCATAGAATAATTTCTAATATTTTCAAAGCATAAAATGAACAAACAGCAAACAATAATTTGTAAAGCTTGTTGTGTAAATATCTGGCTTCTCTGGGTAAAGGAGATGATGCCAAAGTGCCTATGAGATATGGGCACCTGAAGAATCTATGGCTGAGCACTTATATCTGCTTGTAGGATAAAATTGGTAATATCACTAAGGTTACAGATGACACTGGCACAATGCTCTGAAATACAAAGAAAGAATTCCAAATCCAGGGACAATTCCCTTGGTGGAACACAGATGCAGGGTCTCTTTAAGGGACCAACTGACTGGTTCCAAGGGTGCCATATTTCTTCCTGATATATCTTCTCGCTACCTGGGATGTGCAGCCTTCTCTTTTTGCAGCCCTGACAGGGAGCACTCAGGTCATTCACATTCCCCTGCCTTAAGAAACAAATGGCCCTCTGCTAAGGGGCAGCTCAGATTTGTCAGAAAACAATGACACAGTTGATTGTAGGTCTTTATTCCTAATAAGTATGTGATGTGGGAAGGTACATTTTATCAGAGCTGAAGCACAACTTGGGTGGTTGGATTACTTATTTTAAAAGCTTTGAATACCAGGCATGATTTGTCTCAGTGACTATGCATGCATTAGTGATCAGTGACATGAATGAGAAAAGTAAGTAAACTTTCACTGTGCCCCAAATTATCCTCTCTGGTTTCTTAATGATTTGATAAATTCAGAAGGAGGAAGCCCCTTATCTGCCACTCTATCATGAAAGAATCCCCCAGGAGGCCTACTCAGCTGCAGTGGTCAGAATTGATGGTGTTTTTACCTTTGCACTTTCTGGATATTCTTCTGGAGTTCGGTGCAGCAAGACATGCCCTTTGCTGGGGATATTTAGATATATACAGTTTGCAGCCATGTCATCAGGCACAGTGAGCTTGTCATAGCGGTGGTCACTCATCTGCTGCATGATCTATAAAAAGAAACAAAGCAGGTCTAAGCATTGTCTCATACACTTTCAAACAGAGGGAAGGCAGTTGGCACAAGCTTGCAAGTGATTGCTGTGGGCTGTTCTGCTGCTGAAGTTCTCGGCTGTTTCCTCTAGTTGCTAGAACAGAAGAGGATAACCCAACTAAACTGATTCCTGGGAAGAGTTGTAAATGTTCTAGTTGTTCTTTCAAAGTCTATATTTGTCCCTATTTTTAAAAAAAGTTTTAGAACTATTATTTTCTAGTTTTTGGTCATAAGATCAATTAGTAAGACACAAAATGGCTACATATATAAATGGCCCAGCAGAGGTTTGGATGATATCACTGGCTGAGTAAGCAGGTCTGCTCTGGTCTATAGGAAAATAAGGACCATAACAGTAATCCGAATGGTCAATAATCAGATAAGCAGATTTAGCAATTACCACACACATACACAAACATAAATTTGCTCTTTTATGGACAAGTTGGAGTCATCTATCTGTTGACAGCTGACACCCTTAATACAATGAGCAGGGGTGGGGGTGGGGGTGGAGACAAACTCATATTTCTAGGCATCACCTTCAGGGAATATGGTTTGGCAGATTTGGGTTGGAGCATAGGGATTTGCATTCTGAAAGCTCTCCAGATAATTCTGAGGCAGAGAATCCCTGAACCACACTTAGAGAAAGACTAACTTAGCAGGTCTACTCTTCAAATGATGTACTTATTACCCCCTTAGTATAAAATAAAAAGGAACATAAAAACAAACTCTGCACACAATTTAAAATATATCTCATCCTTATCTCAACACAATCAAAATAAAACTGCCAAAAACCAATCCCCCCTAAACAACAAAAATATTCAAACAACAAAAAGAAAAAGCAAAATTTATTTTGGGATTAGACATGTAGACTGCTTTCATTCTTTATGCACATTCACATGTTGTAAGGAATCTGCTGAAATTTCATGCCATGAAGGCATACCATGATTTTTTTTTCCACAATCTGGTTCTAATCTACCTGTCCAGTCATGTCTCCTTTTACTCTTTAATATTTTTTTGTGGAAATGTGCTCTTATAACTAAGGCAGGCTTGCACACACAGTCATGATGACATTGGACACTTAAGATTTATGGTACCAGAAGAGCAGAAGAAAGACTGCATGCTCCCTGTAGAAAATTAAGTCCCAAGAAAACATGAAGATTGGCAAACAATAAGCCCTTCCCCACCTGCCAATCAGGAAAATCATTCACTTCTCCTAATGTACACTATGTCAGGAGTGGAGAGAAGTCAGGAGTAGTCTGATAATGGAATGCCCTTCACAGAAGGTAACATCAAGGATGTGGATGAGCCTAGGAAGCACTGTATGGAAAGGCTGAGGGACACAAGGATGAACATGATGTAGACGGTTTTCTAAGAGTTTGCAGTCTAATGGAGAAGAATGACAGATACATGGGTATTTTTTTTTTAAAGAGAGAGAGAGAGAGGAGAGAGAGAGAGAGAGAGAGGAGAGAGAATTTTTAATATTTATTTTTTAGTTCTCGGCGGACACAACATCTTCACAACATCTTTGTTGGTATGTGGTGCTGAGGATCGAACCCGGGCCGCACGCATGCCAGGCAAGCTCGCTACCGCTTGAGCCACATCCCCAGCCCCTACATGGGTAATTTTACAGTAAGAAAAAAGCAGGGCACCAGGCTATCTATTTTATCCTTATGATCTAATCTCAAAATTCTCATTATATAGATGAAGACACTGAACTGAGAAAGGTCAAATAACTTGCTTAAGGTCATATGGGTCAATACCTGCCTGCCCTTTGCAATTTAAAACCTTCTTTCTTAATAATCTCACTTTGCCCTTTCTTAAAGCTGCAGCAGATTTCTCCCTCCTGTAAACTAACATAGCATCTACTTTTTCACACTTATTTGGTATTTATCATTTATTCTCTTGTAGTACCATTAATTATTTTTTCATATGTAATCCTATTATGACTTGGTATGGTCAAGTGTAGCTAAAGGACTTGACTGGACTGCTTTCTTGCACTTTCAAACTTACACTATTCTTTGAAGAGAGAAGCCCATAACACAGATCAACTACCAGGTGGGTCCTTCTTTAGAGCCTTAATCAAAAAACCTTAGATCTAAGCCGGATGCGGTGGCACATGCCTGTTATCCCAGTGGCTTGGGTGGCTGAGGCAGGAGGATCGCAAGTTCAAAGCCATCCTCAGCAAAAGTGAGGCATTAAGCAACTGTCTCCAAAAAAAATACAAAATAGGGCTGGGGATGTGATTAGGGGGTCGAGTGCTTCTGAATTCAGTCCCAGGTACTAGAAAAATACAACAAATTAAATATCTTAGATCTATTCTATCATATTGGCAACTAAGAAATGAAAGACAACTCTTAAAGATAAGCTTTTCTAAGCAGATAAATATCACATTCAAATCAGCCCTCTTTATGAATTGGATATGCCCAGAAACAATATTAAGAAGCTTAAGAGAAAAAATTCCAGACTCAAGTAGCTCTCTTCCATTATGAATTGCTACTTAATTACTTCTTATGAACATTCTCTTTTTGGCTGTTGCTAAAATACCATAATACTAGCTTCCACTTACCATTGTGTGGGAGAAAGCAATATAAGATCATGAGCTCTGGAGTGAGACCTCGGTTTGAGCCTGAGTGTTAACCTTTATTGGTTGTGTGAATTTAAGCAGTTTTTATTTTTTATTTTTGTCTTCTCAGTTTCCTTGCCTACAAAATTGGGATAATAATAGTTTTTTCATGTACTCATTATTAAAGGTAAATGAATATAATATATTTAATAAGGTATAGTAAAGAACCCTTAATAAGCTATAGGTATATTATGATAGCTACATCAGATGAACAAGGTTTCAGCTTGCACTCTGTAATTCTGTTGACCATTCTGGTAGATGTGGATGTTTAACCTCATTTTTTTTTTTTTTTTTGGTACCAGGGATGGAACCCAGGAATGCTTAACTATTGAGCCGCATCCCCAGACCTTTCCATTTATTTTTTATTTTGAGAAAAGGTCTTGCTAAGTTCCTTAGGGCCTTGCTAAATTGCTGAGGCTGGCTTAGAACTTGTGATCTTCCTGCCTGAGCCTCCCAAACTTCGAGGATTACAGGCATGCATCACCACACTCAGCTTGATCAACCTCCTTCTTTTATTTATTTTTTGTTATTTCTTTTTTAAAAATTAATTTGGTTTAATTAGTTAAATACATGACAGTAGAATGCATTTATGCACTTTTATATACATAGATAGGATATAATTTCTTATTTTTTTTGAGTATACATGATGTAGAATCACAATAATGTCTGTTTCATTCTTCTATCCTTCCTATCCCTGCACCCCCTCCCTTCCCTCCCTTCACTTCCCTCTATCTAATTTAAGTAATTCTATTCTTCTCTAGTGCCGCCCTTCCATTTTGAATTAGCATCCACATATTAGTGAAAACATTCAGCCTTTGGTTTTTTGAAATTGGCTTATTTTGCTTAGCATGATATTCTCTAATTCCATCCATTTACCAATAAATGCCATAATTTCATTCTTCTTTAAAGCTGAGTAATATTCTATTGATTATATATACCAAATTTTTTTTATCCATTCATCTATTGAAGGACACCTAGGTTGGTCACATATTTTAGTCATGTGAATTGAGCTGCTATAAACATTGATGTGACTGCATCACTATAGTATGCTGATTTTAAGTCCTTTGGGTATAGACCAAGGGTGGGATAGCTGGGTCAAATGGTGGTTCCATTCTAAGTTTTCTGAGGAATCTTCATACTACTTTCCATAGTGGTTACATCAATTTGCATTCCCACCAGTAATGTATGAGTGTGCCTTTTCCCCCCACATCCTCGCCAACACTTATTGTTGTTTTTATTCTTGATGATTGCCATTCGGATTGGGGTGAGATGAAATCTAAGAGTAGTTTTAATTTTCATTTTTCTAATTGCCAGTAATGTTGAACATTTTTTCATATATTTGTGACTGATTGTATTTCTTCTTCTATGAAGTATCTGTTCAGTTCCTTAGCCCACATATATATATATATATATATATATATATATATATATATATATATATTTTTTTTTTTTGGTGTTAGGTTTTTTGCATTCTTTATGTATCCTGGAGATTAATGCTCTATCTGAGGTGCAGGTGGCAAACATTTTTTCCCATTCTGTAGGCTCTCTGTTTACATTCTTGATTGTTTCCTTTGCTGTAAAGAAGCTTTTCAGTTTGATACCATCCCATTTATTGATTCTTAATTTTACTCTTAGCTTTTTAGGGGTCTTGTTGAGTAATTCAGTTCCTAAGCCAACATGATGGAGATTTGGGCTGAATTTTCCTTCTAGTAGGCTCAGGGTCTCTGATCTAATGCCTAGGTCCTTGATCCACTTTGAGTTGAGTTTTGTGCAGGGTGAGATAGGGGTCTAATTTCATTTTGTTACCTATGGATTTCCAGTTTTCCCAGCACCATTTGTTGAAGAGGCTATCTTTTCTCCAATGTATTTTTATGGTGCTTTTGTCTAGTATAAGATAAGTATTTATATATTTTTCTATGTGTCTTTCATTCTGTAACATTGGTCTTCAGGTTTATTTTGGTCACCATTTTTGTGACTATAGCTCTGCAATATAATTTAAGGTCCGGTATTGTTGATCAACTTCATTTTTTTTATTAGTTGCTCAAAACATTACAATGATCTTGACATATCATATATTTTATTCAAGTGGGGTATGAATTCTTTTTTTTCCACGTGTACAGATTGCAGTATCACATGATCAACTTCATTTTTAACACAACCTGATTTGGAGGTCAATTCTTACGTTTTTTTTTTTTTTTAAGAGAGAGAGAGAGAAAGAGAGAGAGAGAGAGAGAAGAGAGAGAGAGAGAGAGAGAGAGAGAGAAAGAGAGAGAGAGAGAGAGTGTTTTAATATTTATTTTTTAGTTTTCAGCGGACACAACATCTTTGTTTATATGTGGTGCTGAGGATCAAACCCAGGCCGCACGCAAGCCAGGCAAGTGTGCTACCACTTGAGCCACATCCCCAGCCCTCAATTCTTATTCTTAAATCCACATAAGACTACATGTTTGGTGGGCCCATGGTAGTTTCTCCAGGCTACTCCAGAACCACATTATTTAACACATAATTCAATGGTCTTACAGGTTTAGCATTCCATCTGCCTAGATCACTACAGTTCCCAAAATTTTCAAAATAAAGAAAAATTTTAATGTGAGATTTTTGTGAAGTCTCTTTCTTTCTTCGACCAGATCAATAACTCCTTGAATGCTGGCCTGGGTGTAGTGCAGTGGCCCAGCCTGGGCTGCAGAGTCAGAGGGATCTGGGTCATGCTTGGCCACATATTAATTATATGATCTCGAGAAAGTCCCTTAAGCACTTTGAGCCTGGATTTCCTCAGTTGTGAAATGGGATGACAATGCCATACTTTTCCTCATAGGGTAACTCTGAAAATTATTTTTTAAAAACCAAAGCAGATAATGTATGTTAAAGTGGTTAGCACGAGTTTCTGACACATATACAACATGTAATAAATCTGAGTTCCCTTCCTTTTTGTTACTTGCAAGTCACTCTGCATATGGCAGATGATCAAGATATATTTATAATGAACTGGTTCACTTCTTCATTCTTTTTTACTCTTTCAAAGGATATGGTGAGAACCTTGGGAGTATGCTATGATGACCAATCACATAGATAAATAATTGTATTCCCTCAGAAAAATAAGACAGGGTCTATGTTCAGAAATAGAAATGCAATCATTAATTAACGTGAAACCTGGCTAAAATCAATGAAACTGAGAGTTTGTCATTTTCTTGAAGCCATACAGAGGGGAACTACACTCTGTGGTCTATTGTCTTTACATGACAAAGTAACCTATTAGGAGTGATGAACCTGGAGTGAACTGAAAAGTTTTTAGAACCTGAAGGCATTAAAACAAAGAGAGGGGGAAACAACCCCTTTGCACATATCAAAATGAACATGTAAACTTCGGTTACTCTATGACTCCTGTTTAGTAAAATAGTCCATAAACCCAATGGGCATGACTTCTTCATGGGTACAGTGAGGCTCTTTAGACAAAAGATGGCCAGCCTAGGCTGCAGAGTCAGGATTTGTGAAAAAATTCAGCAATTGCTTTTCTTGTCAACCCACTTCTTTCCAGGTGCAGGGAGTGGAGTTATACCATGTCTGAATGTCAGCTTAGGGTGTGCTATTGAAGGTGGTCTAAGATTGTCAGTCTGCTCTTATTTGTAATCAGAACTGTTCTGTCTTAATTTCACAGAAACTGGATCTAGTTTACCAGAAAAGTTCAGGATTTTACTGGAAAGGCAGTTTCCTGGGCCAGAGGTTTATTAAGGAGAGCCCCAGTAACTCAAGAAATCCATAGAGGTCTTTAATAATGAAATGGTCAGCCATAGCTACCTGGTCAAATCTAGACAAACAAAAAATTAACACAATCAGGATAATCTACTATTCCCACTGACTTAATTTCCCAAGCACTTGGAAGAGTAATGGGTAGCATCTTTTGGTTCAACACTTTTAGGCTAGTTGCTCCTACCCCTCATATGCACCAGATAACTACCAGTTGAGTTTCCAGTTTAATTCATGGTTTACTGGTGATTTATTGCACTCTTTATCCATAAATGAAGTAATCACACATCTTTTGGTACAAGATGGGCCATAAGAAAGAAGCACAGCAAGACCATAGGCTGAAGCCTTGCTATACCCTCCCTAGCTCCATAAACATTCTGGGCAAATCTCCCACCTGTCCATCTGACTCATGCATATCTGTTGGTGACAATGAAGCAAACACACGTAATGTCGTGCATTCCAGAGGAAGTGTTATCAAGGGCTGTTATCAGTGCCAACTTCTTGTTTTCCAGTGAGAGAACAAACAAAACCTTCAAGGCTGTGCCTACTTTAGAAAGTGCCAAGTTTCGCTGGCGCAATGGAGACCCTAGCTTTTCCTTTCTGGTTTGTACTCGGGCTCTGTCCCATCCCCCATCCTCACATCCGTGGGTGAACAATCCTCCCCGCCTTGGTTCCCATTTGAGTTGTTGTTCTTCAGCTGATGGCATTTATTTGAAATTCTAATTGCTGGTTTTCTCTCTCTTTAATGTGTCTGCCTTTTCTGAGGCTTATAATTTATACCTTCTGATGGGGGCATTCCTAAAATTTCTGACATAAGGGCCAGTACCCAACCTAGAATTGTTTGAAGATAGTTTCATTTTTTTCATTGCTGGGAGGAATGGAATTGTAATATTCTTAGTGGAGGAATAATTTAATGCTGAGAATAGATGAAGTAATTTATTGATAATTTCTACTGAGAGTTACTTTTAAAATAAATGTCTTAACAAAACCACCAAAGCCACCTTAGGAGAAGCTTTTCAATTAATTTATCAAGGCCCCATGGTTATGATTTTGAAACAAATTAAAAAATATGCCAGAAGAAATGACTTTTAATAATGAATAGACCCCATTTGGAGCAGTGAGTGGCTCTGTTTGACTGTGAAACAAAAAAAGTATAAAAGTTACGCCAGATGGAGTCTTTCTAAATGAAAAGGATTTAGGAAGGGGTAACTGTAGATACTAAACGAGAAATACTTTCCTATTTTTCATGGAAAAGTTTTTTTTTTTTTTTTTATAAATACAGAATTTCTGTCTTTTGGGGCAATGAATATGTTTCCTTTTTTCTGTCAGGATGAACATTTTCCTTTCTTACATGTTATTATTGTCTGAATAAGACAGTGTGCCATTTATTTATAGCTGGGTCCAGGAGGTACTTGTACACATATAATGCAGGGCCCTCGCCATCCACGGGGATGTGTGAGAAAGATTGTGTGGGGGTGACTGCATCTCCAACAACCCCTGTGGGGTGTGAATGGGCACAGTGAGGATGCACTCACACTGCAGGCTGGCAGGGTGGCACCTCAAAGAACCCAGGCTTCTGAGGACTCCGCAGTGGTGAGGCGGACAACAGGCTCATTTCCCCTCCGTGGATGCACAGAGCCTTTGTGAAAAGATGAGCATCATTTCAAATATCCCGAGAATGTAGCTGTTGGGCTGTTTAGTTCCGTGTTCCATTTTTTTTTTCCCTTTAAAAAGTGTGGAGGAGGTGTGATTGTTCCAGAGCACTATGTAAAGTGTTCCTTTAACCCCAGGGACTGTATTTCCTGCTTCTCACTGAGCCGCTGGCCAGAACGGAAAGCAGAGAGCACTGAAAACCTCTACACTTCACACACATTCCTCTCCCGGAGAGCAGATCACTCTATACCTTGAGAGGCCTCAGATTCAACTCTGAAAATTCTACATAAGTTTTACTGAATTTGGGGAAAGATTTGAGAAGCTGAGTTGCTATTTCAAATGCATTTTCTGATTGTGTAAATAAAATTGGAGAGACTACCACTGGGGTTAGATACAACTGGCGTTCAGTTCATTCAACTATCCTTAATGGAGGGCCCCTTTGGGCTAGGTACTGTGGTGGCATGAGGTGAGAAAAAGAAAGAGATGCAAAGGCAATTTAAATTGGGAGATGAAGATCTATAATTTAAGGCAGGACCAGCATGTGAAAGGTAGGCTGGTTGTAAAAAAAAAAAAAAAAAAAAAAAAAAAGTCAACGTTACTTGTGTCATAGACACTTCCTTAACGAAGAAGGCATGCAGCCCAGCAGTAGAGAGGAAATGGCCGCAAGAATCATCTTGGCCGTGTCATCCTCATGGTCTGTTACACAGCTGCTGGTACTGGCCTTGCTCCCCAGAGTGGAGCTGTCACAAAATAAGAGTGGGAACTCTCTGGCTTCCAGCACAAGAGAATCTGCATGGCTAGTTGCATTAACAACCAGGCATTTCCGGCAGTTCCCAACATTTCTGGGAATTTTTTCATTCAAAGAACTGGAAAGCAGCTTCATTCCTCTGCTTCTTACTCATGCTTTCTTTGAGAAACCATATATAATATAATCCTGGCTTCGTGGTTTGATGGAAGAATTTAGGACTTAATTGGTCAATATGCTATTTAGAGATATTTAGGAAATATTCAAAGCACATTTTTGGATCACTCATAATTGATCTTCCTCTGATATATTCATATGAACCCAACTTAACATATCAAAATGAAATCAACATTAAAAGCAACTAACTATAAAGTCTATTGAGGCATATAATGCACAATCAACACTTCATTGCTACTGAATATCTAAGATCATTCATTCATTTATTTATCATGCATTAAGAGTCTATTGAGAGCCTGATATTATAACAGACATCAAGCTCTGGCAATCCTTTTAAAGGATTAACTATAGATAATGCTCTAGAATCGATATTATATTTCATGTTTTATAATCTTTGACAGATGAGCTTAAAATGAATACAGCCTGAGATGTTCTTTTAAACCTCCTCTTTGCATTGATGAGCTGTACAGATTCTAAGAATGAGGTTACACGGCTCTTCACGGCTAAGTCTGTGCAGACTTTCCTTCCTCTCTTCCACTCTCTTCCATCGTTCCCTCCTTCCTTCCTTCCTTCCTCCCTCCCTCTCTTTCTTTCTTTCTTTTTTGGCAGTGGAGATTTAACCCAGGGGCACTCAACCACTCAGCCACATCCCAGCCCTTTATTTTTTATTTTGAGACTGGGTCTCACTAAGTTGCTTAGGGGCCTCACTAAATTGCTGAGGCTGGCTTTGAACTTGTGATTCTCCTGCCTCAGCATCCTGAGCCACTGGGATTACAGGTGTGCACCATCAGGCCCAGCTGTGTAGAATAATTTCAATGCCAAATAGTCCCTTCAAAGACAGCTGCCCTTTTCTTGATGAATTGCCTCTCATATTTGCTGCTGTTGCTTTTGCTAAGATCATATGGACCACACAAATATGTGGAGGAAAGAATTTTATATTGTTCAAACTATAACCACAAGTCACGTGAACCATTTCTAAGATGGGGCCTCCAAAACAGGGGCCTCTATGGGAGGCTGGGAAAACCTCCTGCTTCCTAAGCAGACCACTCTGAGTTCTGTTGGGGGGCTGGAAAGCAGGGAACGGGCTGGAGGAACAAGGGGAAAACTTTCTGGGGTGAGAAACAGCCCTGAATAGTGTTTTATTTCAAGAATGGAGAGGAGGGAAATTCAAACTGTAGCTTCCCTTTCAAAATGTGAAATCTGGGAGCCTACCTTCCTTTCTTACTCTTGCCTATGTTTCCCATCATCTTATGTCTTACAAGTAAGTCCAGCAGAGGGCTGCCCACGTGGCTGTGCCCTGGCTGTGCTTCCTCAGACACCTGCACCACCACACCCTTTGGCACTTTACATCCTACAATCAAAAAGTAATTCTTTTGGATATGGAAACTTTTAAAGTTCCCTTGAGTCCTTTGACATCAAGGAACAATTGGAACATTCAACTTCTATTTATTGATACATTGATTCACCTATTCTTCCTTCATTTCTCATAGCAACCTTGCATATTAGGTAGCAAAATGTCCATTTTTACTGAGGAGAAAACCAAAGTTCAGAGAAATTCAGTAATTAGTCCAAGGTTGCACATTAAGACAGTGAATCTAGGGTTCAAGCCAAAGTGTATCTATCTTGAAATTCCCACTTTTCTTCTCTCACATCAAACTACCACCCTGTCACCTTGAAAGACTAGACTCAGAGCTCATTCACTGGTATCTTATGAGCTAAGATGGGGCCTAAAGATAGAATGTATTTTGACATGCATATAATTTTGAAAGTTTTCATGTGAATGCATTTTAGACAGAGAATCTCTGGCCCCTGAAGCCATCTGAGTTTGCTACTGGACTACATGACTTGATTTCCTTAGAACTAGTCTATTTTTTTTTTTAAGTAGATGAAAGAAGAGTAAAGAATTTGGAATGGAAAAAGACAGTGAATGAAGAGGGATTATGGCCTAAAGCAGCAGAGGGGTAGGCAACTCCAAGGTGGGAGATGAGAAATGGCCAAACATGCACAATTTTACAATGCTGCCCAGGACCAGTCCTGACACCTGTAACTGGTGGATTGATCCTTATTCTCTGTATGGACAAATGATTCCTCGGTTATCTCATCATAGGGAAGGCATTAAACATGTCTTAATTTTCCAATAATTATCATTGCTTTGCTCTCATTTATCCAAAGTCCTCTGTCCAGTCTGCTTGGCCATTCATGAAAGGGTTTTCTAGGGGTTAGGGAAGTGTTTGTGCCCACAGAATAGTGATTTCTTTCTTTCTTTCTCTCTCTCTCTCTTTTTTCCTGGAACAGAGTGAAGAAAATAATCACTGGGACTCCCAACTAAATAACTCTACCTAATTGCATTCTTAGGCCCAGTAATTAGGAAAAAAGGTTTTTAGCTCAGTACCTAAGATCTTCAGCTCCAGTCAGTAGTATATTTAATTAAATTGGGGAAAATGTATGCAAAATATACTATACCCACATGAGTTTATTATACATTTTACTGATAAAAAAGATTGGCTGCATATAACTTACATATAAAATAAAATGTCCAATAATTACTGGAAATTTTATTTTGCTAGCTGATTCTCATGGAATGCTTTTGTTGGTTTTTGCAGAGACTGTGTATCTGAGGTCAACCTATAGTTGCAGTTGACAAATCAGTGTAGTCCTAGCATAGCTGTTGGTTGATTTTTTTTTAAAACATTTGTTTTAGTGGTAGATGGACATAATACTTTTATTTTATTTATTTATTTTTATGGTGCTGAGGATCGAACCCAGGGCCTTGCACGTGCTAGGCAAGCACTCTACCACTGAGCCACAACCATAGCCCCTGATATTTTTGTTTATACTAATGAGTAAGGCAAATGAAACAATGAGGACATTTATTGGAATTTCATTTGTTTGGCAATGATGGGAGTGACTTCTTTGATGAATTGCATAATAGTTTTTGAATACTGGAAAAAATATTTCATCATTTCTCCCTCACTGTAATGGCTAAATACATAACACATTTTAAAGATTTTTCTTTTTTGATATGGGGTCTTGCTATGTTGCTCAAGTGGACCTCAAACTCGAGTGCTCAAATAATTCACCCCTCCCACCCAGTTTCCTAAGTACCTGGAACTACAGGCATGTACCACCATGCCTAGCTAAACACACTTTTAAGTTACATCTGCATTATTCAAATTTTCTTCATCAATTTAAATATTCTGATGTTCAGACAATTCATAAGTGAACTCCTGATTTGTTGCATTTACTGATTCCAATGGTATAAATACTCCCACTGTGGCCAATTTTGAGTGGCAATGGTGACATCTTTGAATGCCTATTACATAATGTTATTGCCATGAAAATACCACAAAAACACAGATAATAGTAAAATATAGGAATGTATTTAGGAAGTGATAAGTTTTAAGTATTCATTACCTTTGCTTTTAATATAATTTATTTAATTGCAAGTGTGCAAATTTTACTTTTTAATAATGACTGTGTTTAATAGCCAGCCTGCAAAATTCCTCAAAATTTGGCAATCAAGGAAGATGGCACTTGCAAAGCATTGCCCTATTCCTGAGATTGCACAGTTTTATAAGACTTGGTTCCTGGACGTCAGTGTAAATTAGCCTGTCGTAGAAAGTTACTCTAAGTCAACACTACAGTCTTCATCAATGCTGTAGATAACTTTAAAGTTTGGCTTAGGGAACTTTTGTTTCCTTATAGGCAGACAATATTTGGGGACTAATTTTCTGTAAATTTATGAAATACACTAATGGAATAAGGAATCACAAACACTTGGAAGGTAGAGTGGAAAATTGTATTTACTCTCTAGGAGCCTAGATTCATTGACATTCTAGACAAGAAAAGATGATGTGGGCTTCCCTTTCACACTGACAGAGCTTAAAGTCCAATTGTTTTATGGGTAAAAACTGAAGTGAAGATTCATGGTTGCTCTTGTTTCTACTTTTACATCATCTTTCCCTTCTATTTTTTACTTGTTATTTTCCTATATTTTGTAAGCCACTTTTGCAAAATGAGGTAAATAGGATTATATAATCTCAAACAGTTTTTCTAAAATGTTTTTAATTATCACAAAACACAGGCGTCCAATAAAAGATTCAAAATATGAAAAGTTAACATACTACTGGAGTTTACATAACTGCATTAATTGGTCAAAACATCAAATTTTACATTTAAAATTTGTGAATTTTATTGTTTAGAAATTATATTTCAATAAAGCTAACTCTTAAAAAAAAGTTAAAAGTCCTGTTTTTCTCCTCCACCACATCCTTTGTCTTCACCCCTTCTCCTTTTCCTGTGGGTAGGTGTTTTAGTTAGCTTTACTTTGCTGTGACTATAATACCTGATATAAGAACAACTTAGAGGAGGAAAATTTTATTTGGGGCTCACAGTTTCAGAGGTCTCAGTCCACTGATGGCTGACTGCATTGCTGTGGGCTCAAAGGGAGGCAGCAAGTCATGGGAGAGGGGCCCAGCAGAGGAAAGCTGCTCAGCTCATGGTGCAGTCAGGAAGCAGAGAGAGAAGAGGAAAGAGCCTTCCAGGGTGCAAGCCTTACCTGTCTATGGTTACCACTCAGTCGGTACATTTAAACTAGGATTAGGTTACAGCTCTTATAAATTAATCATTTTACCTCTGAATATTTCTGCATTAACAGGAGATCTGGGGGGATACCTCATGTCAAACCATTACAGTAGTTTGATATCAATCCTTCAGACCTTTTCTCACACACATGCATACGCAAAACAAAATCTGTGACCTCTACCGAATTTGTCAGTGAAGGCATCTGAACACCCCAGTGCAGAGGCTCCAAACTCACTTCTCTCAAAGGATGGTCTCATTTCATTATTAATTTTTTTTTTATAGCTACTTAATTCCCTGCTACTGGAAAACACTCCTGCTGGCATAGGCTGCTTGATGTTGGAGAGCCATTTTTGTCCCTAAAGGCATTAGGATTAAGCAATGGAACTGCAATTTGCTCAGAAACTGAAATTTCTGCGAAACAAGGTTGACCAAGTTCATTCATAATTTAGGATGGGGTTTCTTAACCTCAGCACTATTGACATTTGGCCTGGACAAGTGTTTGTTGTTGGGGCTGTCCTGTTCACTGTAGAATGTTTATCTCCCTGGCCTCTGCCCACTACATGCCAGCGGCATCCTCCTGACACTCCCCGCCCCCCGATGAAATGTTGAAATGCCCTGCTAAAAGATTGTCTCCAGATGTAGTCCAATGGCCCCGGGACAGGGTTATCTCTATTGAGAACCATCATTTTTGGAGAAAGCCATCAAATCTGGTCATATTTTAGGAAAGAGCACATATTCAGAGGAAACAGAAAAAAACAAGAGAGATAAGGAGGGAGGAAGGAAGGGAGTGGGAGGGAATATGAAATCAAACTTTCAAGTAAGGATACTGTTCACTCTTCTTTTCCTACTCCGAACTAAAAATGCCTGACAGGAAATATATTGGTGTTTAATAAAACAGCTGTTGTTCCTATATATCTTTTATAAGAAACAAAAATTCCCCACACATTACCACAACCAAACCAGGGCTAGTGAAGAAAGCAGGCTGTGGACCCATCTCCATCCTGCCTCCCCATGTGGGGGGGCTACCTGGGATCTCTACATTCCAATTTTACATCCCGGAAATGGGGAGGAGAAATCTTCATTTCTTTTTTGGACACGGCCTTTATTAGTGTTAGATGGTAAATGCTGATAAGGTACTCTGAACGCCCACGCAAGTGACATCATTGTGCAGAAAACTTAGAATCATACATTTGAGAACTGAGCAGGAATTTGAAAATTACCAAGCCCACCCACTTCCCTTTCAGAGAGGATCAATGTGATGAAGAAATTAAGGAATAACTCAAATCACTACAAAGTCAGGCCTGGATCCCAGGTCTGTGACTCATTGAGGCTTTTTCTGTTGGTCTTGGTTTGGTGGAGAGTTTAAGTGGGCCAGGGAGGAACAGTATCAACTTCTCCCTTCCCTGCCCTTCTATTCCATGCTTTGTGGGGTGGCTTAGGCCAGTGGTTTCCAGTCCTGGCTATACAGCAGAATCATCTGGGGAGCTTTTAAAAAATACACATGCCTGTGCCCCAACCACAGAGATTTTTCAGTTACTTGGTCTGGAGTGGGGCCCAAATATCAGTATTTCTTTTTAAAAGAAACTCAGATGCTGGGGAAATAAAATCCAAATCTATGAATATGGATTTTATTTCAAGAGAAAACGTGCACATTTAATACTCACAGCTTGGATAATCAGGGGGAAGGGTGGAATGGATGTTAGAAAAAGCAACTAGCTGACTGTCATCACCTGACTCGGAAAGTAATATTTTTTCTTTTCTTCTTTTTTTCTCTTCCCTTTTCAGTGGTGGGAATTGAACCCAGGACCTTGTACAAGAAAAGCATGCACTCTACCACTGAGCTACACCCCCCAGCTTCCCACTAAACATATTTTGACCTTTGCCCTTCTTGGTGATTGACATACTGTTTGAGTTTAATTGAATCAAGGTATCTAAGTCTTCCTAGAAGCGATGATGTGCCTCTCAGGGGGGCACAGTCTTATGACTGTCTCTTGTGCAGGAATTTGTAGTAGTGCTTGGCATGTGGTAGATGCATAATCCATATCTGTTGAATATTAAGTGAATGAATAATCTTTTAGCAGGGCATTTCAACATTTCAACAACTCTTCAATTCTCCCTAAAGTCTCCTGATGCAATTCCCCATAAGACACACTTACTTAGAACTGAACATTCAATGAGGCACAGAAGGGCTGCCAGTTGGCACTCCTGCCATATCCTTCTGTGTAGTCAGTGCTGGTTACTGAATCTTTGACTTTAATCAGCTTAGGGTGCTCTCCAGAAACCCTTCTCAAATTCTTCCTAACAAACTTCAGAGATGTGGCCAGACAAACCTCTTATCCAAAAAGAGATCTGGGTTTCCTTCTCCTTCCACTATTCCTAATTGAAGAGCTTAGTATCATGTTTGTTTTCAAGCCACAAGGTTTCAAAGCTGGGCAGGAAGGCAGACTTTTCTATTCAAGTCTGAGGGTTAGATGCCTAATGAGAGTTAGTGCAGTAAAAACTCAGGGCAGAGGGGTTGAGGTTGTAGCTCAGAGGTAGAACACTTGTCTCACACAGGTGAAGCCCTGGGTTTTATCCCCAGCACCACATAAAAATAAATAAGTGAATCAAATAAAGATATTATGTACTTCTACACCTAAAATATATATTTTTAAAAAACTCACCGCAGAGACATTTATTGTAATGCTCAAATGTTAGAGAAAGATATTATATGAAAAACATGATAAAAAGCTTTCATTACGGAAGCATACCCCCTAAAAAAAACACAGCATTTTTGAGAGAAGTCACCACTTCTTAAGCATTTGCATTTTGAAATATTGGGGAATGATACATGGTTTTCCTTCACGTGAGAGTTATTTCTCTAATGTGTCAGTGATTTTACCCAACATGACATTATTCTGAATGGTTTTAGGTGGTACTCTCTTTTTAAAGATATAGCAACTTACTTTATTTTTATTTATTGTTGGTCGTTCAAAACATTACATAGTTCTTAATATATCATATTTCACAGTTTGATTCAAGTGGGTTATGAACTCCCATTTTTACCCCGTATACAGATTGCTGTATCACATCAGTTACACTTCCATTGATTCACATATTGCCATTCTAGTGTCTGATGTATTCTGCTGTCTATCCTATTCTCTACTATCCCCCCTCCCCTCCCCTCCCCTCCCCTCCCCTTTTCTCTCTCTACCCCCTCTACTGTAAATCATTTCTTCCACTTGTATTATTCCACTTGTATTATTCTTCTCTTACACCTCCTTTCCTCTTATATGTAATAACCCTGAGGATCACCTTCTATTTCCATGCGATTTCCCTTCTCATTCCCTTTCCCTCCCACCTCTCATCCCTGTTTAATGTTAATCTTCTTCTCAAGCTCTTCGTCCCTACCCTGTCCTTGGTTACTCCCCTTATATCAAAGAAGTCATTTGGCATTTGTTTTTTAAGGATTGGCTAGCTTCACTTAGCATAATCTGCTCTAATGCCATCCGTTTCCCTCCAAATTCTATGATTTTGTCATTTTTTAATGCAGAGTAATACTCCATTGTGTATAAATGCCACATTTTTTTTTTATCCATTCATCTATTGAAGGGCATCTAGGTTGGTTCCACAATCTTGCTATCGTGAATTGTGCTGCTATGAACATCGATGTAGCAGTATCCCTGTAGCATGCTCTTATTAGGTCTTTAGGGAATAGACAGAGAAGGGGAATAGCTGGGTCAAATGGTGGTTCCATTCCCAGCTTTCCAAGAAATCTCCATACTGCTTTCCAAATTGGCTGCACCGATTTGCAGTCCCACCAACAATGAACAAGTGTACCCTTTTCCCCACATCCTCTCCAGCACTTATTGTTGTTGGACTTCATAATGGCTGCCAATCTTACTGGAGTGAGATGGTATCTTAGGGTGGTTTTGATTTGCATTTCTCTGACTGCTAGCGATGGTGAGCATTTTTTCATGTACTTATTGATTGATTGTATGTCCTCCTCTGAGAAGTCCTTGGCCCATTTGTTGATTGGGTTATTTGTTATCTTATTGTCTAATTTTTTGAGTTCTTTGTATACTCTGGATATTAGGGCTCTATCTGAAGTGTGTGGAGTAAAGATTTGTTCCCAGGATGTAGGCTCCCTGTTTACCTCTCTTATTGTTTCTTTGCTGAGAAAAAGCTTTTTAGTTTGAGTAAATTGATTTGTTGATTCTAGTTGTTAACTCTTGCGCTATGGGTGTCCTATTGAGGAATTTGGAGCCCGACCCCATAGTATGTAGATCATAGCCAACTTTTTCTTCTATCAGACGCCGTGGCTCTGATTTAATATCAAGCTCCTTGATCCATTTTGAGTTAACTTTTGTGCATGGCGAGAGAAAGGGATTCAGTTTCATTTTGATGCAAATGGATTTCCAGTTTTCCCAGCACCATTTGTTGAAGATGCTATCCTTCCTCCATTGCATGCTTTTAGCCCCTTTATCAAATATAAGATAGTTGTAGTTTTGTGGATTGGTTACTGTGTCCTCTATTCTGTACCATTGGTCCACCCGCCTGTTTTGGTACCAGTACCATGCTGTTTTTGTTACTATTGCTCTGTAGTATAGTCTGAAGTCTGGTATCGCTATACCGCCTGATTCACACTTCCTGCTTAGCATTGTTTTTGCTATTCTGGGTCTTTTATGATTCCATATGAATTTCATGATTGTTTTATCTATTTCTACAAGAAATGCTGTTGGGATTTTGATTGGCATTGCATTGAACTTATAGAGAACTTTTGGTAATATCGCCATTTTGATGATGTTAGTTCTGCCTATGCATGAACAGGGTATATTTTTCCATTTTCTAAGGTATTCTTCTATATCTCTCTTTAGGGTTCTGTAGTTTTCATTGTATAAGTCTTTCACCTCTTTTGTTAGGTTGATTCCCAAGTATTTAATTGTTATTGAGGATATTGTGAATGGAGTGGTTGTCCTCATTTCCATTTCAGAGGGTTTGTCGCTGATATACAGGAATGCCTTTGATTTATGCGTGTTGATTTTATATCCTGCCACTTTGCTGAATTCATTTATTAGCTCTAATAGTTTCTTTGTAGACCCTTTTGGGTCTGCTAGGTATAGAATCATGTCATCTGCAAATAGTGATAATTTAAGTTCTTCTTTTCCTATTTTTATGCCTTTAATTTCTTTTGTCTAATTGCTCTGGCCAGTGTTTCAAGAACTATGTTGAACAGAAGTGGTGAGAGAGGGCATCCCTGTCTTGTACCAGATCTTAGAGGGAATGCCTTCAATTTTTATCCATTCAGAATGATGCTGGCCTTTGGCTTATCATAGATTGCTTTTACAATGTTGAGGTATGATCCTGTTATCCCTAATTTTTCTAGAGTTTTGAACATAAAGGGATGCTGTACTTTGTCGAATGCTTTTTCTGCATCTATCGAGATGATCATATGGTTCTTATTTTTAAGTCTATTGATATGGTGAATAACATTTTTTGATTTCCATATATTGAAACAGCCTTGCATCCCAGGGATGAATCCTACTTGATCATGGTGTATAATTTTTTTGATATGTTTTTGAATCTGATTCGCCAGAATTTTATTGAGGATTTTTGCATCTAGGTTCATTAGAGATATTGGTCTGTAGTTTTCTTTCTTTGAAGTGTCTTTGTCTGGTTTAGGCATCAGGGTGATGTTGGCCTCGTAGAATGTCTTTGGAAGTTCTCCCTCTTTTTCTATTTCCTGAAATAGCATGAAAAGTATTGGTGTTAGTTCCTCTTTAAAGGTTTTGTAAAACTCTGCTGTATACACATCCGGTCCTGGGCTTTTCTTAGTTGGTAGTCTTTTGATGGTTTCTTCTATTTCCTCTATTGTTATTGGTCTGTTTAGGTTGTCTATATCCTCCTGAGTCAATCTGGGCAGATCATATGACTTAAGAAATTTATCTATGCCTTCACTATCTTCTATTTTATTGGAGTATAAGGATTCAAAATAATTTCTGATTATCTTCTGTATTTCTGAAGTGTCTGTTGTGATATTGCCTTTTTCATCCCATATGCTAGTAATTTGGGTTCTCTCTCTTCTTCTCTTCGTTAGCATGGCTAAGGGTCTGTCGATTTTATTTATTTTTTCAAAGAACCAACTTTTGGTTTTGTCAATTTTTTCAATTGTTTCTTTTGTTTCGATTTCATTAATTTCAGCTCTGATTTTAATTATTTCTTGCCTTCTACTTCTTTTGCTGTTGTTTTGCTCTTCTTTTTCTAGGATTTTGAGATGAAGTATGAGATCATTTATTTGATGTTTTTTTCTTTTTTTAAGGAATGAACTCCAAGCAATGAATTTTCCTCTTAGAACTGCTTTCAATGTGTCCCATAGATTCCGATATGTTGTGTCTGTGTTTTCATTTAACTCTAAGAAGTTTTTAATTTCCTCCTTGATGTCTTCTAAAACCCATTGATCAATCAGTAACCTATTGTTCATTCTCCAAGTGATGCATGATTTTTCCTTCCTTCTTTTATCGTTGATTTTCAATTTCATTCCATTATGATCAGATAAGATGCATGGTATTATCTCTACTTCTTTATATTGTCTAAGAGTTGCCCTGTGACATAATATGTGATCTATTTTTGAGAAGGATCCATGTGCTGCTGAGAAAAAAGTGTAAATACTTGATGTTGGGTGGTATATTCTATATATGTCAATTAAGTCTAGGTTGTTAATTGTGTTATTGAGTTCTATAGTTTCCTTATTTAACTTTTGTTTGGAAGATCTGTCCAGTGGTGAGAGAGGTGTGTTGAAGTCTCCCATGATTATTGTATGGTGGTCTATTAGACTCTTGAACTTGAGAAGAGTTTGTTTGATGAACATAGCTGCGCCATTATTTGGGGCATATATATTTATGATTGTTATGTCTTGTTGGTGTATGGTTCCCTTGAGCAGTATGTAGTGTCCCTCTTTATCCATTTTGATTAACTTTGGCTTGAAATCTATTTTATTAGATATGAGTATGGACACTCCTGCTTGTTTCCGCAGTCCATATGAGTGGTATGATTTTTCCCAACCTTTCACCTTCAGTCTATGTATATCTTTTCCTATCAAATGCGTCTCCTGTAGGCAGCATATTGTTGGGTCTTGTTTTGTGATCCATTCAACTAGCCTGTCTCTCTTAATTGGTGAGTTTAAGCCATTAACATTTAGGGTTATTATTGAGATATGGTTTGTTCTTCCAGCCATATTTGTTTATTTATGTTACTAAACCTGATTTGTTTTCCTCTTTGATTACTTTCCCCCCTTTACTGTCCTACCTCCCACTGTTGGTTTTCGATGTTATTTTCCATTTCCTCTTCCTGTAATGTTTTGCCAGGGATTTTTTGAAGAGATGGTTTTCTAGCTGCAAATTCTTTTAACTTTTGTTTATCGTGGAAGGTTTTAATTTCATCTTCCATCCTGAAGCTTAATTTCGCCGGATACACGATTCTTGGTTGGAACCCATTTTCTTTCAGTGTTTGAAATATGTTATTCCAGGATCTTCTAGTTTTCAGAGTCTGTGTTGAGAGATCAGCTGTTATCCTGATTGGTTTACCCCTAAATGTAGTCTGCTTCCTTTCTCTTGTAGCTTTTAAAATTCTCTCCTTATTCTGTCATGTTGGACATCTTCATTATAATGTGTCTAGGTGTGGATCTCTTATGATTTTGCACATTCGGCGTCCTGTAGGCTTCTAGGATTTGGGATTCTGTCTCATTCTTCAGGTCTGGGAAGTTTTCTCATATTATTTCATTGAATAGATTGTTTATTCCTTTGGTTTGGAGCTCTGTGCCTTCCTGTATCCCAATGACTCTTAAGTTTGGTCTTTTAATGTTATCCCATATTTCTTGGATGTTCTGCTCATGGTTTCTTAGCAGTCTTGCTGAGCTGTGTATGTTCTTTTCAAGTTGAAATACTTTGTCTTCATTGTCTGATGTTCTATCTTCTAAGTGATCTACTCTGCTGGTAGTATTCTCAATTGTGTTTTTAAGTTGGTTTATTGCTTCCTGCATTTCTAGGATTTCTATTTGTTTGATTCTTATTACCTCTATCTCCCTGTGAAATTGATCTTTTACTTCCTGGATTTGTTTATGTAGTTCCTTATCAAAGTGATCTTTCATTGTCTGATTTTGCTGTCTCATGTCTTCCTTGAGACTCCAGATCATCTGAAGCATGTATATCCTGAACTCTTTATCTGACATTCCATCTGTTGCCGCTATTACCTCTTCTAGAGTTGAGTTGACCTGCATTGCTTGTGGTCCTTTCTTTCCTTGTCTTTTCATACTGCTCGCGTTTCTTTCTGCTTGGTGAAACTGTTGTGTTTTTGAAATTTTTCCCCTATTTATTTATATTGCTCTTGTATAGTTGGGAAATCTCCCTTGCAGGGCGGGTAGTGGCTGTGCTCCTCCTCTGATTAGGGTGATCTGTCTACCACGCTGGTCGGTCGCAGGTCTGCCCACCCTGCAAGCATGGGTGGCGGCTCTGCTCTGCCCCCACTCCAATTGTGGTGACGTAACTACCACGCCCTGGGGTCGTTGGTCCTGATCCGGATGTGGGCGGCGGCTCTGCTCGGCCCCTACTCCAATTGGTGTGATGTGTCTACCACGCTGGCAGGCCTCTAGGCCTGTTCCGCCGGTGGGTCGCAGGTCTGCCTACCTTGCGGGCTCGGGCGGCAGTTCTGCTCAGCCCCCACTCCCAATGGGGGTACCTGACTGCCTCTCCAACGGGTCGCTGGGCCTTTGCCGGACACGGGCGGTGGCTCTGCTGCACCCCCACTCCAACCAGTGTGACGTGACTGCCTTGGTGCTACGTGTCCACCATGCTGGCAGGCTACCGGGCCTGTCCTGCCAGTGGGTCGCAGGTCTACCTTGCAGGCTCAGACGGCGGCTCTGCACAGCCCCTACTCCAAATGGGGTGACTTGGCTACCGCGCCGTCGGGTCGCTGGTCCTGTTCTAGGCGTGGGCGACTACTCTCTTTGGCCCCAGCTGCAGTTGGGGTGTCATGATACCACGCCAGCGGGTCACTTGGCCTGCTCTGGGCACAGGCGGCAGCTCCACTCTGCCCCCCTGGCCCCCACAGCACCCAGCAGGACCCGGACCGAGAAGCAGTCACCACAGGTTCCCCAGCCCTGGGCCAAAGCAGCTTCGGGAGCCAGAACCCGGCCTCTCCGATCCTGGCGCACGCTCCGCTAGGAGCAGGCTCCAAGGAGCAACCCCCACGGGTTCCGCAGCCCCAGGCCAAAGCAGCTCCGGGAGCCAGAGCCCGGCCGCTCCAAGCTCTCCAAGCTCAGTGCACGCTCCGCTGGGAGCAGGCTCAAAGACACAGTCCCCGCGGGCTCCCCAGCCCCGGGCCAAAACTGTTCCGGGAGTCAGAACCCAGCCGCCCCGAGCTCAGCGCACGCTCCACTTGGACCTGGCCTCAACACACAGTCTCCGCAGGTTCCCCAGCCCTGGGCCAAAGCAGCCCCAGGAACCAGAATCCGGCCGCTCAGAGCCCGGCGCACGCCTTGCCAGGAGCGAGCCCCAAGGAGTATTCTCCACAGGTTCTCCAGCCCTGAGCCTGAGCGATCTGTCTGCGAGACGCAGGCAAATACCAGCCTGAAATCACCTGTTCCGTAGCTGAATGAGCTGAGATCAGTAGAAAACAGGGATGATTACATCAGCCCTCCAAGATGGCGGCCGCTGTCCTCCTCCGTGGTCCGACCGGTGTCGAGAACCGAACTGGACTGCTTCTCTCCTCTGTCTCAAAGCCGGAACTCCGCACTAAGCACGGCCATTGCACCACTGGCAGGAGCCCCCAGAATCCGCATCGCTGCACCCCCGCTCCGGCACCTCGCCGCTTCCCAGCACGCGCCGCAGACTCCAGCTGTGGGGCGGTCCACCGCCGATCAGGCAATGCAAGAAATCGCCCGCGACCGAGCCCCCGCAGCCGAACCTTGTGTGATGGAAATCCATCCACTAGATTCTGGAGCACCTCAATTTCACTGGAATTTCCCAACAAGATAGCCTTTAGCTGTTTCACCTCGTCTTTCTCCCGCACAGTGACACGGCGCACTGGGGTGATGCACTCCCTTCGCCGCCATCTTCCTGAATCAGCAACTTACTTTAAAAATGAATTTCTCCCCTTGTCCTCAAACACCAACATAGAAACTGATGATGTCTGGTGAGTTATGAGATTCAGCGCTTCCCACAGTGTGGTCTATGGATTACCTGCATCAGTCTTGCTAAATCAAAATTTCTCATGGTGAACTCCAGGAATGTGATGTGCATTTTAAATGCATACTGTGTATAATTCTTGGGTTTATTAAATTTGAGAACCACTAACAGATTAATTAAAAATTAAATTAGCATTATCTTCACACCTAAAAGGTATTATTATTGTTACTGATAATACAACTATTAATAGCTGACCTATATTTAGTTCTTATCACTTGCCAGGGTATGGATAAAAAAAATAAATGATTAGAAAGCACACAATATATAATTGATTAAGCTTCTGATTTTTTTTTTTTTTTTGAACTCTGTAGCTGTGAGTCACCTCTGAGTATGTGGTCACAGTTTTGACTTGTTTCTATTTCAGAAAGAGATAAAAGGAAATGACTGCTGTCAGCTATTTACAAAGGTACCATTTACATCTACAGACAAAAAGTGTTATGACTAATACAGGGACCCCATCCAGGGATCCTTAATGAAAAATAAAGTTTACAAATATTCTTAAAGATTGCTGGGCTGATATAACATTTGAAAAGATGAAAGCAAGGAGGAATAAGAAGTGATCATTAAGGGCAGTGTAATACTTGTGTGATGGTTTTACAGAAGTATGGTAGCAAATTTACTTTTAATCTGTTTCTCTTGCACATCAGATGGTCCTAGGATTGTGTTAGGTAGTGGGGATGTTTTCCCCAGAGGCTGGTAAAGAATTCATGGTTAAAATGACACTTCAAATTTAGTGTCTCTGTTTTATCGTATACTTAATTAACCTTCAGCCAAGGAATAGGATACTCATCAACGCCTAAGGCATTTCAAACATGTGATTTCCACAGAGAAACAGTAACCCCAAACTCAAAACCTTCCTCCTTCCAGCTCAACTGACACCTTTCCTAATCCTTTCAACAGCAATGGCACTGGTGTTGGCATGGTTGAGAGTATCACAGGGGTCATGCTGTGAGGTACAAGTTCAGCCCCTGAGACAGGAACACTTCTGGGTGTTTTGTTTTGCGATCTTTTGCCAAATCAGTTCAGCCAAGAAAAAAATCTGACACTGCTGGAGATGGCAGATATGCAAATGTTATTAAAGTGATTTTTTTTGGGGGGTGGGGTGGGCTTTGAGTGTGAGTAGATAAAGACAAATAAATGGAAAAGAGTAAAGGACAGACTTGGAGTTTGGATGAACACTGATTCCACTGCTGCCAATGGAAACTGACATGGAAGCCAACCCTACTTGTGTCTCACAAGCACAGACACTGGATTTCTACCAGGGCTGCAGTTAGTTGGACATGTTTGAGAATCACTCAGTTCCCAAAACGTGAATCTAGGTCAGTGAAATCGAGCAACATGCTTTTTGCCCACCAATTCTCGGTGGTTTTGTTTCTTTGCAGAAGATGGGGAAAACTGAGTTCGTGGTGCCTTGGAGGGTCTTAATTCTTTTCCAAAAATCCTCTCAAAGGAACTTTCTTCTGGTAGATGTTTTTGAAGTCATTTTGCTAACTGAGCAGCCAGGGGCTACCCCAGTACGCCTACCACAGTGCCTGGCACAGAGCAGCCGTTCTGTAATTATCTGCCAGGTTGAGCTGATCCCCCTTCTTCCCCTCAAAGTCCACCAGTCCCAGGGTTCTACTCCTCCTCTAACTGGGCTCACCTTCTGCACTGTCCTTTCCATTTTCATAGCTGCTCTCCTAGTCCTGACACTTATTCCTGGACAATGCTGTGGCATCCAACTAGTTTTATTACTCCTAATCTTTATTCTTGATAAATCATTACAGCATAGTGCCTTTCTGAAAGACCACCGTCAGCTTTTACTCTTCTGCTAAAAAACTTTTGTGGCTGCCACAGCCCACAGATCAGAGAACTCCAAGTCCTTTTTGCCAAGGTACAAGTTGGACCAGTCCAAACTTTTATGTTAGACCTTCTCTTTCTTTCCTTGTCACAGGCCCCATTATAGCCACTGTCTCTTGATTATAAACAGACAATCCTCCAGGTTGTCCTGTTTGTAATGGCCACTTCTCCTTTGGGCCAGTCTGTGGCTTATGTTTGACCTTTGACTCTGACCTTCTGTGATCACTCCCTCCTCAGACCTCCCAGAACCTTCACCAAGATGAAGAGCCAGTCATTAGGCAATTACCCTGTGCCACAGTGAACTTCAGATGGAATAATACTTAAGTCTTCTGTGTTGTTTTACCCCGAGACAGGCATAAAGATGTTGCTAAGCAAAAGTCCTCCCTCACTAACAGCCACTGAAAGAACACCACAGTAGCAGAGTCTACAGTGAATTGTCTTTGGAAGAATTCTCATTGTGAGCACTTTGTGATTATATGGATGCTACATTTTGACACAGAGTTGCACACTCCCATGTTTAAGGCATTGTCCTGCACCTTGATTGAAATTTCCAGTAGGAAAGAATAATGCTCTCATTTCCTAGTGAGGCTGATTCAATTTTTTTTCTTTTTCTTTTAAGAATAGACTGAGTACAGGACATGGGGTTACACGGGGAGAGCTGGAGGCTGAGCCAGAATGACAATCCATGAATTTGGATTCTAAGTGCCCTGATTTGCCCTCATAGCCCTTTTGGCCCAGTGGACAAATGTTTCTTTATTAGAATCAACTTACGGTTATTTAAAAAGCAAATTCTTCTGTAGTATCAGAATGGCATACAGTTTTAACTTTTCTTTTTCTTTCTGGCACAAATCTTCAGACACTAAGGTCAGGTTCTATTAGGCTTTTCTGCGTGTGTGTATGTGTATTGGGAGAAGGGGTACGGTAACATGGGTTGCATTCGTTTCCTGTTCCCAGAAAATAATGACATTAGTGATTTTTGATAACTTGGAATATTTTAATAAAGGATTTTAGCATAAAAAGGATTAAATGATGACATACAAATTATTACCCAGTTAGGTATTACATTTCAGGTGTATATAATGTTGAATTTCAGACAACAAAAATGGTCAGGAGTTCCTAGTTTTCTATGGCTTTAACTGGACTTTCACTTTACTTTCACTGCTAAACCAGAATATGTTATTTTTCAACTATATTACATAAGGTTGACCTCTTCATATGTTCATTATTTGGGATTCTAGGCTAGGGGCTTTTGGAAGTTACAAGTATCCTTGAAGGCAGTGGCTCTTAACTCGGCCTGTGCATCAGAATCACCTCTTGGAGCTTTTAAAAAATGTGGATGTCTGAACTCTCTCCCAAACTCAGCACACCAGAATTTTCTGAGATAGGCCAAAGGCATGTTTTCAGAAAGCCTCTCAGATGAATTCTGAACCACTCCTCTCACTAGGAACCACTAGTATGAGGTCACTTACAGACTTTGTCTTTTGTAAGTAAAGGTCTTAGATTGGAAAGTTCCTTGTAAGGCCATTTTCTTGCCATTCCATGGATACTTGAATTCCCCCTCAAAATATCCCATAGAGGCAGCTGAGCACTTTTTGATGTTCCATTGGGTAATGGACAAAAGCACTTTGAACATAACTTCTTTCTTTTTTTCCTCTGACATTTTCTTGAAAGCCCCAAAAGGGAGAAAAAGGTTTATTTTTATTCCCTTTCTCCTAGTTGGCCAATTTTGCCTTCTTCCTGCCTCGGGACTAATGCTAAAACCCTGCATGGCTGTTTTGGTCTTACAACTTCAAATTATTTATTGCCTTATCATGCCAAAGCATTTTATTTTGGCCACCCCAGCCTTTTTTGGCATACAGCTCTGGGAATATTGTCAGATAAGGCAAGTGCTGCCAGGAAGAGGAGCATAAGCAGTTGGTATAAATTCATCGGTTATTTGGCTTTGTGTTTCAATTTCTTAATCCAGGCATGATGCATTTTAAAAATATCATTGTTTTGTGGATCTGATAAATAAAACTGAAAAAGACAACCAGATAACAATATTAAGTAAGACTAAATTAAACCTACAGCGGGACTGTCATATGCCATTCAGGGTAGAGATCCAAAGTCTCTTGGCTACATATTAGGATTCACTGAGACAACAACTAAAAGTGCAAAATCTTTATTCTTCCATTTCAATCACCCTATTGATACTAGTTAATTCTCATTCTGTCTTTTGAGTTTTACTGTTGCTGTTCTCATTGTCATTAAAGGAAATTCCAGGCAATAAAAGCATGCAAAATCCAAACACATTAAGGGGTTTTCCATCTTCATTTTTTATATGAGGATCCATAAAATAACATGGACATTTTTGGACATAAAAATCAATGCTGAAGCTGAGTCAAAACAAGAGGAAATACTGTCTGAGTGATCTCTATTATGTAGTTAGTCATTCAAAGGAAAAACAGGCTGTGTGCTATGCAATTTAAATTAGCTGCAAAGCAGTTCTTGTCCTCATTCAAGGAATCTTACAAATGCAGTCAGTTATTTCAGGAAGTAGATCAAAAACCTAAAAGACATTTCCATCCAGATGCATTGTGGGCATTTTAATTTAAAATTACAAGCCTATTGGAATTCCACTTACTGTATTTCAGTTCCATTTACATGACAAAGACATGAAAAAAGTAGAGTGGTGATCTCAAAATTCTATTTTAAAATAATAATTCATTGATACAAAGGAACATAATTATTAATAAGAGAAAGAAAGAAAAGAAGAAAGAAAAGCACTAAACCAAACTGTGGATGCCCAAAGGAGAAAACAGTCTCTTGCACAGGGTTAGAAAGGTGAGACGGCTCCTCCTGCTACCCAGCCAGCAGATGGCAGAGTCCCTGCACGTCAGTGCTGCAGTCCCTGAGGCTGGGCAGCAGCTTCCTCATCTGATTAGTTTCAGGAGTTTTAGCAAAAGGTTACCACTTTGTCTTCCTGCTCCCTGCTCCCAGCCCCACTCCTTCTCTTCCCTCCCACCTCCTTCAATCTTCCTCCCCCCATCCCAAGATGACTGGAGGACTGAATGCTGCCAAGGAGATTGAGTTAAAAATCATTACTGAAAATTACTGTGAGTCCCTCCTGAGGGCAGATATCACAATCTGTCCTCCTCTGACAGAGAGCATGTAATTAATCCAGGTTCTTGGAAAGGAAGGCAATTGATTTTGTACAGGATCTAAAAAAAAAAGAATGGGGTGAGGTACGGTATGAATTTACTCTTATAATGTCTTTCTTTTTTCCTTTTTTTTTTATTGGTTGTTCACAACATTACAAAGCTCTTGACATATCATATTTCATACATTAGATTGAAGTGGGTTATGAACCCCCAATTTTACCCCAAATGCAGATTGCAGAATCACGTCGGTTACACATCCACAATTTTACATAATGCCCTATTAGTAATTGTTGTATTCTGCAACCTTTCCTATCCCCTACTATCCCCCTCTTTTTTCCTTAATTAAAAAAAAAAATTAAGGGCTGAGGATATAGGTCAGTTGGTAGACTGCTTGCCTCACAGGCATAAGGCCCTGGGTTCAATCCTCAGAACCACCACCACCAAAAAAAAAAAAAAAAGAAAGAAATTAAAATAGGCTAGCCCTTAGAAAAGACAGGCATTATGCAGAAGACAAAAGCAGGGGTTTGAGAGGTAGATCTCACTATTAGGGAATCATTTCTCTAACTCAGCCATAGCCCACTTCCAACAATAGATGTATTTTTCATAAAGTTTTAAAAAATTAAAGTCCAACATACAAAATGACCTTCTGGACCATGACTCCCTCTCTCCCTCTCTTAAAGTAACCACTGCTCTGACAGCTAACAGTATAGAATAGTTTCTGCCTGTTATTTAACTTTATATGAATAAATGACACTGTGTATTCTTTGGAGGTTGACTTGTATTGCTCAGGTTGTGTTTGTGAACAGACGTTCCAGCTGTGGTGCAGTGAGTGCTCATCTTTGAGAAGACAGACATTTCTTCTGGAAGGTGGCCAGTGGGTCTGATGCCTGTGTATAAATCTTACTTTATTCCTTTTTATAGGTAGAGGGGTAGGATGAAGGTGGCAGTTGTCCAGGGGCATGAAGGAAATGATGGAAAATGAAGGAGAAATCTATAGAATGAACAGGTTGCTCTAAAGACAAATTTTGATTAAATAACAAATCTGATGTTAAATGTCTTTAAGAATTGGAACAAATCAATCTAACTTCCAGTACCTTGGCCATACCAAAGTAAAATATTATAATAATAATATGTCCTTCTTTCTCCATTGCAAGGTTGGTACCCTGTATTAAATGTATTCTGGGCCTTTTAGCAGAGAGTTGCTAAAATCTTCCCAGATGGATGATTTCATTTAAGTACACAATGCACACACTATTAAATGTACTACAACCTAGACAGGTATGATGACTATCTCCATTAAGAACCCACTTCATTAACCAAGAATAGATTGCAGCCCATTGCAAAGTGTTTCAAATGCAATAAGACCACCCAGAAACCCTTGGGCTCTCCGCTTTACATGAATATGTAAGAAATTGCTTTCAGACTCTGAAGGAAACCAGTACTCAGAGTGCAGTGACAGATGTGGGAAGTAATCAAGCTTTCAGTGTGTAGCACAGGAAAGTACAATTCACCTCTGTTTAAATAATTTGCCTTTCAAAAAGATGCCTAAAGGGCCAGGACTGCTTTTTACAGAGGCAAGGACCACATCAAGGTTTGCAAGAGGAAAAATAGACATCTGGGACAGAACTCATTCCTTCCCTAAGACCAGTCAAATCCTGGATACCAGTAAAAAGTGGGAAGAGGAGGAAGAGCTGGAGAGAGAGGGCAGGAGGATGCTGCAATCTGTATACGGGGTAAAAATGGGAGTTCATAACCCACTTGAATCAAAGTGTGAAATATGATATGTCAAGAACTATGTAATGTTTTGAACAACCAACAATAAAAATTAAAGGAAAAAAAAGAGAGAGCGAGCTCCACTAGAACCAATCCAGTGTAAAATAATTTCTAAAGGGTTTCCAACAGAAAAAGAATGTGTAGATGGGATGGGTACTATAGTTTGGGTCTTAACTGTCCCTCAAAAGTTCATGTGTCAGCCAGATGAGGTGGCACATGCCTGTAATCCCAGCAACTCAGGAAGCTGAGGCAGGAGGATCACAAGTTCAAAGCCAGCCTAGGCAACTTAGGCAGGTTCTAAGAAACTTAAGGAGACCTTGTCTCAAAATAAAAAATTAAAAAGGCTGGGGATATGGCTCAGTAGTTAAATGCTCCTGGATTCAATTCCTAGTACCAAAACAAAACCAAAAACTTCATTGTGTTAAAAAAAAGAAATTCCACGAGTCAAAGTCTTGGTCCTCAGCCATGATGCTACTGAAAGGTGGTAGAATTTTAGGAGGTGGGGCTAGTAGAAGAAAGTTAGGTCACTGGGGGATATGCCCTTGAAGCGGGCATTGGGACCACTGACCCCTCCCTCTGTCTCCCCATTGCCAAGAGGTCAGCAGCTATGCTCTGCCCTGCATTTCCCACCATGATGTTCTCCTTTACTCCAGACCCAAAGAAACATGGCCAAGCAAGATACATCTTTTTGCCTAGCATGCATGGGTTCAATCCCCAGCACTTTAAAAACAAACAAACAAACAAACAGACAAACAAAAAACGATAAATCTCTTTAAGTTGATTTATCTCAGATATTTTTCACAGCAAAGGAAAGCTAACTAACAGAGTGGGAAATTGAGATGAAGAGAAATTAGGGCCCAGGAAATGTGATTCTGGAACCATAAGATCCTATTCAAAATGCTTATTTCATCAGCTCTCAATATTTTGACCTGAAAAATGGGGGAAATAAACCAATAACATTGCATTTGTAAATGATATTTGTGTCTATATCCACCTATGTTTTCTCTGTCTACATCAGTATTTATGACTCCATGTTAGTAGTAGGATTTACCCAATTATTTATTTTATTGATGGCTCTAATTCAGGAGACAGACTGTTCTCAAATAATTGGTTTACCTAAATATGAATTTCACCAACCCACCCATTTCTGACCTGAGTTCCTTCCCTCTGGCAGATCTGATTGTTCTCTCATTCAGTTTGTCCTCCTGCTCTCACTACAAAGTAAAAGGACATTTTTGATGGTAGGAACACGGTGAGTGGTCATTTGCCAACTCCACAGGCCCATGGTTTAGGCAGCACATTTGCTGATGGAAAATTCAATCTCCAAAGAATGCCTTTCTAGCTTGTGAGGACTATTTATAGCTTCTGACACAGGTTTCAAGTAGAGAATGAACATCATTATTAATGCTAACTCATAAGAACTCTACAGGAAGGAGGACTATGAAGTCAACATAGGGTGTCCTTAAGAGATGTGGTCTTAGAGAATCTGACAATGGAAGGGAAGGATGAATGAAGAAATGGGAGTGAGTTGCTAAGACACAAATGGGTCTCAGGCCTTAGCTTTCTTTTCTAGGTCATCAGTGATCCTCTGTTCTGACTGCAAGGTTTTTCCCCTTCAACTTTCTGTTTGTTTGTTTGTTTGTTTGTTTTTTCCTGCAAAAGAAATGTTGGTTTAACATCTCGGAAGAAATGTGGAGACTGTTAGTGCCCAGACTCCTGCTTTACACTATTAATCTTGTCTTCCTAACTTTTAAGTTCTGACTTCTTTAGATCTCACCTTCTCCATTCAGAGGTCCACAAGAAAATCCTTGATCAGTTGGGCTGGTTTGCTCATATTTCATGAATGTGCTTTTGCTTAGTCTTTGCTTATGTTACACCCTCACCTGGAAGACTCTTATCCTGCCAAATGCCATCTGTCCTTAAAGATGCACAAATAGTCCCATTTTCTCCAGGAAACTTCTCTGAATATCTAGCCCAGAGAGAATCACCCCTTTCCTCTGAATTTTGAACAGGAAATTAGAGGGTATTTAATATAATATCATGTTAATTAGCCATATTATATTATCTCTTATTTTGTTCTGTGTTAGTTTCCCCACACTATTTGAGTTAGTGTCTTTCTAAGTTAGGGACCTGTTGCATGGCTTGAGTCAGGGACCTAGTGCTCAGAACAGCAGAAGGGGCTACTTTTTAAATTTGTCCACGCAGAAAGGAGTTATGAACTCAAAGACATGGTATGGGAGACCAGCTTCTTCCTTTATATTCGATTTCAGACATGTGCAGATCAATTTGACTGCCATAGATACCACAGTTACTCCCGAAGAAGAAATACCATCTTCCTAGATCCCCTGAATGACATGATTCATCAAATGCTTTCTTTCAAGATAACATTATTTTTATACACAGAGAGTTGACACAGTTTTCTGGATGAAACAGACCAAAAGACATACTCTAAGGAGACAAAGAAAACAAAACACTGTGATACATACCAAATCTTGAGACAGATAATTCAGCAACAGTTGTTAAAATCTCCAGGAATACCATCAAAGATAGAGTTTAGGAAAAGGGAGAAAGACCAGCTGAGCCAGCCAGAGCTGCAGATAATGCAGAGGGGAAATTCATCTTGAGGGAATGACTGCTTGCCAGCCCGCTGCCCCAGGTGTATTAGCGCTGAGGTAGAAAAGGAAGAACCCCAAAGGGCAGACCAATGAATTGTGCAAGTCGGGGCAGACAGATCTGTTCCCTTTGCCTAAGAGGAGTCTCTGTTTTTGGTGCTTGAATAAGTCATGCATACTGATGTGCAGGGCCCCCTTAGAGGAAGGGGCTGCTGTCCCACCCCACATTTAGTGCTAGCCTTCTGACCTGGGGTGAGGCACTCAATCTAGTTTTCTTATCAGCAAAAATGAGGTAACATCGCCTCATTTATCAATTCATCCACTCACCAGGTATTTATTTAGGGCCTACAGTGGGTCTAACGTGAAGTAATACAATGGCGAGCTACACAGACAGTTTTTGCCTTTGTGGGGTGTTCAGATCATCTCCCTGGGTTGAAGTTACAGAGAAGAAACATGTCTTTGAACTGGAAAGCACTGTGACAAAAGAAAGTCTTTATCATCAACAACCTCCACTCTTGATCTAGCAGTGTGACTGGGCCAGTCACAATTTTTCTGGGCTTTGTTAGTCTCAGCTAAAAAATGTGGACATTTCCTCTCCTAAAATTTAATTACTTCAAATACAAATGAAGAAGCTAGGCTTTTTAGGTACTTCTGAGTCAGAGCCTTCTAAAAGATTATTATGAAATAGTTCAGACATAACAGAAGGGTAAGAATAATATAACCAGCCTTTATGTACCAACTCTCTTACATAAGAGAGAAAACGTTGCAAGGAGCTCTATCTGGGGGCAGGGCCTCTCATCCTCAGATTGTATAACTGTGATGAGTTTGGTGTTTATTCTCCTGAATCCTGGTTGTTCAAGGAAACCTGGCATGGGACTAAAAATATTTCACCAGTGAAGAGCTCTTCCTACACTTAGGTGTTCCTGGTTCTAATGAATGCCAGATCACGACAGTGCATATCACACACGGGTGCCACTCTGTTCTCTCCCTGCGAGCCCTGATTGCTGCCCAACTGGCAGATGACCAGAAAAGCCCTTTAGCAGGCACTGCTGCTGCAAGGAGAAACACTGCGTTGTATTTACCTTGAGGGCCTTCTGCGCAGCTTCACTAGACCCAATTGCAATCAGGTTAGGCCCAGCCATGCTGCAGAAACTCTTCAAATGCAAAGCATCGGCTACAGGGACTGTGGAGACTGCATAGTCCTACACAGACAAACAGAATAACAAGCAGTTTGGTATTGCAGAGTAATTGTAAAACTGATTAAATCCTGCCTGAACTGCGCTTGCTTATTTGAAGGCTGTCGGGCCCCAAATATCTGGAAGAAAAACTGTGACCCACAGCTTTGGTAATGCGGGGTAATTGACAATGAAGACTACCTCTGAGAAGCAAGCAGAACTTCCTCCTAGATATGACTGAGTCAAGAGCTTTGCCAGCTCTATGGCCTGTAAAGTGGACCATTATAGGATGGTGGTTTTAATACCCTGTGCAAACTGTGGCTCAGTCAGAGCCTCATGTCCTCATGGGGAGAGGAGCTTATTAGTGGTTATATCCCTTCATAAGCAGTCAGGAGAGCCCATCTATTGATTATCAAGAAAGGGACCTTGAAAGGAGATGTGAAATACTAGCCCAGTTTCGAGCACATAGTAGGCATCCATGTACAGGCAATCTCTGATTTTCATCAGAAAAGTAACATTTCATATAAAAGTCAACTGGATCTCCAAATTTGTTTGTGTGTGTCAGTTATTGTTCCAGGAACATGTGCCAGGTGTTTGTATCATTACATCCTGGAAGAAAAGTGAGGATGGTCACACTAACTTTGTCAGTTGCTCCCATTAATTAATGAAGCTTAATTATCAAGAAATTCGAATTTGATAATGTTTAAATCTTCTAGCAAATGTGTAAATACTAGGACTTATTTTGCCCTGCTGGTGAAATGTAAACACCATTACTCATAACATATTGATTCAATGGGTCTATGAATATTTATCAAGTAATTACTCTGCCAGGCATCAATTATCCTTTACCTACCTTAAAAGTATCAGCCAAGATTTCAGCACCTCGTTGATTTGTCCTTTTGGAAAGGCCCACAAAAAATTCTCTGCCTATAATAGATGTCATGAAACATAGTGAGTGTGTGGCCCCAGTGACTGTGCACTATTTCTTTTATCTATAAATACTGACCTGAAAGCATCACATAGTTCCTTCCTGCCACAGAGGACAGCTCCACCAAAAAGACCCCCTGTTCCCTTTATAAAAAGTTCAACTCAAATTATTACCCTTAAAAATAAGCTTTTTTCAAATTCATAGAGACAGAAAACAGGATGGAGGTTTCCGGGAGCTGAGAGGAGAAATAAATGAGTGAGTTTAATGGGCACAGAGTCTCAGTTTGGGAAGATGAAAAAATCCTAGAGCTGCATGGTGGTGCATACTGCCTGAAGTATGGTGCTGTACATAACAGCATGAAGGTCCATACTGCCTGGAACTGTACCCTCAGAAACAGATCTGATGGTAAACTTTATGCTATGTATATTTTACCACAATGAAGAATTAACTTTTCATTTAAGAAACAAAAGAATTAAACATACTCATAATCTATAACTAGAAATTAGGTAATAGCAATGACAAGTTAGCAGTGTTGCCCTTTGTTACCTCCTAAAAGAATAATGTTTTTAATTAACCCAGAGGCCTTTTCTTATAAGCATCAAGTAAGGCCTGACGAAACCATATGGGTAACATGAGTGTAGTGCTTACTGCTCTTCGGGTCTGGTCTCTAAGAGCTCTGTCTTTAAAATTATGCATCTATTTGTTTCAAATCAAACATGAAGACACCTATTTGCAAAGTGAAAAAAGTTAAGGACGAAAGACCTTGGTGTTTGATGTCTCTGAAATTTTGCAACTTTTCTATAAAGAAAGCAAACACTAAATAAGAATGGTCTCTAAGTTTAGGCAATGAGACAACTATTGTACATAGGGTTGAGCAATACATAAATGTGGGGATTTTCATTTTCCCTTAATTCTTTGGGGGGAAAAAAATTCCACTTGAAAGCATAAAGGTCATCCATACTGCCTCTGTACCCTCAGAAACAGATCTGATGATAAATTTTATGTTATGTATATTTTACCACAATAAAGAATTCACTTTTCATTTAGGAAACAAAAGAATTAAACATTCACAATCTTTAATCAGAAATTAGGTAACAGCAAGGACAAGTTAGCAGTATTACCCTTTGTTACCTTTGTTATTCAAAGAGAAATCAGTGAGTTTTTGTCCCAGAGCATCATCATAAACATAAGAAGATAGCTATGGAAAAGGGACTGTTTTGACAGACTTTACAAATGCTACTCCTTTAATCTTCATCTGTTCTCATAAAAGGGGTAAATGACACAGGTCAAATGATGTTAGGACAAATTCCAAGGGTTTATGCTGTTGGCAGACAGACAAATCTGCTGTGGCACAATGACAATTTTTTTTTGGCAATGGTATGATCATGTAGTCTCTTAAGAAAACTCAGACATAAAAATCAAAATTTAAGTAGGGGCAGGTCTGTTCCTTGGCAAAAGTATTACTTTATAAAAAAAAGTCAGCTATAAATAACAAAATAAAGTTTCACTAATTCTTTTCAGATAAGAATACATTTATAAATTAGTCTCATATACAACTTTAAAAAAAAAAAACTCAGTACTGGGGCGGGGGTTGTGGCTCAGTGGTAGAGTGCTTGCCTAGCATACGTGAGGCACTGGGTTTGATCCTCAGCATCACATATAAATAAATGAATAAAACAAAGGTCCATCAACATCTAAAAAAAATATTTTTTTTTTAAAAAAAGAAAAACTCAATGTATTAAGCAAGTTTTAACATGTTTTTAGAGGGGCATGCATGCTATCTCAATATCATAAATTTAAATATGACAGGAAAGTACAAAGATAAGCATACTGTTTATGTCTTTAAAAAGGTTAAGTTGTACTTCTCTGTTTCTGGCAGTGTTATGGATAAGATCCCCTAAATGACATTCCTGATGGAAATAACTAAAATGCTATTGAAGTATTTAACAGTTTTTTGGTATCTGTGTGTCATTTTCTTCTATGCCAATTCTTTCCCCCCCACTTCTATGGTATTTATTTATAGGAAAAACCCCAGCCCTTTTAGTCTATCTATTGACTAGCCTACATTCTAGATTTGCCCAATTGCTTCCTAATGTCATTTAACATTTAAACTGTTCCTTTATCCTTTCTATTTTTAGTAAACATAGTTTAATGTAGATGGTTAAATTAGAATCTCATCTTTTTTTTTTTTTTGGCTAGGACAACTTCAGAGGTGGGGCTGCGCTTCTACTGCATTACATAAGGAAGCACAGGACTGACTGCTCCATTTTCAATAGTTAGACTAGAAGGATCAGTGGTTTCAGGAGGCATCAGATTAATTTTCCTATTATACAGTTTTCTATCAATTCTTTACATAATGGTTTTCATATTGTTTGATAATCATGCATAGACCCACTATTTTGTTACAGATCTGCATTTGCTGGCTGGAATTCTAAAAAGAAAATCACGAATCAAGTATTTGGTCTACTTGAAATACAACTTGTAAAAGGAAAGATAAGATAAAAGCTGTGTCTTTCCTTCACCTACCCACCATTAGACTGATGGGTTGCTGTTCCAATAACTTATAAAAATGGCCAAGTTTTTTTTTTTAAATCACGAGTCAACAATTAAATCATAATGTAAATTTAAAAACATTTGGAACTAAATGATAACAAAAATTTTAAAAAAGATTCTCTGAAGTTGTACTTGGAAGAAAATGCTTATGTTAGTGAAGATGAAAGATTCAAAATTAATGAGATAAAATTCCAACTTGAGATGTAGGGGGAAAAAGAATCCAATAAAACAAAGAAATCTGAAAGAAGGAAATAAATAAAGGAAATATTCAAGAGAGAGAATTCAACGAATCCAGTAGCTGGTCCTTTGAAAAGGTTAATAAAATTGACCAACTTCAGGCAGGTAGGTAGGCAGGAAGGAAGGAAGGAAGGAAGGAAGGAAAGAAAGAAGGGGGCAGGCAGCCAGGCAGATGGCATAAATATCACAAATGTAAAAGGAATATAGCTACCGTTGCTGTGAAGCTTAAACAAACATCAGAAGACAGGAATAACTTTATACCCAACATTTTGAAAATTTTACATAAAATAGATAAAGTCCTAGAAAAATGGAATGCCTCAAAATGGACTCAGGGAAGCCTCGTCATATTATCTTTAAAGAAGTGAACCAGTTTAAAATCATCCCTGCAAAGAAGGCACCAGACACTGTTTATGGACGTGTCCTACCTACCACAGCTCAAGGAATACACAGCTCAATTGGTACTGATTCCAGAGAATAGAAAAACAAGAAACATCCCTTAATATTTTTCATGAGACTAATATAACACTTTACCAAAACCAGACAAGAATAACAAGAAAGAAAAATTATAGGACATGAAATAAAGTCTTAACAAAATGTTAGCAAACTAATTCCAATACTCTATGAAAAAGTGAATTAATCATGATCAAGTTTGATTTCAACCCGGAGATGCAAGACTGGTCAACTACCAGAAAATTGATTAATATAATTAACCATGTTTCAGATTAAAGAAGAAATCAAATAATCATTTCATTGGAAGAAAGAAAGAATTTACCCTATAACCCGGAATTCATTTCCCAATGTTGACCTTAGAGGAACTCTTGTACATGTCTGCAGGAGACACACACAGAAATTAACATAGCAGCATTGAAGATAACAGTAGAGAAGAACCAGAAAATACCCAAAATATATATCACCAGAAAGTGCATAAATACACTGTGGTATAATTCCACAGAGTACTAGCCAGCATTGAAAATGAACTGCAGCTACACACATTGACTTGAATCAAAAGTAGAAAAATTCATGCAAGAGTTCATATAGTGGGACACTAATAATAAAAAAGCTGTAAGACAAGCAAAACTGAGCAGTGATTTCTTGAGGCTGGGAGGAGGGAGAGATTGGGATGGGGGGACCCCAAGGGTTTCTGTAGTCCTAGTAATACTCTATTTCATAAGCCAGGGGTGAGTACCCAGGTGTTCATTTTATTTTTGGTCTTTAAAGCAGTACATACACATTTTACAATTCATTTTTATGCACTCTATATTTCACAAAAATACATAAATAAAAGTAGAGATAAGCCAATGTTATTTATTCAAGAGAAATGGAATGAAAACAGTTTTAGCCCGTAGCTGCTTGCCTGACTGACAGATTTCTCAGCAGGAACTGGAATTGGAAAGCAGCTCTCCTTCTGTCCATTTCCTGATAAATTATTAATGAATCTTGATTTACAGAAGGAAGAGGGCACAGAACACATGGAAAGTGCTACAGATTTTCTTATACAATTCTGCATAATCCAAAAAATTGAGTGGTAATATTGCATACTATTATTGCCCCATGAATTGTACACTTAAAAATGGTGAAAATGGCAAATTTTATGTCATGTTTTACCACAATAAAAAATGAGGGAAGAAAGAAAACTTCAGAAGTTGGAAAAAGAAAGCAGGACATAACATCAGGTTTGAATGAGATGCCAAGCAAAGACGTCCCAACATTATCTCAACTTTCAATATAATACCTAAGATGGTAATTTATATACTGAATATAGCAAGTAAAAAATAAATAAAAAAAAACTACAGAGTGTATCAAAGGTAAGCCTTAGTACTTAGTGCCTAATTAGAATATGGGGGAAAGCACTGGGCTTGAAATGCTGTGGAAAGACTGTGGACCATGTAGGATGGGACTCCTTCTGCGCCTTCCCATTGAAGAGGTTTTAGGGTAGCTGTGCAGCTCAGCTGTGAAGACAACTAAATGGCTGTGAACATAGCTTGTTTTAAGCTGTACTGCAAATGTGATCCATATCTGCTTACAATAAGTTGTGTATTATATGACTATTTCTGGTTTTTAAAAAAAGTATCGTTAAGGAAGTGTGATTTATACATCCAGCTTTTCACAAAACTATTTTCTAAGTGAAACAAGCTGTTGTTCTGGGCAGTCAAAAAGAATGAAAGTGCCATCAATGGGAGGCTCAAAGGATAATCTAAGTGGGGGGTGGGGAGGACTTACTGGGTAGAGTTGAAGAATGTCTGTGTTTTGCCAGACACAGTCAGAGCTAAGAATGCAGCCTGAGCCTCCTTGACCCCTTGTTCTGCGCTGAAGGCTCAATGTGCGGCAGACCACACCCCAGCAGCAGGGCCACTAGCAGTTCTGTCCATGGCAGCACAGGCCCTGCAGTGCATAGCTCTAGAGGGTTCTATTCACAGAGCTGTTGGTGGAATGGTGCCCCCTGGAGCTGGGCAACACAATGGCCTCAGCCCCAGGCACAGGACACTGAGCAGAGAATAAACACACTCCTCCCCCAGGAAAACTAGGTATATCCAAATGTAAGCAACACAAAAACATTTCTAGATGAAAATAAGGAAGGCTATCTTCTGCTATATACACGGGATTCAATATAAATACACAACAGTTAAAATATTAAGCTTTGTGCTTTCAGTGGGTCACATGAGGGAGGCTGCTTTCCAGATTCCTGAGAACCAGCCTTTGCTCTTTGGGCTACACTGGTGAAACAGGTATTCATCCTCTGACATTCAGAGGAAAACTCTTGGTATGACTTAAAAATTACTATTATCTTGCTCTTCAATATAACCAAGATGAATGTGGGGGTCCAAATTTTATACATGATTTTTATAAAACAATAGTCCTGTGATAAAAAAGAATTAGAAAAGTTAAATCCTAAATTTACTGTTTCTTTAATAGCCATATTAAACTGATTGTACAAAGCAATTCTGATAGATCAATAATAACATTAACATTTATATTTTGTCTGCTATTACTCAACTGGCATTAAGCCAAGTCAATTTGTATAGAAAATTATTTGAATTCCTCTTGCCATCTGGGGAGAAAATTATTTGTAAATGACACTAATCTAGAATTTAGAATCCTCTAAATACAAACCAGACATAGAGTCACTAGATGCAAAACTATGCCACTCATACAATCAATTGTAGAAGAACATAGAAGAAAGATACATATTAATCATCTACCTACCAATAATATTCTTGTCAGAATATGCAAATATATGCAAACAAAAGTATCGAAAGAATGAACAACCAAATGTTAAAGTGATTATCTCTAAATGGAAGGTCAATTTTTTCTTCATTGTGCTTTTCTGTATTTGTCAAATTCTCGGCATTTAGCATCCATTACTTCAGTAAGTAAAATAAAAACTATAAGAAAATGAGTATGATTAAGGTAGTGAAAGTATTTTTGGACAGAAAAAAATAAATGTAACTATACCTGTGAATAAGACATCTCCACCATCTAAGGTCGCATTTTCATCCTTCATCTCTACTATATTAAGCTGAAGTTTTTCTAATGCTTCTTTCATCATGTCAACCTGTTAAAAAAAATTCATATTAGTAGCATACCATTTCCTAATACAAAAACCAATTTCTGAAAACTTCTGAGCACTGTCATCCTCCTATGTAAGCGCGTGCACACACACACACACACACACACACACACACATACACACTCACTCTCTCATCTTTATGTATATAGGAAACGTATGTTATATAGTGCAAGATCACAGGATAAGTCATGACAATTTGTAAGAGAAGAAATTATCTGTTAGAAATTACCCATTTGGTTCCCTTTTAGTCTAAGATTTAATTAATATTAGTCTCCTTTTTTGGAGGAGGGTAACTCACTATGTAGGATACTGTTAATGCTGACCAGTTAGGACACTACTGGAAGCTGACCTTTTTATAGGGCATGTAAGTCAAAAAAGGCAAGAGGCAAGTGACATAGTCCACATATCTTTGCCAGAAAGAACAAGATCTTAATTTTCAGCCTGAGTCACTTGGTGAGTCAGAATAACACACATACAGAATAATAATGGAAGGAAAATCAATAACTAACAACTTGAAATTTCAATCTATAGGTGGCCATTGTTTCCTATTATTATTATTTTTTTAGTACCAGAAATTGAACCCAGGGGTACTTAACCACTGAGTCACATCCCCAGTCCTTTTTATGTTTTATTTTGAGATAGGGTCTCACTGAGTTACTTAGGGCCTTACTAAATTGCTGAGGCTGGTTTTGAACTTGAGATCCTCCTGCCTCAGTGTCCTGTGTTGCTGGTATTACAGGTGTGCACCATTGTGCCTGGCTCAAGTGTTTTCTAAAATGCCAGAACTTCCAAGCCTTCTCTGTAAATCTAAATTGTTATTTAAGTTTATATTCAAACAATTAATATGATTACTTGTCTTAAACCTACTTCCTTAGAGAGGATTAACAAATATAGTAACTTCAGTCAAACCAAAGAATATTAGAAAATGACGATCAGGAACTCTCTATGATTCTGGGGTGTGTCCCAGCACAGGGAGATTCTGGGCTGAATTAGGGAACATTTCTAATGAGACTTACTTTAAAACGAGAAAAAAAAAACCATAAAGCATAACAAATGACCTTTGAAGCTTACAATTTAATTAAAGTCATTCCAGTGACTCAGCAAAACAACTTAAATATTTAGTTTTGAAGGTCTGCAAAATCTTTAACATGGCAAGGACATACATTTACAAGACATGAAAGGAAAATAAGAGATCACATCACACTGGGCGAAGCAGGAGGCTCTGCCAAAATGTAGCATGCTGAGGACACAGAGTGACTTGTCAATGAAGAGACATCAATATGGCAAGAGTCGGCTCTAAAGCAATAAAAATATGGAAATACTTCGACAACAAGGCTGACATTCATGCATTCAAAACCATTAAAGAGGATACAAAGTAAAATAAATATATCATCTCATCCTTGTCCTGGAACGCATGCTAAAATTCCACAAACCAGAGTGACTCAGAACAATAAAAATTATTTCCATGGACAAAATGGTCTTCATGTTGTTATAAATACATCCAGTGACCTCTTTTAACAGCAGGATAGGTTTTCCTATGTAACAGGAAATGGAATCGTTGCTATAGCATGGAAAAAGAGAAAACAACATTTACTATGGCTTGTTGAGCTACTGTGAACCCAGGAAAACACATAACCATTTGCTTCTGGCCTCTGTGCTTCTGTGTCCATGGAAAATTCACTGACCATAGGGAGAGAGATCATGAGAACTGTGCTACCCTCACCTTTTGTTTCTATGGCTAATGCTGCTGCTTCCATTACAGCTTAACATCTTAAAGGTTACTAGGAGTTTAGCAGTAACACGGATTTTGGTCTGAAAAGTTTGTCTGTAACTATGTAACTTCTCAAGTTAGGAACTTCATTTAACTTTTAAGTGTTAAAGGACAGTAAGAAGGCTACTTATACATAGGTTTCAGAAACACTGTATTTTTTTTAAAGTCTTATATCTTTCAAAATTAAAGTTTTAGAGGATAAAATGTTTGTGGTTTTCTTATAAAAGTCAAAACAGCTGCACTGACATTAACGAACTGGCTTTTGTGCAAGGGAAGTACTTTTTTTTTTTCTTTTTAAATGTTCAGTCACATCTACACAAAGTCATCAGGAGAGGTCCATACCACAAATGTTGATAGTACTACATTATTTTTTCAGAGTTAAGTTCACGGACAAGAGTTTTTAAAAATTTAAACATCAAGTAAACAGTTTTGAGAAGCGCAGGACCATATGGCGTCAAATTGGTAATGCTAACTCAGGGAGATTTCTGAAAAAGAAACAAGAGAGGCTGAACCCCATAGGCTGACCACAGAGAACTGCATTCTCTTGGCACAGAGGTTCCAGCAAAGCATACCAAGGCAGCTGCACACAAAACAGGCACTGCCCTGACACACAGGCACAAATCGAGCCAGCCACTCGGGCAGTTAGAACTTTAACTATAGAAGTGGGAATGTATGCAGGAAAAGAACCAAACCATGAACCTTCAAGAAACTGCCCATTCTGTTGTTACACAGCCATGGTCAAAGCTGACTTAATTAACTTTCAAGAGGTACCAAAAAAAAAAAAAAAAAAAAAAAAGCCAAACTATAACACCAACCTTTAGCAGCTACAGTAACCCCACAGAGTGGAATTTTACATTACTCAGAGAAACCGTCAGAACAAACAGTGTTAATTCCAAAGGTTGAGCTGAATGGGTCGTTTATAGCCCATGAAATTAGAAACGAAAAGGGCAGAATTAGAGAAACAGCCCTAATTAGTTTAAACCTCAATTTGTACCTTAGAGTAGGATATATAATTCTCTTATTCTATTCTGAAGACTTACAAGAATTACCTTTCTCCTTCCATCATCATGCTCATACACTTTGATTTCATCGTTTTATTCTATATTTGCATTTATTGTTGCTCCAACTTTTCTCCTCCTACCCTTTAACCACAGGTTACTTCCCTGGCCACAGTGGCTTCTGACCACCTTTGCTGCTCATTCAGCCATATATCTTGGTCTCCAAGAGTTGGTATAGGCTTGAGATAATTATCTTCCCTGCCACTTCCTCTCTCCTTTTCTTTTCTGCTGGAGTACCAGTGTTCAAAAATGTAGTTATTGGGGTTACACATTCATAGTCATTACACTAGGAAAGTCTATGATCCATGGCCTGGAGTTCAAATCCCCACTCTGCTACTTACTAGCTAAGTGACCTTGGTTTGTTTAACATTCTGATGATCTTCGGTCTGTTCATCTTTAAAGTGGTTGTTTACTCATAATAATACCAACTTGTTGAGTTCTTCATGATTATTAAATTCATGCCAAGCTCTGAGCACATATAACCTTAATTGCTCAATAAATGTTAGATACAACGTTTACTATTTTGGTGAAATACCAGCTTGTGTGCATATCCTTACAGATACTTGTGTTATAAAACTGACCCACAACGAAAAAAATCTGTTTCTTTTTCTTACATTTGGACAAGTTTCTTGTGTTTTGCCACCCCATGACAGATTCCATCTGCTTTCCAGTAAATTAAAACTGCAGTCTTTTCTGCAAATTCAATGTAAAGTTAAATATAAGGACATTTATATTTAAATTTGAAACATTCAAATTTGATTTCCTTCCAGGTCCTGGAAGCTGCCAGAAAGAATGAGGTGCATTTCTTGTATAATATCTGCTTTGAACTAGTGATCTGCAGGTACCACATCAGAGTGGGCCTGACTGGTAAGATGTATCACAGACCTCAAAAGAACATCAGCCCAGACATATGAATGGGTTATGAGGACGCGGCCACCCTAAAGGATGCACTCAGTCTGAAGGATTCCTTCTTTTTCTTGATACCCAGTTTCCTTTCTCTCCTTTGTTTTCTCAAGTTGATGTCATCATCCTGTCTTCTCATTTCAGACCCTCAAAGTGAGTGTAAAGTACTAGAGATTTGGATACTGGCTCTGTGACTTGTGAGTGATATGACTTGGAATAAATTAACCTCTCTGAGCCTCAGTTTCCTCATCTGCAAACAAGATAACATTTTTCTAACAGGGATTATGTGAATAATAAGTCAGGTCACACATGGAAAGCACCTAGCTCAGTGCCTGCCACGTGGGACTCAAAACCAATAGTTACTATTATTATTATTATTAGTAGTAGTAGTAGTAGTAGTAATAGTAGTAGTAGTAGTATTTTGGCCTTAAGTAACTCAGTTTTTGTTTGGATTCTGGTTACATTTCAAAAGAAAGAAAAGATTAAAAACACCACTTTCAGCATTAAATAATCTTAGAAGTTCAACTCTACTTTTCTTCTTGCAAACTTTCCCCCAACCTAAAATCAACCCCCCCCTCCACCAAACTCTCCCTAATATAAAGAAAAACAAATCAAATCAAAAACTTTATACAGTTTTCCCAGGAAGCTATGTTCATATTAGCTTGCAACATACTGTGACTAATTTAGTATTCTTTATTTAGAGACAATATTTTCCAGGTGACCTGTCCAAAGTTGATTCTTGCTGTGTCTTTTCAATGTCCATTTGGAATGCTCTGCTTCTTCACCCTGAATGTGGTGAGTGTGCTCATCAGGCCTGATGCACCGATGTGCTGCAGCTCCACAAAGACTATTCATCAGCCTCTGTTAGCTAAACCACTTCCCTTTAGCTGCTTCTGCTCAGTGGACTGTCAAATGTTATGACTACAAAGGAGGCCCTTGAAGTTGACCTGTCTGTGGCCAATCTGTCTCAGTCACCCACAGTTCTGCCTGTGCTGGAAGCTATGCTGTCAATACTATCACCACTTGTTGTAGTTGGGATCCAGAATGTCCCCCAAAGGCCTCTGTGTTAAATGCTTGGCCCACAACCCATGGTGCCGTTGGAAGGTGGCAAAACCTTTAAGAGGTAAGGATGAGTGGGAAGTTTTCCAGTCATTAAGGACATGTCATGGAAAGGGATATTAGGAACCCCAAAAAACAAAAACAAAAACAAAAAACTTCTGTTTCCCCTCTTTTATGTCCCAGTCAAGAGGTGAGAGGTTTTGCTCCTTAACACTCCTGCTGTGATGTGCTACCTCGCCATGGACCCAAAACAACAGAGAAAATTGATCATGGAGTAGAATGAAACTGTGAACCAAAATAACCTTTTTCTCTTTATAAGTTGATTATCTCAGGTATTTATGATAGTAATGGAAGGCTGACTAACAAACCACTGTTTTCAATGCCTCCTTACATTTTCCAAGTCCTTTTAAGACTGCTCACATTATAAAAGCCTTTGAAATGATGCTGTCATCCTATCCAAAGAGTTGAATAGCAGCAACATAGCTTAGTTGGTGGTGAAATGGTTTCCTTTTCTCCACTTGTTGCTGATTTTGTTGTGCCTTTCCATGTCAAGTGTGGCACTCAGACAATGCTGAGGAAGCCACTCAAGAAGCTGATGTAATGTCTCTAGCATGTCAAGGAACAGTTGTCTTGGAACTTGCTGATGCATTAAAGCCACACTATGTCAACCCTGGTCACATTCAAAAGGCCACATTTCATTTCTTTATGCCACTTTAATATTCTTTGGTAATCCACACATCTGCACATTTGGCTAATTTTACGTCAGTACTTATTGTCTGTATCATGCTTTCCTATATATTTTCTCATGTGATTAACATTTCAGTTCAGCAAACATTTAGTGGTTATCAACTTACCAGCCCTCAAAGTTTTTTTTTTTTTTTTTTTTTTAATGCTATCGCCCTTGTCCTAGAAAGATAACAATTTGGTGGAAGAGATACAACTTGTGAATACATAGTGACAATAAAATGGAATATTAATTGTTATGTTACAGGAGCTCCAAAACACAGGAAGGGTAGAATGCCTGTTAGAATGTCTATTTTACATATGAGTAAACTGAGGCTAAGGGAAGCTACCTGACTTACTGAGTCAAGTCTCCTGAATCTATCCCCATATTCACTCTACTGTGTGATTAGCCCGGCCCACATCAGAACTGGAGCTCATGTCTGCTGCTTTCCAATTCTGCACACTTAAGTCCACTGGATATTACAAGATCCTGTGCCAAAGTGGCTTTGGATTCAATGATCTCTTCAAATCAGAGGTAAATGAAATTCCTATAAATTAGGGTCTTAGGATGTTAAGTTACCCAGAGATTAAGAACACTAAGTAATATGAATAGAATGTGCAAACCACACCAGGGATGTTTACCAAAGAAGGCCTGCATATTAACTACCACCCTTCAATTTTGGGATGTCTTAGTGGTTCATTTCTTAACTTTTCCACATGTGCTGATTAAATTACTAAAACTAACCAAAACGACCAATAAAAGTAGGATCAAAGAGAGGTTTAACATACCAAACAACTCAGTCTTAATTTCTAAATAAAAACATATTGGAATCCTCTTCTCTATTCTAAATGTAGGACAAAGGTTTTCAGAGGAATTTATATTGCTAATTTAAAAATTAGCAATGATGGGGCTGGGGATGTGGCTCAAGCAGTAACACGCTCGCCTGGCATGCGCGAGGCGCTGGGTTTGATCCTCAGCACCACATAAAATAAAGATGTTGTGTCCACTGAAAACTGAAAAATAAATATTAAAAATTCTCTCTTTCTCTCCTTAAAAAATCAGCAATGATAATAGCAAACATGTATATAGTCTTCCTATATGCCAGGCACCCTAAAAGAACTCATATTTCATTTATATAATTCTTACAACCTAATGAAGCAAGAACAAGCATTGTTTCTCTTTTAGAAATTAAGAAATGGAGGTAGGGTAGATAGCGTGCCCAAAGTCTCAGGAAGTAATTGGCAGAGTTGAAATTTAAGTTTTGAGTTCTATGCTCTGAAGTTTTAATTATTCTTTCCTCTACAATACTGTCATTAACAAAAAGATAATTTAGTCACCTACTGTGCACTCAAATGGAAACAAATGTTAGAATGATTGTGAGGAGCTATCAAAATCTGTTCAAAAACAGATCATACTCATTATTATTATTCACTTGAACAAAAAAGATGGACTACAGCATTCTGAAGAAATGGAGGGCAGAGACTACGTGCTGCAGCTGTCTGAACCTGGGTTTGGTTTCTAAAGATCCTGAATTATGTTTTTCCAAGCATACACAAACTAAAGCTAATGAAGTTTGGGAGCTACTAATTCAAGCATCAGATTATGAGGTGTTATTTATGGAATAATCAATGATATGTGTTTTAAATTAGTGAAGTTACAATAGCAGTGGACACCCAGATGCACTTAAAACCAATATAATAAGTTTAAAAAGATGAGAACAGTTTTGACCACACTGTGAATTATGGCTGGTGGAATTCCAGGATGGTGCCCAAGAATGCTGCCCCTCATATGCATACCCTGTACAAACATCCCCCTTTGAGTGCAGAAAGGACCTGTTAATTTGATGGGACCATCACTCCTGTGATAAGGTTATATTACACAACACAAGCAAAGATATTTTGCAGATGTTTGTTATTAAGGTAACTAATCAGTTGGCTTAAGTTAATCAAAAGGGAGCATGTCCCTGTTGGCTCTGACCTAATAAGGGGAGCTCAGAAAGGGGGTCTCAAGGGTTAGAAAAGGATCAAGTCAGAAAGATGTTCTGACTCTGTTCTGAAAAAAGCAATCAACATGAATTGCCAATGTAGGATGGTTACAGGGCAGCCTCTAGGAACTGAGAACAATCCCAGAAAAAAAAAAAATGCAGGTTGTTAGTCCTAAAACCACAAGGTATGGAATTGTGCCAACAATCTGACTCTTTAGGAAGAGGACCAAAGCTACAGATGAGAACATAGCCCAGCTGACACCTCAACTGTGGCCTTGTATAACCCTGACCAAAGAAGCCAGATACACCATGACCAAATTTCTGACCTGCAAAAACTGTGAGATAATAAACAGATGTTCCTTTAAGTTGCTATGTTTAGGTGATTTATTATACAGCTATAGAAGACTAATACAGGAAACTCCAAATTTAAACAGATTTTATTTAAGCATATACTTGTAAAGGCCTGTAGTCAGAAGCAGAAAAGTTGAATTAAATGTTTATTTCCGAGTTGTTTGTTCCAAATATGGTGTACCATTTCATAAGATGTTCCTAAGAAATTCCCAAGAAAACTATGTCTTAAATGAGTTTAGGGGTCCTAGACACACCAACTTCCTTAATCCATTACCTACTGAAATGTTGTAAAGTCAAAATTTTAAAATGCATAAAACAAGTTGCAATACTGTTTAATTTATAAATCCAACACACGCACATGGGGTAAAATGACCAAAGCATATGCATACATGTATATACATAGTAATAAAAAGCAAAAACATGTCTGGGTCACCCCAATCTTACTCTAGTTTTCATTCATTTAGTAAGTGTTCAGTATTGAGAGCTAGACATCATGCTAGGCAATGTTCAGTAGCTATCAAAATTGCCCCTGACATATAGTTAGTACCCTTGTGGTAACAGAAATGGAACATTCACACATGCCACATACAGTTAAACATTATGATAAAGGCAACAAAGGAACTGTAGCAGGTGTGGAACACTACATGTTTGAGATATAAGACAGGGGCATAATTCAGATGAGGAAGGACTCTTTGAGGAAGTGGCATTTAAGTTAAAAAAAAATCAAAATGTTTATAGTATTTATTCCTGCTGGTAGGTCATCCGAAATTCCTTAGAAGCAAAAGAAAATTCTGGATGATCCTCAGATTGTAAATAGCTCACTATAGTCTCTGATTAGTTAATGAAGGGCTTATTGTATTAGGAAAATGGTCCATAGAACAGAAAACTACTCAATAATTGAAAATTTCAAAACTCATCAGAGTCAAGTAAATGTCATTAATCCTATGATTATTCTGGTAAATCTTTATGTTTATAAAAGTCAACATACACAAGATTTTATAAATACTTAGCTCATTTTCCCTCTTTTTAAACTTTTATAAAAAATAACCTAGGTGAATAAGAGTTTTAAAACATTTCCCTCAGACTGTTACATATCCATTGTATTTTTTTCTCATTGTTTTCTAAGCTTATTGGCTTATTTCTAGTGACAAGTACTAAAAATTAATGAGGATATTTAGCATCTTTGCTTCCATACTTGTACAATGAGAGGGCAAAGCTTAAAATGAGGTCATTTCCAGTTCTACATTTCTAAGACTTGTACTCTCTATAAACAGTTTTTGGTAGGCATAAATGCGTAATCCTCTTTTCCTCACATTGAGTTTATTGAAAACACCCCAGATGGTTATTCATGAGTACAGTGCTCTGGTGTTGAACCAAATTCAATTAGAAGCAAGAGGCTGGGTATGGATAGAGAAAAGATGCAGCAAACCACAAGAGTGGATTAAAAAATTCCAGAAGGATAGGAGCTATCAGAAGCAAGCAGAAGGATTTTATGTAGTAGGAAAAACTATATCTAGAAAATAAGGTGAGTGTCAGCTTACCACTAACTTGTTATACCTTTATCTTATTTTTTGGAGTGTTCACAGTTCCGCCAAGGCTGTTAACTACCTGCCAACAGTAAACACCCATAATGCCTTTCCTGTGAGAAGGTTGATGTCATGCCCTACTTAGTTGCTAAGCTATGTGTTTTCCCATATCCACATATAGTATAATAGATTTCATCAATTTTGGGTCCATTGCCTACTTGATTCCCAGGATCAATCTTAACCTGAGAAAAGAGGATCTAACAAGCTCATGCTAAGCTGAGACCTAGGATCAAGTCATTCTTTCTGTATTGGCCCACTTCAGTTCACATACCTGGGCAGTACTTTTGTTCTTTCCCCTAGAGTTCTGTGCTAGCAACTTGACCCAGTCTCTTCCTATGAACAGTGTTCTGTTCTGTGCTCTCCCTAAGGATATGAGTTTTGGAACCTTCCACTGAGCACTGTAGCTGAGCTTCCCAGCTGATCCTTGCCATCTTTCTCCATTCCCTCAACATAGAATCAGTGTCAGCAAGGTATGAGGAATCCATCTCTTAACTACTCATTACTTGGACCCTCATCAACAATTTAAAGATGTGTCATAATTAATAATACATAAATTTATTATATTCCCTTTCAGTGCCAATTATTGTGCTAAATGATTCTGCACCGATTGTGTCATTTAGTTATCATCATATCCCTACAGGTAAAAATCACTCACGGCAGCTCCCTTTCACTTGCAAGTGATCTGGTTTGGCCAATGAGCAAAAATCTATTGATGTTCCTGAAGCCATAGAAAGAAACATAATCCCTTGTTATTCCTTTGGACACCATCCTATATGGATGTGATGTCTGGAACTGGTGCTGGTCTGAGGACACAGCAACTACCAAGCTGTGGTGGGACAGAGCGATGGGAAGAATGGGAGTCCCTAATGACATTGTGGAGATGCTGGATCTACCAAGTCTGAGGCCCTGGAGTTCTTCATACATTGATGATGATTTTCATTTCCTTACTTAATTTGCCTTGAGTTTTCTGCTGCCGCTAAAAGCAACTCGTTTACTTACATATCAAAACCGACAAGTAGTATTCAAAGAACTAGTAACAGACTGCATTACTAAAATTCATGATATTTAAATGTAGAAACAACTATTAATGAAATATTTTTTTTTCTTTCTGCAGGTATAAACCCTGGCTAGCCATATCACGATTTTATACCATATGTAAGATGTGATTTTAACTGACAAAGATTTGATCAACTACTACTTAGAACACTAATGCCATCCTGCTTACAGAAAAGCAATAAGTCATAATAATAGATCATAGGAAATAGATCATAAATAATAACTTGTAAGGCTAAAAGCATCCCAGGAAGAACTATACCTTGTGGATTCTGTAGATAATCAACTTTGCATGTTAGGCCTGAAAGTTAATGTCCAGCATTTTCATCTTTGAGCCATTGTCCAGATCTGGAGGATATACTGGTGTCAAGGAAGGTTAGATAGAAATGTGGAAGGAAAAACCAAAGAGGTCAGAGTATATCAGGGAAATAAAAACCACTCTGGATAAAACTAAGAAAGCTCCTCCTTATTATTTGGAAAGGACACAATGACAAAGTTCCAGGCATTGGCAAGTCCCTCCATAAAGATGTCACTGAAAGACAGTTTCCCGGAAGAAGGCTGAAAGCAACATTCAGCTTTTTAAATGAAAGCAAGGCAGGGGTTCTGCTGGTCTTGTCAGCTCTCTTGACATATAACGTACCAATCCAGCAGGACATTTCCTTGTTGACGATAATGGCACAATACATGTATTGAGTACCTAAGGGCCACTGACATTCTGCCTGCAGAGGACAAATAAAAATATGATTTATCACCAATACCAAATGAGTGTCAGTGTCAGCTGCCAAAAGGCCTGCAAAATTTAGTATATGAAAATCCAGGAAGCTGACAAGATTCTAAATTTTTAAACTAATTTTCCTGAAAGTCAAAAGGCATAAAAATTCACTGTGCATGCCATCCAAAATAAACACCAGCTATAGTACTCAAATGCCCATAATTTTCTGTGAATTCAGAGAAGTTACACACTGCCATTTATAATGTAAAGCAAATAGACTTGAAGTTATGGGAAATATTTTATACGTTCAGTACACAATTAATACATTGTAGGCATGAAGCTGCCCTGCAAGCCTTCTGACATATTTCTGCTCCCACCCCAGATGTGGTTCCTGGCTGGGTTAGACATTCCTTCTGTGCGTCCCCTAGTGCATTCTGCTAACACAAGATGGGCCCCCGGCAGGCTCTGTATGTTGACTGAAGGAAGAGCTGAACAACTCTGCAAATTGGACATGATTTCGAGGAATGTTATTAACTTACACACAAAGCAAAAATGTCCAGGGTATAGTCACAAGGTGGGTGACTCCTTCTAAACAACCCTCTGGCATTTCAAGATTTGTCTTTATTTCTAAGGATTTCCAAATGAGAAAATTATCCTTGACTTATTTGCTCCAAAAATCACTAACTGCCACTCTTCTCCAATAATTACTGCATTCATTTATCTGCTCATTCAACGAACATTTATTCAGCATGTTCAACATACCTGATACTATTTTAGGCACTCAGTAAAGAGAGAAAAATCTGTGTATGTTCTTATGGAGAAATGGAATGCTAGGTAAACAAACAATAAACAGAAAAAAATAGTAGGGAATGATATGTGCTGTGCAGAGATTTAATTCAGGAGACTTACTATACAGTGAGTGGGTAGTAACTATAGATTGGGTGGTCAGGAACAGTCTTTCTGAAAACATGACATTTGTACCAAGACCATAATAACCAAAAGGACCAACCCTGTTGCAAGTAAGGTGAAGAACATCCAACAAGAGCCAGTGCAAAGGCCCTTAGGTAGGAACAAGCTTAATTTGTTCAAGGAACAGAAAGATAGCCAGTATGGGACTGAAATGAGAGGGTAAGCTTTATGGGATGAATTTTGTCCCCCCCCCACCAAATTAATATATTCAACACTTCCAGTACCTCAAAATGAGACTACATTTAGCAATAGGGTCTTTAAACAGGTACTTAGGTTAAAATAAGGTCATTAAGAGTGTGCCCTAACCCAGTATGACTGGTGTCTTTATAAAAACAGATTGGGACATAGACACATACAGAAAACCATGTGAGGACATAGTGAGAAGGTGGTCATCTGCAAGCTGAGGAGAGACACTCCAGAGGAAACCAAACCCAATGACACCTTGATCTCAGACTTCAGTTTACAGAATTATAAGAAAATAAATTTCTGTGTTTTTAGCCTCCCAGGCTTTGATACTTCATTACAATAGTCCTAGAAAACTAATACAGCCAATCACCAGATAAAGCTGGGGACATAGAAAGAGGTCAGGTCATCCTGAATTTAGTAACACAGCACACAGGATTGGAATTGTTATAGGAAGCCACTGGAGAGTTTGAACAACCATGGTTTAACTTACAAAGATAATTCTGAATAGCTGCTTCATGGAAAGTGGATTGGAAGATACAAATGGAAGCAGGGAAATTAGTTGCTGTAGTCCAAGCAGAAGACCATGGTGGTTTGCACAGGAGTGGTGACAGTGGAGACAGAGAAGTGTCCTGACTTGGCACGTGTTTTGAGTGCCTGCATCCTAATCTCTTATACGGATATAAATCACATTGGATTAGGGCCCACCCTAAGAACCTCATTTGAATCTAATTATCTTTTTAAAGACCCTGTCTCAATTTGGCATATGTTTCAAAGGGAGACTTGACCGGAGTTGGTGGATCAGATGTGGGGGTGAAAAAAGTTCTTTGTTGTCGTTGTCATTGTTTCTTGTCTTGAACAATTGGGTAGACGAGGGTCCCGATTCCTAAAAAGGAACACTCAAGGAGGAGAAGAGCAAATGTGAAGAGAGAAAATGTAATAATTCTGGTTTTGATCATATTGAATGGGAAAATGCTTTCTAAATATTCAAAGGTAGATGTCAGCACACTTGAATATGCTAGTCCAGATTCCCGAGGAGTAGAGTAGTCAGAACTTGAAAACAAGAACTTTGAGTCAAGGACATGAACAGGTACTTGAAACCAAGAGATGGTGGAAAAATTCACTGACTGAACCTGCAAGAAGTGATGGGACAGATACACTCACACCAACCTGTTGAGGGACCCAGGCTTACAGTAGGCCCGAGTCCACACCTCCAGCAGCGGACAGACACCTGCCAGAGCCCAGCCTCCAGCACAGGACCGCCCATTCTACCAGCGGACTACCTCAGGAGGTCAATCCCAGTAGCCCAGATCCACCCACACCGACTTGCACAGAACCCAGGTCCAGGGTAGGTCCGAGTTTGCCCCCCTTTCCCCCACCTGGGAGCCTAAGTTTAAACCACTTCCATCTTGGGACACTGAAGTCACCACCAAAGCCTTCCCCACACAGTAGTCCCTAACTTCTTGACAACATAGAGGGTCTAGAAGCAGCTGCATCTCAGAGTAAGCTTCTCAAAGAGAGTGTGAGGCCCACCCTTTCAGCCCCCTCGCTGTAAAACATTGCTTCCATCTTCGGGGGGCCTCAACTATTACCTTGAGTCACCTCGACCATTGCTGCCACCACCTTTAAATGCAGTACCATACATTGAGGGACACCAGCAGGGTCTGCCAGCCCCACATCAAGGTGAGGTACAGACACTCTGCACGGGTACTACCAGAACACAGGGTAGAAACTGTAATACCTCAGATCCACGCTGCAGGAAAGGAAATCACAGAGACAACATGAAAAACAAGGGAGGAAAGGGCCCCAAACACACCAGGACACCACAATAACAGAACTCACGGGCAGCATAGTTGATGAAATGTCAGAGAAGGAGTTCAGAAGGCTCATAATTAAGATGATCTGTGAGTTAAACAATGACCTAAATGAGAAAATACAGGAAAAATTGATCACTACGACAAAGAGATAAGGGAGCAAAAGATTACTTCAAGATAGATAGAGATTCTGAAAGAAAACAAGTCAGAAATCCTTGAAATGAAGGAAACAATAATCCAAATAAAAAACTCAATAGAAAGCATCATCAATAGACTAGATCACTTGGAAGAAAGAACATCAGATAATGAAGACAAAGTATACAATCTGGAAAATAAAGTTAACCACACAGTGAAGATAGTAAGGAACCATGAACAGAACATCCAAGAATTATGGGACAGCATCAAAAGTCCAAATAAGAGTTATTAGTATAGAGGAAAGCACAGGGTTTCAAACCAAAGGAATGCACAATCTCTTCAATGACATACTATCAGAAAATTTCTCAAGCATGAAGAATGAATTGGAACATCAAATACAATAGGTTTACAGTACACCAAATGTACAAAATTACAACAAATCTACACCAAGGTACATTATGATGAAAATGCCTAGCATACAGAATAAGGATAGAATCTTTTTTTTTATTTTATTATTATTTTTTTATTGGTTGTTCACAACATTACAAAGCTCTTGACATATCATATTTCATACATTAGATTGAAGTGGGTTATGAACCCCCAATTTTACCCCAAATGCCCAAATGCAGATTACAGAATCACGTCGGTTACACATCCACAATTTTACATAATGCCCTATTAGTAACTGTTGTATTCTGCTACCTTTCCTATCTCCTACTATCCCCCCTCCCCTCCCCTCCAATCTTCTCTCTCTACCCCATCTACTGTAATTCATTTCTCTCCTTGTTTATTTTCCCATTCCCCTCACAACCTCTTATATGTAATTTTGTATAGCAATGAGGGTCTCCCTTTATTTCCATGCAATTTCCCTTTTCTCTCCCTTTCCCTCCCATCTCATGTCTCTGTTTAATGTTAATCTTTTCTTCCTGCTCTTCCTCCCTGCTCTGTTCATAGTTGCTCTCATTATATCAAAGAAGACATTTGGTATTTATTTTTTAGGGATTGGCTAGCTTCACTAAGCATAATCTGCTCTAGTGCCATCCATTTCCCTGCAAATTCTATGATTTTGTCATTTTTTATTGCTGCATAGTACTCCATTGTGTGTAGATGCCACATTTTTTTATCCATTCATCTATTGAAGGGCATCTGGGTTGGTTCCACAGTCTAGCTATTGTGAATTGTGCTGCTATGAACATCGATGTGGCAGTATCCCTGTAGCATGCTCTTTCAAGGTCTTCAGGGAATAGTCCGAGAAGGGCAATAGCAGGGTCAAATGGTGGTTCCATTCCCAGCTTTCCCAGGAATCTCCAAACTGCTTTCCAAATTGGCCGCACCAATTTGCAGTCCCACCAGCAATGTACAAGTGTACCCTTTTCTCCACATCCTCGCCAGCACTTGTTGTTGTTTGACTTCATAGTGGCTGCCAATCTTACTGGAGTGAGATGGTATCTTAGGGTGGTTTTGATTTGCATTTCTCTGACTGCTAGAGATGGAGAGCATTTTTTCATGTACTTGTTGATTGATTGTATATCCTCCTCTGAGAAGTGTCTGTTCAGGTCCTTGGCCCATTTGTTGATTGGGTTATTTGTTTTCTTATTGTCTAATTTTTTGAGTTCTTTGTATACTCTGGATATTAGGGCTCTATCTGAAGTGTGAGGAGTAAAAATTTGTTCCCAGGATGTAGGCTCCCTATTTACCTCTCTTATTGTTTCTCTTGCTGAGAAAAAACTTTTTAGTTTAAGTAATTCCTATTTGTTGATTCTTGTTATTAACTCTTGTGCTATGGGTGTCCTATTAAGGAATTTGGAGCCCGACTCCACAATATGTAGATCGGAGCCAACTTTTTCTTCTATCAGACGCAGAGTCTCTGATTTGATATCAAGCTCCTTGATCCATTTTGAGTTAACTTTTGTGCATGGCGAGAGAAAGGGATTCAGTTTCATTTTGTTGCATATGGATTTCCAGTTTTCCCAACACCATTTGTTGAAGATGCTATCCTTTCTCCATTGCATGCTTTTAGCCCCTTTATCAAATATAAGATAGTTGTAACTTTGTGGATTAGTCTCTGTGTCCTCTATTCTATACCATTGGTCCATCCGCCTGTTTTGGTACCAGTACCATGCTGTTTTTGTCACTATTGCTCTGTAATATAGTTTGAAATCTGGTATCGCTATACCGCCTGATTCACACTTTCTGCTTAGAATTGCTTTTGCTATTCTGGGTCTTTTATTTTTCCATATGAATTTCATGATAGCTTTATCTATTTCTACAAGAAATGCCGTTGGGATTTTGATTGGCATTGCATTAAACCTATAGAGAACTTTTGGTAATATCGCCATTTTGATAATGTTAGTTCTGCCTATCCATGAACAGGGTATATTTTTCCATCTTCTAAGATCTTCTTCTACTTCTCTCTTTAGGGTTCTGTAGTTTTCATTGTATAAATCTTTCACCTCTTTTGTTAGGTCGATTCCCAAGTATTTTATTTTTTTTGAGGATATTGTGAATGGAGTGTTTTTCCTCATTTCTGTTTCAGAAGTTTTGTCGCTGATATACAGAAATGCCGTTGATTTATGCGTGTTGATTTTATATCCTGCCACTTTGCTGAATTCACTTATTAGTTCTAGTAGTTTCTTTGTAGACCCTTTTGGGTCTGCTAGGTATAGAATCATGTCATCTGCAAATAGTGATAATTTAAGTTTTCTTTTCCTATTTATATGCCTTTAATTTCTTTTGTCTGTCTAATTGCTCTGGCCAGTGTTTCGAGAACTATATTGAATAGAAGTTGTGATAGAGGGCATCCCTGTCTTGTTCCAGATTTTAGAGGGAATGCCTTCAATTTTTCTCCATTCAGAATGATGCTAGCCTGAGGCTTGGCATAGATAGCTTTTACAATGTCGAGGTAAGTTCCTGTTATCCCTAGTTTTTCTAATGTTTTGAACATAAAGGGATGCTGTACTTTGTCAAATGCTTTTTGTGCGTCTATCGAGATGATCATATGGTTCTTATCTTTAAGTCTATTGATGTGGTGAATAACATTTATTGATTTCCGTATATTGAACCATCCTTGCATCCCAGGGATGAATCCTACTTGATCATGGTGGACAATATTCTTGATGTGTTTTTGTATTCGATTCGCCAGAATTTTATTGAGGATTTTTGCATCTAGGTTCATTAGAGATATTGGTCTGTAGTTTTCTTTCTTTGAGGTGTCTTTGTCTGGTTTTGGAATCAGGGTGATGTTGGCCTCATAGAATGAATTTGGAGGAGCTCCCTCTTTTTCTATTTCCTGAAATAGCTTGAAAAGTATTGGTATTAATTCTTCTTTAAAGGTTTTGTAAAACTCTGCTGTATACCCATCTGGTCCTGGGCTTTTCTTGGTTGGTAGTCTTTTGATGGCTTCTTCAATTTCATCCATTGATATTGGTCTGTTCAAATTGTGTGTATCCTCCTGACTCAGTCTGGGCAAATCATATGACTTAAGAAATTTATCGATGTCTTCACTATCTTCTATTTTATTGGAGTATAGGATTCAAAATAATTTCTGATTATCTTCTGTATTTCTGAAGTGTCTGTTGTGATATTGCCTTTTTCATCCCGTATGCTAGTAATTTGAGTTCTCTCTCTTCTTCTCTTTGTTAGCAGGGCTAAAGGTCTGTCGATCTTATTTATTTTTTCGAAGAACCAACTTTTAGTTTTGTTAATTTTTTCAATAGTTTCTTTTGTTTCAGTTTCATTGATTTCCGCTCTGATTTTAATTATTTCTTGCCTTCTGCTACATTTGCTGCTGTTTTGCTCTTCCTTTTCTAGGGCTTTGAGATGAAGTGTGAGCTCATTTATTTGTTGGTTTTTTCTTTTTTTGAGGAATGACCTCCAGGCGATGAATTTTCCTCTTAAAACTGCTTTCATTGTGTCCCATAGATTCCGATATGTTGTGTCTGTATTTTCATTTATCTCTAAGAACCTTTTTATTTCCTCCTTTATGTCTTCTGTAACCCATTGATCATTCAGTAACATATTGTTCATTGTCCATGTGATGTAGGATTTTTCCTTCCTTCTTTTATCATTGATTTCCAGTTTCATTCCATTATGATCAGATAAAATGCATGGTATTATCTCCACCCCTTTATATTTACTGAGGCTTGCCCTATGGCATAATATATGGTCTATTTTTGAGAAGGATCCATGTGCTGCTGAGAAAAAAGTATATCCATTTGATGATGGTTGATATATTCTATATATGTCAGTTAAGTCTAGGTTATTGATTGTGGTATTTAGTTCTATAGTTTCTTTATTCAACTTTTGTTTGGAGGATCTGTCCAATGGTGAGAGAGGTGTGTTGAAGTCACCCATGATTATTGTGTTGTGGTCTATTTGGTTCTTGAACTTGAGGAGAATTTGTTTTATGAATGTCGCAGCACCATTATTTGGTGCATAAATATTGATAATTGTTATGTCTTGTTGGTGAATGGTTCCTTTTACCAGTATATAATGTCCTTCTTTATCCCTTTTGATTAACTTAGTCTTGAAGTCGATTTTATTCGATATGAGGATAGACACCCCTGCTTGCTTACGAGGACTGTGTGCGTGGTATATTTTTTCCCATTCTTTCACCTTCAGCCTGTGTATGTCTTTTCCAATCAGCTGTGTCTCCTGGAGGCAGCATATTGTTGGATTTGTTTTTTTAATCCATGATACCAGCCTATGTCGCTTTATTGGAGAGTTTAAGCCATTAACATTCAGAATTACTATTGATATATGGTTTGTACTTCCATCCATGTTTGATTATTTATCCTTTTTTTAAAAAAATTTAGTTTGTTTCTCCATGATTATCTTTCCCCTTGCCCTCTGTCTTTACTGAGGCACTTCCCACTGATGGTTTTGGTTATTGTTTTTCGTTTTTTCCTCGTGTAGTGTTTTGCTCAAGATGCTTTGCAATGCAGGTTTTCTGGCTGCAAATTCTTTTAACTTTTGTTTATCATGAAAGATCTTTATTTCGTTGTCATACCTGAAGCTTAATTTTGCTGGATACAGAATTCTTGGTTGGCATCCATTGTCTTTCAGTGTTTGAAATACATTGTTCCATGACCTTCTTGCTTTCAGTGTCTGTGATGAAAAGTCCGTTGTTAACCGTATTGGTTTACCCCTGAATGTAATCTGTCTCCTTTCTCTTGTAGCTTTTAATATTTTCTCTTTGTTCTGTATATTGGATATCTTCATAACAATGTGTCTTGGCATTGGTCTACTGTGATTTTGTGTGCTCGGTGTCCTGTATGCATCTTCAATTTGTATATCTGTTTCCTTTTTTATTTCTGGAAAGTTGTCTGTAATTATTTCATTCAGCAGGTTACTCATTCCCTTGGTTTGAATCTCTGTACCTTCTTCTATCCCGATGACTCGTAAGTTTGGTTTTTTTACGTTATCCCATAACTCTTGGATGTTTTTCTCGTGATTTTTTTACCAGCCTTTCTGAGTTGGCTAGACTCTTTTCAAGATGATATATTTTGTCTTCATTATCTGACGTTCTGGCTTCTACTTGCTCCACTCTGTTAATGATACTCTCAATTGAGTTTTTAATTTGGTTTATCGTTTCCTTCATTTCTAGAATTATTGTTTGATTATTTTTTATAATCTCTATCTCCTGATAAAGATGCTTAACTTCTTTTATCTGTTTATGTAATTCATTCTCAATGTGTTCTTTCGCTGCTTGAATTTGCTGTCTCGTATCCTCTTTAAGGTTCCATTCCATCTGTCTAAGGTGTTCCTTGAGTTCTTTATATGACCATTTTTCTGATGACTCTAGGTCCTCCTGAATATTTAGGCTGTCCTGCATTGTTTGTACTCCTTTTCTTCCTTGCTTTTTGAAGCTGCTCATGTTACTTCTTGTTCTGTTTGACTGCTGAGTTACTGTTTGCTCCTATAAATTTATTTGATGCTTGGGAGGAAAGGTATTAGAAGGGAAGGGAAGAAGTCACTAAAGAGAATGAGAGTAAGCAGGTAGAATTCAAGGAAGGGGGGATAAGATAATTGAAAAGAAATGAAAAGACAAAAGAAGAAAAAAATAGGAAATAAAAAAAGAAAAAAAAATTTAAAAAAAAATAATAAAGGGGGCTGGGGATGTGGCTCAAGCGGTAGTGTGCTCGCCTTGCATGCATGCGGTCCGGATTCGATCCTCAGCACCACATACCAACAAAGATGTTGTGTCCGCCGAGAACTAAAAAATAAATATTAAAAATTCTCTCTCTCTCTCTCTCTCCTCTCTCACTCTCTCTTTAAAAAAAATTTTAAATAATAATTAAAAAATTAAAATTAAAATTAGAAGAAAAAAAATTAAAAAAATTGTAAAAAAAATTTTAAAAAAACAACAAGAAAGAAAAATGAAAATGAAAGAAAAGCCCAAATGAAAAAAAAGAGAAAAGAAAAAAAGAAAAAAAAAACTAATAAATGCGGTCTTAGAGTTTGATTAACTTCTCTTCCAGTAGGTGGCGCTGTGCCCACCAGGCCAAGTTTCTCCTGTCAATACGCGGGAACCAATCCCTGTGCATCAGCTCCTCCCAGACTGGGCGAGTCTCCAATCCTGAGTGCCTAGGGCCTCCTCTTGTGTCTAGTCACTTCCCCACTTTTCCTCTAGCCAGGCCCCTCTCACGGGTGCCGCTCAGCACAATACTGGCTACACGCCAGGTCTGCTGCTCCCGGGAGCCCTGTTTTCATGAACGACTGGGCACACTCTTCCAGTTTGCCATTCCCTCAGACCCTAAGTTTGTAGAGCTTGGGGCTGAGAATCCTCAGCGAATTTTACTTGCCCTCCGGTAGCCACGCCCCAGGTAGCTGGTGCAAGAGACCTCAGCTGTCAATACTGACGGGAGCGGTAGTTCAGCGTCGCACGTCCCGCGCCACCTCTGATTCCCTCGGGCTGGCTCACGGGAGAGCTGGGAGGGGCCCTTAAGGTTTCCCCGATGTGTGGAGAGGGAAGGCTAGGGAATTACACACCTGTAGCCGCAGGTTTCAATGAAGTTATCTCCTCCGCCGCAGTCTGATGACGTCAGTTCTCTGCCATGGTAGTGTCTATTGCAAATGGCGACAGTTCGTTTCCCTTTGCCGGGCGACCAATGCAACGGGTGGGTCCTTACTGTCTGTCCTAAGCCCCGTTTCAAACCTGTGGCCACTACCTATGAAGGCTCGGTAGGCATTTACCTCTGTTAGATCAGAAGGGCTGACCAGTTGTTTCAGCCGGATGGATTAGTGCTGAGTCACAGCTGTTTGTCTGCGGGAAGCAGGCGAATGGGAGCTTGAATTCAGCCGATCCGGGCTCAGTATGTGTTCTGAGAGGCCCAGACTGTTCACCCCAGATCCACGTCAGTTCAGCATTGCCTAGTGATCCTGAGCAAACAGATTTAGGTTGTTTACGACTCCCTATGCCTGCACAGCTGAAGAGGTCAGGGACTTGATCGCTCTGTGCCCGCCGCCATGTTGGAATCCCCGCTCGAGGATAGAATCTTAAAAGCCGCAAGAGAGAGGAATCCGATCACAAGTAGGAGACCAATTCGTATCTCAGCAGATTTTTCAATCCAGACCCTCAAAGCCAGGAGTTCCTGGAACAACATATTTGAAGCTCTGAAAGAAAATGAATGCCAACCAAGAATCTTATATCCAGAAAAATTAAGCTTTAGATTTGATGATAAAATAAAAAGCTTCCATGAAAAACAAAAGCTAAAAGAATTTACAGCTAGAGGTAATCTAATCTTCCCATGCTCTTCCCCCCTACCCCATTTTGAGTCACCAGCCTTATATCAGAAAAGACATTCTGCATTTGTTTTTCTGGGATTGGCTAACTTCACTTAGTATAATCTGCTCTAATGCCATCCATTTCCCTGCAAATGCCATGATCTTATTATTTTTTAGTTCTGAGTAATATTCCATTGTGTATAAATGCCACATTTATAGGGAAGAGAGGTGGAAGGGAAAGAGAGGGAGAAAGGGAATTGCATGGATGGTGGAAAGAGACCCTCATCGTTGTACAAAATACATGTATGAAGATGTGAGGAAAAAAAGGGAATAGTGTTACCTTAGATTAGGTAGAGAGTAGTGATGGGAAAGGAGGAGGAATGGGGGGATAGGAAGGATAGTAGAATGAAACAGACATTATTATTACTGTGTGTATATCTATGACTGCATGACCAATGTGATTCTGCAACCTGTACACTCAGAAAAATGAGAAATTATATCCCATCTGATTCAAATGTACGATATGTCAAGGTCATTGTACTGTCATGTGTAACTAATTAAAACAAATAAATTTTTTTTAAAAAAGAATTTACAACTAGAAAGCCTGCACTATAGAACATCCTCATCAAATTATTCCACGAAGAAGAAATCAAACACAATGATGAAAATCAGCAAAGGGAGGTATTACACTAAAGGAAAATCTAATCAGAGGAAAAAACAAGTCACATTAAATACCAAAAATAAACAATAATGGCTGGAAATACAAATCATGTCTCAATAATAACCCTGAATGGCCCAAACTCACCAGTCAAAAGACATAGATCAGCAGATTGTATTAAAAAAACCCCGACCCAACAATATGCTGCCTCCAAGAGACACCTCTCATAGGAAAGACACCCACAGACTGAAGGTGAAGGGTTGGGAAAAATCATACCACTCACATGGACTGCGGAAGCAAGCAGGGCTTTCCATCCTCATATCAAATAGACTTCAAGCTAAAGTCAATCAAACAGGATAAAGAAGGACACTACATACTGCTCAAGGGAACCATACACCAACAAGACTTAACAACGATAAATATGTACGCCCCAAACAATGGAGCGTATACATTCATCAAACTCTTCTCAAGTTTAAGAGTCAAAAGACCACAACACAATAATTCTGGGTGACTTTAACACAGCTCTTTCACCACTGAATAGATCTTCCAAACAAAAGCTGAACAAAGAAACTACAGAATCCAATAATATAATCAATAACTTAGACTTAACTCCTTCAAGGAGTAAATACACTTTCTTCTCAGCAGCACATGGATCCTTTTATAAAACAGACCATATATTATGCCACAAAGCAAATATTAGCAAATATAAAAAAGTAGAGCTACTACCATGCATTCTATCAGATCATAAGAAAATGAAATTAGAAATCAATGATAAAATAAGAAATAAAATCCACTCTAACACCTGGAGACTAAATAATATGCTACTGAATGAACATTGCATTGCAAATGACATCAAGGAGGAGATTAAAAAAAATTTTAGAGGTGAATGACAACACAAATACAACATATTGAAATCTCTGGGACACTATGAAAGCAGTTCTAAAAAGAAAGTTCATTGCATGGAGTTCATTCCTTAAAAGAAGAAAAAGTCAACAAATAAATGACTTACTATTACATCTTAAAGCCCTAGAAAAAGAACAAATCAACACCAAAAGCAGTAGAAGACGGGAAATAATTAAAATCAGAGCTGAAATTAATTAAATTGAAACAAAATAAACAATTGAAAAAATTCATAGAACAGAAAGTTGGTTCTTTGAAAAAATAAATAAAATTGACAGACCCATAGCCATGCTAATGAAGAGAAGGAGAGAGAAAACTCAAATTACTAACATACATGATGAAAAAGGAAATATCACAACAGACACTACAGAAATACAGAATATAATTATAAATTATTTTGAAAGTTGTACTCCAATAAAATAGAAAATATCAAAGGCATCGACAGATTTCTAGAGTCATATAATTTGCCCAAATTGAATCAGGATGATATACATAATTTTAACAGATCAATTTCAAGCAATGAAATAAAAGATGCCATCAGAAGCCTACCAACCAAGAAAAGCCCAGGACCAGGTGGATACACAGCCAAGTTCTACAAGACCTTTAAAGAAGAACTAATACCAATACTCTTCAGTTTATTTCAGGAAATAGAAAAAGAGGCAGCACTTCCAAACTCATTCTATGAGGACAATATCACTCTGATTCCAAATAGGCAAATACAAAGGAAAAAAAAAACAACTCAGACCAATATCTCTAAATGAACATAGATATAAAAATTCTCAATAAAATTCTGGAAAATAGAATACAAAAACATTAAAAAGATCGTGCACCTCAATCAAGTGGGATTTATCCCAGGGATGCAAGGTTGGTTCAACATATGGAAATTAATAAATGTAATTCATCACATCAATAGGCTTAAAGATAAGAATCATATGATCATCTCAACAGACACAGAAAAAGCATTTGACAAAATACAGCACTCCTTTATGTTCAAAACACTAGAAAAACTAGGGACAACAGGAACATATCTCAACATCATAAAGGCTATCTATGCTAAGCCCCAGTCTGACATCATTCTAAATAGAGAAAAATCGAAGGCATTCCTTCTAAAAACTGGAACAAGATAAGGATGCCCTTTCACCACTTCTATTTAACATAGTTCTTGAAACACTGGCCAGAGCAATGAGTCAGATGAAAGAAATTAAAGGGATACACATAGGAAAAGAAGAATGCAAATTGGCACTATTTGCTGATGATAAGATTCTGTACCTAGAAGACCCAAAAATTCCACCTGAAAACTTCTAGAACTAGTAAATGAATTCAGCAAAGTAGCAGGATATAAAATCAACACCCATAAATCAAAGGTATTTCTTTATATCAGTGACAAATCCTCTGAAAGGGCAATGAGGAAAACGACCCCATTTACAATAGCCTCAAAAAACAATAAAATACTTGGGATTCAACTTAACACAAGAGGTGAAACATTTATATAATAAAAATTACAGAACCCTAAAGAAAAAAATAAAGAAGACCTTAGAAGATGGAAAGATCTACCTTGCTCTTAGATAGGCAGAATTAATATTACCAAAATGACCATATTACCAAAAGCACTATACAGATTTAATGCAATTCTGATAAAAATCCCACCAACATTCCTCATAGAAATAGAAAAAGCAATCATGAAATTCATCTGGAAAAATAAGAGAATCTAATAGCTAAAGCAATCCTTAGCAAGAAGAGTGAAGCAGGTAGCATCACTATACCAGACCTTAAACTATACTACCAAGTAATAGTAACAAAAACAGCATGGTACTGGCACCAAAACAGACTGGTAGACCAATGGTACAGAATAGAGGACACAGAGACTAGCCTGCAAAATTACAACTATCTTATATTATGACAAAGGCTCCAAAACATGCATTGGAGAAAAGTTAGCCTCTTCAACAAATGGTGCTGGGAAAACTGGAAATCCATATGCAACAAAATGAAATTAAACCCATATCTCTCACCTTGCACAAGACTCAACTCAAAATGGACCAAGGACCTAAGAATTAAAACAGAGACCCTGTGTCTAATGGAAGGAAAAGTAGGCCCAAATCTCTATCATGTGGGATTAGGCCCCAACTTCCTTAATAAGACTCTTTGTCTCAAGAATTAAAATCAAGAATCAATAAATGGGATGGACTCAAACTAAAAAGTTTCTTCTCAGCAAAACAAACAATCTGTGAGGTGAATAGAGAGCCTACATCTTGGGACCAAATCTTTATCTCTCACACATCAGATAGAGCACTAATCTCGAGGGTATATAAAGAACTCAAAAAGCTAAGCACACACACAATAAATAACCCAATCAACAAATGGCCCAAGGACCTGAAGAGATACTTCTCAGAAGATGATATACAACTAATCAACAAATATATGAAAAAATGTTCACGATCACTAGCAATTAGAGAAATGCAAATCAAAACTACTCTAAGATTTCATCTCCAGTCAGAATGGCAGCTATTATGAAGACAAACAACAATAAGTGTTGGCGAGGATGTGGGGAAAATGGCACACTCATACAGTGCTGGTGGGGCTGCAAATTGGTGCAGCCAATATGGAAAGAAGTATGGAGATTTCTTTGAAAATTGGGAATGGAACCACCATTCGAGCCAGCTATCCCTCTCCTTGGTCTATACCCAAAGGACTTAAAAACAGCATACTACAGGGACACAGCCACATCAATGCTTATAGCAGCACAATTCACAATAGCTAAACTGTGGAACAAACCTAGATCCTGTTCATTAGATGAACGGATTAAAAAATGTGGCATATATACACAATGAAATATTACTCAGCAATAAAAAAGAATAAAATCAACACATTTGCAGGTAAATGGGAGGAGTTAGAGAAGATAATGCTAAGTGAAGTTAGCCAATCCCAAAAAGTCAAATGCAGAATGTTTTCTCTGATATAAGGAGGCTGATTCATAGTGAGGTAGGGAGAGGGAACTTGGGAGGAATAGACAAACTCTAGATAGGGAAGAGGGGTGGGAGGGTGGTATGAGGTTAGAAATGATAGTGGAATGTGATGGACATTATTATCCAAGGTACATGTATAAAGACACAAATTGGTGTGAATATACTTTGTATACAATAGAGATATGAAAAATTGTGCTTTATATGGGTAACAAGAATTGTCGACTAAGGTAACCAGCGGCCACCATCTTGGACAGCGGAAGTAACCACCGCCACTCGCCGACAGATTGCAACAACAAACAGGTGTGTGTCACCCAGCTCAGCCCCCATACATAGGGGGATTTCGCTTAAAATCTCTCCTAGACTTTCAGGGGGAGGGACTATCAGAGTGAGCCTGCATAAAGACTAAAGGAGAGCTAGAGGCACCTGACCCTCAACCCGCCCCCCTCCCATCAGCGGCCAAAACAAAACCTGTCTAGCCAGCGCTGGGGAGGGGCAAGCAGAAAAAATCAAAACCATAGAGTGCTGGGGATCCCAAAAGCCAACGGTGTGACCCCGGAGATCCAGGCTGTCTGATTCGCGCGGCCTGCCCCGAGGCTACAGAAGGCGTGGCGCCCCAGAGAAGGGGTTAAATAGTCAGCAGGGAATTAAGTGGCTGCGACACAGTGGTATCCCACCAGCTAAGCCCAAGCCCGCACTGACCCCCGGGCTGAGTTCGGGATTGTTGGCGGGGACGGAAGCGGTACAGCCCCACCCCCCACAAGGGACACTCCACTAAGGTAACCAGCGGCCACCATCTTGGACAGCGGAAGTAACCACCGCCACTCGCCGACAGATTGCAACAACAAACAGGTGTGTGTCACCCAGCTCAGCCCCCATACATAGGGGGATTTCCCTTAAAATCTCTCCTAGACTTTCAGGGGGAGGGACTATCAGAGTGAGCCTGCATAAAGACTAAAGGAGAGCTAGAGGCAACTGACCCTCAACCCCCCCCCCCTCCCATCATCGGCCAAAACAAAACCTGTCTAGTCAGCGCTGGGGAGGGGCAAGCAGAAAAAATCAAAACCATAGAGTGCTGGGGATCCCAAAAGCCAACGGTGTGACCCCGGAGATCCAGGCTGTCTGATTCGCGCGGCCTGCCCCGAGGCTACAGAAGGCGTGGCACCCCAGAGAAGGGGTTAAATAGTCAGCAGGGAATTAAGTGGCTGCGACACGGTGGTATCTCACCAGCTAAGCCCAAGCCCGCACTGACCCCCGGGCTGAGTTCGGGATTGTTGGCGGGGACGGAAGCGGTACAGCCCCACCCCCCACAAGGGACACTCCACTAAGGTAACCAGCGGCCACCATCTTGGACAGCGGAAGTAACCACCGCCACTCGCCGACAGATTGCAACAACAAACAGGTGTGTGTCACCCAGCTCAGCCCCCATACATAGGGGGATTTCGCTTAAAATCTCTCCTAGACTTTCAGGGGGAGGGACTATCAGAGTGAGCCTGCATAAAGACTAAAGGAGAGCTAAAGGCACCTGACCCTCAACCCCCCCCCCTCCCATCAGCGGCCAAAACAAAACCTGTCTAGCCAGCGCTGGGGAGGGGCAAGCAGAAAAAATCAAAACCATAGAGTGCTGGGGATCCCAAAAGCCAACGGTGTGACCCCGGAGATCCAGGCTGTCTGATTCGCGCGGCCTGCCCCGAGGCTACAGAAGGCGTGGTGCCCCAGAGAAGGGGTTAAATAGTCAGCAGGGAATTAAGTGACTGCGACACGGTGGTATCCCACCAGCCAAGCCCAAGCCCGCACTGACTCCCGGGCTGAGTTCGGGATTGTTGGCGGGGACGGAAGCGGTACAGCCCCACCCCCCACAAGGGACACTCCACTAAGGTAACCAGCGGCCACCATCTTGGACAGCTGAAGTAACCACCGCCACTGTCCGACAGATTGCAACAACAAAACAGGCACAGAGTACAGTTTGAACTGCCGAGAATCATCACTGAGGAGAAATCTGGTCTAGCAGGAGAAACCAAGGCTAGCAGGAGAAACCAGGAGCCTAGAGGCAAGGCCCTCGCGACTGGGCAGCTGTAAACTGCAGGCCCACTGGCGACAGTTCACCCACTGCCAGCGTAACTTGGCGGTAGGAGAACGCCCTCCCGTTGGTGACGGATCACCTGCCCGCGGCCTGTGATACTGGGCGGCTGGAGTCTACCCGCCTGCCACGACCGGGAGCTGAAACCACACAGAGACAGTCCAGTCACACCCCCCCATTAGGGCACCCCAGCAAGGAGACTGGGGCCCGTCATAGCAGAGTAGTGTCGTCACTGGAGCTCGAACGTCGGAATTCCTTCCCAGCGGAATCCACGTTAGCAGTCATACTTCAACAACACAAAGGAGAGACATCAGAGTAATACAGAAACAAAACAAATCTATAGAGGAGAGCAGAAACACGACAATCAAAAAGAGCTGGAAAGTAACGTGGACAACATGAGAAAACAAGGGAAAAAAGGATTACAAACAATGCAAGACTACTCAATTCTACAGGAGGACATAGAAACTTCAGAAACAGGTATAGGGAAAGAACTCAAGGCATACCTAACTCGAATGGAAAGGAATATTAGAGAAGACATGAGACAGCAAGTCCAAGAAATAAAAATATATTTTGAAAATGAATTAAACAAACAAATTCAAATGGCAAAGAACAAGCTCTACCAGGAGATAGAGATATTAAAAAAAAATCAAACAATAATCCTAGAATTCCAGGAAACTATAAACCAAATTAAAAACTCAAACGAGAATATTACAAATAGACTTGATCAAGTAGAAGTCAGAACATCAGATAATGAAGACAAGGTTTATCAACTTGAAAAGAATATAGTCAACACAGAAAAGATGCTTAATTCCCACGAGCAATCTATTCAAGAGATATGGGATGTCATAAAAAAACCAAATCTGAGAGTCATAGGGATAGAAGAAGGCACAGAGATTCAAACCAAAGGAATGGACAGCATATTAAATGAAATAATTCTAGAAAACTTCCCAGAGATGAAAGATGGAATGGATTGCCAAATCCTGGAAGCCTACAGGACCCCAAACATTCAAAACCATAATAGACCAACCCCAAGACATATAATTATGAAGACAGCCAACGTACAGAACAAGGAGAGAATATTAAAAGCTACGAGAGAAAAGAGGCAGATTACTTTCAGGGGTAAACCAATTAGGTTAACGACAGATTTCTCATCACAAACTTTGAAAGCGAGAAGATCCTGGAATAACGTATTTCAAACGCTGAAAAATAATGGATTCCAACCAAGAATACTATATCCAGCAAAATTGAGCTTCAAATTTGACAATGAAATTAAAATCTTTCACGATAAACAAAAGCTAAAAGAATTTGCAGCAAGAAAACCAGCTCTGCAAAGCATTTTGAACAAAACACTACAAGAAGAGGATGTGAAAAATAGTGCCCAAAACTAACAGCAGGAAGTATCTCAGAAAAGGGGGAGGAAAATAACCAAAAAGCAAAACTAACCAAACTAAAATAAATAAATAAAGAAGCATGACTGGAAATACAAATCATATCTCAATTGTAACCTTAAATGTTAATGGCCTAAACTCACCAATCAAGAGACATAGGCTAGTAAACTGGATCAAAAAAACAAATCCAACAATATGCTGCCTTCAAGAGACTCATATGATAGGAAAAGACATACACAGGCTGAAGGTAAAAGGTTGGGAAAAATCATACCACTCACATGGCCCTCGGAAGCAAGCAGGAGTGGCCATACTCATATCGAATAAAATCAACTTCAAACCTAAGTTAATCAAGAAGGACAAAGAAGGTCACTATATACTGTTAAAAGGAACCATCCACCAACAAGACATAACAATCATCAATTTGTATGCACCCAACAATGGAGCTGCAACGTTCATAAAACAAACTCTCCTCAAGTTCAAGAGTCAAATAGACCACAACACAATAATTATGGGTGACTTCAACACACCGCTCTCGCCATTAGACAGATCCTCTAGACAAAAACTGAATAAAGAAACTATAAAACTCAACAGCACAATCAATAATCTAGACTTAACCGACATATATAGAATATATCAACCATCATCAAGTGGATACACGTTCTTCTCAGCAGCACATGGATCCTACTCAAAGATAGACCATATATTATGCCATAAGACAACTCTTAGTAAATATAAAGGCGTGGAGATAATACCATGCACCATATCTGACCATAATGGAATGAAATTGGAAATCAATGATAAGAGAAGGAAGGAAAAATCCTACATCACATGGAAAATGAACAATATGTTATTGAATGATCAATGGGTTATAGAAGACATAAAGGAGGAGATGAAAAAATTCTTAGAGTCAAATGATAACACAGACACAACATACCGGAATTTATGGGACACAATGAAAGCAGTTTTAAGAGGGAAATTCATTTCTTGGAGTTCTTACCTCAAAAAAAGAAAAAACCAACAAATAAATGAACTCACACAACACCTCAAAAATCTAGAAAAGGAAGAGCAAAACAACAGCAAATGTAGTAGAAGACAAGAAATAATTAAAATTAGAGCAGAAATCAATGAAATTGAAACAAAAGAAACCATTGAAAAAATAGATAAAACTAAAAGTTGGTTCTTTGAAAAAATAAATAAGATAGACAAGCCCTTAGCCACGCTAACGAAAAGAAGGAGAGAGAGAACTCAAATTACTAACATACGGGATGAAAAAGGCAATATCACAACAGACACTACAGAAATACAGAAGATAATTAGAAAGTATTTTGAAACCCTATATTCTAATAAAATAGAAGATAACGAAGATATCGATAAATTTCTTAAGGCATATGAATTGCCCAGATTGAGACAGGAAGACACACACAATTTAAACAGACCAATAACAAAAGAAGAAATAGAAGAAGCCATCAAAAGACTACCAACTAAGAAAAGCCCTGGACCAGATGGGTATACAGCGGAGTTCTACAAAACCTTCAAAGAAGAATTAATACCAATACTTTTCAAGCTATTTCAAGAAATAGAAAAAGAAGGAGCTCTTCCAAATTCATTCTATGAGGCCAACATCACTTTGATCCCAAAACCAGACAAAGATACTTCAAAGAAAGAAAACTACAGACCAATATCTCTAATGAACTTGGATGCAAAAATTCTCAATAAAATTCTGGCGAATCGAATACAAAAACATATCAGAAAACTTGTGCACCATGATCAAGTAGGATTCATTCCTGGGATGCAAGGATGGTTCAATATACGGAAATCAATAAATGCTATCCACCACATCAATAGACTTAAAGACAAGAACCACATGATCATCTCGATGGATGCAGAAAAAGCATTTGACAAAGTACAGCATCCCTTTATGTTCAAAACACTAGAAAAACTAGGGATAACAGGAACTTACCTCAACATTGTAAAAGCTATCTATGCTAAGCCTCAGGCTAGCATCATTCTGAATGGAGAAAAATTGAAGGCATTCCCTCTAAAATCTGGAACAAGACAGGGATGCCCTCTGTCACCACTTCTATTCAATTTAGTTCTCGAAGTACTAGCCAGAGCAATTAGACAGACAAAAGAAATTAAAGGCATAAAAATAGGAAAAGAAGAAATTAAACTATCGCTATTTGCGGATGACATGATAATATACTTAACAGACCCAAAAGAGTCTACAAAGAAGCTGCTAGAGTTAATAAATGAATTCAGCAAAGTGGCAGGTTATAAAATCAACACGCATAAATCAAAGGCATTCCTATATATCAGCAACAAAACTTCTGAAATGGAAATAAGGAAAACCACTCCATTCACAATATCCTCAAAGAAAATAAGATACTTGGGTATCAACCTAACAAAAGAGGTGAAAGATTTATACAATGAAAACTACAGAACCCTAAAGAGAGAGATAGAAGAAGATCTCAGAAGATGGAAAAATGTACCCTGTTCATGGATAGGCAGAACTAACATCATCAAAATGGCGATATTACCCAAAGTTCTCTATAGGTTTAATGCGATGCCAATCAAAATACCAACGGCATTTCTTGTAGAAATAGACAAAGCAATCATGAAATTCATATGGAAAAACAAAAGACCCAGAATAGCAAAAGCAATTCTAAGCAGGAAGTGTGAATCTGGAGGTATAGCGATACCAGAGGTCAAACTGTACTACAAAGCAATAGTAACAAAAACAGCATGGTACTGGTACCAAAACAGGCGGGTGGACCAATGGTACAGAATAGAAGACACAGAGACTAATCCACAAAGTTACAACTATCTTATATTTGATAAAGGGGCTAAAAGCATGCAATGGAGGAAGGATAGCATCTTCAACAAATGGTGCTGGGAAAATTGGAAATCCATATGCAACAAAATGAAATTGAATCCCTTTCTCTCGCCATCCACAAAAATTAACTCAAAATGGATCAGGGAGCTAGATATCAAATCAGAGACACTGCGTCTGATAGAAGAAAAAGTTGGCTACGATCTACAAATTGTGGGGTCGGGCTCCAAATTCCTTAATAGGACACCCATAGCCCAAGAGTTAACAACCAGAATAAACAAATGGGACTTACTTAAACTAAAAAGTTTTTTCTCAGCAAGAGAAACAATAAAAGAGGTAAATAGAGAGCCTACATCCTGGGAACAAATCTTTACCCCCCACACCTCTGATAGAGCCCTAATATCCAGAATGTACAAAGAACTCAAAAAATTAAATAATAAGATAACAAATAACCCAATTAACAAATGGGCCAAGGACCTCAACAGACACTTCTCAGAGGAGGACATACAATCAATCAACAAGTTCATGAAAAAATGCTCACCATCTCTAGCAATCAGAGAAATGCAAATCAAAACCACCCTAAGATACCATCTCACTCCAGTAAGATTGGCAGCCATTATGAAGTCAAACAACAACAAGTGTTGGCGGGGATGTGGGGAAAAAGGTACACTTGTACACTGCTGGTGGGGCTGCAAAATGGTGAGGCCAATTTGGAAAGCAGTATGGAGATTTCTGGGAAAGCTGGGAATGGAACCACCATTTGACCCAGCTATTGCACTTCTCGGACTATTCCCTGAGGACCTTAAAAGAGCGCACTATAGGGATATGGCTGCATCAATGATTATAGCGGCACAATTCACAATAGCTAGACTGTGGAACCAACCTAGATGCCCTTCAATAGATGAATGGATAAAGAAAATGTGGCATCTATACACAATGGAATATTATGCAGCACTAAGAAATGACAAAATCATAGAATTTGCAGGGAAATGGATGGCATTAGAGCAGATTATGCTAAGTGAAGCTAGCCAAGCCCTAAAAAACAAATGCCAAATGTCTGCTTTGATATAAAGAGAACAACTAAGAACAGAACAGGAAGGAAGAGCATGTGGAAAAGACTACAGTAAACAAAGACGAATGGGGGGAGAGAAACGGAGAGAGAAGGGAAAGCATATGGAAATGGTAGGAGACCTTCAAGGATACATAAAATTACAAGAGGCTATGAGGGGCAAGGGGGAGGGAAAAAAAAGGGAGAGAATTGAACAACAGCAGGGGAGATAGAGAGGGAAGATGGGAGGGGAGGGGAGGGGAGGGGGGATAGTAGGGGTTAGGAAAGGTAGCAGAATACAACAGAAACTAATATGGCATTATGTAAAAATGTGAATATGTAACAGATGTGATTCTGCAATCTATATTTGGGGTGAAAATGGGAGTTCAAAACACAATTTGAGTCTAATGTATGAAAGATGATATATCATGAGCTATGTAATGCTTTAAATAATCAATAAAAAATTAAAAAAAAAAAGAATTGTCATGCATTCTGCTGTCATATATAAATAAAAAATAATTTAAAAAATCAAAAAAAAGAAGCGGTGGGAGAAAGCTTGCTTTATCCATTCTTTTTAATAATTATATTCTAAGAAGATAATATTCTAAGCTCCAGGAGTTTCATTCACTCACTGCTGTTGCCAGGTATGGTGGCTATTTGCGGCAATGATTGGAAAAATTCCCCCCAGCAGGAAGGGCTCCTTACTGCACATTCATTATGACTGCACAGATGCCATCTAGACAAAGCCCTGGAAAGGAATGGATTGTAATGAACTTTCCAGAGGTAACAGGAATCTGAGATCTTCAAGTGCTACTTCTTGTCAATTGCCTGTACATTTTCTCGTTAAATTCAGTTTTGTAGAAGCTATAAAACATGGCAGTAGCACAAAATTTTATCCTTTCAGAAATCACCAATTTTTAAATTGTGATTGCTTAAACAGGAGACAGGTGAGGGTCATTAAGCAAATCAACAGAGTAGGCAAGGCAGTAGGATACCTTTCAAACACTTTTTGGATCAGTCACTTCAAAACATATTCACACTATATAGCTACACAGGATTGAATGAATTCTTACAATGCTAATTAAAATGCATTCTTATTCACTTATTCAAGTAGGTAAAGATCTTCAATGAGAAACTCTTCATTGGTATATGTTCCATAACTGCTGCATGGGCTAAAAATGAGTAAAGCTGCATTTCTTTAAAACAAATACATTGAACTTGCTAATTTTTCACCAATTGAAAAGAGCCTTCTCAATAACTGGTGCGAGCTAGTGCTTTTTTGATTGTACCACACTTCCTAGGAGCTGAATGTGGTATGCAGGAAGGCTTCTGGAAGGCTGGGATGAATTACTTTATTTTTGAAAGTGCTAGTGCTTTTTTTTTTCCCTTCCTAGTCCTGGACTTTTTTGGGTTTTATTATTAGTGCCTTCAACATAGATGGTGGTGAAAGGGTCCAGTCAGGCTTAGTAGAGTGCACAGAAATTAATTCTGAGAAATTGTTAGTGAAAAAAAAAACATTAGCTGAATACTTGTATTCTCATAGATATTAAGTAAAGGTTTATTTCTAACTGTAGTTGAACAAAATGGCTAGCTTTGAGGGCTGAGCATGTGCCTCAGTCATAGAGTGCTTGCCCAGCATGCGCAAGATCCCAAGGTTTGATCCCCACTGCTGAGTGGGAAGGCTAGCTTCAAAAAATTGTCCTTGGATTTGAAAGTGGTTCAGGTTCTAACAAGGTGGTAACAATAACAGTGAACAATTTCTTTTCTCTGTTATCCAATCTGGGTGTCCTCAGCTGGACCAAAAGAGGAATAGTTCAATAGTGTTTTCCTAATAGAAACATTCCAGTCAACCTTTTGCCAAGGAAAATTATCATCTAGCTAATAAATTTTGCCTTTCCCAAATTACTTTTTAAACACATGATAAGCTTGTGTCTTAGTAGTTTTTCTTTCCTTCTTTGTAGTTTTTCTTTTCTTAAAAAGAAATTTTTATTTTTGTTTCAAATTTATTACCACCTATTAACTAATTTTTGAGTAAAACATCACTTGAGGAATAGCCATTAGGGATATAACACAGAAGAGAGTTCAGTTCTGGAGCAAGCAACTCTCAATGCACAATAACCTTAACATTATCTAGATACACTTCTTATGAGACAGAGCATGAGGAAATTAGATTCCCATAAATGTCATTGTCCCTACTTACTGTATTTTCCTTGAACCAGAGATGCACTGGCTGGAATCCATTGTCTCTCTAGCAGATTTATTATAGATCAGATACATTCCATTTCACAACAGGAATGTGCTTATTATAAAATGTATAAAGCTTTCAATCCAACAAAGCACACAATCTGTTGGCAAAATTTCACTTAGCTTAACAGGGGTTATGATTTGTAAATTTTTCTGATGTCTCTTAACTGAATTTAACATAATATGGGTTGATCTTCAAATCTTGAAATTAATTCCCAGTGAATACAGTTCTATTTATGCTGTCAAAACTCAATGCATTTTCGTACTATCTAAATATATGACCAAAATGTTTATTATTTACATTATATAGTTAGCCAGGTTTTCTTGTTAACTCAGTTTCTCCTAGCAGCACCTCAGGAACTCTGAATGGATGAACTCTTTCAGATCTTCAGGGTACAATTTTACATACACTTTCTTCAGTGATTAATAAGCCATTTAGTATTAAAGAACTGAGAGTGTATGAACCCAAGAGTATCTTATAAATACCCAGGGTGAAACTAGGAGATAGCTCTAAGGATAAGGAGAATGTGGATAATAAATTTAGCAGCTAAGAGATTAAGCAAAAAACTAGAATTACAGTAATTTTTTAAAAGTCTGGCTGTTTATAGACTAAGATGAAATATGCAAAAATAAAACTAGAACTACAGTTGGTTGATGGATCAACATGTGTCACTGGTGACAAAATTTGAGAGATACCTGGGACCCATAGTCTAAACAGTCAAAATTTCATCTACTCCCTCCAACTACAGAAATCACTGCCTGTTCCTAAGGCAAATCTATGCATAGAGCACACTTTCTATCTAAACATCCAAATGCTAATGTGTCTCCAGATATGGAAAACTGGACCACATGGAGCTGTATCATTGGAGTAGTTTTTGCCCCAGCTCCACCTGTGGGTTACTCTAAGTTCTCGTGATTATTCCTTTGCATCCCTAGGCTACCATCTTGTACTGGACTTGCACTAGCCCCAACCCAATCTTTTCTCGTACATGACCCATTTCTATTACATATAAACTCTTACATATACTTTGTCCACCAACTGGCAGGGCAGTTCTCTCCAACCAGTGGTACCTTCTTGGCTGTCTAGCAAAGCAGTTGGTCACCCAGCTTCTTGTCCTCTAGATATCTCAGACACTTGTCCTTGGTGTTTCCAAAATGCAAAGATTATATATCAGCCCTACAAGAGGTATATTTGAAGTCCACTCTATGGACTTGATGTGAAAAAGATAACATCCCATATCCCCACACAGCCAAGGTAGAAAAATTAGGAAGTAAGAAAAAAAAACAATTAAAAATTTTTGTGATACCAACAGCCATGCATAGATATTGCTCACTATTAATAATCTGTCATATAAACTTCCAGACATTCCTTTTAAATGTGTTTATAAGAACATTTTTTGCCCATACTACTATAAAATTATACCATAAGCACATGTTCCATATTTAAATAAAACATAGCATTGTTATAAGCCATTTAAAATAAATTCATAAAATTTAACTGAAATTACTTTAACTTGGATTTTTTTGGAAAAAATATCTTTGAAAACAATCTTTTGTTGTTAAGTAATTCCATATACAACAAGCAAAGCTCCTTATATTGAATTTTAGAATTCTTAAAGTTGAGATTCAGACTTTTATGGTGGTAACAGAACAACTAGGTAAAACATTTCAATATTTAAAGAAGTTTATCAACTAGGTTATGTGTTAAAACTTGAGAATTCAAAGCTATGTCACAATTCATAGATCCTTTCTTCTCTGACTATATATAAATCAGCTAGAGAGAGAATGAAATAAAAATTTTAGCTGTCAAGAAAAAAGTTATTCTGAGACATCAGTAAAGGTTTTCTTCTACGACAATAAGAAGGTTTTTAGGTCTTGCACCAAATGCTGGGAAAGTACTCTTACAATTACAAGATCATTAATTATAAATGTTGGACAGAGAGAGGTTCTCTGTTCTCTGGGGAAAGGAAGAGCAGACCCAGAATGCACCTGGTCAACCTGAGCCCTCCTTATCTTGAAGACACCTGATATCCCATAACACCTGGTGAGCTTGCCAACACTTTGTCCACACCAACTAGATGCCATGTACCCGATTTTAAAACTAAAGAGGATTTAAAATTCATGAAGCTTGTTGAAAGCCCAACTGTCACATTCTACTCATTCCAAAGTGTATGGGAAAAAGAGCAGAACAGACATTTCAACTGAGGCCATCATTGTGCTTGAATAACCATATTCCATTAAATTGGTAATAAACCTACTAGAAGATATTGATCACACCAACCATACAGTCTCATTCCTTTCCTTTATACCAACTTGCCCGATTTCATTCTGTGCAGTGTTACTTTTTCTGTGCCCTTTATTCCAAGGTTGCCTAAAATTCAAAGCACTTTTTCAGTAAGTTTGTAATCCAGTTTAGTATGCTCTTAACAGAATTCTTTAGAGAAGAACACGGAAAAAGAAAATCAAACTTACTCTGGGGTTAATAATCAATTTTAAGGGAAACACATACTAAGCCAGTTTAAAGGAAAAGGTCAGGATCTATGAGGTATTAAGGAAAAAAAGAAAAGAAAAAACATTCATTTCCACAATTTTCCAACATTCCTTAAAAATAAAAACAAGCCTAAGTATGGACTGGCAAGGTCCTGTTCCTCCTGTACAAATGGTGATAGACAATACTGCTATTCATAGGAAGTTAGAAAACAAGGATTTCCCCTTCACCATCAGGGAAGTTTCTCCTTCTCCTACCTTCATTTATTCTGGGGTTCAAAACTGAACCTCATAAATCGTAAGATAGTCTCTCAGAGCAAATAATAACATACAGTGGATCAAATGGTTGAAATTTGCTTTTTACTTCAAGTAATTAACTGCCTCTGTTATAAATGGTATATGAAGCCACTGCTGTTATTAGGGTGTAAGTACTGAAAAATATTGAAGCTGAAGTGACCCCCTATGGGGGCAGGTACTTTAAAAAGAGCAAATACACTATTCACTATATATCTTATGGCTCATCTATTTTATCCCTCATTTAAAGATTAACTGAAACATATGATAGAAAATAATACTAAATTTGAGGGAATATCTTTAAAATACTGTTATTGAACAGGAAACAATTAATTCTTTGTAATTTTTTCCTTATCTATATAAATCTTAGAGCCTTAGAAGAAATGATAGGTCTCCTCAAACTCAGGGTACCAAATGCTTGTCTCTGCCCTGACAGTTTTCCAATGGATACAGTTGGAGTAGCTTTTCTTTCCATAGGGCAACTGGTTTGGAAAAAAAAACAAAAAACTGCCCATGTACTCAGAATGTTTTATTTTCTTTTTTTTGCCAGCAAAACCAAGCTGGATAAAAGCAAAGTTTACTTCCTGAATTACTTTATGATCGTGAAAATATTTGTGTCTATCTTTTCTGTGACCAAGTTTAGATGTAGTGAAATGATTTTTCCTGCAGCTTCTTCTCTGAAACACCTTAGAGAGAACACATAAAAACCCACTGTAAATCATGCATAAATCCACAGTAGAAAGTAAATGTTAAAGCAACAATAACATGATTCAACAAAAATAAAAATGAGTAATAGCCTCAATATAAAAAGCTGTGAAATTACAATAATTTCACAATCCATCACAAACAGAAAAAAACACACCATTACTTTAACAAATATTTATTGATCACCTAACACATGTCAAAGCTAGATGTAGATAAATGTGTGATAAATTTCTGGACTGGAGAATTAAATGAAAAGAAACTAGCACAGGATATAAAAGTTGCAGAATCATGAAATGTAAAAAGCAGAAGAGATCTTGGTGGTCATAAGGATCAGGAGAAGAAGCCCCAACTAGGTTTAAGCGACAGTCTCCAGTCGTAGGCACAAAAGCAGGATTAGACAAGAAGTCCACTTATTTACTGTAAAACAAGCTTCTTCTGAACCAGAAATGTTTCTGAGATGAAAACCCAATGTTGACTGCTAATAAAAACATTTTCTACTTAAATATTTGAAAATAATTAGTGTAATTAATTATATGTTCTTGGGTATTTAAATTGTTTTCTAGACTCCCAAGTACAAATCACCAGATTTTATTTAAAGTTTTTATGTTGGCTAAGATTTCAGCTTTTCCTGCCACAAAGTGAGGAACCATCTGCCATCTGACCAAACTCAAAGACAATAGAATAAATGTGGCTTGGCTTAGGAAGACAAGAGCAAGGACTATGGTCTTCCATGACATTTCATAGGCAGATGAATTTTTAGAGGTGTCCACACAATGCAGAATTATGGTCTATATATTTTCCAACTTTTGTTGAAAAAAGAAAAATTTAAATAAAAAGTAATTCACAATGTCTTTCAGATTTTCCCAAAAGATTATTTTAAGAAGCAAAACATCTCTCTTTCCTTCTGTTTCTCTCTCTCTCATATACACATAGACACACACATGAAATATACACACACCCACACACTCACACCCACACGTAGTAAGATTTTTGAGTAATCTATTTGAGGAAGATTCAGCTTCCAGAGTAAGATGACAATCCCTCTTCCTCTGCATTAATATTTAAAACCTCCATAACTCAAGAACTGGAAAATATATAATATAAACCATGACATAGTTTTTGTACTTGATTTCTAATTTCTGACAGCTGAACACACTGGAAAAATATCTAAGATGAGGGGGAAAAGTTTAGCATGTGTAACTCATGTGAATATAAGGTAATAATTATACTGATTTTTATAGGTGTCTTATAGGATTCCATTGCATTATGTCAACAATATCTCACATATTGGCATTTATGCAGGATGTATAATTGAATGATGACTTTGTTTAGTACATATAAGTAGGCATAAAAAATTGAAAAGCAGAAAAGGATAAAGGAAGATAAAAAGGGTGAATGAAATCTCCTCTACAAAAAAAAAAAAAAAAAAAAGCAAAGTAACAGAGCAGGTGTATGCTATTAAGAAGTCAGTTTCTTAACATCTCCTTCTTATAGTTTCTTCCCAAATATGCTATATGCAAATCTTAGCTTGTTTGTGTGCTTAGCATGTCTTGATTGACAAAAAATTTCTAGTACTGTAATGGAAAGAAGATTGCACTCTGCTATAAAAGCGGAGAAAGTGACAGTAAATTAGTACCCTGTCTACGGAGCCTCAGATTTTTTTTTGAGAAGTGGAAATCCTGGCAAATGAAATGCCCTATTCTTGCAAATGAAGTAAGTATCCAGACAACCGTTCTGTGACATCACTAAGCCAATCATAACAGGAGAAGGCAATAAAGGTGCCTTATTTATCTGAAATCCTGAAGAGAATTTGTGGAGATAGGTAAAGAATACAGCACAATTGAAATTCCAAATTTAAAAAAAAATAGTTTTCAGGGGTGAATCTAAAAAGCTTTTTACATTTACCATTTCTAAATTTCCTAATGTGCTTTAAATGAAAAAATAACACAGATGTTTAATAAACATGTTGAACTTAGTGGCTCCATTATCTGTGAATAAATTATCTCCATTTTGGCATATCTGCATCAACCACATAATAAAAGTTAAAAGCTGTAAGTGGCCTCATTGAGAAGTATCCAATCCCTTATCTCATAGATGAACTGAGATCCAGCAGAGTCCCTTGTTCAAAGTCACCAGCTAGTTTGATTTTAGGGCTGTCTTCTGTCAACGAAAGCAGTAGGCAGGGCTCTTTCCATCACATCCACAGCATGGTCCTCACCATGAAGGACATATGTAAGGGCTAAACATTCATGCAATAATGGTGCCTTTCAAGGACCTTCTCTTAGATGACCTTATCCCCTATCATGACAAAGCCATGAATCACGTAGTATATTCACCATCACTCTACAGAAGAGAAAACTGAGGCACTAAGTGCTCATATAACTTGTGCAGCAGTTGTTCTCTGAAGCCACCCCACATGCTCACTCTTAACTAGGGTAGTCAGATCACTTTCCCCTTATTCAGGACATCTGCCTACCCTGTAAATTCATCATGCACTAAACTGAACTCATTTAATCTCAAACCTGCTGCTGTGCATGCTTCCAGCTCAGTTATATGTTACCTTGTCCTTTTAAATCACCAACAGAGGAAACTTAGTGTCACCTTTAACTCTTTCCTAATTCTTCACCCTTCTCTATGTTTCTATCACTGGAAAGCTCTTGAACCCATGCTATTTCCTTACATGTGGCCTAATTCCCCGTTTCCTCCTACATGGTGGCCTCCTAATGGCTTTCCCTTCTCCAATTCATCATACATACTGTACCCAGAGTAATTATCTTAAAACAACAGAAATCTCCAAGAATTTAAAAACCCAAGCTTATCTCATATTCACATTTTAAGTTTTCTTTTAAATGTATAACCCTTCCCCCCATGTTTCTCCTTGCAACCTTATGTAATTGTGTGAAGTTGGTATTGTTTGTTCTGTTTAACAGATGAGCAACCAGAACCCATGGCCTTAAATAATGTGTAGTGGATAATTTAAAAACCCATATATTCTGTTATATAAAAATGTAACTTTCTTTTCTTATAACTGGACATATTGCTAAAGGTACAAAACAATCCAAGTAAACATAGTCAAACCTAGTAATTCTATCATTTTCGATTTCAACTTAGTTAAATTCTGCTCTTTTTCTCTTCCTCTACAACTCTTTCTTTCTACCTGACATCCACACAGAGCATTTACATGGTACCTTGTACTGGTATCTTCCAGGAATCATCCTACCAAGGTCTCAGATTCTTTTTTTTTATTTTAAAAATTTTAATTTGCTATTTATGACAGCAGAATGCATTACAATTCAAATTACAATATACATCACAACTTTTCATATCTTTGGATGTACACAAAGTATATTCACTCCATTCATGCCTTCATACATGTACTTAGGGTAATGATGTCCATCTCATTTCACCATCCTTCCTACCCCCATCTCCCTCCTTTCCCCTTCCTCCACTTTGCACTATCTGGAGTTCATCTAATCCTCCCATGCCCCTCCCCCAATCACTTTATGAATCAGCATCCCTAAATCAGAGAAAACATTCAGTATTTGGTTTTGGGGGATTGGCTAACTTCACCTAAGATTATATTCTCCAACTCCATCCATTTACCTGCAAATGCCATGATTTCATTCCCTTTTAATGCTGAATAATATTCCATTGTGTACATATACCACATTTTCTTTATCCACTCATCTACTGAAGGGCATCTAGGTTGGTTCCAGTTTAGCTATTGTGAATTGTGCTGCTGTAAACATTGGTGTGGCTGTGTGACTGTAGTATGGTGTTTTTAAGTCCTCTGGGTATAAACCAAGCAGTGGGATAGCTGGGTCAAATGGTGATTCCATTCCAAGTTTTTCAAGGAATCTCCATACTGCTTTCCATATTGGCTGTACCAATTTGCAGCCCAACCAGCACTGTATGAGTGTACCTTTTTCCCCACATCCTCACCAACACTTATGATTGTTTGTATTCTGAATAGCTGCCATTCTGACTGGAGTGAGATGAAATCTTAGAGCAGTTTTGATTTTGCATTTCTCTAATTGCTAGTGATAATGAACATTTTTTTCATGTATTTGTTGATTGTATATCTTCTTCTCAGAAGTGTCTGTTCAGGTCCTTGGTCCATTTATTGATTGGGTTATTAGGTTTTTGGTGTTAAGATTTTTGAGTTCTTTATATATCCTAGGGATTAGTGCACTATCTGATGTGCATGTGGTAAAAATTTGTTTCCAACTTGTAAGCTCTCTATTCACTTCACTGATTTTTTCTTTTTCTGAAAAGCTTTTTAGTTTGAATTCATCCCATTTATTGATTCTTAATTTTAACTCTTGTGCTACAGAGTCTTATAAAGGAAGTTGGGGCCTAATCCCACATGATAGAGATTTTGGCCTACTTTTTCTTCTAATAGACACAGTGTCTCTGGTTTAATTTCTAGGTCCTTGATCCACACTGAGTTGAGTTTTGCGCATGGTGAGAGATAAGGGCTTAATTTCACTTTGTTGCATATGGATTTCCAGCTTTTCCAGCACCATTTGTTGAAGAGGTTATCTTTTCTCCAATCCATGTTTTTGGCACCTTTCTCTAATATAAGATAACTGTAATTATGTGGGTTAGTCTCTGTGTCCTCTATTCTGTACCATTGGTATACAGGTCTGTTTTGGTGCCAATATCATGCTGTTTTTGTTACTATTGCTCTGTAGTATAATTCAAGGTCTGGTATAGTGATGTCACCTGCTTCACTCTTCCTGCTAAGGATTGCTTTAGCTATTCTGGGTCTCTTATTTTTCCAGATAAATTTCATGACTGCTTTTTATATTTCTATGAGGAATGTCGGTGGGATTTTTATCAGAATTGCATTACATCTGTATAGTGCTTTTGGTAGTATGGTCATTTTGGTAATATTAATTCTGCCTATCCAAGAGCAAGGTAGATCTTTCCATCTTTTAAGGTCTTCTTTGATTTCTTTCATTAAGGTTCTGTAGTTTTCATTATATAAATGTTTCACCTCCTGCGTTGATTCCCAAGTATTGTATTTTTTTTTTTGAGGCTATTGTAAATGGGGTAGTTTTCTTTGTTTCCCTTTCAGAGGATTTGTCACTAATATACAGAAATACCTTTGATTTATGGGTGTTGATTTTATATCCTGCTACTTTGCTGAATTCATTTATTAGTTCTAGAAGTTTTCTGGTGGAATTTTTTGGGTCTTCTAGGTACAGAATCATATCATCGGTAAATAGTGCCAATTTGAGTTCTTCTTTTCCTATGTGTATCCCTTTAATTTCTTTCATCTGTCTCATTGCTCTGGCCAGTGTTTCAAGAACTATGTTAAATAGAAGTGGTGAAAGAGGGCATCCTTGTCTTGTTCCAGTTTTTAGAGGGAATGCCTTCAATTTTTCTCCATTTAGAATGATGTCAGACTGGGGCTTAGCATAGATAGCCTTTATGAGGTTGAGATATGTTCCTGTTATCCCTAGTTTTTCTAGTGTTTTGAACATGAAGGGGTGCTGGATTCTGTTGAATGCTTTTTCTGTGTCTATTGAGATGATCATATGGTTCTTTTCTTTAAGTCTATTGATGAGATGAATTACATTAATTGATTTCCGTATGTTGAACCACGCTTGCATCCCTGGGATGAATCCCACTTGATTGTGGTGCATGATCTTTTTGATATGTTTTTGTATTCAATTTTCCAGAATTTTATTGAGAATTTTTACATCTATGTTCATAAGAGATATTGGTCTGAAGTTTTCTTTCGTTGATGTGTCTGCCTGGTTTTGGAATCAAGGTGATATTGTCCTCATAGAAATTTGGAAGTGCTGCCTCTTTTTCTATTTCCTGAAATAAACTGAAGAGTATTGGTATTAGTTCTTCTTTAAAGATCTTGTAGAACTTGGCTGTGTATCCATCTGGTCTTGGGCTTTTCTTGATTGGTAGGTTTCTGATGGCATCTTTTATTTCATTGCTTGAAATTGATCTGTTAAAATTGTGTATATCAATCATCCTGATTCAATCTGGGCAAATTATATGACTCTAGAAATTTGTCGATGCCTTCAATATTTTCTATTTTATTGGAGTACAAGTTTCAAAATAATTTATAATTATCTTCTGTATTTCTGTAGGGTCTGTTGTGATATTTCCTTTTTCATCATGTATGTTAGTAATTTGAGTTTTCTCTCTCATTTTCTTCATTAGCATGGCTATGGGTCTGTCAATTTTATTTATTTTTTCAAAGAATCAACTTTCTGTTCTGTGAATTTTTTCAATTGTTTATTTTGTTTCAATTTAATTAATTTCAGCTCTGATTTTAATTATTTCCTGTCTTCTGCTTTTGGTGTTGATTTGTTCTTCTTTTTCTAGGGCTTTAAGATGTAATAGTTAGTCATTTATTTGTTGACTTTTTCTTCTTTTAAGGAATGAACTCCATGCAACATAATACTGCCTTTATGGTGTCCCAGAAATTCCAATATGTTGTATCTGGGTTCTCATTCACCTGTAAAATTTTTTTAATCTCCTCCTTGATGTCTTTTGCAACCCATTCATTCATTGTCCTGTAAGACCATAGAATATGGAAACCATTGCCCTTTAAGAGTCTTATATTTGATTTTCCAATTCATTCTTCATGGCTGGGAAATTTTCTGATATTATCTCATTGAAGAGACTGTGCATTCCTTTGGTTTGCAACTCTGTCCTTCCTCTATCCCAATAACTCTCAGAGTTGGTCTTTTGAGGCTATCCCATAATTCCTGGATGTTCTGTTCATGATTTCTTACCATTTTCACTGTGTGGTCAACTTTATTTTCCAGATTGTATACTTTGTCTTCATTTTCTGACGTTCTGTCTTCCAAGTGATCTAGTCTGTTGGTGATGCTTTCTATTGAGGTTTTTATTTGGCTCATTGTTTCCTTCATTTCAAGCATTTCTGATTTTTTTTCCCAGAATCTCTCTCTCTTTCTTGAAGTAATCTTTTGCTACCTGTATTTGCTCCCTTATCTCTTTGTTGGTGTGATCAATGGATGTCTATATTTGCTCCCTTATCTGTTTATTGGTGTCATCAATGGTTGCCTGTATTTGCTCTCTTGTTTCTTTGTTAGAGTGATCAATTTTCGCCTGTTTACTTATTTAGGTCATTCTTTAATTTACAGATAATTTTAGTTAGGAACCTTCTGAACTCCTTCTCTGACATTTCATCGACATGCTGTCCGTGAGTTCTGTTATTGTGGTATCCTGGTTTGTTTGGGGCCCTTTCCTCCCTTGTTTTTTCATGTTGTCTATGTGATTTCCTTTCTTGCAGTGTGGATCTGAGGTATTACTGTTTCTACCCTATAATCTTTTATTATCTGTGCAGATTGTCTGTATCTCACCTTGGTATTGGGCTTCCAGACCCTGCTGGTGACCCAGGACACATGCTACTGCAACTATAGGTGGTGGCAGCAATAGCAGGAGGTACCTCAAGATGGCAATGGAGGTGCCCCAAGGTGGATGCAACGTCTTTCAGAGATGGAGCTGAAAGGTGGGCCTTACACTGGCTTTGGGATGCCTGCTCTAAGATGCAGCTGCTTCTAGTCCCTGTCTGTTGTCCCAGGGTAGAGGCTCCTGCATGAGGCAGGCTCTGGGGATGGTTGAAGTATCTTAAGATGAAAGTGGGTTAAACCTGGGCTCCCACATGATGGTGGTGGGAGCAGACCTGGGCCTACCCTGGGCCCTGGCTCCCATGCATGTTGGTGAGCAGATCCTGGGCTAGGCCTGAGCTCTGGCGGGGCTCTGTCAGTGGTGGGATGGACCCGGGCCTACCCTGGGTCCTGGATCCCACGTAGGTCAGCGAGGCAGTCCTGGGCTGGGCCTGAGCTCTAGCAGGGGTCTGGGGGTTGCAGGATAGACCTGGGTCTACCGTGGGCCCTAGGTCTCAGATTCTTGGTCACTGGCACTATCATGGCTGACATGGCCACACTCTCACTGTCACTGGCTACAGGAACCCTGCTGCCTTCTGTAGCCATACAATCTTATCCTGACTATCAGCTCCCTTTGCACTCCTGGTGTTCTCGCTCTAGTTACTCACTGGCGTGAAGACAGTAGAACGGGAATGGTAGCATGAACACTGAAGCCACAGATCATGTACCACACTGTGGCACCACAGAGCCCAGGATATAATGTTGGCCACTCTCTCTACTGAAGACCTCCCATGTCAATTCCCAGATTTTGTGAGGTCAGAAATCTCCCTGGGCTTCATCCAGTGGAGACTTTGGGTTACTTGGGGGCTGCAGATGGTGTCTTTGGTAGGAGAATCCTGGAAGTTGAGATTTCTCTTCCTTATATTGACTTCCTCAGTTATCTCAGAGCAGACAGGAGCTCCTCCTGTTTGAGAGTGGCTCCATCACTAATCTCAGTCTCTGCTTCAATAAAACTGGGATAGCAGCAAATAATATACACTTGATAAGGATTAGGGGTAATGCAGCTATAACATCTAGAAAAGCAACTAGTACAAGATCTCTGAAAACTATAGCCTGTTTTTAAATTTAATGCCCAAACTCATTTAGTAGCAAGTGCAATTAAATGTGCAAGTTTTAACAGATTTTATTTCTCATCTACAATGGCTATTCCTAGGTTTTGCTGTGTTTGATTAAAGGGTGCTGTCTCAGACCTGTCTGGATATGTTATAAAATGTAGTTTACACACTTTTTTTCAAAAATCTGAAAAATCTCATTTTTGAAATATTAGGGTTTCAGGAAAGGTACTGTGGATCTAAAATGTTTTCTCTGGATATAGAATTCTAGGTTTGTTTTTTAAAAATATTTTTATTAGTACATTATAGTTATATATAATAGTGTAATTCATTTTGACATAATCAAAATGCATATAACATAATCTGCTCCATCTCAATCCCTGGGATTTCCCCTTTTCCTCCCTTTCTCCCTCCCTTTGAAGCCCTTCCTTTTACCCTATTGGTCTTCTTTCTATTTAGTTATATTAAATTGATATAGTTACACATAAAAGTAGAATTCATTGTGATAATCATACATGCACATAAAGTAATTTGATCAATTTCATTTCACAGTTCCTCCCCTTACCCATCCCTCCTCCCTCCACCTCAATACCCTTTCTCTACTTCACTGTTCTCCCTTCTATTTTCATGATACCCTTTAAAAAAATTCCTTATTTTTCTTTAGCTTCTACATATGAGAGAAAACATTCAACCATTGGCTTTCTGAGTCTGGCTTCTTTCACTTAGCATTGTGTTCTCCATTTCCATCCATTTACCAGCACATGACATAATTTCATTCTTCTTTATGGTTGAGTAGGACTTCATTGTGTGTACATACCACATTTTCTTTATCTGTTCATCTGTTGATTTTGACCTGGGCTGCTTCCATACCTTGGCCATCGTGAAATGTGCAGCTCTTAACATTGCTATGCATGTATTACTATATAGTATGTTGATTTTAATTTTTTGAGATAAATACCAATGAATGGGAAAACTGGGTCACATGACGGTTCCATTCCCAGTCATTTGAGGAATCTCCATACTTCTTTCCAGAGTGGCTGCACTAATTTGCAGTCTCACCAACAATGAATAATTGTACCTTCCCCCCATATCTTTGCCAGCATTTATTGCTATTTGTATTCTTGATGATTGCCATTTTAACTGAAGAAATGAAATCTAAGTGTAATTTTGATTTGCATTTCCCAGATTTCTAAACATATTGAACATTTTTTTTCTCATATATTTGCTGGCCATTTGTATTTCCTGTTTTTAGAAACATCTGTTTAATACAGTTGCCCATTTATTTTTTTTATTTATTTTTTTATTGGTTGTTCACAACATTATAAAGCTCTTCACATATCATATTTCATACATTAGAATCAAGTGGGTTATGAACTCCCATTTTTACCCCAAATACAGATTGCAGAATCACATCGGTTACAAATCACATTTTTACATACTTCCATATTAGTGACTGTTGTATTCTGCTACCTTTCCTATCCTCTACTATCCCCCCTCCCCGCCCCTCCCATCTTCTCTCTCTACCCCATCTACTGTAATTCATTTCCCTCCATGTTTGTTATCCCATTCCCTTCATAACCTCTTATATGTAATTTTGTATAACAATGAGGGTCTCCCTCCATTTCCATGTGATTTCCCTTTTTTTCTCCCTTTCCCTCCCACCTCATGTCTCTGTTTAATGTTAATCTTTTCTTCCTGCTCTTCCTCCCTGTTCTGTTCTTACTTGCTCTCATTATATCAAAGAAGACATTTGGTATTTGTTTTTTAGGGATTGGCTAGCTTCACGAAGCATAATCTGCTCTAGTGCCACCCATTTCCCTGCAAATTCCGTGATTTTGTCATTTTTTAGTGCTGCGTAATACTCCATGGTGTATAAATGCCACATTTTTTTTATCCATTCATCTATTGAAGGGCATCTGGGTTGATTCCACAGTCTGGCAATTGTGAACTGTGCTGCTATGAACATCGATGTGGCAGTATCCCTGTAGTGTGCTCTTTTAAGGTCTTCAGGAAATAGTCCGAGAAGGGCAGTAGCTGGGTCAAATGGTGGTTCCATTCCCAGCTTTCCCAGGAATCTCCATACTGCTTTCCAAATTGGCCGCACCCGTTTGCAGTCCCACCAGCAGTGTACAAGAGTACCCTTTTCCCCACGACCTCGCCTGCACTCACTGTTGTTTGACTTCATCATGGCTGCCAATCTTACTGGGGTGAGGTGGTATCTTAGGGTGGTTTTGATTTGCATTTCCTTGACTGCTAGAGATGGTGAGGATTTTTTCATGTACTTGTTGATTAATTGTATGTCCTCCTCTGTGAAGTGTTTGTTCATGTCCTTGGCCCATTTGTTGATTGGGTTATTTGTTTTCTTATTGTCTAATTTTTTGAGTTCTTTGTATACTCTGGATATTAGGGCTCTATCTGAAGTGTGAGGAGTAAAAATTTGTTCCCAGGATGTAGGCTCCCTATTTACCTCTCTTATTGTTTCTCTTGCTGAGAAAAAACTTTTCAGTTTAAGAAAGTCCCATTTGTTGATTCTTGTTATTAACTCTTGTGCTATGGGTGTCCTATTAAGGAATCTGGAGCCCGACCCCACAATATGTAGATCGGAGCCAACTTTTTCTTCTATCAGACGCAGAGTCTCTGATTTGTAATCTAGCTCCTGGATCCACTTTGAGTTGACTTTTGTGCATGGCGAGAGGAGGGGATTCAGTTTCATTTTGTTGCATATGGATTTCCAGTTTTCCCAACACCATTTGTTGAAGATGCTATCCTTTCCCATTGCATGTTTTTAGCTCCTTTATCAAATATAAGATAGTTGTAGCTTTGTGGATTAGTCTCTGTGTCCTCTATTCTGTACCATTGGTCCACCCGCCTGTTCTGGTACCAGTACCATGCTGTTTTTATTACTATTGCTCTGTAATATAGTTTGAAATCTGGTATCGCTATACCACCTGATTCACACTTCCTGCTTAGAATTGTTTTTGCTATTCTGGGTCTTTTATTTTTCCATATGAATTTCATGATTGCTTTATCTATTTCTACAAGAAATGCCATTGGGATTTTGATTGGCATTGCATTAAACCTATAGAGAACTTTTGGTAATATCGCCATTTTGATGATGTTAGTTCTGCCTATCCATGAACAAGGTATATTTTTCCATCTTCTAAGATCCTCTTCTATTTCTCTCTTTAGGGTTCTGTAGTTTTCATTGTATAGATCTTTCACCTCTTTTGTTAGGTTGATTCCCAAGTATTTTATTTTTTTTGAGGATATTGTGAATGGAGTGTTTTTCCTCATTTCTGTTTCAGAAGTTTTGTCGCTGATATACAGAAATGCCTTTGATTTATGTGTGTTGATTTTATATCCTGCCACTTTGCTGAATTCATTTATTAGTTCTAGTAGTTTTTTTGTAGACCCTTTTGGGTCTTCTAGGTATAGAATCATGTCATCCGCAAATAGTGATAATTTAAGTTCTTCTTTTCCTATTTTTATGCTTTTAATTTCTTTCGTCTGTCTAATTGCTCTGGCCAGTGTTTCGAGAACTATGTTGAATAGAAGTGTTGATAGGGGGCATTCCTGTCTTGTTCCAGATTTTAGAGGGAATGCCTTCAATTTTTCTCCATTCAGAATGATGCTAGCCTGAGGCTTAGCATAGATAGCTTTTACAATGTCGAGGTAAGTTCCTGTTATCCCTAGTTTTTCTAATGTTTTGAACATAAAGGGATGCTGTACTTTGTCAAATGCTTTTTCTGCGTCTATCGAGATGATCATATGGTTCTTATCTTTAAGTCTATTGATGTGGTGAATAACATTTATTGATATCCGTATATTGAACCATCCTTGCATCCCAGGGATGAATCCTACTTGATCATGGTGCACAATTTTTTTTGATGTGCCTTTGTATCCGATTCGCCAGAATTTTATTGAGGATCTTTGCATCTAGGTTCATCAGAGATATTGGTCTGTAGTTTTCTTTCTTTGAGGTGTCTTTGTCTGGTTTCGGAATCAGGGTGATGTTGGCCTCATAGAATGAATTTGGCAGAGCTCCCTCTTTTTCTATTTCCTGAAATAACTTGAAAAGTATTGGTATAAATTTTTCTTTAAAGGTTTTGTAAAACTCCGCTGTATACCCATCCGGTCCTGGGCTTTTCTTGGTTGGAAGTCTTTTGATTGCTTCTTCTATTTCATCTATTGATATTGGTCTGTTTAAGTTGTGAGTATCCTCCTGACTCAGTCTGGGCAAATCATATGACTTAAGGAATTTATCGATGTCTTCACTATCTTCTATTTTATTGGAATATAGGTTTTCAAAATAATTTCTAATTGTCTTCTGTATTTCTGAAGCGTCTGTTGTAATATTGCCTTTTTCATCCCGTATGTTAGTAATTTGAGTTCTCTCTCTTCTTCTCTTCGTTAGTATGGCTAGGGGTCTGTCGATCTTATTTATTTTTTCAAAGAACCAACTTTTTGGTTTGTTAATTTTTTCAATAGTTTCTTTTGTTTCAATTTCATTGATTTCTGCTCTGATTTTAATTAATTCTTGCCTTCTGCTACATTTGCTGCTATTTTGCTCTTCCTTTTCTAGGGCTTTGAGATGAAGTGTGAGCTCATTTATTTGTTGGTTTTTTCTTTTTTTGAGGAATGACCACCAGGCGATGAATTTTCCTCTTAAAAATGCTTTCATTGTGTCCCATAGATTCCGATATGTTGTGTCTGTATTTTCATTTATCTCTAAGAATTTTTTAATTTCCTCCTTTATGTATTCTGTAACCCATTGATCATTCAGTAACGTATTGTTCATTGTCCATGTGATGTAGGATTTTTCCTTCCTTCTTTTATCATTGATTTCCAGTTTCATTCCATTATGATCTGATAAAGTGCATGGTATTATCTCTACCCCTTTATATTTACTGAGGGTTGCCCTATGGCATAATATATGGTCTATTTTTGAGAAGGATCCATGTGCTGCTGAGAAAAAAGTATATCCACTTGATGATGGTTGATATATTCTATATATGTCAGTTAAGTCTAGGTTATTGATTGTGATATTGAGGTCAATAGTTTCTTTATTCAACTTTTGTTTGGAGGATCTGTCCAATGGTGAGAGAGGTGTGTTGAAGTCACCCATGATTATTGTGTTGTGGTCTATTTGATTCTTGAACTTGAGGAGAGTTTGTTTTATGAACGTTGCAGCGCCATTATTTGGTGCATAAATATTGATAATTGTTATGTCTTGTTGGTGAATGGTTCCCTTTAACAGTATATAATGTCCTTCCTTATCCCTTTTGATTAACTTAGTCTTGAAGTCGATTTTATTCGATATGAGAATGGCCACCCCTGCTTGCTTACGAGGACCGTGTGCATGGTATATTTTTTCCCAACCTTTTACCTTGAGCCTGTGTATGTCTTTTCCAATCAGATGTGTCTCCTGGAGACAGCATATTGTTGGATTTGTTTTTTTAATCCATGTTACCAGCCTATGTCACTTTATTGGAGAGTTTAAGCCATTAACGTTTAGAGTTACTATTGATATATGGTTTGTACTTCCTGCGATGTTTGATTATTTATCTCTTTTTTTTTTCTAATTTAGTTTGTTTCTCCATGATTAGCTTTCCCCCCGTCCTCTGTCTTTACCGAGGCACTTCCCGCTGATGGTTTTGGTTATTGTTTTTCATTTCTTCCTCGTGTAGAGTTTTGCTCAAGACGCTTTGCAATGCTGGTTTTCTGGCTACAAATTCTTTTAGCTTTTGTTTATCATGAAAGATTTTTATTTTGTTGTCCTATCTGAAGCTTAATTTTGCTGGATACAGAATTCTTGGTTGGCATCCATTGTCTTTCAGTGTTTGAAATACGTTGTTCCAGGATCTTCTCGCTTTCAGCGTCTGTGATAAAAAATCCGTTGTTAACCTTATTGGTTTACCCCTAAATGTAATCTGCCTCTTTTCTCTTGTAGCTTTTAATATTTTCTCTTTGTTCTGTATATTGGATATCTTCATAACAATGTGTCTTGGCGCTGGTCTACTGTGATTTTGTGTGCTCGGTGTCCTGTATGCATCTACAATTTGTATATCTGTTTCCTTTTTTATTTCTGGAAAGTTTTTTGTAATTATTTCATTCAGCAAGTTACTCATTCCCTTGGCATGAATCTCTGTGCCTTCCTCTATCCCAATGACTCGTAAGTTTGGTTTTTTTAAGTTATCCCAAATCTCTTGGATGTTTTTCTTGTGATTTTTTACCAGCCTATCTGAGTTGGCTAGACTCTTTTCAAGATGATATATTTTGTCTTCATTATCTGACGTTCTGGCTTGTACTTGCTCCACTCTGTTAGTGATACTCTCAATTGAGTTTTTAATTTGGTTTATCGTTTCCTTCATTTCTAGAATTATTGTTTGATTTTTTTATAATCTCTATCTCCTGATAAAGATGCTTAACTTCTTCTTTTATCTGTTTATGTAATTCATTTTCAATGTGATCTTTAAGGTTCCTTTCCATCTGTCTAAGGTGTTCCTTGAGTTCTTTATATGGCCATTTTTCTGATGACTCCAGGTCCTCCTGAATATTTAGGCTGTCCTTCATTGTTTGTACTCCTTTTCTTCCTTGCTTTTTTATGCTCATGATACTTCTTGTTCTGTTTGACTGCTGAGTTACTGTTTACTCTTATAAATTTATTTGATGCTTGGGAGGAGAGGTATTAGAAGGGAAGGGAAGAAGTCACTAAAGAGAGTGAGTGTAGGCAGGTAGAATTCAAGAAAGGGGAATAGGAAAATTGAAAAGAAATGAAAAGACAAAAGAAAAAAAGTGAAAAGAAAGAAAGAAAAAACGAAGAAATAAAAATTTAAAACCAAAGAAAAATTATAATGATAATAAACAAATGGAAATTAAAGTTTAAAAAATAATAGTAATAATAATAGAATAAAAAGAATTTTAAAAAATTGAAACCATTAGTAAGAAAGTTGAAGAACAACAACATCAACAACAAAAAGTGAAAATAAAATTAAAAAAAATACCAATAATAATCATTAAAAAAATATAATAATAATAATAAATGTAGTCATAGAGCTCAATTAACTTCTCTTCCAGTAGGTGGGAACTGGGCCAGGCTTCTCTTCTTGATGGGTGGGAACCAATCACTGTGCCTCAGCTCTTCTTCCCAGACTGTGTGGGTCTCCAATCCTGAGTGCCTAGGGCCTTCTCAAGCCAGGCCCCGCTCACCTGTGACGCTCACCACAATACTGGCTACACACCGGGTCTGCTCCTGGAAGCCTTGTTTCCATGGATGCCTGGGCACACCCTTTCTGTTTGCCTCCCTCAGACCCTAAGTTTGTAGGGCTTGGGGCTGAGGACCCCCAGCGAATTTGTTTGCCCTCAGGTAGCAACTCCCCTGGTAGCTGGTGCAAGGGACCTCTGTTGTCAGCAGAGGGATACCCTGGGTCTGACTATTGTGCTCAGTTGGCTTTTACCTCTGTGAGTTCAGGTGGGCCGACTAGTTATTTCAGCGGGATCATTAGTGCTGAGTCACGAGAAGCAGGCGAACCAGAACTAGAATGCAGCCCAATCCGGGCTCGGTGTGTTCTGAGAGGGGCAGACTGTTCACCCGGGATCCCCTTCAGCTCAACAGTGCCTAGTGGTCCTGAGCGAACAGTATTTTGATAGTTTACTTCTCCCTATGCTCGTGCAGCGGAAGGGGTTAGAGACTTGATCTCTCCGTGTCTGCCGCCATGTTGGATCACTTAGATTTTAAATTGTCACTCATCTTATCAGCTGTTCCATTTAACTCGGCAGCTCACTCACGCGGTGAAGAGTCTGCTCTATGGTGCTCCGCGGGAAGCGGCGGCGGTGGCGGCGCGGTGGCGGCCCAGCTGTGGCCTTCGGGACCCCCGGGGAGGGGGTGCAGGCTGGGGGAGGGGAGGCAGCGCCTCGGGGCCCGCGGTACTGGACACGCGGGAGAGCGGGCGGGGTGGGGGAAAGAAATTGAGATCTAGATTTAGGGACTGAACGTGGGAGGAGAGACGGCGGGGGAGAAGCAAAGCGGAAAGGCGGAGAGGAGAAGGAGAAGGGGCCGAGGGAGCCGGGTAGCTCGGGGGCTGCAGCGTTACTGCTCGCGCTGAAGTCGTGATGGACTCACTCCACCTTGGCTGGAGTCGTGGCGGATTCACTCCACCTAGGCCCCTTTCTTGACATGGTGCTGAGTCTTTGTCGACAGATCTCCTTTAATGATCTTTACTTCATCTTTTTTTTTTTTTTTAAGAGTGAGAGAGGAGAGAGAGTGAGAGAGAATTTTTTTTAATGTTTATTTATTTTTTTAGTTCTCGGCGGACACAACATCTTTGTTGGTATGTGGTGCTGAGGATTGAACCCGGGCCGCACGCATGCCAGGCGAGCGCGCTACCACTTGAGCCACATCCCCAGCCCTTTACTTCATCTTTTAAGACGCGGCAACATATGCTGCGGGCGCGGCGGCACGCAGCACGGAGCGGCTTCAGTTGCCCATTTATTGATTGGATTATTTTATATATTGAGTTCTTTATATATTCTGGATTTTTTTTTTAAAGAGAGAGAGAGAGAATTTTGATATTTATTTTTTAGTTTTCGGCAGACACAACATCTTTGTTTGTATGTGGTGCTGAGGATCGAACCCGGGCCGCACGCATGCCAGGCAAGCAGGCTACCCTTGAGCCACATCCCCAGCCCATATATTCTGGATATTAATCCCCTGTCAGAAGAGTACCTAGCAAAGATTTTCTCCCATTCAGTAGGCTCTTTTGTCAAGTTCTTAATGGTTTCTTTTGCTGATTTCCTTTTAGCACTTTAAAGATCATCCTTAAATTGTCTTGTGGTCTACAATGTTTCTAATAAGAATTTTGCTATCATTTTTGTCTTTTTTCCTCTCTACACCATGAGGGGTTTTTTTTTTTCCGCCCTCTGACTGCTTTTAATTTTTTTCTTCATCATTTGTTTTTAGCTATTGATTATGATGTGTCTTGGTTTGGCTTTCTTTGTTTGCAATTGCATATTTTAAGTCTGGGAGTATAGTTTTCCTCAACTTAGAAAAATGTTATTATTTTTATTATTTTCAGCTATTATTTCTTCAGCTTTTTTTTTTGGTGTGTGTGTGTGTGTGATTTCCCCACTTATAACTACTTAAGATAATGTTTTTAATTTCTAGAAATGGTATTTGGATTTTAAAAAATACATATTCTACATCTTGTCCCATCACACTGAGTTTTTAATCCACTTGAGTATATTTATGAGATTTTTATGATACCCGTTTTCTACCTCCATCATCCCTATCATTTTACATGTCACTTTCTAATAAGTTTTCCCCCCAGAATATGGGTCATATTTTCCTGCTTCTTTGCATGATTGATCATTTTTAATTAGATTCTAGTCAATGTAAACATTGCTGGTGGCTAGATTGGACTGTATTTCTTTAAAGAGTGTTGGCTTTTGTTTTGGTATGTAGTTAAATGAATTTCATATCAGTTTGATTCTTTTGAGGATTACTTTTCACCTTCGTTATGGTGAATCCAGAGCAGTCTTTATTCTGGCATAAAGATTCTGGTACAAAGTAGAGATTTCCCCTCCCTACTAAGGCATGGGTCCTGTGAATCTCACCTGAAGCTCTGTGTTTTATGAGGTCTTTCCATTCTAGTTTGTGGGAATGTAAATTATTCTCATCTTTCCACGAACTCTGGGAGTTGTCTGGCTTATCTTCTGTTGGTTCTTTCTCCAGCTTTGGGTAGTTCCTCTTATATAAGCACAGATAAATATCCACCCAAAAACTCAAGTAATGATTCTGCAGATCTCTGGATTGTTCTCTGTGCTGTCCATTATCTCCAGTACACTGCCCTGGAATTTCTACCCTCTTGGTTTCCTAAAACTCTGATCTTTGTCAGCAAGACTTAGCAAGACTTCTGAGCTCTGTTCTGTTCCCCCTCTCTCTGCTGTGGCCTGGAAATTGCCTGAAGATGGTAGGCAAGGATAATTACAAATCTCCGTTCATTTTTCTCTTAGGGATCCTAGTCATAGGCTTCCTGATGTACACCATCTGAAAGTCGTTGTTTCATACAGCTGGCCCATTTGCCTAATTGTTTAGAGCAAAAGGGAAATTCCATCGATGTTAATCTCTCATAGATGGAAGTGAACTGCTGAAGCCCACACACCGCCACTCTGCTTCCCTGACAACCTCTATAACAACATTGTGCAATTTCTCATAACCCAAGTGCCTATTTTTTTCTCATTACAACGTGGAGGACCAACATCACCCCCCTGCCAGCTTGGCTAATAAATAAGTAGAAGGTCTAGCAATTGCTTCTGTAAGAACAAACATGGTGGTTCTTGGTGATCGGGATGATGGTATGAGAGGGAGCAGCCAGCAAGATCAAACTTCCTTTTGGATTTATTTAAATGTTACTTAAAATTCTAAGCTCACAGATAGTCCTCCAGTGTCACAGAGCTTCGAAGTTAATTAAGGAGATCATTTGTACTGCACTGCAGTCTGTCTCTGGACCTTTTTTTGGGAAATGGATCTATATAGCAAAGTGATTAATAAGCAAATGTAACCATTATATTAAAATTAACAGAGACCTAGAAGCATAATTAATAAGTACTGCTGACATTTCCTCTTCTCCTCAGTAGTATCTATTTAAGTTCCTGAATAAGAGAGCCTTGGGGGGAAAAAAGACAGAGAGTGAGCCTTGGCCTGCCAGAGTGCCTTTGGGGAGGGAATTTCATTTATCCCTGATAAAGAAAACCAGAATTATCACCAGACTCTTCCTCAAATAAATTTGCCACTGGGAAACCTATACATTTGGACCCCAAAGCCTTAACCAAGTGGCCACCTCTGACCTGATGGAAGTTTACTCTGAGTCAGGCCAGCTTGGCAGGGAGGTGGTCTAGGAGACCTGCTGAGCTCACAGACTGGAATCAGCCAGACCTCATTTTGAGTTATAGGATCTACCAATTTGTTACCAGTTGTACGATCTTGAGTTATCACTCATGTTCTTCTACTTTTGGTTCCTTGTCTGTAAAGTGGAGATTAGAACAGGGCCTATCTCATAAGTCTGTTGTGATGTTTAAATGAAATAATGCATGTGAAGAGCCCTAGTGCAAAGCCTGACACAAAGCAAGCTCTCAATTTAAGCTAATGTTGCTGTCAGTTTTGGTTTTTCTTTCTTTGGCAGTACTGGGGACAGAACACACTAGTTTCTACTACTAAGAGCTGCATCACCAGCCCAACCCTGCTAAGAAACAGAGAAACTGCCTCTTGAACACTCGCCTTATAAACACAAATTACATGGACAGTAAATGTCACTGACAATGAGGTTACAGGAATGATGTGAATGACTGAATGAAAAGTGATTATAAAAAGTCGTTCTGAACCATGTACACTGTTTTCCCTGAGAAACGAAACTGGAAGAAGCATGGGTAGGAACAACCTCTCTTTCCCCCTCCCAGTTCCATTTCTAAATGTGTTATGCAAAATTATTAGAACCTGGACAAGTATAAAACTATATTTTACATAGAAATGTCACTATAAGAAGCCACATTGTCCTCTTGAACTGATCTGGATGTAGCACTCAGGAAAATCCAGGTAACTATTAACACTCTAGGACAACCAATGGCTCCCTGAAAACATGACAAAAAGAAGAAAGTGTCCCTTTTGCTGAGCTCCTAATGAAGCCATTTTCACCTACTTTCAAGACAGAGCGTTTAGCTCCCCAAGTGACAGGAAGCCAGTTTAAGGTCCTAGGATTCATTAAATGGCATTCAAACAGACAACCCTTGTGGATTATGCAGAAAAATGCTCGAGTTCACATGGGGGAATTGAAAAACTTGGTTTGGAAAACTTGTTCTGACAGTTGTTATTTGATTGGGCAAGTTGAGGAAGTTACTTAGAGTTTCAGTTTCCTCCTCTATAAAATGGATGCTAAAAGTTATTTTTACCTCTCAGGGTTGTTGTGATGAGCATTTAGTGTTGCCCTACTCAAGGAATGTTCATTAACTATTATCTGTTAAATTTTAGTCTAGCCATTTAGACCATTCAAACAAAAAACCCAGAACACCAACTATGTGCCTGTTTAACTATATTTCTATTGCTACAGATTTGTTCATCCACTGAACAGTTGTGTGCTGAGAGGCTGATGTCATGTCAGAAGCTGTGCTCAATGCCTTGGTGACTTAGTTGAAATCTTCTTGTCTGGATGGTATTCATTAGAGACTGAGCTCAGCAAGTGTGGGGTCTCTACTCTCATGTCAATGGCTATGTCACCATGTAATGTATGGGGCCTGGCATGGAGCCTACCAAGTAGGAGAGGCTAACAAGATTTTGTGGAATGAATGAATCAGGGATGAATGAATGATATGACCCAAGGATGATTTAAGTTTACTCCTTGATTTCAGGGAACTCGTGTTCTAAATGAAGTTCCCCAAAGGGGAATGGAAGGATAATGGAAGCAGGGAGTTAGGAAGAATATTTCACACACTGGGATCACAATTAGGAAAATACTAAAAACTTCTATTACAGTTATGCTAATATAATTCAGTGATAACGGCAACATTTCTGTAAGACTTCTTAATTTCTAATAAAAAAGAGAAGCATCTTTATTACTTGTAGAAAAAGAAACTCCACTCAGTTTTATATCTTAAAGTCAAAAGAAGGAAAGGAATAATACTGTTATTCTTCTATGTTAGGTTGAGCCCAGTACTTTCCCAGGGTCTTTGCACTATTTGCTGGTGGTTAGGGATGTCTGAGTCATGCTCTCTCCTCTTTTCCATCTTACAGCTGATTAGGAAGAGACACTGAAAAATGGGGGTCAGATATCAGCTTCATCCAGAGTTCTCTGGTAGTGGCCAAATTAAAGAAGGTCTCCTGCCTTTCAGTTAAAACTGAATACAATGTGATCTGCAAGCAGGGTGAATCTGATTTAAAAACTCGATTGTATGGTCCTCTACTTACCCTTCTGTCCCACGACATTCCATAGGCCAACAGGAAACAGAAGGGCAAAGGATGTTCTGCTGAGCAAAGAGAAAACGGTGAAATCTGTTTCCTACTTCTAAGGTGAAGCCACCTACCAATTCACTCAGAAGTATGGCTGACCAACAACCTTAGTCATCTACTATGGATAAAAGGACCTGAGTGGTTCACGGCAATGGTTTCCTTTAATGAGGAAAGGAGATAAATGGCTCTTGCCTCCTGCATTCCATGTACAATTTTTTTTTCTTTTTTAAGGAGAGGAAAGAAAGGATACAAAAGAAATAGAAGATTGTGAGAAAATTCTGGTTTCTTTTCAGCATGGTTCTTACTGATCCCATAGTGTTTTTGGATGAAAAAGATGCTTGGTCTTCTGCTATTGATAGCAGAAGGCCAAGTATTCTTTATATAATTATTTCTTTTATCTCCGTGGAATAATAAGAAATAAATTTGGTCTTTGCCTCCAGTTCCTGGCACAGAGCTCCTAAAACCCTTGGAATTTCCTGAGTGATAAGAGTGTCTTTTGTTATTCATAACAAAATCCTTTCCATTGCACCTGGGTTTATACTAATAAGGTGGCAAGGTAGGATCTCTAGATAGCCTTAGGATGGGGCTGGTCACCAGAAAGACCCAAGTGATTGAAGGGTTAGAACTTTCAGCCTCATCCACTGACCTTCAGGAATTGGGCAGTGTGGGAAGACAGAGATTAAACTTTACATAAACTCTTAAACAACAAGATCTGATGAGCTTCATGGTTGTTGAACACATTGAGGTTCTAAGAGTGTGCCATGCCTAGAGAAGACATGGAAGTTGGACACCTACCTCCATACCTTGCCTTATGCATCTCTTCCATCTTGCTGTTCTTAAATTGTAACCTTTTATAATAAATGGGTAAATGTAAGTAAAGTGTTTCCCTGAGTTCCATGAGCCATTCCTACAAAGTTATGAAACATTCAGCAGGATATCCTAGGGACCTCCCAATTTATAGCTGTTTTTTCAGAAGTTCAAGAGGTCTAGGCTTATGATTAGCATCTGATATGAGGGAAGTCTTGTGGGACAGAGCCCTGAGTTTATGGGATCTACTGTTAACAGGTAGATAATGTTAGAACTGAATTGAGTTACCGGATGTCCAGCTGGTGTTAAAGAACTGATCAGTGTGGTCACAATCCCACATATCTGGTGTCAGAAATATTCTCTCTGTGTGTGTGTGTGTGTGTGTGTGTGTGTGTGTGTGTGTGTAGAAAAACTATAGGCTCTTTAGGAATGGATGGATAAGACAAATTTAATAGCTAATAATAACAACAACAAAAAAAGAAAGGGTGCCTGTGATTCACATATCCTAAAATTGGAGTTATTTTGTTGTTTGTTGGTCATATAAGTAATAATAAGGGAGAAATTAAATCAGTTTAGTTGCTTGGGTGGTACAATTCAAGGTAGTTCATCTTGGAGAAAACACTAGACAACACCACCAAGTTAAATAGATGTTTTATTGAGATGAATACCTTTTTTTTTTCTTTTTCTTTTTCTTTTTTTTTTTTTTTTTTTGAGATTGTTTCTATGCCAGCCTCATTAAAGAGAATGGTGGGGCTGTGAAAGTCTGAGTTTTTTGTTTGTTTGTTTTTGTTTTGTTTTGCTTTGTTTTTTGTCTATGTATCAAGTGAACTCAAAAGGTTTTGGTACTTTTTTCCACTTTGGATGGAGAGTCTTGGCCTTCTTTTGTTGTACCCCAGCCATGCCTTCAGGACATGGCCTGTTCTTCCAGCACACCTAAATGAAGAGAGTTCACCTGCTGTGATACTGAATTCTGTTTACTTCACCCGCACTGTCCACATGGGGTCCCTGGGAGGAAATGCCTCTCTGAGTATAGCAGTAAGCATCCCTTCCCTTCTCCTCAGTAACCAAACTGCCTGTACTTTTGAGTCTTCATAGACTGAAACACCTACCAAACTCACTTCTATACTGGAAGCAAGAAGGTTTAGAGTAGAATCTTTGACCACCTAGTAGGCAGATCCTGCTCTCACAAACTGCCCTCCTGACTCTACCTAATGGTAATTATTCTTATTTTCCTCCTATACCCATCTTTTGATTATGTGTACCTCATATTTTATATATCTTTCTAGGCTGCCTTCTATCACTTCTGCAAAATGATGGTGCATAAATGAAAAACATAAAAAGTAATCAGAGATTTGATCCACACCCATGATGTGATTACCTTCTTCCAATACATGGCAGGCAAAAGTCTATGGTTTTTAAAGCTTAATCTATACAATCCCAGAACACTGGGCTAAAAAGTGAACACTTCTGAGGACAGTAGACTGCACTCTTTTGCCATTAAATTTTGCTGCTGCATAGAAATAGCATTCTAGTGTTTAAAAGTAGCTATAACTACATTGACATTGTCTAATGACAAAATTACAGAAATCCTTCATTTTTTCCAACACCACAGAGCTCCAAAGAAAGTCTACTACAAAAATAAGAAATTCATGAAAAATAAAAATCTTTCATTACTGACATTTTTTTTTTCAACCTGGATTTATTCACTTTCTGGGAGCACTGCATACTCGCTAAATAAATCAAATACAGAGAATTTAAACAGCACATACATAATGCTATGGTTAATAGTTAGTTTAAAGAAAAAAGAGTTGCAATGAGGCTGAAAGGTAATTTTACCTTGAATGTTAAGAAAAGCAGCTTTTGAGCTATTTTAAAATATCATTCATTCAACTGTAGAATCAGATACTCATTTATATGTAAATTTGAAAAAAGAAGTATTATTAGTATCTAACTTGAAAGGAAACATTTTCATAAACTGTTTCATACCTCGTCCTTTTTTAAATGTGTGCTGAAAATATAGTCTTCAAAAATCCACCTCATTTCTCTATTCCAGTAGGGAAAATGTCAAGTTTTTTCCTTCAATTAGGAGTCGCCTATAGCAATGAGAGTATGTTTTCTTACAGACAAAGTATTTTTTAAAATATAGTATATATAAATTTCTTACAGTGTTTTAGCCTCACATTAATCTGTTCCCCCCCCCCCCCGAATCCTGTAATTTCTATCACAAAAACTATGATACAAAAGTGCTTTGTGGATTTTCTGGTAAATGCAGCTGACCTAAAGTTTCATTTCTAGAAAATGCAATTAACTAATAAAAATCTTCTCAGAATTCTCATTTTTGTTCCAAAAATATTAGTTTAACCTCAACAGCTACCTGTTCTCTTGAGAAGGCTATATGCACACCCCTGGAGGATGGTCTGTTCACAGTGATAAGAATGGATCTGTGTGTGTTGGCCCTGGGCTGGGACCCTTCCTGAGGGCCTGCTAGTGTTTGATCTGGTGAGTAATGAGAGCAATTTTAGGGAATTTCTCCCTTAGACCTGTAAACTCCTAGGTTTACCAAACAGAATTACGGAAAAAGGTAAAATGAAATAGAATAGTCATATCCAAGAAAAGTCTGGGAAGAACCATTCAAAACGTGCAAGACACACCGTACTTAAAATGTACTTTGAAGGCTCATTTCTGTAAGGGCCGCCTAAACATCCCTAAGCTCTACTCTTCAGGAATCTTATTTCCAGGCACAGTGTCCTGGAGCACTTGCAATTTTTCAATTGGAACTCTCAGCGCTTTACTTTAAAAATAGTCTAAAGTCAGAAACTGAAAAGCTGATCTATTTCTCAACCCCCAAGTTGCTCCTTAGTCAATTTAACCTTAAACATTTCTGAACAAAGGATTCTTAAGGCTGGCTGTGGTTCAGGCAAGTCCTAAACTTATTAAGGGGAAAATAAGTTATTCTCAAAAGAAAAAAATTATGTCTAACCTCAGCTGGGAAGAGATCTATTTTCCCCCTCATACTGAATTATGTATTAAATCAGTTCAAATTTTATTTTGGAGCATTAATCCATAATTTAACATAGCTGTTAAATGGATGTTTCAGTCTATTTTATGGCATGTTATTTACTAAAAAAAAAAAAAATGATTCAATGGACAGAATGTATAACATATAGTTTCCCTTGTGTGATTAATTACAAATGGATATATGTATTCTAAGCAAAATCACTTGTTACATTTTAGCAATGTAATTGCTGACAATAGCAGTAGTCAATACAAAACAATTTCTATATCTCAAATGCTAGCTATTTTCCTCCTGCTATTTATATAAGAAATTTACATAAGAAACTGGCTTTTCTAACAAGTTTCTACAACAACTCAAGACCACATATACACACACACACACAAGTTTATGAAATATTCCTTTAAGAACTACATATTGTAATTCACAAATAGGGCTAATCCAGAAAAGGCAGATCAACAATACAATTCCCAAGTATTAAGCATTCAATGACCTCCATTTCTAGAACCCACTTCTTAGTGATGCCACCAGTTGATGAGGAGCCATTACAAATGGAACCGCTGCCCACAGGACTGCACTGACAAACTCTGAGCGACCACGTTCTAGAAGGCATTGCTGAGCTTCCTTACCATAGCTGACTGCCATCAAATTGCCATCCAAAACTGCATTAGGGAAGCAGTTCTCTGCAATCTTTTCAACAGACTCCCTGTTTCAACATCCACCTGTGTTACTGCAGAACAGTCTGACCCGGATTGAGCCAGGGAGCAAATAATAATACTAACTGCAACTCCAGACAGAAAAAAATAGGAGTTAATTTTTCCAGACACTTGTGGGAATACAGAGCATGTCTGCTGAAACTGAATCCAAGAGTTCAATGGTATTGTAGACTCAAGTATTTCTTTATATTCTACGTAATGGCTTTTCCGTTCTTGGTGTTTTATAACACATTTTTGAACCATGACTTAGAAAGTGAGGAAAACTCTCCCTCCCTTTCTCTCCCCCGTTTCCCTTCCCTCTTTCTCAAGTTGACTTATACAAGTTATAATTACAAAGGGAAACTCACAGAGAACCACAGGAGTTGTTTCATATAGTGTTGTCATTGAACCCCACCACCATAATTTGTCAGTTTCTGCTGATTTTCTTTATTTGGGGGGAACATTATTTCTTTAGCCATTAAACTCCTTTTCCTTGGGTTTTGTTTTGTTTCATTTTTGCCAGGGAATGACTAAACTCTATAACCGGCCCTGGGAGAGCCTGACATTGTAATTGCTGACAAGAAAACATATTAGTTAATACAAAATGATTTCTATATCTTAGATCATAACTCTATTCCTCTTTCTGCTATTTTAATAGGTTAAGAAATCTTCCTATAATCAGTTTTAATAAATTTCTAGGATATTTTTAAGCGCCCTCATACAAAGTTTATGGGATTTTCCTTTAAGAACTATACATTAGAAGTCACAAATAAAGCTAATCAGGAAAATGCAGGTGAACATTTATGACAACAAGTATTACGGTCTCGTTCTGTCATCGTCCCTCTCTCGATCAGCACAGACAGGTTTCTTTTGCAGGTACCACTAAGTTATATAAGGCCTTCCATTCATTATGCAGACCTACCAGATTCTCGACCAGCTCGATGGAGCTGCCACTTCACATTACTCTGAGAGCAAACATTCTAGTAATTCCCTTCGGTTTAATTAGACAGTCCAAATGGGTATGATTTCATTTAGTCAACCATCTAAAATAACAAGATTACTTAAAAGAAATAGGGCTTAAACGGTATCTAAAATTACACAAGGAAATAGCCAAACACCTGAGGAAGAGATTTTGTTTTTCTCTGATATTAAAAAACTCACTGTAAAAACACGGTACTTGGTTCTGTAAAGGGTGTGCATTATCGGGTTGTCAGTACAGATATGGAGATGTTGCCTTTAAACAAACACAGGTGTCAGGAAGTTTGAGTATATAAATAGGGTCACTCTTATTTTTCTTTAAGCTTGGTTTAAGTCTTAAAAAGTCATGTTCTGGGTGAACTGCAGCAGGGCTAGTACCAAGGCACACAGTCCATTCCCTGCTGCATAGCTGGCCTTGGCTGGATCTACAGGGTCTTGTAGCAGTGAGTAGTAGATTGGAGACAGCACTCTGGAATAGAAGTCTTCAGAGAAAGCGGGGTCCTTTCTTTCTTAAAGGGAGGGAAAGGGGAGAGGGAGGGAGGGAGGGAGAGGGAGAGGGAGAGGGAGGGAGGGAGGGAGAGGGAGAGAGAGGGAGGGAGGGAGAGGGAGAGGGAGGGAGAGAGAGGGAGAGGGAGAGGGAGGGAGTGAGGGAGGGAGAGGGAGAGGGAGGGAGTGAGGGAGAGGGAGAGGGAGGGAGTGAGGGAGAGGGAGAGGGAGGGAGGGAGGGAGGGAGAGGGGGAGGGAGGGAGTGAGAGGGAGAGGGAGGGAGGGAGGGAGGGAGGGAGAGGGAGAGGGAGGGAGGGAAGGAGAGAGGGGGAGAGAGAGAGAGAGAGAGAGAGAGAGAGAGAGAGAGAGAGAGCGCGCGCGAAAGCGAGAGCGAGCACCTGCGCTAGGCAAGAACCCAAGAGTCACAAATGTTTTGTTTCTCGGCAAGGAACCACAAGGCTCTTCCATGTCCTCTTATCCCAAGCCCCGACATGAGATGAATGTTCTCTCCTACTCACTTGAATACATCTCAGTTGAACTAAGAAGTGAAACAAAACACTTAATGTCGCCAACTTAAAGCAAACAGGGTTTGGTTGTGAGCATTTGAGAGCATATTGGTATCAGCCTCCAACAGTTTTAGAGAAGCTGAGAAGTGGCATTCATCCAGGAGCCACTATGTGCCAAAGCTCCTGTGTTTCTTCACTTGAGTCCTACAGCTATTTGGTGTGGTGTGCATTATGTTCATGGATGTGGAAGTCTAGGCCCAAACAGGGTGACTAACTTGTCCAGGGTCATACCATCAACAACTTGGAATGGCCAAACCTGTCTAACTCCAAGGTCCACACTCCATCTATAAAACTCTTTTTAGATTATTTCATAAAGTCTTCATTAGACGTTTCTGCAATACAATTCCATATTATGAGAAGTTTACTTTATCATTAAATCTAAATCTTATAAGCTTAAAAATCTTGTTTTAAAGTTAAGATACATTACACTCAATCTTTCTTCTTAAATTCATAGTCCAGATTTTCCCTTTTCTTTCATCAAAATGAAAGATTAATATCCATGATGAATTGTGGGACTCTCAATAATGTGAAATCATCACCAAGTTCGAAAGGAACATAAGTAAAACTATTACATATTTTAAACTATCATATGTTTATTGTATAGAACATAAAAAGTTTCATTTTAAAATTTTTATTTTTAAAAATTGACAGATAAGGGGATAAGGTTGTGGCTCAGTGGTAGAGCACTTGCCTAGCACATGTAAGGCACTGGGCTCAATCCTCAGTATCACATAAAAAGAAATAAATAAAATTATTTAAAAAATTAAATTGACAGATAAAAAAACATATATTTATGGTATAACATTATATTTTGAAATATGTATAAGTGATAGAATGATTAAACCAAGCTAATTAACATGTATAATACCATCTTATTTATTTGTGGTGAGAACACTAAATGTCTACTATCTTAGCAATTTCCAAGTACACAATACATTGTTATTAACAATAGAGAGCAGACTATACTATAAACATTCATAAAAATATTTTTATTCTATATATTACTTCCTTCCTTTTTTTTTTTTTTTTTTTTGTTGTTGTTTGTTTGTTTTGGTACTAGGGATTGACCACAGGAGGATTTAACCACCGAACCACATCCCTTTTTATTTTTTAAGACAGGGTCTCACTAAGATGCTTAGGGCCTCACTAACTTGCTGAAGCTGCCCTTGAATTTATGTGATCCTCCTGCCTCAGTCTCCCAAGTTGCTGGGATTACAAGTGCATGCCACTGGGCATGGTTTTATTCTACATTTTCAAAGACATATCAAACCTTTAAAATAATGTATTAAGTTACAAAAAAGGTCTTTGTGACTCAAACAGGAACAGAAAAATTAGAAAACATTTAATAATATTAAAGAAAATTCATTTGAAACGTTAAAAGAAACACGTCATATTTGTTTTAGAGAGTTTAGACCTTCCCCCCCAAGTTTTTGTGTTTTGTGTCTGTGTCCTCTTTTTAAATATTTCCATTTCCTCTACACACTATTTCTAAAGAATTACAGGCAGGACATTTTCTTGTGTATTTTCCCAAGTGGAAAGTCCTCTAGCTGCACATAGACTTTCCCATTGCCCCAAAATTAAAGCTCTGAGCAAAGTTTTAATTACTAATTTAGGAAGGATGAGGCATTTTAAAACTTGATGGACTTTGCCCTTCTACAGACCATCTAGAACAAAACCTTAGTATGCTTGAAAAATCTCTTAGCAACTCAAAGTGGAGCTGGCCAACAATGGATGATTCACTGATTTAGCTTGAGTGTGCAGGAATGTCTGCCAAAAGGTCTGAATAAACTCACATTGCTAGACACTATGGTAAAACGTACCCTGACCTCTTTTAAAACTCTATCAGAGTGGAAAGTTAAGCTTGCAGCTTTCCAGCAATTCACTGGCATCTGGAAATACACTTGAATTTATAATATCTTACTTTTAGAACAACTGATAGACTTTCTTAGATGATCGTTTTCACCTAATTAGACAATGGTGCTACTAATTGGAGATTTCCAAAGGGACAGCACTGTGTTTTTAAGCACTAAAAATAATGGTTGTCTATTTGATTTAAATCTGAAAGGAGGCTTTTTGAAATCTAAAACTGAAAGAACTGATTGTTAGTTTTCTGTAATATTGACTCAGGATGTTGCAAGATTACCCTAAACAATTTAATTTGCACATTAAAATTGGTAAGCATTATACAATAGATACCCAATATCTGTCAGTATGTGTATATGAGATTACACCAGAACATTCTATCTTATATTTACATAAAATTCAAGAGCTCAGTTCTTTTGCTAAGATTTCTCATTTGTCTCCTCCAATATCCTTTTTAGGGGTAAGTATTTTTTTCCCTCCTTTGGAACTGGAAGACCATGCACCTAGAATTTTAAATTATTAGTCTGAACTCAAAGCTATTCTAAGGCAGGCCCAGGTTTGCAATATGAGTTTTTACTTTAAAATGAGAAATAAGATTATGATTCATTGCAATTCTTCATCACTCACAATTTCAGTAACTATAAGAAAAAAAAATAATAAAGTTAGACCCTTCTTTTCTTTAGACAAATCTCCTACTTTCTTTTCCTCTTGACAAATGTATGCACAAAAGAGGAATTTTCTGCCTCTAAAGATCTCTGCTTTGGGCTGCTTTACTTCATTTTCCTCTCCTTTTTTTTTTTTGTGATAAAATATTCAAACAATGAAGATTAACTAAAAGATCTCTCTTCTATTCCACTTTCCTCAAGAGGTACCCACTGTTGTCAAATTAGGATTTCCCTTTCAAACCGTTTTCTGGGGATTTACATGATTTTATGTATAAAATATATAATTTTGTTTTGTATTTGAAATATTTGAAATATTGGCATGTATTCTATTACTTTTTTAAAAACTACTTCCTGGAAATCTTACTCTTTCTGTACATCTAATCCACTTCATGTTAAACATTGGTAAAAAGAATTTCTTTGTATGTAGCTTACATTTTGAAATGGGGCAAATTAAAAACATCCACTAAAACTAACGCCATTCTTCCATAATAACCTAGATGGACAGACAGAACAAAATGGTATATGAAAAAGGACAAGTGAAGACATTTAGTTTAATTTTTTATTTATTTCACTGATGGCAATTCTGTGTATCCAATAGCAGTGGAACAATGAGTGGGTCCATTACTTTGAACCGTATAATTTGAGTAGAAAGGTAAAAATGGTAGGAATCTAGCAAGAAAGAGAAGAAAGAGGCTATGTCAACCTGGAGATATCAACAAGAGCTAGAACACACATGGTTCCTGCCTTTATGGCACTAACAGCCTAACTTAAGGACCCTCCAACCTCACCCTCTTCTCTCCATTCCCACAGCCACTGGTACTGCAGACTCTACATTTCTCAGTGGGAATGACTGCAGGAACCCTGCCCGAGGTTATTTCCCTCTGTCCAGTGTTTTGCATTCCAATCTACAGCAGAGATATCCCCAAAGAGCAAGATCCGATCATACCACTGCTCCAAAGAAATATCTTCCTTATTCTTCCTCAAATCACAATACAGGACAAACCACAATCATTTCAGCCTGGCATTCACTGTCTAATCTCCCAACTTTTCTCCTGTTACTTTAGGTTCTAGTCTATTCAAATGTCCCACTGTTCTGCAGATTCTCTGTTATACCTCTCTGATTTTCCACATGCTGCCTAAAATATCCTTCACCTTTCTCCACCTGGAGCTCCTACACATGGTTCTCAATCCAAACATTCCCTCTCTGATGAGGGCTACTTAACTTCCTTGGCAGATATTTAGTTCTCTATTCCAAAGCAGTTAGCATTCACTTCTATAATAGCCTTGAATGCTGTTAAAGTCAGTGAGAAACATCCCTTTGCTTCTGGTCCAGCAACCTTGAGAAACAGGGACCAAGCAGGAGCAGAAAATCTGATGAAGGAAATGGGAAGGAGGGAGAGAGATCCTATGAAGGAGTAGAGTCACTATCAAATGGAGCTTAGGCTGTTGCAGACAGCATTGTTCATCCACGGGATGGAGAAGATGTCTTGAGAGACAGCTCTACACTAAGCATATTCTTCATAGGTCCATTGACTTGATTGCCTGGGCAGGGGTCCACAGCAACCAATCTTGGTCTAGTTCACAAATTATCACAGCATCACAGAAAACAGCGCCACAGGGCATGTGAAAATATTCAGTTACCGTCATCCACGAAACAAACCAATAACAGATTGGTGGAGAGTCAGGAGTCTAAGAAGTAGCAATGAATTGTTGTGAACTGACTGAATTAAATAAATTAAACATCTGGATCAATCACAATCAGTAGCTTAGAGTAAGATTTAAAAACAAACTGCAAGTGTTAAGGTCAAGTAAGACAAAGAGAAAACTCCATATAACTGGGGAAACTATTAGAAAGATAACAGACCTGCCTAAAGTAGGATGCTCATTTGTCTGACAGAGTAAATGTTGACCCTTATGGGGGATCAATGGTGTGTTCACTTCCGTGCTGTGCAGTCCTTGTCTGTGTCCTTCACTAAACTGCATGAGCTCATCTGTGGCTAGGGCTGTCTTCCATTTTGGGATGTCCAGCCCTAAGCAATGTTCATCTAGTGTATATCTGTCTAGACCCAGAAGTCAGGACAGCAGATGATTAATTCTATTGGGCCTTAAATATAAAGACAGTGAAAAAGACATCTGCAGTTCCCAATAGCTACCATGATGACAACTGCTGAACTATTTGAGGGTAAATGTGTTTCACCATCATTCAGAGGCTCCCCATGGGGATGGCTGCTGCTGTGGGTTCCTTAGAACTACTCTAGTCATGCTGGCTTCTGCTAAAAAGGAGGAATCTAAAGGAACCACAAAAAGATCAGTTGACATCTCAGCCTCAGCACAGTGGAGGCCAATCAATAGCTGAAAAAGGATTTAGAAACAGATGAAAGCAAAATCCCCAGCCTACCCAGCCTGGAAGAATATTCTGCATGGATATCATCAGGGCTTCCTTCTGAATTATCCCACCTATATAGAATGTGCTTGTGCAATTTAGGAGAGAAAGAGGACTGATTTTTTAAATTCCTACATGTACCAAATTCCAGGCACAGTGCCAATGGCAGGAAATAGAATTAAAAAAAAATTAATTAAAAACATTTGAAAGGTTTTAAGGCCTGTGATATTCTCTCATTTACTATAAACTATACAATTCAGCTCCCTCTGACTACAAGAATTCACTGAGTATGGAGTCTACTAGATGCTCTAATGCTGTTTGTTAAGTGATACAGACTAACACAGAAATACTCAGTCTGCTGTTGGAACACACTGAATTTCATTTTTGGGGATATCTTCTACCATTTGTTCACCTGCCTCTTCTAGCTAGTCTGTTCTTAAGAAATCAAAATGTGTCCTCTGCACAGGGCAAGACTATCTTCCTGTGCCTTCTATCTCTTGGCCACTAGTGCCTCTGTGCCATTGTTATTTTCTCACCCGAAGCACCTTCCCCTCTTCTCTAATTCCACTGCTGTGGTGTAGCTCAAAGGTTCCCTTTGCTTTCCCATCGTACCTCTTCCCACCCTTGTGTGGAGGGCATCTGTTGAGAAAACTTTCTTTCTTTCCATCTTTGGAAAAACATAATGTCTATTCCCTTGGAAATGATGAGACCACTTAATAATGCAAACAGTTATGTATAAAATATTTTGAGGAAAGGTTACTTACTTAAATTACTTAAATGTAGTCTTAAGAATATATAGCTAGAGTAAAATGCAAAATAAATTCACCACTGTGAATACATTGGTACAAGAATTAATAGAGACAGCCAGGTGCAGTGGCACACACCTATAATCCTGGCAGGTTGAGGCAGGAGGATCAAGAGTTCAAAGTCAGTCTCAGCAACAGTGAGGTCCTAAGCAACTCGGTGAGACCCTGTCTCTAAATAAAATACAAAATAGGGCTGGGGATGTGGCTCAGTGGTTGAGTGCCCTGAGTTCAATCCCTGGTACCAACCAACCAACCAACACACACAAACTAATAGAAACAAAGAAATTTATTCAAATCTGTAATATTATATAATAGAACTTAAATACCAGTTTGCTATTACCTTATCAAGCTAATTATTCCTGATAGCATCAATTAGTTTACTACTGAGCTGAATCTCTGATAACTCGGAAGGAAAGGAAATT